>NC_088913.1:12475000-13828125 GCF_963576675.1 Euphorbia lathyris
CTGTTGAATTCATCTTATCCCTTCAATCAGTAATAAGGGTTAGGATAACATCTAAATATTTTTCATTAAAATATTGCAATTTAAAACATAATTAATTGGGATTAAAATTTTAGATGCTTCCGCAAACATAAACGTGTGTGTAGTCTCTGTATTTGCTCTCTGTGTACTTCTGTCTTCTCACACAATACCATGTTTTTCTGGGTTGGTATAAAGAAATCTTCTTTTATCACACACAAGACCATCTCTTTTCTCGGTTTGATTAAAAAGAAACTCAATTAGCTTGTGTTTGAGAATTATTCTTGAGGTTTGTTTGTGTTTGAGAAACTCAAGCTTTTTTTGTTCCCTCTTGTTCCAACAAGACCAAGACCATGAAGATGAATGATTAAACCAGTGATTTAGAGCCCAAAACATACTATAATAGAATCATACATTTATTTAGGTAATTATATATCTAAAGTTGATTTTTTTATCATCATTTGACCTCTTGAATTTATTTTTAGATTTATCGCACACTTTAATTTATCAATTTTAGACAATAAGTAATAATGTCAAAGATCTACAATTGACAACTTTAGTTTTTTAAGCCTAAATACAAGTTGATAATTCTAAATCATAAAATTTGATGAATTTAGATGAATAATAATATATTAAACTAAGTTACTTCCTCATTTGTTCATATTTTTCTTAAGATAAATCATTTATTAGTCTGTATATATTTACATATTATATTCATAGAGAAAAATTATAAAAAAAAATTATGTTTTTGGTAAAATTGTGTAATTTATTTTGATACATTGTAATTGAAATTGTTTATTTATATTATTTTTGTAAATTTTTTTTATGTATACAATTTACCCCCACTAATTGAAAATCCTGAATCCGTCCATGTTTCTAACATGCTATAATTTATAAACTATACAAAAAGAAGATATATCTCATGCAATAAGAAATATTATGATCCTCCACACACAAAGTACTCACAAAAAAGAACAAAATATTAACAAATTAACCTACAAATTATTGTGGGGACTGTTTTACATCCCCCATTACGTTCCTAATATTTTCGGGGAGTCCCCGAAAAAATTCGGAGATGTTTTAGTAGCTACACACGCCCGCACGAAATCTATAGGTTGAACTTGAAGAAATTAAATAAACCATCATGTTGCTCCTTATAAAAATACGGTCATCGTGTTGCCCCCATTCCCCCCACTGTAGTTCCGTCCCTGATTATATTGTTGGTATTATGTTATTGTTAATACTTTTGTTTAATTTTAATGACATTATTAGATGGAGATTTTCTTGAACACGATATGTATGATACGGTTTATACTAGAGATGACCGTATTTTTATATGGAGCAACATGATGATATATTTATTTCTTTCTTCAGTTTCAACCTATAGTTTTCTTCAAATGTTTTAGGTTTTTTTATTTGTCATTTTATTTGTTGCTGATAATTTTTTTATCCAGGGCTATGTGGAATGGAACAAATTTGAATGCGAATTAGCTGCTACGATTCACGTTGAAGTTAGTTACTTTGGGATTGTGAGTAACTTTACTTTTTATTTATATTTTGAAATTTACCTTAGAAACAAAAGTTTAGATTAATCTTTTATTTTTGGTCGGAAATATTTTTTTTGGAAGGGACTGTTTACCTAGGGATGGATCTAAGATTTAGAGACAGTGGGTACAATCTATATCTTAAGTGTAAAATGAAAACAAATTTACAAAAAAATAATCAATAACAATATAAACCATTGTTATATTTCATATTTAGTAATCCGCACTACATGACATGGAGGTTCTGAACTAGGGGTGGAAAAGTGACATTGTAGGGACGGTTTTACATCCCCCATTATGTTTTCAATATTTTCGGGGAGTCTCCGAAAAAAATTTGAAGATGTTTTAGGACCTACACACGCTCGCACGAAAACTATTGTCTAGGGTCGGGTGTGACAACTATAGGTTGAACTTGAAGAAATTAAATAAACCATCGCGTTGCTCCTTATAAAAATATGGCCATCCTTACTATGTACCGCAAGAATCAGAGTTTGCAAATGCAAAAGGCATAATTTTATCAAAAAAAAAAAAACAAAAAAAAAACAAATCTCATTTATAAGTAAAAATATCTACTAATCGCCTTGGTTTGTAGACTCAGACAAAATCCGATGTTCTCTAAATTCAGTACCATCATTCTTGTATATGTTGTAGGACAATGTGCCGGGTCCCCAGAAATTATGGCCACCGTGAGCAGTCATATAAAGAATTTACTTAATAATCCATCTAATGCCGAAAAAAACAATTAAAACATAAAGAATTATAGGAATCAGCTTTACAATCAACATTTTTCTCACCTTATAACGGATTCTCTCAAATTTAGAAGCATTAACGAGATATACCCCATAAAGGACGTTAAAGTCCATTGTTCCTATACATTACTTGCTTATCATAAGACCATAACTTTCCTAGAAAAGAAAAAAGATTTGACTGCAGAGTAAATTAAATCCAACTAATAGTTATATAAAGAATTTACTTAATCATCCATCTGTTTCAGTCTCTCTTTTCATGCAAAATAAAGTTGATGTCAGTGACTCTTGAAAAATCAACTTAAAACAAAATAATATATTCGTATAGAAAACTGTATTTCTCTTTCCATTTAGTTTTTTTTTTTAAAAAAACCTTTCATTTAGTTTTTTCATTACTATTCCACACAATTAAAGATATTAAAGAATATATTGAGAGTGGTGATTAGATGAGTCGAAATGAGAGAGACGTCTGTACAAAAAAAAAAATTTAAGAACAACAAAAATTGAGTGGTGGTTAGATGAGTTGAAATGAGGGAGATGTCTGTACAAAAAAAATTAAGAACAACAAAAATAACTTTTTAACCAAAATTAACACCTCAATTTTCTTTTTTAATATTGTTAGTCTTGAATTAATGGTAAAAATAGATATATTTAGCACAGATTAAAATTTAAGTATCAACTTATCTTCCAAATTGATAAATTTTGACAAATTAACTCAAATTTTATATATTTTTAATTATTGTGAGTAAATTTGTCAAAATTTACAAACTTAAAAGTCTGAGTTGTAGTTTTTTTTTTGTACTTTTTTTAATCACGGTTCGTGAATATACCAAAATATAAGAATTTTTGTATATACTTTGCCCAAACATTTATTTAGGTAATTATATATCTAAAGTTGATTTTTTTTTATCATAATTTGACCTCTTGAATTTATTTTTAGATTTATCGCACACTTTAATTTATCAATTTTAGATAATAAGTAATAATGTCAAAGATCTACAATTGACAACTTTAGTTTTTTAAGCATATGATAGGCCTAAATACAAGTTGATGATTCTAAATCATAAAATTTGATGAATTTAGATGAATAATAATATATTAAACTAAGTTACTTCCTCATTTGTTCCTATTTTTCTTAAGATAAATCATTTATTAGTCTGTATATTTTTACATATTATATTTATAGAGAAAAATTATAAAAACATTATTTTTTTGTAATTATTTTTTTGGTAAAATTGTGTAATTTATTTTGATACATTGTAATTGAAATTGTTTATTTATATTTTTTTTGTAATTTTTTTTATGTATACAATTTGCCCCCACTAATTGAAAATCCTGAATCCGTCCCTGTTTCTAACATGCTATAATTTATAAACTACACAAAAGAAGGACATATCTCATGCAATAAGAAATATTATGATCCTCCACACACAAAGTACTCACAAAAAAGAACAGAAAATTAACAAGTTAACCACAAATTATTGTGGGCTAAGAAAACGAGGAAAACAATTCTCAAGGAACCAAAGGAAAAATCTAATTTAAATCAAAGAGTAAATCATACTTCAATTGCTAAATTGAATATCCTAAAATCCTAAATTGTTAAATTAAAAATGCTAAATAACGGAAATACATAAAATTAATAAGCAACCCATAGTTGAATCAATTTCAGAAGAAAAAAAAAACCCATATTTCAATTGATAAATTGGAAATCCTAAATGCTATATTCATCAAGCGTGCAGCATAAAACGATGCCGTTCCACTGGCGTCGTTTTGTACAACAAGTTTCAGCAATCAAAATTAAAACTTAGACTCATCTTCTTCCTTCTTGCTTGCGAGAACTTCAGCTGTTAACAATGGCGCTGCGATTTCAGGGAGCAAACTAAAAAAATTGAAATTCATACTCGGGATTTTACAGACTTCTAGATCTCAGTGGGGGAAGGGCCCCCATTGCCCCCATTGTAGATCTGTCCCTGATTATATTGTTGGTATTATGTTATTGTTAACACTTCTGTTTAATTTTAATGCCATTATTAGATGAGGATTTCCTTGAACACGATATGTATGATGCGGTTTATACAATAGATGATCGTATTTTTCATTTAGCAACACGATGGTATATTTCTTTCTTAGTTTTTTTATTCGTCATTTTATTTGTTGCTGATAGATTTTTTTATGTTTTAGGTTTTTTTATTCGTTATTTTATTTGTTGCTGATAGATTTTTTTTTCAGGGCTATGTGGAATGTAACAAATTTGAATGCGAATTAGCTGCTACGATTCACGTTGAAGTTAGTTACCTTGGGATTGTGAGTAACTTTACTTTTTAGTTATATTTTGAAGTTTACCTTAGAAACAAAAGTTTAGATTAATCTTTTATTTGAGGTAATTTTTGAAAAATTACCCCATTAAACCTGGTCGGAAATATTTTTTTTGGAAGGGACTGTTTATCGAAGGATGGATCTAAGATTTAGAGACAGTGGGGACAATCTATATGTTAAGTGTAAAATGAAAACAAATGTACAAAAAAAAATAATCAATAACAAAATAAACCATTGTTATATTTCATATTTAGTAATGCACACAACATGACATAGAGGTTCTGAACTAGGGGTGGAAAAGGGACATTTTGGGGACGGTTTTACATCCCCTATTACGTTCCCAATATTTTCATGGAGTCCCCGAAAAAATTCGGAGATGTTTTAGGACCTACACACGCAGGCACGATAACTATAGGTTGAACCTGAAGAAATTAAATAAACCATCGTGTTGTTTCTTGTAAAAATACGGTCATCCTTACTATAAACCGAATCATACATTTCATGTGGAAGGAAACCCCCATCTAATAATAACATTAAGATTAAACAAAAGTGTTAACAATAACATAGTAAAATTTTAATACCAACAATATAATCCCACTTTAGAAAAAATAATTAACAAAATATCTTGCCATTTTGATGATCATTGGATGAAATAAATGGAGAAAAAAAGATCAGGGAGGTATCTTCAAAGAAGAGAAGAACAGAATACAAGAAAAGAGCGACGAAGAGAAGAGCAGCAGAGATGTATTTTATAATATGGGAATGGTTTTAACTTTACCTTTTTTTTCGATGAAATTGAATGCTCTCTCAGTGTAAGACAGTAAATAGTAAAACTACAATGGTTAGTAACTATTGTTATGTCCTTTTAGCCGTGTCTTACAAGTTATTATTATTATTATTATTACTATTTTTTGGACAATAGCTACGTCACTGCCTACTTAGTAAATGGATTCCTGTCAACATACTATTACAGCTTAATTTTAAAAAAATAATATTATCTATCCCTGGTTGGGAAACAACTTCTTCTAAGAAAATATTTCCCAATTAGGTTTAATGGCAAAAATTACCCCAAAAAATGATTAATCTAAACTTTAGTTTCTAAGGTAACCTTCAAAATATAACTAGAAAATAGAAAATAGAAATCCAAATCCAAACCTAAACGAATACAAAATGAGAAAATACTACTGAAAGTATAGATTCTAAACAAAGCTACTCACAATCCAAAGGTAATCAATTTCAGCGTCAATCGCAGCAGGCAATTCACATTCAAACTTGTTCCATTCTATATAGTCTTTGAAAAAAAGAAAGATAATATTATCAACAATTAAAATGATGAATACAAAAAACCTGAAGCATTGGAAGAAAACTATAGAGGTTTCGAACTAGAGGTTGAAAAGGGACGGTGTGGGAACGGTTTTACATCCCCAATTACGTCCCCAATATTTATCGGGGAATCCCAAAAAAAAATCTGAGATTTTTTGGGACTTACACTCGCACACACAATTTTACACGTGTAACAGCGAATCCTCAATCCCCAAATAAAAGTTAAAAATTAATATAGAATTAACAATTTTATAAAAAAAAAAATTATAAATTAATAGTAATTTTAGTATAAACCTAACACTGGTTTATACCAGCAAACTGGTTTACGGTAAGGGTGGGACAAAATCTACCACGTTTCAGTTGGAGTACCACTTCTAAGGTATTAATGCCTACGTGAGCATTGCACGTCTTATGATATATTACAAGAAACAGATGTTGCACATGCAATAATCAAAGTCCATTGTTCCTATAACTTCCTTCCCTATCGTAAGACCATAACTTTCCTAGAAAATTCGGCAGCCATTCGGTTTTCCATTTACCTCGGATATTTCATATTCAGTAATGCACACAACATGACATAGAGGTTCTGAACTAGGGGTGGAAAAGGGACGGTGTGGGGACGGTTTTACATCCTCTATAGGTTAAAACTGAAGAAAGAAATAAATAAACCATCGGGTTGCACCTTGTAAAAATACGGTCATCCTTAGTATAAACCGCATCATACATTTCATGTAGAAGGAAACCAATTCATTTTGTCTATTCTATTTTTCATTTCCTATAAACAAACATAAGTACTCAGTTATATATACTGAAATTTTTTTTATTAATAAATGGGTATGGGGTAGTAAAGTAATTATCCTTAATAGAATAGTCTCATATCATCTATCTTCTACAATTTTATTTTACCACTTCAGAAAATTAGAAAACATGTGTTTGTCATTCTTTTCTCCCTTTTCATAGCTCCTACCCTATGAACTATATATTATGCTTCACTGGGTTACATTAGGCAAGTTTGTTAAGCTTAGTATTAACAACCTTAGATAAAAAAAAAACTAGTGAGAGGGTGAATTGGTGATTTTTGGATAGTTTAAGAGCTTAATTGGTGATTTTAAAAGTTTAGAGATCTAATTGATTTGGGTAAAGAGTCTAAGGCCTTAATTGATCTTAATGCCGTTTTAATTTTGAAATAGCTATCAAGATAAAAAAGCAGGTTCTAAGATCTAACGATAAAGCATTTTACATCTAAATTTCTAGGTCCATTGACTGCTCAATCAGCTAGTCGTCTTTGCTCGACCACAACTATTTCATTTTTTAAGTTAGACAAGTTAATTGACAGCAACTGGTTTTTCTGATTTCTCTTAAAGGTACCCATGGATGAGAAATAGAGATAAATAGATTGAGGGAGAGAGACGTGAAGAAAGAAAGAGATTTGAGGAGAGGGACACGAAGAGAGAGAGAGAGAGAGAGAGAGAAATTCAAATGAGAGAGAAATAGAATATATTTTTATAGTTTGTAAATGTATAATGGATCCAATTATTTGTTTAAAAGTGGTCAAACAATTGTTGACCGATCTTTTATCTGAGAAACGCATTTAAATGTCCAGTCACCCATACTTGGTGTATATTTTTGAGATAAAATGTAATCTAGGTACCAAAATGTGAACTTGAGTATAATTTAGGTACCTTTTATGTAATTTACTCGTGATTGGAATAATTTTTTTTTTTGTAGATTTTAATCAATCCACTTAATCTATTAAATCAAGCTTTGAAGTAATTGATTGTTCTTGCTCAAAATCAAAAACTCATAGAAACAAAAAACCAAAACTAGTTTTTCAATTGTCTGTATTTATTTTTCTCAAAAAAATCAAGTTTTATAACTTGATATATATATTATATATATATACATTCTTATCATCCATTTTTTGGATGATAAGAATTATAATGGATGTATTCAGTTTATCTGGACTAATTGATCTTGTTTAACAATAGTGGTGATTATTATTATTTTGTTTAATTTCAAGGTGCCTGGTGTTCGAGTTCTTTATCTTGGAGAAGCTAATTCGCTAACCTCCATTGCTTATGTTTCCGATATTGTTGGATCTGTAAGTGAGTTACAACCGCTATATTATTTTCAATTTTTTTTAAATTATTATTATTATATGATCTTTTCTAATAAGCTAAAATAATTTCTTGTATTTTGATAATTCTCTTGTAAGTGTGTTAATTACCCAACAAATATTTTAGAAAAAATTAGTTAGCTATTGACATTTTGCAATTTTTTTTGTAATTGCTTTATGTAACAATCCAATAACAGTGAATTCAAATTCTCTTATTAAATACGGATCAAATTTATTTCTTATAAGTGTGTTATTTACCCAACAAATGCTTATACCCTATATTTGTTCAAAAATCGAGATATTCTTGTGTTTTTCTTACCATATGTGGTAGAGGGAATGGTATATGCAGCTCTAGTTTTTACTACTCCTACCACTTTGACTGACTTAACAACTTTAGCTGGCACCACAACAAATATTAACTCCAATTTTATCGGATCCTAGATTCCCATTACCACATGGTCGCGTGATTGACAATCGTATTGATATTATATATTCAGAGGTTCATCATGAGGCGGATCAAGTTTGCTTAGTCCTTTCATTTTACAATAATTTTGTAATTTAGATATATTTAATTGGTGGTTGTAGAGGCGGTGGTCAAGCAATGCCGGAGAGAATGACCTTTTTATTTTTTTAAGGTTAATGATGATTTATAAAAGGAGAGTAAAGTAAGTGTATTAGATATTTATGTTTGTTTTTAAGGTAATTGGTGATGATTTTTTTAATAATATTAATTATGGTTTAGATGGTTAATAATAATATTATTAAATTTAACACTATTATCATTGCATTTTAGCGTAACAAACTCAACCTAAATAATTCAATAAACAAAATTTATTTTAAGATGATATTCTAATAAGCTTTACTAGGGAATGGTCCAATTAAAAATGATAAATTGTATCATTTTATTCCTTACACCAATTGGTATATATCTAATTTTTCATTTATCTAGTTTATTGCATGTTTTATTTATGAGTTTTTTTCACAGGCACATGTTTTAATTGAGAACGCTCGAGCTCACCTTCGCGTAGGAGGACATTGTCTATTATCAATCAAGGTTTGTCATCTAAACACTAAAGTTTGTCTTAATATTATGGTCACTCAAGTTCAAACCTAATATAAGAGCCATTCAAACTTAACTTCTCTGATATCATGTAATCCTAAATTGTAGAACATTTTAAACAACTTTATTTCTTAAACATCTTGATTTTGATGTTATTTAAGTGTTGTTTAGTTAGGAGAAAGAAAGTGATTGTTTAGAAGAAACACCACTCCTGTAATGGTAGTTTGAACTTTTCAAAAATACTAAAGATAAAATTGAGTGCTTATGGGTGTAATTTATACTTCAAACTTAACTACTCTAATCTCTAATGATTGGCAATCCTATTATAAAAAAATTTAATTCTTAATTTTTTGTTTTTTTGTTTTTTGTTTTTGAAGCCATTTAGATGATGTTTAGTTAAGAGAGCGAAATTGATTGTTTAGAGAGAAAATTGTGATTCCATGTTAAATATATGATTTTGAACAAGTTTAATTTTTTCATTTTTCCAATTTGAGGTTCTCAATGGTAATTTTAAAATGGTATAAGGAGTTGTAATGTTAGTAAAATATAAAATTGAGTTACTTTTAAGTCATGTTTTGAAGTTGATTAACTTACAATTAAATTAAATTAAATGGGCATGGATGTAATTTTTCTGAAACTTTGTCTTGTGTTAATCTTATTGATTGGTTCTTGCTATATAATTTCCATTCAGTGTCCGATGGATGAAAAAAATGAGCAAGAATTTTATGCAACCGCAGTGGACAGATTGAGAGATAATAATTTTAGGCCTTTCGAACTGGTAGAACTCATTCATTTTGAGGAAAAACATGCCTTTTCCGTTGGTGTATACAATGGCCATGACGATTGAAGCGGAGGAAGTTGTTGCCATTTCATATAGTGTTGGTAATTAAAAATAATTTTACACTTAACATTTATGCTCGTGTAATTTTCAGTCTACTATTAACAAATTGAGTCAATTTCATATATTATTAACAAAAATTTATCATTATGCTATCTCATGTTTTTATGTCTTCTAAAAAAAATTAAAATCCAAATATTTTTTTTGTTGAGTTTAAAGATTTTCATTTCCAAATCTATTATAAAATGACATATGCAACTCGTATAGAATAAATGGATATAGTATTTGTATTTGTTTTTTCTTTTAATATTTATATTTTGAAGTTAATAGATATCATGTCCAATATGGAATGCTTCTAATTAGGCATGGAGTTTAGGATTCTGGAGATTGAGCCGGATAATTCGAAGATTGTTAAATGCATTACAGAGAAAAGTAAGAGAACTTGCCAATAATTTGGTGAAAAGCATCAATAGAGATATTTGGAAAAATTAAAAAAATTTATAGGGTAATTAATTTATTAGTCCCTATATCTTGACAAAACACATTGTTTACTCCCTGTATTTTCAAAAACACACAGTAAGGTCCCTAACTTTTTTCTCCATGAACTGTTTAGTCCCTAACGTTTTTCTCGATAAACTTTTTAGTCCCTATCGTTAGACTTTAATGAATATACTAATCGTCTTGGTTTGTAGACTTAGACAAAATCCGATGTTCTCTAAATTCAGTACCATCATTCCTGTATATGTTGTAGTACCATGTGCCGGGTCCCCAGAAATTATGGCCACTGTGAGGAGTCATATAAAGAATTTATTTAATCATCCATCTAATCCCGAAAAAACAATTAAAACATAAAGAATTATAGGAATCAGCTTTACAATCAACATTTTTCGAACCTTATAACGGATTTTCTCAAATATAGAAGCACTAACGAAATATACCCCATAAAGGACGTCAAAGTCCATTGTCCCTATCATAAGACCATAACTTTTCTAAAAAATTCAGTAGTCATTCGGTCTTCCATTTACCTCGGATATTTCATATCTAGTAATGCACACAACCTGACATAGAGGTTCCGAACTAGGGGTGGAAAAGGGATGGTGTGGGGATATTTTACATCCCCCATTACGTCCCCAATGTTTTTTGGGAGTCCCCAAAAAAATTCGAAAATTTTTTGGACCTACACACGCCCGCACAAAAACTATAGGTTGAACCTGTAGAAATTAAATAACTCATCGTGTTGCTCCCCGTAAAAATACGGTCAAAGATAGTGGAAAAGGGACGGTGTGAGGACGGTTTTACATCCTCCATTCCACAATATTTTCGGGGAGCCCCTGAAAAAATTCAGAGATTTTTTTAGACCTATAAACGCTCGGACAAAACCTATAAGTTGAATCTAAATGAATTAAATAAACAATCGTGTTGCTCCTTGTAAAAATACGGTCATCTTTAATATATACCGCATCATACATTTCATGTGGAAGGAAATCATCATCTAATAATGACATTAAGATTAAACAAAAGTGTTAACAAATATAAAAGCAGTAACGATATATACCCATAAAGGATATCAAAGTCCATTGTCCCTATAACTTCATTGCCTATCCTAAGCCCATAACTTTCCTAGAAAATTCAACAGCAATTCGGTCTTCCATTTACTTCGGACATTTCATAATTAGTAATTCACACAACATGACATAGAGGTTCTGAACTAGAGGTGGAAAAGTGACGGTGTGGGGACGGTTTTACATCCCCCATTATGTCTCCAATATTTTCAACGAGTCCCCGAAAAAATTCGGAAATTTTTTGGACCTATAAACGCATTCACAAAAACTATAGGTTGAACCTGAAGAAATTAAATAACCCATCATGTTGCTCCCTATAAAAATACGGTCATCCTTATTATATACCGCATCATACATTTAATGTGGAAGGAAACCCTCATCAAATAATGACATTAAAATTAAACAAAAGTGTTAACAATAACATAGTAAAATTTCAATACCATCAATATAATAGTACTTTAGAAAAAATAATTAACAAAATATCTTACCATTTTGATGATCCATGGATGAAATAAATGGAAAAAAAAGAGGAGGGGTATCTTCAAAGAAGAAAATAACAGAAAAGAAGAGAAGAGTAGTAGAGAGTTATCTTATAATATGGGAATAATTTTAACTTTACCTTTTTTTCTCGTTGAAATTGAATGCTCTACCAGTGTAAAATAGTAAATAGTAACACCACAATGGTTAGTAACTATTGTTATGTCCTTTTAGCCGTGCCTTACAAGTTATTATTAATATTAATATTATTATTACTTTATATTTTTTGGGGGAGTAGCTACGCCACTACCCACTTAGTAAAATGATTAATGTCAACATACCATTACGGCTTAATTTGAAACTAAGTTACTTCCTAATTTGTTCCTATTTTTCTTCAGATAAATCATTTATTAGTCTGTATAATTTTACATATTATATTCATAGAGAAAAATTATAAAAAAAGTATTTTTTGTAATTATTTTTTTGGTAAAATTGTGTAATTTATTTTGATACATTGTAATTAAAATTGTTTATTTATATTTTTTTATGTATACAATTTGCCTCCACTAATTGAAAATCCTGAATTCGTCCTTGTTTCTAACATGCTATAATTTATAAACTACACAAAAGGAAGATATATCTCATGCAATAAGAAATATCATGATCCTCGACACACAAAGTACTCACAAAAAAGAACAGAAAATTAACAAATTAACCTACAAATTATTGTGGGCTAAGAAAACGAGGAAAACAATTCTCAAAAAACTAAAGGAAAAATCTAATTTAAATCAAAGAGTAAATCATTCTTCAATTGCTAAATTGAAAATCTTAAAATGCTAAATTGTTAAATTAAAAATGCTAAATAACGAAAATACATAAAATTAAACAAACCATAGTTGAATCAATTTGAGAAAAAAAAACTCATATTTCAATTGATAAATTGGAAATCCTAAATTCTATATTGTTAAATTAAAATGCTAAATATGAAACAAGTATATTGACTAAGTAGGCAATCAATGGTAAACAAATTGAAAATTGAATAAATTACGTATTTTATATGCAGGAATTGAACAAATCAATTATCAAATCCATT
Organism: Euphorbia lathyris; assembly: GCF_963576675.1. NCBI lineage: Eukaryota > Viridiplantae > Streptophyta > Magnoliopsida > Malpighiales > Euphorbiaceae > Euphorbia > Euphorbia lathyris. The sequence continues at coordinate 12,488,091 of NC_088913.1, forward strand.
TCATTGTAAGTAAAATCAATTTTCTTTATACCAACAACCATTCTTTTTTTAGGTATTTTATCAAACAGTTTACATGTTTCAATTTATTCATCTTTTCTATCAAGTATAAAATTATAGCAGGACTTCAATTTATAGAATTAACAAGTAATCAAAGAAAAAAATGTAGAATCTCCTTTCCTCTCTTGTGTACTATAGCAGTATTCTACCGCTTAATTAATTCCCAAATCAAAATTTATCAGAGATCCATAATTGCATGTAAGAGCAAAGCCATTTATGAAATTGAAGAATGAAGTAGGAGATGGATGGATTCTAGTGATGAGGTTACAAGAGCAATGTCACAGAAAATGTTTAACAAGTTTGAAAAATATTGGAGTGCTAGTTATATTGTTTTGGCAATGGCTGTGATTTTAGATCCTAGGTATAAGATGCAAGTTATTTTGTATTATTATCCTATGATCTATGGTGCAAATTCAGATGTTGAAATCGAAGAAGTGAAAAAGTCTTGTTACATTTTGTTGAATGAGTATCAATCTAGGGCCAAGAAAAACCAATCTGATTCTACTTTAGGAGGACTTCCACTGGTGCCTTTATTTGAGAGCCAAGTCTTGCAAAAAAATGATATGTCCAATTTGGTGGCTTTTTTAACTTCTACCTCTAGCACTACACATGTGAAATCGGAATTAGATCATTATTTAGATGAGTCAGTTGTGCCATGGATTGAAAATTTTGACATTCTTAATTGGTGGAAAATAAATGGAGTGAAATATCCTTGCAAATGATTGCTAGAGATCTTCTAGCTATTCCCGTTTCCACAGTTGCATCTGAATCCGCTTTTAGTCCTAGTGGAAGAGTTGTCAATGATTATAGGAGTATGCTTCGTGAAGATACTTTGGAAGCATTGATGTGTGCTCAAAATTGGTTGGCGGTTTATGGAGGTAACTATAATAACTTCAAAATTTATGCTTTAATTTCAATTAAAAGTTAAAGAATTACTTAACCAATATATGTGTTTTTATTTGAAGATCCTTCTCAAAATCTTTTCACAAGTGAAAACGAAGAAGACATTTGGGAAAATGTTGCTTAATAATGGTAATTTAAGGTATGTATTTTCCTTTATTCAATATATTTTATTTTACATTATATAACTTATTAATTTATGTGTTTCATTCTCTTAAAGGTTGATAAAGGCGATACAAAATGGAGCAAAAACGAAGATTAATCAAAACGGAACTATTTATTTTTAGATGAACGTTTTGTGGATGATTTATTAAATTCATGTGGGATATTTGTTTAATTTTTAGATGGATGTTTTATGAAATTTATGATTTTGTTAAATTTTATAATATTGTATTATTTTATTTTTATTCCTTAACGGGTAAGGGTACCCGCGGGTACCCGCGGAGTAATCGGGACAAGTATGGGATGTACAAATGATACACATTAGGGTAATGGGACGGATACAGTAATTCCAAGATAAACGGGTAAGGGTATAGGAAGGGCACTACTCGCGGGTACCATACCCGTTGCCATCCCTATAGGAGAGAAAGTTAAACTAAGAATCTGGGAATAGAAAAGGGGTAACTTGGTGGTGGGATCGTGGGAAAATAGTGAAAGAAGGTAGAGAATTAAATTTTTAACAATATAAATATATTAATACATATATATTCAATACTAGTCTTTCAAATTTAATCAAGGGTGAAAAGCAGTTTAGCAGGATCTCTCCTGTTTTATCTAGACGGGAGAGGATCCAAATCCAAATCGTGGTGAAGCTCTTAGCCTAGTGGTTGAGAGCTTACCTATACATTGGGAGGTTATGAGTTCGAATTACATCCGAGTCTGGTGGAGATTTTTCTTTCTTCTTTAATGTAAGCGCATTGTGCGTAAATTTTGGAAAAAAAAATCTAAAAAATTTAGGTGTCAATTTCTTATTAGCCTTAAAAATAATAATTTGTTTTCTTTTTAATAAAACACTAATCCAAATTTTCATGGTATTATCAGGTTATATACTCAGAGGCGTTTGGTTAGGGGTCTTTTGGAATGGAAATGGGAATGGAAGGGTTTCATTCCCTTTGTTCTTGTTTGTTTTAAAAAAAAATCATTCCCTTTGCCCATTTTAAATTATGGGTTTACCCCACTTTAGGTTAAACCCATTATCCCAGGCCCTGTAGGGAATTGGATTCCCTTTACCCCATTCCATTATTCCTTTCCTTTCCTTTAGTTTCTTTTTCTTGATTCTTTTTCCCTTATCCCTTGTGAACCAAGCGCCCCTCAATTGACACCTCTAGAATTACTAGACCAATTTTTTTTAATTTTTTTTTTTGTTACAGACCAATTTTTGTTATTGAAACACATTTATATACACCCACAAAAATAAAAATCATATATTATGCTCTAGTTACATTTTTTGGTTGTTATATATATATATATGAACTTTAATTGAAAATAAAAATTATAAAAAATATAACATTATATACTCTAAATTAATAATAGAAAAATATTTTTAGATGACGTAAACAAATGCTGTAAAATATTTTAGTGTCGTAATCAAACACCAAAAAGTATTTTATTTCCAAACAAAAAATATTTGCTTATCTAATATTTTTCAAAACACAATATTTTTGTGCAGAAAAATGCAGTCTAAATTTACAACTATTTTTTATCTGCAAAGCTTTTGTTTCTCTCTTATATTTTACTTATTTTTTTTCAAATGGATAACAAGATTAGTACGGCTAGTATTGCTCTTATGTATAATACTGATCTTTGACTAAAACGACAAATGACATTCATGTTTATACCACCAACTATCACATGTCGGTTATTTAAAAAAAATAGTTTTTTCATGAAAATAACCGACATGTGATTGTCATGTATCATTTCGATCAGATATCCGAGTTGACGCATGCTGATGTGTCACCTATGTCATCATTCTGATGACTTTTAATCACAGAAATCGCGAGAGTGGTCTAGTTGAGACAAAATTCAAGATTGCGTAAATTTATTGAGAGAAATTGAAATTAAGTAACCATTTTGAGCCAACCGTGTAAATTCAATCAGCAACGGTGCATTTGACCCTAATAGGCACTGTTCGAAACGAAGGCCGCTTGGACCATCTAGGCCCCGCCTAAGCACTCAAAATAGAGAATCCGCCCTGATTTTCTCCAATTAGTCCCTCTAGGCTATTTTTAGCCACCTGACCTCCGCCTAGGCCGCCTCGATGCCGCCTACACCGTCTAGGTACCGCCTAAGTGATAATGAACAAAAGTATTTTTTATTCTGAATTTATTTTTTGGGTTTATTATAATTCCAAATTAATTCTTAATTAATTCCTAAATACGCTATCCGCCCGACTAGCGCCTAGCATTTTTTATAACCTTGCTAATAGGTGGAGTTAAAGTTTATTTACCAGCAAATCTAGCTGTCAAACGGAAGTCATAGATAGGGGATTTTATATTGGAGACCCGGTTCTCCAACTGGGAATAAATACCCTCCATTCAAATATTGACAACTGTACTACTTATCCAACTCATCAATTAAAAAAAAACTAGTTTAATTTTAGTTAACCAACGATTCCATTTAATTTTAGAATCCTAATTCAATTCATAAAAGAATTTATGTATTTTCTTTTATATATCTTCCTTCTCCTGTTCTATTCTACTCATCTTTTTCTTTGGATCGCATTGCAGTTTAGTGTTCCTATTTTAGCAGCTTCTTTTCTCTCGCACCAATTCAGTACAGCCGAGCAACATCGACACCACCAATCGTCAAAACTGTTCACCACTGCCGGTAAAACATGCTTATTCAGGGATAAATCTTGCCTAATTACTGTTTCTTTTACAAATTTTTTTTCTTGATCTTTACCGATTTAGACCTTTAGAAAGGCACTAAATTAATGAATATCTTAAACAAAGGAATTCTTTACTTTCTTGCATGAATTTATGCTTTTATCTAAGTGCAGACAATTAAGCAATTAAAGTAGGCAGCACTTATGTGTTTATTCATCTATTTATGTTCTAATTTGTCAATTAATTTAGGTATAAAGTACCAATATAGTCATATGGTTTTTGGAGAAGTATCAATTTATGTTACAAAATAACACTAATATAGTTTAAAAAATGTACTAATTTAGGCCTCGATAACGGAACAAGACACACCATTGATATCACTCCGTTAAGTTCTGTCAATTGTACGTGGGGGGAGAAATCAGAACTTAACGGAGTAATAGGAATGACGTGCCCAATCCGTTATCAATGTCTAAATTGATATATTTTTTAAACGTTAATTAGTGTTATTTTGTATGTAGAGCCTAAATTAATACTTTCCCAAAAACCATAAACTTATTTTGATACCTTATCCCATTAATTTATAAACTTTCCACATTATGCTTTGTTTCTACTTTCTCGTATCTCACATGTGAAACCTACAAATCTGATTTAAATACATTGGATAATTTGGTTAAACTTCAAGGCTTTTATATTAATTTCATATGAAATATATTCATTTCTTTAGAACTAAGATGGGCAAATGCAGAAGTTAGTTATGTTAGAATAGTGATATTTATTGGCTTTTTGAAACACTTATAAATGATATAAATTATTTGATTTTTTTTATATGCTTTCCAAATAGATTCGAGTTAGAGTTATTATAAAGAATTGAAGACATGGATGAGAGTATCAAGCAATTCCACCAAAGTTCGGTTGAGCCTGAAATTGAAGCCGAACAAAATCAAGTTTCAAGTAAAGTTTATTTATTTTTCTTGTTTTTCAATTATTTACTAACTAGCTATAATTTGATAAATTAATTAATTAAAATATTTTCTTTATTTTAGTTGATCATTCAGAAGATATTGAAAACAACATTGAAGAGAATACATACATTAACCGAAGTCATGTTGACAATGATAACTTAATGGGAAGGGTGGTTAATAATGAAAACGAGGCATATGATTTGTATAATGAATATGCTATTAGAAAGGGTTTTAGTATGAGACGCTCGAAAACAAGATATGCCGTTGGAAAATCAAACAAACAAGAAATTCGTCATAAGGAATTCAGGTGTTCAAAAGCAGGTTCAAAAATTGAAAGTTGCTCTTCATCAAAAGTTTACCGTAGTAAATTCTTAACAAAAAGTGATTGTAAAGCAATGATTAGATTTACAATTGAGGATGGTTTATGGACTGTCAGTCACTTTATTGTTGAGCATACTCATGAGCTTGCTTCACCTTCCAAAGCATATCTTTTGAGATCTAATAGATCAATAACTGCACCAAAAGCTAATCTTATTAGTTCAATGGTAAATGCTGGTATAAGAACACGAGATGTTTTTGCTTATATATCTGGGGAAGTATGGGGAAATGAGAATGTTGGATTTATTAAGAGAGATTGCTACAACTTTGTCAATAAGCAAAAGATGATGATAATTGAAGCCGGAGATGCACAAAGTTTAATTAATTATTTTAAGAAGCAAGAAGCTAAGGACTCGATGTTTTCCTATGATATTCAAGTCGATCAAGAAAATAGATTAACTAACTTTTTTTGGAGGGATGGAAAATCAGCAGTTGATTATGATTTCTTTGGAGATGTTGTTATCTTTGACACAACCTACCGCACAAACAAATATAACTTAATATGTGCTCCATTTATTGGCCTAAACCATCATCGCCAAAACATAATGTTTGGGTGTGCATTTTTACTTGATGAAACAACTGATTCATTTGTTTGGCTTTTCAAGTCATTTTTGAACTCGATGGGAGGGAAAACACCAAAGAGTATATTTACTGATCAAGATCAAGCAATGACTAATGCAATTAAAATTGTTTTTCCAGACACTTGTCATCGTTTATGTTTATGGCATATGTCGAAGCATTTTCCATCTCACTTGGGCAGTTTAAATTCAAATCCTGAGTTTCAAAAGTTCTTCAAGAAATGTTTGTATGGTTGTGAATCATAAAATGAGTTTCAAGATACATGGGAAAGAATGTTGGATAAATTTGATCTTAAAGAGCATAAGTGGTTGCAAAAGTTGTATGATATACGCAATAAGTGGAGCATGGCCTTGTCTAAAGATGTTTTTTCAGCTGGAATTTTATCAACCCAAAGGAGTGAAAGTACTAATAGTGTTTTGGGAGGATTGGCAAATAGAACTACTTCACTCACCCAATTTTTAATTGCATTTGAGAAAATGGTTGCCGGATGGCGTTCTATTGAGGCTGAAGAAGATTTTCACTGTAATTATGGAAAACCTCATTTATCCATTACAAATAGTGGGATTCTAAATCATGCTGCAAATGTTTATACCCATAAAAGTTTTAAGTTATTTGATGATGAATTCAAGTATTCCATTGGATTGATGTGGTTGGAAGTGTCTTGTGTTAACAATGATTACATGTTTGAAGTGAAAGGAGGGGAGAATTCAAAAGTGCGCCATGTTAGATTAAATATGTCCACAACAGAGATAAGTTGTTCTTGTAAAAAGTTTGAATCTAGTGGCTTACTTTGTTGTCATGCCTTGAAAATTTTGATTGTTAAAAATTTTGATGTTATTCCGGAGAAATATATTTTGCATAGATGGAGTAAAGAAGCTAGAAAAAGATGGGTGAAAGGTGAATTTACTAAAGTTAGTAATGATGGTATTGAGATTGGGTATCGTAATCACATGATTCGCTTTGCTTATGATACAATTTTGAAGAGTCAAGTTAATGAAGTTACAAGAACAATTGTTCAAGATGGGTTGCATAAGATATACAAGGATGTTGAAATCGCATTGGATAAATTGAATATTTCTCCAAATGATGAAGGAACAGAAGATAGAATGATTGATGAGCAAGATGAGCTACAAGGGATAAATGATATTGATCCTATTTTAAATCCTCCTTGTGTGAAACCCAAAGGAGTTTCAAATGCTAGATTGAAAGGACACTTTGAAAAACGAAAGGCAAAGGTTAAGGCAGGAGCAAAAGCTAAAGCTATTGGTACGTATTTTTAATCCTTTTTATAGTTTGTTTTTATAAGTAGAGTAAGCATATGTACTTATTATTTTTTCTTGAACAATAGGAAAAAAAGGGCTTCGAAAGATAAAAATGTAAGAAATTCAGATGTGAGCGACCAACACAATGTAAGTACTTTTTATCACATACCATATATATATATATATATATTTTATTATATAATCAATAATTTGTATCTTATGTTATATGTATTATTCTCTATGAATATGTCCCCCTATCCTTCGTATAACCCTCAATATCAATTTTCAAGTTCAACACAAATTCCATATCAAGTGTTACCACATATGCATGTGCCGAATCCAAATGGTGTACCATCACCGGTATGTTTTATGTTATTATTTAGTTTAATTATTTAATCTATCACTTTGTGGACTAAAAATGATTTTTTATTTAGTATTGGAATGCTGAAGTTTCAAATGTTCCATATGCTACTAATATCATGCTACAAAATGTAAAGCAAATGGAATATTTGAGAAATCTATCACATACACAACAATAAGGAATTGAGCCAGTACTACGTTGGAGTCAAGTAAGTTACTATAATTGTATTTAATTAAATTTGAATTTTTTATAAAAATATCTTTGTTAAAACTAATTGTGTTTTTTTAATAGGATTTACCTTTACAAACTCAACTCGGTGGTTCATCAAACAAAGAACGCTGAAAAAGATTGCCAAAAGCTTATTCGTAGTTATAAACGATGAATTTTAATTAAAAATATTGACTTCTTAACTTTTTGAAACAATTTTCCTTTTTTTGGTTCTATATACTTCCATTCATCCTCTATATATCAAAGTAATACCATAATGAAGCTGCAAGTTGTTTTCCTCCTGCATGATGTCTTATAATCTATCATTCATTTTAAAGTTTGAACTTATATATTTGGCGTGCAAACATATGTCTTAGAATCTTTATTTTAAAGTTTAAAAGCTAATGGCAAAGGTTAGCTTTTTAATATTGTTTTCGACACATCTCGGTAGCGTATAAAGACTTATACTACTATGATCATTATACTAGAGTAAGTTTGCAAGCTTTTGTCCCGAGTTTTGCCGTGCTTAAACTTGACTTTTTTATAAATCGATTCAAATACGATCAAACTTTTATCGAACCGAACACACGGCGGTTCAGTTAATTTATAACCCTATTTATAGCAATAGTCCAAACTCCAAAACCAAAGGAAAGTAGACCAAAAGTTTGAGATTTAAATAATAAATTTCTATATTATATAAAGACAACTTCATTAGAATACAAAATTAGTTCCCAAAATATTTTAAAAGAGAAATAAATAGAGAATTGCACGAAAAAGAAAATCAATGAGGTCCCCAGAATATCAAATGTAAAAGTATTTCAACTTTCTCTTCACGGCTTGTCTTAATATTGGGATGAACGTATTTCCCTTTGATTACAGAATTATTACCATCTTGATCCTCCACTAACCTGTTCAATGCAAAGAAATCCCTCAAGGCACCAAAAGGAAACAATAAGAAACAACAATTCATATACCTGAGCTAAAACTTACCAGTCAAGAATGTACTTAAGGCAGCTCCAAGTTTCACTACCCATGGAATACCCACAATTGATTTTGAAGCTCTTCAATATCCACAATTAAGCCTTTTCCCATTGATTTCTCTACCTTTTCATTTTCTTCTTCGCTTTTTTTAATTTTAACACATACCAAAATAAGCAAATTATAAAAACCATCCATTTTTATATTAACTTTTCAATTTGGAGGTACCTTTTCAATTTACACAACCAAACAAATATTTGATAAAGAAAATGTAAACTAATTTTATAACTGATAAAGTGGAGGAGAAAAGTAAAATCTTAACATTGGTAAGAAATCTGGAAATTGAAAAAGAAATCAACAAGTGTTTGTGAAGTATTCATCATCATCTCTTATCATGTACTTTAGCTTAAATAGGACAAATAGTTACTGAAAGTAGCAACAATACTTTCTAATCTATGCCACTCCACAAATGCTAAAAGACATCACCTATCATTCTAACTTTTTAAATTACAGATCATTCTAAATTTTATTATTAATCACTAATTCCAAAGATTATTAAACCATCATTTTCTCATTTTCATATCTAATTTTCTACTGTATATGCAAATTGCAAGAGTTAACGCCTGCCACATACAAAACACAGTCTATAGATTAGGACTAATTTGAGAAATCACAAGTGAGCATGTGTTTATGATCTTCAATATCAGGCAACAAAATTTAGCTAAACAATGAAACTGGACACAATGTTTAAATGAACATGAACATCAAGCTTCCCTTTCAAAGCAAATAAATTAAATAGCTGTCTACTGTGAAAATCATTTTCTCTCAATTTACAAGAGAATGAAATTGATAGGATTGAAGTGAGTAAAAAAAGCTAGTCAAATCGATAGCTTGAAACAGTGAACTTTCTACATAATTTCTAATGAAGCAAGGAAATTTACAAAAATCAATTAATAATTGAAAGAAAATAAATCAGACTATCAGCGAGAAGTCTTGAACTTGTGAGTGAGTGAATAACTGATTGCGCAATACAAAAGTGATGTGTTATGTTCTGCCATCAAATAAAGACTGAACTTGAAACCCTAAATTTGGAAGAAAAATAAACAGGACTTAGCTGCTTTGCTGCTTTGCAAGAAAGACGACTTCACTGGGTGACGATTGGCGGACGGTGATGTTGCTGGTGGAGGTCGGCACAGCCGTACAAGAACTGCAATTGAGTTTTTGTGCCAAGAGAAAGAAAGGGGGCTGTGCGGAATGGAACGGGAAGAACGAAGATGAGATTAAACTGAATCGTTAGTTAACTAAAATTAAATTAGTTTTTTTTAATTGATGAGTTGGATAAGTAGTACAGTTGTCAATATTTGAATGGAGGGTATTTATTCCCAGTTGGAGAACCGGGTCTCCAATATAAAATCCCCATAGGTAGACGACAAATGTTTGCTACGTGGCATGTGACAATGGACACATGGATAAGGCAGGCACATCTTGTTGTAAGAAAAATAAATTGCAGTAATGTTCCATACATGAGAAGGGTAAAAAAGTAAATTGCGCTTTTAATTGTAATTTGTAATCAGAAAATTATTTTATTGTTGAAAATATAAAATTAAGTAGGGACGTTTTTAATATTTTACACTTTAAACTTACCAACTCAGCTTATTCTTAGCCTCACGTTTATCATCTCAAAATAAAAAAGATAAAGAATTAAAGTTGCTTAGAATATTAGTAGTTTTTAAAATATGTCATTTTTAAAATCGTCAATTGTGAATTTAATAGTATCAATCGAAAAAGTCAGTATTTTGCTAAAGTTGAAAATATCGGTCCTTATTTTGAAAAAAAATAAATCACAGTGATTTATCTAAAAATTAGTGAAACTACATAGCTTTTATTTGAAATTTACCCTTTATTTTATTTCTTTTTTCTTTTCGTTTGACTAGCATCATTTATATTCCTTTTGACTAGCATAAAAAGAGGAAACATAAAAAAATTCAAATTATTCTTACCATAAAATCATGTTTTTACCATGTTTGCTTTATTGATTATAAAATCAAATTTTCTTATCATCACTGCAAAAAAAGGTCTATTACGACGCAAAAATTTAAAGTTTAACGATGCTTTTCGGTGTCTCTAGATGCTTACACACGCTTTTTAAAGCGTCGTCATAAGCGTCACTAAATCGCGTGTCGTTAATTTTAACGACGCATAAAAGCTTGTGTGGATAAATTCAATCCGACGACATACCATATATAAGCGCCGTCATGCTTCCAACACTTGCATTTTTAGTGTCGTGATTTTTTATATATTATTTATTTTCCATTTCAGAAATTTCCACTACGTTCTGAAAAAGCGCCGCAAAGTGACCGACACATCATTTTTGTTATGTTGTTAAATACCACGACACTTTCATTTAAAAGCATCTTCAAAATAAAGATATTTAATTAAAAATATGTCTACATTTGGCTAATAAAAATCCATTAAATATGTTTTTTTATAACAAAAGCAAATTTCATTACAAAAAACAAACTCCAAGTGTAGTACATGCTTGAATAGAAATGGGTACAGATTCAAATAAAATTTACGGAAATGAGAGGGCCAAGCTCCCCTGGGCCAATTCATGTGCAGCCATGTTCTGCAGTCTGCTTTCATATTCGAAGATTACTGTTTCAAATTTTGCGGTTTCCTTCCGTATTGCTTGGGCGATCACATCAGTGTAGCTGAGGTCAGAAGCACGGCTGATGTCCTCAACTTACAGTCAGTTTCAACAATTAACTGTCGGAACCCGCATTCACTCCAGAAAATTAGGCCATTCAGGATAGATAGTACTTCAGCTTGTAGAGGAGACCAGAAGAAACCAAGTGGGCAGCCACCGCTCTTGAGAACTTTACCCAGATTGTCCCGAAAATGAAGCCCGCAGCACTGCATCCTCCGGTTGGTGGGTGAGCAGAGCATCACAATTTAACTTATAGTAATCTGCTGGTGGCGGTTTCCAGTGCTTAGTGGAAGTGCCCTGTGTTTGAGTCATCCCACTTCTGCGTTTTGAGGCAAAGGAAACAGCATTCTGGGCTCCTTGGATTAGATCGACCATATCCACTGCACCCTGCCCATGAGAACTTATTTCGAGATATAGACCCTTCATTGCTAGCTTCCTTTCCGATCTTAAGAAGAAAAAGAAAAGGGCATTACGAGGGGTGGACTTAGGCGATCAGGTAGCAATACAACATCGGCAACTCTGAAACTCATACGGTCAATCAACTCCTCTGGCTTTCTTTTAAAACAGAAAGAAGTGAGATCCTAAAGTACTGAGATTGATTGGCAAACCTGTTGGTGGAAAATAAACATTGATCAATTACACTAACAACTCATAAGCTAAAACAAAGCATTTATGTAAACAACGAATGAACTTTAAGAAAAGATTCAAAATTTTCAAATAAGTCTTTGTATTCACCATGTAATGTCAATTTTATGTTATATAATGTAGAGAATCAAGTTAGTAGTTTCGTAAGAAAATCAAGTACAAATCATATCAATTCCAAATAAATAGGATACATAGATTTATATCTAAGCCGATGTTGATGTTTGCTTTTTGAAATAGTCACTACATATTTTTAAATACTTAAAAGCATAACTAAAGTTGCCAAAGAAGTTGATTCCAAGTTTCAAATTCCTAGTATGGTTGAAATTAACTGAAGAATTTGATCTACACCCAAGATTAGCCTCTCATTACATTCTGCAATTAAGTTCTAAAATCAATTCTTCAATTTTGAAAATAAAAACCTAACTCTCAAGGGATATATGCTATCCTGGCTTACAATAGTGAAAATCCAAGTTAAAATTAGCACTAAACCAAGAGTAATCTAAGCCTATACAAGTATGTAATACACATAAAAAGGGTTGAATTTTGCTGGTTTTAGTCATTATATCCAGCTCATACTTCCAAGTTTCACCCTGAGAAGAACATATACAGAGTCATGAAGTTGCTATCCCTCAAGGCTAAAGTAAAAGCAGAAAAAACAAAATGAGTTGGGAGAAATGGTTAGCTATATGGCAACCCGAAAGATACAAAACAAAGCAACAATAACTATACAAACGCATTAAGTTTGAAAACTCATTCGTTAATATATCAGAGGTTAAGTGAGAATAAATACCAAATCAAGTTCAGAATCTTCAGCCATTTTGATTGCCTGGCCTTTGGGTACTACTCCAACCTACAGAAATCCATCTAATCAAATTACCAAATTAATCAAACACACAACGAAGGCAACCACTACTAAACACAAGAACTACTCCAATTTTTATTTCTTTTTAATTTATAAGATAAAATATCAAAAAAAAATAAATATCCAAGACAGGATACCCAGAACCACCACTTACTAACCATATTTTGCTGCTGGTCAATGAGCCTCACAGTAGAGAACCTACAATACAAAACAATTCAGAAAATCCCAATTTCACACAAATAAGCAACTCTATAGATAATCACCTAATGGATAGATCAAGAGCCTGGTCGTCTTCAGAATCGCTCTTCCTAGACCGCGCGAATCGTCTGAATCGGAAGGACGGGCCCACCGTAACGAGCAGTGACTAGGGAACTTGAGAAGGCATGGGAGAGAGAAACTAAAGAGTGAGGTTTGGAGAGAATTAAGGTATGCAATCGGAGTCCGAAGAGGTTGGACTCGAAAGAGGAGAAAGAAACTGGTTTAGTGGTGGCCGGAGTCACCAAAGGATTGAACGGGAAACAGGTAGTGGCGGAGCCGGTAATCGAAGCCATGGGATGGAGTTGAGCGGAAACGGTGGCAGTTTGGCTGATAACTTGGTTTTTCTTTTTTGTATGAAAAATTTCGTACCTGGGTTGAATAGTGAGAGAGGGAGACATGAGAGAGTGGGTCTGTGGAGGCAGGAGGGTTTATGGGTTCGTGAAGCCTAAATCTGTTAGATCAAAATAAGAAAGGGGGAAACTTTCATTTAATTCCCGCTCAATGCTGTATTTTTTATTTTATTTTACTAATCCATTATAAGTTAAATTTATCTTAAATCCCAAAAATTAAAAACATCGGAGCTAAGTGATTATAAATTACAACACAAATGAAAAAGCATTGTTAAATTATTAGATAGAGTGATAAAAAAATAAAAAATATTCAAATGAAAAAATATCGGAATATTTTTTACGACGTAAATTCTAAACCGTTTTTAACTTTAAAAAAATGCCAAAGTTTTTTATAAAAGCGTAGTTAATTTTTTCAAAATGCCATCAGCATAGTAAAAGCTGACATAAATACATAAGTGTCGCTAAATTGAAAAATATGCAGACACATGTCAAATTGCGTCGTTAAAAAAGTGTCGTAATAGGTCATTTTTTTTGTAGTGCATATTAGTTTTTCTTAACATAAATTCAAATTTTTCTTACCATATTTACTTTCTCTTACCATAAAATCAAAATTTTCTTAAATTAAAGAAAAAAAAATCATATTTTCTTACCTCTTTTTTACCTATAAATATAAATTTTTCATAAACTAACATACCTCTTCTTCTACTCTATTCTATTCTCTTCTCTTATCTTCTATTCTATTCTATTCTCTAAGACAATCACATCCATCTTCATTCTATTCTATTTTATGAGAAAAAACTTCTGTTCTTAAACTATTCTATTTAGTGAGAAAAAATCTTAGTAATATGGAGGGTGTTAGAAATTCTACGCATGATTTTCTATCTGTCATTTTTTTATCATTTGCTTCAACTTTCTCGTTGCTTGGACTCATGGTATGGTATAGACAATAATACTTATTTCTATTTTTATTTTGCTTTTTTTCTTGTTTTTTTTAAATCACTTATTTTCAATTTGTTATGATTTTTTGAAGTTATTTTCGCCAAAATACGATCGTCGGGACTCTGTTTTTGAGGAACAGAGTCGGGCGGCTCTGTTCTTCAATAATAAAGCCGTCAGATTATGTTCGTCATTAAGATTGATTGATTCAGTTGGTATAAGAATTTGCTTTGTATTCTAAAATTGGCTTTAGCTTGGAAGTTAGACCCCCCCATCTCCCCCTTTATTTTCTCCCATAAATTCTTATAATTTTCATGTTTTGCAGTTGGAAGTTCGAACACCATCTCTCTATTTATTTTCTCTCATAATTTCTTTCTTATTTATTTTCTCGCATAAATTCTTATAATTTGTTTTCCTTGATTTTTTTCATATTTATTTTCTCCCAAAATTATTCCTATTTTTTCCGTATTTTCTTTAAATCAAAATTATAAATTTAATTATATATTCAATAAGAAGAATAATCCTTTTTTTTCCAATCATTATTATATCCAATAATCCTTTAATGTGATCATTTAATGTAATTAATAATCATAATAAATGACTTATCTTGTAAATTGTATTTTTCTCTCACTTTGTAATTACTCCTTCTTCTTCATATTAGTATTCATCTCCAAACCATATTTAAATTTAAGAAAAAAAAAAGAAATTGGATATAACAATGATTGGAAAAAAATAAAGGATTATTCTTTTTATTGAATATATAATTAAATTTATAATTTTGATTTAAAGAAATTACGGAAAAAAATAGGAACAATTTATGGGAGAAAATAAATGTGGAAAAAATCAAGGAAAACAAATTATAAGAATTTATAGGAGAAAATAAATGGGAAAGAAATTGAGAGAAAATAAATGGAGAGATGGGGTTCGCACTTCCACCGCAAAACATGAAAATTTATAAGAATTTATGGGAGAAAATTAATGGGGAGATGGGGTTCTAACTTCCAAGCTAAAGTCAATTTTAGAATGCAAAGCAATTCCTTATACCAACTGAACCAATCAATCTTAATGAAGAATAGAATCTGACGGTTTTATTATTGAAGAACAGAGTCCCGATGATCCTATTTTGGCGAAAATAACTTCAAAAAAATCATGACAAATTGAAAATAAGTGATTTAAAAAAAACAAGAAAAAAAAGCAAAATAAAAATAGAAATAAGGCATAGAAATAAGTGTTATTGTCTATACCAGATCATGAGTCCAAACAACGAGAAAGCTGAAGCAAATGATAAGAAAATGACTGATAGAAAATCATGTGTAGAATTTTTAACACCCTCTATATTACTAAGATTTTTTTCTCACAAAATAGAATAGTTTAAGAACAGAAGCTTTATCTCACAAAATATAATAGAATGAAGATGGATGCAATTGTTTTAGAGAATAGAATAAAGAAAGAAGATGTGTGTTAGTTTAGGAAAAATGTATATTTATAGGTAATAAAGAGGTAAGAAAATTTGTTTTTTTTTCTTTTTTCTTTAATTTAAGAAAAAAATTGATTTTATGATAAGAAAAGCAAATATGGTAAGAAAACTTTGAATTTATGGTAAGAAACAGTAATATGATAAGAAAATTTGATTTTATAATTAGTAAAGCAAATATGGTAAAAAAAATGATTTTATGGTAAGAATAATTTGAATTTTTATGTTTCCTCCTTTTATGCTAGTCAAAAGGAATATAAACGAATTTATGTTGTCCTCTTTATGCTAGGCAAACGAAAAGGAAAATGAAATTAAATAAATGAATTTTGTTTAAATTAATCGCTTTTAACAATTGATTTTTTTTTAATACTCACTGCTGAGAAAGATTGAGTCAACTTTCCTATAGGGAGAAAAATTTCATTAATATTTGATCCAATTGTTGATTTACTATTTATAATAATGTTAGGAGTTATTCTTAATTAGCAATTTTAGTAATATTTTTTAGGGATAATGTATAAAAATACCTCTAACATTTACAGTCAGGAGTAATTTTACCCCTAATGTCTAAAATAGTGCAATTTTACCTCTAACGTTGACAAGCTGGGTCAATTTCAGACATTATTGTTAAACACAAATATTTTTGTTCCTTATTCTGCACCAATTGTGTATCAGTTCGTTTTTTTAAATCCTTTTTTCTATGATTTAATAATAGAACTGGAGATTAATGCTTATTAATTCGGAGAAATATTTTGATTTTTTTATCCAACTCGAACTCCGAAATGATATAATGTTGTAGTAAGTTCTCATTACTTTGTTCTGTCTCGAGCCTCAGTTCTGCCCCATAGCCACATGAGCCTCAGTTCTCATTACGTGGTACACTTTTCCCTTATTCTAGATTGATTTACCATTATTTTTTAGGTTTTCAATATGGTTTTAACCTTATTGCTTGTAGCTAAGTTTCCTGTTGCCAATTTGCATCAAATCTCCCAGCAAAATCCAATGATCCCTCTGATTCATGAATGCCTTAATGCCATCACATAGCAACATTCCAAATGGTTATATGGTGCAGAGGATTTGGGGTACTCCATAGTTTTAAACTTCATTTGATTGCTTATTATTCTTTAAGGCCATTTTTATCTTCGGAAACATATTGTTACCTGATGCTTAGCTGTTATTTAATTATATTTAGGGTTTCCTTCTCTTATAGAGCTTTGCTGAAGGGACTTGCTTGAAGAAATATGAGTAAATGAGAAGTGGCGATGTTAGTTGCCACTTTCTTACTGATTCTCACTTGCTCTTGTATCTATTTTGTGCTTTCCTTACGAACCCACAGTGGCAACTTCAGGTGGATACATCAGCTTATGCTCATGGACTATGGAGGGAGAATCCTTTGTTCATGGGTGTTTTGCCTTCAAAAGATAGGCTTCTAGAGAAGTATATATTTGTGCTCTATAGTGTTCCTTCCATTCTTCACCCAGGAGCATGTGTACCAACTATTGGAAATCAAACTCTTCCAATCTTTACTTTATACTGGGATAAGAAACTGCAGTTTTCCCTTCAGGTATGTAATTTGGTATGCTAACTGGTAATTTGGTATTCTAACTGAGGCTTAATCTTATTTCCTTCTATAAGGCCATTATTGAGTTCTGGCATGTGTACATAAGTGTCACAGTTTAACTATGTATCCTTTGCTAAAAAATGAAAAATTGAGATGGATGTTAGAATGTCTATGAGCATTGTCAGTTTGTCTTGGGTTGCCTTAACCATTATATATAGTAGATTAATGCTGATATGATATCTAACTTGTATTCCATCATTTATGTCATATTTTTAACTCAGAGGTAGGATAATAACCAAATGGCAGGACATCATTCAAGAGCAATAGGATTATATAATATGCAGTGGTATATTTGTAATTATACAATGTAGAGTTTGGTTTCTATTACTATATATATATATATATATACATATTATCATGAATAGAATCTTCATTTTCCCTCCATCTAATATCAATAAATTTAGTAGAAATGCATTCATAAATTGGATTTTTACTTAAATGAATCTTTTCTCGTTTATTTTCAGGGGATCACAGCATTCTGGGATTCCATCTCGGTATTGTGTCACAGGATCGAGGTGTGATTCATATCCTAATGTCCTTTCTCCAGTGACTAATGCAATATCTACCAAAAGCATATTTAATATTCTCTATAGTCCAAGGTATTCGCGGTGTCACACTATTGTTGCTATTAGTCTTTGATTCAGTCATTCTTCGCTTTTGATTCCCTGTTTTCCAATGCTCTTAGATTCTTGAACATGGAAATTTTAACCAGATCAACATAAAGATAACTTATCACTGCATCCATTTAGACTTTTTTGTCATTCTCATAATTTTGATAAAAAACTGAAAATTCTATCTCCAAAATCACAAACTCGAACAACAATAATTGATTCGTGACAATCCGAGAACCCCGAAAATGGATAATTACGAGTCGGAAACATTAAAATTTACATTTTTTTATCAAAGAAATCATGAAAATAATGTATATATATTTTTTGTGACGATTTTACATTTTTTATCACAAAAAAATTGACGATTTTTCATTTTTTCTTAATGCCTAGGCAGATGAATCTCCCGTCATATGGTCAGGTGGGATGAATCTCCCATAAAGCATGCAGATTCTCTCAAAAAAATCAATTTTGATTTTTTTTTTAAAAAGAGCAAAATTGTCTAAATTTGGAAGCAGTAAATAGCAACATCTATTATTTACCAATTTCAATTGCTCTAAATTTCTTTATTTGAACGTAATTTCTCTATGAAGTTAATGTATTAGTTCGGTTGTAATTATTGTTTTCCTTTTCAATTCACCATTTGTATAAAAAATATTATTAAAAGGCAATAAAAAGATATTTTGGTTGATTTTTTATTTTTTAGTGTCAAAATTGTGATAGCTAGCTATGTTTTTTTAGTGGAGCTAGAAACCAAAGAAGGATTTTCAATTCAATCAATTGAATCTCTCGTCAATCATTTCGATTTTTAGAAGTCAAATCTTAGGGCCAAACATTAACCAAAATATTAAAAATCATTTGGAAATTTTGCTTTCCCAGCACACTCGCATCAAATCCACACACGTCAAGGTTGAATACGATATTTCAAAAATATCACTAACAATTTTTGACACGCCCAGTTGGATCCAAACACTTCACAATACTAATTTTTTTATCATTCTCCTTTCACTATCACCAAAAATTGCTAGTCTATCACTAACATTTTTGGCACGTCTAGTGAGACCATTTCAATATCTAAAGGTGGACTCAAAGTAATAAAATCATGACGAGAACAAATTACCAAGATGCGTAAGATGCAACAATGACAGTGCATACCTAGCTATATTCTAACACGAAAGAAAATCTGTTATCCCGAACTCTATATCTCCTTCCATGTCCTTCTCACAAAGTGGTCTTCACTTAATCAAAATAAGGACCACACAAGAAAAAAAATGGGATTAAACCTTAGTTTGGGGTAATTTTTATAAAAAATTACCTCATAAGACCTGATTGGGAAATTTTTCCTTGAAAGGGGCTGTTTCCCAACCAGGGTTAAACACTTTATTTTTTTATATGTTTTTTAACTCATTACGACGCAGGTGGCGCCGTAATGAGTTAGTGGCATGAATCCCATTTGGGATTCCTGCCAAACAAATGGGGGCAGTGGCTTCACGCCACTGCCCCCTAATAATTACATATAAAAATAAATAAATATAAAAATAAAATTTATAAAATGAATTAATTTATTATTTTATAAAAATAAATTATATATAATATATACAGATATTGTTGTATTTATATAATTTTCAATCAAGATCAATTTTAATCACGTATTACCGAAAATTTGAAAAGACTCGTTTAACTGTTATTTAGCTACATTGAACCTTCTAAATTAGTTTGTTAATAAATTGAAACAGTTTCATATAATTTTTTGTAACTATATTAATAACACAGTAAAATATTTTAGACAGTTTCGAAAAAAAACCTGCTACGTATAAATTAATCACAATTTTTTTTAAATTGTCTAAAATATTTTACTGTGTTATTACTACATTAAATATATTTTTTGTAAGTAATACACTAACTAGTTAATCTTAACGTTTCAAGCGAAGTGCAGATTTAGCCCTAACGTATGAAATTGTGCAAATTTAACACTAACGTTTCCAAACAAGATCAATTTTAACCATACGCTACAAAAAATTTGAAAATATTTGGTTGACTGTTATTTAGTCACATCGGACATTCTAAACGAGTTTGTCAATAAATTGAAGCAATTTCATATATTTTTTTGTAAATATATTAGTAGGAATAAGATGCAAAAATACTCCCAATATTTACATATAGGAGCAATTTTTTTGTCGAACTTGTACAAAATATAGTATATTTTTTTAATTTTTTTCACGTTTAATGATATGTTTGTGATCTGCTACTAATGAGTGATAAAATGACGCAAATGTGAAGTATAGATGACAAGATTCATGGCCGAGAAGATAATTTTATAAATTATTTATTAAATGGCCCAACTTGTCAACGTTAGGAGTAAATTGCTCTTGACTGCCAATGTTAGGGTAAAATTGCACAATTTTAGACGTTAGGGGTAAAACTGCACCTGGTTTTAAACGTTAGGGGTATTTTTGTATCTTATTACATATTAATAATACAGTAAAATATTTTAGACAGTTTCAAAAAACTAAACCTGTTACATATAAATTAATCACAATTTTTTTTTGAACTGTCTAAAATATTTTACTGTCTTATTAATATACTAAATAACAATTAAACAAATTGTTTCAAATTTTCGATAATGCACTGTTAAAATTGATGTTGATTGAAAATTATACAAATACAACGATATCAATATAATTTATATATAATTTTCTTTTTTTTTTTTGGTAAGAAGGGAAGAAAAAAAACAAACAAACAAAAACCTAACCCGAGATCAGTCTAGGAAGACTGACCCCAATCCTATCCTCAAGAAGAGAAGGTAACAGAAAAGAAGGAGGAACGGAAAGGGTAGAAACAATATATAATTTTCTTTTTATAAAATAATAAATTAATTTATTTTTATATTTAGTTTATAAATTTTATTTTTATTTTTATAAAATAATAAATTAATTTTTTTTATAATTGTTTGTTTCGCAGGAATGCCAAGGGATTCCTGCCACTAACCCATTACGGCACCACCTGCGCCGTAATGGGTTAAAAAACATAAAAAAAAAAAAATTAATATATTTAACCTGGTTGGGAAACAGTCCTTTCCAGTAAAAAATTTCCAACCAGGTTTATGGGGTAATTTTTTATAAAAATTGCTCCAACTAAGGTTTAATCCAAAAAAAATGACATTTTTTTTAAGAGACGGACGGAGAAGGAGACAGAAGATTCGCTACAGCAGATTTGTTTCCTTCTAACACTAATGTTTTGCAGGTGAACACGAGGATTTCACATATACATTAATGAGAAAATAACTAATAAGATAGGAAAATATATAACACCTTGAAATAAATCTTCAATTTAATGCAGATTAGCCCATACATCCAGAAAAAGGATTTCAAGTTTCAACAAAAACCTTATTTGAATTCATGCTAGAATTCTATCACATAAATCGAAATAATAGCAACTAGTTGAACCTCCTGCTTGTTTAAAGCCCAAATTGCAGCATCAAGAACAAACACCAAGACAAAACTTGATTAAATCTTAATCAAATACAACATTTACTCAACTAGAATGATCAATTACGCAAAACACATCACAAAACAGAAATTCATCAACATCTCAACATGTAATTATACTCCAAAACGAAGAAAATTAAGATCAGATGAAAGAAAGTGGTACCTACCCCCAATTGGGGCATTATAACAAACACCTCATCTGCAATTGCTTTAACTGCAGCAAACTTCTTTCAGCTTCTCAGCAGCCGATTCATCAACCGAATACTGCACAAAACAAATCGAACTCATAAGAATCAAAGCAGAAAATCAAATGCCAGCCCAATTTCATGACATAAACGAAAGAGGAATGAAAATTCTAATTGAAGGAGACCTTGTTGAGGACCCAAAGGGAATGATTATAAGCCCGGAGAAAGAGCTCATTCAGGGCATTGGCGTCATCGGAATCTACTTCTCTATAATTAACGAAGTTCTCTCGCACGTATTTGGCGTAGTAAGGTCTTGTGTCCTGCGGCAGCCGTCTCACTAGCCGAAGAACCTCGCCGTACACTTTCAATGCTTTCCGCATCCCCTCCTTTTGAGCGCCAAACATTTGGTTCACTCCGTCTTTTTTACATACCTCTTATGGACATGGGCCATAACGTATTGTCCGCCGGCCGCACATTGGCGAATACAGAATCGGTTCGTTTGGGTAATTTTTACACACTTGCATACGTTAAAAAAATTTATTAAATAGAACTCGTTTATTTTTTTTTTTCATATATATACATATTATCATTTTAGTGGTCCAAAATCAATTTTTACGTACCATTGTAAATCTTTTTAAAATTAAGCTAGATTTTGGACTATAAAAATTAAAATTGAGTCGTTTTAAATAAATTTAGAGAAATTTATCTCCTATTATATATTAAACAAGTCGGATTTCATAATTAAATACAAACTCAATAATTTATCTCCCACATCCCACATGGACGTTACCTCAGTAGATTGTTCCTCATTGTCTGAGGCACATGAGGGGCCAGCTTGCTCAGAAGGACAAGACTCAGCAAACTCATCAGCCATGAAGCATATGTTTGCTGACTCAGTGGCACCGCTTTCTTTTCATGCCTTGATCTAACCATAGTTTCTATGGCGGTGATCGCGTTTTCGCGTTGATGAAATAAGGATTTTCCTTTATTAGTGTGTTCCTTATGCTCTCGTGTTTTGACATCAGACGCATTTGGTCCTTCATCTTCATGTTATCACTAGATCCGGACGAACCTACATATCACGTTACTTCTTCAACGATTTCAACTTCAAGGTATGTATTATATCTTTTTTACTCTCTTGCTGGTGCTGACTTTGCATGTTTTTTCTTATCCGCCTCTTTTAAAAAATCTGTTTCGAATTTTTTTCTTTTCATTTTTTATTTTTCTCTTAATCACGACAGCTCTATTGTTGTCCAGGAGATACAGAGGTTTTTCTTATCAGCCTCTTTTTTTCGTGGAATTAGAGGGTTTTCTTATTCTGAACGGTTCACCTTCTGTTTGCGCCTTTTATCGACTTTGCCTTGACGGGATACGGAGTTATAGTAAACTTATTTGATAAACTTGTTTGAGAGTTCTATGTGACAATCAAATAATGGTCAAATTAGTCTGATCAAAATTTTGATTGGATAGGAGTAAAATTCAACTTGGTTGGAAATAGTAGAGGATAAAATTTTAGTATTTCATACACAAGGGTAAATCTATACTTTTCCAATAGGGGCAAAATTGGAACTTATCCAACTATATTAAGACGTTTATAAGATCTCACCTAACCTAATATTATTTCACTCCGCATTTGGTTTCCACCCCCAAAAGTCCCAAATTCGAAACAACCGATCGGCGGAGTCTGGCTGCTCATCTCTCTGACCCTCAATCGGCAACGGCTGTGCAGTACTCCGTTAAAGGTTCAACAACGATACACAATGTCAGTCCCTTGTGCATAGTCGGTTTCATCACATAAGGTACGTAAAACTCCAACCCTAGCCCTAATTCTAGTTTCATTTTCTCAAAGCTTTGATCTAATGTCACTCACTCCGTCACTCGAGCTATCAACTTTGGCTCATGAATCCATCTCATATTTTGTTCTTTTCCTTTCATTTTTGGGAATATGTAAATACGTGAGTGATGACTGACAAGTGCAGCTCTTCAATTTTGGAGGAATATTTGTAACTTTTTCTTAATTAAATCTTTAAATCTTGATAAATGATGTCTGCTTATGTAATTTTGTGATGATTGAGCTAGAGCAATAGATCTGTAATTGAATTGAATTTGAATGCTGTAAATGGAATTGAAATATGGAACTTTGTAACAAAAGATTAGTTGACATTCATAAACTCATAGAAAAATGAGAATTACAGAGAGAAAGAAGAGAGAATGGATTAGTTAATGAACAGAGCCCGATGGCATGGGTAGTCCTCGTCGTGAGTTGATCTGGTAGTAGCAACTAAATGAACAGATCCAGTTATTTTGAATAGAAGAAAGAATAGAGGAACTATCCGTTGCAATTTGTATTTCATAATGATCAAGATACGGTTTAGAAGTTTATATAATCTAATTCCTAGCTCTAGAATCTTTTGTAATCAGCTGCCATGTCAACTAGGATTAGTTACAATCTGTTTGAAGTTTTCGCCATCTGAACTGCCTTCTCTTCTATTGTGTTATTTAATTGAATTGAATTGGAATGCTGTAAATGTAATTGAAATTTGGAACTTTGTAACAAAAGATTAATTGACATATTTCGCACTTTATGCCTCTGTTCCTCTTTGAATTTCATTCCTCCATTTCCATTGCTTTGTTAACTGGTTATTTCAAATTGTGTGCTTTTCAACTGGGAAGAAGTAATTTAGCCCACTTCTTGTTGGCTTCAGGCCATTATCTTAAATAATATTTTATGGATTTCATTACTTACCATATGTTCTGATACTAATGGCATTGAAGTGTATTTTTTTATTCTCTTTTTTCCGGCTAACATTGGTGGGGGATTTTCTTTTGCAGAAATTATGGATATAGACTTCCCAGTACCTAAAAATCAGTGGTGTTTTGAATGTGTTGATAGGATCAGCAAGTTCCCTAATGAAATTCTCGGTAAAATACTTTCCTATCAGCCAAATCTGTGAAAATGACATTTTCTTGGTGCTAAAGTTTCAAACTAGTGTAGAGCTCTAATTGAAACTCAGTTACTTTACTCCCAAATCGAATATGTGATTAAATATGATCATATGCTCATATTCTCATTAAATGTGATTAAACTGAATTACTCTCATTAACCACATTTAATGAGAATATGAACATATAATCATATTTAATAACATATTCGATTTTGGGAGTCTAGTAATTCAGTTTCAATTACAGCTCCATTGTGCCAGATTCTTTCTTCTTCACTCCTTACCTACACTAGTTTGAAACTTTAGCACCAAAAAATGTCTTTTTCCCTGATTTGGCAGATGAATTGAAGACTCTGATTGCTCATATAAGAATTAATAAAGACGGGAATGATGCTATTGGGACTTGGAAGAATCGTGGGACATGGTTTTCCTCTTGAGAAACTTACTTCAAAGAGATTTAACTATTTCAATTGGCACCAACCAGAATCTTTGAGTTTGAGCATGCATCTTCAGACAATTGAAAATTTTGAATTTGTGGGTTTACCGGAGGAGCGACACATTGTGGAGTATTTGCTAGAGAGTGCTAAAGTATTGGAGAAAATGATAATTCATAGTGTAAATTAAAAAATGGCTGTGAAAGGGGATAAGATGTCTACACTATTGAGCTTCAGAAGTAGTGGCCATAGTGAAGTTATTTTCACAGATTGATTGAAGTTGTGTGCGAAGATTTACATATTTTGGTAAAGCTGCTACCTTATGAAGAAGTGATGTGGTATGTTTAGCAGATCTAATTATGTATCAGAAATTGAGATCAATTTTGATAAAGCTGCTGCCTTGTGAACAAGTGATTTGCATATACTGACCGATACTCTTTTATTCATTGAAATCTAATTAATGTTCAGATACCTTACTTTCTAGTTCAAACTGTGTTTTTGAGGGATAAATGTGTCAAACTGAAAGATTAAGGGCTCAATTAAAAAAAAAATTGAAATGCTCATGAGCCTCAAAAAGCTTTTACCCTATAATTAATGGGTTAGTAGAACTTATTTTCATTTAAATGACTTATTTAAATTTACTTAAAGGGACTAAGTGATACAAAGTGAGTAATTGATTCTCTAAATTTGTTTAAAGTAATACAAAGTTAAATTGTAACTTATTATGTCATGCAGTGGTCAGAGGTTAATCATGTGGTTTTAAGTAATTAATAACCATGTGATTTTAAGTGAATCGGTTTTGATATATGCAGTCCTAACTGCATAAAAGCATTAAATGTGTAGAATATTTTTTACCAATTTTCAATGCATATGAGTAATACGTTGTTCGTATTTTTCTATTAATATCAAAATAAATGTTTTTTAACTTAATTTACTGATTTTAGTGGTGGAGAAATAATTGTTATCAAATGTATTTAAATTAAATAAGTGTTTAAAATTTTAGTTTAAGTCATTAAATATATTATCAAACTATGGGATTGTCATAATAATCTTACATTGATATGTTAATTAAAAATAATAAGATCAAAATCAAAATATTTCATGAAAACTAATATATTAAAAATACTCATATTGTTGCTATGCTAGTCAAAAGTAATTTTTATTCTTATCTCATAAATGATGTTATTAAGAATCTAATATTGATAATTTTACCATTTTTTTAGGCTTGTCATTTTAGTTTAAATGAATTGAAATCTTTAACCATTCAAACTAATTTTAATTGGTTAAACCAATTTTTGTTCTTAATGTCTATAGTAATTTATAATTTTTATATTATAAATGGTATAATTACAAATGGAATAAACTTTCTATTTTACACTGCTAAATAATTTAAAAGAAGTCCTCAAATTAATTCTAAAAACTTTGGCCTTAAAATAGTTATTAATATTATATACCAAATACATACCTACTCATTTTGGTACTGATTCATGGGTTTTAATTTTTGTTTGTCCAATACGTGAAAAATACTGTATACTATTTTACATCATATGGACACATGTTTTTTTTTGAAAACAAAAGACATTATTATTCAATATCACCACTTAAGTCATTACGGGGAGGATTATGTTTCCATATCTCATAATCAGACACAGAACCAGACGCTCTTGCAAGTATATGAGCAATCTTATTCGCTGACCTCCTAATGAAAGAAACAGATAAAATATTTAGCTCGCTAATCAAAGCTTTACAATCATCAACAATAATGCCAAAAGGGGAAACTAGTTCTGTAGTTCCAGAAATTGCAAGAACCAAGAGCTGAGAATCCATTTCCAGATGAACATTCGGATAACCTTCCTTCTTCAACCAACTAAGAGCTTCACGACAACTCATTCCTTCAGCCAATAGAGGGTCCTGACAGTTATTGATCACACCATTGCCAGCAGCTATGAAACACCCCTCATGATTCCTTAATACAAAACCAAAACCAGCATGACCTGTATCTTGGAATAGAGCAACGTCAACGTTGAGCTTCAAATTATCTTGTGCCGGGCATGACCACTTCAAACTAACTGCTTCTCCACCAGGCGCTGCAATCACAGTTTGGGCCTGCTGCCAACTGTTCAGAAACATTGTTGCATTGTTATAAGAAACAACAGGAGGTTGACGATTTTCTTCCCACGCCAGCCTATTTCTATCATTCCAAATTACCCAGCATAACGTAGCAGCAATCTCAACAAATATATTATCATGGTGATTGATAATAAAAGCCCAGAAATCACAGAAGCTACTAACCCGAGAGCTCAGATCTCCTACCTTAGACATCATCTAAACTTGTCTTGCTTCCGGACAGATGACTAGCGCATGTAGGATAGTTTCATCATGAATATTACATCGAGGACAAAGTGTTGGAATATTGATTCGTTTCTTTACTAGCTCGGATCTTGTTGGCAGACACAGAGTGCTAGCTCTCCACATCAGATGTCGAACTTTAGGAGGGATTTTAATCCTCCAAATGCTGTTCAGAACCCTACCCATCTCAACCTCTTGAGCATTAACACTATTATTTTGCAGGAAACTATAGCCACTTTTAACCGAATAGGCCCCATTTCGTTCTAACCTCCACCACCAACGATCTCGTGTCTCTCTCTGACTCAGAGTGATTTTAGAAATAAGTATTCTATCCCTTACCGAGAATAGACTCTGTAAAATCGAATGATCCCACCCACCATTCCTATCAGATCGCAACATAGCCACTGTAAATGATTCATCACCCGGTGGCGCAATACTATCAACATATGGATTGATTTCATCAGGTAGCCAAGGATCAGTATATGTATATGGACACATGTTTAATAAAATTACTTTTGCTTGGTGAGGATTATATCTCAATCCCTAAAATCACAATAGTGAAATTCAAATAGTGTAATAAAAATATTAAAGTCTCTTAAAAAATGGTTAAAAAAGCTTAATTTCCTATTTATGGTTAAAAAATGGAAGATTTTGTTATATGTATTGCAAGACTTTTTTTTCTATAAAAAGAGATACAAGATTTAAAAATTAAAATTTTCAATAACGTACTGATATAAGTAAATTTATAGAGACTTAAAATTAGAATAAAGTTAAAACTTATGATTTTATAGGATTTGGCTATCCTTTTTATAAAAAGAGGTAGATCTTGGGCATAATCAGGTACATTATAAAATTATTATTATTATTATTATTATTATTATTATTATATAGTTTTCAGCAAAATGAAGTACTCTACGAAGCTATTTTCTGTTATTTTGATACTTTTATTTCTTATTGTAGCAAATGGTAAATTATTTTCCTAGTTCTCTATTAAATTAATTTTTTACATATATTTTTAAAGTAATAAACCCGACCAAAAAACCAGATAATTATTTCGGGAGTATCATAGAATTCTTTGTGCTTATCGCATGAAAAATCTATATATTATCGGAATTTTTTGTTCTTGTTTACAAAATGTGAGACTAAGAATATAAAGTACAAAAGTAGATGCACCAATAACCTAAATTGCAATAACATTTGCAAGTCAGAAGAATATGAAGGAGGTCACTGCAAAGAAAAATTTCATCGTTGTTACTGCTTTAAGAAATGTTCTTCTTCTCTCCCACCGGAGTCACCGCATTAATTAATTTACGAAAAATCTAATGTTTATGTATTCTTTTTTTTTATGAAATAAATGTCTCGTTTTATTTAAATTGAATAATAATATTTTTTTATGCTTTCAATTTATATGAAATAATATTAGAATGTTTGTAACCAAAAAAATATTCGAATGTTTTTGTGTTGCAAATGTTACATATTTAAATTAGAGAAAAGTATGAAAAAAATGCTTGTGGTTTGTC
This sequence comes from Euphorbia lathyris, assembly GCF_963576675.1. Lineage (NCBI taxonomy): Eukaryota > Viridiplantae > Streptophyta > Magnoliopsida > Malpighiales > Euphorbiaceae > Euphorbia > Euphorbia lathyris. Next base: position 12,516,976 of record NC_088913.1, read on the forward strand.
CAATTTGCAAACAGAAACATGTGGTTTAAAAGTTTACAAATAAAGGTCTGTAGTATGTTTTATTTACAAAACAAAGTATTACAATTACACATTTAAGTTCTGATTACAACCAAAGACGCTTTTATCTAAAAAAATTATCCTTACATATCAACAAAACACAACCCCCGAAAAAAACAACTTTCTAAATCGAAACAATAAATAATATGGTGAAATTTTACGTTTTTTACTAATCTGACAGTTTATGAACTAAATTGATATTTAAGTTCATTTTACACGGTTGCAATTTGATTTTGTGATCTGTATTTTGTCAATATATAAATGTAATTGAAAAAAAATAAAAAAAATGCTCTTATTATTATCAATTACTTAAAATTTTAATTTTAAATACTTTGTTTTGTAAAAAAAAGTATACCACATACCTCTATTTGTAAACTTTTAAATCACGGATCTCTGTTTGTAAACAAGGCAAACCACGAGCATTTTTTTCGTACTTTGCCCTTTAAATTATATTTAATTAAATAACAGAATATATAGATATAGGTTAGATTATGCTTACTTTATTTTTAACAAAGTAAGCCTTATTTTATTTTTTTCACCATTGGATGATGATCAACTTTGACAAAGTAAACTCATCCAATGGTAGAAAAAACAAAGTAACCATAGAAAGGCACCGATAGATATATATTTGAACTAGTAAATTTATAAAATTCAATTTAGTCCTTAACATATACAAAGTCAATTGAGTCTCCAACAAATGAATTTTTTAAAGAGTTAATTGTTTATCTGGTTGAAATAATTTAGGCTTAATACACAAATAACCATCTAAACTTATCTAAATATTGCAACTGTCTTCCTGAACTTTCAATTGTAATAACTTACCCATCAAACTTGTCCAACTGTAAAACATAACCCTTCAAATTTGGCCAATTGTAAAACATAACTCCTCAAACTTGGCCAATTGTAAAACATAACCTCAAATTGCTGACATGGATTGCAATTGAATAAACAAGTGAAATACAAAAATTGCAACACTCGTGGAGTGTGATAATCAGATCTTTGGCGTGATACGAATCTGGGGAAACATTTTTACGATTGCTTCAAATACGTGGTAAAAAAAATTCTAATTTGGAGTTATATTTTACGATTGGACAAGTTTAAGAGGTAAATTGTTACAATTGAAAGTTGGAGGGGACAGTTGCAACATTTGGACAAGCTCAGGGGGTTATTTGTGTATTAGGCCAATAATTTATACAAATATCACCAACAATCCAACAAGTTGTAAGTCACAAAGAGAAGGGTAAAGGGTAAATCTTCGACAGAAATAGGGGCAAAATCGTAACGTATCCAACTATATTAAGATGTTGATAAGATCTTACCAAACCTAATATTATATCACATCGCATTTCGTTTCCACCCCCAAAAGTCCCAAATTCCGAAACCATCGATCGGTGGAGTCTGCTTACTTATCTCTCCAATCCTCAATCGGCGGAGTCTGATTGTTCATCTCTCTGACCTTCAGTCGGAAACGGATTTGCAGTACTCCGTTAAGGCTTTGCGTAGTCTGTTTCATCACATAAGGTAAAACTCTAACCCTAACCCTAATTCTAGTTTCATACTCCGTCACTCGAGCTATCAACTTTGGTTCATGATCCATCTCATATTCTGTTTTTTTCGTTTCATTTTTGGGAAATATGGAAATACATGTGATAACTGATAACTGTAGCTCTTCAATTTTGGAGGAATTATTTGTAATTTTTTTCTCAATTAAATCTTTAAATCTTGATAAATTGATTGATGATTGAAGCTAGAGCAATAGATCTTGAATCGAATTGAATTTGAATGCTGTAAATGGAATTGAAATATGGGACTTTGTAACAAAAGCTTAATTGACATTCATAACTCAGAAAAATGAGAATTACATAGAGAAAGAGGAACTATCAATTGCAAGTTATTTCTCATAATGATCAAGATACAGTTTACAAGTTCATATAGTCTAATTCCTAGCTCTAGAATCTTCTGTAATTAGCTGCCATGTCAACTAGGATTAGTTACAATCTGTTTGAAGTTTCTCGCCATCTGAATTGCCTTCTCTTCTATTCTGTTATTACTTTTAATTGAATTGGAATGCTGTAAATGTAATTGAAATTTGGAACTTTGTAACAACAGATTAATTGACATATTTCGGACTGTATGGCTCTGTTTCTCTTTGAATTTCATTCTTCCATTTCCATTGCTTTGTTCACCGGTTATTTCAAATTGTGTGCTTTTCAACTGGGAAAAAGTAATTTAGTCATTTCTCTTTGGCTTCAGGCCATTATCTTAAATATTATCTTCTGGATTTTCATTACGTACCTTATGGTCTGAGACTAATGTTTTTGAAGTGTATGTTTTATTCTCTTTTTTCCTGCTAACGTTGGTGGGGGGTTTTCTTTTGCAGAAGTTATGGCTATAGACTTGCCGGTACCTGAAAATCAGCAATGTTTTGAATGTGTTGATATTATAGATAGGATCAGCAAGTCGCCTAATGAAATTCTCGGTAAAATACTTTACTATCTCCAAACAAAAGAAGCTGTGTCCACCAGTATTTTGTCCAAAATATGGGAACATCTTTGGACATTAACCTCAGATCTTTATCTGATAAATGGCTAGAGGATTCAAAAAATGAAAACGAAAATGATGGCATGATTAAGTGGATGTCCTTCCAAAAATACGTGGATAGGGTCATCATGGTGGATCGAATATACGACACTGCTCTATGATTTTTCACACCAAATATGCTGCCTCTAATGTCTATGCCTAGATTTGTGCTGTCCAAGAATTATATGGTAATTGCTATAAATGTGAGTTCCACACGTATTATCAACTTCTTTTTCCTACAACACTTTAGTGGTTTTGAATTTTTTTGGATATTTTATCCTTGACTTGCCTACCTATGTTTGTTTTCCATTTGGATTAGGAAAAAATATGTCGCACGATTATCCAAAGTCTGAGTGGTATCATTTCACTCCTTACTAATTCTTATATGAGCAATCAGAGTGTTCATTTCGTAAGTCAAATCCGGAAAAAATACATTCCTCCTCTCTGAACCATCTTCGTGATAAAAAAATCACACCATCCCACCAACCATCATTATAATGAACATCCACGCACATTCCATATTAGAATACCCAGTTAATTGAGTATTCTAATATGGAATGCACGTGGATGTTCATTACAATGATGTTTGGTAGGATGTTGTGGTTTTTTTATCATGAGGATGGTTCAGAGACGAGGAATGTGTTTTTCCTGGAGTTGGCTGATGAAATGAAGAGACTTCAATTGCTCATATAAGAATATTAAAGAATGGAATCATGCCACTGAGACTTGGAAGAATCGTGGGAGATGTTTTTCCTTTGAACTTACTTCAACTGCTTTAATTGGAAACACCAGAATCTGTGAGTTTGAGCATGCATCTTAAGACAATTGAAATTTGTGGGTTTAGCGAAGGAGTGACATGTTGTGGAGTATTTGCTAAATTATTAATTCACCGATTTGTTCTCAGTGAAAATAAAAAAAATAAGATGGTTGAACTTTATTAAGCTTCAGAAGTTGTAGCCACAGTGAAATGATTTTCACATATTGATTGAAGTTGTGTGCAAAGATTTACATAGTTTAGCAGGTCTAATTTTGTATCAGAAATTGACATCTATATAAATGATGCCTTTGTGAAGATATGCTTATACTAAGCCGCTTATAAATGATGCATTGCTGATTACTGTTTTTCTTATTGAAATCTAATTAGACGAATCTTTCTTTCTTTAGTTGAAATTTGTTTTTTGAACATCTTATATTTTGAGGGATAAATGTGTCGGACTGAAAGATCAGATGCTCAATCGAACAAAAAATTGAAATCGAGTTTTGAAGATGTCTCTGTATTTTACTTTCTAAACTTAATTTATTGATACTTAAATTTGTTAAGCAAGTTTAAAGGTTAATGAAATATCTTTAAAGTTACCTTTAAGCAAATTTAAAAGCTGATAAGATATCTTTGAAGTTTAAAAGTTCAGATAGATGTGATATCTTTGAAGTTTAAAAGTTCAGAAAGATGGCTAAATTCCCTAGTATATTCAGCCAAAATTAATTTAATTGCTGTATAATACAACAAAATACATAGTTATATTTTGAGATGATTATCATCAATTGAGTTGAGACAGATTGTTAGACGAATTATTGAGTTCAAATACTCTTTAGAAGAAAATATGTCAATCTATTACTCTATTAATTTTTTTTAATTACTAAGGAAACTGATTTCTAAACCTAACTAATTAATGAATAATTGATATAAAATAAAGCAATCAAAATTTATTTAATTATCTCAATAAAACTGAACCAATATAATTTTAGAACACAAAACAATAAGAAATCGAATATATACATGTATATATAAGCGAATTGAGTTTTTGGATTTAAGAGGAGGTGGATTTGGAATGAGCAAAATTTGAACTTTACATATCCAAGCCTTAATTTGGCTTGAAAACCAATTGATCCATAAACATACTTTGTCTTATTAGCTCCTTCAATTACTTAAAGTGTCCTAACGGCCACTCAAATCGTTTAAATAATTTATTAGGTTTCTGAACTTGTTTATTTATGTGATCTATTGACTCTCTTGCTTTGTCTAAATTTTCTATTGCTTTGACATGTGGATTTAAAAGATTAACCATATCATTTTAAGCAAGCTCAAGGGGGCTAATGAGATAGTCGGGAAGTTTAAAAGGCTAATCAGATTTTGGGTTAAGTTCATGTGACTCCTGATCTATTAAGCCTTAGACTCATTGTCACCCTAAAGTGTCCTAATGGCCACTAAAATCATTTAACTGATTTATTGGCTTTCTGAATTTGTTTATGTTGTTTATGTGATCTATTGATTCTCTTGCTTTGTCCAAATTTTATCTTGCTTTGATACGTAGATTTAAGAGATTAATCATATCACTTTAAGTAAGGGGAAAAATGAGATTGGTGAAGATTATTAAACATGATTGAATACCTGAATAAAAATATTTAGAATTAGATAGACCTATTTATTTATATTATATATAATTTATGAGATATTTTAATCTTTACTATTAATGAGTAAAAATGTTGGAAGTCTGTACTTTCTGAATAAAAAGATAAAGAACCAAATTGAATCATTAACATTTTATTTTAAGGGAGAACAGAATATTATGTCATGAAATAATTTGAACCAAAAGCTTAAATTGATAGTTAAGAGTCGATGTTAAATTTTATTATAATCCCTAATACACTCTAGAAAAATGTCTCTTAGGTTTGAAGCGTGTACAACAAATACTCATCTTATTATATATTGAAATCTCATCGACTAATAAGGTAATGAGTTTTTCAACCATTGATCACTTGATTTAATAGACTAATATTTCATGGAATCAATTGAACCAAAACCTTAAGTTGATAGTTAAAATTCAAGAATAGTTTTTATTAGGGGAAAGTTTAAATAAAACCCTTGTGGTTTCATTAATTTTCAGATAAAGGACTGTAGTTTACTTTTTGTCAAAACGAGGACTGAGGTTTCGCACTTTTAATAATGCTATTAAAACTATTTTTAACGATCTGAAAATGAGAATTTTCAAGAATTAAAGTTGTTCAATGTCATATTTTCTATGGAACTACATTTTCGATTTTAGAAAATCATCTTTTTTGGAACTCTCTCTCTAAACATTAACTTTCTCTCTCTTTACTAAACATCATCTAAATAATCTCGAAATAAAAAAGTTGTTTAGAATATAAGTAGTTCTTAAAATATGTCATTTTTGAAGTTGTTAAGGGTGATTTTAATAGTATTAATCGAAAAAGCCCTTATTTTGTTAGAGTTGAAAACCTCAGTCCTCGTTTTGACAAAAAGTAAACCACAGTCTTTTATCTGAAAATTAGTGAAACCACAGTGGTTTTATTTGAACTTTACCCTTTTTATTATTATCTCGGATACATTTAGCTTTGCTTAAATACAATTTTGATTTTTTTTTTTTTAAAATCTTGGATTGAAACCAATTTATCTCAACAAACCTCTTATGATAATATGCTTATTTTGTTTGTTTTCACCATTGAATGAATTTTACGTTCCATCATTCAATAGTAAAAACAAATAAAGTAAGGTTTACGTAGTCAAAAACAAAATAAACATAGAAGGCACATGAGTTTGCGTTAAAAAAGAAAAACAAAATAATGAATTTATCAAGCTTCCATTTTGATTTTCTCATACTAAGTTTTGTGCCATTACATATAGCTTTAGTGCGAACTTGTTTAGGTAATAAAACTTCTCACATCGGTCCCTTAGTATAAACACGAATTGTTTATATTAAGTTGTTGGATGGATAAAGATGGGTTCCTAAAAAAGAGAGATTATTGGCATTACCCGATCCTAATGGGACTATCTATATCCTTTATAAACGGGTATGAGACGAGTATGAAATCAAAACTATTATTTGTTAGGATAATGAGACGGGTATGAGAATACACCCAAGGTACCCGGTACCCGTTATAACTCTTTTATATATTAAAAAATATTATTGTTTTTTCAGACGTAAGATATAATATTTGAACCTTAATTTTTTGTGCTTCAACCATTAAGTGATACCAATAAACTATTTTATTTTTATTGATTAAAATTCAATTTGTTTAATTTTTAGATAGATGATTTATTAAATTTATATTTTATTAAATTTGTAATATTTTTTTATTTTTTTTTATTGATTCTTAACAGGTAAGGATATCCATGGGTATCCGTGAATTAAATGGCACGGGTATGAGATGAAAAAGGTATACCTATTAGGGTAATAGAATGGATACGGATAATTAAAAATTAAATGGATAAGAGTTTGGGATTGACATTATCCGCGGGTACCTTATCCGTTGCCATTCCTACCCCTGACATAGACGGGAACAACCTTCAGGCTTACTTGTTACCTACACATTCTGGTTAAGGATCCCCATCTTCTAGGTGGATCTACAACCCTCTTAACCTTTGGCATCTCCCCTGACATGATTCGCATCTCCCTGGGCTTACCTGTTACCTACACATTCCAGCTAAGGTTCCCCGTCTTCTAGATAACATTTTTTTTCCTAAATATGGTTTGTGTATTACTATAACCTTTTTTTCTAAATTTGGTTTGTTTAGTAATATAATAGTGTGGTAACGACCCGATCCGGAGTGAGTAGTACTAGGATAGAAGGCCCGAGCAATGAGCAACTTTAAGGGATGACGATGGAGGCAAGAATGAACCAAATCTCACATCGTAGATAGGGAGAGATTGACTGTAGCTTATTCATAAGATGAGAATCCAATACGTGCAAACACATTTTAAAGCCATAACACCCAATGTGTTGGATTTGAGCCAAAGCGGATAATATCTACTTGGTATTGTGAAAAGTTATTATAATTGATATTAGAGTAGACTCTCCACGTACGATCTGTGATTCAGGGACAAACCATGGTGGTGGGCCTATAATGAGTGGGTGGCACTGGGGTATAAGGCATGAATAAGGAACGGTCCTAAGGGATAAGGATAGGGGCAGGAATGAACTGAATCTCACATCGGAAATAAAGATAAAGTGATTGAGGATTGTTGGTAAGATGATAATCCAATACATACAGACGCATTTTAAAGTCATAAGGTCCAAGGTAAAACAATATCTACATAGTATTGAGTCAAATTGTTACAAGTGTAACTAATACTTATTAGTGGTCAAATTATCAGAATAACGTTACCTTGAATGGTTTCATTAGGCCACAATATTACTTGGGTTATTCTCAAGTGTTGATTTGGTTTGTGCTTAAAAAACTGATTCACCTTTTAACTTTCGAGATGTTTGTATTATCTTCTTAAACTTATTTCAAGTGATATGATTAATTTTAAGTGTTACGTGGCACGGTACAATTAGATTTACGAGATATTTATTTCAGCCTTTTGGAGTAAGGTTTAGCGTTTCTTTTAAACCATATAAAATAGTATGTGGTTAGGTTTGTAAAACAACATCATTTAGCAAAAAAAATTATGAAAACAATAACATTTTGGAACTTTTCGCAAAAAGTTCCAAAAAATATAAAAATAAACTTTATGGTTTAACCGATTTGTAAAAAGACTTTCGTGATTTCAAAATTTACAAACAGAGGTTCTGTGCTTGTGCAGTTCACAAACTCAGTCATTCTGTGAAAAATGATTAGCGTCACCTCCGAATGGGAGCGGTTTGAACAATTAAAAAGATCGATTTTACAAATTATTCAAAATACAAAGTTTGAATTTACAAATTAACTAAATCACAAGTATTATTTGATTTAAAAATTGACTCACATATCCTTTAACTGTAAATTTTACAAAGTACAAGATCTTTGTTTGCAAATTTTTAAACCATGGAGTTAAAAGACTGTATTTGCAAACCAGCCAAAATTTTTGTACTTTTCTTTTATTTTTATTAAGAGTTAATTAAAGAAAACCATGTGGTTTTACGTTTTTACAAATCGGTACCTGTGTTTTTTTTGTTACAAACAAATCCTATGGTTTGCGTTGTTAGCAGAATCAAGAAAAATGCCTTAACTCTGTTAAGAATGCTGACGTGACAGAAGGTACTTTTGATAATGTCCTTGCAAGTAGGCTAAACCATAAGATTTATTTTTTGTATTTTTCTCTTATTTTTATTAAGGGTTAATTTAAAAAAACATGTGGTTTCATGTTTTTACAGATCGGTATCTGTAGTTTTTTTTATTACAAAACAAATTGTGTGGTTTGCGCTATTCATAGAATCAAGAAAAATGCTTAACTTTGTTAAAAAGGCTGACATGGCAGGGGATATTTTTAGATCTTTTTAATCCTGAAATTCCCAAACTTTCTGGATTCCAGAATTAAAAAAATAAACAAAAGAAAAAGAGGGTAAGAAAAAAATTCCAATGATAGCTATATTACCTCATGTTATCTGATTATTACGTACATTTTTTTAATTAAACTCGTGTTTTTTGAGATGACAGTCGCGTGTCATCATAACGCCATACGTAATTTGAGGTTGTTTACACTTAAACTTTCAGATGACAAAAATTTAAAATAGTCACGAAAAACATTTAGATGACACGAAAACAAATGTATGTTATATATCTTGTGTCATGTGAAAGGAAAAATGACATAGTGCCGGTTCGACTTCCAGTCCGATTTTTAAAACATTGGCCATAACAATTAAGGAGACTTTGAGCTGGCTCAAGTCTAAAGACATAAGGAATGTGCATATGAAATCCGAATGTTTTGTTACTGTTGAAGGAATTCAATTCCCAAAATCTAATTTTCCTTATTTGCAAGACATTTTAGTTGAATGTATTATTCTCTTAGACGAGTTAGTAGATTGTACTATCTCTTTTATCCGGTATTCAACGAATATGAAAGCTCATAACTTGGTTCGAGCGGTTAATTTTCAGTCTATCTAAGGCGATTGGATTTATCTACCTCTGTTTCTATCCAATGTAATTGCTACTGATTTGATTTAATATATTGTTCTTTCCCTTAAAAAAAATGGCATTTTATTATCTTTTAAAGCTTTTTTTTTTTTTTAAACTTCTTGTAATTTTTGTTCCATTTGTAGATTAAAGATTTTATATGGAAAAAAAAAGTTATTGCTAATTTGTAATCAATTTTAATGATGAAAGATTAAAGGATACACATTAATATATGAGGAATGCTTTTATACAAGGAGTATGAAGTGACTTTTTTTTTTTTTGGTGAAAAGAGTTAAAATGCCAAAATAGTGACATTCAAGTAGTGTAATAAAAAGATGAGATAAGATGCAAAATACCATAACTTTTACGACCAAGAGCAATTTTATCCCTAACATTTAAAATGATGCAATTTTATCCTCAAAGTTGACATCGAATAGTAATTTTATTCCTAAAATTGACAAATTGAGTTAATTTGAGAAATAATTCATCAAAATGTTTTCTCGGTCATGAATCATGTCATCTACACTTCATATGTGTCATTTTATCATTTATAAGTAACAGATCACAAACATGAGATTAAACATTGAAAAAAATTTAAAAAACATATTATATTTTGTGCAAGCTAGACAAAAAAAAAGTCAAAGTTTTCACCAAATTTAAAAATATTAATTTTTAATTCTACTATTATATCACAATATCTATTTCTTATTTCTTATAATCAACTGACGTGCAATTGGTGTGGCATAAGCAACAAAATATTTGTGATTTATAATAATATAGGAAATTGACTCAACTTGCCAACATTAGAAGTAAAATTGTTCTTGGCTGTTAACGTTAGGGTAAAATTGTATATTTTATAAACTAAGAGAAATATTACTCATGTCTATAAATGTTAGGGGTATTTTTGTATTTTATCCTTAAAAAAATTAAAATCCGTTAAAAAAAAATTAAAGTTTTTATATTTATAGTTAAAAAAGATTAAAGTTTTCCTATTTATGGTTAAAAAAAGTGGAAGATTTTTTTTATATGAATTATAATACTAGATTTAAAAATAAAACTTTTCAATAACTTTACTGTAAGAGTAATCTATAGACTCCTAAAATTAGAAAAACATTAAAATTTATGATTTTGTAGGATTTGGTTTTCCCTTATATAAAGAGAGGTGGAATCAATAACCTAATCAAATTCATTATAAAATTATTATTAATATTATTATATAGTTTTTAGCAAAATGGATAATTTTAAAAGACTATCTTTTGTTGTTTTGATATTTTTATTTCTTATTACAGCCAATGGTAAATTATTTGTCCGAATCTCTATTGAATTATTAATTTTTGTATATATATGTTCATAAATTAAAAAACATGAATTATTGTTGGTATGAAAATATAAATGTTTATAAGTGAATTGATCGGATAATTATTTCTGAAGTATAGTATATTTTTTTTTTGTGATGATCACATTGAAAAATCTATTTTTTAATTGATTTTTTTAATCTTGTGTTGATTAAAAAAACAGTGAAGTTGGAAATGGTGGATGGAATAAAATGTGAAACCAAGAGCATGAAATATAAAAGTAGACCTATCAGTGATATAAATTGCAATAATATTTGCAAGTCAGAAGAATATGAATGAGGTCATTGCAAAAGAAAATTTTTTCTCCGTTGCTACTGTTTTAAGGAGTGTTCCTCTTTGGCCAAAAGTCACTACATTAATTAATTTATGGAAAAAGTAATATTTATCTATTTTTTTATGAAATAAATATCTTGTTTTATTTAAATACAATAATAATGTTTTTTATGGTTGAATTCATATGAAATAGGCATTACACCTATTTGGCTCCCTAAACTAAAGTTTGAAAGTCAATTAAGATCCTAAACTATTAAATTATAAATCAGATCCCTGAACTAAGCAACAATCATCAACTAAGTCATCATCCTATCCTAAAATAAAAAATTGTAATTATTTGACATAAACTGTAATGATCTATGTGTTGGTCCAAAATGAGTTTGGTGAAAAGGGTCTGAAACTGTTCAATCGAAATTGATGATTTTTTGTTTAGAGTAGAAATTTAATTGATGATTTTTTCTTTTTTTTAGGGACTTTGATTGTTTAAGGTCTTAATTGGGTTTGAAGTAGTATTATGCCTATGAAATAATATTGGAATGTTTGTGTGTTGCAAATGTTACCTATTTAAATTATATTTAATTAAGTAATAGTATATATACTGTTTCAAAAAAAAATAGTATATATACATTGATTAAATATATATATATATATATATATATATATATATTTATTGAAGGTATAACATCTATTTGGATCCTTAAATTTAAGCATCAAATTCAATTAGCATCTTAAACTATCAAAATCACCAATCAGATCCCTAAACTAAGCAAAAATCATCAATTGAGTCTTTATTCTAAGTAAAAATCATTAATTGAATCCTCGTCGAAAATCATTTGATTGAATAGTTTAAGACTTTATTTTCCGAACACATTTTAAGTTAGCACAGAGATAATTACAATCCATGTTAAAGAGTCACAATTTCTGATTTTAGATGGGATAAGGACTCAATTGATTATTTTTACTTAGTTTAGGAACCTAATTGATGATTTTGATAGTTTAAGATCCCAATTGACTTTAAAGTGTTAGTTTAAGAGCTTAAATGAATATTATGTCTATATTGAATTAGTAAACTTATAAAATTCAATTTAATCCTTAACATATACATCAAAATCAATTCAATTGAGTCCCCAATGAATTTTTTAAAGAGTTAATTGTTTATCTGGTCGAAATAATTTATGCAAATATCACGAACAATCCAACAAGTTATAAGAGTCCGAGAGAAGGATAAAAGGACAGAAGGTAAATCTCCGACAACAATAGGGGCAAAATTGGAACCTATCCAACTATATTAACATGTATATCATACCTTACCCTAATATTATTTCACATCGCATTTCGTTTCCACCCCCAAAAGTCCCAAATTCGAAATCACCGTTCGGCGGAGTCTGCTTACTCATCTCTCCGACCCTCAATCGGCGGAGTCTGATTGCTCATCTCTCTGACCCTCTGTCGGAAACGGCTGTGCAGTACTCCGTTAAGGCTTTGCATAGGCTGTTTCATCACATAAGGTAAAACCCTAACCCTAACCCTAATTCTAGTTTCATTTTCTCTAAGCTTTGAGCTCCTATCACTCACTCCGTCGCTCGAGCTATCAACTTTGGCTCATGAATCCATCTCATATTCTGTTTTTTTCCTTTCATTTTTGGGAAATATGGAAATCAATGAGTGATAACTGATAAGTGTAGCTCTTCAATTTTGGAAGAATTATTTGTAATTTTTTTCTTAATTAAATCTTTAAATCTTTATAAATGATGTCTGCATGTGTAATTTAGTGATCCTTGAGCTAGAGCAATAGATCTGTAATCGAATTGAATTTGATTGCTGTAAAAGGAATTGAAATATGGAACTTTGTAACGAAAGATTAATTGACATTCATAAACTCATAGAAAAATGAGAATTACAGAGAGAAAGAAATGAGAATAGATTAGTTAATGAACAGATCCTGATGGCATGGGTAGTCCTGGTCGTGAGTTGATCCGGTAGTAGTAGTAACTAAATGAACAGATCCAGTCTATTTTGAATAGAAGAAAGAATAGAGGAACTATCAGTTGCAATTTATATCTCATAGTGATCAAGATACGGTTTAGAAGTTTATATAGTCTAATTCCTAGCTTTAGAATCTTCTGTAATTGAATTGAATCTGAATGCTGTAAATGGAATTGAAATATGGAGCTTTGTAACAGAAGATTAATTGACATTCATAAACTCATAGAAAAATGAGAATTACAGAGAGAAAGAATAGAGGAACTATCAATTGCAATTTATTTCTCATAATGATCAAGATACAGTTTACAAGTTCATATAGTCTAATTCCTATCTGTTAGAAGTTTCATTCCTCTATTTTAAATGGGATGCTGTAAATTTAATAGACACATTTAAATGGAATGCTGTAAATTTAATTGAAATTTGGAACTTTGTAACAAAAGATTAATTGACATATTTCATACTGTATGCCTCTATTTTCTTTGAATTTCATTCTTCCATTTCCATTGCTTTGTCAACTGGTTATTTCAAATTGTGTGCTTACTGGGAAAAAGTAATTTAGCCCATTTCTCTTTGGCTTCAGGCCATTATCTTAAATAATATCTTCTGGATTTTCATTACTGACCATATGTTCGGATACTAATAGCATTGAAGTGTATCTGCTAACATTGGTGGGGGATTTTCTTTTGCAGAAATTATGGATATAGACTTGCCGGTACCTAAAAATCAGGTGTGTTTTGAATGTGTTGATATTGTAGATAGGATCAACAAGTTTGCCTCATGAAATTCTCGATAAAATACTTTCCTATCTCCAAACAAAAGAAGCTGTGTCCACCAGTATTTTGTCCAAAAGATGGGAACATCTCTAAACATTAACCTCAGATTATGATTTTTCTGAAAAATGGCTAGATGATTCAAAGAATGAAAACGAAAATGATCGCATGATTAAGTTGATTTCCTTAAAATCCTTAAGCTTCAAGGTTCTATATTCATGGATGATGCTTCCGGGACAAGCCATGTCCAGCGATTCTTCCAAGTCCCGGTGACATCGTTCGAGTCCTTACTAATTCTTATATGAGCAATTGGAGACTTCATTTCGTCATCCAAATCCGGAAAAAATACATTCCTTGTCTCTGAACCATCATTGTAAAAAAACCACACAATCCCACCAACAATCGTTGTAAGAAACACACATACACATTCCATAATAGGTATCCTGATTTATGATGTTAATTGGTGGGATGGTGTTGATCATGAAGATGGTTCAGAGACAAGGAATGTCTCTTTTCCGGATTTGGCCGATGAAATTAAGACTCCGATTGCTCATATACGTATTAGTAAGTACTTGAATGATGGGACTCGGAAGAATCGTGGGAAATGGTTTTTCTTGGAATTTGTTGAGGAACTTACTTCAAAGAGATTTCAACTACTTCAATTGGTAACAACGGCCAGAATCTGTGAGTTTGAGCATGCATCTTAAGACGATTGGAATTTGTGGGTTTACCGAAGTAGCGACATGTTGTGGAGTATTTGCTAAAGTATTGGAGAAAATGATAATTCACAGATTTGTTCTTAGTGAAAGGGGATAAGATGTCTGAACTATTCAGCTTCAGAATTTGTTGCACTTGTGAAGTTATGAGGTTTAAAAGAAGTAGTAGCACTTGTGAAGTTATATTCACATATTGAGTGAAGTTGTGTGCAAAGATTTACATATTTTAGCAGGTTTGATTTTGTATCAGAAATTTAGATCTATTTTGGTAAGAAGTGATTTGCATATACTAAGCTGCTTGTAAATGATGGATTACTGTATTTTTCTCATTGAAATCTAATTAATGTTCAGATGTACATCATAGATGAATTTTGTTTGTTGGTTGGACATCTTATTGTTTTTTGAGGGATAAATTAGGGGCTCAATCAACAAAAAATTGAAATGGTCATGAGCCTAAAAATGCTTTCCCCAAGAGCTTTGGAGATGTCTCTGTTAGATTTCAGAACTTTAAATGACTTGTTTACTTTCTAAACTTAAATTTGTTAAAACTGAACTATTGTTCTAAATTTGTTTTAAGTGATATACACTTGTTCAAATTTTCTTTACTCTGTCAGGTAGCATTGTGAGGTTAATGGTATTGTTTTAAGCGAGTTTAAAGGTTAATGAAATATCTTTAAAGTTAAGTTTAACGAGTTTAAAGGTTAATGAAATATCTTTAAAGTTACCTTTAAACAGGTTTAAAGGTTAATGAGATATTTTAAAGTCGATATTTTAAAGTCAGGAAGACAGCTAAATTCCCTAGTAGTATATTCGGCCAAAATTAATTTTTTTTGATGAAAGAATGATTTATATGAATACTCAACCAATAGCCATCAGGAATAACATTGGATTGTAACATTATGTTTCATCAACTCATTAAAAAACTAATGATAGAGAAAAGAAGTCTCCTCGTCTCGTAGGAGTGTTACCAATCTCCTCGTCTCGTAGGAGTGTCACCTTGTCAAAACCCCTATCGTTCTTGTCGATTTCGCTGCGCCGGTGATCGTTTTTTACACTGTTATTCTGGTGTTTCGTGGAATCTACCCCAAACCCGACCTATCACTGAAACCAACACCTTATTCTGCTTGTTTTCCTCCTGAGAAAACAGCGATTGTGCCACTCAAAACAGCATAACTGTTTGAACCCAAAGATCAGAATGGAACGTAACATTGAAAATCTATCAATCGGAGACAACGAAGAAGATGCGATGGACTTCAGAATACCTAAAGAACCGGCTCCGTTACCTGAAGCAAACATGTGCATGATCGGACGTTTTCTAACAGAACGTCCCATTAATTATCTCGCCATGAAAAACCAGCTTGCTAGCCTATGGAGGCCCGGAAGAGGAGTTACGATTGCAGAATTGGGGGTAAACTTGTTCTCTTTCGAATTCGTTCATATAGTGGATCTTGATCGTATTCTTGCAGGAGGACCATGGTCCTTTAATAACAACATCTTAGTGCTGAATGAGTGGAAAGCTGGCTGCCCCCCAGAATCGGTTTGTCTTAATTTCTCAGCCTTTTGGATACAAGTTTATGACTTGCCAGTGGGAAGTATGACTTGCCGACTGTTTATGAGGATACGAGTCCTTATTGATGTTCGTATGCCCCTTAAAAGATACAAGAAGATCAAGAAAACGCAGACAGAATTCTCCTACATCCAGTTTAAGTATGAACGTCTGAGCAACTTTTGTTACCTGTGTGGCATGCTGGGGCATACTAATAAATTCTGCGAAGTGCGTTTTCATGGGACACCGAGCAAACTAAAGAAAGAATGGGGTGACTGGCTGAAAGCTCCAATTCGGAGAGGGGGAGAACAAATCAGAGCAAAATGGTTACGAGAACCGGGAGAGGAAGGGAACTGGTCAGGACTAAGTACCAAACAGTGGGTTCAGAATCAACCACCCCAAAAGGGCTTCTTGATTCTATCGGACTGTACAAATAATGTCACTGGTTCTTCAGCTGGAAATCACAGAGGCATGAAATCGGGTTTTGGAAAAAGAACTGAAACTGAGGGGCCTACAAACAGAGGAGGAGGGCAAGGTGTGCATATAGCGAATACATTGACGAATGTGGATATGGAGCTGGGGCAAGATGAAAATTCTTCACTGGAACTACAAGAGGAAAAAAAGAGGCGCAGAGACAACTCTCAGGACAATAATATGACTAGTCAGCCTGAACTAAACTTGTTTAACAACATCATCCCTCTTTCACCCCAAACACAAAATGGTACTACTGATGATCCCATTTCTTTTAACACACAGGATTTGGATTCTTCTCTGGACTCAAAAGCGGCGAGACCTGGTAACCAGGTCCGCCGAGACCAATGAGTTGCCTTAGCTGGAACTGCCGAGGGCTGGGGAACTCTCGAGCAGTTCGAAGTCTCGCTGAGATTGTCAAAACTTATTCCCCATCCATAGTTTGCTTGATTGAAACTTTGTGCAACAAAAAAAGAGTTGAACTAATGAGGAAAAAACTAAATTTCAGTAATTGCTTCGCGGTTGATAGTAACGGACACAGCGGAGGTTTGGCTGTGTTATGGAAGGAGACTTCAGATTTTTCAGTAACGGGCTTCTCGGCTCGCCACATTGAGATTCAGGTTCATGATTCGACCAAAGGAGATTGGAGATTGGTGTCTTTTTACGGTTATGCGGATAGGAGCCAACATCACTTATCCTGGGACCTCCTGCGCAATATCTCAAGCACCACAATATTACCAACTGTTGTTATAGGAGATTTTAATTGCATTTTGGCACAGGAGGAGAAAAATGGAGGCCTGAGCTTCCCCCGATACCTAATTAACAATTTTGCTGAAACTCTAACAGATTGCGATCTACAAGATCTTGCAATGCAGGGGGAAAATTACACTTGGGAGAGAGAATGAGGATCACCGAATTGGATTCGAGAAAAACTAGACAGAGCATTGGATCAGTGGCTATTTAACTTTGCAGATCATCAATTATCATCTCTGATCGCTACTTATTTCGACCACCTCCCGCTATTACTGGATTTCTCACATCAGACCCGACATCGGAAACAACACATTTAAATTTGAGATGGCTTGGTTACAGGTGCAGGAATTTCCCCCAATTATTAAACAGGGTTGGCAGACAAATCACGGGAGGGACCTGACTTCACGAGTTGATTCGATTTCAGCAGCAATGGATAATTGGGGTCGTGCATATCAGCGTCGATTCTCTCGACGAATTACACAATGCAAATCTGTCCTCTCAAGGCTTCAAAATCATGAAGATCAGCGCTCCATTCAACGGTACCTGGAGGCGAAGAAACAGTTAAACGAACTCTTGGAACAGGAAGAAACTTTCTGGAAGCAGAGGGCGAAGAATTTCTGGTTGAAGGGAGGGGATAGTAACTCCAAATATTTTCACGCATGCATAAAGGGAAGACGGAGGAAGAATGTAATTAAACGCATCCGTACTGAGGAAGATCAGATTATCGAAAATCAGATGGAGATGGAGAGAACAATTCAACAATATTTTGAGCAGGTCTTCAGAGCCTCGTCAATGGCGAATCTGACCCCGGTAAATGTCCTATCAGAAGTAGTGACTGAAGATATGAATTATATTCTAACAGGTCCTTTCAGTATTGAGGAATTCAAAACAGCTATCTTTCAGATGCACCCAGACAAATCCCCTGGACCTGATGGATTAAATCCGGGCTTCTTCCAACATTTTTGGGATCTGATTGGTCATGATATATTCATCGCCTGCTCAGGATGGCTTCAGAGAAAAGAGTTTCCGGCTAATCTCAACGACTCAATTATAGCGTTTATACCAAAGTGTGAAAATCCAGAACGGTTAAAAGATCTGCGCCCTATAGCACTCTGCAATGTCCTATATAAAATAATTGCAAAAGTACTGGCCAATAGACTGAAACTTATTCTGCCAGATATTATCTCTGAGATCCAGTCCGCATTTATCCCAGGTAGATCCATCACAGATAATGTCCTGATTGCTTTTGAGTCGTGCACTTCATGAAACGATGGAATAGAGGCCGGGAAGGGAACGTCGCTCTCAAAATTGATATCAGTAAATCCTACGATCGGGTCGACTGGACGTTCTTAAAAGCGGTAATGAAAAAAATGGGATTTCATACAGATTGGATTGAGTGGATGATGCTCTGAGTTACTACTGTTTCCTATAGTGTGGTGGTCAATGATCATATTGTGGGTCCTTTCTCTCCTGGACGGGGGCTTAGACAGGGAGATCCTCTTTCTCCATATCTATTCATTTTATGCACTGAAGTTTTCTCCAAACTACTATATAGAGTTGAAGAGGCAGGTTTGCTACACGGGTGCAGAATCAGCAGAGGAGCACCGAGTATATCCCACCTTCTTTTTGCAGATGATTCTTTCCTTTTCTTCAGTGCATCTATAGAAGAGAGTCATGTTGTATTGAGCATTTTTAAAGAGTATGAGGAGGCGTCAGGGCAAGCAATTAATCTCAGCAAATCAGGCATTTTCTTTAGTTCAAATATGCAACATGAGCAGAAAACATCGATATGCAATTTACTCCAGGTACACTCTCCTCTGGATACGGGGCGCTATCTGGGACTACCATCACTGATCGGTAGATCTAAAATTGCCATTTTCTCTTTCCTGAAAGAGCGTCTCAGAAAAAGGTTCAATAGTTGGGGCCTAAAATTCCTCTCTAGCGCAGGGAAGGATGTATTGATTAAATCTGTTGCACAGGCTCTGCCCACCTTTTGTATGAGCGTCTTCCTATTACCCAAATCTCTCTGCGAGGAACTACAATGGATGATGAACTCTTTCTGGTGGGGCTCTAAACGAGACGGTCAGAGAAACATTCACTGGTTAGGGTGGAAGAAGTTATGTGAAAGGCGAGAAACAGGTGGACTAAATTTTCGAGATTTGCATCAATTCAATCTCTCTCTCCTCGGAAAATAGGGATGGAGGCTACTAAATAAACCAGATACTCTTGTTTGTCGGACGCTCAAAGCAAAATATTTTCCGAATGACAACTTTATGGACTCCAACTTGGGCAATAACCCCAGTTTCACTTGGAGAAGCATCTGGGAATCTAGACAAGTCCTCAAACTGGGATTAAAATGGCGTATTGGAGATGGTCGATCTGTTCGCGTGTGGTCAGACCCATGGATTACAGAAAATATAAACTTCTTGCCATAACAAACAGCATCAACCGACCAGCTAACATTGAAAGTTTGCGATCTATTTAGAACGGAGACGAAGCAATGGGATCCTGGGAAACTATCCTCTGTGTTCACTCATCTTGACGCCATACGTATCAGCTCTATATTCTTACTAGCCCGTGAAATACCTGATCGGTTGATATGGATACATACGAAATCCGGAGAATACTCCAGCAAATCCGGCTATCGTGCTGTGTCTCAACATAATGAAGCAGGGCTGGCTCACCCAGGGTGGAAACGGATATGGAATCTATCAATTCCAGGAAAGGTAAAATTTCTCATATGGTGAATTATTTTAAATTGCCTTCCTACGCGTATGAAACTATCAGAGAGACACATTCCAGTTCCGATTACCTACGTCATATGCGAGGCCGATGTCGAGCATGTATGGCACCTATTTATAGATTGCCCCTTTGCGAGGGATTGCTGGGCAGCTGCTGGCATCACAATGTCGTGGGATGACGAAGCTGCTTTTGGAGGATACCTGTTGAAATTATGTTCGGAAGTTTCGCCTGAGCGGTTGTGCAAAATTCTCACGATCATCTGGTCTATCTGGCGTCAAAGAAATGATAAACTATGGAACGGTAGCTGCCTAACGTATTCACTTGCAACTCAGCAAAGTTTACATTATCTGAAGGAGTGGCAAACTATGAGGAAAACCCCAAAACCTGCTACTGCAATAATCAACAGAACGCCGCGATGGGAACCCCCTGATGCTGGAAGTCTGGCTTGCAATCTGGACGCAGACTTGTTTCAAAATGAGGGTCGGTGTGGATGGGGAGGAGCTGTGCGGAACTCTGAGGGAGAGCTGCTGGTCTGTTTTGGTGGTGTATCGGAGGGGATGGTAACCCCACGCATTGCCGAGGCGATGGCCTTATGGCACAGTATCAAACAAATTACCACTCTCGGATTGAGCAACATAACTTTAGCCTCGGATGCAAAAACTGTTGTTGACAAGTTTCATTCAAACTCAGAAGATCTCTTTGATTTTGGACATATAATAAAAGACTGTCAACTGTTACTTCACAACCGACACGATGTTACTGTGTCCTTTTGTCCCCGACTAGCGAATAGGGTAGCTCATACACTTGCTAGGAATGCCCTTTCCAATGCTAGTCCATTCATTTCATTTTCGGTTCCTCCCTTTCTGGAACCTATATTGTACTATGACAATTTATCCTATGATTAATGAGTAAAGCTCTATTTTCCTTCAAAAAAAAAAGGAATAACATTGGTTTAGGCTTACAATGGATGGGAGAATAATATTGGTTTAGGCTTACAATGGACGAGGGAATAACATCGGTTACAATCAAAGGTGTAAACTGGAATTTGCATTGCGTTAGTGAGACCGCCAAAGCCTGGTAATCGTCAATAACCTCCTAAATTTGAGAAGTCCTCAACCTCTTCCTGACATAACGTGTTGATTACGACTTGAGCATTTTCCTCTACACACATAATCACATCCCCATTCTTTGATCCAGCTCAAAGTCTCCAGGTATTAAATTGCTTCTGCCAAGATCGGGTCGAAATACCCCAGTGCGAATAACTGCAACTATGCCAATTCTGCCTGCACCTGGAACAGCAGTAACGTCAAAGTTTAATTTCAGTCCTAACCTCAGCGGCTTCCAGGTAGACACGTCTGTGGTTGAACCTGTTCTCCTGTGCATTGGAAGCGCCAGCTGAGCGTTCCGCCAAGCAATTACAATTAGAATGGGCTCTGCTTGAGCAGCCATGACCATCCAAAATTAATTTAATTGCTACATAATATAACAAGGGTTTTGATATATGCAGCCCTTAGGGCTGCATATAAGCATTAATTATAAAGGGATATTCTTTTATGTTTCCAATATTTTGTATTGGACTTTTAAACACAGCTATTAACTATTTACACTTACCAAAAATGGTTTAATTCATGCCTAAAAAACAGAGAAGAGTTGGATATAAAAATTGTTTAATTAATTAGAATTTCATTCTAAAACTCCCACCATACCATCTTCTTTCTTACGCCTAAATACTCTCACCATTAGACCTTAAAACCTCTCACTATAACACCTAAAAAAACTCAGATTTCTCATATGCTTCACATTGATTTGAATGAACCTCCAATTGAGGAGAGAGAGATTGAATCTCCAATTGAGGAAGAAAAGGATGAACCTTTTATTGGGCAAACCTTTGAAAGCCAAGAAGAGGCATTTAGCTTCTATAATAATTATGCAAAAAGACATGGATTTACAACTCGCAAAGATTGTTCAGACACTAAAAATGGAAGGACGGTTAGACGTGATTTTCTTTGCTATCGTGGTGGAAAACCACGTCTAAAATTAGTTGACTTGTCCAAGTCTCAACGAAACAAGGGATCTTCAAGGTGTGATTGCCCGACTCATATGCGTATTACTCTAAAAAGGTGCTTTGAAATATTTCCAGAAGAATGGCATGTCACAATATTTGTCAAAGAACACAATCACGATATGTTGTCAATGGAAGGTTTACGGTTTCTTCCAACAAATCGCACTATCACTCTCGAAGATGAAAAACAAATTATGCTATACAAGGAAGCTGGACTGTCCATTAGACAGATAATTCGGGTCATGGAGCTTCAAAAAAATGTTAAACATGGTGAGCTAGCCTTTTTTGATAGAGATATTCGCAATCTCTTTAGTAAAGTTAAGAGAATGCTTGGAGTCGATGATGCAAAGAATGTTATTGAATATATGAAATTTGCAAATCAAAATGATAAATAGTTCCAATACGCATTTACATTGGATGAAGAACGGAGGCTAGAACATTTGTTTTGGTGTGAAGCTCAAAGTTTTGATTGGTACCAAAAGTACGGTGATGTGGTAGTTTTTGACACCACCTACAAAGTCAATACATATGACATGCCTTGTGGAGTTTTTGTTGGTGTTGACAATCATGGAAAAACAATTTTGTTCGGTTGCGCGCTCCTTCGCAATGAGACTACATCTACTTTTAAGTGGTTAATGAAGGTAAGATTTTGTTTCTTATAATAACGTCAAGCTCATTAGTTATATTCATGTATACATATATATACACCTAATATTGTTCATAAAATTGAGTTAATTGCTTTCATTTCTACTGTTATATTGCTTAAGGAAGTTTTGTTTTAGATGTTGTATATATTATTTTACACAATACTACTACGTAGTTTACATGATTTTTTTTTTTGCAATAGCTTCATTTCATCAAATTTGTTTTGTGTTGAGCATGTGATTAATCTTATTTGACGTGAATGATTATGATCATTATAAAAATTAAATTTTAATTTTTTTTGGTAATTATTTGATTAAATATAATATCTCTGATCATTTTGAAATATCAGAATTTTGTTAATATCATGAAGAAACCACCGAAGAGTATCATAACCGATCAAGATCCTTGGATGTCTGAAGCAATTTCAACTGAAATGCCAACCACAAAACATTGCT
Source organism: Euphorbia lathyris (assembly GCF_963576675.1). Lineage (NCBI taxonomy): Eukaryota > Viridiplantae > Streptophyta > Magnoliopsida > Malpighiales > Euphorbiaceae > Euphorbia > Euphorbia lathyris. The sequence goes on from NC_088913.1 coordinate 12,540,222, forward strand.
TTTGTGTATGGCATATTACTTCAAAATTTAGTTGTGGGTTTGCTGCACTTTTACGCAACGACTATCAAAAGTGGTGTGGTGATTTCTACAAGCTGTATAAGATGATTGTACCCGAGGAGTTTGAATTGAATTGGTCTTTAATGGTGGAAAAATATAATTTGCAAGATAATAAGCATGTTCATGGCCTGCACAAAGTAAGATATTATTGGGCATCGGCTTATCTTCGTGATTATTTTTTTGGAGGGATGATAACTACTGGAAGATCAGAAAGCATAAATGCATTTATTAAGAGATTTGTTTCTTCTCATATATGTTTGACAGATTTCATGAAACAGGTTTATTTTATATATTTCTTAAGAATTAAATTTTATAATTTCATTGAATTTTTTCCTATATGATAACAACTTTTGTTTTCTTAGAGTAACTTTCTGTAGGATAGCTCTACACTTAGTTTTGTTATTTTTTTCTTTTCGTGCATCTAATTTAGTTTGAGGTGCTTTTAAAAATTATTTCAGGTGGACATTGCTATTCAAGAAATTAGTCAAGAACATTTGCGCAATAATGTGGTTGCTACTCTTAGACCTCTTTCTTTAAAGACAAAGTCACCATTAGAAAAACAAGCTTTTGAAGTCTTTACACCATATGCTTTCAAAAAGTTTCAGGAAGAATTTGCAAGGAGTATTATGTATTCTATTATTCATGTTGAAGAGAATGAATTCATGCTAAGATATTTTGAGGGGCATGATGCTAGACTACATAAAGTCTTTTGGGATGAAAATACAACATGGTGTAGTTGCAAAAATTTTGAGTTTTGGGGCATTCTTTGTCGTCATATATTACGAGTATACTTCCATAATGATTGTTTTGAGATTCCATCTTTTTATTTACCTATACGGTGGCGTCATGACACGTTGCAAGTAACTGGTAATACTGGAGAAGCGGGGGATGACTTATTATTGGAAGAAGAATGTATTCCTATAGACAATGCACTTGGAGGTGGAGATAGTAATGTTTTGTGTCCTCCTCAATCAAAAACAAAAGGTCGTCCTAAAAAGAAGCGTGAGAGGGGTGGAAAAGAATTGGGGAAGAAACAGACTAAGACTTGTTCCGTTTGCAAACAATCCGGTCACACCAAACCTACGTGTCCTAATAAAGAAAACATTTCTGCTTTAAATTCTATGGGTAAATTACATACGAGGTGTACAACCTTTACCTGTTATCACACTTTGGTGTACAACCTTTGATTTTGCACACTAAAGTGTACGAACTTCAGATGACCTCACACTAAAGTGTACACCCGGTTATTATGACCGGTCAACTACGGTCAATGCTGCCACGTCATCTAATTCCACTTAATGCTAATTTAAAACGTTTTCCAATTAATGTAGAAAGACCTTTATACCCCTTGTCTGTTTCCCTTAAAAAAATTACAAAACAAATAAATTATCTCTCATCTCTCCTATTTCATCCGACATTACGTCTTCCTCGTTCATCCATGCTTCTTCTTCATCGCGAGAACTGAAAAAAAGGGAAAACCCTAATCTTCAAAAATAGCGGGCTTCACCTGTACACGCAACGCAAGGGCTGGGTGCTGCGAAGAAGATCCAAGATGCCTTCTTCATCCTCTGCGCAGAATGTACAGAACTTTGGCGGAGGATGGATTTGCCACTGCGGAATCCAAGCACCTCTCTCAACGTCATGGAGCGATTCAAACCCAGGGAGAAGATATTTCAACTGTAAGAATTTTGGGGTAAGTAAGTTCTAAATAAAAAAATTACGTCGTCCTCTTCTCATGCTCTGTTAAGCTCTGTGAATTTTTTTTCTCTTTGACAGACTCGAAAAGCTTGTAAATTCTTCGAGTGGATGGATCCTCCAATGAATGAAAGGGAAAAATCTGTCATCTTGGGCTTACTGCGGAAGTTAGATAAAATTGAGAAAGAATGTGAGAGATTGAAGAATTGTGAAAGAGAAAGAATTGATGATAATGACATGCCAATGGAAAGAGAAACAGAGGGAGGAGTGAGAGTAATCCAGAGCCAAAGAAATGAGAAAGAAAGCAAGAGAGGACAAATGTGCAACTGGGTTGGGATTTTTTGTGCTGTTTTGCTTGGTAGCTGTATTTCTAAGCTATTGATGGGTTAGATAGAAATGATGGTTTTATGGGCATTATTTAGTGCGTATTTTGGTTCTACTTCAATGTAATCAACTTCTGATTATGGTATGGATGGAATTGTTCATTATTTTGTGCATTATGAAGGGAATGGTACTAATTATTTTGTGCATTATTCTCAACTTCTGATTATGGTATGGATGGAATTGTTCATTATTTTGTGCATTATGAAGGGAATGGTACTAATTATTTTGTGCATTATTCTCAGAATTATGGGTTCTAATGAGCGCGTGCATTATTTCGTGGGCATTATTGTGTGGCATTATCGTGTGAATTATGGATTAGTTGGTTCATTATTATGGGGCAATACATTGTGCATTATTTACAAAGGGCATTATTCTGGGGCAAAATTACGGAGCATTAGGCAATACACTTGTATGTGCGTAAAACCAACACTTCTCTTTTGAGCGTGAGCAAACTATAATATGTTCCAAAAACATGTGCTTTCATTGATGAAAAAACAGAGATTGCTAACATAGAGCAAAATGTGTTCCAAAGATTTACAAAGGCACTAGTGTGTATACACAAACCATATAAAAAACGGGTCCAAAAAATGTACAGGATATTTCAGAAACACTTGCCAGAACACCAAAAACATGTGCCATAACACCAAAAACATGTGCAAAAGCACACCAAAAATAGGTTCCAGAATATACAGAACACGTAACACTCAACGCCATGGCCTTTGGGAACTTCTAGTGGATGGTCTTCTTCTTGAATCATTAGTTACACTGCTGTCTTGAGTATTGCCTACCACAGTGTTCCTTGTGCTTCTCCTTGGCCTTGAATCATGTGTGTCTTGAGTGCGTGCCTCAGTTTGTGGTCCACCAACATTACTTAATGTTTGTGTTGGGGGGAATGCTCTGGCTTGAACCCTACACCAAGCATTTTAATAACATCAGCCTCGTAATACAGTGCATCATCAATTTTACAGCATTTAACACTGAATGATGTAGGAGGTACACTTACATCCATAAACCAACGAACAGTCGCTGGTTGTGCAGCTGGACTAGGCACATTAGAATGCATGTGTGTACTGGTTCTTGCCCTCTTTGGCTGCCAAAAATTCAACAATGGCATATAAGCAACACAATTTACCATCAATTTAATAGCAACTCAATTTAGTACCAACTCAACTAAATTACGCAACTCAATCACAATTTCCTTAACCTTTACCTGCGGGGCACTTGATGGCTGTCCTTGAGATGAACATGTCCTCTTATTATGACCCTTGCCCCCGCATTTCCTACATGTCATGTACATGTTCCCCTTTCTACTCAATTTTCCCTTCCTTGCTGCCTCCTCTAATTCTTCTGCCTCTTTCCTCCTTGCTTTAATTCTCCTGCCACGCTTTGTTCGAACTGGGGATGGTGGTTCAGTAGGAAATCTGTCATCTGCTTCTGGCCACATGTCCATTCCATTAGTTGGCTCAATTATAAAGCTATACACCTGTAAATACGAAGTAGAACACACTGTCAGATAATGCTATTGTAAGCATTCACACACACAATAATAAATTATGGACATATACCTTCAAATATGTCTCAACTGAGTAGCAATCTGCTAAATAGTTCTCAGCATCATCATTTTATGCAATTATGGCAGCACATCCATGGCAACAAGGTATTCCTGTTAACTGCCATCTTCTGCAACTGCACTCACGATCATCCAAGTTCACAACGTATTGCTCACCTAAGCCATTTATCTGTACTCTAGGACCACCAGAGAAGGTTGCCTGAAAATGTCTAGCCCAATCCTTGTTTGCTTCCAGTTTTTTCAATATCTTAAGACAAAATCTTCTGTTACTCCTCCTCATCAACTCAGCTTTGCTCTTAATTCTTTTCATAAGCTTTACCTTAATCATCTCGAACATTGTAATTATGCCCTTGTCTCTTGTATCAAGAATGTACTTATTGAAGCATTCACACAAATTGTTCAATAACATATCACATTGCGCCCTGCCAATACACAATAACATATTTACTATAAAGTCAAATCGTGTAGCAACTTATACATGTTTAGTCTTGTTACCTTGATGAGAAGCAAGCCCTTGACCAATGCTCACTGGGCCTCTGTCTTAACCATTCTCTTGCTTCAGGTGAAATTGCTTCTATCTTATTCAGCCACTCAATATGTTTGGCCAAGTAAGGTGCCCTTGCAGCATGCCACAGAAGATCTTTTAACTCTTTCCCTTTGAATTTCATCCTGAAATTGGTGTACATGTGACGTACACATAACCTATGCTCTGCTTCTGGGAAAAGCATTTCAACTGCTCCAATCAGCCCCTATCAACGCACACCAACAACAAAGTACTCTCAAACCATCATCAATAAAATCTCAAACTAACAAAAATGTTATGAGTTACTTACCTTTTGCCTGTTAGACATGAATGTCCACTGGCTGCTGTTATTGATTTCCAAATCCTGAGCTAGTAATTCCAAAAACCATTGCCATGTTTCCTTACTCTCTGTCTCCACCATTGCATATGCTATGGGGAATATACAATCATTGGGATCTATACCCACAACAGACAATAATTGACCTCCATACAATCCCTTCAACCAGCAGCCATCAAGAGATATGAGCTTTCTGCACCCTGCCTTGAATGCTGTCTTGAGTGCATTCAAACATACATACATTCCAACAAACTTGGTATCCTTCCATCTGCCCGTAACTGTACTGCCGGGATTTGATCTTAGTATCTCAGCTCTATATCTGTTTAGTATTAAACAATACCATTAGTTAGTACACAACATGAATATAATATTAAGTGATCAAATAGTACACAATACCTGAAGATGCTATCGTACTGGCTCCTTTCATCACCATGTATGATCTTCAAGGCATAACACTTTGCTCTATACGATGTCATCCTACCAACTGTGAGTGACATCACTCTCTGAATATCATCCATCATAGCCTGATACTTCCAATCAGCATCACTTCTAAAACTCTCTAGGTATTTCTTACCTATCCACTTGTAGGTCATATGAAAGTTTTTATGGACCTTGCTGCATTGGTGTTTGAAAGTCCCACTCTTCAACTGCATTGTTTGGTTGGCTTTGTCCTTCCTGTCTACTCTAGAGGCATATGCTCTCCATGGACACTTCTCTTTCCCACCAACCATTCCTTTGCACACAGCCTCAATCTTTATTGGGGTATTCAAGGGAAACCAAAGCTGGAACCTATTTTTAATTCCGTGCTGCCTGCAGGCTTCTTTGAACTCTTCACCATTGTTAAAAAGCATCCTAATCACAAAAGTGGGGTCTGCCATATCTCTCTCTGAATTGAATTCTGGGTACCTAGGCCTCCTGCCTTCATTTTCAGACTCTTGCTCAGAATATAATGCATCAGAATCTGCATATTCTGATGAATTATCATGTACCTCGAAATTGGTACTTGGATCAACACCACTGCTCCTAACCTCAGATGTAGTCCTTGGTCTTCCAGTCTGAGCATTCTCAACACCACTGTTCCTAACCTCAGCTCTCGTCCTTGGTCTTCCAGTCCGAGCATTCTCAACACCTTCAACCAAATCAGCATCATCATCTTCAAGTACGTAGTCTGGATCAACAAACTCAGGCTCTGCATCGGGGACGGGTACTTGTGAAGTAGTTGCTTCGTGTAGAGTTGCCTCGTCCCTATTAACAACCTCCTCTTCATGCCCATCTTCTGCTTCACCATCTCCACTATACCCACCATCAACAGGATCATCTGCCCCCATGTACTCAACATGAACATGAACTTCTTCATGGTTAGCCCTCATGCTATCCAACCCTGCTTGATCCTCTACCACCATATTATCAAACCAACCATCATCACCTCCTCCCACATTCTCAAACCCAACAGCTTCTCCTTGTCCCATATTCTCACCCCCAACATAATCCTCTTCATTCCCAACATCCCCCTCTGCATTAGCCATATCCCCCTCTCCATCCCCAAAATCCTCCTCCTCATTCCCAAAATCCTCTTCTCCATCCCCAAAATCCTCCTCCTCAGTAGCAAAATCCTCCTCTCCATCCCCAAAATCCTCCTCCTCATTCCCAAAGTCCTCTTCTCCATCCCCAAAATCCTCCTCCTCATTCCCAACATCCCCATCTGCAGTAGCCATATCCCCCTCTACATCCCCAAAATCCTCCTCTCCATTCCCAAAATCATCCTCTTCTACCACATTATCACCCCCAATATCATCCTCTTCATTCCTTATAACATCATCCTCTACCACATTATCACCCACAATCTCATTCCCTATACCTACATCTTCAACACCTACCACAATATCACCCCCAATATCCTCAGCATTTTCCACATTATCATTCCCCACGGTATCATTCCCCACAGCACCACCACCACCCACATTATCACTTGAACTGGCTTCTCCCCTATATTGAATACACAATAAACCCCCTGCCTTTTTCTTTTTTCCTCTACCCTTATTCCTAACAGCAGTAGCATCTATTCCTTCGTCTATCTCTTCAAGCACAACTCCCCTTGGCACATAGGTATCTTCAAATTGTATATCCTCTCTAGTCAACGGCTTCACATAGATGTGTATCTCACCACATTGTACACCAGCCAGTGTCATACGATACACATCGTCATCAGATCCTAGATGTTTCAAACTTGTGGTAAACTCTTCATCAAATCGTATCCAGTAATACTGAAAATGGCCAATACATTCTAGACTAACCACTTTAGCTACTATCCCAAAAAGAGACAGTGTATCCTAGTGTGCATCAGGCCATATGTACACATCCCCCCCAACATAACCATTCCTATTCATATAGCCGTTGTAAAATAGGATGATATAGAAATATCCATCTTCAGGATCTGCATTACAATAAATGATTACTCACATACAGTTTTACATAAAGAACAAAGGAAATAAATGATTTCAATAATACAATGGCATACACTTTTACCTAACACACAAAAGAAATAAATGACTTCCCACATATATATTAACTACAAAAAGTTAATATTAAAATACTCACAAACAGTTAACAAAATAAATGCTTACTAGAATAAACAATTCCATGATTAAACAATTACCCCAAATATCCTACAACATATATAATAACTACAAACACTGCACATTATAATACTCACAAACAGTTAACAAAAATCAATGCTTTCCTGGAATAAACAATACCATTATTAACCAATTGCCACAAATACCCTATCACATATATATTAACTACAAAAAGTTAACATTAAAATACTCACATGGTCTGTCTATGCCAGACACCGTTTTTCTTTTCTGTCTACTGGTCCCCGCAAAAGTCGAGTTTTTCTTACGTCGAGTCATACTGTTCATAGTGACCTGCGCATATAAAGAAGACAAATTTACAAATTGGGAAAATCCACCTTTTGCACACTATTTGCCCGTACCATTCTTATATAGAGACACTATCCTTATATAGAGATGACATATTTGAAATTTGGAAAAATCCCAACAGGAAGATAAACCTTGAAATTTTGAAGAGTCCTTTAAGAAAAATACTCCGTTAACCCAAGAAAACATGGTTTGCAACACGAGAAAGCAAAGGATTTGGGCAAATCCTTTCCAGATAAAAATTACGTAAATACAAGACGCCATGATGAACGAGTTCACTTACATGCACGATATCTGGATTCGAGTGTCCCACATGTAACGACGATGAGAGAAATTTATCCCGAAAGCTTTTGGGTTTCTACATTTTTTCTTCCTCTTTGTTCTAGGGTTTTCAAATTGACGTCGAAGAGAGAAGATAACAACAATTTATGCCGAAGGAAGTCGATGAGTTGATAGATATAGAGAGAGAATGGAAATGAAGTCTGTAGGTGCTTTGGAAGAAGAGAAGACAGTTTCCAAGACTAATTTGGAGGAAAATAATAAAGGGGGTATATAAGTCTTTTTGCATTCCAGGGACACGTTTTTAATTAGCTAGAAGTGGAATTAGATGACGTGGCAGCGTTGAACTTAGTTGACCGGTCATAATAACCGGGTGTACACTTTAGTGTGAGGTCATCTGAAGTTCGTACACTTTAGTGTGCAAAATCAAAGGTTGTACACCAAAGTGTGATAACAGGTAAATGTTGTACACCACGTATGTAATTTACCCTAAATTCTATGGATGAGGGTGTTTCATTTGCATCAGAGAAGAAGAAGAAAAAAACTGCAACTGATTTAGGATTAAATCCAATTTTTACTTTAAAGTTTTAGGTAATAAATTTATATTTATTTACTTTAATTTTATGGTTTAATCAACTATTTGTCTTTACGTAATTATTTGATATATTATTGACAGGTGGTTGCGAAAAGAAATACTGACAGATGATTCAAGAGGCCAAGAGAATGGTTAATTAGCAACATTTTAATATTGTTTGAACTATTAATATAGTATATATAAATTTCTTAGACTTGGATCCATTATTAGATATTTTGAAATATATATATGGTGTGCTGTTACTTCATATTGATTTTTTGTTGCAATTTTTTATATTGATTTTTTTATATTTTGAAATCTATTAACTATTTCTTGAGATGCTTTCATGAATTGATAGATTTTAGGTGTGGATTAAACCTTTTTTGGTAAGTATATAGTGAGTTAAAAGAGTATTAAATAGTTAATAGATTTACATTAATATATTTTGATGTGTTTAAAAGTCCAATACAAAACATTGGAAACATAAAGGAATATCCCTTTATAATTAATGTTTATATGCAGCCCTAAGGGCTGCGTATATCAAAACCCATATAACAAATCTATTGTTTTATTTTCAGATTGATGTCATTAATTGAGTTGAGTAGAGACAGAGTTGAAATAAATATTATTGGAAGAAAATGAGATGAGTTAATTGTAAAATTGTATATATTAAAATTAGATCTGTTTATGTGCAGAATCAGATTTAATCTGACTCCACATTTGATCATTTTGTCCAAGTGCAATTTAATTTGTAATATATATGTATGAGGCTATGTGAGCTAAGGAATTGATTTCTAAACATACTCCAATGTAGGGACGGATCTACAATGGGGGCACTTGCCCCCACTGAGATCTATAATTGTTTAAAACCCCATGTACTGATTTTAAGATCTAAAAGGTTTGCCCCCCTCCATTGTTTCTTTGGTTCATTGTATAAACGTTGAAGAAGATGAAGTTCAGGTTTTTTTAATATTTGTTTTTTTTCCTTTTTCTTTCTTAATAAAACGACATCATTCAACTTAAGTTGGGCGACGTCGTTTTCGTTAAGTGGAAGGAAATATAAATAAATAAATATTAAAAGAGTAAAGCAGAGAGAGAACGTGGAATAATCTCTATGATTGCAATACTGAAGTCTTCAACCCCAATTCCAAATCCCTAATTCCCTAAAATTGAAATCTTGTATCATCACAGCTGCAATAGGTAAAGTTATCATTCGAAAGTAAATTGTTGTTAGTCATAGATTCAAATACAGAACTGTATCACAGAGATTACGCATCCAATTGCAGAGATTACAAATCCATAACTAAAAAAAGCCATCATCTTCAAATTCCCCAAAACCCAATCCAAATTTCTAATTAGTTCTCTCAACAAGTCTGCTTCTCTCACTTCGTCGTCTAAGAACCAAGGACGTTGAAGTCTGCTTCTTTTCATGATTTTCTTAATTGTTATGAAATGGTTGCTTTTTAGTACTTCACTCCTAATGCCCATTTGCTTACTTATGATTTTATGTTTGCTGTTAATTCTTTCTTAGGATTTTATGTTTGTTGTTAATTCTTTCTTAATTGCTTATTCCTTATGAATTATAGTTGTTTTTCTTGTCTTATGAATTATGTTTACTTTGATGTTTGATTTTTTTTATTATGTATTTATAAATTGTAATCTGATAAGTTGACATGAAAAATAAGTAAATTAGCAATTACAAATTTTAGCAATTAATAATTTAGCAGTTTAGAAAAATGGCTAATTACAAATCTAGCCCAACTAAAAGGGTCCATTTACATATCTAACCCACTTTGCTTCAATATCACCAAATTAGACACTTTCATCCACTTTGGATAAGAATACCCTTATTTCAATTCATCTTCTTCCTCAGATTCTGAACGTCTTTCTCGTCATCCCAAACGAGCGAAAAGACGGTGGTTTATAGAGAGAAGAGATTTTGTTTCGTTCAACCTTTGAAGAACTAGTGTCTGCGGAAGAGGATTAGGAAGGAAATCTTAAAAAATGAGAAAGAAAAAAAAAATCTAACAATTGAACTGTTGTGATGTCGCATTTGTGACGAATTCGTCGCAAATGCGACAAGGGTTGTCGCATTTGCGACGAAATGCGACAGCAAGTTGTTGCATTTGCGACGAAATGCGACAGCGATTGTTGCATTTGTGAAGTGGTGTCGCATTTGTGACGAAATGCGACAAATTCGTCATAAATGCGACAACAATGGAGGAAATTGATGGAAAATAGTGAAAAATAGAGGAAATTGAAACAATACCATTACAGATGAAGAAAGAGGCAAGACTAGCAAGAAAAACATGCATATAAGCTAAAAACATACCATTTCTACGGGAAATTGAATATAATACTTCAATAATCGCTAACGATTGGTATCAGAAATTGAAGAACATGAACCGAAGAAGAAGAAGAAGAACCAATCGAAGAAGAAAGAAGAAGAAGAAGAATCGAACGAAGAAGAAGATTCGATCGAAGAAGAAAGAAGAAGAAGAATCGATCGAAGAAGAAGAATGGATCGAATAGAAATATGGGTATTCTTGTCCAAAGTGGATGAAAGTGTCTAATTTGGTGATATTGAAATAAAGTGGGTTAGATATGTAAATGGACCCTTTTAATTGGGCTAGATTTGTAATTAGCCCATAGATTCCAAAGTAATTTAGGAAAAGAAATTTAGCAATTACAAAAGTCTAATGCGATTTAATAATGAGAAAATTACAAAACTAGGTCAAATGGGAAGCTCATTTACATATTTAACCCATTTACTCAATCTACTACATATCTAGACTGTTTTGTGTAACTTTTTCATAATACCCTCAATCTTTCATCTTCCTCTTCCTCTTCCTTACGGTTTCTTCTTCACCCAAAATGGCTCCTCCTCCTTCCACAGAGATCTAACCTGCAAAATCCTTTGTTGTTTGACGGCGTTCTCCAGCAACTCCTACTCCGGTGAGAGAAAAGGGAAGCGAACGGCGGTAAAGGAAAAACGAGAGGACGATTTTAGGGCGAACGACGGTGAGAGAAAGTGAACGGCGGTAGAAGAAGGTGAACAATGAGAGCAAAGAAGAGGAAGAATGCGAACAGACGGTAGAAGAAGATGAACAGTGAGAGAAAAGATGAGAAAGAAGGCGAACAATAGAGAAAAGGGAAGAAAGAGGGCGATTTTAGAGCGAACGACAACCTCGTTCTGTGAGGCGGAAGATTGGAAAACGCAGAGAAAATGCCTAATTCTATAAATCTCACTGAATTATTGTTGGTGTATTCATCTATGTTCTGATTTTTTTTGTTAAATAATGTTAGTATCCGTTGTTGTTTGCCATTTTTGTTATATACCACTTGCGAATTTTGTTAAAAACACATCCAGACTTCGCATATACTAACTAAAATCATCAACTAAACCAAACATTCGCTTCGCAGGCTTCGCATATGCTAACTAAAATCATCAACTAAACCAAACATTAGCTTCGCAAACTTCGCAGGCTTCGCATATTTAGCTTCGCAAGGTTCGAATATGCTAACCTCTACGAAGTCAGACGGGAGGAAGACAGCCGCGCGTAAATATTGAGGGTATTATGAGAAAGTCACATAAAATCAGTCTAGATATGTAGTAAGTTGAGTAAATGGGTGATGATTCGCGAAGCCAACTGGGCCGAATCCAAAACACGGGCCCAACCCACGATAACTTAAGCCCATGGTTCGAGTTGAATGAGCTCCTAATAAAGGAAAGCCCGGAATCCTAATAAATACACTAAAACCACCCATTCAGAGAAACGGTTATAAGGGACCACGTACCTGACTATGTGGGGGACGTGGCACAGGAGGAGTAACCGTCGAAGGCGCTTACCTAAAGGTGCTTATAAAAGAAATAAGGAAGCTAGGAGAGAGGTAGTTTTTTCACATCTTTTCCTATATACACGACTATCGATTTACTAAATTCCATATAAAACTGACTTGATCGTCGGAGAGTTTTCCCAGAGATCCTGTCTCCGGTTTTGTTTTGCAGGTTATTACTACGAGAATCATCCAATCAAATTCGGCAAGTTATCAATTGGTGCGGTGAGCGTGGACCTTTTTTACCAACATCTGGTTAAAGGTACACCAGGAACATGTCAGAACCATCACGAACAACCGGAGTTACAACCAGATCAACTAGTATGAACTCAAGAGGTCCACGGACCGTGAGTTCGCAGCCTGCGAGTGCACAGCCTGTGATACCCAGCTCGTCGAATCCTTCAGGACAGTTGAGTCCATTATTGGAGGTCCAAGTGAAAACTGAGATGGAGATGTCGAATAGTGAGTTCGTGTAAATGGCAGGACAGGTCTTGGCTACGAATATGAGCCAAGCGGCTGGAGATCGAATGATTAGTTTATTAACTGCAATCGCTGATCACAATACCGCCGTGGCGGCTGCCCCTCTAGAACCCGTTGTCACCTCGACACAACCATCAACTATTCCTGCCATATCTATGCTTCCACAGTCGTCTCGAGAGACAATTCGGGTGGGTCAGAGTAGTCGCATGACACCACATAGCAATCCAGGCAACTACTCGCACCACATAGCAATCCATATGACGATCCATCCGACCTGGCAAGCATCCCAACCGATGTCAGGAATGCAAGGAATTTTTCCGCTACAACAAACGGAGCCCATAACTGGAGCGAATATGTCTGGACGGGAGCACACTTGGAATTTTGATCCAATAATTGGACAACGGTTAGACCCACAATGAGAACAAGTGTCAACACAGTATGGCAGGTGGATATCACCCAGAATTCACCAGCAGCGGATGGAAGAAGTTCGGCGGGAACCCAATTGTTAGACGAGGTGCCGCGGCCTAATCTCCCGGACGGACCGGGGGGTGGACAACCTCATGGCGACGTAAGCGGTGATTGGCGCCGAAAGCAACCAATCGTGGAATCAAGCTGCTCGGCAGGACCGGAGCTCGGAGATATGGAAGAGTCGCCACCCACGAATGGGAAAATGAACACCGATCCCTTGCGGGAGACCGGTGTGGGTTCGGGAAACTTAGGTACGAGACGAGAAGGCTAGCTCCTTTCCGGAGAAAGGCTACTAGGCACCCCGACATCGCCCGGTTATGAAACACCGGCCTCCTACTCAGCATGTTAGACGATAACGGACTAATCGTATACTTCTTTAAGTTTAAAATTCATTTGAAACCCTTTTCTTTCTCTTTTTAGAAACCGTTTTGAGCATATATTATTGAAAAGTCACATCAGTAAAGAATCACCCATTTATGTTTATACATACACAGAAAGGGGGAAGAAAGAAGTGATTTATTTACACCCGTATTAAATGTGATGTTGTGTGTTCATTCTACATTAACTTATTTCCCCCAAAACGAGTTCATTTACATGGTTCGCACCTTAATCGCCGTTGGAACGATTTAGGTGCGTTTTAAAACCCCGTTTGATGAAATTTACCCGAATCGCCGTTGGAACGACTCGAGTATTTGAAAAACGTTTGAGATAAAAACCTTTTAATGAGAAAACATGGTTTAAACATACAAGTCAATTTTATTTTGTACAAATTCTTTGAGAAAATGATTCAAAACTCTATTATTCACAAAGAAAACGATTTTAATTACAATGATCATTTAATCCGCCTTTGGAACGGATTAAGGTTTTAAAACGTGGTGTTTTGAGAAACGATTTGAAATATTAACAAGAATGACCTATTTATTTACATTAGAAATCTAAAAACTCATTAGTTTAAATAATTCAATTGAAAACTCTTTTTGCGATTTATTTTTCCCACTTATTTAATGGACTCTTTACTAATTATAATTACCATAATAAACCCATTTAAACCACCATCCATACTCAAACAAAGTCCACTTGAAACATGGACCCATGATCAAGCCCAAAAGAATAAAGAAAGCAATTCTAACATATATATATATATATATTCAAATCAAAAATAGAATATGAAAATAAAAGTTAATACAAAAGGAACTATATGTATATAAAAATAATAGGTACAATATATCTATACTTTGAAAATGTGAAAAATAGTAAGTAAATCCTATAACTAAGAAAATAACATTTACCCAAAAATAATTTCATTCAATAATCAAGATAACCCAAATATCCCAAAACCATATATATATATATATACATAACTAACATAGTTTTAAATACCAAAAATACCATATGTTAATATATATTAATTATTTCCCAAAATACCAAATAACTAACATTTAAAACATAATCCCAAATTAATAAAAAAAGAATACATATATATACTTATACTTATATTGTAAAATGGAATAAAACATAATATACAAATATTCTAAAATAATTATATATGCTAAAGTTCTAAAATAATTTGAAAAACATATATTACATAACTATACATATATATACTAAGGATTAAAAGCTTAAAAGTTGAGAAAAAGGGACTGAAATGGCATTTTTTACGTTTTGGCAGATTTACCGATGGAAAATCCGTCGGTAAACAGCATTTAGTGACAGAATTGGTAAATTACAGCAGCACTCCTAAATGTTTCCAGATTTATTCAAAAGCTTTAAGTTAAATCTAATTCAATCGTTTTGGATTTCCGAACTACCAAAAATGGATCATAGTCGAAAACGGAAGTTCCTAAAACGATGTTTTTATTTTAAAACATTATTTGGAAATTTCTTTTAAATTAAAATGTTATAATTACAACGTTTTTGATACCCGAACTACCTTTTTATCGGATCACGGTTCGTATTGGGATATCAAAACGAGGTTTTTTATTTTAAAACAAAACCGAATTTTATTTAACACGAAACGAAAATTAAATAAATATGCTAATTAAATAAAGTGTGACAAAATAAATAAGTAACTAAATGAATAAAAACTATAGCATAAAAAAAATAAATAGAAGAAGAGAATAACTTAAATAAAATAAAGAGTCTAGTCCTCGGATAATACCTTGAATTCAGTATCTGACAGTCGAAGCCGATTGATTCCACGAACCGCGAGCTTCCGTTTTTTTATGAAAAATTTAGTAAAAATTGAACTTAGGAAATTTGGAGATTTTCAATTTTTAGGAAAAAAAATGTTTTCTCCTAAAAATTTCAAATTGAACAAGAGTTGGGCGGCCGCCCAACGGCGTTGGGCGAGCGCCCAACCTCCATCGGGCGTTCGCCCGACGTGGTTGGGCGCCCGCCCGACGGCCCTCGGGGCGTGCCTCGAGCCATCGGGCGTGCGCACCCTGCGGCCGTCGAGCGCGCGTCCCGCACCACCGGACGCTCACACGTCGCGACCGCCGAACGCGCGCTTCGCGCTACCGGGTACGTGCGCTCAGCGGCCCACGAGAGCGCGCCCTGTGCCACCGGACCCGGGCATTGCTCGGACGTCGAGAGCGTGCCACTTTTGGTGCGTCCGACGGACACCGAGCGCACGTCCCGCGCCGCCGAGCGGGCGTTCGACCATTGTCGTGCGCATGCCGGATGCCGCTAAGCACCCGCGCCGTGCCGCTAATTTTCCTTCGCTTATTATTCTTTATATATTTTTCAAAACTTCCGGAATCAATCGCTTCAACCGTCTTGTTTTTAGGTTTTCGTCACAGGTCCTCCGACTCGGTGCTACCGTTGCCCCTACTTTTCTATTTTGACAGTGATGTGTGTTTAGAAAACGTTTTTTTGCTAACGCAACACATGCAATGTAAAACATATAAAAGTAAAAGACACGTAAAGAGTAGGAGGGAGCATACCTGACCTTTGCGCTGCGCGCTCCGGCGTTGTTCTCTGATTTCTTCAGACTCTGCTTTGGGTTGCACCGTGCTGCCTCTGAATCGGCTGCTAGCGAATGTTTTTCTCTTTGAATCTAGCGTACGTTGACTATGGGTAAGAATGGCTCGAAAGCAACCTCGGTCGTGGACCGTAGGTAAGATGGCTAAAAAGCTACCTCGGTCGTGAACCGTAGGTAAGATGGCTAAAAAGCTACCTCGGTCGTGAACCGTAGGTAAGATGGCTAAAAAGCTACCTCGGTCGTGAACCGTAGGTAAGATGGGTAAAAAGCTACCCCGGTCGTGAACCGTAGGTAAGATGGCTAAAAAGCTACCTCGGTCGTGAACCGTAGGTAAGATGGCTAAAAAGCTACCTCGGTCGTGAACCGTAGGTAAGATGGCTAAAAAGCTACCTCGGTCGTGAACCGTAGGTAAGATGGCTAAAAAGCTACCTCGGTCGTGAACCGTAGGTAAGATGGCTAAAAAGCTACCTCGGTCGTGAACCGTAGGTAAGATGGCTAAAAAGCTACCTCGGTCGTGAACCGTAGGTAAGATGGCTAAAAAGCTACCTCGGTCGTGAACCGTAGATAAGATGGCTAAAAAGCTACCTCGTTCGTGAACCTTGGTAAGATGGCTAAAAAGCTACCTCGGTCGTGAACCGTAGGTAAGATGGCTAAAAAGCTACCTCGGTCGTGAACCGTAGGTAAGATGGCTAAAGAGCAGAAAAGTTCTTTCTAACGATTCTGGATTCTTTTAAAACACCATTGTCTGGAGCTAGTGTCTCGGAGGTTTAATGGGAACGTGTTTTGGTCTGGAATGATATAGACTAAAGATTGTTTTTCTGTTGATTGTCGTCTGTACTTTGACTGGTGTCACTGTTCTATAAAAATTGGCTGTTGTCTGGAGTTCATATCTTGATAGTATTGGTTGCTGTCTGAGAGAAATGCAGGCTGAAACGGACTGCAAATCGGAGGTCTGTGCACCTAGTAATTAATTATTTACTTTTTACCTTTATGTCAAATCGTACTTTTTTCACTATTTACGGGAATGCCATTCCCTTTTCCTATATAAGGTGGTGGGGTTTCATTTCAACCCCACACCTTCTCTCTCTTTTTTTCTCTCTCTAGACTTTGATTTGGATTATCCTCGGGATGGATTTGGATGAATGCGATGGCACGAGAGGCATGGAGGAGGTTTACGTGAACCTGGCTAGAGTGGACCCTTTCCACGATCCTACGACGCACCTGAGCCGGACACACTGCAACGAGGTAAGTACTTTCTCACTTTTTCGTTATTTGATTCAAATTCTAGGCTTTAGCATTCCTATCCGAACATGATTTGCATGCTAACCTTTAGATTGCCTTAGAGGACTTTAGCTAGAAAACATGAATTTCTTCACTTACAAGTAACACTTGTTTATTTCTGTGTGAGAATGTGCGCTATATGCATTATGAATAGTAAAACCACGACTTTTGCGTAAGAGACCGCCTCAGCTTGCGCTGTGCCGACCACCTGGTATGTATCCTCGCCTTATTTTAGTGTAGTGGAATGCATGCATGTATGTATGATTTCTGTTCTTGCCTATGCTGCTTTTTTTTTTCACATCTGTTTTTCTTCTTTTTTTTGTTCCTTTTTAGAACGATCTTCACGCCCACGAGCGGAGGCAGAGCGAGTTGGTGCGGGAGGCCGACGCCCGGGTCGGTCAGGTGTATTAGGAGAGAAATGACCACTGGTCAGGGATGATGCGACGGGAGACTGAGGGTCGCCTTGCCGTCGAGGAGAGGGCGCGCGATGAGTCGATCGGACGCCTCGCTGCCGAGGAGAGAGCACGAGTCGCCGATGAGAGAGCACGAGTTGCTGATGAGCGAGCGCGAGCTGCCGAGGAGGCACTATCTGCAGAGCGGGCATCACACTTGAGAGATTTTGAGGACTATTGGGACTTCCCTCCGTCTTAGGCTCGTTATGTATTGCTTTGTAGCTTTCATTATTGCCTTGTAGCTTTTATTGGAGTTTCCCCGCTGTATAGCTGATGTATAGGGAGTGGGGTGGATAGTAGGTAGGCTTTTTTTGAAAATTAGGATAGGAAATGTATAACTCGTGATTCATATTACCATGCATTCAGTAGATTATGATGATTCCAATCATTCTCGTCAAATATATGCATGCCTTTATTTATTTACAAACAACAGAAATACTTAGTCTCTTATACATTGTTTTTGTAATTGCTCAAGTCATAACTATTGTTACCAGGACCCGCCTTTCGGTTTTCGGATCCCGGCGATTTTTCTCCTCCCCTTTTACTATCCCGGAATTTTTAAATGAGTGCCCTTTCGGGTTTTCACCCATTGGGATTTCCCTTATTATTGCATAGGTCGCCCTTTGCGGGTTTTCAACCTATCGGGAATTTTTCTTTATTTTTTTTTTTTTACGAAAAGTATTTCTTAAGCCTATCCAGGTTGGTAGGTTCGGAGAATTCCATGCCGTCCATTGTGGTTAACTTCACCGCTCCTTTGCTTAGTATCTTCTTCACGACGAATGGCCCTTCCCAGTTAGGTTTAAACTTGCCCCTAGGGTCGGTGTGAGTCATACGAATCTGTTTCAGCACCAAATCTCCTTCTTTGATAGGACTGGTCTTGACCTTTTTATTGAAAGCCCGAGCCATTCTTCTCTGGTATAACTGTACATGGTAAAGCGCTTCCATCCTTTTTTCGTCAACTAGAGCCAACTGCTCACATCGCCTCTTCACCCATTCCGCCTCGGGAATTTCTGCCTCCACTGCGATTCTCAACGATCGCTTTTCGATCTCAATCAGCAAGACTGCTTCTGTTCCATACACCAAAGAGAATGGCGTTGCCCCAGTTGAGGTTCTAATTGTCGTGCGATAAGCCCACAACGCGAGTGGGAGGTGCTCATGCCAATTCCGATGTGATTCCACCGTTTTTACGAGAATCCTCTTAAGGTTCTTATTAGCTGCTTCTACTGCTCTATTAGCCTGTGGATGGTACGGAGAAGACCTGTGATGTTTAATGCCATATTCTCGGAAAAGATTCCTTACTTCCCCCTGAAATTGGACCCCGTTATCCGTAATCATGTGATGAGGCACTCCAAACCTGGTGATCAAGTGTTTTTCAATGAACTTTCTTATCTGCTTGGATCCCAGTTTGCTAAACGACTCTGCCTCTACCCACTTGGTGAAATAATCAATGGCGACTGCAATAAATTTATGCCCATTCGAAGCATTAGGCCTCACATCGCCGATGATGTCAAAGCCCCAAGCCGCGAATGGCCAAATAGGTGCCAACACATGTAATTCCATGGCTGGAAGATGACTACAATCGCCGTGGATTTGACAATTGTGGCATTTCTTTGCATACTCGTTACAATCTCTTTCCATGGTG
Source organism: Euphorbia lathyris (assembly GCF_963576675.1). NCBI lineage: Eukaryota > Viridiplantae > Streptophyta > Magnoliopsida > Malpighiales > Euphorbiaceae > Euphorbia > Euphorbia lathyris. The sequence goes on from NC_088913.1 coordinate 12,559,720, forward strand.
AGCCAATAGAAGCCTTGCCTAATAATTTTCTTAGCTAGTACTGCTCCCCCCATATGGGCTCCACAAATTCCTGAAGGTACTGATTCCATTGCCTCGCGGGCTTCTCCCGCATCCAAGCATCTTATTGTAATCCGTCAATGTGCCTTTTGTAAAGCAAGTCGTTGTGGATGACGAACTGCCGAGCTAACCTTCTAATCACAGCTTGATCCCTCGGTTCTGACTCTGCCGGATACGTTCCATGCTTCATGAAGTTCACGATATCGAAATACCACGGTTTTTCATCTGCCCCTAACAGCATTACGTCCTCGTAGCATGGTTTGTGAGATCTTCTCAATACCAACGGTTTCGAAGCAAGGTTCCGGGGATTGTCCCAAACTGACACCAAAGTGACCAAAGCATCCGCCGCCTGGTTCTGCGCTCGAGGAATGTGATAGAAACGACACTCCTTGAATCTTTGTGCCAACCCTTCTAGCTGATCTAGATATGGACGTAGCCTTTCTTCACTCACTTTCCAGTTTCCTTGTGCCTGTTCGATGATCAACTTGGAGTCACCCCAAATTTCGACATATGATGCTCCCAGTGCTGCTAATGACTCTAAGCCATAAATGCACGCTTCATATTCGGCCATATTATTGGTAAGAGGGAAGGATAACTTCTTGGCCATCGGGATTCTTTCTCCTTCTGGTGAGGTAAGTAGTACTCCTACTCCAGCTCCATTCGAATTAACTGCTCCGTCGAAGAACATTTTCCACGGTATAACTTCGATTGCGTTCAAGTGCTCATCGGGGAAATCATAACTTATCTCTTCTTCCTCTGCATTCAGGGGCTGGTTAGCCAGAAATTCTACCACGGCCCTCCCTTTGATAACCTTCTTCGTCACATATTCTATGTCAAACTCGGACAAAAGTAACAACCATCTGGCTAACTTCCCCGTCAAGGATGGAGTTCGGTATAGATACTTCACGGGGTCCATCCGAGAAATAATGATCACTTTATACGATTGGAAATAGTGTCGCAGTTTCTTTGTCAACCATACTACTGCCACACATGTCTTTTCGATCATGTTGTACTTGAGCTCGTACTCCAGGAACTTCTTACTCAAATAATACACCGCGTGCTCCACACCGGTGTCTCCCTCTTGAGCCAACATTGCCCCAATAGATCGCTCCTCAATCGCTACATAAAGGAGAAGCGGCTTTCCTAGTTTAGGCGGTCTCAGCACTGGCGGATTAGACAAATAGCTCCGGACGCTCTCCAAAGCTTGCTGACACTTATCATTCCAAACAGCGGGTTGGTCTTTCCTTAGCAACTTAAAGATTGGCTCGCAGATTGCGGTGAGTCTTGCTATGAACCGACTGATATACTGAACCTGCCCCAGAAACCCTCTCACTTCCTTCTCATTTCTCGGCGCCGGCATCTCCTGTATGGCCTTCACTTTATCAGGATCCACCTCGATTCCCTTATTTCCGATTACATAGCCTAAGATTTTCCCCGACGAAACGCCGAAAAAGCACTTCTTCGGGTTTAGCCTTAGCTTGAATTCTGCGATTCGGGCCAAAAACTTCTCGAGCGCGGCAAAATTCCCTTCTCTTGTCTCTGATTTGACCATCATATCATCCACGTAGACTTCTACCTCCTTGTGTATCATATCATGGAACAGTGCTGTGGCCATTCTCTGGTAAGTTGCCCCGGCGTTTTTCAAACCAAACGGCATTACCCTGTAACAGTACGTCCCCCACTCAGTTGTGAACGAGGTTTTCGCTTTGTGCTTTTCAGCCATCTGAACTTGCATGTAGCCCATGAAACCGTCCACATTCGTGTGCAATACACTTGACGCTGCGCTATCGATCAATACGTCGATATGAGGTAATGCGAACTCATCCTTGGGGCATGCCTTGTTAAGATCTCTATAATCAACGCACATTCTCACTTTGCCGTCCTTCTTTGCGATGGGCACCACATTTGCGATCCAAGGGGGATAGTCGATTACTTCGATGAATCCTGCTTCTAACTGTTTCTTCACCTCCTCTCTGATCTTATCTGCCCATTCTGGTCTCATACGTCGGAGCTTCTGCTTTACGGGCTTCGCTTCGGGGTAAGTTGGAATGCGGTGGGTTACGATTGATTGATCAATTCCAGGCATGTCTTCGTATGCCCAAGCGAATACAATTTCGTATTTTTTAATTATTCTCTCAAATTCTTTTCTCTCTTCAATAGTTAATGCTTGAGCAATTTGTATAAGTTTAGGATTTTCATCCGTACCAAGATTGAAAGTTGACATTTCTATTGTATTGATTTCAAACGCAGGCATGTTATATGAATGAGAATGCATGGAATGATCATGATCGACATCAAGCAAGTAAGCAAAATCAGAATTCATTTCATTGATAGCATGGGTGATTACATCATCTGATTCAAACAAAGCAGTAATATAATTTTCATCATCAGGGTTTTCGGGCTCCTCATGAATTTTGGAGGTACTAGGCTCATTCACCGCTCCTGCAGTTGCTTCAATAGTGATGACCTGCTCCTCGGCATTTAAATCCAGCATCATGATCTCCTCGACAAAGCAGCTCACCTTTCCTTGGCCCCAGTCGGCAACATCATTGAAGATTTCGAACCCTGGCAGAATCTTCCCTTCCGTGCTAGTCCATGCCTCGGGGGTTCCTGAATATGCCTTCCCATGCCCCTCGCTCACAAAATACTTCCTCAAGCCTACTTTTCCTTCAGCACTCGCATTGGATGGGCTCCCCTGCTCATATCCCAAACCCCTCCGGGTTTTCTGACTCTTAAAGTCCGGAAACTCTGGCAACCCTTGATGGTGTGCTCCTAAGCCCATTCCCGGGATGAAACCTCCCTTCATCATCTTCACCACATCGGTGGTCATGCTCGACTCGTAAATCCCAGAGACTTGGAATCCGGAGAAAAGTTGAGGCTCAATTCCTAATGCTGCCACCGAGCTCAATTTCTCAGCTCTGATCGTCACTATCTCCTCCCCGAAGGGGAACTTAATCATTTGGTGGAGCGTGGAGGGCACACCTCCCAACTTATGGAACCAAGGGTGTCCCAGCAGTACGGCAAAGGTTACCGGGATATCCAACACTGTGAACTCAGTTTCTTCCTCATGCGGCCCCACTTTCAACTTGGCCTTGAAGACTCCTTCAATGTGCCTACGGCTGTCATCATATGCTCTAATCACTGTTTCAGAGGCCGTCAAGTCTCCTCTTTCCACTCCCAACTTCGACAAGAGTTTCAACGGACAAACATTAATGGCCGATCCATCATCGACCATCACACAGCTAGTCTTCTTCCCGTTAATTTCCGCTCGGATATACAATGGCTTATTATGAGCCTTCCCCTCTTCTGGGAGATCCTCATCGGTAAATGTGATCTCAGTCTTCTTTCGAGCCATAATTGCCCCTACTAGCGCTGCCGGCTCAGTATCGGTGGAAATAACCAAATTCTGCAACTCCTTCATCAGGTTCTCACGATGGTACTTAGAATGGTATAAAACTTCCCAGACCGTAGACTTAGCTTGCGTCTTCTTCAACTGCTCAAGAACTTGGTCATCGGGCTTAGGAGTCGACCCTTCTCCAATCTCAGTCTCTACTATTGGTGCCTTTCCCTCGGCCACACGACCTGATCTCGTCATTACCGCAATTTCCGGCTCATCATCCGATTCGTCCCAAATGTTAATAGGAACCCTTCGATTGGCATCCTCCTCGTCCGAGGAACTCTCCCAAATGTCCACGACCATTAAATCCATGACGTGAGGAACACTCGGATTCAGGAAAAAGGGATCCGCTGATCCGTACAAAGCCCAACCTATCAACTCATCATAGTCACAGAGGGACACCCGGCTCATCCTTCTTACGGCCAACGGAATAGCACCTCGTTGTATGCACATAAGCTGCACCTTATCGCTCATTGTCTCATTACACTGCTCATAACGGTGCCTCCACCTTCTAGCATAATCCACAAAATGTTCCTCGGGGAATTGCCTAATCTTGTCCAGATCATCCAGGGATCCCGTCCATGGAATGTACATTTCATATCTCGCCACAAAGGCATTTCGGAGCGGTATCCAATGACCCATCTCCTCCTCTGATAGACCCTGATGCCACAATAAGGCTTCACCCATCAAGGTTTCCGGAAAATGTTCATGTAATTCACACTGCGGGAATCCGGCGTCATACATATGATTGCGGAATAACCTTGCATGCTCAACAGGATCCTGGTATCCACCATACATAGGCATTGCTAACACCGCATCAGGTGTTTGGTAAGATGGGGAATCCGGGGTTTGCTCTGCCAGCATCCATACTGTATACTCCTTGATAAATCTTTTCGTCATTTTCGCCCAATCGGTCTTAACATACATCGGCAACGACATGTACCACATTAACGGCTCACCCATCAACGAATTACAAAACAAGCTAGTGATCTCTTCTTCTTTAAAACCCAAGGGCGCCATGGCTGATAAGTAGAAGTGAAGGTGCTCCATAGGGTCCTTGTTGCCATTATATTTGCTAACCCTCGGTGGCGGACGCTTGATAGGTCCAATCTGCATTGCGAAGCGCTCTGCGGCCCTGTCCTCGGCTCTTTGGTACTTTTCTAAGAATAAATATGATAATTGATCCCAATCATGCTTGCAAGAGTCGGGTAATGAGTGGAACCATTCCAAAGGCTCGCCTATCAGCGAATGGTGAAACCACTAAGCAATCTCATCCACCCCGAAGGATTTGACAAACATATCGCGCATATATTCATGCAAGTGCACCTCGGGGTCTCTTCCTCCACTAAACAAACCCAAATCTGGCACAATAGTCCGAGACGACCCTTCTCCGGTCTCTTCAGCACTATCCTCATCATACGGTGCTCCACCATCCGAGCCTTCATCCATTAGTTCATCCTCTCGTTCCTCACCCAAGAAGGACACATACAGACCTTTTCCCACATTGCTTTTTTCGACGGGGTCCAATAACTCCTCTACATCTTCCTCAAAGGATTCCATCACTACAGTTTCTGTCAAACCAGCTCTGATCACGCTCACCCTATGATTAGGCAATGGATTGCGCCTAACGGAAGGGTTTGCTGACGAAGGATCAGCTATCTTCTTCTCCTCAATCAAATCTTGGATTTCGTGTTTCAGCCTCTCGCAATTCTCAATCGTATGTCCATAACTGCTGTGGAACTCACAGTACCCTCTAGCCTGAATCTGCGGAGTAGGTTGAGCTTTGTTATACGGGGTAAGGGCTTTCAACAATCCCTTTTTCTGCAGACGCTCGAAAACTTTAGCATAGGTCTGATCGAACTTGGCGAACCGCCTCTTTTCAATAGCATTAAGATCAACCACTTTCACTGCTGCGGATTCCGTACTCGCGCTAGGCCCTCCGGCACTATATCCAGACTTCGTCCACTTGGTATAAGCTTTCTTTGGCTCCCCATCACCTTCGACAGTCAAGGCACAACTATACATCTGATTGAAATCCGTAAACGGCATATACCGCAACTCATTCTTGATATACGGCAACGTGTTGCCAACCACCATTCGGATCTGATCCTGCTCGAGCGGCTTTTGTTTCATTACTGTGGCCTTAGCCCTTCATCTTTTCACAAAATCGGAAAAGGATTCCCCAGCCTGCTGCTTAGTGCTCTCTAATTCTTTCAAAGTGACCTCCAGCATGGTGTTAAAGCTATACTGAGCGATGAACGACTTTGCTAATTCCTTCCAATCCCTCTTTGTTACCATCGGCAATGCATGAAACCATGTGAGGGCAGCCCCCTCTAGATAGGTGTTAAACAGCCCCAGGACTTGATCCTCAGTCAGGATCGTGTGCTTCATCACAGCAACATACTGATTCATGTGAGCGGTGGGATCTCTAGTTCCATCGAAGTTTTTCATGTCGGGGAGCCGAAATTTCAAAGGCAAAGCTGTTGCCGATAAACAATTCTTCAAGTTATAGAAATCCTGACTTCCGGAGCTTCCTCCGCGCAAGTCTTGCACTTCCTGTGTGATGTGTTGCTTCCACTCCTCTTCCTTAGCTTTCTCTTTCTCTAACTGTTTTCGGATATAATCCTGATAATCCTCCTCATTCCCAAAGCGAGGGCCATCGTTCACCTCATTCTCAGCACGCTTACTACCACTCTTGTTGTCCTTCAGTGCTAACTCAGCTAGCTGGGCCAAGATTGCGGCCAGCTGATCATTAATATTGTTCACAGAATTCTCCAATTCAGCCACCTTCTCATCGATCGCAGACATACTGACGGAAGATTGAGTATACCCAGACGAAGATGATTCAGAAGCCACAACTACTGATTCCGAACTGTCTACTCGTAACTGATCAAACTGCCTAACTAGCCGACTGCTATCTCGGTACCACAATCGCTTAATGATGACGTCTGCGCGAACGGTATCCATTAGTATGTATGCATGATTATATGCATGATTCGTGGTGTGTGCATTTATTTATTTACGATTATAAGATAAGAAGAACAAAAGTTAGTTCTATTTACACGTATCACAACATCTCTCTTCCACCCTTATTCCTCCACACACTCGTTGGTCCAGGTCTCTTTCCTAGGATTTTGGTTTTTGGCTCACCTTGCGGTCCAGGGGACGTGTGATGCCGTCGATTATTGCAGGAAATTAAATCATCCATCAGACAATACAATTCGTTTTTGACGTATCCACGTCCGGTGACTAAGAAATTGACCAAGTTGGATTGTCCTTTCAGAATAACTCGTCTTTTGTCCTTTTGCGAGGCGCATTAATTCGGGTTTTGACTCCCTTTGAGCGCATCTCAGTTTTTAGACGTGGTTCGAGTTATTCTTCTAGTTCAATCGTTCGTTATTGTCGATGACTCATTCCCTTTTGTTCGAGTGGGTTCGTGTCTCGATTTTGGATTACAACGGGATCTTTTGGATCTATCGAGAGACGTAACCACATGTTTATTTAGTGATGGAATCACTTTTGGATTTTATTTTAGGGAACGGACTCATCGCGTAACGCGTTTGTTCTTAGCGTCGAGGATCCGTTTGCTCATTTTAGCTACGTGAAAAAGACGGCGAGTCTTATTTTGAGCGCACGATAACCTTTCGGCTAGCAACAGTTCGTTGTTCTTCCCAATCCACGGGATATATCATCTTAGTGTGGTTATAGAAAATCAACGTTTCGTTGAATCGTATGCTTATTCAAAGCGAGGATATCACCGTTTTCTTTCCTTTAGGCGAGAATTTAAGCAAACACGTATATCGGGCCATATTTCTTGCAGTTTTGGTAACGGTCGAAATGATCGAGTCGTTAGTCAAAACCCGCAGTCTCGTCCATATGGCGCAATTATATGGTTTGGCTTAATTCGGCTTCGAGATTTTAAACGGGGTATACACTCGTCCGAGGCACGTATTCAACGACATTAGTTTATTTTCTTTAACTACCCTCGGGATTGATATATATCGTAGTCTCGGAATGATTTTGGTCGATTAGTTCATTTTTCTTTTCTTTTATTTTCTTAGTCACCTTTACGGACATATCCATTTCTCTTAAGAACGACACGAGGCATAACGTAACAGCTCGTCTTTCATTCGGAAGGGACGGGCTACTTGTGCGAAACTTTTCACGTTATGACAGGGTCGTTTAGGACAGAAATGTTCTTCGTTTTCGTTTCGTCTTGATCTCGTTTTATCCCAATTTATTTAAAGAATGTGAATAACGGCTACTGTTAATATAGTCTTTTGTATCGAAATGTAACTATCCTTAACACCGAACCGATTCATACTAATACGTGCTTACGTCACAACGCATTTCCTGAACACGTGCCTTCGTCGGGACACCGAAAGGGACAAGGCGGGTCGCACATGTTCATTCATACGAGATAACTAAGTCGTCTTTAGTTCAAATCGTTTCGATGTTTTAGGGTAATTAGTATGTCGATTCATGAGTATATAGTAACGCATCGTCTCATTTTCTTTACATACTTTAGGATTAGACACGTATCATGGCGGTTTGAAAACACGAACTGATTCATTTATCACATCAAAAATAGTAACAGGTAATCCTATGGAAACTTCTAAGGCTACTATATGCTGACACGGCTGACCGTGGGACCTCACAGGACCGCACAGATTCGCCCCTAACGAATGGATGGGGACCCTCTGGCGCCTTACTGTAAGGGGGAACTTACGTTAGCCTCTTTCGAGCGACGAATGGACTCTCGCTAGAGGTTTCGCGGAAATTACCTAAAGGGTTTGCAATAATGCACATGAATGCATACGAAAAGAAGTAAAACGATCTGTCCCCGTTAAGGGCTTAATACACGCCTTCCGGAATCAAATTTCTCGCTTCCCCAGCAGAGTCGCCACTTGTTAGACGAGGTGCCGCGGCCTAATCTCTCGGGCGGACCGGGGGGTGGACAACCTCATGGCGACGTAAGCGGTGATTGGTGCCGAAAGCAACCAATCGTGGAATCAAGCTGCTCGGCAGGACCGGAGCTCGGAGATATGGAAGAGTCGCCACCCACGAATGGGAAAATGAACACCGATCCCTTGCGGGAGACCGGTGTGGGTTCGGGAAACTTAGGTACGAGACGAGAAGGCTAGCTCCTTTCCAGAGAAAGGCTACTAGGCACCCCGACATCGTCCGGTTATGAACCACCGGCCTCCTACTCAGCATGTTAGGCGATAACGGACTAATCGTATACTTCTTTAAGTTTAAAATTCATTTGAAACCCTTTTCTTTCTCTTTTTAGAAACCGTTTTGAGCATATATTATTGAAAAGCCACATCAGTAAAGAATCACCCATTTATGTTTATACATACACAGAAAGGGGGAAGAAAGAAGTGATTTATTTACACCCGTATTAAATGTGATGTTGTGTGTTCATTCTACATTAACTTATTTCTCCCAAAACGAGTTCATTTACATGGTTCGCACCTTAATCGCCGTTGGAACGATTTAGGTGCGTTTTAAAACCCCGTTTGATGAAATTTACCCGAATCGCCGTTGGAACGACTCGAGTATTTGAAAAACGTTTGAGATAAAAACCTTTTAATGAGAAAACATGGTTTAAACATACAAGTCAATTTTATTTTGTACAAATTCTTTGAGAAAATGATTCAAAACTCTATTATTCACAAAGAAAACGATTTTAATTACAATGATCATTTAATCCGCCTTTGGAACGGATTAAGGTTTTAAAACGTGGTGTTTTGAGAAACGATTTGAAATATTAACAAGAAAGACTCTATTTATTTACATTAGAAATCTAAAAACTCATTAGTTTAAATAATTCAATTGAAAACTCTCTTTTTGCGATTTATTTTCCCCACTTATTTAATGGACTCTTTACTAATTATAATTACCATAATAAACCCATTTAAACCACCATCCATACTCAAACAAAGTCCACTTGAAACATGGACCCATGATCAAGCCCAAAAGAATAAAGAAAGCAATTCTAACATATATATATATTCAAATCAAAAATAGAATATGAAAATAAAAGTTAATACAAAAGGAACTATATGTATATAAAAATAATAGGTACAATATATCTATACTTTGAAAATGTGAAAATAGTAAGTAAATCCTATAACTAAGAAAATAACATTTACCCAAAAATAATTTCATTCAATAATCAAGATAACCCAAATATCTCAAAACCATATATATATATACATAACTTACATAGTTTTAAATACCAAAAATACCATATGTTAATATATATTAATTATTTCCTAAAATACCAAATAACTAACATTTAAAACATAATCCCAAATTAATAAAAAAAGAATACATATATATACTTATACTTATATTGTAAAATGGAATAAAACATAATATACAAATATTCTAAAATAATTATATATGCTAAAGTTCTAAAATAATTTGAAAAACATATATTACATAACTATACATATATATACTAAGGATTAAAAGCTTAAAAGTTGAGAAAAAGGGACTGAAATGGCATTTTTTACGTTTTGGCAGATTTACCGACGGAAAATCCGTCGGTAAACAGCATTTAGTGACAGAATTGGTAAATTACAGCAGCACTCCTAAATGTTTCCAGATTTATTCAAAAGCTTTAAATTAAATCTAATTCAATCGTTTTGGATTTCCGAACTACAAAAAATGGATCATAGTCGAAAACGGAAGTTCCTAAAACGACGTTTTTATTTTAAAACATTATTTGGAAATTTCTTTTAAATTAAAATGTTATAATTACAACGTTTTTGATACCCGAACTACCTTTTTATCGGATCACGGTTCGTATTGGGATATCAAAACGAGGTTTTTAATTTTAAAACAAAACCGAATTTTATTTAACACGAAACGAAAATTAAATAAATACGCTAATTAAATAAAGTGTGACAAAATAAATAAGTAACTAAATGAATAAAAACTATAGCATAAAAAAAATAAATAGAAGAAGAGAATAACTTAAATAAAATAAAGAGTCTAGTCCTCGGATAATACCTTGAATTCGGTATCTGACAGTCGAAGCCGATTGATTCCACGAACCGCGAGCTTCCGTTTTTTTATGAAAAATTTAGTAAAAATAGAACTTAGGAAATTTGGAGATTTTCAATTTTTAGGAAAAAAAATGTTTTCTCCTAAAAAAATCAACTTCTTCTCTCTAGAAAAAATATTCTAGTGTGAGAAGCTCTCCTTTCCTCCCCTCTTTTTTTCTCCTTCCTTTTTTTGCATGGGGATCCGTGCCTTTTATAGGCAAACGGGTCCCCGGACCAATGGGCGACGCCCAAAAGAAATTGGGCGTCGCCCATTGGGGTTGGGCGGCCGCCCAACCTAGTGTTGGGCTACCGCCCGCCCAACAATCGTTGGGCGATCGCCCAACGGCGTTGGGCGAGCGCCCAACGCTAGGTTGGGCGCCCGCGCCCAACCTCCATCGGGCGTTCGCCCGACGCGGTTGGGCGCCCGCCCGACGGCCCTCGGGGCGTGCCTCGAGCCATCGGGCGTGCGCACCCTGCGGCCGTCGAGCGAGCGTCCCGCGCCGCCGGACGCTCACACGTCGCGGCCGCCGAACGCGCGTTTCGCGCTACCGGACACGTGCGCTCAGCGGCCCACAAGAGCGCACCCCGTGCCACCGGACCCGGGCATTGCTCGGACATCGAGAGCGTGCCACTTGTGGTGCGTCCGACGGACGCAGAGCGCACGTCCCATGCCGCCGAGTGCCGGATGCCGCTAAGCACCCGCGCCGTGCCGCTAATTTTCGTTCGCTTATTATTCTTTATATATTTTTCAAAACTTCCGGAATCAATCGCTTCAACCGTCTTGTTTTCAGGTTTTCGTCACAGGTCCTCCGACTCGGTGTCTACACCAATACTGAATTGGAAGATCAACTGCGAAACATGATGGAGCGAATGGGGTACACTCCTAGGGTGAGAGCAGTGTTGCAGAGTGATTCGCCTTTTGCCCCATCATTGCGGGAATTTATTCCAGATCACAGAATAAAAGCACCGGCGATACCTAAATACTATGGGGATCCAAATTCTGACCCTGAGGCGCATGTCAGGAACTATAGAGAGTTAATGGATGTTGCAGGAGCAAGCGAGAGCATAATTTGTCGATTGTTCTCGACCACTTTGGGTGGAGCAGCATCCGACTGGTTCCGATCTCTACCCACCGAATCCATTCACAACTCGGCTCAGTACAGTCGTGATTTTTGTGCAAAGTTTGTAGGTTGTAAAGCAGCGGACGTGACGGACAGACAGCTAAAAGAGATCAAACAGAGAAATTACACGTCGCTGAGGGAATTTGTCGTGGCATTTAATGATATCCTGGTGCGGTTGCAGAATCCAGATATCGTGAGCATTCGCAACATAATGGCAGATGGAACCACAGACTGGGGCATACGGGAGGAAATCATTCGCAATAAGCCACGTACGGTGGCCGAACTAATGAAAATAGCAAAGGAATTCATGGAGGTGGATGATGTTAACAGGGAGCATAGAGCTCAAACCAGGCGAGAGAGAGATGCGGCTAGATCCACTTCAAACAATCGGCGCCATCAAAATCAAACCCAATCCAAGGGTAATTTTGTCCGAAAAAGTGATCGCTCCTTTCAAGGAGGGGGATATCAAACACCATTGAACACGACTCGCCATGAGGTGTTACTTTGGATTGAAAAGAACCCCTTAAAGAAAGATGTGCAGTTTCCCGAGGCGAAAGGTCGAACCAGTTTGGGGCGGTATCCTAATAAATATTGCAGGTTCCACAGATTGAATGGTCATGATACGAATGATTGCTACGAATTGAAAAGGGAGATCGAAAAGCTGATCGAGAGAGGCAAGCTAAGTCAATTTGTTAGAAAAGAAGCGACTGATGACAAAACAATAGTCCCACATGAAACAGAAGCAAGACCAGAAAAGAAGCAGAAAAAGGGAGTGATTAACGTAATAGCTGGCGGAATCTATGAGCCCCCAACAAAAAGATCTCGCCGTGAACAGCGAAAAAGCAACACAAGTAGGGGGGATGCCCTCAATTATCCATTTGCACGAATCACGGAGCCGCATGCGGATGCGTTGGTGATCACGGTGGCCATTGAAGGATGGGACATCAAGCGGGTCCTTGTAGATACAGCCAGTTTTTGCAACGTTGTTACTCGAACTGCATTCAACCAGTTGGGGATTCATGATGAGCGAGTAGAACATACTTTCATGGATGTAATTGGTTTTGGAGGTCAATCATCTCAAACCAGTGGACAGGTTGTGCTGGAGACAGAAATGGGCGATAAGAACCTAAAGTGGAGAGGGGATCTGGAATTTGCAATTGTGGATCTTCCGTTGGCCTATAATATAATTCTGGGGCGTCCGTTTCTATCAGAAACGGAGTCGCTCATTTCGATGAAGCATTTGACATTGCACCTGCCAACGCATCAAGGGCGAGTGGTTGTTGAGGGTGATCAGCTTACATCTCAACAAGCTTATACAATATCGCTTGAAAAAAAGCCCGATGAAGAAGATAAAGTTGACGAGAAGTTGCCAGCCGAGGCGTTGGGAGAAACAGAGTTATTCGCCATTTCAGATGACAAGAAAGTAAGGATAGCAGCAGAACTATCAGAAGAAATGAAGAAGGCCATTACCGACGTGTTGATCCAATGCGAGTCGGCATTCGCCGCACCAGATGAAGTGCTGAAGGGGATAAGCCCAGAAATAGCAACACATCGACTGAATGTGGATAAAAGTGCAACCCCGGTGCGGCAGAAAAAGAGGGGGCATGCGCCAGAACGACAGAAGGCGATTGAAAAAGCAGTAGCAGATTTGCTAAAATCAGATGCAATCCGAGAGGTCACCTATCCAGAATGGCTAGCCAATGTAGTATTGGTTAAAAAGCCAAATGGAACATACAGAATGTGTGTAGACTTCAAAGATTTGAATAAAGCCTGTCCGAAGGATATGTACCCGCTACCTAACATTGATATATTGGTAGATGGGACTGCGGGATTTGAAGCTTTGTCATTCACTGATGTGAAATCCAGTTACCACCAGATACCAATGGAGAAAGCGGATGAGATCAAGACGTCATTCATAACTCATCAGGCGACTTATTGCTTCAAGGTGATGCCCTTTGGACTGAAAAATGCGGGAGCAACATATCAGCGGATGATGAACAAGATATTTTCAGACAAATCAGGTGAGAACTTCTCGACTTATGTAGATGACATGATCATTAAAAGCAAAAAAATGCAAGATCATCCGCAGGATATTAAAGAAATTCTGGAAGTACTGATCAAATATGGCCTCAAATTAAACCCGGAGAAATGCACGTTTGGAGCGAGAGCAGGAAAATTCCTGGGTTTTATTGTTAGTGGCAAGGGAGTTGAGGCGAATCCTGAGAAGGTTAAGGCGGTGATGGAGATGAAGACTCCAAGGAGCATAAGAGAAGTACAACGACTCACTAGGCGGTTGGTGGCATTGGGGCGATTCATATCATGCTCTGCTAGAAGATGTCTACCTTTCTACAATGCCATCAAAAAATCTAAGTCCTTCGAGTGGACTCCGGATTGTCAAGAAGCATTCGAGGGGATAAAGCGATTACTATGTTATCCGCCCTTGATGAGCAGGCCAGTGGATGGAGAAGATTTATTTCTTTATGTATCCGTCACCAGCACGGCGATATGCACCGTGATGGTGCGAGAAGAAGAAGGGCAACAGTATCCGGTGTACTATGTGAGTAAAGTCTTAAAGGATGCAGAACTTCGATATTCGAGGTTAGATAAGATGGCTCTCGCAGTGATAACCACGGCGGCTAGGTTAAAGCCATACTTCCAGGCGTATACTATTATTGTGAGAACTGGCATTCCAATGCGAAAGGTATTGCAGAAACCTGACGCATCCGGAAGATTAATGGAATGGTCAATTCGCTTGGGAAAATTCGACATTCGTTATGAAGGAAGACCAGCTTTAAAAAGTCAAGTACTTGTCGATTTCGTGAATGAGTTCACGTGGGATGAAAACGAATGTCCAAAAGTACAAAAAGAAGAGTGGAGTATGTTCACAGATGGAGCATTATCCGCAAATGGGGCTGGACTGGGAGTCGTTATCAAAGGTCCGGACGTTATTTGCCTGTACTATGCAGCAAAGTTAACATTCAAAACTACTAACAATGCTGCAAAATATGAGGCAATGATATGCGGATTGAAATTGATTAACGAGCTTATGCCAGAAAGAGTGGTAATCTACAGCGACTCTAAGCTTATGATAAATCAGATCACAAAGAATTATCTGGTGAAACAGGAAGATCTGGTTAAATATCATCAGGTTGTTAGTAGATTGACACAGGAGTTAACACATAAAGGAATCGTCTGGGAGATGGTGCATGTTCCAAGGGGCCAGAATAAGAAGGCTGACGAGTTGGCAAAAGCGGCAGCAAGTAGGGACCCATGGAGCCAAAAAGCATGTAATTTGGAAATAAGGTCGTCACCAGCATTCGAAGCCGACCAGATTATGGTTATCGAAGAGCTAGAAGATGATGAAGATTGGTGGATGCCCATTCGCCAATATCTGGAAAATGGAGATTTGCCGGTTGATAAAAGTTTGGCCAGAAAGCTAATTGGGCAATCAGCGAGATACTCAATTCGAGATGGGACTTTGTACCGGAAATCGTATACATGTCCATGGCTGAAATGTATTAGCCGCAACGAAGGAGATTACGTGCTGAGAGAACTCCATGTAGGAATTTGTGGTGCACATGAGGCATCCGCAGCATTGGCAAGAAAATTCAAGTTGATGGGATATTATTGGCCAAGGGTGGTGGAGGATTCCCAGAAAATGGTAGCGGAATGTCGCAGCTGTCAAATCCATACGAATGAAAAGCATGTCCCTAGAGCCGAACAAGTCACTATAATGACGGCGTGGCCATTCGCGACGTGGGGGATCGATATAGTGGGCCCATTCCCAGAAGTAACAAGGAAAAGGAAGTACTTGGTAGTCGCGGTGGACCACTTCAGCAAATGGGTAGAAGCAGAGGCAGTAACCGCTCAAACGCCTGAGCGAATGATCGAGTTCTTACGAGAGAACATTATCATGCGGTTTGGAATCCCGCAAATGCTCATAACCGATAATGGTACCCAGTTCAACTGTGTCAAATTCAAAGCATATTGCGAAAGCATGGGGATCAAGAATCATTTTTCCTCCATAAATCATCCCCAATCGAATGGTATGACAGAGGTTACCAACAGAGCCATGATTCAGGGCATCAGGAAGCGACTCGGTGATAAGAAAACGGGTTGGGTGGATGAGATACCGCATATGTTATGGGCATACAGAACTTCGGTGAAAGCAGCGACAGGCGAAACACCCTTCTCGCTGGTTCATGGGGCCAGAGCAGTTCTTCCTGTTGAAGTCAAGTCACCTACAGACAGGGTGATTTATTACTGCGCCACCCAAAATCCTATCAATGTTAAGGATGCATTGGATTCTGTTGAGGAGCGAAGAGAAAAAGCTTACATGCGAATGACAGTATACCGCAATAGAATCAAAAAGTATCATGACAGAAGGGTGAGAAAGGTGATAATCAACGAGAAAGACTTGGTCTTGAAAAAGGCGGACAAAATACAATCTAGAGAAGGCAAAGGAAAATTGGGTGTCAATTGGGTTGGGCCTTACAGGGTATCCAAGAAATTGGGACCGGCAACCTTTGAAATAGAAGAAATGAGCGGGAAAAAGCTCCCGCGCACCTGGAATCTAGAGAACTTGCGCCAATACAAACAGGCTGAGTAGTTAAGGGAAATGACGAGTACTCTTTTTCCTTTTATGAGTTTTTTCCCACTGGGTTTTCTGATAAAAGGTTTTAATGAGGCTTTGATCCCACACAGTTTATGTATCCATGTAACGTGAAGTTTTTTATTTTTAGCAAAATAAAGATATTCAACGGTTACAATTATTTAATATGCAACAGCAGAATGCATGTCCTTCTCAACTGATAATAGAAACACATAAATGTGTTGCTTACAAAAAGAAAGGCGGATGCATGATTACGCATCATTCGCAAAACCTTATGATCAAACCTTATGATTGTTTAAGAATTACAAGGCAGACATAAAATTAAGCGAATAAACGAGTACTCTAAAATTGCGAAAAGGGTCTGGCCACCCTAACGAAAACAAAACTAACTACGAAAAATTACAAGTATGAAGTCGACAAAAGGCAAGGGTCGCATACGAAAGTAACCGACATTAAGGCAACAAGGGATAGAAACCCCATAGAAATTGCACATGTAAATAAAACGGCAAGCGAAGAAAGTAAAGTCACTCGGTTAATATATGCTTAAAGTTTGTTACATACAAAAGTTCAGATATGAATAAAACTATACTACAGTTTCTTCCTCTTCGCCCCTGTGGCCCCCTTCGCCTCCAGTGGCTTCCCCATCTTCTTTAGGGAGATCTGCTTCAAGCGAATCCCCAACAATAAGATCAGTAATCGCATCAGAGCGAGGTACCTCTGGCTCGATGTGAGAAACATTTTACGGTGCACCTTCTTCTACATCCTGGTTTGGGATCTCGCGGCTGATTGGAAAGACATTGGAACTCTGCCAGTCAAGGAGAAGTACCTCATCCATGTCAGCATCTTCCGCCTCCAACTTGTCCCATTTTTCAGCTAAATCCTTTCCAGGAATGGAAACTTTGGGGCGAATGAGTACGCGCTCTGGATGCTCATGTTCATAGGCCGCATGGATCCGCTCTCCATACCAGTAGATGCGGGAGCTATCTTCAGCTACGATCTCCTTCGCCTTCCTCTTTTGCATCTCCAAAGCTTCGTTGGCCGAATTCAGATTATCAACGGCCTTCTGAAGCTCATTGGACTTAGCCTGGAGTAATTTAAGAGCTTCCTCCCTCTCGCTGATAGCTTTCTGACAGGCATCCTCGAGAAACTTTACCTTGCCTTGGACATCATCAAGGAGCGACTTCTGAGTCGCCAATTCAGTACCAAGGTTTTCCAGCTCTCTCGCCCTTTCAGCATCCCTACAGAGGGCACCCTCCGCAAAATTGATAATCTGCACATGGGGCGACACATGAATGGAAGAGCAAAAGGAGGCGTATAGTTGAAAGATAGAACGTGAGTCAAAAGCAGTATACCTCTATAGCACGCTTCTCAATTCCCTCCATAGCAGTTGGAAGCGGCACCTTTTCGCGGATGCGAGAGGCAGATGGGAGTCGTCCAAGGACATTGCCTATAGAAGAAACAATGTCCTTACAGGAAAAGCTCACAGCCTTACCGAAGGTTCTAGTCCACCATCCGCTCATATCGGGGATCGGCTGCGAATGCGTAAGGAAAAGAGTCAGGAGAATACGATGTGGCGAAAAATAAAGAAACTGAGAAACGTGAAAATAAAGAAAACGAGAAAAGAAGGCAAATTATAATACCTCGTGGAAGGAAGCGTGGTACTTTTCCTTTGATGGGGAGGATACGGGCGTACCACCAACAGGCAAGACCGCAGAAGTGTTTTTCTTCTTAGGGCAGGAAGACTCTACATCCGCATTGTTCTTCCGTTTTCGATTTAATGTAAGGTCCTCAGAAACGGGGTCCGGCGGCATGGAAACAATGGCAGTACAAGTCGCCTCGACAGAAGGAGACGCCCCCACAGATGGATTCGCCCCTGCGGAAGAGGTTGCTTCCGCCAGCCGTTTCTTCCTCCTCGCCAAAGCTTTCGCCTCTCGATCTGCAGCGAGTTGGGATAAAGGGTCACCCCTGCAAAGGGTTAAAAGAATTCATCAAAAGGGAAATAAACTAACAATACCTTGTACGAAAACGCGATAAGGGATATAGACAACATGATCTCCCTCGCGATAGGCAATCGCCACTCGGCTCCTTAACATATGGAATGCCTGATCATACGTCCATATGAAAGGGGGAGTGTTCTTCAAGAATTTTATAATGGCGGATTCTTCCTTGCTCGGATAACCAAAGTTCAAACTCTTTACATTAGGTCGACCCCAGTGGCGAAGAAAATTTGGATTCTCTTCATTAAACTTGATGAAGAAATAAGACTTATCCCACTCGCGGATTTTGTTCGACTTCTCATCAAAGCCGTAGTAACCGCTCTGTCGGATGAAGGTAAAATACTCCCTCGAACTTTTGAAGTGGTGAAGCTTGGAGAAGATCTTGAGCGAGAAGGAGACCTCCAGACAATCCGCCAAAAATTTATCCAGGGTCAAGTCGGCCCATCCATTGGGATGCAGTTGTCCAGGTGCGATTCCATAACCATCAAGGATGGAAGCAATCTCATCCGCCAGCGGATACGTGAAACCGCAGATAATTTGGGCGACAAAAATGGTAAAATACCCCTTTGGGAAGTCGCCGGGACCTCTATTTTCCCCGGGAATGCTTGTTTCCAGGCCTTGAAGCCAGGGGTACTGCTCCCGCAAGTCGTCAATCGTCTCGCGGCAAACTAAGCTTCCCGACCTATCCTTCTTCGGTAATAAGCGGGGAGTTGGGATAGGTGGTGGAATCAACTTCCTAGGGTCCAAACCTAGGCCCTCATCAGTCGTATTCGCCAGATGGAGAAACTCGACGGGATGAGAATCAGACCTAGGAGAGCTAGTTGAAACTTCATCGATCATCTCATCAACCTCATGGGGCACCTCACGATTGTAATTTTCATCGAAGGGTGTGAAATCAAGTTCAGGGTTCGACATATCGGTAAGGGAAACGAACAGAAATAAAATGGTTGAAGGAGTTACAGGAAGAGAAACTTACATGTGAGAAAAAGCGCAGGGAAGAACGAAGACAAGAGGGTTGATGCTGGAGAAGAAATGACAGAAAACAAAAGAGCTACTGGTTAAAACCCCCAAATTTCAAATACCCAGACGAATGTGAAGAGTTGCCTGGACATATGAAAAAACCCTAAAAGGGCTCTTACCAAACCAGGGGGGAGGCATGTGATGATTCACGAAGCCAACTGGGCCGAATCCAAAACACGGGCCCAACCCACGATAACTTAAGCCCATGGTTCGAGTTGAATGAGCTCCTAATAAAGGAAAGCCCGGAATCCTAATAAATACACTAAAACCACCCATTTAGAGAAACGGTTATAAGGGACCACGTACCTGACTACGTGGGGGACGTGGCACAGGAGGAGTAACCGCCGAAGGCGGTTACCTAAAGGTGCTTATAAAAGAAATAAGGAAGCTAGGAGAGAGGTAGTTTTTTCACATCTTTTCCTATATACACGACTATCGATTTACTAAATTCCATATAAAACTGACTTGATCGTCGGAGAGTTTTCCCGGAGATCCTGTCTCCGGTTTTGTTTTGCAGGTTATTACTACGAGAATCATCCAATCAAATTCGGCAAGTTATCAATGGGTTAAATATGTAAATAGGCTTCCTATTTGACATATTTTTGTAATTTTTCCTTTAATAATTTAACAAAAGTCGTTAGCAGTTATAATTTACAAAATCTTAAGCTTTAAAGTTCACATGTGAAATTTAGCAATTTAATAATTTACAAAATATATATATAGGTTGCCCCCACTAGTTATAAATTCTGGATCTGTCCATGCTCCAATGATCCAACTAACCCACCTAATATAATTAATAAATAAATAAAATCAGAACTAAAATAATGAAAATAAAGAAAATTAAAATTTATTTGATTAATACAACAAAACTAAACTAATATACAAAAAGTATTTAAATAAAATAATAAGAAATTGAATATATTATATATATATATATATATGAGAGAGATCAAGTGAGAACCTCCTCTTAGGTGATGACACTTCCTTATGTTGAGAACATTCAAAATTACGCCATTTTAAGTATAAAAATCAATAAAAATCAATAAGAAAACATTAAATGCTGCTAGTGGGAGTCAAACCTGGACACTTCTATCTACACTCCACTGAGACAATTGCTTCTCTTGTGCATTATATCACGCGCGCTGTTTAATATACCATTCTGCTAGTAGGTTCTATTGTTTAATATTTGACGCATACACTTATTAATATCGATTAAATATGCATATTAATGAATTATTAATAAAAAAATGTGCATAATAATGAATTATTAATAGAAAACATACAAGAACATGCTCCAATTTCTTATTTATTTAATTCCTTTATATTTTTGTAATTTATGTTATATAAGAAAATATACGTTATGTGTTTTTAGAACATGTGTTATGTTTTTTCGAACATGAGTTATAAATTATATTATAGAACAAATGAAAAAACGATCTAGATATCTTTATACTTAATTTTTGGAACACAAACTATAAACTTTAGAATATACATTATGTTTTTTAGAACATGCGTTACGTTTTTTCGAACATGAGTTATAAATTATATTATAGAACAAACACGAACTATGAAGTTTAGAACGTACGACATATTTTTTAGAACACACGTTATGTTTTTTTAGAATATGTGTTATGTTTTTTCGAACATGAGTTATAAATTATTATAGAACAAATGAAAAAACGATCCAAATATCTACTGATTTTTTTAGAACATTATACTTAATTTTTGGAACACAAACTATAAACTTTAGAACATACGTTATGTTTTTTAGAACATGCGTTATGTTTTTTCGAACATGAGTTATAAATTATATTATAGAACAAACACGAACTATGAAGTTTAGAACGTACGACATATTTTTTAATGCGTATTAAATCTGACTATCTGCTATTGTTGAAGCAATTCATTCCTCCAAAATCTAATCTCTCTTATTTGTTAGACATTTTAGTTGAATGTATTCTTGTCTTAGACGAGTTAGTAGATTGTACTGTCTCTTTTATTCGTCATTCAGCGAATATGGCAGCTTATAGTTTGGCTCGAACGGTCAGTTCTCAATCTGTTTAGGAGAGTGGGTTTGTCCACCTCCATTTCCATCCGATGTAATTGCTACTGATTTGATTTAATATATTGTTCTTTCCCTTAAAAAATGACATTGTATTATCTTTTAGGCTAAACTTATAATTAAGCCCTTGAATTTCTATGATTTTAAAGATTGAGTCCGTGATTATTTATTTTTTAGATTAAACCCCTTAACTTTAATTTTCACACGCATTGAGTCCCTAATTAATGGTTCCATTAGCTAAACCGTTAATGAAGGACTCAATTTGTATAAAAATTGAAAATCAGAAGGTTAATCCTTAAAATCTTAACAATTCAAGGCTTAATAATGCATTTTGATATTTATTTATTTAATTATCTTGTTATTACTTTTAAAAGATAATAGATAATTAAATAAATTCAGTTTTTTTTCTTCTAAATTTTGAATGCATATGAATTTAAAGGCTAAAGAAATTGAAATGAAAAATAAAATAAAATATTCATGATAACAGCTTTGTGTGTTTTATTTAACGTTTGAATTGATAATTGAATTTAGAAGTTGACTTCCAAACTAATATATAAAAAGGGATAATTGAATTTAGAAGTTGACTTCCAAACTAATATATAAAAAGGGATAAAGTGTAAAAATATCGAGCCAGGAGTAATTTTACTTCCTAGCGTTTAAATGGTGTAATTTTACCCCTAAAGTTGTCAAGTTGGGTCAATTTGAGAAATAATTTATCAAATTATCTTCTCGGTCACGAATCTTGACATCTACGCTTCACATGTAAGTCATTTTATCACTCACTAGTAACAGATCATAAACATATGATTACACGTGAAAGAAAAATTAAAAAGAATTAAAAAACATATTGCCTATTGTACGAGTTGGAGAAAAAAAATTCAAAATATACTTCACCAAATTTATAAACCTTAATTTCTAGTTCTATTATTAAATCACAGGAAATATGATTTTTTTAAACGAACTAATATGCAATTAATTTGGTGAAAATAAGAAACAAATTATCTGTGTTTTATAACAATGTCTGAAACTGGCCCAACTTGCCAAAATTATGGGTAAAATTGTTTTTGGCTGCCAACATTAGGTATAAAATTGTATAATTTTAAACGTTAAGGGTAAATTTGCTCCTGACTGTAAACGTTAGGAGTATTTTACACTTTATCCCATATAAAAAATACTAATAAAAAAATATCAATAAAATAAGTTATGCTAACGGATGCCGTATACAAGCATATTATACAAGCATATTAAAAAAGCATGTGGTTTTACGTTTTTATAGATCGGTATCTGTGTGTTTTTTATTGTTATAAAACAAAACTTATGGTTTGCGCCGTTAGCAGAATCAAGAAAAATGCATTAACTCTGTTAAAAATGCTGATGTGGCAAGAGGTACTTTTGAGAATGTCTTTGCAAGTAGGCCAAACCACAATGTTTATTTTTATACTTTTCTCTTATTTTTATTAAGGGTTAATTAAAAAAAACCATGTGGTTTCACGTTTTTGCAGATCTGTATCTGTAGTTTTTTGTTACAAAACAAACTATGTGGTTTGTGCCGTTAGCAGAATAAAGGAAAATGCCTTAACTTTGTTAAAAATACTGACATGGTGGGGGTATTTTTGGATTTTTTTTTTAATTCTAGAATTCTAGAAGGCTATCTTCTGTTGTTTGATCCTTTTATTTCTTATTGGAGCAAATGGTAAATTTGTTGTCCAATTCTCTATTGAATTATTAATTTTTGTATGGGTTAATACACATATTTACCCTTGTATTATTATGGAAAAACAGATATGCCCTTATATCAAATAAACCCACAAAATTATCCCTGAATTTTTCACAAACCTGCAATTATACCCTAATCTAACAGACATGCTTATTTGGCACAAACAGCGTTTACACTTCTCTCTAAACCTCTTTCTCTTTCACTTTCACGCTCTCTCTCTCTAACCTCTTTTAGGTTCTATCTCTTTCACTCTCTCTCTCTCTAAACCTCTTTCTCTTTCATGCTCTCTCTTTCTCTCTCTAAACCTCTTTCACATTCTATCTCTTTCGCTCTCTCTAAACCTGATGAAGTTGTTGTGTTCTTTAATTATTTCACTATTACCAACTATGAATCAATCTATCAATCAAGGAATTAACAGTCAATGTAAATGATATATACTGATTGAGATGAGCATAAATAGATCAGGAGCAAGTTCAATTAGAGAAAGGAATGCAACATCAAAATAACGAATACACTAAAACTAAGTATTAATTAAGGAGGTTGAAGATCTGCACAATCATGGTATTTTCCTTACCCTTTGTTTCTTTGCTTTGAGAATGAATATTTCCGCTTCTTATTTTGGTTGTGGAAACAGATAGAAACTAAAATATGCATTACTAGTGTTGAATTCGTCTATACATTTTGTTCTGCTATTTCTAACACCCCAAATGTTAGAGTCTTGTTTGAACAAAATAAGCAATGGCTTGTCAAGGTTCCCCTCAGCCGCTTGAGGTGAAATGATCATAACACACTGAGAAAAGAGGAGTGATTTGTGGTAGAAAATTGATTATTGTATTGATGTGCTCTTTAATCCATTTCCTTTTTGTGATTCTGTTAGTCTTTAAAGGTTTTTGTGAAGAACAACGTGATGAGAGAGATAGAGAGGGAGGATGGTGAAAGAGTGAGGTGTATTAAATTGATTGGATAAGAAAATAAAGAAAAATTAAATTGCTCATTTATAACTGTACCGTTAGTACCACATTACATGTCTGTTAGATTAGGGTATAATTGTAGGTTTGTGGAAAATTTAGGGATAGTTTTGTGGGTTAATGTGATATAAGGGTATATCTGTTTTTCCGTAATAATACAGGGACAAATATGCGTATTAACCCTTTTTGTATTGATAACTTGCCGGATCCGATTTGATATTCTCTGCCGGAGTTACCTGCAAAACAGAACCGGAGACAGGATCTCCGGGAAAACTCTCCGACGATCAAGTCAGTTTTTGTAAGAAGGTTGGTAATTTGACAATAGTATTGCGGGGAAAAATGTGAGCGTACCTTTTTCCCTCGTTCTTAAGGCCTTTTATAGGTGTTTTTTAGGTAACCGCCGAGGGCGGTTACTCCTTAGTGGGCCACGTTCTGAGGGCGGTTCTCCCTTTTTAGGCCATGTCCCTTTCGTGGCTTTCATGGCAACGAACGTGGTTCTGAGTGGGAGTCCTGATGCTCCGTTTAGGAATTCGGGGTGGTTACTCGCTTCACCCGTTTCCGCTTATTCGGGTCCCATTCGGGGCGGTTACTCGCTGCGCCCGCTTCCTTTATTCGGGTCTTATCCGATTTTAGACCATAGGTCTAAATATGGGCTGGGCCTGCGAAATGAGTATGACCCGGTTTAGCCTCGCGGGTCATCACATGCCTCCCCTTTAGTTTGATACAAGAGCCCTTTAGGGTCTGTTCATAGGGGACGCTTCGTTTTCGCTTTTCTATTCAAAATTCAAAAACTTGTGAATTTTTCCTCTTTCGTTATTTCTTTTCCGGCGTCATCTTTTCCGGCGTTGACCTCTTATTTCCGTCATTTCTCTGTGTTGTCTTTCCCATGTAAGTTTTTCTCTTCATAATTTGTACCTCGTTCGGCTTTTTACTTCTGTTTATTTCTTTTCCTCAACATGTCGAACCCCGACCTTGACTTCGCACCGTTCGATGAGAGCTACGTCCGCGAGGTTTCTCATGAAGTTGATGAGATGGTTGATGAAGTTTCAACCAGTTCTCATGGGTCTGATTCCCACCCCGCTGACTTCCTCCACCTGGCGAATACAACCGACGAGGGTCTAGGTTTTGACCCTAAGAAGTTGATTCCGCCACCTGTCCCAACCCCCCGTTTGTTACCAAAGAGGGACAGGTCGGGAAGCCTAGTTTGTCGCGAGACCCTTGAGGATTTGCGGGTGCAATATCCTTGGCTCCAAGGTCTCGAGACCATCATTCCCGGGGAGGATAAAGGACCGGGCGATTACCCAAAGGGGTATTTCACCATTTTCGTCGCCCAGATTATCTGCGGCTTCACTTATCCGCTGGCGGATGAGATTGCTTCCATCCTCGGCGGTTACAGAATCGCACCTGGGCAGTTACATCCAAATGGATGGGCCGACTTGACCCTGGATAAATTTCTGGCGGATTGTTTGGAGGTTCCTTTCTCGCTTAAAATTTTCTCCAAGCTTCATCATTTCAAGAGTTCAGCGGGGTATTTCACTTTCATCCGCCATAGCGGATACTATGGTTTTGACGAGAAACTAAACAAGATCCGCGAGTGGGATCGCTCTTACTTTTTTATCAAGTTTAATGAGGGAAATCCGAACTTCCTTCGCCATTGGGGCCGGCCCAATGTGAAGAGTTTGAACTTCGGTTATCCCAGCGAGGAAGAATCCGCCGTCATCAAGTTCCTGAAGAGTACCCCTCCTTTTGTATGGACATATGATCAGGCCTTCCATATGCTAAGGAGCCGAGTAGCGATTGCCTACCGCGAGGGGGATCGCGTGGTCTATATCCCTTATCGCGTTTTTGTACAAGGTACTTTTTATTTCCAAGTTGATGATTTCTTTTAACCCTTTGCAGGGGTGATCCTTTATTTCAAATCGCTGCAGATCGGGAGGCTAAAGCCTTAGCGAGAAGGAAGAAGCGGATGGCGGGAACCGCCTCCGTTGTAGGGGCGGATTCTTCTGGAGGAACGATTCCTTCCATTGAGGCGGCTTCTCCTGTAAGGGCCTCCGTTTCACAAGGTCCCGCTTCTGCCTCCGAGGATCTTCCTTTGACGAGGAAGCGGAAGATAAGTGCGGATACAGAGTCTTCTCATCCCAAGAAGAAGAACACCTCCGTGTCCCTTACTGTTGGCGGTACACCCGTATCCGCCTCATCCAAAGGAAAGAGCAGTACCCCAATTCATGAGGTATCCTGATCTATTCCCTCTTTCTATATTGCTACTTTTTTTCTCATGAGCTATCTGCTGTTCTCTTGATATTTTTCTTTACGCCTTTGCAGCCAATTCCCGACATCAGCGGATGGTGGACTAGGACCTTTGGCATGGCCGTGAGTTTTTCTTGCAAGGATATTGTCTCTTCCATATGCAATGTCCTCGGGCGGCTTCCCTCTGCTTCCCGTGTGCGCGAACAAGTACCGCTCCCTACCGCTGTGGAGGGGATCGAGAAGCGTTCTGTAGAGGTATATTGTTGCTTGTCATTCTCTTTCAAGGATCTTGTGTCCATTGTAACCACCTATTTCTATTCGCCCTTTTTTATTCGTGAGCCGTCTTATATGCAGATCATCAATTTCGCTGAGGGCATTCTCCGAAGGGATGCCGAGCGAGCCAAGGAGTTGGAAGATCTTGGTACTGAATTGGCAACTCAGAAGTCGCTTTATGATGATGTCCAAGGGAAGGTAAAGGTCCTAGAAGGCGCCTTTCAGAAGGCTGTGAGCGAGAAGGAGGAGGCTCTTAAATCTCTTCAGGCTAAGTCCGATGAGCTGCGAAAGGCCCTCGATGATCTAGCTGATTCCCAGGAGACACAAAAGAAGAGGGCTGAGGAAATTCTGGCTGAAGATGGTGCCCGCATCTACTGGTATGGGGAGCGGATTCATGCCGCTTATGAGCATGGACATCAGGGTCTCGTACTTAACCGCCCCAAGGTTCCCATCCCTGAAAAGGATTTAACTGAGAAGTGGGACAAGCTGGAAGCCGAGGATGCTGATATGGATGAGGTACTCCTCTTAGATTGGAAGAGTTTTCAGGAATCTCCAATTATCGGTGAGATCCCTACCCAGAATGCGAAAGAAGGGGCACCGCAGGACATCTCTCAGCCTGAGCAAGAGGTACCGCCCTTTGAAGCAGTTATTGATTCGAGGGTTGAGGATTCGCTTGAAGTAGATCCGCCCACTGGAGGAGATGAGGGAGTCGCTGGAGGCGAGGAAAGCAGTAGGGGTGAGGGAGAGGAAGCCGTAGCATAGTTTAATTTATATTTGGACTTTTTGTATGTAACAAACTGCCCGTATATATTAATTTTCTTTCACTTGCCGCTTTGCCTTGCCTATACGTGCTATTATTGTCACTTTATTTTCATGTATGATCCTTGCCTTTTGCCGACTTCATACTTGTAATTCTTCATAGTAATTTTTGCTTTCGCTAGGGTGGCCAAACCCTTTTTTGCAATTTTTGAGTACTCGTTTATTCGCTTAATTTTATGCCTTACTCTATTATTTTTCTTTCGAAAATAATATAATCATAAGGTTAATCATAAGGTTTTGCGAGTGATGCGTAATCATGCATCCGCCTTTCTTTAATAGGCTACACATTTATGTGTTTTTTGAGTTTAACCCTAAGGGTTTTGCGAGTGATGCGTAATCATGCATCCGCCTTTCTTTAATAGGCAACACATTTATGTGTTTTTTGAGTTTAACCCTAAGGGTTTTGCGAGTGATGCGTAACCATGCATCCGCCTTTCTTTAATAGGCAACACATTTATGTGTTTTTAAGAACAATTCGCATTCGGGCGTAACATATTGAATAAATGTAATAATTGGATACCTTTATTGATAAAGAGAAAAGGTTTATTACATAGGTACACCAACTGTGTGGGATCAAAGCCTCATTAAAACCTTTTATCAGAAAACCCAATGGGAAAAACTCATAAAAGGAAAAAGAGTACTCGTCATTTCCTCGAACTACTCGGCCTTTTTATATAGGCGTAGATTCTCTAGATTCCAGGTGCGCGGGAGCTTCTTTCCGCTCATTTCTTCTATTTCAAAAGTGGCTGGTCCCAGCTTCTTGGATACTTTGTATGGTCCGATCCAGTTGACGCCCAGCTTGCCTTTGCCATCTCTGGATTGTATTTTATCCGCTTTCTTCAAGACCAAGTCGTTCTCGTTGATTATTACTTTTCGCATTCTTCTGTCATGATATTTCTTGATTCTATTGCGGTATACTGCCATTCGCATGTAAGCTTTTTCTCTTCGTTCCTCCACAGAATCCAAAGCATCTCTAATGTTGATAGGATTTTGTGTGTCGCAATAATAAATTATCCGATCTGTGGGCGACTTGATTTCAACAGGTAGGACTGCTTCGGCTCCATAAACTAGCGAGAAAGGTGTTTCGCCTGTTGCTGCCTTTACAGAGGTTCTGTATGCCCACAACATATGGGGTACCTCATCCGCCCAACCTGTTTTTTTGTCTCCTAGCCGCTTCTTGATGCCTTGAATCATGGCCCTGTTGGTAACCTCCGTCATACCATTCGATTGGGGATGGTTTACGGAAGAAAAATGATTTTTGATCCCCATGCTTTCGCAGTATGCTTTGAACTTGGCACAGTTGAACTGGATGCCATTGTCGGTTATAAGCTTTTGCGGGATTCCAAATCGCATGATAATGTTCTCTCGTAAGAACTCGATCATTCGCTCAGGTGTTTGTGCGGTTACTGCCTCCGCTTCTACCCATTTGCTGAAGTGGTCAACTGCGACTATCAAGTACTTCCTTTTCTTTGTCGTTTCTGGGAATGGACCCACTATATCGATTCCCCATGTTGCGAATGGCCACGCCGTCATTATAGCGATTTGTTCGGCTCCGGGAACATGCTTTTCATTCGTATGTATTTGACAATTGTGACATTCCGCAACCATCTTCTGGGAATCTTCCACCACCTTGGGCCAGTAGTATCCCATCAGTTTGACCTTTCTTGCCAACGCCGCCGAAGCTTCGTGCGCGCCACAAATTCCTTCATGTAATTCTCGCAGCACGTAGTCTCCTTCATTGCGACTAATGCATTTCAACCATGGACATGTGTACGATTTCCGATACAAAGTTCCATCTCGAATTGAGTATCGAGCTGACTGCCCAATTAGCTTTCTGGCTAAGCTCTTATCAACCGGTAAATCTCCCTGCTCCAGATATTGGCGAATGGGCATCCGCCAATCTTCATCGTCTTCCAGTTCTTCGATGACCATAATCTGGTCGACCTCGAATGCTGGTGCCGATTTTATTTCCAAATTGCATGCCTTTTGACTCCATGGTTCTCTACTTGCCGCTGCTTTTGCCAATTCGTCAGCCTTTGCATTTTGGCCTCGCGGAACATGCACCATCTCCCAAACGACTCCCTTGTGCGTTAACTCTTGTGTCAATCTGCCGACTACCTGATGGTATTTTACTAGCTCCTCCTGTTTCACCAGATAATTTTTTGTGATCTGGTTTATCATGAGTTTGGAATCGATGTAGATTACCACTCTTTCTGGGGTGAGTTCATTGAGCAACTTCAACCCGCATATCATTGCTTCATACTCTGCGGCATTATTGGTAGTTTTGAAAGTTAATTTTGCTGCATAGCACAGGCGAATAACCTCCGGGCCCTTGATGACGACTCCCAGCCCAGCTCCATCTGTAGATAATGCCCCATCTGTGTACATGCTCCACTCTTCTTTTTGTGCCTTCGGACATTCATCGTCATCCCAGGTGAATTCGTTCACGAAATCGGCGAGTACTTGGCTCTTTAGCGCTGGTCTCCCTTCATAGCGAATATCGAATTCTCCCAGGCGAATTGACCATTCCATCAACCGCCCGGATGCGTCAGGTTTCTGTAATACCTTTCGCATTGGGATGCCAGTTCTCACAATGATAGTATGCACCTGAAAGTATGGTTTCAATCTAGCCGCCGTGGTTATCACTGCGAGGGCCATTTTGTCCAACTTCGAATACCGGAGTTCTGCATCCTTCAGGACTTTGCTCACGTAGTACACTGGATATTGTTGCCCTTCTTCTTCTCGCACCATCACAGTGCATATCGCCATATTGGTGACGGATACGTAGAGAAATAAATCTTCTCCGTCCTCCGGCCTACTCATTAAGGGCGGATAACACAGTAATCGCTTTAGCCCCTCGAATGCTTCTTGACAATCCGGCGTCCATTCAAAGGACTTGGATTTTTTGATGGCATTGTAGAAAGGTAGACATCTCCTAGCTGAGCATGATATGAATCGCCCTAATGCCACCAACCGCCCATTTAGTCTCTGTACTTCTCTTATGCTCCTCGGCGTTTTCATCTCCATTACTGCTTTAACCTTCTCGGGATTCGCCTCAACTCCCTTGCCGCTAACAATGAAACCCAGGAACTTTCCCGCTCTTGCTCCGAATGTGCATTTCTCTGGGTTCAATTTGAGGCCATATTTGATTAGCACTTCCAGGATTTCTTTGATATCCTGCGGGTGGTCTTGCATTTTCTTGCTTTTGATGATCATGTCATCAACGTAGATCGAGAAGTTCTCGCCGGATTTGTCTGAAAATATCTTGTTCATCATCCTCTGGTATGTTGCTCCCGCGTTTTCAATCCAAAGGGCATCACCTTGAAGCAATAAGTCGCCTGGTGAGTTATGAACGATGTTTTGATTTCATCCGCCTTCTCCATGGGTATCTGATGGTAACTGGATTTCACGTCGGTGAATGATAAAGCTTCATATCCTGCAGTTCCATCTACCAATATATCAATGTTAGGAAGCGGATACATATCCTTCGGACATGCCTTGTTCAGATCTTTGAAGTCGACGCACATTCTGTACGTTCCATTTGGCTTTTTGACTAGCACCACATTGGCTAACCACTCCGGATAGGTGACTTCTCGAATTGCATCTGACTTTAGCAAATCCGCCACCGCTTTTTCGATCGCCTTTTGCCGCTCAGGAGCATATCCTCTCTTTTTCTGTCGTACTAGGGTTGCACCTTTGTCTACATTCAAACGATGGGTTGCTACGTCTGGACTTATTCCTTTCAGTATTTCATTTGGGGCGGCAAATGCCGACTCACATTGGACCAGCACCTCGGCAATGGCTTTCTTCGTTTCTTCGGGGAGGCCCGTCGCTATTCGCACATTTTTGTCGCTTGAGATGGCGAATAGTTCCGTTTCTCCCAATGCTTCCGCTGGCAACTTCTCCCCTGCCCTATCTTCCTTGTCTGGCTTTGGTTCAAGTGACAATGTATAGGCCTGTTGAGATACAAGTTGATCACCTTCAACTATGACTCGCCCTTGGTGTGTTGGTAAATGTAGTGTTAAATGCTTCATTGAGATGAGCGACTCCGTTTCTGACAAGAATGGGCGTCCCAGAATTATGTTGTAGGCCAATGGGAGACCAACAATTGCGAATTCTAAATCTCCTCGCCATTTTAGCTTTTTATCGCCCATTTCTGCCTCCAACAACACCTGTCCACTTGTTTGAGAGGATTGACCCCCAAAACCTGTTACATCCATGAATGTATGTTCCACTCGCTCGTCATTAATTCCCAACTTGTTGAATGCAGTCCGAGTAATAACATTACAAGAACTGTCAGTATCAATAAGGACCCGCTTGACGTCCCATCCTTCTACAGCCATTGTAATCACCAAAGCATCCGCATGCGGCTCCGTGATTCACGCGAATGAGTAATTGAGGGCATCCCCCCTATGAGTGTTGATTTTTCGCTATTCACGGCGAGCTCTTTTTATTGGAGGCTTATAGATCCCGCCGGCTATCACGTTTATCACTCCTTTTTTCTGCTTCTTTTCGGGCCTTGCCTCTTCTTCATGTGGTAACGTTGCTTTCTCGTCACTAGTCTCCTTTTGTACAAATTGATTCAGCTTGCCCCTTTCGATCAGCCTTTCAATCTCCTTCTTCAATTCATAGCAATCGTTCGTGTCGTGGCCGTTCAATCTGTGGAACCTGCAATATTTGTTAGGATGTCGCCCCAAACTGGTTCGACCTTTTACCTCGGGGAACCGTACATCCTTCTTCAGGGGGCTCTTTTCGATCCAAAGTAACACCTCCTGGCGAGTCGTGTTTAATGGTGTCTGAGATCCGCCACTTTGAAAGGGGCGATCGCCTCTCCGAACAAAATTACTTTTGGACTGGGTCTGGCGCCGATTGTCCGAAGTGGATCTAGCGGCATCTCTTTCTCGCCGGGTTTGAGCCCTATGTTCCCTGTTGACATCATCCACTTCCATGAATTCCTTTGCTATTTTCATGAGTTCGGCCACTGTGCGTGGCTTGTTGCGGATGATTTCCTCCCGCATACTCCAATCTGTGGTTCCATCTGCCATGATGTTGCGGATGCTCACGATATCCGGGTTTTGCAATCGCACCAGAATATCGTTGAATGCGACAACAAATTCCCTTAGGGAATTATAGTTCCTCTGTTTGATCTCCTTCAGCTGCCTATCCGTCACATCCGCTGCTTTACAGCCCACAAATTTCGCACAGAAATCCCGACTATATTGATGCCAATTGTGAATAGATTCTGCGGGTAAAGATCGAAACCAATCAGATGCGGCTCCGCCCAAAGTTGTCGAGAATAACCTGCAAATGATGCTTTCACTCGCTCCTGCAACATCCATTAGTTCTCTGTAGTTCCTGACATGAGCCTCAGGATCAGAATTTGGATCCCCATAGTATTTAGGTATCGCGGGCGCTTTGATTCTGTGATCTGAAATGAATTCCCGCAACGAAGGGGCAAAAGGTGAATCGCTCTGGACCTCTGCTCTCGGCCTAGGCGAGTACCCCATTCGCTCCATCATGCTTCGTAATTGATCTTCTAAGTCAATATCGGGTATTCGCCGGACTTCTTCCATCCGCTGCTGGTGAATTCTGGGTGGCATCCACCCGCCCATCGGTGTTGAGACGTGTGCCTGTTGGGGGACTAACCGCTGTCCCGTTATAGGATCAAAGTTCCATGTGTGCTCTCGCCCAGGAGTCATCAACTCCGAATGTCTGTGAGGAAAAGGTTCCACTCGCTGTAACGGAAGAGTGCCTTG
Source organism: Euphorbia lathyris (assembly GCF_963576675.1). Classification (NCBI taxonomy): domain Eukaryota; kingdom Viridiplantae; phylum Streptophyta; class Magnoliopsida; order Malpighiales; family Euphorbiaceae; genus Euphorbia; species Euphorbia lathyris. The sequence continues at coordinate 12,592,824 of NC_088913.1, forward strand.
CACTCCTGGCAACGGTTGGGATGGCTTCCAGGTCGGATGTATCGTCGTAATGAGATCTGGGTGCGAGTAGTTGCTCGGGTGGCTGTGTGGGTTTGTGCGACTACTCTGGCCCACTTGATTTGGCGCCTGAGATGGCTGCGGGAGGGCCGATATGACAGGGATAGTCGGTGATTATGTTGAGATAACCACAGGTTCTTGAGGAGCAGCCGCCACGGCGGTATTGTGTTCGGCGAGGGCAGTTAGTAAATTAATCATTCGATCTCTAGCCGCCTGGCTCATGTTCGAAGCCAAGACTTGTCCTGCCATTTGCACGAAATCACTATTGGACATTTCCATCTCAGTTTGCACTTGGACTTCCAATAAGGGACTCAATTGTCCCGAAGGACCCGATGAGCTAGGCACCACAGGCTGTGTACTTGCAGGTTGCGAATTCGCAATCCGTGGTCCCCTGGAGTTCATACTGGTTGATCTAGTGGTAACGCCGGTCGTTCGTGATGGTTCTGACATGTTCTTCGTGTACCTTTAACCAAATGTTGGTAAAAAAGGTCCACGATCACCGCACCAATGATAACTTGCCGGATCCGATTTGATATTCTCTGCCGGAGTTACCTGCAAAACAGAACCGAAGACAGGATCTCCGGGAAAACTCTCCGACGATCAAGTCAGTTTTTGTAAGAAGGTTGGTAATTTGACAATAGTATTGCGGGAAAAAATGTGAGCGTACCTTTTTCCCTCGTTCTTAAGGCCTTTTATAGGTGTTTTTTAGGTAACCGCCGAGGGCGGTTACTCCTTAGTGGGCCACGTTCTGAGGGCGGTTCCCCCTTTTTAGGCCATGTCCCTTTCGTGGCTTTCATGGCAACGAACGTGGTTCTGAGTGGGAGTCCTGATGCCCCGTTTAGGAATTCGGGGTGGTTACTCGCTTCACCCGTTTCCGCTTATTCGGGTCCCATTCGGGGCGGTTACTCGATGCGCCCGCTTCCTTTATTCGGGTCTTATCCGATCTTAGACCATAGGTCTAAGTATGGGCTGGGCCTATGAAATGAGTATGACCCGGTTTAGCCTCGCGGGTCATCATGTATATATAATTTTATATTAAAAAACATGAATTATTGTTGGTATTAAAATATAAATGGTTACAAATGAATTGATCGGATAATTATTTCGGAAGTATAGTATAATTTTATTTGTTCTCATCACATTGAAAAAACTATTTTTTAATTGATTTTTTTATCTTGTTTTAATTAAAAAACTGTGAAGTTGGAAATGGTGGAAGGAACAAAATGCGAAACCAAGAGCATGAAATACAAAAGCAGATAAACAAGTAACCTGAATTGTAATAACATTTGTAAATCAGAGGAATGTGAAGGAGGTTATTGCAAAGAAAAAATTCTTCGTCGTTGTTACTGTTTCAAGGAATGTTCTTTTTCTCCTCCACCGGAATTTCTACATTAATTAATTTAGGTAATTAATTTATTAGTCCCTATATTTTGACAAAACACACTGTTTAGTCCATGTATTTTAAAAAACGCATGGTAAAGTCCCTAACCTTTTTCTCAGTGAACTGTTTAGTCCTTCCGCCTGTTTGTTAGATTTTTTACCGTTTATGACTTCGGAAATGACTAAATTACCCTTTAGTATTTACCTTCAAACTTTAGAAGAGGAAATCCAATTTAGAAGGAGAAGTTATTTGTATGGAGAACAAGAAAAAGAACAGACCCAATGCTTACGAATTTGAATGATTAAGAAGAAAATCAAGAAGAAAAACACTCAAAGTTGATTTTGGATGCATTAGAGTTTAAAGGAAAGGAAAATAAAGGAAAGGAAGAACACAAATCCAAATTGACTAACAAAATCTTCATGAGAGTCTAACGGCAGGGACTAAATAGTTCACCGAGAAAAACGTTAGAGACTAAACAGTTGATCGAAAAAAAGGTTAAGGACTTTATCATGTGTTTTTAAAAATACAGGGACTAAACAGTGTGTTTTTTCAAAATATAGGGACTAATAAATTATTTACCCATTAATTTATAAAGAATCTAATATTTATGTATCTGTTTTTTATGAAATAAATATCATGTTTTATTTAAATAGAATAATAATGTTTTTTATGCTTCAATTTATATGAAATAAATATTGGAATGTTCTCCCCCTCTTGGTTTTGTCAAATTAAATTGTGATGCATTTTTCTCTTCTCATCGATGGACTGGGGCGACTGGTTTTCTGGTGCGTGATAATTTGGGTAAAATTCTAATGAGCGGGGCGTGTCCATTAGGGGTGTGCTGGTTAGTGATTCATGCGGAAATTTTAGCTATTTTGAGTGGATTAATTTTTGCGAAGGAGTGTAGTTTTTTCAAGTTGGTGGTTTCGTCTGATTGTAAAATGACTATTGAGGCAATTCAGATTGCTAGGGATGTGAGTTACATTGATGTGGTGGTTCAACATATTCTGTTAATAACTCGTTCTTTTTCTGATGTGTGTTTCTTATACGAAAGACATTCTTCTAATGTTACTGCTCATGAATTGGCGAAATAGAAACTTGCTTTATATAGTCCTCAAATTCTTGTTACTGATTTTCCATTTTTTTAAGTTCTTGTATTGAAATTGATTAATTTTCGTAATACAAGTTGCTTTTTTCATTAAAAAATATATATATATTGGAATGTTTGCGTGTTGCAAATGTTACGTATTTAAATTATATTTAATTAAATAATAGAATATAGATGTATATTTGAATTAGTAAATTTATAAAATTCAATTTAGTCCTTAACATATACCTCTAAAGTCAATTGAGTCCCCACCAACAAATGAACTTTTTAAAGAGTTAATTGTTTATCTGGTTGAAATAATTTATGCAAATATCACAAAGGGTAAATCTTCGACAACAATAGGGGCAAAATTGGAACGTAACCAACTATATTAAGATGTAACCTAATATCATTTCACATCGCATTTCGTTTCCACCCCCAAAAGTCCCAAATTCGAAACCACCGTTCGGCGGAGTCTGCTTACTCATCTCTCCGACCCTCAATAGGCGGAGTCTGATTGTTCATCTCTCTGACCCTCAGTCGGAAACGGATTTGCAGTACTCTGTTAAGGCTTTGCATAGTCTGTTTCATCACATAAGGTAAAACCCTAACCCTAACCCTAATTCTAGTTTCATTTTCTCTAAGCTTTGAGCTCCTATCACTCGCTCCGTCGTTCGAGCTATCAACTTTGGCTCATGAATCCATCTCATATTCTGTTTTTTTTTTCCTTTCATTTTTGGGAAATATGGAAATACATGAGTGATAACTGATAAGTGTAGCTCTTCAATTTTGGAGGAATTTTTTGTAATTTTTTTCTTAATTGAATCTTTAAATCTTGATACATGATGTCTGCTTGTGTAATTTGGTGATGATTGAAGCTAGATCAATAGATCTGTAATCGAATTGAATTTGAATGCTGTAAATGGAATTGAAATATGGAACTTTGTAACAAAAGATTAATTGACATTCATAAACTCATAGAAAGATTAGAGTTACAGAGAGGAAGAACAAAGAATAGAGGAACTATCAATTGCAATTTATTTCTCATAATGATCAAGATACAGTTTACAAGTTCATATAGTCTAATTCCTAGCTGTTAGAAGTTTCATTTCTCTATTTTAAATGGAATGCTGTAAATTTAATAGACATATTTAAATAGAATGCTGTAAATTTAAATGAAATTTGGAACTTTGTAACAAAAGTTTAATTGACATATTTCATACTGTATGCCTCTATTTTCTTTGAATTTCATTCTTCCATTTCCATTGCTTTGTTAACTGGTTATTTCGAATTGTGTGCTTAATGGGAAAGAGTAATTTAGCCCATTTCTCTTTGGCTTCAGGCCATTATCTTAAATAATATCTTCTGGATTTTCATTACTGACCATATGTTCGGATACTAATAGCATTGAAGTGTATGTTTTATTCTCTTTTTTTTCCTGCTAACATTGGTTGGGGATTTTCTTTTGCAGAAATTATGGATATAGACTTGCCGGCAGTGGTGTTTTGAATGTGTTGATATTGTAGATAGGATCAGCAAGTTGCCTAATGAAATTCTTGGTAAAATACTTTCCTAGCTCCAAACAAAAGAAGCTGTGTCCACCAGTATTTTCTCCAAAAGATGGGAACATCTCCGAACATTAACCTCAGATTATGATTTTTCTGAAAAATGGCTAGATGATTCAAAAAATGAAAACGAAAATGATCGCATGATTAAGTTGATGTCCTTCCAAAAATACGTGGATAGGCTCATCTTTTACCATGGTTGATCAAATATATGACACTGCTCTATGATTTTTCACACCAAATATGATGCCTCTAGTGTCTATGCCTGGATTTGTGCTGTGGTAACTTGCAACGTCCAATAATTATATCTTAACTGCTATAAATGCGAGTTCCACACATATTATCAACTTCCTTGGAGGCTTTTTTCCTGCAACACTTTGGTGGTTTTGAAAAGTTTATCATTGACTTGCCTACATATGTTTGTTTTACATGCCTTAAAATCCTTAAGCTTCAAGGTTCTATATTCCTGGATGATGCTTCCAGGACAAACCATGTCCCGCGATTCTTCCAAGTCCCGGAGACATCATTCGAGTCCTTACTAATTCTTATATGAGCAATTGGAGACTTCATTTCGTCATCCAAATCCGGAAAAAATACATTCCTTGTTTCTGAACCATCATTGTTAAAAAAAACCACACAATCCCACCAGCAATCATTGTAATAAACACCTGTACACATTCCATAATAGGTATCCTGATTTATGATGTTAATTGGTGGGATGGTGTTGATCATGAAGATGGTTTAGAGACAAGGAATGTCTTTTTTTCCGGATTTGGCTGATGAAACGAAGACTCCGATTGCTCATATACGTATTAGTAAGTACTTGAATGATGGGACTTGGAAGAATCGTGGGAAATGGCTTTTCTTGGAACTGCTTGAGGAACTTACTTCAAAGAGATTTCAACTACTTCAATTGGTAACAACAGCCAGAATCGGTGAGTTTGAGCATGCATCTGGAGACAATTGAAATATGTGGGTTTACCGAAATAGCGACACTTGTGGAGTATTGGAGAAAATGATAATTCACAGATTTGTTCTTAGTGAAAGGGGATAAGATGTCTGAACTATTCAGCTGCAGAAGTTGTAGCCATAGTGAAGTTATGAGGTTTAAAAGAAGTAGTAGCACTTGTGAAGTTATTCACAGATAGATTGAAGTTGTGTGCAAAGATTTACATATTTTAGCAGGTCTAATTTTGTATCAGAAATTGACATCTATATAAATGATGCCTTTGTGAAGATTTGCTTATACTAAGCTGCTTATAAATGATGCATTACTGATTACTATTTTTCTGATTGAAATATAATTAATGTTCAGATGTACATCATAGATGAATCTTTCTTCTTCCTAGTTGAAATTTGTTTGTTGGTTGGACATTTTATGTTTTTTGAGGGATAAATTAGGGGCTCAATCAACAAAAATTGAAATGGTCATGGGCCTAAAAATGCTTTCCCCCTAAAATTAAGGGTTAGTTACATATTACTCAGATTTTATTTAACTATTTACAGTTATCTTAAAATTCAAAAAGAAATTCTTAAAATGTCGTAACTTAAAAAAAAAACTGTTTTTATCATACAAACCGACATGTCTGTTCTGTGTATTTTTTTAAATGAAAATAATTAATACTTTTTCCAAAAAAAAAAAAATAATAGTTGAAAATAACCGTGCACTGGAAAACCAGTAATTGTGGATGTAATTCATGGTTGATAAACATTCTTCCACTCCCAAATCATAGATTTTCATTCACAAGAACATGGTTGTCAAAGTTTGAAGTCCTTTTATATTTGCAATTTAAGACATTCCATGATTCTCAAATCCATAAATTTCAAAAAAAGAGTTGCCTATAAGAGCAAAACTCCATGGATAAAAGTGAATATCTAAGTCTGAATCAAGTTTGTTGAAAGAAATTGAGTCTGGACTATTTTATATTTTGGAGTTACTCAGTTTTTCTGCAAAAATGTGAATAAAAAATTAAAGCAAGGCTGATGTTCTACTTCAATAAAAAAGAAATCATTGGTGATAAATTAATGTATATTTTCCATCCTGCTTTTCATTTTTTTTGAAGCATTCATCATTTGAATTTTATTTTGGAATAATTTAAACGATAGTGAACTTCAATAGCAAATGAATGTGTTAACCATTTTCAATTTTGATCTTGCCAGGGTTAAATTTCAATCTGAATGTCAATGTTTCAATCAACACTAGGAGAGTTTTGTTGTCCTGATTACCTTTTTTACAAGTTTGCAGTGAACATTAAACAATTATTTCTATTCCACTTATTCAGATAAAAACAGTTTGCAGTGAACATTAAACTGCCTAAACGAAATTCAAGTAAAAAATGGAAGATGGAAGTTCAACACGCATAAAAAGGTGGAAACGTGAACACATTTTGAGTTTAAAAAATAAATAATTAAAATTAATGAAAATATTAAATGGTAACTGAATATTATGACAAAAGTAAAAATAAAAGTTGATATTCTGATATGTTATTAATTTAAAACATGAGATGATAAATTACAGAAAAATAAGTTATAAACTTGTAAAAAAAAGTTTAAAATTGATTTAAGATGTAATTTCCTCTAAAATTAATGGGTTAATACAAGAGCTTTGGAGATGTCTCTGTTAGATTTCAGAACTTTAAATGACTTGTTTACTTTCTAAACATTTCAAATTTTCTTTACTCTGTCATGTAGTATTATGAGGTTAATTATATTATTTTAAGCGAGAGTTTAAGGGTTTGATTGGATGGGGAGTTTGGGAGGGTTAGTAAGGGAAGAGTTTGGGAGGGTTTGTGGAAACCTTTGTTTGGAGGATATAAATTTAGAAGGGTAAGAGTTTTGAAGGGTTTGGGAAGGGTTTGGAAGGGTTTGATTTGTGTATATTTGTTTCAATTTTCAAACCCACCAATTTGGAGGGTTTAGGAGGGTTACAAATTTCATTTTCCATTATTACCCTTATTTTTATTAATATTATTAACATATAAATATAATAAAATAATAGAATATATATTTTATAATTTAATTTAAATTATACTATAATTTATTAGATTTTTAAATAATAATATATGAAATTGGATAATTGTTATTTAGATATGTAATTAAAAACAATTGTAAGGAATATGATTTAATTATATGGGAAGTAACTAATATACATAATTAATTGAGTGGGACATTTTAGTCACTTTATAATATTTCATTCCCTTACAAACCCTTCATTCCAAACAAGGGAAAGGTACAAACCTTTATAAACCCTTACCATCCAACCAAACAAGGGTAAGGTTAGTGCTTCCCTTCCCCTTCCTTCCCCTTCCGCTCCCTTCCTTTCCCTTCCTTTATTTACCATCCTAAACCCCCCATCCAATCAAGGCCTAAAGGTTATGAAACATCTTTAGAGTTAAGTTTAAGCAGGTTAAAGATATTTTAAAGTTTAGAAGCTTAGGAAGACAGCTAAATTCCCTAGTATATTCTGCCAAAATTAATTTAATTGCTGTATAATGTAACAAATCCATTGTTTTATTTTCAGATAATTGTCATCAATTGAGTTGAGACAGAGTTCAAATAAAAATTTATTGGAAGAAAATAGTTGGAAGAAATGATAGTATTGATATATATGTATGAGCAAGTTAGATATATGTATGAATGAGTTGGGTTTGTGTTTTTGATACAAATTTTAAGTACAACTTATTTTTTAAGTAGGCTTTAGCAGCTCAATATTTGAAATGAGCAAAATGTGAAGTATACATATCCATGCGGTCTATGACAGATGGTCCAAAAAACGGATTGATCTCTAAACTTACAGATGGTCCAAAAAGCGGATTGATCTCTAAACTTACATAATTTTTTGTTAGTTTTTTGAATTACTTAAACTGACATATTGGCCACTGAAATCGTTTAAAATGACCTATTGGTCTTATGAACTTGTTTATGTGATCTATTGGTCATTTGCACTTGCTTAAAAGATATACATTTCATTTTATCCAAAGCGTCTCTTGCTTTGACATTAAAAGATTAATAATTTAAGCAATTTTATGGAAGCTAGCAAGACAATCTAAAAGTTTAAAAGGCTAATCCGGTTTTGGACCAAGTTCATAGGACTCCTAATGTATTAAGTCTTAAACTTATTGCCATATTAAACTTATTGCCATATTGTGACAATTAGAGATAAGCATGGATTATAAAGATCCTTGAATCGGACCGAGTACTCGAATAAAAAGATCTAGAATTTGATAGAACCATTTGTTTATATTAGGTACAATTTTTTAGATTTTTAATTCTCTACTGTTAATGTGTAAATATGTTGGAAATTCTTGAATTAGCTCCGAATAAAAAGATCTATTAACATTTTATTTTAGGGATAAACTGAATGGTATGTCGTGAAACAATTTGAACCAAAAGGTTAAATTGATAGTTAAGGATCGATAATACATTTTATTATAATCTCTAATATACCCTGGCACGTGAATGCCTCCAAGATTTGAAACGTGTACAATATATATTTATCTTAGTATATAATGAAATTTTATTCGTTAATGAAATGAGAGTTTGAACCATTGATCATTTGATTTAAAAGAACTCTGATACAATATTATAGAATCAATTGAACAAAAACATTAAACAATAGTTAAGGTTGAAGAATATTTTTTATTATTACCTCTAATACAGTTAACTCGATTTGATACCATTTTGAATTTTTTTAAATCTTGAATTAGAACAAACTGATCTCACCTCTTGTGACAATAATGAGCTGCGTGAGAGATCATCATGGTTCGTTTATAGTACGTTGTTGTGATGCTTTCAAGGGCTGTTACAGCCTTATCATTGCTGAAGCCATGACAATTAAGGATACTTTGAGCTGGCTCAATCTAAAGGCACGAGGAATATGCGTATTAAATTTGACTATCTGCTGTTGAAGCAATTCATTCACCAAAATCTAATCTCTCTTATTTGCAAGACATTTTAGTTGAATGTATTATTCTCTTAAACGAGTTAGTAGATTGTACTATCTCTTTTATTTGTCGTTCATCGAATATGGCAGCTCATAGCTTGGCTCAGTTCTCAATCTGTTCGAGGAGAGTGGGTTTGTCCACCTCCGTTTCTATCTGATGTAATTGCTGCTACTTTGGTTTACTATTCCCTTTCAAAAGTGGTATTTTATTATCCTTTAGGTTAAATTTATAATTATCCCCCTGAATTTCTATGATTTTAAAGATTAAACTCTTGGCTATTTATTTTTCTAGATTAAACCCCTTAACTTTAATTTCACACGTATTGAGCCCCCATTGACGATTTTGTTAAACCGTTAATGAAGGACTCAATTTGTGTAAAAATTAAAAATCATGAGTTTAATCCTTAAAATTTTAAAAATTCAAAGCTTAATAATGCGTTTTGATATTTATTTATCTTCTTATTACCTTTTAAAGATAATAAATAAATAAATAAATTCAGTTTTTTTCTTCTTCTAAATTTTGAATGTATATAAGTTCAAAGGGTAAAGAAATTGAAATGATAAATAATAATATTTGAATTGATAATTGAATTTAGAAGTTAAATTATCGAAGTTGACTTCCAAACTAATATATAAAAAACACTAATAAAAATATATGATATAGGTTATACTAACTAATGGTTGTATACAAGTATATTATATTAGCTGCTCATAATAAATTGAGTATATTGAATTTATGCTCATTTTTTAATTATTATAAAAAAAATCATATTAAGTCTTATAATTTTTATAACTTTTACTGATTAAGCTCACGGTCTTTATAATTTTTATTGATTAAGTCTCTAATTTTTAATTTTCATATGCATTGAGTCCTTCACTAACGGTTTAATTAATGAAACCGTTAGTGAGGAGCTCAATATATGTGAAAACTAAAGTTCATGTGCTTAAAAATAAATGATTAGAGGTTCAATCTTTAAAACCATAACAGTTCAGGAGCTTAATTATAGGATTAGCCAATCTTTTTAAAACTATTTCCTTTAACTTTCTAGTATAATTTTTGTTCCATCTCTGGATAAAAGATTTTATATGGAAAAACATTATTGCTAATTTGGTATTAATTTTAAGGATGAATGTGGAAGATTAAGGGATGGACATTAATATACAAGAATGCTTTTATATAAGGTATATGAAGAGACTTTTTTTTTGGTCTCAGTTAAAATCCAAAACAGTGACACTAAATAGTGTAAAAAAATTACAAAAATACTCCTAATGTTTATAGTCCGAAGCAATTTTACTCCTAACGTTTAAAACGGTATAATTTTACCCTTAATATTGGCAATCAAGAGCAGTTTTACCCCTAACGTTGACAAACTGTGTCAACTTCAGACATCATTATATAAAATAGAAATATTTTGTTCCTTATTCTGTATCAATTGCATATCCGCTGTTTCAAAAAAATCATATTTTTTGTTATTTAATCACAGAATTGGAGATTAATATTTTTTAATTCGGTGAAGTATTTGGATTTTTTTTGTTTAACTTATACAAAATACAGTAAATTTTTTTGAAATTGTTTGTTTTACTAATTAGTGATAAAATGTGCACAGTGAAGTGTAGATGACAAAATCCATAATCGAAAAAACAATTTGATAAATTATTTCTCAAACTGATACAACTTGTCATGCTAAGAGTTAAATTTCTTTTGGCTGCCACTATTAGGGGTAAAATTGCATCATTTTAAACATTAGTGGTAAAATTGCTTCTATCTATAAATGTTAAGGATATTTTTACACCTTATCCAGAAAAAGATTAAAGTCTCTTAAAGAAATTTAATTTTTTTATATTTATGGTTAAAAAATATTAAAGTTCTCTAATTCTGCTTAAATAAAATGGAAGATTTTGTTATATTTATTGTAAGATTTTTTTTCTATAAAAAGGGATAATTCTAGATTTAAAAATTAAACTTTTCAATAACTTACTGACAGAAATAAATCTATATACTCCTAAAATTAGAATAAAATTAAAACCTGTGATTTTATAAGATTTTGTTTTCCCTTATATAAAGAGAGATTGGATGAATGGTCTAATCACATACATTACAAAATTAAATTACTATTATTTTTATATAGTTTTCAGCAAAATGGAGTATTCTACGAGGGTATCATCTGTTATTTTGATACTTTTATTTCTCATCCTAGCAAATGGTAAATTCTTTACCCGGTTTTCTATTAAATTATTAATTTTTGTACATATATTGTTAACGTAATAAACTCGGTTAATAGAAAGATGAATACAATGTATACCACTTCAAAAGAGTTATTGGTGTTAGAATATAAATCTTTACAAGTAATATAATTAATTGATTGGATAATTATTTTAAGAGTATAGTAGAATTTTTTCGTACGTATTTATGTTAATTGAATTTTTTGATGTTGCAGTGAAGTTGGAAATGGTGGAAGCGACAAAATGTGAGGCTAAAAGCGTGAAGTACAAAAGCAAATGCACGAGTGACCTGAATTGCAATAACATTTGCAAATCTGAAGAATATGAAGGAGGTCACTGCAAAGGAAAAATTCTCCGTCGTTGTTACTGTTTTAAGGAATGTTCTTCTTCTCCTTCTCCGTCAGAGTTACTGTATTAACTAATTTATAGAGAAGATAATATTTATCTATCCCTTTTCTTATGAAATAAATGTGTTATTTTATTTAAATGGAATAATAGTGTTGGGGGCTAATTAAATTTTTGTTTTTTTAGCATAAGTTATAATTTTTAGTCTATAGTTATTTTATTTTAATTAAATTCATTTTGTAATAAAATAAAAATGTGACAAAAATAGAACAAAATATCAAAAGATTATTATAAAAAAAACAGAAATAAAAAGAAAAGAAAAAGAAATAATAAAAATCAGGGGCAAATTTGCACCATTTTTTTAGTAACCCGTCCAACAACTTCGACGATGAAAACGGATCCTGAAACAGCAAGATATCAGACAGCTATTATTTTTTTTCAGAAAGCTCGGGATGTTAGCTTTCCAGAATGTCAAAAACGGAGCAAAACGAAGCTAAAACGAAGCCGGTAGAATTTTTCAAAGAGAAGTAGTGCTGAAAAACGGGTTTGAATATGTCTACCTACGGCATTACCTCCATTTTTCCAACTCCCAACTCAACCATTTTCTTTCTTCAACTTATGGGAAGGTAATGAGATCATGGGTGAGAAGTTTAAGGGACACTAACATGAGATTTGTTACTCAAAATCCTATAAATAGAGTTCAACTCTTTCATTCCAATCCCCACTCAAAATCAATCAAACAGAGACAACTCAATTTTTCTCTCAAATTCTCTGCCAAAATCGGCCATTTTTATCAATCCTTAGGTTCCTAGAAATCGTTCTTTAGCATCTAATTAGTCTAAACAAGGTCTCAATTCCCAGAATTAGTTCTTCAATTTTGAGTTCTTCAGAAAAGCTTCCAATTGTTAGAAACTTCAAATCCGAAATTCTCTTTGTTTAATCAACCAATTCTCAAATCGTTTTTTGCAATCTCTTAGTTAAGTCAGTAAAATCGTTACCCAATCCTCGGTTTAAGATTTCTTAGTCTAAATTAAATTCCACCATTGTTATATTCTTCAAATCTTCAAGCATTTTCCGTGAAACCAAGATCACCGAAACCCCATTTTCGAGTCATTCTTAGTTTACACACCTATTCCAATTCATGTTTAGAAACTTTTTATTGATATCAATCAATTAAAAAGACCCAGAAACAAGCTTTTGAGTTTTTCATCATTGAAAAATTCATCAAACAACTTTTCTGGTGAACCATTTTCCAAATTTTATTTAGAGTTCGTTAGCTGATCATTTTAGTCCAAATTAATTTTAATCTCTTTATTGACATCAATTCTAGAACTCTCAATTTTTATTTCGTAAAAAACGACATCCTACAGCCTTCTTAATCGCCCCTAAAGTACCCTCCACGAAACAGAATCAAGCTTTTGGTTTTTCAACCATCAAACAATTATTCTGTCACCCAATTTTCAATAATTTATTCCGACTCATTTACTCGATCTTTTTCTGAAATTCCAGTTCTAAACCCTTCCTTCGTACACTAACTTTAAATACTAGCTTTCGTTTCATTATAATCCGAACTCTACAGCTCCCGAAATTGAGCCCAAAAGTCCCACGAAATCACTGTTTTTGTTCCACAAAGTGCTGATGATTTATTAGCTTAGTGGTAAATTTCTGTCTAAGTCCCTGAACTCTCCGAACTGCTCCGAATTCATCCAGAATTACCCGGACAACGCAACAGCCCCCGAACCGATTTTCCGGAGTTCCAGTCCTTAATTTCGCGCATTCCAACGACATCAAAGAGATCGGTTTAATTTTATTTCATCCCGTACATATTTGTTTTTTATGGCTTATTTACATTTCTAGCTTTAAAGTTATTATTTCTTTTTAAGTTGTAATTTTCATGCTTTATTATTATTTGTAATACAAAACATTGAAAAATATTTACAAAATCAATAAAAATATAAAAGAAAATTAAAAAATTTATATTTTTGTGTCGTTTTATTACTTTATTTTTGGTACTTATATTTAAAAATTGTTTTTCCGACTGACCTGTCAAGTAACGTCGGGGCCCAAGACTGTTGTTTTTATTTTCAGTCCTTGTAACGATCGTCAATCGTTTTTCGTTTAGAATTCAAGTAATTTAGGCATATTTTATTTATCTACTGTATTCAATTACAATTTTATCCTTTGAGAATTACCTTCTCTGGCACGCCCGCATTATTTTTACCATTTTTAATCCCCGCAAACGCGTATCAAGGTTGAAAATTGGGATATTTCGAAAATATTGCCAACAAATAGTGTTTTTTTTTACTTCAATTTATATGAAAATACTATTTTAATACTTCAATTTATTAAAGGGCAGAAATGCTCCTCCTTTGCTTCTACAATTATGATTACACAATTGAATTGGATTCTCACAAGTTGATCTATCATCTTCTCTCAACATAAAAATACCATATTTATATAAAAAAAAAAAAAAACGAAAAGAAACAAAATTTAACCAAATAAAAATTCAATCAATTAATTTTATAAAAATTGTGAATGAGATTTTAATTGTTTTTTTCTGTAATAACATTAAAAAAAAAAAAGTCAATTGTCACTTGTAAATCACAATAAACACCCTTCTCAATGAATACTGAATCCGTCACGGGAAATTAGAGTATTCAATCTCGGCGGGAATTTAGCTTGTATGATAGAATCTCCTCCTCCTCTAACTCCAAATTACACTTCACTACCAGAAGATGGCCCTGATTTCCATGTACAAGCCCTCTATGCTTGGTGTATGTAAGACATGCCTTATTATGCTACGTCTTCTGCTATCTTTCAGACATTGAACCTCTGCTTGACAGGTTTAAGGTTCGATTCCCCACTCCGTCAAAATTTAGCCCTCATTGGTAAGTGATCTGTAAATTTTACTGTAAACCTTCATCGAGGTTTGTGATTTACCCTGACCTTGAGAGTGGGTAGACCTACCCTTACCTAAACTTTTTCTTAGCAAAGAAAAAAATATAATACATGTTGAATTTAATGTGAAGTTTAATATTTTTTACATTGAGTGGCTAAATATCCAACTACTTTGGATGTAAAATAGAAGGAAAGAACGGTTTAAATGATAAAAAATAAAGGGTCAATTACACTCATGGCCACTGAATTTTATCCATTTAATATTATGGCCACTGAACTTCAATTTTTAACAGTAGGACTATTGAACTTTACATTTTTTAAAACTGGTAGCCAATCAATACCTCAAAACGACCGTTGACGGCCTAAAAATAAAAAATCCAAAGCGTTAATGATATTCTAAGGAACTTTAATTCTTGAAAATTTTCGTTTTGAGGTCATTTAGGTGTTGTTTTGTTAGGATAGAGTGAATTTTTAGAGAGGGAAAGCAACAAACAATGTGATTTTGGAAAAAAAAAGTGGTTCCATAGTAAATGTCGTTCTGAATAATTTTAATTCTTTAATATTTTCATTTTGAGATCGTTAACGGTCGTTAATGGTCACTTTTAGGAGTTAGTTAAAATTGAGTGGCCATCAGTATTAAAAAAATGTAAAATTCAGTGGCTATACAGTTAAAAATTGAAATTTAGTGGCTACAATATTAAAATAGGTAAAGTTTAGCAGCACATGGTGTAATTTACCCTAAAGCCCAAAATAAATGGATTGACATTTTAGCTCCTTTGCTTAATCCATCAACAGCCCCTTTAACTTACGTCATGTTTTTTTAGTCTCTTCAATTTATTTAAAATGATAAATTTGTCATTTGAATTTGTTTAAAATGATGAATTGTTTCTCTTGCTTATAGTAATTTGTTTACTCTCTTAACTCGTTTAAATTGATATGCACTTTAATTTGTCTAAATTTGTAAAAAAAATTCAAAACTTAAAAAATAAAAATCTAATACGTGATTCTAAATCTAAAAAACAAGGCTTAATATATCATTTGCCCCCTGAATTTATCTAAAATGCTTGATTGGCCTTAAACTTTCAATGTGTTCTGATAGCCCTAAACTTGCATAAAATATCCGGATAACCTCCTCAACTTGCGTAAAATATAATAAATTAATCACTCGGTTGAAAAAAAAACTAAGTGCATAAGATATGTCATACAAGTCTTAGAATATTATTACATAATTCACGTAATAGATTAAAGCATATTAAAAATGAAGTTTCTTACTTACTGAACTGTAAAATTTGTCTTCTCCAATATTAGAATCACATATACTCGATCTTGGTCATTTTACTTTTTCAAGACACGTGCAATACACATTTCACATGTAACTTACTTTTTTTTATTGATTACATTTTACGCAAGTATAATGGGCTATCTGGATATTTTATGCAATTTCAGGAGGCTATCAGGACACTTTAAAGTGGGGGGGGGGGGGGGGGGGCTTGATTGGCCCATTGAATTTACATGGTGTCTTATTAGCTTTCTAAATTTGCTTAAAGTGTCATGATTAAGTCCCTAAATCTATAAAAACGCCATAAAAATGTACAAAACAGAAAGTTAATTTGTTTTAAAGACTTAGAATTGCGA
Source organism: Euphorbia lathyris (assembly GCF_963576675.1). Classification (NCBI taxonomy): domain Eukaryota; kingdom Viridiplantae; phylum Streptophyta; class Magnoliopsida; order Malpighiales; family Euphorbiaceae; genus Euphorbia; species Euphorbia lathyris. The sequence continues at coordinate 12,608,957 of NC_088913.1, forward strand.
ATTATGTCTTTATTTTTTAAGTTTTGATTTTTTTTTTACAAATTTAGATAAACTGCAATGTACGTCAATTTAAACAAGTTTAGGAAATTGATCATTGTAAGCAAGTTCAAAGGACTAATTAAGTTTTTTTGGGTAAGTTCAGGAAACTTTTGATGTATTAAGCCTTCTATTTTTTACACTTTTACCGCGTTTTGATAGATTTAAGGATTTAATAATAATAATTTAAATAAATTTAAGAAGTTAATGAGATACCGATAGTTAATCAAATTTTTTGAACAAGTCGGAAGTAGAAGGAAGCAATGTAATAAGCCTAAATTAAATTTAAGAAAAACATTTTATTAGGTAAATGATCCTAGTTTCTGGTCTCCTTGCAATAAAAGAACCATGTCGTGGCCATTAAGAGTGTAAGAGGCCTTCGTTTCGGTGTGAATTGCAGGAGCTCCCAGCCGCTGGTATCAGAGCCATAAGGTAGAGGTATGATTGATTAAATTAAGGAGTACAGAGGAAAGATCATTCAATCATGGAATTACCTTCAACTTCTAATTCTAATCCCATCCAACTTTCTTCTTCTCTTTCTATCCCATCATCCTTTCGACAAACCAAAACCTCAAAAATTGAAAATCTTGTGGAATACTCTTATGTTCCAGAAGATGCTCAAATCCACTCAACCAACTTACCCTTGATCAATCCCTACAACATTTATAGGCATGATTCTTCTATCACACGCAGTATCCGGTCTTTGATCTCCACCAGACGACCGTATGCTAAAGAATATGTCCAAACTTCCAAAATGGACCAATGTTCTCTGAAGGCTACCAGTGCAGAACAATATGTAACCTTGGAGATTCCTACTTCTTTCATATCCAAGTGGAGGCAAGAAGGATACTCCCATTTCCACCTTGGGGCAGTACGTATTATTTTGACTCTTCATGGTAGGAAGGGTCTTCCAGTCACAGCACGAGTAAGCCTGTTGGATACTAGATTTCTTAAGTTTGAACATGCTGTCATCGGCACAGTTTTAAAAACACTCAATGCCGGTAGTATTGTTCTAACATTTTTTCCAAACTTCAACCTTTCATTACACGACCCAAACCTTCCTTCCACCTTTAAGATTCAAGTACAGCTAATTGGTGCTGAACAAATCTCAACAGCTGTTGCAGCAACAATTCACCACCAACTCATTTATCGGCTCCAGAATCATGCACTTGACATGCCAACCCAGAGTACTTCATCTGAAGCCTTGTTTTTAATTGCGGAGGAAGATGATAATCCAACAATTGTACAAATCCCTCGCCAGATCTGCAGGGAAGAGCTTACTCAGTTGATGCCTCTTGAATGGCTCACTGCATATGAGAAATTGCACCAGATTTCTCAGCCCGTCCAAACCACTTCTTCATCCTTTCAAAACAGGGAAGATGGACTGGTAAAAACAGTTTTTCAGCCCCCAAGGCACTCCTTTCACCAAGCCATGATGATCTCTCCGGCCTCTTTTCCGAGAGAAAAGAAAATTCCCATCCATAGTTTTGGGCCTGATGGTCGACACACCTATGTTTCACACATAGATGGTCATTTCATCTGGGATGTTCCCGGTAGTGGGATGTGTGATCCATCGTGCACATGTGTAGGAGATCTTGATTCTGATGATGATTCTTGCGATAATTACTCGCACAAGAAAACAACAAAGCCATCCAAAAAAGGAGCATGTCGCTCGTCCTCAACCAGAGCTCCGACAAAGCCTGATGATGATGATGCGCCCTGGATCGGTATCCATCCCAGAAAAGATATCACTCCAGACCCTCAATTTAAGGTCACCCCAGCTTATCTAAAGCCTCTTGCAATCTACAAAAGGGAGCTTGAATTTCTTGCAAAATTAAAAAGACGGTGTCATCCTTCTCCACCTGTTAATTCTCCAGAACTACCACCTCTTGTACAACCATGCATGATGAACACCAGTTTTACCCCAGAAGATTTCCCACCTTTGACAAAACAAACCAACACCCAGTCTAAAACAGTATCCTTTCCTTACATACCTTCCCATACTGTTACCCACACTGGCCATCTTGAAGAACCTAAACCCTTTGAGTCTGTGCTAAACTGGCAGACTGACAATGCCATAGCCCAAAATAATTATCTTCAAAAGATTGATCACAAGCTTGAGCATATGGTTTCCTCCCAGAAACACATGTCCCAAAAGGTTGATTCTTTGACAGAGTTTGCACTCAAAACGCAGAAAGATCTGACACAGCAGATCCAAAAGGTTGACAACAATCTTCGAACTTTGATCTCTCAGCGAAGATTTGGTCAAGAATTCAACCAGAAAGAAGCTGAGATTAGGAGGTTAAAAGATCAGTTAGCTCAAGTAGAAGCAGACTTGGCAAAGGTTCAATCTCAACCTTCAACTTCTCCTCCAGAATTTGTGGATCCCTTTTCCAGATCCCCTCATCATTTTTCACCTTTTCCACCTCCAGCACAAACATATACTCCTTTTCAGATGATCCATGAACAACTTCAAGCTCCACCCACAAAAGTTTTATCTTCTTCCGGCTCATTTGAAGAAGATTCTCCGAAGCCAAAACATCACAGGCCCTCAAAAGACAAACAACCTATGTTTTCCAATATGGCTTCCATGATCACTGTCCCAGAGTATTCTACAGACTCCTCAGAAGGAACATCTAAAGATCTTCCTTCAGAACCTGATGCTGATGTTACTGATATTACTCAGATACTCATGGCTGATGAACAACATTCTTCTGCACCAACCCCTAGTGTGACAGAACCCACAGTTGAAGAACCAGCTGATGAAGATTTTATGTTCTATGAAGAACCTAAAACTACCAAGCCAACATCTGGTCCTTGGTTCACATTTGATCATCTCCCTCCTCATTGATGGAGAGACCATCTCCATGAAATGGCAGTATGGATAGATTTGCAAATGACTAAACAAGATGTCACCATGAAGGAGGTGCTAACTGAATTTGTCTCCCGGTTTACAGGCACGCTTCGAGAATGGTACCAAAGTCTTGGACCATACAAGATGGCTGCCTTTCTCAATCTTCCAACTGCTAGTCATGCTCTGGGAGAGATCCATCAACAGTTCATCGGCGATCCTAAAAAATATCACAACCAGATGAAACAAGAATTCTTTGATATGAAATGCTGCTCTTTGAAGAAAAAAGATCTAAACTTTCATTATCAAAGAATGGTGAAGAGGTACTACATGCTAAATGGGTATAATGATCCGAATCTTCGGTACACTTACATTGCCTCTCTACCAACCGAACTCCAACCAGAGTTACAACGTCTCATCACAGCTACATGCAGAAATTTCGCCGACATCAGCATTGGGGAAATTCACCAATTCACTCTTCTTGCTCTAGAGAAATTGTGTGAGCAACAACGCCTCTTCAGCAATATCATGTCCCAAAGAAATCTTGCTCAGAAATTTTGCAACAAATCTTACCTACATATCAAGTGCAAGGATAGCAAATGTGACTGTCGTCCCTCAAAGAAGAAACACCACAGGAAGCTCTCTAGATTCTCTAAATTCCCTAATTCATATCAAGGGTCCAGACGGCAGAAACGATTCAAGTTTTTCAAGAAAAAGACCAACAGGAATAAGCGGACTGATCGGTGTTACATTTGTGGTTAAAAGGGGCATTACGCTCGTAAATGTCCAAATCAGCCACAAAAGGCTCAAAAATTGGTCCAACAACTTTCCTACAGTCTTGAAGATGCAGATGTTGAATCCTTGTACTCAGAGCAAGATGAAGCAACACCAGAAACCATCTTCGCCCTTGAAGATTATACAGATTCTTCTTCTTCAGAAGATTCTGATGATGATTTTCCAGTTTCTGATGATTTGCTTCCCATCTATTCCCTACAATCATGCTCATCAGAGAGTCTTACTCCCACTTATCCCCTGGTAAATATTCATCTATTGCCGTCCAAATATGACAGGCCCATTTCTGTTATTGGTCTTATGGATACTGGGGCTCAAAAGACGATGGTTAATCCATCAATTTTGCCTAATACCTCATGGGAAACCCACTATGAGTATTTCAAGGCTGCAGATGGCAAGGTATTTTCCACTACACTCAGATCCAAAAAACCCATTGGGATTCAGTTTTTCCCTAACTGTATCATTTGGGTCAAAGTCCTTGGATCGGCACTTCCAGACAAAGACATCTTAGTTGGTTTTGATGTCTACCAGAAAGCTAAAGGGTTACAAATTCTTCCTGAAGGGATTCGTTTCAAACGACAATTAAAATTGTACACGTGCGTCCCTAAGATGTACTCCCTAGCTGAAGTCTCACCAGATTTTCAACAAATTACAAAACTTCTCTTGAAGTCATGTGCTGATTCCCACTCGCAATTCTCGCATCCCTCACCACTTTGGAAAAATAAATATTTCTTCATCAAATTGCCTTTCAAGCTTAATGAAGATGTCAATCCTACAAAGGCAACGCATCCGGGCATGACACCTGGTGACCTTCTCCTGGCAAAAGAAGAATGTGCTCAATTGTTGCAACAAGGCTTGATAGAGCCAACCACATCTCCTTGGGCTTGTCAAGCATTTTATGTCGAGAAGCGGTCAGAAATAGTTCGTGCAAAGAAAAGGCTTATGATTGACTACAAGCCCCTCAATGGATTTCTAAGAGATGACAAATTCCCCCTTCCAAGGATTAATTCCTTATTTGTCCATCTCAATGAAGCCCATATCTTTTCAAAATTTGATCTCAAAGCAGGTTTTTGGTAGCTTGGGATTCATCCAGAAGATCATTACAAGACAGCATTTTGCATTCCTACAGCACAATATCAATGGAGAGTTATGCCTTTTGGGCTGAAAACAGCCCCATCTCAGTTCCAAAAGGCCATGATTAAGATTTTTGAGCCCATCCTTCATAGTGCTCTTATCTACATTGATGATATCTTACTCTTCTCAAAAGACGTCCAGGCCCATAATAGTCTTCTGGCCCAATTCCAGCACATTGTAGACCAGCATGGCATAATGCTTTCTGAAAAGAAGAGCATTATTGGACAGGACTCAGTGGAGTTTTTAGGCATGAGATTCCATGATGGCCAATATCAGCCTGGACCCCACATTTCTCAAGAATTATTGAAATTCCCTGATGAGAATCTTTCTGTAAAGCAAATTCAGCAATTCTTGGGAATCATCAATTACATCCGGGAATTCATCCCTCATGTCTCTGAGCACACTAGCCAATTATCAAAAATGCTGAAAAAGAATGCACCATCGTGGAGTCATGTCCAAACTAAAGCTGTTCAGCAACTTAAAGTTGTGGCTCAAAATCCTCCAGCATTAAAGATACCTGGCACTGGAAAGCGTGTTTTACAAACAGATGCTAGTGATGAACATTGGGGTGCATTGCTTATTGAAGAAGTTGATGGAACTTCTCATTACTGTGGACATGCTAGTGGACAATTCAAAGCTGCAGAGCAACATTATCACACCACGATCAAAGAGATTCTTGCGGTAAAAAATGGTATAAAGAAATTTGAATTCCATCTCATCGGCCATCATTTCACTGTCAGAATGGATAATTCATCTTTTCCGAAAATCCTTGAATTCAAAAATAAGTCTCTCCCTAGCCAACAATTATTGAGACTTAAGGACTGGTTTGCAAAATATGACTTCCATGTGGAGCATATAAAAGGACATCAGAACCTCATCCCAGACTTGCTTTCCAGACCACAACCTTCACTTATTACCTCTATAGCCTCCCTACCTTTCATCTTCATGGCATCCTCTACTCCTAAGAATCCTGTAGCCCTTCGCCCCTTTCCTCCTAGAACTAATTTCAAAAATATTTTTGAAATTCAGTGCTATGCCAAAACCCACCTGTTTGTTCACTTCAAAGACTTCCTCACTGCAAGGAACCTCCCTAAACCTGATGAATTTTACCAAGATTGCCCTTTCCTTATCCTTTTCCGTCTGAAACCCACACAAGATCTCCTCTCTTCCGAATTATGGTGCATTTGGTGCTTAACGGTTCTCTATTCCATTGCCATTGAAATACCAGTCTTGGAAATGTTTCATCACCTCCATGAAGAACAGCAATGTGATTCTCTGTTATGGACTTTAATGGACTGGTATGCCCCCCTTTCGTGGTGGCGAAAGGAACTCCAGAAAATAATTGAAAGACTCAAGCTCTGGGATAGTGCAACGTCCCATTTATCAACCAGTGCAGTCTTTATCATCCACAGGCCATACTTCCAAGACATGCAAGGGAAATTTTGGACTCAAAATGAAGCTTATGAGTGGAATACTTTTTTAACTCCAATACAGGAAACCAAAGGCAATGAAAAAATGGCACTCAAAAATTATCTTTGTTGCCTTAATGGTTATGATCTCAATACTAACCAAATTCTTAGTACAACACTGTACCCTGCCAAGCCAGTCAACATTCACTTAGTGTCAAATCGGACTCCATTTATGGCTTCACAACAACAACCAGAACCAGGACAAGCATCTTCTTCCAGATCAAGACCACCTCAAGTGCCACCTTAAGCAACTCAAGTGCCACCTCAAGTGCCACCTCAAGCAACTCAAGTGCCACCTCAAATGCCACCTCAAGCAACTCAAGTGCCAACTCAAGAACCTCAAGTTCCACCTCATTACTTCCAAGATTCCCAAGACCCTTATCCGGACCCACGAGTAAGGAAAGGACCATGGTACGAATCTTTGTATGGCGACATTGATTCGGATGATGAAGACTGGAAGAACTTCAATCTCTCTCCTAGTCATTACATATGAAAATATCCAGAAGACATAAGTGCCACTTGTCCAGAAAGTTGTGGTTTAAGTATCAAGTTTGTATTTTTCTTGTAATAATAATCTAGTGTGATGTGATGTGTAATAAGAAAGATAAGATTCTTATCTTTCTTAAAGATAATGGTGTGGTGTGTAAGAAAGGTAAGATTCTTATCTTATCTTTCAAAAAGATAATGGTGTGATGAGTGGTGTGTAAGATAAGATAAGATGTTATTCTTATCTTTTTATTTTGTCTTGTTCCTAAGGTTTTTCCTATATAAGGAAGCCTTAGCTCATTTGTAAGATCATCCTTTGCTTCCATTGTAAAATACTCTTTGTGTAATAAAAGTTATGGCTTTCTAAATCCTTCTCTCTTTCCAAAGTACTTTCTTAATTTAGTATAATCATATCATATCTTAGACAATGATCCTAGTTTCTGGTCTCCTTGCAATAAAAGAACCATGTCGTGGCCATTAAGAGTGTAAGAGGCCTTCGTTTCGGTGTGAATTGCAGGAGCTCCCAGCCGCTTAACAGTATGGTCACTGAACTTTACACTTTTTTAACACTGATGGCCATTCAACACCTCAAAACGAACGTTAACGGTCTCAAAATAAAAATTTCGAAGAGTTAAAGATACTCTAATATTAGAATCACATATACTCGATCTTGGTCATTTTACTTTTTCAAGACACGTGCAATACACATTTCACATGTAACTTACTTTTTTTATTGATTACATTTTACGCAAGTATAATGGGCTATCTGGATATTTTATATTAATTTTAAGGCAAATGATATATACAGCTCTTAGGACTGTATATAAAACATTAATTATTCACATATAAATAAGTATTTATTTGTATTGGAAACATAATAATATATTATGAATCTATGCATTTAACTATTTAAGCATTTAACTATCAATATTTTTTTTTTTTTGAAGATCAAGTATCAATAAATTTTATGTATTGAAAAACTAGATGAACACTAATAATAGAAATTTTTGGATTTTATTTATAGCTCTTAGGGCTGTAAATATCGAAACCTAATTTTAATGATCAACGCGGAAGATTAAGGGATGCACATTAATATAAAAAGAATGTTATATATAAGGTATATATGAAGAGACTTTTTTTTTTTTTGTCAAAAAGTTAAAATGCCAAAATAATGACATTCAGATAGTGTACAAAATAAATATTAAAGTCTCTTAAAAAAATTAATTTTTTTTTTGAATTTTATGGTTAAAAAAAGATTAAAGTTTTCTAATTATGGTTTAAAAAAATGGAAGATTTTGTTATATGTATTATAAGATTTTTTAACTATAAATTCAATAACTTACGTTTTTTGGTAGGAAAAGGAAAGGACTAAAAAAACAAAAAACAGCCCAAAACCTAACTCGGGATTAGCCTAGAAAAGCTAACACCCACAACATCATCCAAAAGAAGAGAAGACAAGAACTCAGGAGGCGAAGAGAAGGTTGAGTCTCCCAACATCCTCCCATGGCCCTCAGCCGCAAGACGGTCCGCCACCCGATTCTGCTCCCTGAAGACATGGCAAAAACTGATGGTATCAAAGGAAGAACAAACCCTTCTGATCCATTTGATTAAATTCTGGCTATTTAAACATATAGCTTTATTATCAGAGATCATTTTGACAACTTCGAGGTTGTCAAACTCTACGCCCAGATTCTTAGCCAGCCTGAGGCCAGAAAAGATCCCCCAAAGCTCAGCAGTAAAGGAAGATCCCATACCCAGATTCTGAGCAAACCCAGACACCCAAGTACCACCCGCATCCCTCAGAACCCCTCCAGCAGCAATTCTACCGTCCTTTAGACAAGAACCATCAGTATTTAGCTTCACCACCCCTTCACTGGGCCTACTCCAGCCAAAGAGATGAACAACATTCCTCTAGATAGACCTAGCTAAAATATCCTCTTTGAAGCTATCTACAATAATAAAGATCTTTTTAAAGAAGAAATCAAATAAATTAGGAATCACCACAGTTTCTTCTCCAAAAATCTCAGCATTCCTCCACTTCCAAATCTGGTGACAGACAATAGCAAAAAGGATAGCACCATGATAACATTGTGATATTATCCCAAGGATCAAAAGGGATATTTGATTAAAGAACGCCACGTGTTACAGGAATTCCGCGGCGTATCGAAGTAAAGAGATCCGACGGGCGGATCACCTAGAACTCGCCAAGAGAGACCCGCTAGCGAACCTGTGAGGCGGATCTCCATAAGCTCTCAATCTGCCATGAGAACGGCTGAGCCGACCTTGTAATAACGACCATTAATGAGCTATCAATTAGCTAACCGCCAACTTAAGGGTAACCAATAACCGCCATTAATGGGGCATTAATGGAGACTTTCTAGTTACTGAGAGTTACAACTTCATGACTATATATAGCCTATGTCTCAGGCTATCAAGGTACACATTCACTTACCCTTTGTCAATTCAGTTTGCTCTCTTGTTCTTCCTTACTGACTTTGGCATCGGAGCTTCCCCCCGTCGAACCCAACGATGCCCCCACAGGGACAGAAGCTAATCGGAATTTCTCCACTAGTCATCAATTGGTGCGGTGAACGTGGAATCCTTAATTAAATAAAGGGTTTTTCGTTCACTTCAAAAAGACATGGCAAATGGGGAACCGAACCCCACATCGGGGGTAGAAACACCATTAGTAACACCATCGAGCCAACCTGTAACTAGTACTGGACGCGCTGATTCAAATGCTCCCACAACACAAGCTGAAAGTAGTATACCCCCGGATGCATTCATCAACATGTGTGCAGAAGCAATAGGAGAGAAGTTTGGCTCTGAGACAGGTAATCGCCTACGGTCATTCATGACCATTCCTCCGTTTTGGAGCATGGCGCCCACATCTACGATATCTTCTTGGCCCCAAATGACTCTAGGACCAAATGCCCTCAATTCTTCATTTCTCCAAGCTCACAATACAGAATCCATGGTAACTTCCACGGCGGCGTTTGGGGAACTACCGCTCAATCAGGAGTTATTCCCTGCTGGCACAGGAGCAAGTCAAAGGAACGATCAAACTCTTCCTGGCGGATCTGCAAGCCAAGGGATAAACCTAGGCAGATCAGGTATCCCAAGGCGACCACGGTCGAATCTCTCCTTGGGTGGATCAGAAGGGCAAAAACACAAAAAGCGTAGAAAAGAGAAAAGTAGGCGGTCCGAATCACCTTCGCCTTGGAGACCGAGATCCTCCCGCAAGGGTAGATCACCCCCATCTACTGGACATAGACAGAGCAAAAGGCCAGTAGAGACACCACGTTCGAATAGGGCCACCGCCACCGCCACACCAAGGGAATGATGGGCACATTCCTTCAGGAGGCCCTGGAGGGGGTAGCGGTCAAGCTCCCCCGGGCGGACAGGGTGGAGGAGGTGGAGGGGGAGGGGGAGGCGGACGTGGAAGTGGAGGCGGATGATCACCCTCGGATCCGTCTTCTGGATCCAGCTCTTCATCTTCTCCAAGTAGATCTCCACGGAGGGGACGCCCAAGGGCGGGTCCGGAGAATTTTGACGACAGAGTTCGAGCTGCGGTGCTCCGCATGAATGAGGAGAATGCCAGGCATAACCCATTCGCCAATAGAGATTCTCCCTTCACGGCTTGGATCGAGGCAGAAGAAATGGATAGGCATTTTAAAATACCTAATCTCCCTATATACACGGGTGCTGACAACCCAGAGGCCCACGCCAGAAAATACCGAATACTGCTTCGCCTTAACCGTGCAACGGAACCAGTGCTATGCAAAATGTTTATCACCACGTTAGGAGGTCCAGCTTATGACTGGTTCCAATCTCTACCTCTTGGCTCGATAGACAGTTGGGATCAACTAAGCAGAGAGTTTTGTGCTAAATTCGCCGGCTGTATCCCTCCAGTGGTCAAGTCACGGAAGCTCTTTGAATTAAAACAGAAGGCGAACGAATCCCTTCGGGAGTATGTAAACACTTTCAACAAATTGTGTATACAAATTGTTGATGTGGATATCTCCATGGCAGTGGAATCTCTGGTAAAGAACACAACTTGTAAGAGTTTACAGGAGGATCTAATTCGAAAGAAGCCCAGCAGCATGGCCGAATTGATGGAGCGCTTCAAGGACTTTATGGAGGTGGATGACATTCGCCGCGAATCACTATCTCCGCCTAGAAAGGACAAAGGCGAATCTCGCCACCGAGATAGAGAAAAGGAGAAGCACCAAGACTCCTCCTCTAGAGGCCGGCGAAGGGGTTCAAAGAACAAATCGATGTTTGTCACGTCCTTCATGCCTCTCAATGCCTCTAAGAGCGAAGTGCTCATGTGGATAGAGAACAGCTAGCACAAACGGAGCATTTCATACCCCGAACCAAAAGGGGGGGAGTACACCAACACTGGTAAAAATCCTAAAAATTATTGTAAATATCACAGGAAAAATGGCCATGACACAGACGCGTGCTGGGAGTTAGCCCGGGAAATAGAGCGTCTCATTGAGCGAGGCAAATTGGATCGGTTCATCCAAAATGATGGCAAGAAGGGAGATGGTGATAGATCCAGAGATGACCCGAAAAAGAAAGGAAAAGGGACCATCAATGTCATAGCAGGCGGACCTGGGTACCAACCAGTACTGAAAAAGGCAAAGACCACCGCTCTTGACAGGGCATCACTGAATCGCCCCTTTGCAGATGTAGGTCCAGAGATCTCTCCTCATGCAGATGCCTTGGTCATTACTATGATGGTGGAAGGCTGGGAGATGAAAAGAGTGATGATAGATACTGGGAGTTCGTGCAATGTCATCACAAGGGGATCATTTGCCAAACTAATGGTAGACCCGATCCAGGTGGAAACCATCATAGTAGACATCCTGGGAGTGACAGGACACACCATTCGCACGAAGGGCCAAGTAACGTTAGATTGTGAGTTAGCGGATGACGAACAAGTCTGGAAAGGTGATCTGGAATTCTCTATCCTGGATGGTCAGTTAGCCTATAATATGATCCTTGGGCGACCTTTTATCTCCGAAGCGGCGGCCCTTATCTCCATTCGCCACTTAACTCTTTACATCCCCACGGCCAAGGGAGGTGTAATGATCAGAGGGAGTAAAAAAGTAGCTCAGGAGACATATTCGGCATCATTAATGATTCGCCCCCAGTCAAAGGAAGAAGACGAAGAAGAACTCGTCACAATGGCCTTGGGCGAAACGGAAATGTACCTCATGGCAGATGAAAAGCAGGTACGGATGGCTAAAGGGCTCAAAGGAGAAATTAAAGAAGCAATCACCAAGGTTCTCCATGAGGCAGAGGACGTCTTTGCTTGGAAGGATGAGATCCTTCCCGGGATTAGTCCAGATGTGATCACTTACAAACTCAACATCGACAAAGATGCAGTCCCGGTTGCCCAAAAGCGGAGAAACCATGGCCTAGAAAGGCAGAAGGTGATAGAGGAAGAAATCGCCAAGCTCCAACGGGCGGACGCCATTGAAGAGGTACTTTATACACAATGGCTGGCGAATGTCGTTCTAGTGAAGAAAGCAGGCGGATCCTACCGCATGTGTATTGACTTTACAGATCTCAATAAAGCTTGTCCAAAAGACAACTACCCCTTGCCGTGTATCGATATCCTCGTAGATGGAACCGCGGGACACGATATGTACTCCTTCACTGACGTGAAATCCAGCTATCACCAAATCCCAATGGAGCCCTCAGATAGAATCAAAACCTCGTTCGTGACTCACCAAGCCACTTATTGCTTCAAAGTCATGCCCTTCGGGCTTAAGAACGCAGGTGCAACCTATCAACGGATGATGAATAAAATATTCGCGGAAAGCAAAGGTGATAACTACTCCGTCTATGTAGATGACATGATCATCAAGAGTACCACTGTGGAAAAGCATGCAGATGATGTAAGGGAGGTACTGGGCGTACTCCGACGTCACAATATCAAACTGAACCCAGAAAATGTACCTTTGGTGCAACGTATGGAAAGTTCTTGGGATTCATGATTAGCCAGAAGGGAGTGAGCCCAAACCCTGACAAGGTTAAAGCCGTTCTGGAGATGCAAGCGCCACAGAATATCAGGGAAGTGCAACGCCTTAACGGGCGAATCGTAGCCTTGGGCAGGTTTATCTCTTGTTCGGCCCGCAGATGCCAACCCTTTTATGAGGTCATCAAGAAGCAAAAGGCTTTCGAATGGAATGAGGATTGTGAGAAGGCCTTCGAAGGAATCAAACGGTTTCTCACAGAACCGCCCTTAATGAGTCGGCCCTTGAAAGGTGAGGATCTTTATATGTATGTCTCGGTTACAGATAAAGCTGTTTGCATGGTCATGATAAGAGAAGAGGACGGCCAGCAGTATCCAATTTATTACGTGAGCAAAGTATTAAAGGATGTTGAAACCAGATACTCCAAGCTTGATAAAATGGCGTTGGCTGTTGTCACCACGGCAATCTGCCTTAGGCCATACATTCAGGCTCATACTGTCATAGTTCGAACAAACATACCCATGAGGAAGGTATTGCAAAAGCCGGACACTTCAGGCAGATTGATGGAATGGGCAATCCGCCTTGGAGAGTTTGATGTACGATACGAGAGCAGATCAGCCTTGAAGAGTCAAGTCTTGGCAGACTTTGTGAATGAATTCACAGAAGAAGGGATGAATCTCCCCAAATCTCAAGTCGAGGAATGGACGATGTACACAGACGGAGCTTCCTCGGCAGAAGGAGCTAGTATAGGCATCGTAATCACAGGCCCCCAATATATAAAACTAAGGTACGCAGCCAAATTAGATTTCATAGCAACCAACAATGCAGCGAAGTACGAGGCCTTAATATTGGGACTACACCTACTGAAAGAAATCACTCCCGAGCGGATCGTGATCTATAGTGACTCCAAGTTGATGGTCAACCAGGTGATCAAAAACTACGAGGTAAAAGATGACGTTTTGGCCAAATACGTTGCCGAGGTTAAAAAATTGCTGGACCACCTTGAAGCCAAAGAAACTAAATAGGAGCTGATCCATGTACCTCGCAGATCAAACACCGAAGCGGATCATCTAGCTAAAATGGCATCTAGCAAGGAAAACTGGGCGGATCCACAGTGTCCATTCGAAGTTAAAGCAGCTCCAGCCTTCGCCTCGGAAGAAGTATCCCTACTCACGACAGTAGAAGGTGATTGGAGGTCTGCCATCCGCCAGTATCTGTTAGATGGAGCACTACCTACGGACAAGGAGGAAGCTCGGCGGATAGTCAGGAAAGCGGCTTATTTCTCAATGATAAATGATTGTCTCTACAGAAAATCTTTTAGCCACCCTTGGTTGAAATGCATTTTGCCAGAAGAGGGACAACAGGTTCTCAAGGAGCTGCATGAGGGAGCATGTGGAGCCCATGAGGCATCCGCCTCCATCCTGAAGAAGTCAAGGTTAGCAGGGTTTTATTGGCCCACAGCGGAGCTTGATGCACAGAAACTGGTGGAATCTTACCATAGTTGTCAAATTCATGCAAATGAATCCCATACCGCCAAACATCTCCAGAGGCCCATCATTGAAGGTCGACCCTTTGCTGTCTGGGGAATTGACATTGTTGGACCATTTCCTCCTACTTGTAGACAGAGGAAGTACGTGGTAGTGGCAGTAGACCATTTCACTAAATGGGTAGAGGCTGAAGCTGTCTCCTCCATTAATGCTGAACGCATGGTGGAGTTCGTCAAAGATAATATTGTGGGGAGATACGGAGTTCCGCACACGATCATCACCGATAATGGAACGCAATTCAACTATAGTGAGTTCAAAGCTTTCTGTGAAAAATTGGGCATTTTAAACAGATTCGCCTCCGTATATTACCCACAATCCAACGGTATGAATGAAGTCACGAATCGGACAATCGTAAAAGGAATAAAGAAAACACTGGGGGAGCATGATAAGAAATGGGCGGATCAGTTAACAAGCGTCTTATGGGCGTATCGTACTACTCCTCGCACGGCCACAAGCGAAACACCATTCGCCCTTTCTCACGGCGTGGAAGCTGTAATCCCAGTCGAGATATTAGTCCCGAGTGACAGGGTTGCATTCTATTGCGAGGAGGACAACAGTCAGAGACTGAAAGAAAGTCTTGATCAAGTGGAGGATAGGAGAGACAAGGCGTATGTACGAATGGCGGCATACAAGCAGCGGATCGCAGCTTATCATGACAAAAACGCCAAACTTGTGAAATTGAATGTGGGAGATCTCGTGCTTCGCAAGGCCGACAAAATCCAATCAAAAGAAGGGAAGGGCAAGCTAGGGCTCACCTGGACGGGTCCATATCGCATAGTGGACAAGATTGGGTTCGCCACATTTAAAATCCAAGACATGGATGGAAATACATTGCCACGCACTTGGAATCTCCAAAATCTCCGCAAGTACTTCGCCAGAAAATAGAATGTAAACAAGGTCTTGAGTACTCTTTTTCCTTTAATAAGCTTTTTTCCCATGTGGTTTTTCTTGTTAAAGGTTTTAATGAGGCTCACATATAAGACCCGCTTGCTGTAATAAAGCATATCTTCTATCAATAAAAAGCAATTGTTCTATTGTCCATATTCTTTTTAAGTATTTTCTTGCAGCAATATAAATATTCCAGTCTCAAAAAGAGGGGGGGCATCAAACGCTCTCCACATTAAAAAGTACTGCTATCTCATAGCTACTTTTCTCCTCAAAGATAGGAGAACAATCTCATGGGCGGATCCATCTGTAGATGATCCCCATTCGAGATAGAGTTAAAACGTTCCTTGGACGCAAGGTCTTTACACTCTCTTACTCCCTTCCCAAAGAAGGGTTCACAAGTCCTACAGGCGGATCACTTCACCTCAAAGATAGGTAGCAAGTTGATCCCTAAAGGCAGCTTTACTTCCTCTAAAGGAATAAAATAGCTTCAAACCTTCACAAAGGTTCGCACAATGGAGTATGGCTGGCCACCTACTCCAAAATAAATCCTAAAAGCCTATATATATATTTCCTTACGCAAATGTAAAGGTAAAATAAATAGCAAACATAAGGATTAAAAAATTGTATTCAAGTTTTACAAAAAATAAACATCAAGTAACAACAGGAGCATTCTCCTTAACATTCTTCTCGCCAGAAGCACCTGCTTGAGAAGCTTCTTTCTCGGCAGCCCCAGATACGCCCACCAAGGAGACCTCCTTTTCCACGGAAGGGGTTCCCCCAGGAAGAGGGGTGCCATAGGTTATCGGCTCCTCACCTGACTTCGGAGGCACTTCCTCGAGGTCCACTAGCTTGACGTTGGTAGAAGGTTTGCTTTCCTCGACGGGTCCCTTCATCCATTTCCGAACATAGTCGCGGAGGTAGTCCTTGATGTCCGGGATTTTGTTAAATTTGAAAACATCTTCTGGGTCTGGAACGGTGAACTGCGGATCTGTAAAATCGATCTCAGGATGCGCCAGCGCGACATACGCCATGATCAGTTCGCCGTAAAAGAAAGCTTGCTCACCAGCCATGTACTCTGCTTCTTCTAAAGCATTCTCATGCTCCTTGGCATCTGCCTCAATCTTCTCCTTTAGCTTCTTTATCTCGGCATCCTTAAGGGCCATGGCGGACGTGGTGGATGCGATATTCACCCTGGCGTCAGCAATTTCTTTCTCCAACCTTTCTATGGTAGCCTTATCCGCCACGCCTTGAAGGAGCTCAGCTTCCATAGCGCGTATGCGAGTATACATCTGTCAAAGACAAACAGTTTTGTCAAAATGAAAGAACAAAGGTACAACTTTTTCTAAAAACAAAGAAATCCATTCTAGCAAGGGGACCTACCGTAAGAAGCTCCGTCTTTCCCCTTTGAGCATGGATTGATCCTGGAATCTGGTTCTGATTCCTCTGTACCTCGCCCAACTGACCCAGAGCCTCATCTAGGTCATTGATAACAGATTCATTCTCCAAAGATCCCTGGACACCATACTTGGCGGACCAGTATCTGCCTAGGTCAGGCTTCACCGTCTGCAGGAAAATGTAAGGATCAAAACTTAGATTTCAAACATAGCACACAGATAAAAAGATAAAGGCAACCTACTTGTTCCATCTCCACCACGGGCATGGCGGATCCCATTGCATCCGCCATGAGCTTTGGACCACCGGAGGCTGCAGGCTTTCTCCTTTTCAGAGGCGGATCGGCCGCTGTATCAGCCAGACGTTTCCCAGTATCCTTTTGGGGATTCACCGCCTGAGCTTTCTTGCGGGCCTCATCCTCCAACAACTTCCTACGCTTCTCTGCAAGAGCGTGATTGGCCTTAGATAAACCCCTGCCAAAGAGAACAATAAAGCGATCAAGGTTCAAAGAAAGAAAACACAAAAGTTACCTTGATCAAACTGGGCAATCTTCGAGTAAATAAACTTGTTCCCTTCCCGGCGAATCAAGGGAATTTCACTCATCATGAAATCTAAGGCATCAGCGTATGTCCAGGCCTCCGCCTTGACACTTTTCATGAGCTCCGCCACCACCTCATCACTATTCGTCAGAATACGCATATCTCCCGCCGTATGTAAAGGCTTGGGATTCCAGTATGTTGGGAAGCCTAGAGATTCGCCCTCATTTATCTTCACGTAGAAGAGTTTTTCATCCCAGCAATGGACGTTGGACATTTTGCCACTAAACGGCGAATACACTCCAAATTTTGCAAAAGTAAGGAAAGACTCAGACTTTCGCTTCGATGGTTTATAAAAGGCTCTAAAGATACGGGGAGTGTACACTACTCCTAAGTTCGAGGCTAGATAGCAATCTAAAGCTATGTCTAACCAGCCATTAGGATGTAATTGGCTAGCCGTAATGTCAAAATAAGCAAGGATGTCCGCCATCATTTTGGGAAGAGGTAGTCGAAATCCTCTTTCTACGTGACTAAAGTACACTGTCAAGAATTCGCTTGGCGGACAGGCGGGTCGTTGATGAGCCTCCGCCAATTGGGTCTCGTAGTTATTTATCCATGGGAATCTACTCGCCAGATCCGCTAGATCCGCGGCACTCATACGAGACGAAGTGGACTCCGCTCGAGGTTTCTTTTTCCTAGGTAGGGTAGAAGAAGAGGCCATCCTCTCAGAAAAACGCCTAAGATCTACGGCCGGAGCAGTTCTGGTGATCGGAGTTGAGAGGTTTTGACTACTACTACCTAAACGAGTTCGATCGTGATTACACGCCGAGTCAAGCAACTCAGCTAAATCGGAGTTAACCGTACCTTCGGAGGAAATAAAATTTCCCGACGAAGAAGAGGTCCAGCTAAATACAACCTCGGAAGGAGAGGTCAAGTTAAAAAGTTCAGAGGTTGACCCGGAGGATGAAGAAGAGCTTCTAAACATTCAAAAAACACAATATACAGAACGAAAAGATGAACTTACATGAAGAGTAGAAGATTAAAAGATTCTGGAAAACTCCGAAGAAGCTCTGCACAAAAGACGCGAAAGAAAATGGAGAAGAAGAACGAATAAGGAGGAAAGAGGAAAGGTAAAAAGAAGAAGGCGTCTTCTCTCTCCTTGGGTGATGCGCCTGCTACACGTGTCACTCCACGATTGGCATCGAACAGAGTGCTCATTAATGCAAGTAATCATGACGGCGCGCAAAGAAGCTCAAAAGCCCTAAAGGACTTTAAAGGAACTTTGGGGGGGCTTTTGATAACATTGTGATATTATCCCAAGGATCAAAATGGATATTTGCTTAAAGAACGCCACGTGTTACAGGAATTCCGCGGCGTATCGAAGTAAAGAGATCTGACGGACGGATCACCTAGAACTCGCCAAGAGAGACCCGCTAGCGAACCTGTGAGGAGGATCTCCATAAGCTCTCAATCCGCCATGAGAACGGTTGAGCCGACCTTGTAATAACGACCATTAATGAGCTATCAATTAGCTAACCGCCAACTTAAGGGTAACCAATAACCGCCATTAATGGGGCATTAATGGAGACTTTCTAGTTACT
Source organism: Euphorbia lathyris (assembly GCF_963576675.1). NCBI lineage: Eukaryota > Viridiplantae > Streptophyta > Magnoliopsida > Malpighiales > Euphorbiaceae > Euphorbia > Euphorbia lathyris. The sequence goes on from NC_088913.1 coordinate 12,627,676, forward strand.
GAGAGTTACAACTTCATGACTATATATAGCCTATGTCTCAGGCTATCAAGGTACACATTCACTTACCCTTTGTCAATTCAGTTTGCTCTCTTGTTCTTCCTTAATGACTTTGGCATCGGAGCTTCCCCCCGTCGAACCCAACGACGCCCCCCACAGGGACAGAAGCTAATCGGAATTTCTCCACTAGTCATCACACCATGCTCCAGATCAGCCAACATCTTCCCACTAACACCATCCACAAACCAATCGAGATCAGAATGGGACAAGAAAGCCGACAGCAAATGGTTAGGGAGAACTTTCCTCCACACTTATTTACTCCTAACACAATCTCTAAGAACATGGCAAATGGTTTCCTCATGCCCTCTACATCTATACAAGCACCAGACTCCACCAAATGACGTCTTTTTCTTTCAACATTCGTAAGTAACCTATTTTTGACACCAAGCCACAAGAAACTCCTAATACGATACGGAACTTTCAAGGCCCAAATATTCTTCCAAATATCTGAGTGCGGAGTCTCCAAATTTTGATTGAAGGCCTCGAAAGCAGATTTAAGAGAATAAGCACCATTATTTGTCAAAGACCAACAGTGACTATCCCATTCTTCCTCCTTCCTACTAATTTTAACTCCTCTAATTTTCAGGAGCGTTTCTAGACTGAGGTAAGAGTCGAACCTCGACCAAACCCAATCACCCTCAGAATCCACCACATCAGCAATCCTCCAATTACGAATTTCAAGAGGCGACGAGGAGTTACAAACCTCTAATAAAGGCTTATTACCAATCCAGATATCATTCCAAAAGCTAATAGATTTACCATTACCCACCGCCCAACCAATCCCAAAGAAAAACTCTGAAAACACGGCACTAAGACCTTTCCACAGAAAAGAACAATTAATAACTCTCTCATTAGGACCCCCAAAAATCCTATCCTTTCTATATTTCCCGCACAATAACCGAACCCAAAGAGAAGACGGAAGTTGCCACATCCTCCACAGAAGTTTCATTAATAACACTTTATTATTGTCCCTGGCTTGTCTTATCCCCAGGCCTCCCATATTTTTAGGTTGACAAACCTCTTTCCAAGGAACAAGGTGAATTTTTTTCCCTTTCTCTAAGTCCCCCCACAGGAACCGACAATTGATTTTATCAAGATCATTAAGAACAGGCTCAGGCAGCCGACAAGCTTGCATAATATGATTAGGAACCGCACAATTGACCGACTGAATCAAAGTAAGACGACCCGCAAGAGAAAGGGTTTTAGCTTTCCAATTGGCACATTTACTATTAGTTTTGTCGAAAGTCTCCTTAAAGGAAGCTTTAGAAACTCTATCACTATGGAGGGGAATCCCCAGATATTTACCCAAAGACTTAGTCAGAGATATACCAGAAATTTCACTCAACCTTTTACAGACTCTTTGATTCATATTTTTAGAACATAACAACCGGGACTATTGGATATTAAGCTTCTGACCAGAAGCAGAGCAAAAACAGTTAAGGATATCCATAATCACACCAATTTTCTCCTCATTACCTTCCACAAAGATCATAACATCATCCGCAAAGAACAAATGAGTTACCGGGGGACAGAATTTATTGATGGAAACCGGATGGAAATTCCCATTGCAAACAGCTTCTTGGATAAGGTGATTCAACCTTTCCATCGCAATAACAAATAAGAAAGGGCTCATAAGGTCCCCTTGACGAATACCCCGGGAAGGAGTAAACTCCTCCGACATATCCCCATTAATCAAAACTTGAAAAAAAGGAGATGAAAAACAAACCTCAATTAATCTCCTCCAATTATCCGGAATCCCTGCTCTCTTCAGACTATTAAGAAGAAAACTCCAGTTAAGCCGATCTTGAGCTTTTTCCAGATCCAGCTTAAGAGCCACAATACCCCTCTTTCCCTTTTTGACTTTCATAGAGTGAACCATCTCTTGAGCTATAACCACATTATCCATCATCTGTCTCCTCGGGACAAAACTGCCTTGATTCTGGCTAATAATATCAGGAAGAATACTGATGCGAGTAAAAAGAGCAAATTTATGAGGACAATCATTCATGGAAAAGAGCTTCAAAGTTCGAGTTTTCAACCAGAAATGGAAGAAACAGCTAGAAATTACAGTTCAAGCAGGAATCCTCACGAACAGCCTCTCAGTAGAACAAAACAACTTAAACAACAGCATTAACGGGTCATTTGGAAGGAAAACAGATAAACGCGCGGGTCGAGCAAGTTACAGGAGAGAGAAAGAGAAGAAAAAACATGGAAAGCAAGACAACTTTCCATCTTGCACCAAGTGTAGGAGGATTGTTTACTTGTCCTTGTCTTTACCTTTTTGTGACTTTTTGCCCTTGTAATTAGGGTTGATGTAAGGGGAGTATAAATAGGAGGAAGATGATTGTAATAGAGACTTGGGCATTACCACCACCATTAGTTTTTATATTCTATTTTTATTTTCCGTTGCAAGAATGTTTTTGAGAAGAACAAGCTGTTCACTCATGACAATGAGTGAGTAGTTCTTCTGCAGGCCTAGCCAGCCATTTAGACGACGACTGTAAGTATCTCTTATTAATGAATGAAGTATTTTTATCCATGATTGAGTGTTATTAACATGCTTCAAGAATAGATTAAGATCGAGTCTATTTGATAGTTACCGAGGATGACACGACAGTGCTCCGACGTAATGGAAACAACTAATCGGCATATGTTGTAGTGGATGGATATGAAAACTACCACATATTGGGGTTTCTTTATGAATGCTCTTTGTTGCTTAATGATTGTTTGTATGTTAGCGCAAAGACACTTGGTTAATATTACTTACTTAGTATCTTTGGAAATGGGACACCGGACCTTAGTGACCAATGAGAGAGAGACCCAACTCATGAATATAGATCTAAATCATTTAGTGATAGAAGTTAGGCACAGTTGTTCATTAGGCGTATGGCTAGATCTGTGCTTGTTTATCTTAAATTCATTCGTCTTACTTTCCGCTTATTTCTGTTTATGTTAAGATCTTACACATTATTCATCCAAGTTAAGAATCTAACACTTAAGGTAACCTATTCTTCTCACTAGAGACCAATCCCTGTGGAATACGACACTTGGCCTTACTAAATACATTCGACCTAGTACACTTGCTAGCGTCCATATTTAATACACCAAATACACCGGAGTCTATTGGCCACAATTTTGGTAATAGCCTTATAAAGCACATTACACAGACTAATAAGCCTCATTTGTAAGAAAGAAAACGGCTTCTCCACTTTAGGAATCAGGACCAGAAGAGTTTTATTCACAAGCCTAATATCCTCGAAACCATTAAAAACACCTTTAATAAAACTATAAATACCTTCCTTCACTGTCTCCCAATGTTTATGGTAAAAACCGGCATGGAAACCATCAACCCTAGGAGCTTTAGTAGCCCCAATGCTAAAGATCGCATGATCAAGCTCTTTCTGATCAATAGGGTGGAAAGCTTCAAGAACCTTATCAACACCCAATATGGGAAATGTAGTCCTAGAAAGAGCTCTATCCAGATCCACAAGGTCCTCTTTGAATAATTCTTTATAGAAATTAAGGGCCATGTGACGGATATCCTCATCCTCATAAACCCAATCACCATTCGGATCTTTGATAGCATCAATCCGATTCTTTTGCCTTCTAATAACAGTAGAAAGATGGAAATACCTAGTATTGCGATCTCCATCTTTAATCCATGCTTTCCTAGATTTTTTAAAGCAAAGTAACTCTTCCTGCCGCATCACAGCTTCCAACTCCTTCTAGAGGGTTCTAAGAAGACCATCCAAACTATGATCATACCTAACCTCCAATATACGGTGGATGCCTTCAATCCTGCTCAAAATTTTATTCTTTCTTCTGATAATATGGCCAAAGATGTTTTTATTCCAGCCCACCACATTACTTCTAAAACCCTCAGCAGCTTGTAAAACATTAGAATGAGGCTTCCAATTATCCTGAACAAAGTTTTTAAACTCAGGGTGAGATTTCCAAGCCACCTGATACCTAAAAGGTCTATCCCCTCTAGTACGATGACCTCTCACCAGCTTGACTAAGATAGGACAGTGATTAGAGTGACGGAATGGGAGATTTAACACAGACACTTCAGGAAACCTACTCTGAGCCGAAATATTAGCATAAACTTTGTCTAATCGAACAAAAGTACTATTACGTTTCCAAGTAAACTTATGACCAGCGGCACCCAGATCCGAAAGCCCACACAAATCCATACTCTGTTTATGATTCAGACACCGATTCACATAGTGATTACCACCCCCTCTTTGATCGCTCATAAGAGGAATATCATTAAAATCACCAGCCACAAACCAAGCATCCGCCATACTCGTACTCATAGTATATAGAACCTCCCACAACCGTTTACGATTGGCCAGGATAGGATCAGCATACACAAAAGTGATAAAGAAAGGTTTATTACCAGGATAGATAACTTTACTGTGAATAAATTGTTTATCCATACTAACGATATTAAAATGAACACGATCAGGCTTCCAAAAAAGCCAAATCCCTCCAGCCCGGCCAGTAGCCTCCGATCTGACACACTTCCAATTTCTAAACATTTTAACCACCTCATCAGCTTTAGGTCCACTGATCTTAGTTTCCAGTAAAGAAAAACAAGAAAGGTTAAACTGTTTAATTAAATCTTTTACATGGACAGGGGTAACCTTGCTAGCCGCTCCTCTAACATTCCACACAAACAAATCCATCAAAAAGGATGACTACTGACCCCATGCCCAACACCCTAAACCAGATACTTATTAGGGGCTCCTAAGAGCCTAGAAGAGGTACCTGCAGGCCCCTTTTTTTCCAAAAACTCTGAAGAACTTTGGTTATTTTTATGATTACCCTTGGGGTTTTTCATACTCATCTTATTGACACCCATAGCCTTTCCATTTCTAGGCTCAACACAGATTTTAGGGATACTAACCTCTTTGTACTTCTCATTTACTTGGGAGGCTTGAGCCTGGGAACAACCCTGGACCTCTTCTTTGGACTCAAAAAAAGGATTAACTGCCTCCACATTATTACCCACCGACTCAGTAGATTCTAAACCCGGCATGCTCAACTCAAGTTGCTCGTTAGAATGGTCAGAGTTTTGTTCATCCTCAATAGTTAGAACCCCAAATCTAGACCCTGAACTGATGACCGTAGCATCACCGGTACCTTCTTTCTCCTTTGGGCAGGGCATCTCCTTATTTCCAGGATCATTTTGGACCAGAAAAGTATCCTTATTCATGTCAGGAGGACGATTCTAAACAACTGACGCACGCGTCCTTCGTCTCCCAGACCTCTTAGCAACCATCCAAGGGCCAAAATTCATTCCATCCCCTTGGATCCCCTCTTCTCTAACCTTAACAGCTTCAATTACCTCTTCAACCACCTTCTTCCTCTTAGAACAACCCTCATAAGTATGACCAAACATACCACACTCATAACAAATATTATGGATTCCTTCATGCTTAATAAAATAAACCATATTCTGTAAACAGAATTTAGACAAAAGGGGTTTAGCAAGGTCAATATCAATACAAACTCTTGCAAACTTACCTCTAACTTCCCCAATGGTAGTTTTATCCACATGGTTAACTTTACCAACAAGCCCACTAATCTTTTTAAGAAAGCTTTCATTATAATATTCAATTGGGAGACCCGGAAATCTCACCCAAGTCAGAATTCTATTCACCGAAAAATCATGTGGATTAAAGTTAGGGACCCATGGCCTTAAGGCCAGAACATGATTAGAAATAATATATGGGCCACCGTTAATCACAGCATTATAGTCTTCAGTCTGGGTAAATTTAATTACATAATAATCATTTTCTAAGTCAGTGATACTGACTTTCCCTTTTTTAACCCACTGCGCCTGGATTCTCTGAACAAAATAGTTAAAACTAATTCTTTTCCCTAGCACCGTCACTATTAAAGATAACTTCCATTTAGCCCGAAGGGCACGTTTATCAGCCGAAGAAAGCCGAATCGCAGGACATAAAGGATCATCCTATTGCCCATCCTCCACATCTGAATCAGAAAAAACCTCCTCCAAGTCACCATCCATCAGACCTTCATTTAATAATGGCTCCTCCTCGACAACTCCCATGACCGTATCTTTCCACGAAATTTTCCCCAAGCCTTGCTCAGATTTATTTTTATTCACCACATTTCCATCTAGCCTAGAAAACACATTGGAAACAGAAGGGGCCTTGACAGCCGCCGCAAATACCTTATCCTGATTTCCCCCAACAGCCATCGTCATCACAAAATTAACGCAACCAACCTGCACCTGCCTTCCGCCAGCGCCCACTGCCGTATCCACCCCCGAGCCCTCCGCCCTCAAGCCGCATGCCCCCTGGCCGAACAGCTCGCCCCCTGCCTACCGCCAGCGCCCGCCGCAGAGACCTCCATCGTGCCATCCGCCCGCATGCCGCACTCTCCCTGGGCACTCCTCTCGCCCTCCTGCCGATCCGTTCGTCGGATCTCCCCCTCATCTCCAGATCCGGCTCTGCAGAACCTAACCCAACCATCCCCCGTTGATCTCCTTCCTCCCCCCTCCTTCTCCCCATCCGGCCCCAGATCCACACCGCAGCCCTTCCCCGCCGCCAGATCCGACCGATCCGCCATCAATCGCACTGACCCACCGCCCTGCGCCGCCCTCTCCCTCGAATGCTCCCTCACTCTTTCTCTCAGACGCTCTTTCATTCTTTTATAAAAAAAAATAATAAATAAATAAAAACTTACTGACATAAGAAAATATATATACCCTTAAAATTAGAATGAAATTAAAACTTGGGATTTTGTAAGATTTGGTTTTCCCTTATATAAAGAGAGCTTGAATCAGTATTAGATACATTACAAAATTATCATTATTTTTTTTTATACAGTTTTATCAGCAAAATGGAGCATTCTATGAGGGTATCTTATGTTGTTTTGATACTTCTATTTCTCACGGTAGCAAATGGTAAATTCTTTATTCGGTTCTCTATTGAATTATTAATTTTTGTATATATATTCTTAATGTAGTAAACTCGGCCAATGAAAAGAGGAATGCAATGCATACCACTTCAAAAGAGTTACTGTGTAAATCTTTACAAGTGATACAATTAATTGACCGGATAATTATTTTAGGAGTGTAGTATAATTTTTTGTATTTATTTATGTTAATTGAATTTTTTGATCTTGCAGTGAAGTTGGAAATGGTGGAAGCAACAAAATGTGAGGCTAAGAGCGTGAAGTATAAAAGCAAATGCACGAGTGACTTGAATTGCAATAATATTTGCAAGTCGGAAGAATATGAAGGAGGTCACTGCAAAGCAAAAATTCTTCGTCGTTGTTACTGTTTTAAGGAATGTTCTTCTTCTCCTCCGTCGGTTAATTAGTTTATATGGAGGAGATAATGTTTATCTATCCTTTTTTATGAAATAAATGTGTTGCTTTATTTAAATAAAATAATAGTGTTTTTTTGGTACTTCAATTGATATGAAATACTATTCTAATACTTCAATTTATTAAAGGGAAGAAATGCTCATCCTTTGCTTCTGCAATTATTACTATCCAATTGAATTGGATTCTCACAGGTTGATCAATCATCTTCTTCTTCACTTCTCTGAACTTAAAAATCCAAAAAAAAAAAACAAATTGCAGTTTTTAATTAAATAAAAGATTCAATTCAATTCACATATCTGTTTATTTTCTGATTTTTTCCTATACGTACACGTATTATCATTTGAATAGTCCATAATTAAATTTTAGTTACCAACAAATTAATTACCAAAAAAACTTTTACGTAATAACATAAAATTAAGATCGAGTCTTTTTTAATAAACTTAAAAAAATTAACAATAAAGAGATTTAAGGAAATTACACTATTAAATTATATATATATTAAAAAATATTAAATTGTATAGGAAATATTTTGAATGGTGGAAAAAAGAACAAGAAGAAAGAGACGAAAGAGCGAACACGAGGAAGCAAAAAAAAAAAGAGAAAATATAAAATTAATTTTAACTTTTAAAATAAAAAAGCATATACATGTAATTTTTTTTTTTTTTACAAAATCACATTTTATCACATTAGCAATCTAATGGTCTTAAATATTTTAATTTGATTTATCACAGATGGGTTTGACCATGGATATTTGTAGAAGTCTAGCACTAGAATGCAGGACATTAAGGTGTGACATTTTAGGCGCTAAGAGAATAAGATAGCCGATATGTTAGCGAGGGAGGCTTTCTTGTGATCATTTTCCATTTATTTGAGATTCACCATCTCATTTTATGAGAGCAGTGACTGAGTCGGATGTAATTGATTAATTGTTTTACAATAATTAGCTCCATTTCTTAAAAAAATATATTTTAATTTGATTTTATTAACGGAACAAATCATAAAATTACTTTTATTCTGAAAAACCATAAACATCAATTTGTCTTAAAAACATGATACAGTAGACACTAATTTATTGTAAAATAAAATATTTAAAATTTTATTGATAAACATAAATATTTATTCATTTGTATAAATTTATATTTATTAATTATTAGTTTTACCGTTTAAATATGAATTATTAAAGATATAAATAGTCATAAACGACCAATATTTTTATTTGTCTTTCACGCAATCAACTATTATCAATCAACTAAGTTACCTGGTATCTTAGTTGATTGATAATAGTTGATTGCGTTAAAGACAATCAACTAAGTTACCAAATAGGTTCTTAAAAAAAAGAGTTACCAAATAGGTTTTATATGATCCATTAATCAAATCAATTAAATAAAAATACAATCAGCTAACATCTAATATAATAAATCAACAACTACGAGGTAAACTCTTTTTTTAAAATACGAGCTAAACTCTATTTGTATTAATATAATCCTTTAATGTAAATTAATTATTATTTTAAATTGCATGGATTTAGGGATAAAGTGCAAAATATTTCTAATATTGACAATTAGGGACAATTTTACTTTTAACATCTAATACTATGTAATTTTACCATTAATGTTGTTGCCCAAGATTAATTTTACCGTAACGTTGAAAGTTGGATCAATTTTCAGACATCAATGTAAAATTCAGATATTATGTTTCTTATTCTGCACTAGTTATATATCTATTGGTTCTAAAAAAAAGATTTCTCATTTTTTATGATTTAATAATAGAATTCAAGATTAATATTTTTAAATTTGATAAAATATTTGAATCTTTTTCTAACTCGTATAAAATATGTATAATTTTTTAAGTTTTTATTTTTTTTATGTTTTTTCATATCTCGTGTGACGTGATGTTAACGAATGATAAAATGATGTATACGTTAGCATTAAATATATAGATTGCACGATGATTGAGAAGGCAATTTGAAAAATATAGTACTAAAATTGCACCATTTAAAATGTATTTATATCAAATGATATTATTATGTTACTATTTAGATTTAAGTCAAGAAGAACTGGATCAATGAATATGGCTATGGTGGTTTAGCCGACCCAGAAAACAGAGATTGGGTTGTCTTCTCCGACCTGGATCAACATTTCTTCTCATTTACAACCCTAGAACCAGAAGACAGAAGCCCAAGTCCACATTCAGAAAAGACAACAACATTGTCTTCCCCAAAGTTTGTTCATTCTGGTTTAGCGCAAAAGACAGTCATCTCCGCAAACAACTCATCTCTCTCTGCATACCCAAAATGAAAGTCTTTGCAAGGTCAGAAACTAGGAGATGATCATTGGATGAAGCTTCCCAACGGTCATTTGAGTCAAAACGACTAGTTTTCCAAATTGGCAATTTGTCAAACAAACCAGAAACCAAAAGAAGAACTGAGACAAAGCTTCTCAACGGACATCTTGTAGATTCAAACGGCTAGTTTAAATTATTGTCTATTTAAACAAAGCTCAAGAACAACTTCGATCAAGAGAATTCAAGCGCAAAAAGACATATACGAGATATATTGTGAAAAGTGCAAAACAGAGCAAATTGATAAACACAATCAAATTGCATATCTGTGTAAACTGTTGGGGTTTAGTGTCCTATAGACAATTGTTCTAGGATATAAACCAGCTGTAAATGAATTGTTCTTTATATCATTTGTTTTAATAAGATATGGTTTCATAACTGTATAAAGGCAATTACTTTTAAGAACTAAATAAGTCTAAATAAAAGGAAATCCCTAAGTTTATTTAAAGTGATTATAAAGTGTTCATACAAGCATGAAGTGAGACAAAACATTATAATAAACTAATAAACTTAAAACCACCCCAAGTCAAGTAATATATTTTGAATAGGGATTGACATAATACTGTTGAGACTTGCATGTAACAATGTTTTCTGTTGAGATAGAGAGATGATCTCACAAGCTTCAGATATGCAGATATTTGGACAGTTACATGAATCCAGTGAAAGAGTTGATTAGGATTAGGGACCCGACTTGAGATAACAGGATGGATAGATTTATCCTTGTCACCTATTCATCTCATTGGTATTAATAGATATAAGTAATCCTCAGACTCAAAAGAATGTTAATTAGTGATTCTAGATTATGAAATGTGATGCTTTGATCCTGTTCGTACACGATCCACAACAGGGATGACTCTGGGGTGTGCTCGGTAGACGTTGGGTATCACAGGAAGTAATTGCAAGGTAGTTAACATTGGATTGAGAATTTGTCACTCCTGATAAATAGGAGATACGTCCAAGGATCGCTTGTGGAAGACTTGACTCTAAATCCTTGCAAAGTGATAGCTTAAGACTTGAAATGTAGATTTCACTTAACCTATCTAATTGGAGTTAACTAGGCCTATACAAGTAAAATGAACGTCTCGCTATATGTGACTTGACATAATCCATAGTCATAAGGTTATGTTCAAGGATGTAGTTGATAAAGGATCGAATTATACTGTAACTAATACGGAAAGGTCAACGACGAAATCAACCTGTCTTCTTATAGTTCTGGGGAAATGTTTCGGATCTGTCAATCACAGTTCGCGCACTCATTCCGTTATACAAAGATTGAATGTAATTTTGAGAAATTAATTTAATGGTTGTATACGGCTAGAAGCAATAAGAACCTAATGGGTCACACATAAGACTTGGAACCAAAAAGAGAACTGGATATTAATTAATTGATGGAAGCTCAACTTAGTCCACTAAGGCCCGTATATGGAGGGGGGCGAAATTCATGTGTTGGGACACATGTGGGAATTAATTTAATTTCGATAATTTTAGTTAGATTATAATTGTGGATTAAATTAATTATAGGATAATTAAGTTAGAAAGTTTATTGAGATTAAATTGCTTCTAATTATTATCCTATTAAATAAGTTAATATTATTTTTATATAGTTAGATATAATTATAGATAATAATAACAAGAGTATTATTCCGAATATAACTCTTAATAGGTAATCTAATTCTATCTAACTAGGGTTTAGATACAACAGGTTATATATACCCCCTCCCATTGCAAATTTCGGCCAACCCTAGTCTCTCCCGCAGACTGAGATTTTCGACCCCTATAGTAGAGGACGGAATTCCACCGATTGCTTCCATTCGATTGATTTTTATCTCTTCCTCTTTCTCTTTGATCTTGTGTTGATTAATTAGAGGCAATCTATCTTGATTGCTATTACTTGGTTGAGTTCTAATCGTTTACTTATATGTTTTGTTATGTTCATGAAAGTAGAAAAGACATACAAAAGGAGAAATTCGTTTTGCTCCTCCTACATCGGGTCAGTTCACGATTTCGCAGATTCCCGGAGATTAAACCGTCAGATCGTTACGATTTTTGGACAGGAGCTTCTAGACACATTCTTCCTTGTTTTCACTATGGGATTGTCATTCGAAGTTCTGGAAGGTCTGTTCGGGTAGGGGCAGATTGGTAGATAGTTTTCATCTCTTTTGAAGTTGTGGGCACTTCGTTTGCAACGGTAGATTGATCGTCATAAAGGTATTTATGTTCAATCTCTCCTTATATGAAATAACGATTAACGGATCTTGGGAAAAGTAAATAGGTAAAAAATTTATATTTCTGCTGCCAAACGTTTGCCTATTTTCCTTCATAAACATCTGAGAGAGAGAGATTAGTACAATTCTTTTTCTATCTAAAAATTTGTAATCTTTTTATAGCTTTTAGTATACTTTTGTTACTTTGGCTATAAGCAGCAAAATGTGAAATAGTGTGTGAAAGTACTTTATTCAAGCTTAGACTTTTCTGTAAAAGGTTTATTCTCTACCTCTGAAAGAGATCGTTAGTCGATTAAAACTTGATGCGTATAACGTATACGTGCTTTTAAGAGCAAGTGCACTCTATCGTACCAAGTAATACAGTATACATACGTATAAAGATCGATCCCACAGGGATTCCATATAATCATTAACTATCCACAGATTTTTGAAGACTAAACGATTGAATTAAAAAGGTTTGGGTTGTTTATAGTTACGAAAAACTTTTGTTGTTAAAGCAATAGAGTAAAGCACTAGGGAATCAGGTTCACTTCCTAAGTTTGAATCAATGAAATCGATTGAAATAAGACACCGAAGAGAACTTCGTGTTTCTAAAGATGGTGATTTCTAAAAGAAACTCGGTGCTAAGACCTTAGACCACCTCGTTCTATTTCTTCACTCATATTCACTCAACCGGGCCAATGGTTACTTAAATACGACAAGAAAGCGTTAAGTTCAATGAGAAATCCTAGCAATGTAATGCTAGAAACCACATCGATTTGCTATCGAGTCTAAGAATGTAGTTTTCCGTTAACCTCTTGTTACTATGGTGAGTAAAAAGTGATTCACTGAAATATAGATTAAGCTTACGTTCTTAGTTCTTTTAAATGGAATTCTTTTCGGGTGTTTATCTAATCGACTTTTAACTTCAAAACATTAGAAAGATTCCCCTCATCCCTAGTAGGGAAGAATTAGTTCATGGTCATTGGGGAAATGAAACTTGAAATAAAGTGAAATGAAGTGAAACTCATTGAAAGTAGAAGATAGAGAAATGGAAGATGAACAAACTTTTGATTAAATGCGAAATCAACTTACAAAACTTCAAGAAAATGACTTTGAAACAAGAAATTGTACTTAAGAACTACAAAAATCAACTAAAACAAGAGTAATGACAAATGCCCAAAGCTTAGCTACAACAACAATGGAGTTTCTATGAATAAGGATGCAAAAGGTGTATCTTTCTTCTTCAAATCTCTTCTATTTATAGGCCAAATCTTGCTCCAATCAAGGTAGAATTCTGTTTTTTTATTATTGGTAGCCTCCAAAACACTGAAATAATGCATTAAATGGCCTTGAGAAATTAAATGGAAGAGGGGTATGAGCTTGCATTGAGAAGAGGAGCTGCCCGGTGCAAGTTGCGGGAGGAAACAAGTCTTGCCGAGACCTCCCCCTGAAATTGGCCTTTTTAAGCCAATTTCAGGAGGTGTCGCCGAGACCTGCCTCTGAGCAAAATTCAGCAATTCCTTTCCAGTCAGTTGCAACGCTTTTTTTACGAATCTGTTGGATTTGGCCCTGATTGTCCAAAAACCACCATTTTGTTGTCTTTTCACGTAACGTTCCCTCGTTCTTGCCCTGTAACTTACTTGGGTAAATTTTCAATCTCGTGAGGGTGTGTGAGGGTGTAAAAATTAATTAAAAACTCGTGAATGAAATTAAAATTACGCGACGGTGTGTGAAATTGTGAATTAAAGTGAATTTTAACACAAATTAACACTAAAGCGATCATAAAGAAAACAAAACGGACCAAATTATGACTCCATTTTACTATGCAAACGGGCGACAACAACATCCCCAAACTTTAAGCTTTTGTTTGTCCTCAAGCAAATTAAATCCAAAAACAAAGCTAGAAGACCAATTATTCAAAAAGATTAACAAAGAGACATGATTTATTTCAATCAACAACATGGAAGATCCTAATTTCAAACCATCCAAATCATGATAAACATCTTAAATAACTCAAAGATTTTTGAATCTATGCTTTGGCCATTAATGAGACATTTTTCCAATAGTCGATACATAATGAACTCATTAAAACACCTCACAAGGGATTCGCTCTTTACGCTCAAGTGTTTAGGGTAAGGTGTTTTCTCTCCACTTCCCGAAACAAGTAATAACTACCGCGAGCTTGCACGGTCATCCAACCTCTACCACTATCCTTCCTTACTAGGATTTGATCAAAAGGACTTATATATATAGGGTTGTAATGAGGGTTTAGGAAGGGTGTGATTGTGATGGAAATGTGGTTTCAAGAATCTTATTGAGTTTCTAATGTATTAAGGTGTGCTTGGGTATACTTGAGTGTATTTATATATATATATATCTATATATAGGGGTGAGATCTAGTGTGACAAGAGATTAGGGTATGGCAAGGAGCTTATTGTGTGACATAACAAAACTACGTAGTTTTGATGATAATTGAAAAGGGCAAGGTGGCAAATTTATAAATAAAAGGAAATAGAGGATAGAGAAAATTGTTTTATTTCTTTTCTTTAAAATACATTTTCCCGATATTGCTAACCTCGTTTTTCAAAATTTTTTATACTATTAGACTCGTCTAAATTAGACGGTCATTTTAAGATCCGTGAAGCTCAAGTAAAAAAAAATTCGGTGAACGGAATCCGGGTGGACGTTTTCTGGCGAAAAAAAGTGCCCAGAAAATTCTCAAAAAATTCTAGAAAATGTCAAACATTATTCTGAGAAACTTTAATTCTTGGGATGAAGCGATATTTCTTACACTTTAATTTTACATGCTTCAACAATTTGTTGGGTCAAAACCGTAAGGAATCTCATTTTGAGCCAAGAATTAAAGTTTCTTAAAATGATGTTTTACATGTTTTGGAATTTTTTGATAATTTTTGGGGCACGTTTTTTGTCCTACTTATATTGTTCCGACAGTGTACGAAATTATTCCAAATCAGTGTACCATTTGTTCCAACATAATACTTATATTGTTCCAACAGAATAAATCAGCGTACCAATTTTTCCAACAAAATAGTTCTATTATTCCAGCATAATACTTATATTGTTCCAACATAATAAATCAGTTTCCAATTGTTTCAAATCAATTTTATTATCTGTCTTCAATTTCATTTTTGTTTCTTAGTATTTAATATAGTATCTTCAAATTTATATTAGTTATATTATTTAGAAAATAATTCTAATTCTTATATTCTTCCAACAGAACAATTATATTGTTCCAACAGAATAGTTATATTGTTCCAACAGAATTGTTATATTGTTCCAACAAAATATTGCAAAACATAGTGCTGAAAAGTAAGACCAAAAAGTACCCAGAAAATTATCAAAAAATTCTAAAATATGTAAAATATCATTTTAAGAAACTTTAATTCTTGGCTCAAAACGATATTTCTTACGATTTTGACCCAATAAATTGTTGAAGCATGTAAAATGGATAAAATTAAGGAAATTGTTTTATTGTGACTAAATCGTAAGAAATCCTGCTTCGACCCAAGAATTAAAGTTTCTCAAAATAATGTTTTACATTTTTTAAAATGTTTTGAGAATTTTCTGGGTACTTTCTGTTTTCTCGCCGGAAAACGCCCACCTAATCGCCGGATTCCGTTGATTTGGGACTAAACCGTAAGGAATCTTACTTTGAGTCAAGAATTAAAGTTTCTCAGAATGATGTTTTACATTTTTTGGGCATTTTTTTCTCACAGAAAAACAAATCGCCGGATTCTAACGGTATAAAAGTTTTTGAAAAATGAGGTTGGAAAAGTCGGGAAAATGCATTTTAAAGAAAAGAAATAAAACAATTCTCTCTTTCCTTTTATTTACAAATTTACCACCTTCCCCTGGTTAATTACAAAATTGGTCATTGTCACACAATAAGGCTTGTCACACCATAAGAAATGTGTCACACATGATCTCTCCTATATATATATATATATATTCTTTTTCTTTATTTTCTTCTTCTCCCCCTTTTTCTAACATATATAAACTTGGAGTTTGTGGAATATGAGAGTTATATTAGGGGGTTTGATGTGTATAAGCTAAAGAATGTATATGTTTTGCTGAGTTTGTTAGAAACTTATAGATTCCGGGAATTTTGGTTGGAAAGTGATGGTATTGGTTTGTATTGTGGTGGCGAAAGAAGGGTAAGGCTCAACGGGGTGAACAAGGGAAATTGACTTTGGGTAGGTTAATGGTTTTGTGTGGTGGCAAAATGAAAGAAGGCCTCAATCATATCAAATTCCTAATTTGGTGCGTGTGGTTTCGATTAGTATTTGGTGCAAGCCTTATAGTTAAAAACAAGTGTGGATCCCACATCAAAGAAAAATAATCGAGCTATTTAATATGCTCGTGGCTCAAAATATCTCTCCATGGGTGTTTTTGTGTGCTACAAGTTCAAGTGTTTCAACTATGGGTAAATGTCTAAAAATGAGTATATATTCAAAAAGAGCTATTCAAGTTTTTATTAATGACTCGATAATTTAATTTTAGAATTTTAGAGTTGTCAAATGAAGGTTTATCCTATCACAAGTTAACGTTATTCGAAACTTGGTTTTAAAGTTTGTTTCGGGACTCAATTGATACTTTTGAACATGCTTGAGCTAAAGGGTTTGGATAGTGTTGCCAACACAAAAAGTAAAAATTGCAAAAAGGATACAAGCAATAAACACACAACCTACTTAATTAAAACAACAAACACAACAACAAACACACAACTACACACACCCTACTAAGTTTAAGCCCAATTCCAAAAGGCACAAAACAGTAGTAAAGAACAAGGAAAATATAGGAAATACCAACTCAATCGGGGAGGTGCCAATTACGCTCGTTGGCGTAATGCGTCATGAAGCTGTCGAAGCGAGCATTGTAGCGGTCATTGTCAGCTTGCGTCTGCAGGTGGAGCCGCTCCAAGCGGACTAATACATTGGTGTGTTGGTGGGCAATACGCTCAAGCCCGTCCAAACATTGACGGACGTCGGTGTCATCAGAATTAGGGACAGGGTCAACAGTGGGGGCACTGGGACCAGCATCAGGCATAGCAGTATCAATGGTACCTGGAGAAACAACTGCAGAACAAGCAACTTTGTTCAAATATATTTCATCAAAGCTTAAGAGTGGAAGTTGCTCATAACTTCGCAAGTCATTGTGAAAACCAAAATGGATGGCCAACCTAGAGACAACGTGACCGAAAGCTAAAGTGCGTCTATTGATATGTATAATCATTTCCATGGCATGATAGACAATGCGGGCAACATTCACTTTTTTACGGTTCATGATGCACCAAAGGATAGTGATGTCTAGGTCACTGACTTTGTCACTCTCCTTTTTTCCCTGAATGGCATGACAACTAAATTTGTGGATCATTTTGAGTGTGTGATCCACAATACGAGAGGACTTCTGGGAGCCCCTTTCGTAAGGAGAGGAATTGCTGAGTGTAAGCCAAGCCGATTCAGGGGTGACGTTGGGGGGAAGAGAAATAATTTCCCCCGGACGAATATCAAAGCAAGTGCAAAAGAGTTTTTCATCGGCCTCGAAGGCTCTACCAAACAAACGAAATTTAATCATTTTAGCCGAGTCGGGTGCATCAAAGACCTCAAGTGTGGTAAAAAATTCACGTAAAAGCACCGGACAAGTACCATACTTAGTGAAAGAAAGATGAGTCCAACCTAGACGACCTAAAACAGCACGCAATTCATCCATATCCCCAAACTTATCATATGCATCAATATCAAAATAATGTGGTTGTGCAATATTCATAGAGTTTATGATACGGTACCTGGCGCCTTCTTCATCAGAAAATATTTTAAAAGGACAACCATTCAACAAGTGTGAAGACCCGTCCCGTGCACAGGTCACGGGTGGTGGGAGCACGAACCGGGGGATTGTCTGAATTCGAGCTGTCAGCAGCCGGTGTGGAAGATGTGGGTTTCTTCGCCGGATTTTTGAATCACTTGCTACTCCGAGTTGACATCTGCAAAATGTGTTAGTGACAATGGAAGAACAACAACACAAAGAAAAATTAAAAGTAAAGCTTCAAAAATGCTAAATGTCTAAAAATGGAAAATGTGGAGAAATGAGGAAATTGTTAAAATTGAAGTGAAATGGAGATAATGTGGGAAGTGGGTGAAGTGAAATAAAAGGAATTGAGAAGCAGTGTGGTGAAATATAGGGAAATTTGGAGAAGGAAGAACAAAAACCTAAAATTCTAGGTTATGGAAAATTGGGGAAATTGGTGAGGAAGGTCAAATAGGGAGGAAAATGTGAAGAATAATGGTGAAAGTAGAAGGGAAATGGTAAATGGAGGAAGAAATTTGATGAAATTGGAAGAAAATGGAAGAGATGGAGTGAATGTAGAGTGAGAAAGAGGAAGTGGGTGATGGAAGTTCAAAAGAAGAAAGATAGGGATTGTGGAGAAATATGATGTGTTGATGGTGTGAATGAGTGTATGGAAGAAGAAAGTAGAAGAAATTTGAGTTAGGAAGATGAAATGATGAGAATGGGGAAGAAATTTGAAGGATTTGTGGGTGGTGAGTGGTGAAAAAGAGTGAAAATAGGGGGGTGAGGGAGTGCTGGTCGAAATAAGGGGAAGGAGAGGAGAGAGAGAGAGAGCAAGTGGGAAAAAATAAAGAAAAAATGGGGAGAAATCTGGGCAAGTGGGATTTGCGCAGGTCTCGGCGAGACGCAAGGAGGTCTCACCGAGACCTGCCTTAGGTGCTTCTGGAACAAAGTTCCAAGAGCTTGTCTCGGCGAGACACTTAGTGGTCTCGCCGAGACTAGCCTAAAGGGGGGCAAAATTATGATTTTTGCCCCCTTTTCATCCCACCATTCTCTTCTTTTTAATTATATATAGAGAGATATATATTTAGACATATAATTAGGGAAATTAAAAATAGAAATAAAAATGAGAGTAAACTAACAAAATTAAGAAGAATAAAAATAGGAAAAATAAAAATTAAAGGGAAATCAAATAGGTGACAATTCAAACAAATAAAAATTGAAGATATATATATAGAGAGAGATACATAGAAATATAAGTGAGTGTGGACGGGTGAGGGTGAATATGACAGGAAAAATGGATTAAAACGAACCAAAAATGAGATAAAAATACCGAGAACATTGCCATAGACCAGAGCGGGGTGCTTCCCATGAGCGCTTACATTTTAACGTCTCGTAGCTAGACGTACTTCTTGCACTTACCGAGATGATGGAGATCCGGGTGTAGGTGGATCTAGGAGTCTTACCGTGATTGCTTTTAGAGTTAATGCACCTTCCTCGAAATTCTTGATCCGTTGCCCATTTACCTTAAAGGGATCTCCTTCTTCCTTTTTTATTTCAACGACGCCCGATGGAAAGACGTCGGTAACAATGAATGGACCGTACCACTTACTCTTTAGCTTTCTGGGAAAGAGTCGCATCCGAGAGTTGTACAAAAGCACTTTGTCCCCAATCTGAAACGTCCTTCGAAGGATATGCTTGTCATGCCATTTCTTTGTTCGTTCTTTATAGAGCTTGGCATTTTCATAGGCGGTGAGCCGAAACTCGTCGAGTTCATTCAGTTGCATCAATCGATGGTCACCTGTAGAAGCAACATCAAAATTAAAAAACTTAAGAGCCCAATATGATTTATGTTCGAGCTCTATAGGAAGGTGACAAGCTTTACCAAAAACCAATCTATATGGGGACATTCTAATAGGGGTCTTTAAAGTCGTACGATACGCCCATAGGGCATCATCAAGCTTAATGGACCAATCTTTTCCGGATGTGTTAACGGTCTTTTCTAAGATGCTCTTAATTTCTCGGTTGGAAATTTCTACTTGGCCACTTGCTTGAGGATGGTACGGGGTGGTTATCTTGTGAGTCACCCCGTATTTAGTCAACAAGTTTTCAAAGTTTTTATTACAAAAATGGGTGGCATCGTCACTAATGATAGCTCGAGGAGTTCCGAAACGGGTGAATATGTTCTTTTTAAGGAACTGTGTAACTACCCGAGCATCATTAGTGGGTGATGCAATTGCTTCAACCCATTTAGACACATAATCAACGGCGACCAAGATAAATTGATATCCAAATGAACCGGGGAACGGACCCATGAAGTCAATTCCCCATACATCAAAGATTTCACAAACGAGAATATTATTCAATGGCATTTCGTTTCGTCGAGAAATATTGCCTGTCTTTTGACAAGCTTCACAAGTCTTTACATAGGCATAAGCATCTTTAAAAATAGTGGGCCAATAAAATCCGCATTGAAGGACTTTAGCGGCCGTCCAATTTGGACTGTGATGGCCTCCGGGTTCACATGTGTTGCATAAGTGTAAGACAGGAGTTACCTCTTCTTCGGGAACACGACGGATTAAACCGCCACAAAAAACCTTGAACAAGTAAGGATCTTCCCACAAATAGTGTTTAGCATCGGAAAAGAACTTACGCTTCTGTTGATATGTCAAGCCGTGTGGAATGATATTACCTGTGAGGAAATTGGCAAAATTCGCATACTATGGTAGAGTGGTAACGGACAAGAGGTATTCATCGGGAAACTTCTCTTTGATGTCTTCCTTCTTGACATTTTCCTTGGACTCAAACTCTAACCATGAAAGATGATCCGCCACAACATTGGTGACTCCCTTCGTATCTCTGATTTCTAAATCGAACTCTTAGAGGAGTAGGATCCATCGGATTAACCTCGGCTTAGCATCCTGTTTAGACAACAAATATCTCAAGGCGAAATGATCAGTGTACACAATTACTTTTGACAAAATGAGATAGGATCGAAACTTATCAAAAGCAAACACTATCGCTAATAGTTCTTTTTCTGTGGTGGTATAGTGTTGCTAAGTCGAGTTTAATGTTCGGCTAGCATAATAAATAGGATGAAAAATTTTGTTCTTACGCTGCCCTAGACATGCTCCTACCACTATATCACTTGCATCGCACATAAGTTCAAAAGGCAAGGTCCAATCCGGACTGACAATGATGGGTGTGTGCGTTAATTTATCTTTCAACAGATTATAGGCATCTAAGCATTCTTTAGAAAAATCAAAGGTAACATCTTTCATCAAAAGTTGCGTTAGAGGTTTAGCGATTTTTGAGAAGTCTTTGATAAAACGACGATAAAACTCGGCGTGACCTAGAAAGCTTCTTACGGCTTTCACGGAGTTGGGTGGGGGTAATCATGAGATTACGTCCACCTTGGCTAGGTCGACTTCTATACCCTCTTGTGATATTTTGTGTCCTAAAACAATAGACTCGTTTACCATAAAATGACATTTTTCCCAATTAAGTACTAAGTCCGTGTCCTCGCACCATTGCAAAACCTTTTCCAAGCTGTATAGGCAATTTTCGAACGATGAGCCAAAGACTGAGAAATCGTCCATGAAGATTTCCATACAGTCTTCGACTATATCATCGAAGATTGCCATCATACACTTTTGAAAGGCTGCGGGTGCATTACATAATCCAAAAGGCATACGTCTATAAGCAAATGTGCCGTAAGGGCAAGTAAATGTGGCTTTCTCTTGGTCGTTCGGGTCAACAGCTATTTGCATATATCCTGAAAAACTATCCAAATTACACATAAATGCTTTACCTATAAGTCGTTCAAGCATTTGATCAATAAAAGGTAATGGAAAATGATCTTTCTGGGTGGCATCATTTAGTTTCCTATAATCAATACACATTCTCCACCCGGTGATCTTTCTTACCGGGATCATTTCATCTTTCTCATTAGGTTGCACGGTGATCCCACCTTTTTTGGGAACGACTTGCATGGGACTTACCCACGGGCTATCAGAGATGGGGTAGATTATACCCGCATCAAGCAATTTGATCACTTTGTTCTTTACCACTTCTTTCATGCTCGGATTGAGTCACCTTTGTGGTTGGATGACGGGTTTGACTTCTTCTTCCATGAAAATTTTATGAGTACACAAAGAAGGACTAATCCCTTTTATGTCCACTAAAGACCATCCGAATGCCCTTTTGCGCTCCCTTAACAAATCTACAAGTCGGGCCTCCATATGCACTGTCAAAGAAGAAGAAATAATAACCGATAAGGTTGAATCATCACCTAAAAACACATATTTTAAATGATTAGGGAGAGGTTTAAGATCGAGAATAGGGGGCTCCTGTAAAGACGTTTTAGGCTTTCCTTTCGGTGGTAGCTCAAGTTTCTCATAATAGCCCTTGACCCATAAACAATCTTGAACATCTTCATTTAGCGTCTCCACAATGGTTTGTGCCTCTCGATCCATAATTAGTTCATCCGGATTTAGGTCAAGGCCGTTGACAACGACCGTATCAAGGGGGTCTTCATAAAGGTTCTCCTGAAACACCTCATCAACCGCTATATCAGTAACATCAATCAAATTGTAATAATCATGTGATATAGGGTATTTTAGGGAATAAAAAACATTGAAGATAACTTCCTCGTCTTGTAGACGTAAAATGAGTTTACCTTGCTCGACATCAATCAAAGTTCTACCTGTGGCTAAGAATGGTCGACCAAGGATGATCGGTACTCGTGCATCTTCTTCCATATATAGCACAATGAAATCTACAGGGAATATAAATTTGTCTACCTTAACTAGAACATCTTCAATTATTCCCTTTGGGAAAGCCAAGGATCGGTCGGCGAGTTGAAGTGAAACATTTGTGGGTTTCGGTTTGCCTAAGCCTAGATGCTTAAAGGCATTAGATTGATGCTTGCACCAAGATCACATAAAGCTCTTTCAAAGTTTAGGCTCCCGATCGAACACGGGATAGAAAAACTTCTCAGATCTTTTAACTTTTGACGCAACTTTCTTAACAAGATAGCTGAACAATCTTCGGTTAACTTAACGATTTCATTTTCTCCCAATTTCCTTTTCTTAGACAAAATATCTTTTAAAAACTTGGCATAAACGGGCATATTTTCTAAAGCTTCCACGAACGGAATGTTAATGTGTAGCTTTTTAAAGATATCTAAGAATTTAGAAAATTGTTTTTCTTGTTTCTCCTTGTGCAACCTTTGCGGAAATGGAATTTTCGCTTTATATGGTTGCACGAGGGGATCCGTCGGATGTGCTTACCTCGGGTTGTACTATACCTTTATCTTTGGAGGTGGATGGTTGAGCGGTTTCCTTACCGTTTCGGAGTGTAATGGCTTTGACATGTTCTCGAGGGTTGGTTTCGGTGTTACTCGGTAAGGATCCCCTAGGGCGTTCGGTTGAAGTTTTTGCGACTTGATTAATATTTGTTTCCAAACCCCTAGTGAATGTGTCTTGATGTCGACGCCATTCTTCTAAACCGTTTAACCTATTTTCAATTCCACCAAGGGTCTTAACAATGGTATCTAACGGGTCGGGTTCTCTCTTTTCTTGCGGGTTAAAACCGGGTGGAGGTCTAGGATGATTAGGAGCATGTGGATTTAAGATATTTTGATTGTTGCTCCATGAAAAATTTGGGTGATTCCTCCACCCATGATTATACGAATTTGAGTATGGATTATTTGGTCGATAAGAGTTACCGACAAAGTTAGCCGTTTCACCCATGAATTGATTTTCGGGTTGGTTATCCATACTCAAATTAGCCATCAATAAATCCATTTTCTTATTAAGCTTATCGAGGTTAGGAGATGATTGGGGTGGTGCATCACACATATACATACCTGCCCTTACCTCGGAGAACCATTCGTTTGGCCAATGGGAACTCCTTTCGGCTAGTTCTTCGATGAGTGCATAAGCATCATCCGGGCTCTTGCAGAACAAGCTTCCACCTGCGGCTACATCAATAGTGGCACAATTATTCGAAGATAAACCACTATAAAAGATATTTACTTGTTCCCACTTTTCAAAGGCGTGATGTGGGCATTTCTTGAACAACCGACGGTAACGCTCCCATGCATCGTACAAGCTTTCTCTCTCCTTTTGATGGAAGGCGTTGATCTCATTCTTGTACATGGCTGTTTTGGACGGAGGGAAGTATTTAGCAAGAAACTTTTTTACTAAATCATCCCAAGTTGTGATGGATCCGGCGTCCAAAGATTCCAACCAGTCAATAGCATCTTCCCTAAGAGAAAAAGAAAATAATTTCAGTTTAACAGTGTCACTTGTAACGCCATTAGTACGGAACAAAGAATAATGCTTAATAAATTTGGTAAGATGAGCATTCGTGCCTTCTCTAGCATCTCCTCCGAATTGCCCGACATTTTGAATAAGTTGGATCATAGCCGGTTTGATTTCGAAGTTATGTGCGGCTATGGTCGGTTCTACAATGCTAGAGGTGACCACGAGGCGATTTGGCGTTAGCATGTCCAAGATTGTTCTTTCTCCATTTTCTTCAATGGCGTGGTTTCTTCTTTGTCCGTCCATGTCAGCGTTTCTTCCTACACACCGATTCCTTCGACACCTACGCTCTATTTCTGGATCAAAAACTAAAACAGGCCAAGAGTGGCTCCGCGTTAGCATAAAAACAATTGAAAAAGAGTCTAGAACGTCAAACCTGATTGTCGCTAATGTTGCAACTAGAATCCCCGGCAACGGCGCCAAAAACTTGATGCGTATAAAACGTATACGTGCTTTTAAGAGCAAGTGCACTCTATCGTACCAAGTAATACAATATACTTAAGTACAAAGATCGATCCCACTGGGATTCCGCACAATCATTAACTATCCACAGATTTTTAAAGTCTAAACGATTGAATTAAAAAGGTTTGGGTTGTTTATAGCTACGAAAAAACTTTTGTTGTTAAAGCAATGGAGTAAAGCACTAGGGAATCAGGTTCACTTCCTAAGTTTGAATCAATGAAATCGATTGAAATGAGACACTGAAGAGAAATTCGTGTTTCTAAAGATGGTGATTTCTAAAAGAAACTCGGTGCTAAGACCTTAGACCACCTCGTTCTATTTCTTCACTCATATTCACTCAACCGGGCCAATGGTTACTTAAATACGACAAGAAAGCGTTAAGTTCAATGAGAAATCCTAGCAATGTAATGCTAGAAACCACATCAATTTGCTATCGAGTCTAAAAATGTAGTTTTTCGTTAACCTCTTATTACTATGGTGAGTAAAAAGTGATTAACTGAAATATAGATTAAGCTTACGTTCTTAGTTCTTTTAAATGGAATTCTTTCCAGGTGTTTATCTAATCGACTTCTAACTTGACTCAAAACATTAGAAAGATTCCCATCATCCCTAGTAGGGAAGAATTAGTTCATGGTCATTGGGGAAATGAAACTTGAAATAAAGTGAAATGAAGTGAAACTCATTAAAAGTAGAAGATAGAGAAATGGAAGATGAACAAACTTTTGATTAAATGTGAAATCAACTTACAAAACTTAAAGGAAATGACTTTGAAACAAGAAATTGTACTTAAGAACTACAAAAATCAACTAAAACAAGAGTAATGACAAATGCCCAAAGCTTAGTTACAACAACAATGGAGTTTCTATGCATAAGGATGCAAAAGGTGTATCTTTCTTCTTCAAATCTCTTCTATTTATAGGCCAAATCTTGCTCCAATCAAGGTAGAATACCGATTTTGATGATTGGTAGCCTCCAAAACACTGAAATAATGCATTAAATATCCTTGAGAAATCAAATGGAAGAGGGGTATGGGCTTGCATTGAGAAGAGGAGTCGCCCGGTGCAAGTTGCGGGAGGAAACAGGTCTCGCCGAGACCTATATAGGTCTCGCCAAGACCTGCCCCTGAAATTGGCCTTTTTAGGCCAATTTGAGGAGGTCTCGCCGAGACCTGCCTCTAAGCAGAATTCAGCAATTCCTTTCCAGCCTGTTGCAACGCTTGTTTTTGCGAATCTGTTGCATTAGGCCCCGATTGTCCAAAAACCACCATTTTGTTGTCTTTTCACGTAACATTCCCTCGTTCTTGCCTTGTAACTTACTTGGGTAAATTGTCAATCTCGCGAGGGTGTGTGAGGGTGTAAAAATTAATTAAAAACTCGTGAATTAAATTAAAATTACGTGACGGTGTGTGAAATTGTGAATTAAAGTGAATTCTAACACAAATTAACACGAAAGTGATAATAAAGACAACAAAATGGACCAAATTATGACTCGATTTTACTATGCAAATGGACGGCAACAAAGCTCAAGAGAAGGTATCTCGAGGACTGGACGTAGGCAAGAGGCCGAACTAGTATAAATCTGTCGAGTATTTTTTCTCTAGTATTTATTTTTACTTCTACCGAATTATATATGCTTTAAACATTATGTCACATTTCAACACTCTGAATATTTTTGAAATTGTGCATATTTTACATATCACTTGCTTTACATTTTTCAGAACCTCTGATAAAGAGTCATCCTCTGAATTGGAAATTGGCAGAATCTAAAACAATCTCAGTAGACTGAATTGTTGAATAGCTTAATAGACTGAAATTGCCTCCAATACTGAAATTACCTATGTGCTATGTTGATTTAACTAAAAAGTTTTAAAGGCATAAAATTACTCAAGAGTTCTATTCACCGTCATTTTAGAGCTATTCCGCCTTATTTGGACCCCAATTCCCTTTATGGCAGTCAGTTTAGTAAGGAGGGGTATCCTGGAGTGTTGTGCTCATCAGGCTCTAAAGCTTCATTCTTTATCCCCTGGTTCTCAAGCCCCCTTACTTGGAAAAAATTGGATGTTGATTGTTTTGCTTGTAATGTTGATACTGGTGTTTTCAAGGATTTTTTTGTTTTGTTCTTATGATTTCTTGGTTAGAGATCACCATGGTTCATTTGTAGAGGTTATTGTGTTGCTTTCAAGGGTTGTTACAACCTTATCATTGCTGAAGCCATGATAATTAAGGAGACTTTGCACTGGCTCAAGTCTAAAGATATGAGGAATGTGCGTATTAAATCTGACTATCATGTTGTTGTTGAAGCAATTCATTCCCCAAAAATTTATCTCTCTTATTTATAAGACATTTTAGTTGAATGTATTTTTTTTTCTCTTAGACGAGTTAGTAGATTGTACTATCTCTTCTATTCATCAATCTATGAATGTGGCAGCTCATAGCTTGGTTCGAGCGATCAGTTTTCAATCTGTTGGATGAGAGTGGGTTTGTCCACCTTCATTTCTATCCGATGTAATTGCTGCTGATTCGGTTTGCTATATTGTTCTTTCCCTTAAAAAAGTGATATTTTATTATCTTGTAGGTTAAATTTATAATTTATTTTTTTTAGATTAAGACTTTTAAATGTAATTTTCATACATATTAAGCCCCTCCATTGACAGTTCTATTAAACCATTAATGAAGGACTCAATTTGTGTAAAAATTAAAGATCGTGAGTTTAATTCTTAAAACCTTAAAAATTCAAGGCTTAATAATGCGTTTTGATATTTATTTATTTATTTATCTTATTGTTACTTTTTAAAGATAATAAATAAATAAAAAATTCAGTTTTTTTTTTTTTTTTTTTTTGCTTCTACAATTTGAATGCATATAAGTTCAAACACTAAAGAAATTGAAATAAAAAATAAAATATTCATGATAATAGCTTTCTCTATTTTACTTTAAACAATACTATTTGAATTGATAATTAAATTTAGAAGTTCACTTTCAAACTAATATATAAAAAAGACTAATACAAAAATATATTAATAAAATAGGTTATGCTAACCCACGCCATATACAAACATATTATATTAGCTAACTTATAATAAATTAAATATATTGAATTCATGTTCATTTTTTAATTATTATAGACAAAAATCATATTAAGTCTCATCATCTTTATAACTTTTACTGATTAAGTTCACGATCTTTATAATTTTTATTGATTGAGTCTCTGATCTTTAATTTTCACATGCATTGAGTCTTTCACTAACGGTTTACTTAATGAAACCCTTAGTGAGAGGTCCAATGTATGTGAAAACTAAAATTCGTGTGATTAATCTGGAAAAATAAATGATTAGAGACTCAATCTTTAAAATTATGAAAATTCAGGGGCTTAATTATAGGATTAGCCTATCTTTTAAAACTATATTCTTTAACTTTCTAGTATAATTTTTGTTCTGACTGTGGATTAAAGATTTTATATGGGAAAACATTTTTGCTAATTTGGTATTAATTTTAATGATGAATGTGGAAAGTTTAAGGGATGCACATTAATATACAAGAATGCTTTTATATAAGGGATATGAAGAGACTTTTTTTTTTTTTTGTCAAAAGAGTTAAAATGCGAGTAATTACATCCATAGCAAGAAAGAAAAATCCCCACCAGACCCGGATGTGATTCGAACCCATGACCTCCCAAGACATAGATAAGCTCTCAACCACTAGGCTAAAAGCTTCACCACAACTTTTACACTTTAATATCAGTGGTCACTCAACTTTAACCAAGTCATTAAAATGACTGTTAACGATCTCAAAATAAAAATATTCAAGAATTAAAGTTGTTCAGAACGATATTTTCCATGAAACCACATTTTTTATTTTCCAAAATCACATTTTTTTTGAGCTTTTGCTCTCTAAAAATTTACTCTCTCCTAACCAAATAATACTTAAATAACCTCAAAACGAAAATTTTCAAAAATTAAAATTTCTTAGAATATTCTTAACTCTTCGATTTTTTATTTATTTTGAAATCGTCAATGATCATTTTGAGGTGTTGAGTTGTCACCGGTGTTAAAAAGTGTAAAGTTCAGTGACCAATAATATTAAAAATAGCGAAGTTCAGTGACCATGTGTGTGATTTACCCCTTAAAATGTCAAAATAATGACATTCGAATGGTGTAAAAAAAAAAGATTAAAGTTTCTTTAAAATTTAATTTTTTAAAATTTATAGTTAAAAAGATTAAACTTTTCTAATTAGGTTTAAAAAAATGGAAGATTTTGTTATATGTATTATAAGATTTTTTTTCTATAAACAGGGATAATACTAGATTTAAAAATTAAACTTTTAAATAACTTACTGACATAAGTAAATGTCTGTACTCCTAAAATTAGAATAAAATTAAAATATGTGATTTTGTAAGATATGGATTTCCCTTATATAAAGAGAGATTGAATAATACATTACAAAATTATAATTTTTTATTATTATATAGTTTTCAGCAAAATGAAGCATTCTATAAGGGTATCATGTGTTGTTTTGGTACTTTTATTTCTCATTGTAGCAAATGGTAAATTCTTTACCCAATTCTCTATTGAATTATTAAATTTTATACATATATTCTTAAATGCAATGCATATACTTCAAAGGAGTTACTGGTGTTAGAATATAAATCTTTACAAGTGACATAATTAATTGGCGGGATAATTATTTTAGGAGTATAGTAGAATTTTTTTTACTTATTTATGTTAATTGAATTTTTTTGATCTTGCAGTGAAGTTGGAAACGGTGGAAGTGACAAAGTGTGAGGCTAAGAGCGTGAAGTACAAAAGCAAATGTATGAGTGACCTGAATTGCAATAATATTTGCAAGTCAGAAGAATATGAAGGAGGTCACTGCAAAGGAAAAATTCTTCGTCGTTGTTACTGCTTTAAGGAATGTTCTTCTTCTTCTCATCCACCGGAGTTACTATATTAATTAATGTGTTGTTTTATTTAAATGGAATAATAGTGTTTTTTTGGTACTTCAATTTAATTACATCTTTGATCTCTGATTTTGAGCATTGTTTGTTGGAATTAGAGTATTCTAAACCTGCACAGAGCTCAATTTTTTTTTCTTTTCATATACATGTGTTCATAATTAATTTTTACGTATCAATATAAAATTAAAATTGAATCGTTTTAAAGAAATTTAGAAAAAATAACATAGGGATTTAAGGAAATTAATATTAAATTATATACGAAATATTTTGAATGGTGGAAAAAAGAGAAGAAGAAAAGAAGAATAAGGAGAAAGAAAAGAAAATAAAAATAAAAATATATAAAAATTAATTTTAACTTTTAAAATAAAAAAGCATATAATTTTTTTTTGACAAAATCACATTTGATCACATTAGATGCTAATGGTCTTAAATATTTTAATTTGATTTGGTTAATGGAACAAATCATAAAATTACTTTTATTCCGAAAAACCACAAATATCAATTTGTTTTTTTGGTAGGATAGGAAAAGAAAAAACAAACAACCAAAAGCCGCTTAACCCGGGATCAGCCTGGGAAAACTGACCCCCACCACATCTTCCAAGATCATAGATGAAATGAAGACCGAAGGAGAAGAAAAGATAGAGAGACCCAATATTCTTGAATGCCCTTCCATCGCAAGACGGTCCGCTACACGATTTTGCTCCCTATAAATATGAGCATAGCTAAGAAAATCAAAGGAGGAGCCAATCCTTCTAATGCCTTTGATTAAATTTTGGCTATTTAGGCAAATAGCATTGTTCTCAGATATCATTTTAACCGCTTCAAGGTTATCCGACTCTACAAGAAGCTTCTTCACCCCCAGATTTTTTGCTAGCTTCAGGCCAGAAAAAATCCCCCAAAGCTCTGCAGAACAAGACGAAGCTATTCCCAAATTCTGAGAGAAACCAGAGACCCAACTGCCACCATCATCTCTCAGAACCCCTCATGCGGCAATTCTCCCGTCCATTAGACAAGATCCATCAGTGTTAAGCTTAACCACACCTTCGCTCGGCCTACACCAGCCTAAAAGATGGACCTCCTTCCTCTGAATAGCCCTAGCCAAGGGGTCCTCAACGTAGCTATCAACCAAGGTGCTAATCTTTTTGGAAAAGAAATCTAAGACATTAGGCAAAACCATCGTTTCTCCAAAAATCTCATCATTTCTCCATCTCCAAATCTGATGGCAAACCACCACAAATAAAAGAACACCCTGATTTAACTCAGCCAGAAGTGTCCCATTAATCCCATCCACAAACCAATCATTCTCAGAGTGGGCTAAAAAAGAAGAAAGCACATTTATAGGGAGAACTCTCCTCCAAACCTCTTTACTTTTCTCACAGTCTCTGAGAGCATGGCACAAAGTCTCTTCATTATCTCTGCATCTGCCACAAGCTCCAGACTCCACCAGATGCCTCTTTTTCCTATCCGAATTAGTAAGCAATCTATTTTTAACCCCTAGCCATAGGAAGCTTCTAATACGGTACGACACTTTTAAGGCCCAAATCGTCTTCCACACCCCTGGGGGCGAGGTATCCAACTCCTGATAGAGCGCCTGAAAAGCAGATTTACAAGAATAGGCCCCGTTGTTCGTCAAAGACCAACAGTAACTATCCTTGTCTTCAATTTTACTACTAATCTGAACTCCTCTAATTCTAAGGAGCGATTCCAGACTGAGGTAGGAATCAAATTTTGACCAAATCCACTCACCCTCAAAATCCACCACATCTGCAATCCTCCAGTTCTGAATTTCCAAAGGCGGCAAAGAATCACAAATTTCCAATAAAGGCTTTTTCCCAATCCATATATCATTCCAGAAACTGATGGATCTACCATTTCCCACATTCCACCCAATCCCTGAACAAAACTCAGCAAAAACCGCACTAATGCCTTTCCAAAGAAAGGAACAATTAACCACTCTATCCTTAGGTCCCCTAAAAACCTTGTCCTTTCGATATTTCCCGCATAAAAGTTGAACCCAAAGAGCTGAAGGAAGCTGCCACATTCGTCACATGAGTTTCATTAATAAGACTTTATTATTATCTCTGGCTTTCCTAATGTCCAGGCCTCCCTTATCCTTAGGTTGACAAACCTCATTCCAAGGAACGAGGTGGATCTTCCTCCCCTCCTCAGCTTCTCCCCACAGGAACCTACGATTAATTTTATCAAGGTCTTTGAGAACAGGCTCAGGAAGATGACAACCCTGCATAATGTGATTGGGAGTCGCACAATTGACAGATTGTATCAATGTAAGTCGGCCAACGAGAGAGAGTCTTAGCTTTCCAAGTGGCACACTTCTTATTAGCTTTATCCAAAGTATCTTTAAAAGACACTTTCGACACTCTCTCACTATGGAGGGGAATACCCAGATACTTCCCAAGAGAGCAAGTCAGAGGAATTCTAGACAAATCACTCATCCTTTTGCAGGTTCTCTGGTTCATATTCTTAGAGCACATCATCCTGGACTTCTGGACATTGAGCTTCTGACCAGAGGCAGAACAGAAACATTCAAGAATATCCATAATGATACTTAACTGCTCCTCATTACCTTCCAGAAAGATTAGCACAACATCTGCAAAGAACAAATGAGTAACCTGGGGACAGAACTTATTGATGGCCACCGGGTGGAATTTCCCATTATCAACAGCATCTTGGATCAGGTGAGACAACCTTTCCATTGCAATAACAAATAAGAAAGGGCTCATTGGGTCCCCTTGACGGATACCCCGGCCAGGAGAAAATTCCTCCGACATATCCCCATTGATCAAAACTTGAAAAACAGGGGAAGAGATACAAACCTTTATTAACCTTCTCCAATTGTCCGGGATCCTTGCTCTCTCCAGACTCTCCATAAGAAAACTCCAGTTAATGCGATCATAGGCTTTCTCCAGATCCAACTTAAGAGCCACGATACCTCTCTTCCCCTTTTTGATCTTCATAGTGTGGACCATCTCTTGGGCAATCACCACATTATCCATCATTTGTCTA
Source organism: Euphorbia lathyris (assembly GCF_963576675.1). Classification (NCBI taxonomy): domain Eukaryota; kingdom Viridiplantae; phylum Streptophyta; class Magnoliopsida; order Malpighiales; family Euphorbiaceae; genus Euphorbia; species Euphorbia lathyris. The sequence continues at coordinate 12,660,213 of NC_088913.1, forward strand.
CCAGGCACAAAGCTTCCCTGATTCTGACAAATGATCTCAGGAAGAATGCAACGGATTCTATTTGCCACAATCTTTGTAATAGTCTTATAGAGAACATTACAAAGACTAATAGGCCTCATATGTAAGAAAGAAGAAGGCTTCTCAACTTTAGGAATCAGCACAAGAAGGGTTCTGTTTACCAGCCCAATATCCTGAGAGCCATTAAAAACACCTTTGATGAAGTTGTAAATGCCTTCCTTCACAACCTCCCAGTGTTTATGGTAAAAACCAGCAGGCAGACCATCAACCCCAGGAGCTTTAGTAGCCCCAATACTAATTTCTTTCAGGAAAATAGGGTGGAAGGCTTCCAGAATTCTATCCTCTCCCACCATGGGAAAGGTAGCAACAGTTTGAGCCTTATCCAGATCAACAGGATCCTCTTTAAAAAGGTCCTTATAGAAGTCCAGGGCCAAGTGCCGAATATCTTCGTCCTCATAAACCCAATCACCATTAGAGTTCTTAATAGCATCAATCCTATTACTCTGTCTTCTAATGACGGTGGATAGATGAAAATACTTGGTATTCCGATCCCCATCCTTGATCCAGGCTTTCCTAGACTTTTGAAACCAAAGAAGTTCTTCCTGCCGAAGCACAGCTTCCAACTCCTTCTGAAGGGTTCTGAGAAGACCATCCAAACTGTGATCAAACCTAACCTCCAATCTACGATGAATACCCTCAATTCTACCCAATAATTTATTCTTCCTCCTAATAATATGCTCAAAGACATTTTTATTCCACCCCAACACATTCATTCTGAAGCCCTCAGCAGCTTGAAGGACATTCGAGTGAGGCTTCCAATTATCTTGAACAAATTCCTTAAACTTAGGGTGAGACTCCTAAGCCACCTGATACCGAAACGGTCTCTCCCCCCTAGGCCGATTGCCTCTCATCAGCCTGAATAAGATAGGACAGTGATCCGAATGACGGAACGAGAGATTCAACACAGAAACTTCAGGAAGTCTAGATTGAGCTGAAACATTACCATAAACTTTGTCTAAACGAACAAAGGTACTATTGCGCTTCCAAGTGAACTTATGACCAGAGGCACCCAGATCAGAAAGCCCACATAAATCCATACTATTCTTATGATTAAGGCAACGGTTAACATAGTGGTGTGAACGCCCTCTCTGATCACTCATACGGGCAATATCATTAAAGTCACCAGCCACAAACCAAGACTCAGTCATGTTAACACTCATAGAGTAAAGAACCTCCCAAAGCCGTTTTCAATTAGCCAGGACAGGATCAGCATACACCAGGGTAATAAAAAAGGGTTTATTACCAGAAACACTCACTTTACTATGAATAAACTGTTTATCCATACTAATTATATCGAAATGAACACGATCTGGCTTTCAGAAAAGCCAAATCCCACCAGCCTGGCCAGTAGCCTCCGATCTAACACAGTCCCAGTTCCTAAACTTTTTAACCACCTCATCTGATTTTACTCCACTAATCTTAGTTTCCATTAAAGCAAAACAAGAAGGATTAAATTGTTTAATTAAATCTTTAACATGGATACGGGTAGCCTTGCTAGCCGCACCTCTAACATTCCAAAGCAACAAATCCATAGACGGGAGGACAACTGACCGCACCCACAACCCTAAATCAGGTATTTGTTAGGGGCTCCTGAGAGCCTCGCCGAGGTACCCGCAGGTCCTCTCTTATCCGACAAAACCATAGTGTTATGGACACTTTTTTGCTTCCCCTTAAGCTTTTTCATACTAGTTTTGTTAACACCCATAGCCTTCCCAATACCAGGATCACCACAGTGATTAGGAATACTAACCTCATTTATCTTCTCCTTCCCTTGAGATGCCAAAGCCTGGGACCCCAACTGGGATTCACCTTTGGAGACAAAAAGGGGATTAACATTTTCAACCACCTTATTTGATGGTTCAGCAGATTCTAAGCCTGGCATGCTTTGCTCAATATGCTCGTTAGCCTGGTCAGAATCTTGGACTTCCTCAATAGTCAGGGCCCCAAATCTGGATCCTGAAGTGATGCCTGAAGTAACCCCAGAATCCCCCCTAATTTTAGGGTTAGGTATCTCCTTGACAATAGGTTTAGCAATAGGATTGGGCAGGGTAGACTTTATATTAATGTTAATATCAGGGGGACGATTTTGAACAACCGAAGGACGTGTCCTTCGTCTAGCAGACCTCTTAGCCACCATCCAGGGGCCAAAATTCCCCCCATCACCTTGGATCCTTTCAGCTCTTCCGATAACACCCTCAACTACCTCCTCTAACGCCTTCTCCCTTTTGGGGCATCCCTCATGAGTATGACCATACATACCACAATCAAAACAAATATTATGTAAACCTTCATACTCAATAAAGTACACCTTGTTATGAACACAGAATTTTGACAACAGAGGTTTGGCAAGATCAATATCAATACAAACCCTTGCAAACTTGCCTCTAATAGCCCCAATTGTAGTTTTGTCCATATGGTGAACCTTCCCAACAAGGCCACCTATCTTATTAAGAAAACTTTCACTATAATATTCGATAGGTAGGCCCGGGAACCTAACCCATGTCAAAATCCTGTTAAGCGAGCAATCATGAGGATTAAAATTGGGAACCCAAGGCCGTAAGGCCAGAACATGATTAGAAATAATATACGGACCCCCATTGATCACGACATTATAATCCTCAACTCGAGTAAATTTAATGACATAGTAGTCATTTTTTAAGTCAGTAATACTGACTTTCCCTTTCTTAGCCCACTGAGCTTGGATCCTCTGAGCGAAGTAGTTAAAGCTAATTCTCTTCCCAAGCACTGTTACTATTAATGAAATCTTCCACTTATCCCTGAGCTCCCGCTTATCCGCTGAGGAGAGCCGAATCACAGGACAAAGAGGATCATCTTGTTCACCATCCTCTTCATCAGAATCAGAATACACTTCATCAGACTCCCCCTCCATCAACACTTCCTCTATACAAGGCTCCTCCTCGACCACACCCATTACTGTATCTTTCCATGAACTTTTCCTTAATCCAGGATTGGTACTGAATTTATTTGCCGACTCTCCAATAGGTTTGAGAGATCCATTCATACCAACCCTAGATTTGGGGGAAACCGCGTTCCCCTGAATCTGATCCCCACAATCATCACCAAACCTACCCGAAACCCCTTCCCTAGCCTGGACCTGTCCCGAGGCAGCCTGCTCCACTGCCGCAGCCCCATCCCGCACAGAGAAATACCTTCTCGCACACTCCCTGCCAACGCCAACGCCCGACTCGCAATGCCCAGCCGCGCCTCCCACCAGCGGCGGCGCCTTGCCCCCACCATCGGGCACCATGCCCGCCCCAACCGCACGAGCATCAACCCCCAGCCGCACTGCCTGGACACCCGGCGCCTCCCTAGCCTCCTTCACGCCCTCACGCCCTTTATCCCCCAGCCACACTGCCGCGCCGCCCGGTGCCTCCCAAGAATCCATCACCCCCTCACGCCCCACGTCCTCCCTCCACCCCTCTTCCCTAGCGCCCAACTCCTCCAGCCCGCCCTTCCCAGCCCCGCCGATACCCCCAACCAGATCTGCCCATGCCGACGCCGACACCACCCCCTCACCGCCAACCGCCGCCCCCCTTTCCCTAGATCTATCCCTAACCCTTTTCACCATAAAACCCTAGCAGAGAGAAAAGAGACAAATATCAATTTGTTAATTCATGAAATTATATATATTTTTTTAATTAACCCTTAAAAATATAACATAGTAGACACTAATTTATTGCAAAAGAGAAAAAAAACATCTAATATAATAAATTAACAGCTATGAACTAATTTTTTTTTAAGTACGAGCTAAACTCTATTTGTATTAATATAATTATTTAATGTAAATTAATCATTTTTTTTAGGGTTAAGGTGCAAAAATATCCCTAACGTTTTGGGCCAGGAGCAATTTTACTCCTACCGTCTAAAATGGTGCAATTTTACCCCTAACGTTGGAAGCAAAGAGCAATTTTACCCCTAACGTTAATAAATTGGGTTAATTTGAGAAATAATACATCAAACTGTATTCTCGGTCATGAATCTTGTCATCTACACTTCATACGTGTGTCATTTTATCAGTAACAAATCATAAACATACGTTGGGATGTGAAAAAAATATATACTATCTTTTTGTACGAATTATACAAAATAAATTCAAAACATTCACCAAGTTTATAAATATTAATCTCAAATTCTATTATTAAATTATAAAAAACATAAAATCCTTTTTTCAGAACGAATTGTCATGCAATTGATGTTGAATAAGGAACAAAAATATCTGTGTTTTATAATAGTGTCTGAAATTGATCTAATTTATTAACGTTAGAGGTAAAATTGCTCTTAACTTCCAACGTTAGGGGCAAAATTGCACAATTTTAGACGTTAGGGGTAAAATTGCTCCTGATCCAAAACGTTAGGGGTATTTTTACACTTTAACCTTTTTTTTAGTGAATTACTATACCCAGCCTCAAATTCCCACCCCTAGCCCCGTGAAAAGACCGAAATACCCTTTAGATAATTTTTAGAATTCTCAAATCCTCTCAAACAACCTAAACTCTCTTTAATCTAATCCAGACTAATTTATCAATAAAAACATGGATCGGTAAAGGAAAGGGACCTATGATACGTATTTCCGTTTGATTTTGATGTTTTTTGGACTTTTTTTGCATCGGATTTTGCTGTTATTCAAAATCGAAATCGGGATATGGAGCGTGTGGAGATCACGCCGTCACCTATGGTGCGGCGTATGAACATCACGCCGCACCACAGGTGAAGGCATAATAGCCTCACGCCTCACCACAGGTGACAGCGTGATATTCATACGCCCTCACATTGGTGACGGCGTGATGCCCATACGCCCGTGTGGCGTATGGGCAATTTTTTTTTAATTTAGTTGAATTTAATTAAATTTTTGTTATTTTTAATTTGTTTAATTTAGTTTAACTAAATTTTTATATTGTAAATTTAATTTGTTTAAGTTTAGTCGTTGTAAATTTTATTTTGCTAATTTATTTTGTTAATTTTAGTTAATATTTATTCATGAACTTATATTATTGTTACGGGTTTTAATTAAAATTGTATATTATTTACAGGTTTTAATTAAAATTGTGTAGTTTGAACACGTAACAAGTATTTACGGGTTTAATTGAATAGCGGACTAAATTTTTTTGCCCTTCCGACACGCGAGCGTGTGGCTATTAAGCCCCACCGTGAGGTCGGGCGTGTGGCTACACGTCCGACCACAAGGTGAGGCGTGTGGCTATCACGCCCGACCACACGGTGAGGCGTGATAGCCACACGCCCGTGTGTCGTGAAGGGAAAAAAAAGAGGCTTTTTCCATCCAAAACTAATGAAAGGGCATTTTCGTCCTTTCACAGGGCTATGGGTGGGAATTTGTGGCTAAGTATAACAACACCTTTTTTTTAATATACGTAGTTTCATCAATTATGATAATTATTTTGAATTGTATAGACTACTAATTGTTTTAGGGATGAGATGCAGCACATTGACAATTAGAGACAATTTTATTCATAATGTCTAAAACCATGGTTATCAAAACCGGACCGGTCAAAGAATCGAAAAGGACAAATGGTCAAGGATTAGAGGTTCAATCGGGGTTTAACCGAGGTTCAACCGGTATTAAAAAATTATGTAAATAATAATATTTTATCCATATTTTAACTTATAAAAATTATATAAATAAAATTAAAAATATTGAATTTATAAATCCAATCATGAATTAAAAATATAATAAAAATTCAATTTATAAAAAGACTAGAAAATATAAATTACATATTTTTTAAAACTAAATAATTAGTATTATTATTAACATAACATATAAGTATAATAAAATAGTTATTATACAACTTTTTAGAGTTTTAAATTTTATTTTATGAAATATTTAAATATTAATAAAATATTATGGGTATTGAAATGATAAAATAATGTTTGTATAATATTTATAGAAATATAAAAAATTTGATAAATAAAAAGAAATATAAAAAATAATAATAAATAAATAATATTTTAAATATTTACTTTTTATAATGATTATATATATATAAAATCTGGTTCAGATTGATATTGTTAGCATGGATAAACAATTTATTCATAGCAAATTTACTTTCCCTGGTAATAAGCCCATCTTTTTTACTATTGTGTATGCGGATCCTATTATGGCCAACCGCAAATTTCTTTGGGAGGCTTTAGTTTATTTGAGTTCTAGTATGGTGGAGGCCTGGTTTGTTGCCGGGGATTTTAATGATATTACAGTTATGAGTGATCAGAAAGGGGGTGGGAATCATTATATAAATATGTGCCTTAATCATAAAAAGGATATGGATTTGTGTGGTATTTCTGATCTTGGTGCTGCTGGTCATAAGTTTACTTGGAAACGGAATAGTACCTTTGTTCGATTGGATAAAGTCTATGCTAATTTTGAGGCCCAGAGCAGGTTTCCGGATGCGGCGGTGTTAAATCTCCCCTTTCGTCATTCGGATCATTGTCTTATCCTTGTCAGATTAGTGAGAGCTCCTCGTCCAAAGGGAGAGAGACCGTTTAGGTATCTTGTGGCTTGGGAGACTCACCCTGAGTTTAAGAAATTTGTGAATGATAATTGGAAACCCCATTCTAATGTCTTACTGACTGTTGAGGGCTTTAGAAGTAATGTGGTGAACTGGAATAAGAACATTTTTGGCCATATCATTAGAAGGAAGCAGAAAATTCTAAAAAGGATGGAAGGTGTCCAACGAAGATTAGAGAGTAGATTTGATCATAGTTTGAGTTGTCTTCTTAGATCCCTCCAGAATGAGTTAGAAGCTATGCTAAAACAAGAAGAATTACTTTGGTTTCAGAAGTCTAGGAAGTCCTGGATTAAAGATGGAGATCGGAATACAAGGTTTTTTCATCTTTCCACAGTCATTAGAAGGCAAAGGAATAGGATTGATGCTATCAAAGATCCAAATGGTAATTGGATTTATGAGGATGAGAAAATCCATCTTTTGGCCCTCAACTTCTACAAAGAGTTATTCAAAGAAGATCTAGTGGATTTGGATAAGGCCCGGGCTAGGTCTACTTTTCCGACGGTTGGTGAGGATAAGGTTTCTGAAGCTTTTCTCCCTATTGATCAGAAAGAGATTGGCCAGGTTGTGTTTAGCATTGGTGCTACTAAAGCACCTGGGATTGATGGTCTCCCGGCTGGCTTTTTTCATAAACATTGGGATACTGTAAAGGAGGGAATTTACAGTTTTATTAAGGGGATTTTTGAAGGCTCTGAGGATATTAGGACCGTGAATAAAACTCTTCTGGTTCTGATTCCCAAAGTTGAGAAGCCTTCCTCTTTTTTACAGTATCCCAAAGTTGAGAAGCCTTCCTCTTTTTACAGATGAGACCTATTAGTCTTTGCAATGTGATATACAAAGTGGTCACCAAAATCGTGGCTAATAGGCTTCGGTGTATTCTCCCTGAGATCATTAGCCAGAATCAAGGCAGTTTTGTCCCGGGTAGACAGATGATTGACAATATTGTTATTGCTTAGGAGATGGTCCATTCGATGAAGATTAAGAAGGGGAAGCGGGGTATTGTGGCTCTTAAGCTGGATCTTGAGAAAGCTTATGATCGGATTAACTGGAGTTTTCTCTTGGATAGTTTGAGGAGAGCTGGGATTCCGGATAATTAGAAGAATTTAATTGAATCCTGTATTTCTTCTCCTGTCTTTCAAGTGATGATCAATGGGGATTTATCTGAGGAATTTACTCCTTCCCGGCGTATACGTCAAGGGGATCCTATGAGTCCATTCTTATTTGTTATTGCTATGGAGAGGCTTACTCATCTTATCCAAGATGTTGTTAGTTCCGGAAGGCTTCACCCGGTGTCCATAAGTAAATTTTATCCCCCGATCACTCATTTGTTCTTTGCGGATGATGTGATGATCTTTGTGGAAGGTAGTGAGGATCAAATGGGAGTGATCATGGATATCCTTAACAACTTTTTTTCTGCTTCTGGTCAAAAGCTTAACATCCAAAAGTCTAGGATGCTGTGCTCCAAGAATATGAACCAGAGGGTCTTTAACAACCTGAGTAAGATTTCAGGTATCCCTCTTACCAAAAATTTGGGGAACTATCTGGGGGTTCCTCTTCATAGTGGAAGGGTTTCTAAAGCTTCTTTTAAGGAGATCTTTGATAAAACTAATAAGAAGTGTGCTAGTTGGAAGGCTAAATCCCTTTCTCTGGCAGGTCGGCTTACCTTAATCCAATCTGTGAACTGTGCTGCTCCTAATCACCTTATGCAAACTTGTAAACTGCCTGTTCCTGTGCTTAATGGCCTTGATAAAATCAATCGACGTTTCCTTTGGGGGACCTCTGAAGAAGGAAATAAAATCCATCTGGTTCCTTGGAAGGAAGTCTGCCAGCCCAAAGAGAGGGGAGGGTTAGGGATAAGACAAGCCAGGGATAATATAAGGTCCTTTTAATGAAACTTCTTTGGAGAATGTGGCAATCCCCGTCGGCCCTTTGGGTTCGATTATTATGTGGGAAATATAGAAAGGATAAAGTCTTTGGGGGACCAAGAGAGAGAGCTCTGAATAGTTCCTTCCTTTGGAAAGGGGTGAATGTTGTGTTCTCAGAGTTTTGCTCTGGGATTGGTTGGTCGGTGGGAAATGGCAGATCCATTAGATTTTGGATAGATGCCTGACTGGGGCCGAAGCCTTTATTAGAGGAGTGCTCTTCTCTCCCGCCCCTGGAGGTTCGTGATTGGAGGATTGCTGATATGGTGGACTCTGAGGGGGATTGGATTTGGTCTAAATTCGAGGCTTACCTGAATCTGGAAACTCTCCTGAGAATTCGGGGAGTTAAGGTGAGTAGTGATAAGGATGATGGGGATTTTCGATGTTGGTCCCTTACAAACAACGGAGCTTATTCTTGTAAATCCGCTTTTGAAGCTTTCTTTATAAACTTGGATTCTCCTCCTTCTGTCACTTGGAAGAATATTTGGGCCCTGAAAGTTCCCTATCGAATTAGGAGCTTCTTGTGGTTGGGGACGAAAGACAGATTGCTCACGAACGTTGAGAGGAAAAGACGCCATTTAGTAGAGGTTGACACTTGTAGTAGGTGTAGAGGTCAGGCTGAAACTACCTGCCACGCGCTCAGAGACTGTGAGAAAAGTAAAAAGGTGTGGAAGGAAATTCTCCCGAGTCATTTACTTCCGAATTTCTTGGCCTATCCGGGTAATGATTGGTTTACTGATGGGGTTAAGGGTTTATTGTTACCCGAGTTAGAGCATGACAATATACTCTTTGCTGTTGTGTGTCACCATCTTTGGCAGTGGAGAAATGCAGATATTTTTGGAGAAGGAGCTATCATCTTCCCTAATTTACTTGCCTTTTTCTCTAGGAAAATCAGTACCACTATTAAGAGCTTTAAGGAGGAGGGCTTATCTAATTCTTTTCAGAGGAATGAAACCCATTTGGTGGGATGAAGCACACCTGGAGAAGGCACTATTAAATTGAATACTGATGGCTCCTGTTTTTCGGATGGCAGAATTGCAGCATGGGGAGTCTTGAGTGACGCAGGAGGTGCTTGGGTGTCTGGCTTTGCTCAGAACCTGGGAGTGGAATCTTCTCCGGCCTTAGACTTGCCAAAAGTCTGGGCTTAAAAAATCTTCTGGTGGAATCTGACAACCTTGAAGCGGTTAAAATTATCTCTGATAATAAGGCATTATGTCTGAGTAACCTTAATTTAGTGAAAGGGATCAGAAGATTATGTTCTTCCTTCGACACCATCAGGTTTGAACATGTTTTTAGGGAGCAGAATAGGGTTGCGGATCGCCATGTGAGATTACTTGGAGTATCCACCCTCCAGAATCCTCCGGATTTCCTTTTCTCTCTTCTTTCTGATGACCGGGTTGAGGTTAGCTTTCCCAGGCTAATCCCGGGTTAGTTTTTTTGGTTTTTTTGTTTTTCCTTCCCTTGTTTACCAAAAAAAAATATATATATATCTATATTGTTAAGATTAAACATAAGTTAATAAGTGGTCTAGTGGTTAAGCAATCATTTCTTATTCAGAGGTCCTATGTTCGAATCTCTGAAAAAGCAAATTTTTTTATTGAGTATAAAATGTAACCCGACCAGCCCGATTAACCGCGACCGGTTCAGACGGGTCACGGTTCAACCGACCGGGTTAGACGGTTCTGGCCGGTTTTCAAACATTTAAAAACCGAACCACCTTCGGCCTGGAATGATGACCGGTTCAGGTCGGACCGGGTTGAACCGGCCGGTCCGGTTCGGTTCTCAAAACCATGTCTAAAACTATGCCATTTTATCCTTAATGTTGTTGGCAAATAATAATTTTACTCTAATGATAGAAGTTTGATTAATTTCAGACATCAGTATAAAAATATATACATTGTGTTTCTTATTATGCACTAGTTATATATTTATTGGTTTAAAAAAAATGATTTTACAATTTTTCGTGATTTAGTAATGGAATTCAGGATTAATATTTTTAAATTGGGATAAGGTTCTAAAATAGATCTAAGGTTTTTGGGGAAGTATCAATTTAGGCCCAACATACAAAATGATACCAATATAGGCTTAACGTTTAAAAGAAAGTAGTGATTTAGGTATTGATAACGGAATGTGACACATCATTCATATTAATTCTTTAAGTTCTTTCAATTGCAAGTGGAGAGTGAATTTAGAACTTAACGAATAAATATGAATGACGTGTCACGTTCTGTTATCAAGACCTAAATTAGTATTTTCTTTTAAACGTTAAGCTTATATTAGTGTCATTTTGTACGTGGGACCTAAATTGATACTTTTCCAAAAACCTTAGACCTATTTTGGTACCTTATCCTCTTAAATTTGACAAAATATTTAGATTTTTTTCCAACTCGTATGAAATACGTATAGTTTTTTAAGTTTTTATTTTTTATTTTTTTCATGTCTCCTGTGAAGGTGATGTTAATAAATGATAAAATAATATTTAGCAAGAGCAGAAATGGTTTATCTTGTTCCTAGATCAATAAATCTATGTGGTTGCAACAAAAAAAAAACACTCAGATTCTAATGTTCGGAATAATCTAAAAGATGAAGTTTTGATTGCAGATTTCTACAACTTTGGATTTGCGAGAAATCTATATGTTATTGTTGTTTTGTGTTTTTTTATACATTTTATGTTTTTTTATTCTTTGTAGTTATTTTGATTCATTCGCGGATATTATATTGGCTTTAATTTGTAATCGTGTGAGGTTTTATTCCTGTTATACAAGTATTTTTCTAAAAAAAATAAATGATAAAATGATGCACACGTCTCAAACGTTTAATGAAATGTGATTGCACTGTAATTAAGTTGATGAATTATTTCTTAAATTGGCTCAACCCGCTTACTATTAGTACTAAAATGGCACCATTTTAAAATATATTTATTTCTCCAAGCGCATCAAATGATATTATTATATTACTATTTTAGATTTAGTCAAGAAGAACTGGATCATTGAATATGACCCAGAAAACAGAGATTGGGCTTTCTTCTCCGACCTGGATCAACATTTCTTCTCATAATTATTCCGTACAAACAACAACAGTATCTCCCCGGACCGTTTTGTCTTACCCTCGCAACCTTCCTGGTGAAGTAAAGCTTTACACTCCATGCTTAAATGCTCGTTCTCTATGTTTTATTCTTATCAGTTGGGACTATCATCTTCCTTCGATCTTTCCTCAAACCTAGGTCAGTTCAATTCTACTGATTTACACGATTTTCTTTTGATAATTCTTGTTCTCGTTCATGTGGATTTTGTTTTTTCCAGTGCTGTAATGTTAATCTTTGAAATTGGCCGATGAATTTGGTCTAGATTATTAACGAAATCAGTATAGCTTCGTTTTTTATCTTGAGCTAGAATAAGGACTGGTGTGGAAGGAGTTTGATCTACTTTTATGTTTTATCTGTAAATTATTATGTTGCATTTACATTTAATTGGATTTTTTAGGGATTTTCAGTATCTGGTGGGTTATAGCTATTCATGCTTTATATTTGCTTACAATTTGGAAAAACAGAATATCCTTTTTTGTGAAATCCTTGAAGTGAAATTTTCAATAGGTGTTTTTGGCATTCTAATGTGTATATTCTGCAGGCTTTTGTTCTAGAACCCTTGTCATCTTCCACAATCAATGCAGGAAATGATCTTTTGAAAAATTATAGGGAATTTAATGATAATTAGGGGAAATGGTAACTGTGAAGACATGGACAAATTGACAGACATTAAAATAGTGCTAAGATGCATTTGGTTTTTTTTTAGATATTTCTGGGATAGTACGTATTGGAATCATGTGGTATCTTGGTTTCACACCTAAAATAAGATTGAATTCAGCAAGAGACTTAACCTATGTTGCACGGAAACTCTCTTCAGTAGTGTTTCTGTGTTTCTTCTCCATTTCCATTTCAGTTTCGTTCCATTTCCGTCTCCTTTTCCCAGCTATGTTTTTTTAGAAATAATGTTTCCCGGTGTCCATTTCCGTTTGCTTGCAACATAGGACTTAAAATCTGCCTGTACTGTAAAGGCTGCAATAACCAAATCCGGATGTTTTCTTTCTCTGAGTTCGGGCTATGTTGCATGGAAACTCTTTTTTACTAGTGTTTCCGCGTTTTGTGTCGGTTTCCTTTCCGTTTCTTTTCTGTTTCCATTACCATTTCCTACCTAAATTTTCTTAGAAATAACATTTCTCGGTGTTCGTTATGTCTTTCTTCAAGTAGAGGGAAACAGAGATCAAGAGAAATGATCTTTTTTTTTTCAAAATGTAGATGACGCGAGACAATTTTGAGGCTGAATTAGCGAGAGAAAAATTTGCATTTTTTTTCTTTTACTTTGCTATTGTAGCTTCCCCGAATCATTTCGGGACTAAGACTTTGTTGTTGTTGTTGTTGTACTTTGCTATTGTAGCTTCTAGAAGTGAAGGAAAGGAAAGAGTGAAAACAAAACGTGGATGTTCTTCTTAGTACATGATAGATCTAGGTAAGAATAGAGTTAGCAATGTAGTTATAAAATCGAGAAGATCGAAAACAAGATGGCCTATGGTTTTTGATTCTTATGGTTTGTTTTTCTTCAATCTTTCATCCTTGTATGTGTTTGTTGCATATATTATTTCCTAAGCAACAAGGCCAAACTAGAGTCTCCTGAGTTTTAGAGCTGTAGCTGTTAGCTAACTTGTTAATTAAACTTGTTCCAACAATAATGTATAGTTCATATCAAATATCTTCCTCATCGAAGAAAAGGAAATTCGAGTGCATATCTATATTTCATGAACACTCCTCTTTAGTAGCGTTTCTGTGTGTCGAATCCGTTTCTGTTTTATGAAGTCTATATTTTAGAAATAATGTTTACCGGTGTCCATTTCTATTTCTGAGTCCGTGAAATATAGGTGCACAGTCTGATAGGCAACAACCTTTTCTCTCCTATTGCCTCCTTTCTTGGAGTCTTTTTCCTCCATTATTCCTGTTGAGTTCGTCATTCGTCCTTGAAAAAAGTGGCGTACTTAAGTTGCGCTTTTCATATGTTATATAAATCTGTATATTGATCTAAGTTGTGCAATTTCTTAATGCCAGGTTGGTTCTCTCTTTTTTGCTGTTTTACTCCACCAGTGTGGTTTGAATTTAGAAACAGAGAAAGAAAATCAGCTAATGCTTACCAACAAACAGCTAACGATAATAGTAAACATTGGTGTTCACATGGACACTGATCAAATGAAATTTGGTAAGTTATCATTAGATCTACGCTTTATTAGAATCTACTGTAGAGATTAAAATCATCCTAAGACTTAGATCTAATGAGCCTAGATCAACGGTAACTGTGACTTACCAAATTCATTTGGTCAGTCAGGGTGTCACGTATCAGCGTAGACATAAAAAGTAGAAGGACTAAAAATGATATTATTCTATGAGTTAGTTAAATCTGTTATTGGTTATCTATTTGTTACCCTTGCTGTTTTAATTATGGTATTTCCCTTGTCCTTTTCTAGTTTGTTAGGAGATTGTTATTCCAGCTAAGGAATGTAAAGGTACAATAGTACTGGCCATGCTGAGTCAGTGTACTATGCTGAGTCACCGTACTAATCCTTATCCTATTTAGGTCATGCATCTGTACTGGGTAATTATCAATGAAAAGTATTAATCTTCACTTCCTTCTCTCTTCCGACTATTCTCTCTTCTAATTTCTGTCTATTTTCTATAATTCTGATCTCTATTCTTCCTAAATCTCCTGAATTCTATCTGTATGCCTGACATTGGTATCAGAGACACCGTCCTCCGGCCGTTTTATGCATGATAAATACCTCCCACCAGAAAACAAGAGCAGCCAAACGCCGCCGCGCCATGGATGCCCTAGAACAAAAACTTCAAGAACTCACCACACAGTTTCACTCTAGATCTGAGGCAACTGCTGAGCGTTTAGACAGACTGCAAGCCCAGTTTCATGATACCATCTCCGATCAGTTCCAGTTTCGCAAAGAACAGATAGCTGCTCACCAGAACCTTGAGGACTTGCTCCACAACTCGGTTGAAAAACTCACCAAACTCATTCAATCAAATCTAGATCTGAAACAGCCCTCCTCTCATTCTGTTATTACATATCCTCCTGAAAAAGGCATTTTGGGAAGCATTCCTATGACTTACCAGACAGGGGAACAATCATCACACAAATTACCTTATTTCCAGAAACTACTTCCTAAATGTGAGCTTCCTTCCTTCAATGGTATGGAGGTTGAAATATGGATAAGCAAATGCTCTAAATACTTCCAGTTGTTCGATGTGGCAGAAGAGAAGAAGGTAGAGTTAGCAGGACTGTTTATGCAAGGTAAGGCTGAGAAATGGTTTAAGAACTGGATTCCAATACATCCAGGGGCTAGTTGGTCAGTGTTCATTGATGAAGTGGGAAAAAGATTCCAGGAAACAGAAATCACTGAAGTGGTGGAGCAACTGTCACAGCTGAGACAACTTTCTTCTGTGGCTGCCTACCAGGACCAGTTTGAGGAAGTTAAGTTGAAGATGGAGAAGGAGCATCCTGAACTCACTGAAGCATACTACACTAAGAGCTTCATAGCTGGGCTCAAACCCGAGATTCGTGCAGCAGTCAGAACTCATGAACCCAAGGAAGTTTATGGAGCGATAAAGCAAGCTAAGTACCAAGAAACCTATCTAAGAGAAATGTTAGAGATGGTTAAACCAAAACCGACCTTTCGTTCACCTCTTTCTCAAAAACCTTGGCAGCCTTCCACTATCACTACTAAGCCTCCTGTATCAACCCAGAACACATCCTATCCTAAGCCACAAGACCTCAAGCCAAATACCTTCCCTATTACTAAGAGAGTTCCGGGGGCTTGCTGGAAATGTGGGGAGAGATATTTCCCTGGGCACCAGTGCACCACAAAGAAACTTTTAGCCATTTCTGCAGACGAGGATGCAAATGCTGAAGAGGCTGAGTTAGGGTTGGACACAGAGGAAATTACAGAAGAAGCAGCAGATGAGGTGGAGCAAATGCTGGTTTCCTTGAATGCTCTGGATGGAGGGCTCACCAACACCACCCTTAAACTAAAAGGTACCCTAAATAAAAGACCTATAATGATCTTGATTGATAGTGGGAGTACCCACAGTTTTGTGGATACTAAAGTAGCTAAAGAGGCAAAGTTACCCCTAGTGGCAGTAAAACCTGTAGTTGTGACTGTAGCTGATGGCAGACAGCTAACTGTCACCTCTAAATGCAATGACTGCAACTGGTCAATGCAGAACAACAGATTTACTTTTACCTTGAGGGTTATAGAGTTGGGTGATTATGATATTATTTTAGGCTCGGATTGGATGAGGGGACACACTCCCGTCACTTTTGACTTTGATAAAAATAGGCTGTTAGTTTGCAAGGATGGAAGGCAGATCGAATTAAAAGGGGTCAGTGATGAAATAAGCCTGAAGCTTATGACAATTAAGTCTGTGAACAAGCTAGTGTCCAAGGGGTGGAAAGGGGTTACTAGTAAGTTATTCCTCATGATCATGCACACACCAGCAGAGACTCCTAACCTAAACACCACAACCTCAATTGATCCTACACCAACAGACCCCATACAACTACTCCTATCACAAAACAACCACTTATTTCAACAGCCTACAACCTTACCACCTACACGCACCCATGATCACTCTATACCCTTAAAACAAAACTCAGAGCCAGTAAATCTCAGACCTTACCGTTACTCTCATCACCAAAAAAACGAGATAGAAAGGTTGGTGGAAGAAATGTTGGAAGGAGGCCTCATTCGAGCCAGTACTAGCCCTTATGCCTCACCAGTGCTGTTGGTTAAAAAGAAGGACGGATCCTGGAGATTCTGTGTGGACTTCAGAGAGCTTAACAAGGCCACCATTAAAGACAAATTTCCTATACCCATCATTCAGGAGCTCATTGATGAACTCCATGGTGCCACAAAATTTTCTAAGCTTGATTTACGTGCAGGTTACTACCAGATTCGCATGACAGAGGCAGACATTTACAAAACAGCATTTAGGACTCATTCCGGCCACTATGAGTTCCTAGTTATGCCCTTTGGGCTTACCAACGCACCAGCCTCATTCCAATCCCTCATGAACTCCATTTTTAAGCCCTACCTACGCAAATTCATCCTAGTGTTCTTTGACGATATTCTCATTTATAGTCCTAACCTGGATTCCCATTTAGACCACCTGCAAATTGTTTGTGATATCCTCACTCAGCACCAATTGTTCCTTAAGGCCTCTAAGTGTGAATTTGGGGTTGATCATATCTCCTATTTAGGACATATCATTTCAGCAGACGGGGTGGCTACTGACCCTGTCAAGGTGGCTGCAATGCTCCATTGGCCACTTCCAACCACTCTCAAGGGCCTTAGGGGGTTTCTAGGCCTCACGGGCTACTACAGGCGGTTTGTTCAAGGGTATGGAATCATTTGTCGTCCACTGCATGACTTATTGAAGAAGGACCAGTTCCATTGGAACGCTGCAGCAACAACAGCCTTCACTCAACTAAAAAGCCTCATGTCACAGGCCCCGGTCTTAGCGCTTCCCGATTTCTCTGCTCCTTTCACAATTGAGTGTGATGCTAGTGGTGTAGGGATGGGTGCAGTACTAATGCAGAATCAGCGGCCTCTTTGTTACCTTTCCAAAGGCCTATGCCCCCGTAACCAAAAATTGTCTGCCTACGAAAGGGAATTCCTAGCCCTCCTACATGCGGTGACAACTTGGAGACCATATTTGGAGCACTCTAAGTTTGTGATTAAGACTGACCAGGAGAGTATAAAGCATCTACTGGAGCAGCGGCTTCACACCTCCCTGCAACACAAGGGTATTTCCAAACTGTTAGGTTTGGAATACACAATTCAATATAAAAAGGGTTCTGAGAACCGTGTGGCTGACGCCCTATCCAGACAGTTTGAGGACCAAACAGTTCTACATCCTGAACTTTTAGCCATATCTGTGGCAGTTCCGTCTTGGTTAGACGACATTCAAGCTTCCTATTACCAAGACTCCTATGCCACTGCTCTTCTTCAACAGCTTTCAATTCAGTCCACATCAAGCACTCATTTCACATTAGACAAGGGTCTCCTCAAATACAAGCAGCGCCTGTACATTGGTAGTTCAACTGACCTTCGTAGTAAGCTCATCACCGTATGCCATGACTCGCCTATTGAGGGACACTCAGGCATTAAAGGAACCCTCTCCAAACTCCAACAAAGTTTCTACTGGCCACACATGGCCATTTCAGTCACTAAATGGGTCTCTCAATGTGATACTTGTCAACGGTGTAAGGCGGATTTAGCCCCCTATCCTGGCCTCCTTCAGCCGCTTCCTATTCCTAAGTCTGCCTGGACAGACATAGCAATGGACTTTATTGAAGGTCTTCCTAGGTCAAACCACTATGACTCTATTTTGGTTGTGGTGGACAGGTTTACTAAAACAGGGCACTTCATTCCATTCACACATCCATTTTCGGCTGCTACGGTGGCTAAGGCTTTCCTCGATCAAGTGTTTAAGCTCCATGGGATGCCTAATACAATTGTTACTGTCAGGGACAGGATCTTCACAGGTACATTTTGGCGTGAACTCATGAAGCTCATGGGCACCAAACTGCTCTTTAGCAGCGCATACCACCCCCAAACGGACGGCCAAACTGAACGGTTGAATCAATGCCTTGAAGGCTACCTTCGCAGCATGTGTTTCCTCACCCCTAAGCATTGGGCTAAATGGCTGTCCCTTGCAGAATACTAGTACAATTGCACATACCATAGTGCAATTAAAATGACTCCTTTTCAAGCTTTGTACGGTATGACTCCTACCTTACCTGTATTACCCTGCATCACCTCTAATGTTGCAGCAGTGGATGGTTTTTTGTTGGAACGTGAACGCATGAATCAAGCTCTTAAAACTTGCCTCGCCCAGGCACAGAACCGCATGAAACAGTTTGCTGATCGTCATAGGTCTGACAGGACTTTTCAACCAGGGGATTGGGTCTTCCTCAAACTTCAGCCTTACCGTCAAGCTACCATTGCTCTACGCTCTTCTCAAAAGATCTCTGCAAAATTCTATGGCCCATTCCAGGTCTTAGCTAGAGTGGGCAAAGTGGCATACCGACTCCAGCTGCCTCCTTCTTGCAAAGCTCACCCGGTTTTTCATGTTTCCCTCCTCAAGCGAAAACCCGACCCTCTCACCCCTGCCTTAACTACTCTTCCTCCCCTAGAGGATGGTCCTGCTGCTGTACTACCAGCTCGAGTTTTGAACACACGCAATGCCATCATCAATGATGTGATGGTGCCGCAACTACTCATTCACTGGTCCGGGTTGTCTCAATTGGATTCTACTTGGGAAGATTCTACTTTCATCGCTCAACAATTTCCAGAATTTTTTCATTCTTGGAGACAAGAATGTGCTCAAGGAGGGGGAATTGTCACGTATCAGCGTAGACATAAAAAGTAGAAGGACTAAAAATGATATTATTCTATGAGTTAGTTAAATCTGTTATTGGTTATCTATTTGTTACCCTTACTGTTTTAATTATGGTATTTCCCTTGTCCTTTTCTAGTTTGTTAGGAGATTGTTATTCCAGCTAAGGAATGTAAAGGTACAGTAGTACTGGCCATGCTGAGTCACTGTACTATGCTGAGTCACCGTACTAATCCTTATCCTATTTAGGTCATGCATCTGTACTGGGTAATTATCAATGAAAAATATTAATCTTCACTTCCTTCTCTCTTCCGACTATTCTCTCTTCTAATTTCTATCTATTTTCTATAATTCTGATCTCTATTCTTCCTAAATCTCCTGAATTCTATCTGTATGCCTGACACAGGGTCCATGTGAACTCGAGTAAACATTAGGGCATGTTTGGTCCAACTGTTGTTGTTAGCTGATTTCTTTCCGAAATTGCTATCAACAAATGTTTCTCAATCCTGACCAAACCCTTGTAATTGAATCTTTGATAAGAGTTAAAACCTAATGAGTGTTTTCTTTGAACAGGAATCATTTCTACATTATGAGTACATCTGAACATTCTGACATGAGTTACTACCCTGGACCTGAAGATTTTGAAATAACTAGCCCTGAAGGTTCCGAGTTGAGTTCATCCGAAGGCTCCGAGATCAGCAGCTCTAACGAAGAATCCCAAGTAGTGAAGTGCTCTTGCGGGCTTATGGCAAGATTACGAGTGTCTCGTACGAGAAAAAATCCTTATCGCCTATTCTATAACTGTCCCCGGAGCTACAGTTCGGTAAGTACATCACTTCTCCCTCCGAAACAGTCTTCAGCCCACTCGTTTTCCCTAATTATGCCCTTTATTGTCAATGCCAGCAATGTGAATTCTTCCTTTGGGCTGATGAGCCAGCTCTAAGTGGCGATAGACATGTCGACGAACTAAATCTGATACGAAACGAGTGTACTCGACTACACAGAAGAACGGACGAAATCGAGCAGCGACATAATGAGGATAGAAGCGAATGGGAAAGGGAAAGAAGTGAGCTAATATCAGAGGTAATGAGTATGCAAAATGAGCTTATGGAGATTAAACAAAGGATTAGAATAGCAAATGAATCAGATCTTATGCCGCCTGTTGATAAGTTTTTAAGTGCAGAAGATGAAGAAGATGATGCAATAGTTATATACACTATATAGTTGTTAATTTAGGCAGCAGATTAGATGTAAATACATATTTTATGCCTTTCAGCTATGTTGCACGGACACTCTTTAATTGTGTTTCGTATCCATGTCTGTTTTCGAGCTATGTTATAAAGGTTATGGTTTAGAAATAACGTTCCGGTATCCGTTTCTGTTTTGGTTTGGTGTACATGCAACATAGTAATCATTAGAACGTCTTACGGAAATATTACTTTCATTAAAAAAAAAAAAAAAGATTGATTCATCGGTTCAATACTCATCAAACGTCTTTTAGTGTTTGAATTTGCAGTCTCCAAATTAGAGTGAACTGCAGGAAAATAAACTGAATCAAAGTGAACCGAAAAAATAAGAAGTGAAATAAACTATATTGCGGTTCATGCTCTTAGCCTCACATTCTGCCGCTTCCACCATTTCCAACTTCACTACAAGATCAAAAAAATTCAATTAACATAAATAAGTACAAAAAAATCTACTATACTCCTGAAATAATTATCCGTCCCATTAATTGTGTCACTTGTAAAGATTTATATTCTGACACCAGTAACTCCTTTGAAGTGGAATGAATTGCATTCCTCTTTTCATTGGTCGAGTTTATTACGTTAAGAATATATATACAAAATTTAATAATTCAATAAAAGAACCGGATAAAGAATTTACCATTTGGTACGATGAGAAATAAAAGTATCAAAACAACACAGCATTGCCGCATAGAATTCTCCATTTTGCAAAAAAACTATATAATGATAATAATAATAATTTTATAATATATCTGATTAAACCGTTCATTCAATCTCTCTTTATAGGCTTAATACATCATTTGCCCCTGAACTTGTCCAAAAAGCTTGATTGGCCCCTTGAACTTTCAAAGTGTCCCGATAGCCTCTGAACTTGCATAAAAAGTTCAGTTAGCCCCCTGAACTTGTGCAAAATGTAACGACTTGATTACTCGGTTACAAAAAACGTAAGTTAAATGCGGAAGATGTATTAAAAGAGTCTTAAAAAATGTAAAACGACCAAAATCGGGGTATGTAGTTCTAATATTAGAGAAGACAAGTTGTATAGTTGAGCAAGTAATAACTTCATTTTTAATTTATTTTTGAATTATGTAATAACATTCTAAGATGCGTGTAATACATCTTCCGCATTTAACTTACTTTTTTGCGACCGAGTGATCAATTGATTACATTTTACGCAAGTTCAGGGAGCTAACTGAACATTTTATGCAAGTTCAGGGGTTATCGGAACACTTTGAAAGTTCAGGGGGCCAATCAAGCTTTTTGGATAAGTTCAGGGGGCAAATGATGTATTAAGCCCTCTTTATATAAGGGAAAGCCAAATCTTATAAAATCACACGTTTTAATTTTATTCCAATTTTAGGAGTATATAGATTTATTTATGTCAGTAAGTTATTGAAAAGTTTAATTTTATAATCTAGTATTATCCTGTTTATAGAAAAAAAATCTTATTAATACATATAACAAAATCTTCAATTTTTTAAACCATAATTAGGAAAGTTTAATCTTTTTTAACCTTAAATTAAAAAAAAAAAATTTAAGAGACTTTAACCTTTTTTTTTTTGGATAAGGTACAAAAATACTCCTAATATTTATAGTTAGGAGCAATTTTACCACTAATGTCTAAAATAATGCAATTTTACCCCTAATATTGACAGGCAAGAGCAATTTTACTCCTAACATGACAAGTTTCATCAATTTGAGAAATAATTCATCAAAATATCTTCTCGGCTATTAATTTTGCCATCTACACTTTACATGCGCATATTTTATCACTAATTAGTAACATAAACAATTTAAAAAAAATCAAAAAAATAAATTGTATTTTGTATAAGTTGGACAAAAAAAGATTCAAATATTTCACCGAATTAAAAAATATTAATCTCTAATTCTGTGATTAAATAACAAAAAATATTAATTTTTTTTCCTGAAACCAGTGGATATGCAATTGATATAGAATAAGGAACAAAATATCTCTGTTTTATATAATGATGTCTGGAATTGACACAATTTGCCAACGCTAGGAGTAAAATTGCTCTTAGTTGCTAACATTAGGAGTAAAATTATACCGTTTTAAACGTTAGGAGAAAAATTACTCCGGACTATAAACGTTAGGGGTATTTTTGTAATTTTTTTACACTATTTAATGTCACTGTTTTGGATTTTAACTCTGAGACAAAAAAAAAAAAAGTCTCTTCATATACCTTATATAAAAGCATTCTTGTATATTAATGTGCATCCCTTAATCTTCCACATTCATCATTAAAATTAATACCAAATTAGCAATAATGTTTTTCCATATAAAATCTTTAATCCACGTATGAAAATTTTGAGTTGGAATTGCCGTGGCTTGGGACATGCCAGGGCAATTCCTGTTGTTTGTGAGCTTGTTAGAGTTCATAAACCGGATGTAGTGTTTCTGTCTGAGACTTTGGTGTGTAAAGCACGTATTGAATTCATTAAGAGTAAAATTAAGTTTGCTGGCTGCTTTGTGGTTGACTGTATTGGACATAGTGGTGGGATGTGTGTTCTATGGAGAGAGGCTGGGGAGTGCTCACTCTTATCTTTTTCTAATAATCACATAGATATGGAAATTATGGATTCAGTTAAAGGGAACTGGAGATTAACTGGATATTATGGTTTCCCGGAGAGGGCTAGAAGAAGAGTTTCTTGGGATTTACTGCGCTTTATTGCCTTTGCTTCGTCATTGCCATGGACGATTATTGGTGATTTTAATGATCTTCTTTCTCCAGATGATAAAAAAGGTGAGCACGATCACCCTAACTGGTGTTTTCAAGGATTTAGAGAAGCAATAAGTGATTGTGGTTTACTCGATTTGCCTTGGAGGGGTTATCCTTTTACATGGATTGGGCATAGAGGTAAATGGAATGAAGTACAAGAAAAGCTGGATAGGGCAATGGCCAATTCTGATTGGCTACTACTTTTCCCTGAAGCCTCTTTACTTAATATCACGGCGCCTCTATCGGATCACAGTCTGATTCTGGTAAACACAATTACAGATATTGAAAGTCGGCCGTGTAGGAGATTTATGTTTGAAAGGAAGTGGTTTAGAGAGGCAACATTAGAGGAAACAGTGAAGGAGAGCTGGAATAAGGCCGATTTTATGCCGTTGCTGGACAAATTAGATAATGTGTCAAATTCTCTTGATCGTTGGGGCAGGGGTTTACTTCGTGCAGAGCGTGAGGAGGTGAGTAAGTGCTCAGTAAGACTTGAACAATTAAGAGAATCGGACTCTGGGGCAGCGGCTGAAGAATATGAAGAGGTAAGATTAAAATTGATTGACAGACTTCTTAAATGGGAAGACCATTGGAGGCAGAGAGCAAAAAAATCGATTGGTTTAGAGATGGGGATTCCAATACGAAGTTGTTTCATGCTTTTGCAAATGGTAGACAAAAGAGGAATAAAATTGTGAAATTACAAAGGGATGGTGGGAGCTGGACGTCAAGTACGGATGGGTTATGCAAAGAGGCAATTTCTTATTTTAAAAATTTGTTTGGTGATGCTGGTATGGGGCAGGCAATAGGGAATGATTCAGGTAGGATCAGTGATTTGTCATCCGTCTGCAATTTAATCAAAACAAAGGTCACACCTCTGGATAATGAAAGATTATCTGAACCATTTACCCTTGATGAGTTCCGAAGGGCACTTTTTGACATGCACCCGGATAAGTCCCCCGGCCCGGATGGTTTTAATGCTGGCTTCTTTCAACGATTTTGGCTGTTGATTGGTCCTTTAATTTTTCAAGCAGGTAAATCTTGGTTGGAGATGGGTAAGTTCCCTTCTACTCTAAATGATTCAATTATTACCCTCATCCCGAAATGTGAACAACCTTTGTCTATGAAGGACTTGAGACCCATTGCTTTGTGCAATGTGATTTACAAAATCATCTCAAAAGTTCTTGCAAATCGGTTAAAAGAAGTGCTTCCTAATCTCATATCTGAATCTCAATCAGCCTTCATTAAAGGTAGATCAATTCATGATAATATTTTGATTGCTTTTGAAATAATTCATAGTATGAAAAGAAATATTGGAAGGAAAAAGGGGGAGGTTGCACTTAAGATAGATATAAGCAAAGCATATGATAGAGTGAGTTGGGATTATTTGTCACAGGTTCTCATGAAGTTGGTCTTCTCGGAGGTGTGGATTGGATATATAATGTTGTGTGAAATATTCAATTAAAGTTAATGATCAAATTGTTGGTCCTTTTTCCCCCCGGAGAGGTTTGAGGCAAGGTGATCCACTATCGCCTTATTTATTTCTATTATGTGTTGAAGGGTTGTTTGCTTTGATACTGGAGGCTGAAAGAAGGGGGGTTATTTATGGAGCTAAAGTGAATAGAAGGGCTCCAGCAATCTCTCATTTATTGTTTGCTGATGATTCTTTTCTGTTTGTTCAAGCGAATATTGAGGAGTGTAGAGAATTAAAGAAGTTGCTAAATTTGTATGAGCATGCTTCAGGACAAGCTGTCAATTTCTCTAAATCAGGCATACTGTGTAGCAATAATGTACATCCAATGCTAGTTGAGGGGATCTCATCTATTTTGGAAGTTTCTCAACCTATCAATACAGGTCGATACCTTGGTTTACCTTCACTTGTTGGAAGAAAGAAGAAGGTGATATTTGCATTCTTAAAAGATAAACTATGGAAGAAAATTCAATCTTGGAGATCTAAGCCCATATCAAAAGCTGGTAAAGATACTCTAATCAGAGCAGCAGGTCAGGCTTTGCCGGTTTATTTTATGAGTGTTTTTATGCTTCCTATTTCAACTGCTGAAGAACTTCAAAAGATGTTGAATTCATTTTGGTGGGGTACTAAGAGAGACGGGTCAAGAGGGATAAATTGGTTGGCTTGGGATAAATTATGTATTCATAAAGATGATGGTGGATTGGGTTTCCGAGATTTCACTGCCTTTAATTTAGCAATGCTGGGAAAACAAGGTTAGCGATTACAGTCAGCCACTGAGTCTTTGGTCAGTAAATTTTTTAAAGCAAAATACTATCCAAATGGGGATTTTTTAAAAGCTAGGTTGGGTCACTCACCAAGCTATATATAGCGAAGTATTTGGGGTTCTCAGCTATTGTTGCAAAAAGGGGGGCGGTGGAAAATAGGAGATGGTACATCTATCAATGTATGGAAAGATCCATGGTTAAGAGATTCGCCTTCTATGACGATCTCTACCGCAATGGTTGAAGGGTTGGAAAATTTAAAAGTAAGCGATCTCTTTATACCTAGAACAATAGAATGAGATGTTGAACTATTATAAGAAATCTTTTCGGAACAAGATGTAATGGCCATCATTCGGTCAACTCCGCGTGTATCTGGAAGAAAAGACCAGTTTATATGGAATGCTTCCCGTAATGGGTGTTATTCGGTTTGTAGTGCATACCGCCTTGGGATGGAGGAAATACCAAGCAGTACACATCTTAGAGTTGAGGGGGAGTGGCAAAAGATATGGAAAGCTAATGTGCCATTTAAAGTCAGACATTTTTGTTGGAGGCTTGTTCGTGATTGTGTCCCAACTCGTCACCGGCTCAGGAGTCGGGGGATTAACATGGAGGATGATTGTGTTATGTGTGCATGGGACTTGGAGGATAATTGGCATTTATTTGTGCTATGTCCAAAAGTTATGGAAATTTGGAGGGAGGCGGGCCTTGCTAATTTAATTGAACAATCAAGCCTTGATGCGGAACTTTGCTGGCTTCTTTTTCTATTTTTGCAGATTAGCTGGTACAAAAAATTCAGAGATCTTTATGATGCTGTTGTGGTCATGGTGGGAGGCGAGGAATGACTACTTTTGGAATCAAAAATCGGCTACAGCCGTTAGAGTCGTTATGAGGAGTAGGCGTTGTCTTGCGGACTGGAAGACGGCTAGGGAGCGAAGTATAATTTCTTCTGCAATACCTAGGGAGGACGACTGTCAGAAATTATGGCACCGACCACCGACTGATGTTGTTTCCTGTTGCACAGATGCAAGCATATTTACAATTCTTGGAAAAACAGGAGGTAGTGCAATACTTAGAGATTCACATGGTGCCTTTATCTCGGCCCAGACAAATCTGGTGGAAGGTATTATGGAAGTTAGGGAGGCGGAAGCTTGGGCGGTCTTACATGCACTTGAATGGACCATGGAGGCAGGTTACAATAAAATTCTATTTGAATCTGATTCCTTGTCCACTGTTAAAGCTATTACTTCTGGAAGTTTGGATCAGTCTGAGTTTGGTGATATTATTGGGCGATGTCGCACACTTTTATCATCTCAAAACGGTTACACTATTCGTTTTATTAGAAGACAAGCAAACGGGTTAGCTCATGCTTTTGCTAGAGCGGCCTCTCAATTTGCTAGTCACTGTTACTTTGATATTATCCCTAGTGGGTTTTCTCTTTCTGTGTTAAACTTTTACCGGCTTTTGGCTCATTAATGATATTTTGCTTCAAAAAAAAATAGTTTTAAAAGATAGGCTAATCCTATAATTAAGTTACTGAACTTTCATGCTTTTAAAGATTGAGTCGCTAATCATTTATTTTTCCAGATTAAGCATGTGAACTTTAGTTTTCACAGGCATTGAGTCATTTACTAACGTTTTCATTAAGTAAACTGTTAGTGAAGGACTCAATGCTTGTGAAAGTTAAAGATTAAAGACTTAATTAATAAAAATTATAAAGACCGTGAGCTTAATCAATAAAAGTTATAAAGATCACGATACTTAATATGATTCTTTTCCTATATTTAAGACATTTTTCAGTCCTTTATTCGGTCACTAGTCTCATTTTTCGTGTTCATATACGCGTTAGGTTATTGTAAATCAATACTACCTCCGTTCCATAATATAAGTCATTCTAAAGATTTTCACACAAATTAAGAAATACAATTAATGTAGAGCCTAATTAATGAATTTGATATTGGTTAATTTAAAAAAATTAGCTCTCATGTAATGGTTGGACAATAAGTATTGGAATGTTAAAAAACGCATAGATCAAAACAAAAAAATTTAATGTTTGGATCAAAAAACCAAACTTAAAATTCTTGGAAAACCAAAACGACTTATATTTTGGAAAAAAAATTACTTTCTAAAACGACTTATATAATGGGACGGAGGGAGTAACAAATAAAAAATAAGTGTAATAGCACCATGTGAGTTCCATCTTACGTGGATTATTATTATTTGTTTTTGTATATGTTGAAAAATAATAAATAAATAAAATTTAAAAACCCAATTTTTCTATCAAGCTTAAAAATATTTTATTTATTTTTATTAAGGATGGAAGTTGGAAAGGAGAAAAATTCCAATCGGGTCCCTAAAATAAAAAAAAGGAAAGAGAAAAATACAGAGCATCCAATAGAGGAGAGTTGACAAAACTTATAATCCGGACAATCAGAAAGGTTGTCCAAAAGAAACTAAAAACAGAAATTGGAAACTCAGTTCCACCAAACTAAATGAGCCACAATATGACCATGACGCGCAAGTGCGTCAGCAGCTCTGTTGCCTTCTCGATAAATGTGAGAAGCAAAGACAGTCATCTGAGAGCGTAATAAGAGGCAAGCTAACCAATCATGACGAACCTCCCAAGGCACTTCCATAGATTTGGATTGAAAAAGCTCCACCACATAGGTGGAATCTGATTCTAACCAAATCTTATGTCAATCCATGTCCTAGGTCGAAGGAACAGCAAAAATCGTTGCTCGGAGTTCTACCAAAAAAGTAGAGGAAGAACTCGTGAATGGGAATGAACCCAATGGGAACCTTCTATTATTACGAAAAATACCCCTACAAGCTATCAAAATAAGAGAACCGGAACTGAACGGATATAATAGCAGGAGCTTATGGCAGACGATAAGGAATATATAGCTGATCAAGAATCTGACGATTGACAGATGAACCCGAGACACCAATCTGAACAGAGTCAACTTCTCGAATTAAAACCCAGAGCTTTCGAAGAGCAAAGATAATGTTAGGAATGGTTCCATTGAAAATGACATCATTCCTAATAAACCAAAGTAACCAAAGCAAAGTGACAGCGATCGATGTCCACATAGCACTAATTTGAGGACTGAAAGAGTGATCTGAAGCTTTGAGGATTAAATGTAGTATAATATCCAGATAGTAAATACGTTTACCAAAGAGGCTTTTAATAGCCGACCAAATCACAATAGCAGAGGAACATCGTAGGAAAATATGGTCCAAAGTCTCAGAAGCGTTTTTACATAACGGGAGCGCGACCCCGAAGCCTCAACTGGTCTTGTGTGGGGAGCCTGCCATGAATGGCTCTCCAACAAACCAACGAACGATATAGAGGAAGGAAATGCTTCCATATAAAAGAGTGTCAGGGAACCAGATACTGGGCGACAAAAAGAAAAGAATAATAAAAAAAATTATTGTGAACTTTTTTGCTGGAGCAAGAAGGCCAAAATGGGACATCCTCCTTATGAAGCTCAAGAGCCACATCTTTGATATCATCTTGAAAAGCCACTACCGAAATTGGCAGATTAGACTAAGATGAAGTGGAAGAATAGCGTGAAACTGTATCTGCTGCTAAGGTAGGGTCATTTCTAGGAAGATGAAGATGATGAGCGATCGATGGACGTAACCAACCCCCATACAAGAATTGCATCATCGAGTTCAAACCGAGCCACCAAGAAGAAATAGGCTGAAGAGAGCTCCAAACGGAAGAGAAAATGGGTGTCGTTTTCGGCTCCAAGGAAAACCAAACTCGTATTAAGATCCTAAGCCAGTTTACCCATCATTTCCTGATTAAGAACAACAAAGTTTTTTTATCCCAAGACCTCCTTTAGACTGCAGCATACAACAGAGAGACCAAGGGACGGTGATAAACTTGCAGGTACCTGGACTGTCCGTCCAAATGAAATTCCTAACAGTTCTATTTAAATATTTTAGCATGGAAGCAGGCCATTTATAAACAGCAAAGAATGCAAAAGGGAACTAGAGATGATAGATTTGACCAACAAATTTCTCCCAGCCATCAATAGAAGTTTTCCTTTTCAAGGATTAAATTTCGACAGAATCCGGTCAAGTAAAGATATAGAATCATGAACATTCTCTACAAATTGATCAATAATTTCTAATCCATCATTGACTGCCAAATTCAAAATATGTGCATAACAATGTACATGCAACAATTGTTTATCCAACCAAAGACAATTAGAAGTTATCAAGAAGAACATCAGAAACCACTTCAGCGGTATGCGGACAAGGCACATGTAAGAACCTAATTAAAAGTATAATTATACATTTCAAACAATAATAAAAGCTAAGGTATTAAAAAATTACCGATGCTTTGACCTCTCAAAATCCATGATTTATCAATAAAAATGTGTTGTTATTATCATAAAGCCCTTCTTTTGATGTATTGTTTTCCACATGTCAATTGTAATGACAACTTTACTCTTGTTGTTTTCAAGCAACTGCTTCAACCTTGGCTTTTCATTCTCATATATCATGAAGATGTCAGTTTTAATAGTATTACGACTAACACTCTTGAACTTTGGTTGAGTAACACTCATAAATCTGTGAAACCAATAATGCTCCACTATTATATATGGGTATTCATGAAACGTAATCATATATGCTAACTATTTTCTAACAAGTTATTCATTAAACTCCCAATTTGAAAGTGATTTCCTTGTATCATCAATCTTACCTCCTAATATACTTTACTTTATGTCCCTTGTTGTTCTTAATGGACATATGTGAAGTGACCACATAAGTGTATGGTTTCATCCCCTGACTCTCCACCAAGTTTCTTATGACAATAATTTCAAATTGCCTTCCACTTGTCACCATTTTTTTTTTGTCTTTTAAAGTGATTCCATAGGTTTGACGGGCCTCGTTTGGTTGACAAGGTTGCTTATTCATTTGAATTGTTTGTTTTACTAGAATCCTTTAGTGTCGAGTTGGTTGACACCTCTTGTCCAATCGTGGTTGACTCCTCTCTTAGTCCTCCGTTTGGTAGATTTTTTACAACAACTACTACTTCCATTAACATCATTATTTGTAGACGAATCAACGTTACTAACTTTATCCATGATTCACCCACAAAATATCATTCAAAATCAATCATATAATCAATCATACGAAATATTATTTCATATAATCAATCATACAAAATATCATTTCATATAATCATATAATCAATCACACAAAACATCATTCAAAAGCAATCGTATAATCATATAATCAATCATACAAAATATCATTTCATATAGTGATATAATCAATCATACAAAATATTATTCAAAATGAATCATTTAACCATATAATCACATAATCAATTATACAAGATATCATTCAAAATTAATGTTATCAATCATATAATGAATCAAAATCAACCATACAAAATATAATTTGAACTTTTTAAGTAGAAGTGAAACTTATTCTTGGACAACATAGATATGAGATTAGACGTGATCTGATGCATATTCATATATGTAATCCCAAAACAATACGACTAGATATTATAGCTCAAGTATACCATCAATATTAACAGAGAATTCAGAGGAAATTAATTCACATGAAAAGAGATAAGATGACAATAAGCAATCCAAAAACAGGGATTGAGAAATGAATAATAGTTTATGATGTTGTTGTTAGTTGTTTATTATTTGATGATTAATAATCAGTATCAAATAAAATTGTGATTAATTATTGTTGTAGTATATGATATCAGACAAACATACAAAGTTGGACACGTGTTCCCATCGGATGAAGTAAGGACACGTATCGCAAGAAAAGCCTCCACATCAAGCTGGGTAAAGGTATATAATCATTCAGCCATATGGACGAATAGGAGGAGAATTCCGAAGTCACAGCAACACACATCCTTGATTCGATGCCTAGAATCACAGGATGACAGTTTGGTGAAATGTAAACTATTATTTGCAACTAGCAGACACTCCCCACTCAAAGACTAACATGTGTCCATGGGCTGAACTAGGGCTTACAATTTGACTGACTACAGATTTTCCCCTGACCCTTTATAAATAGAACAATTTGCTACACACCTAAGGTACATTTACATTCGCTACACATAAGCTCTAATTGAATACTTTTTTAGTACCAATCCTCTTTAACTCTGCTAACTTTAGCATCAGAGTGGGGTTGTCGCTCCCTAGCCTCTCATTTGATCTCATTTTCTATTTTATCTCAGGTATCGAAGGAATCCTAGCTAACTTTAGAGAAGTACACTTAGATTTGCTCGTATCAAATTGGTGCAATGAGCGTGGATCGAACAGACGCATCTATGCCTCATCTTGAAAAAACTGTGAATCTATCACCCCCACAACATGTCTAAGAACCTATAATACCCGTAGACACTATAAGAAATCCCCTCAGGCTCCT
This sequence comes from Euphorbia lathyris, assembly GCF_963576675.1. NCBI lineage: Eukaryota > Viridiplantae > Streptophyta > Magnoliopsida > Malpighiales > Euphorbiaceae > Euphorbia > Euphorbia lathyris. The sequence continues at coordinate 12,691,815 of NC_088913.1, forward strand.
CCAAGTCATACCTGATCTTAACCAATATATTGAAGAATGCCTAGGCTCACTTGAGCCTGGAAGCAGGAAGTTCATGGACATGATCACCAAACAACTCATTTACAATATGGGACCATTCAAGAAGAAATCAATATGAATATGCAAGAGAAGCTGGATGAAGTTGAAAAAGTCATCAAGCTTTCGAATAACCGGGATTTTGTCTCATCTTCTACCGGAGACCACATCGTTTGCAACTTCTCCTATATAAGAGACAGATCGTTGGAATCTGAACAAGCATGCTCAAAAGGAAGGTCTAAGGAGAAGAAGTGTAGCCCACACAAGCATACATGTCATCACTCCAAATCACCCTCTTTACCTCATAGTGAGAGTAGCTAGGAAGAATCCTACGGAAAAAAAAAATACTCTCCTCCACCAAAACATTTTCTAGGGAGGAGCCCAACTAGATCTAGATCTCCACCAAGCCGAAGGAGCTTCAAGGGTTTAAAAGTTTAAAAGTGTTAAGAAAATATAGAAAGTAACTAATAATAATAATAATATACTTATTTGGAAAAAAATTCAAATAAATAAATAAAAGTCTTTAAAAAAATATGAGATTCAAAGGGTTTGAACCCATAACTTCGTACAATAAAACATGCCTCTTAACTAACTCAGCCATCTTAAAATATTGAGATTACATTGCACACACGTGAATATAAACTAAAGTCAGGGGTCTATCAAATACGGAACAAATACTACTCAAGGACAGAGCCGATTGCCCGGGGGGGGGGGGGGGGGGGTGTCGGTGCCTCCTGAGCCTTGGATTGGCTTCGCCCCTGTCAAAGATTATAATAAAACTATTCTTGGACCTCAAAATTAATGCACGAACAACTTAAAGGAAGACTTGTTATCTCACACAGAGATCCACATACCTATCTATGCAAATATTTTTAAAATTATTAATTAAATTATAGTAGATTTTTTAAATATTAATATTTTTTCATGCTTAATAGATCTAAGTGTACTTGTTTGTCTTTTCTTTCCTTTTTCTAAAAAAAAAAATAGATCTAAGTGTATATTTATATTTAATAAAAAAAATTGAATTATTATAATTTTTTTTGGTAGGAAAGGGAAAGAAAAAACAAAAAACCCCAACAACTAACCCGGGATTAGCCTAGGGAAGCTAACCCCCACCCGATCATCAGACAGCAGTGAAAAAAGAAAGTCCGGAGGAGAAGAGAATGTTGATACTCCCAACATCCTCGCATGGCCCTCAACAGCAAGTTTTTATTAATTTGCATTTTTGTTTTATATAAATTTAAATTAATATTAAAATAAAATAAAACAAATCTCGTAGAAAGCCCTTCAATACTTTTAGATTTTTTTTTTTTTTTTTTTGAGAAATTCAATACTTTAGATTCTTCAAAATCTTTAATAATGTAAAGTTAGATCTTAATTTAATTAAATAATTTCCCTAAGTAACATGGTTACATCACACCCTACCTTACTGCATAAATGTAGAAAATTCTTTGGCCTCCACCTGATCATCATTATATATTACTATAAATATTAAAATCTCATAAATCCATTGGCATTAATCACAATTAAACTCTGACATAAACACCCCAAATTAAACAATTAAACAAAAGTACACTAAATTATCCAAAACAAGAAAAAAAAAGTACAGTAAACATAAACTAATCAATCAATCAATTAATTAAGGGTAAATAATTTATTAGTCCCTTACTTTTTACCTAACACACTGTTTAGTCCTCCTATTTTGAAAAACACATTATAAAATCCCTAACTTTTGCTAATATTAACCCTTTAGTCCTTTTATCTAGTTTTTTTAGACTTGTAATCGTTATATTTTAGCATAAACAGATAGATATAAAATAACAGAGTAACATGGTCAACTTGTATTGTACTGTGGTTCTCCTAAAAGTTAAGATATGTTCGGTTAAAAATCTAAAAAAATAGATAAAAGGACCACAAAGTTAATATTAGCAAAAGATAGGGACCTTAAAATGTGTTTTTCAAAATAGGAGGACTAAACAGTGTGTTAAGTAAAAACTAGGGGACTAATAAATTATTTATCCATTAATTAATTAATTATTCATGGAAAAAGATATGAATAAATTAATAATTAAATATAAATATAAATTCAGACAGGCAGACAAATCTATTTAGGTTCTCACGTGATACATATCCTCCAGTATCTCTTTGTCTGCGCGTAACTCGCCGTGTCGTTAGATAGAAAATAGGGTCAATTACACCCATGGCCATTGAGCTTTACCCATTTTAACATTATAGCCAGTCAACTTCAATTCTTAATGGTATGGACATTGAATTTTATATTTTTTTACACCAGTGGCCACTCAACGCCTCAAAATAAAAAATTCGAAGAGTTAATGACACTCTAAGGAACTTTGATTTTGAAAATTTTCGTTTTGAGGTCATTTTGGTGTTGTTTGGTTAGGAGGGAGTGACTTTTTAAAGAGAGAAAACTTCAAAAAAGGTGAGTTTAAAAAATAAAAAATATGGTTTTATTATAAATGCCGTTCTAAACAACTTTAATTCTTGAATATTTTTATTTTGAGACCGTTAACGGTTATTTTGAGGAGTTAGTTAAAGTTGAGTGACTACTGATGTTAAAAAGTGTAAAATTCAGTGTTCATATCGTTAAAAATTGAAGTTCAATGGTCACAATGTTTAAAATAATAAAGTTCAGTAGCCATGGGTGTAATTTAACCCGAGAAAATATAAAGAATTTTAAAAAAAGGATTATTTTGCATTCATAAATATTGTAAAAAATTTAGGATAATTTCAAAAATAATTTGCCTGTGATTTTTGTCGCTGCAAACATAGATTCTCAGCGATTAGCAAAATTAAAGATTTTTAAATAGATATTGGTAATTTGATTATTGATAATCTCAAATTAGAAAATCGCAGTGGCTTGGTGGCTTTGCGGTCAACATCAGAGTCTGTACAGTTACTTTAGCTGAGGTCTAGGGACTTTACTATGGTATGGAACTCGCATGGAGGGCCGGGGTGCGTAAATTGATTATTGAACTTGACTCAGGTCGTTGTGGGATTTTATGGAGCAGTTTGTATCGATACATCACTCATACTATTGGATTATTAAACATTGTAAGAAGTTTGAAGCGAGAAAAATGGGTGGTTAAAGTAGTGCATTCTTACCGAGAGAGTGACAAATGGCGAGCTACGTAGGTAGTCTTCCCTTGGATCATCACGTGTGTGATGTACCTCCTGCCGGCATTCAGGATATTCATATAGCTAATTCGAAACCCATGTAGTTAGGTTAATTAGTTTTATTTTTTCTTTTTACTTTCTTGTTTTCCTAGGCTCCTAGCTTCCCCGTTAAACTTAAAATTATATTGTTTTGCATATAACAAATAAAGGTGTACCTTCTCTAAAACTTGCTCTTCCAGTGAGGTTTTCTTCTTTTTATTTTACTGGTTCTCACTCCGATCTGTACTTCCCTCTTATTTTAGTAGGTTCTTGCTTTCTTTTATTCTTCTCCTATCCCAAGTCTACTCTCTTCGCCACTCCCTTGGATATGTTTCTTTTGGATCTAAATGGGGAGGTTCACGGTGTGTGGAGGTTCTGTAACACGAGCTAGAAAGAACTCAAAGTGTTTTCTATTTTGTGAGGAGCATCATCGTCTCTACCCAAATTTGGCAGAATCCTGAAAGATAGTAGGCCGCGAGAACAAAAGATGGAAAAATAAGCTCTTCAATGGTATTCTCTTCTTCATCGTCATTAATATGTTTGCTTTTATTGTTCAGGATTCAGTACCTACATACAACCATTTTTGGTTCGTATGTGTTTTTCAATTCTATTCCTGGGATCTCCTTTTTCGGCCTGCTGATGAAGTTCAAAAGGTTCAGGAAACTTCCTACCAGTTCAAAGATTTGGTTTTAGACGTGATTTGTCTCCTTACAGATTCCATATGCGGTGTTCTTGACCTTTATATTAAATCTGTTGTTGAAATTTTGTTTATTGTGTTTAGATCCTTGTTAGGTGTGATTCGATACATTATAGTATCTTGCTTTTTTCCGTTAGCAGACAATATCGGCTCTCAGTCTGACTATCTATTGTATGTTTGATTAATTATTGAACTGCTTGTTTGTGTAATAATAGAAAAAGGGTTAATTATAAATAGATGCTATGTGGTTTCACGAATTTGCATATGGGTACATGTGGTATTTTTCGTTACAAAAGCAATCATGTAATTTGTAAAATTTTCATTTTTTTTGTTAACTTTGTCAAATTTGGGTGATAACGACCTCAACATAAATGATTTCAAGAGTTAAATGATATTTTAAAGAACTTTAATGCTTCAACTTTTTAAATTTGAGGTAATTTATGTGCTGTTTTTTTATGAGAAATAAAGTTATGTTTAAAGACAAAAAAAACTCCAAAAATGATGATTTTGAAAAATAAAAGATATAGTTTCATGGTAAATATGATGCTAAACTAACTTTAATTTTTAAAAATATTCATTTTAAAGTCCATCCAAATTTGGCAATGTCAATAAAAAGTGAAAATTTTACAAACCACATAGTTGTGTTTGTAATGAAAAATATCATAAATACCAGTTTACAAATCCGTAAAACCAGGGGCGGAGCCAACCCAGAGCTCGGGAGGGCTCCGCCCCCCTGGCCGCCCGCTCCATCCTTGAGTAAAATGTGTCCCCCCCTAATTTTAGTATATTAATGCGTGTTTGTAATAATATAACAGAATGTTGAGATTGTTGAGTTGGTTAAGAAATTTGTTTTGTTGTAAAATATGTGTACGCTTTTCACTTTGGGCAAAATGAAGCAGCTTTATCATGCTGGATGCTAAAAAAGATTTCCTAACCCTAACGGACTGCAGTTTAAAAAATTACCACAAACTACGTAACTAAAATTAACCCATCAAATCTCAAATCCTGGTTCCGTAATTAACACTAAAAAAAATGTACTTCTCTAAAAAAAAAAAACCGTACTACTTTAATAACTATAAAGTCGAATTCTTTAAAAAAAAAAAGAAAAAACTATAAAGTTGAATTTCTACATTATCACATTTTTTTTTTGTTAAACCATCCGGTACTCCAAACCACATTGGCCGACTAATCCGGGCAGGTCCAAAGATTACGGTATTTAAATACCCTCTCAATCGCTGTTGTGGGGGATCGATCCTAAGACCGTCCTACCAAACGCAGCCCCATGCTACCACTGCGCCAACCACATTTAATATATTCTTAAAAAGAATTCACAATTCCTTAAAATAAATAAATTCACAATTGTGAAAATATCAAGCCGCGAAACCAAAGCAAGTTAAAAATTTGATCTTTTTTAACAAACAAAGGTGTCAGCAATTAAAAATCAAATCTTCTTTTCAACAAACAAAAATGCCAGATCATATGGGTCCCATTTTGCAGATATCACCGGCAGTGTTCATTAATACCACCACCGCCCTCCCTCCATTATCTTCTTCTTCACCTACTTTTGAAGCCCAAGTACGGAGAGAGTAAGGATGGAGGAGGAGGATGGGGAATGGGTGGTGGTACGGCGGCCGGCGGAGAAAGATTTATGGAAATCGAGTTCAATGGATGCTGATGAAGATGAAGACGATGATAGGCCTTTGAAAGTTGTGTTTAGTGGTCCTGCAACGCATTGGACTGATGCAATTCCCATCGGAAATGGCCGCATTGGGGCCATGATTTGGGGCGGAGTTGCAGCTGATGTTCTTCAACTTAATGGTAAAGATTATTGAAAAAATTGATCTAAACTGGCTGTGTTTTGGTCTTTTGATACTGGAAAAGTTAGCTTTTGGGTTGGAATATTATGATTTTGTTGAAGAAAATGGCTATTGTTTGAATTTGAAATTGATAGTAATTAATGCTGTATTGTCTTTGTTTGTGAGATTTTTATGGCATTTTGGTGGTAGATGCATTTCATAGTTTTAAATTTGAAGATATACAGTCACTTTAAATTCAGTTTGTTTCTAATTTTTGGATTCATCCAATTTTGAAAATTTGTGTGTTTTTAATGAGGTAATGAAATGGGAAAAATTGGTGGATTTGGGAGAAATTGTAACTATATGTTCCAATCACTGTTATTAGAATCTTACAATTCGCCATTCGAGTAGTACAACTCGATTCAATTCAGCTCTATTTCGAGCAGAATCTAAATTATAATAGAAGCTTGCGATTCGCGATTCGATTCAGCTCTATTTCGAGCCGGATCGTCGTCACAGACTCACAGTTCATCAAAAACTTCAAAAAAAAAAACTAACTACTAAACTCGCTCTCCTCTAGTCCCTAGTCCGATAATTGTTATTTATCAAATTATCAACTCAAACTAAATTCCATTCGATCATTATCAAGTTGAGAAGGCAAAAAACGGAGTCCAAAACTCAAACTAAGTTATTAACCATAGTCCGATTTGTGAATTAGTTTTATTAGGGTTGCATTTGCAATTTGAATTTTAAGTAATTGGTTGATATTATTTCTTTTTTGAGATTAAAATTGCATTTCTAGACAAAATTTTGAGTTCAACATGGTAAATATATATATATTTTTTATAGTAGTATTATGAATTTGAACCGAATCTTACGATTCACAAAATGTGGATTTCAATTCACGAGTTGAATCTTGATTTGACAACTATGGTTCCAATACTATGTAGATATTGTTTGCTTTCGGATTCAACTCATTTCTTACCCATCACTATTCTTTAGCATCTCTTTCTAATTCGGCCTTCCACTCCAACCCAACTCTCTTAAGACCGGGTTGTTACGAGCCCACCAACTTCCGTTTGATTCATCTCCGAACTAACATATATGTAAAACAACTTTGATAGCAATTTGATAGCTTGGTCCAATATCATGTAGACATTATTCATTTTGGTCCAATGGATGACCTTACAGCTTTAAAACGCTTCTACATGTATCGGAAACATGCTTTACTAATATAGCCCAGTCACTCCCTCTCATTTTCAACGTGGGATTCAGTTCATTCCGGTTTCCTTCGCTATCCTTTAAGGTCGCTCCTTACGGGATGCTCCAATACGGCGGTGCTCTTTCAGGACTGGGTCGTTACGGCAATTCACTCCTAGATTTTCGTTTTTTCCTTGTCTAGTTCCTTAAAGAAAATATTCTAATTTCTTTTGGTTTATTCTGTTGATAATCTCTGTTTGAGTTGCAAAACATCTGCCTTACTGCATCCCGTAGTATAGGATGAATTTGTCCTCCGTGTGTCGCATCTGTGAGACATCATTCATATGGATTATATTACACATTGACCAATTTCTGCTTATCATATGTTATCTTGATTCTTGTAGATGATACACTCTGGACCGGGACTCCGGGAAACTATACTGATCCCAATGCTCCAGCTGCACTATCTGTAGTCAGAAAACTTGTTGATGATGGAAAGTATGCTGAAGCTACTACCGAAGCAGTCAAGTTGTCCGGAAATCCTTCTGAAGTATGTATCTTAGTTTTCCTGTGATATAGCCATTTTTCGTAATCAGTTTTCTGTTTATGTGATGAATTTCTCTAACGTTCAAGGTTTGTTCTGAATCTAATGCGTTCTTATTAGCCAAAGCTAAAGCACCAAATCGGCCTGAAAAAACTTCATGCTTTCTGTTCCCGGACATGCTGATTTTGTTCACTTTGGTACTCTTTGTAACATTTTATTGTTTTGTGCTGTTGAAGGTTTACCAGCTACTCGGTGACATCAATCTAGAGTTCGATTCGCATCTCAAATACGATGAGAAGACTTATCGTAGGGAGTTGGACCTGGATACGGCCACTGCAAGAATCAAATACACTGTTGCTGATGTCGAATATACGAGGGAGCATTTTTCTTCTAATCCAAACCAAGTGATCGTGACAAAGATTTCGGGAAGCAAAGCCGGGTCTGTATCATTTACAGTGTCTCTAAACAGCAAGATGGATCACCACTCATATGTCAAAGGTGAAAATCAGATAATAATGGAAGGAAGTTGTCCTCCGTCGAGGGTTGCTCCGAGAACAGACAATGACAAGGGAGTTCTATTTACGGCCATTTTGAGTTTACGGATTAGCGAGGGAAGTGGAAGGATAGTTGTTTTGGATGACAAAAGATTGAAGGTGGAAGGTTCAGATTGGGCAGTTATACTTTTAGTAGCTTCTTCTTCATTTGATGGCCCGTTTACTAATCCGATTGATTCGAAGAAAGATCCTACTTCAGAGTCTGTAAATGCAATGGATTCGATTAGAAACTTGTCGTATAATGATTTATATGGACGCCATTTAGATGATTATCAGACTCTTTTTCATCGTGTTTCGCTGAAGCTTTCGAAAAGTTCAAAGAGCAGATTGGGAAACGGAGACTCAGATATGAAGAAATTGTTGGCGTTTAATAAGGATTTATCGGTAAAAGCTGCTGAAGATGATACCATTTCAGCTGCAGAGAGGGTGAAGTCTTTTCAAACTGATGAAGATCCATCCTTGGTGGAGCTTATGTTCCAATATGGTAGATATTTGCTTATTTCTTGTTCACGGCCGGGAACTCAGGTCGCGAATTTGCAGGGTATATGGAATAAGGATACCGAACCGCCTTGGGAGTAAGCTCTCTTTCTTTTAATCTGTCATTTGTCTTATAAAAGGGCGGCCCGGTGCACTATACGTCCTCGCTAAGCGAGGGTCCGGGGAGGGGCCCCACCACAAGAGTGTATTGGGGGCAAGCCTTCCCCAGCTAATTTTTTGGCAAGAGGCCGCTTCTAAGACTCGAACCCGTGACCTCTAGGTCACACCGCAACAACGTTTACCGTTGCGCCAAGGCTCGCCCTCCATATACTTCATATAAAAGTTTTTCTTGCTTCCCTAACTTCGGATAGGGTTGGACGAAAATGTGTTAAAAATTACAGATGTTGTTAGGACTAAGCATTACGATCGGCTATTTCCGTGCCGATATTTGTCGCTAATACCAAATCTGTTACAAATTCTAAATAGATTGCATCTACCAATGGAAAAATTTCATTTAAGCACGGAAATTTCCGTCGTAATTATAAATTTTTATTATTTCTCCCTAAATTGGGGGGTAGGGGGGAGATCAATGGACCCTCCGTCATCCCTGTAAATCCGCCCCTGAATGACATTGTATGTGTAATAAGCATAGTTCTCTTGGAATAACTAACAATTAAATCTTTCATTCTTTCTATTTCTTGACGATGAATTATTTTTTGTGCTTTCTCTATTATAACCAGTGGTGCGCAGCATACGAACATTAACTTGCAAATGAACTACTGGCCTGCCCTTTCTTGTAATCTTCGCGAGTGTCAAGAACCGTTGTTCGACTACATTTCTTCTCTGTCAGTTAATGGCAGCAAGACAGCAAAAGTAAGTGTTTTTCTTACACAAATTCTCAGTCGATCGAATATTTTGTATGAAGCTGTTAATATATAGTTCTGGAATGATATTCATTTGATGAACTTTTATTTGAGCCGTTAATGCATGTTTGGTGACAGATACGCCCTTTATTGTCCTTAACTTCTGTTGTTCCCAATTTGTTGCAGGTGAACTATGAAGCAAATGGTTGGGTGGTTCATCAAGTGAGCGACCTATGGGCGAAAACATCGCCAGATCGAGGAGAAGCTCTGTGGGCTTTGTGGCCAATGGGTGGAGCGTGGCTTTGTACACACTTATGGGAGCATTATACATACACTTTGGACAAAGTAAGTTCCTATGTTTCTATAACTAACTAGTACTACTTGCTTGTTTTCACGGGCACAATTGTCTCGCTAATTGGACTGTGCGACACTAGCGATACTTCTCCCCTAAAGTGTTGCTAGTCAGCCTCTCTCTCAGCGCTAAGCAAGTATGCTAGCAAAGATTAAGTAATACAGCGGAAGCGGAATGGATCTTGTACAATGGTTATGAGGAATAACCTCTTAAATTGCTTTAAGAATTCTTTACGAGCATGAATGAGCTTTACAAGATTGTACAAACTCTAACCTCACTTGTGCCATTTACGATGCCTAAACCCCTATTTATGGGCTCGCACTGACCTAGTGGACGGCCATAATCAATTACATCCAATGGTTAATATTAATTCTCTAGAATATTCCATAGAGGCGGTCCATTGGCAGGCTTGGTGGCGGTCTCTAGGGCTTCTAGCAGCTTCTGGCACAATCCAGCAGTGCGCGTGCCCGCTGGTGTTGGCTGGCAGACACACACGGGCTTGTAGGCGATGCTTCTAGCCAATTCTCGCAGCTCCTAGCACTTTCTCACCCGTTCTTGAAGTTTCTAGGTCAATCATGCCCCATCCCGTCCATTCTCACCATAGCAACGCTTCTGGTGGAATCTTCTAGAGGCGGTTTAGGAGGGGTGATGTTGAATGGAACATATCAATGTCGGGTCCTCCCATGTCTAGACTTAGTATAAGAGCTACTACAAGGGGCAGGTGACCCCCACCAGGCACGGGCGTGTAGGCCTGCTGCAATGGTCTCGTAGACTATCTGAATTGGCCCGTAGGACGGGTGTTCAAAAATTAAGCCCCTTCAATGAAAAATGGACTTCCAAATGTCAAGTTTTCATCAAAGCCAGAATCAGATGTAACTTCATAAATATTCTAATAAGACATAAGAAAGGGTTCCGTTGGCATTTTCGCATTTGCATATAGTGTAGTATTCACATACATCCCACTGATGTGACTGAGAGGTCATGGTTTCGAGTCTTAGTAGCGGCCTCTTGCCAAAAATTGGCAGGGGAAGGCTTGCCCCCAGTACACCCTTGTGGTGGGACCCCTCCCCGGACCCTCGCTTAGCGGGGACACGTAGTGCACCTGGCCGCCCCTTTTAAACATTGTTACTCATCTAACGTTCTTGTGTATGATTCTTGCTCATAATATATACTGTAATTTTCCTAGTCTAGTATGATTGCTAATGTATGCTGTATAATTAGGATTTTCTAAAAAATAAGGCATACCCTTTGTTGGAAGGATGTGCGAAATTTCTGTTGGACTGGTTGATCGAAGGACCGGGAGGATATCTGGAAACGAATCCCTCAACTTCGCCCGAACATATGTTTATTGCTCCAGATGGTAAACCTGCTAGTGTGAGCTATTCAACCACTATGGACATGTCAATCATAAAAGAAGTGTTTTCCCAAATCGTCTCTGCAGCAGAGGTGATATTCTTTCTCTATACTGATAAAACATGTTATTTTTACCTTCGGTCACCATTTGTTATTTCTTACCGTAAGTTATTGTCAACATCACTAGATTTCGATCTGTGTCACTAAATCACTCGTCTAAACTTGTATGTTTGTAAGATAACAATTGCTTGGTCGTAGTTGTATCACTACTGAAAGAAAGCTAATTTGCGACGGTCCGATCCTTGAATTTCCATAGTAATCAGGCCGTCAAAAACCTTTCCACATGGAATTTGGGACGGAAAGTTTGTGATGGAATTTCCAGCAATACAGTATGTTGGCCAAATATATTCGTCGCAAATTTGAGACGGATGTTTGTGACGTTATTGTTGTATATAAGTTTTTCTAAATATTGTTTACATTTTTACGACACTTTGGCGATAGTGATTTCGTTGAGTTGAAGGTAAAGAATAATGATTATGACAAACTAAAGTTCATTACTGATAAGCAGGGTTAAATGCATCGTTGGTTACTGAATTTATATGGTTGTCTCAAAATAGTCACTCAACTTTAATTTGTCTCAATTAAAATACTTAACTTTGAGTTTTGTCTCAATTAGGTCACTCCGACAATTTTAGTAGTTAAACTGCATCAGAATGATGCCATGGCTAACACGTGACCATGAGTTAACTCAGATTTCTAACTGAAATGATATGTCGCAGTCATATGTCGATTATTTTTATGAAAAAAAACTAAATTTTGGTTTTTTTCATAAAAAGAACCGACACGTGGCTGCCATGTGGCACATACGTGGATGTCATATGTCATTTCAGTTAGAGATCTGAGTTGACTCGTACTGATGTGTCACTCGTGTCATCATTCAGTTCTTTTGAGATAAAACTCAAAGTTGAAGTTGAGTGTCCATTTGAAGACAACCATGTAAGTTCAGTGATCAATGATGCATTTAACCCCTGATAAGCATGGCGAAATTGATTTATTGTGAAACTTAACTCGGTCCATTATGGTTTTTTCCTTTTGTAACTAGAATATTTCTTACACAGGTTCTAGGTAGAAACGACGATGAACTTATTCAACGAGTCCAGAAAGCTCAACCGAGACTTTTACCTACAAAAATTGCGAGAGATGGTTCTATCATGGAATGGGTAAGCCTCTTGCTTTAAATGCAGGTATTCAAAGATTGAGATGAACAAGTTTATTTTTCTTCAGACCAATAAATCGTATTCTGGAGTGAAAAATTCGCTTTATCGTCTACAGGCTCAGGATTTTGAGGATCCAGAGGTTCATCATCGACATGTTTCTCACCTATTTGGGTTGTTTCCGGGACATACAATAACTCCGGACAAAACTCCAGACTTATGTAAAGCTGCTGACTATACACTTTACAAGAGAGGTATCTAATGTTATCTTCCATTCATAGTTGTTAAATCGAGATTCGAAATCTCATTTTGCGAATCGGGACTCGTGAATCGAATTGAATCGTAAGATTCGGATCAAATTCAAAATGCTATAAAAAAATAAAATAGTAACCATATTTAACTTTAAATATTAGTCCAAAAATGCAATTTTAATATATAAATGGAAATTATATCAAGTTATAAAATAAAATAGAAGTTATAAAATAAAATAGAGACGGACAGAACATGGAAAATAGAAAGAACAAAGAGTAGAAGAAGATAATAACAAATAAATAGAAAAGAAAGAGGGAAGGTTTTGGAATTTGTAAAGTGAAGAGTCATCTAATTGAAACTATTTGTGTTTCATAACTTCTGTACGTTTTTTTTGTTTTTGTAAAGTGAATAATCATCTTCTTCTGCTCTACGTTTTTGAGTTGTTAAAAATTGAATTTTTTTAAAAATATTATGGCCTGAATTGACCGACTCAGTGACTCGGCGACTCGGTGAATCGGGCCGAATCGGTGGTGACTCGGCCGATTCATGAAGCTTCCGAGTCGTACCATAGATACGACTCGAATTCTTCATGAATCGAATCGAATCGTACGAGTCGACTCGCGACTCGTACGATTCTAACAACTATGCTTCCATTTGCTTTACTAAGGTCTGGTTTTGAACTGGCGACACGCCATTTGGAACTACGTCTTTTACGCTACTTTTGTCTCGAACTTTCTCTAACTTTTCGTAATGCCTAAACAGGAGAGGAAGGTCCGGGATGGTCAACCATGTGGAAAGCTGCAATATGGGCGCGGTTACATAACAGTGAGCATGCGTATCGGATGATCAAGCGTTTGTTTGACTTGGTAGACCCAGATCATGAAGCCAATTACGAAGGAGGTCTCTATAGTAACTTGTTCACTGCACACCCTCCTTTTCAAATCGACGCCAACTTTGGGTATGCATCATCTTAATGTCTCATCCTCGTGGATAGTACATATTTTTTATGTTGCAAACGTGTTGGATAAATTACATACGTGGTGTACAACCTTTGTCCTATTTCACACTTTGGTGTACAACCTTCAATTTTGCACACAAAAGTGTACAATCTTTTTGATAACCTCCCACTAAAGTGTACAGTCGGTAATTGTGACCGGTCAATGCAAAGTCAACACGCCACGTCAGCAAGTTGACCTCCATAAAAATCAAAATTGACCGGTCAACTTTTGATTTTTATGGAGGTCAACTTGCTGATGTGGCATGTTGACTTTGCATTGACCGGTCACAATTACCGTATGTACACTTTAGTGAGAGGTCACCAAAAAGGTTGTACACTTGTGTGCAAAATTGAAGGTTGTACACCAAAGTGTGAAATATTGTCACACCCGACCCAAATCGGCATCGGGTATGAACGGAAAACAGAACAACGTACGCCTAACAGTCTGAAAGGAGAACATCTTTTCTAATAGATAACAATCTCTAAATTCAACTCATCAATTTTAACTCGTTAAATTCCTAATATAATTTTCCAATAGATAAAAAATTCATTATGGACTACCTAAAGTTTTATTAATTATTTGGCTTGAACTTGATAATTCTATCAAGCTTCCTACGTATCCCGAACATCTTTTAATATTTAAACCGGGAATCAAAGCCACGTAGTTCTACTATTCTCTTAATTAATTTACACGCTGATGAGATTAATAGACTTCATTTTATCGCTACTACTATTCACAATATACTTAGCATCCCGATCTACGAATTCGACTCATCAATTTTTAACATGTTAAAACTTAATTTAATTTCCTAATAACTTAACTTAAGTTTGGAATAGACCAAAAATGCTTATTCCGACGGTCTAAAATTTATTTATTATTTATTTAATATACACGAATACTTTATCGGTTCGACAATATAAAACTTAAACTTAAAAATCTTAAAATCACGTTATGCAAATCAAAACAACTCGTAACCATGCAAATGTTTTATCAAACCAATTCGTAATCAATCAAACGTTTTATCAAACGAAATCCGTAATCAAATAAACACTTTATCGATCAAACTCGTAACCAATCAAACTCGTAATTAATCAAACTATATCATAATCAATTCATAACCGAAAACATAAAACTTTATATCCTTATATCCATCCTAGAGTTTCTCCCCTATGTATCAATCCATAACCACATATTTCACATAATCGAGACGTCTCTTTAACCTTGCCTAATCCCGTATTGGTCTTACCCCACACTTCGCTGCCAATACCCGACTAGGTCTTTACACTGTGTACACAGGCTATGTCCCTCACTGAACATGGTCTTCAAATATAAACCACCAATCCGGATCACTCTAGATGGATATAAAAATCATAAAATCACAATATGCTAAAATCTCTTTTCACAATCAAACGTCCAATTCATTCCATAATCATAAAAACCATTTGTCTTCAAATAACTAGTTTCGCAAAAATAATCACAATCGTTAAAATCAAATAATCTTTTAATATAACTAAAATTGTTAAAAATTCGTATAGAATCATCGATTCATAATTTAATCGAACTCCAAGAATTAAATAGCTCAAAATATTATATTGATAAAATTTAATATCGTTAAAAAGTAAATATGCTTATCAGACTACTTTTGATCACCGAAACGAAAATTCTAAACTGAATTACTATTAGACTCGTTTAACCACGTTAAGAGTATCTTTGTCCTAACTTCATATTCAAATTATTGTACCTAGCTTTTATATTCAAACAAATATCGGTATTAATCCTTCTAATTTATAACTTTAACTCGACAATTTAAAATCACTTAATTATTATATAAAACTAAACTTTAAACCGAATACTTTTATTAGACTACTGTTGTTTGTCATGGAATATTAACGTATAACCCTGAACCAATATAGTTAATTTGAACCGATTATACTTTTACATTCGTTACGCTTCTAAAGTCTAATAATACTGAATTTCACTTTAATAAATCTCAAAGACAATCTAATCTAAAAGTTATACTATTTAATCTAAAAGTTATACTATTTATTAAAATTTGACGAAACTAGCGAAACCAAACTTAATCAAAATCATACTTATAACATTTTAAAAATAACTTGATCTAAAATACTGTTACCGAAATGTCGTCGTCGGTCACCGAAAATGTGTCGGTGTGATCCGCTAACAGCTAATCCAAAAACGTCATCATCAGCTAACCCAAAATGTCGTAATCCAAAAACGTCATCATCAGCTAACCCAAAATGTCGTCGTCGACTACCGAAACCAAAAACGTTTTTCCCTAAACCTCTCTAGTTTTTCATCTTTTTGTATCCCATTTTTTTTTCCTTCTTTTATTTCTTTAAAATACGCCAGCCCCCCTATCCTCCATCATATCACCCTATCTATACATATATATACATAGATGTTTACATGAATTTTTAAAAATTAAAAAATGAATGCCACATGTATTGTATATAGTTAAATGATGGACATGTGTATTTAGAGTAAATAAAATATTGACATGTAATATGAAATGTGTCATGCACTTATTTATTATTATAAATTTATTATTTTAAACATCATCATGAATATCAATTCATAATTAGTGGAGGATTAAATATAAATGTGATTTCAAAAATCAACATATATTGATAATAAAATATCAATTAAGATCCTTCTAATTTATAATTTCTTTTAAACTTATCCCAAACTCTTAATTTACATTTAAAAACAATAAATTACACCCGATAATATATTTAAATTCGTAATTAATTAACACTATAAAAATTATATTATAATCTATATCGAAGATTAGAATTTTAGACACGGACGTGACAAATATGACAAAAAGTTGTACACCACGTATGTAATTTACCCCAAACGTGATGAAATTATTTTTTACTTGTGATTCATGCAAATTCAATGGATAGTAAATCCTATGTCTTATTTCACATGCATAACCGCGTAACTATATGAGTAATTCTACTAATTTTCCGATCTCTGGTTTCAGTTTCTCAGCAGCAATTGCGGAAATGCTTGTCCAAAGCACGGTAAAGGACATCTACTTTCTCCCGGCTCTTCCTCGAGATAAATGGGCGAATGGTTGTGTCAAAGGCTTGAAGGCACGGGGCGGGCTGACCATTAACATATGCTGGAGCGAGGGCGATCTTCATGAAGTCGGAATTTGGTCGAAGGAAAATAATGTTCAAAAACGACTAAATTATAGAGGAGTTGTAGTGAATGCAAAGATTTCATCTGGTAAAGTATACACATTTAATAGACAGTTAAAATGCATAAAGACATATTCCCTTTGAGAAGCTGCTTCTTGTTGAAGATGGGGAGAGGAGATAGATACTGAAAAGGACATTGTTTTGATTTATCACGGAGGAACTAGGATTCATTTATTGAAAATTGATTGTTATTGTTGTTTAGAATTATAAAGACAAAGATGTCAAAATATTTATATGACCATTTGTTGGTTAATGAAACAATATAAATTCTTTTAAGTTAAATGAGTTCATGTATGTTCAGAGCACGTTTGGTTTATGTGCTGTTTACTTTTTGTCGTTATAAAAAACTGATTTTCCAAAAGCATGAATTATGTGCTTTCGTAAAAAGCCATTTTTCAGTTATAAAAGGTGAACAGAAAGTGTCTAATCAAACACATAAATTTCTATATTTTAAAATGAAAAGATAAACATGACGAGAAAAATGAGTAACCAAACATCCGTTTAGTTTAATTTAGTTTAGTTTAGATTTTTTAGTTCATTTTTGTTGTTTTATTTCAAATAGTAGTTAGGATTGTAACATTTGTTGCAGTTAGTTATTTTGGAAGTAACATTTGTTAACATCAAATAACAATAACAAATTTATTAGCATCAAATAACAATAACAAACATCTACCAACGATGATAGATACAAGATTGATTGACAGGGGTGCTCTCTGTATGAGTGCTTAATTGATAGTTTTTAGATGTTTTGATAGAAAAAATTAAAATTCTATACATAGTTTTAATGAGTTTTCTAATGACCAGTGGCTACTCAAGGGTCTTTGTATATGTCGATGGCTACTAACGAACAATAAATATCAATATAAAATAAAAGAAGGGGTTGGTTGCAGTTTTGAGAGTATCCGATAATGTTAAGGAAATACTGATTGTACCATATAGACTAATGACACACCTCGATCTAAAGTGATAACCAGATGTGCCATGTCGACTAATGATATATAATAACTCAAAAGTAATCATTCTCTTCGCTCTGTATAAAACTGACACACGCTAAATCCATCCGTGTGATTCCATCTGACAGTATGTATGGAGCCTCACACTTACAATGCTCAAGGTATCAACTAGGGAAAAAGGAACTTGTGCTTTCCTAAACACGCTAAGCACTATAAATAGCAGTGATTTGGAAGCAGCCAAGGTATCTCTCATCCTCAAACTCTAAGAATCATATTTCTCTATTTTTATCATCTTCTTCTAAAAGAGCTCTGTTAACTTAGACTGCATAGTGTAGATGTCGGCTCACGACCCTCCGTTGAATTCTTTCTCTTATTGCAGACTTCGCCTCCACCATTTGCTCACCAGGAGATCTCTCCTCATTTTTCACTCACATCAAATTAGTGCAGTGATCATGGATCGAACAAGGGTACATGTTTTAAAGGTATCCGGTATTACTCGACTCTAATGACTACCCGAACTTTATATAAAAGGGTTTGAGATGAGAGTGAGATGAAAAGAAAAAATTTGGGACATGAATGACAATTTTTGCTAAATTGTACTTTTTAGACTCTTGAAAGGTTAATGAATGCATTTACAGGAAACCTCTAAATAGGAATACACTTGGGACCGGACTATTTATATAACAATTGGGAGGTTATTACTAAATAGAGTTTTATATAATAAAATTTCTCAATACATAAAATTTTAAATTGTTATCATAGGCATGCATTATATATAATGTATAACAATAGACATTAATGGAACAAATTAAATATTTAAAATTTCAAGTTAGAGTTTAGGTTTTCAATATATAGATAATTGGAAAAGTTTTATTGAAAAAATGTAAATATCAATGAGAATATTAAATATTTATAATTTCAGGTTGTAGTTTGTGTTTTCAACTCATAGATAATTTCAATAGTTTTTTTAATATTTTATAATTTAGTTTGAATTCTTAATATATATATATATATATATATATATATATATATATATATAGAGGCATAGTTTCTAAAGGTTGGATTTGAAAAGTGTATAACAAATAACGTTTGGGAGGTTATTCCTATTTATAACTGGCCCAAGTTGGGACCGAGTTTTTTTTATAACAAAATAGAGGTTATTCCTATATAGAGTATTAAATATTTGATGATTTGTATTTGTTATTGAATTGTATATTATGTTATTTAGAACTTTATTTTTTTTTATTAAATTTGCGAATGATTTTGTTAAATTTGTGAAATATTAAATTTATGTATGTTTTGTTAAATTCATGTTTTGTTTGTTTATTATTTAATTTATATATTTAAATAGGCAAGTGTAAAAGTGGTACTCGTGAATTATATGGGACGTAAATGAGACTAAGATTGTCTATCTGTTAGATAATGGAACGAGATAAATAATTCAAAATATCTCCCTAAATAAGAACGCTTGGTATTGAAATAAGATCAACTACTTGTCTTATATGTATAGTCAAATTGGTCTCAGCGGGAGTATAGAGTCGGATAAGTTTATTGAAATAAGATCAACTACTTGTCTTATATGTATAGTCAAATTGGTCTCAGCGGGAGTATAGAGTCGGATAAGTTTAATTCTATGATGGCAAAAAGCATCCTGAGGCCCCTGATCTTTCATTGTTTGGTGCATTAAGCTCCCGATCTTTTATTTAGACACATTGAGCCTCTGATCTTTCACCATTTGGTGCATTAAGCTCTCGATCTTTCATTTAGACACATTGAGCCCTTGATCTTTCATATATGGGTGTATTAGATCCTTCCATAAATCAATTAATATATAGGTTTATTAAGGGCATGTTTGGTGTGACAACAAATGATGTTCTAAAAATAACAAATTCTAAAATAAAAAATATATTATACAAATTAATAAAAATAATTTAAATGAAAAATGAAAAATTTATTGAACACAATAAAACCTTGTTTTTCGATAATTATGTTCTAAAAATAAAAATAATGTTAAAATTGAAGCACATTTTGTGGAAATAAAAAGGGTAATTTTATCAATAACAAGTAACTATAAACAACTGTTCATGAAAAGAGCTTTTCGTGAAAAGATCCAAAATGTTGCAGTGTCCAGAGAAAATGCGAAACGCTACAGTTATATAAACCTAACCAAACATGCCCTTAATAAACCTATATATTAATTGATTTACGGAAGGGCCTAATACACCCATATATGAAAGATCAAGGGCTCAATGTGTCTAAATGAAAGATCGAGGGCTTAATGCACAAAATGATGAAAGATCAGAGGCTTAATATGTCTAAATAAAAGATCGAGGGCCTAATGCACCAAACAATGAAAGATCAGGGACCTCAGGATGCTTTTTACCTTCTATGATCGACCGTTTCTTTCATTTATATTATCATAACATAAATAGATTTAAAATCCAGATGAATTCAATTTAATCCAAATTAAAATTTGATATTAACTCAACTCTCAAATTACAAAATTTTAATAAATGGTTTTAAATACAATTAGTTTTAAATACTTAAAGCAATTTTAAGAATTATTTTGACCCTCAATAACTTTATATATAAACATAGAGAGTTGAAAAAAAAAATTGTATACGAAGAGGATAAAATAAGTATTTAATTATAATTTATAAACGATATGGATAAAAAGAGTCAGTATGTAATTAAAATTGTTCAGATCATTATTTCTTTAATTTTTAACATTTTTTTCATTTGAACTTTAAATTTACAATAACATAAAACTAAAAATTTTGTAGGGCAAAAATTAAGATTTAGATGAAAATAATATTAGGGGATAAGGTAATAAAATAAGTTTATAGAGGAACATGAATTTTCACATGCACCTTAATGAGCAAGTGAATTTGTTCATTCACCGTTAGATATAGACTTATTAAATTTAAGCCTTAGGATGCTTTGAATCTCCACCTTAGGATTCTAATAAACCTAGATCTAACGGTAAATGGGTAAATTCTACTTGCTCATTAAGATGCATGTGATCAAGACTGAGTAGAGTAAATAGTTTATTAGTCCGTACTTTTTATCTAATATATTGTTTAGTCCCTCTTTTTTGGAAAAATAAATTACAAGATCTGTATCTTTGGTCAATATTAACTCTTTGGTCCTTCTGTCTATTTCATTTTAGATTTTTAACTGTTATATTTAGCATAAATAGACAAACAGAAAATAATAGAGTAATATGGTCATTTTGTATCTACTATGACTGTCTTAAAAGCTAAGATATGTTCGGTTAAAAATCGAAAAATACTAGACAGGACTAAATTGTTAATGTTGATAAAAGATAGGAATTTTATAATGTGTTTTTCAAAATAGGGAGACTAAACAGTGTGTTAGGTAAAAAGTATGAGACTAATAAATTATTTACTCATATATTATTTGCTCTTTGAATTTCTCCAAAAAGTTTGATTGCCTCTGAATTTGTAACGTGTCCCGATAGCCCTTCATTTTGCATAAAATATTCAGTTAGCCCCCTGAACTTATGTAAAATGTAATCAATTCATCAATCAGTCGCAAAAAGTATGTAAAAGATGTATTCCACGTATCTTGAGAGATTATTTGCTCCAAATAAAGAAATTGAGGCGATTAGTTATTAAAAGTCTAAGTTCCGGATTAGTTGTAGGATTGTGACAATTTGAGATGGTTTGGAAGATATTAAGTCTTTTTTATAGTTTTTTTATAAAAAAAAAAAAAAAAAAAAGTCTTTTTGATAGTTTAAGTTGCAAATTGATTTTAGCTTGGGAAGTGACATGGTTGTTATGCCTTTTACTTTTTTTTTTTTTTTTTTTACCTGCTTGGCGCTATCTTGTCTAACGAACAAACAGACCACCAGACTACAGTGCAGAGCAAAGCTACCTTTCTCTCTTATTCTCTTCTAGGATTCTTCTTCTTTCCATTTCTTTTCCTAGCCTAATTGATGGAGGACAATGATTGGGTTCTAGTGGAATTACCCACAAAGAAAACCACGAAGGAACCCACTTGGACGGATTCTGAAACTTCTACGCCATGGAAGGTTACTTTTAATGGGCCGTCCAAGTACTGGACGGACGCAATTCCAATAGGTAATGGTCGGCTCGGTGCTATGGTCTGGGGTGGCGTTTCATCGGAAATTATCCAGCTTAACGGTACAAAATCATTTTCACATTTTCCCTTTAACTTTCAATTCGTGGATAGCTTGAAATTCCTTTATCGACATTGGTGTTTGGAGTGATTTGATTTGAATTTTTGTGCAGAGGATACTCTCTGGACTGGAAATCCAAGTGATTTTACTAACCCTAATGCTCCACAGGCATTATCAGAGGTTAGAAAGTTTGTTGATGATGGCCAATTTGCAGAAGCTACAGCTGCCCCGCCAAGTTATTTGGTAACCCTGCAGATGTATGCTATTTGTTTACTAAGTTTTGTGCCGAGATTAAGATATCTTTTAAATTATGAGCAAAGTTCAATTAAGAGATCTAATTTAGGTTATGGACTTTAGGCATATTAGTGGGGTTTGTACTTAATTATGTATAGATATCCGGTTGTAATATTCTAATTCTATGATGGACAGATTAGTTGTTATGCCTATGTTATGTCTATAAATAGGGCTAGGTTAGTCGTTAAGGTATCTTTTGTTAGTAGCCTCTGTAGACGATATGAGTTGCATCTTACCTCAACCTTAGGCACCGTCAAAGTTGCACAATCATCAGCGATGTAGATTTAGGTACGCTTTCGTTACCTAATTTCAATGAGTTAATATGAGGCGCCAAACTTTGGTGAGCGTCGAATTCACCAAAAATAAATTACCTATTATTTGAATCCAAAAATAGTAGTAAATATGGAGTAGTGTCGAATCCAAAAAGATTGGTAGAATTAAAACTTTGTAGAATGAACAATTAAAAGTAAATGAGGGGGTTTTCATTTGTAGATTTCAGTGAATAAAATTAACTAGAAGTAATTAAGTAGCAAAAACAATTAAACAACAAGTAATGATATGGATAAATTAATATGAGGTGATTCCGGCTAGAGGTTAAATTCAATTCTTGAAATTAACTAATTGTCATCAAGCACAGAAAAAGATATGTTTCAGCCATTCAAATAAATTAGCTAGTTATTAAGAAGCATTAACAACCAATCTCTTCTTACAGTTTAGATAATCAGGAAACGTTCACTAATTACCTCTAATCAATCAAACAGTTCTAAACAAGCTTTAGAATTTAATTTGATTGAAAGCATTAAAGTATAAAAGAGATGCTAACTCTACTCAACAATCACACAAGCGGGATTATTTAGAGTATATTCATCTTTTCTTCCAGGGAAATTGTGGATATTGAATGATCAACGGAGATCGATTTTACAGATATACTAGGGAAAATATGAAATTGAGATAGGTTAGCAACATTGGGCTGTTTAAAATTGATCTTTCCCTTGTAACCTCAGTGGCAAATTTGAGCCTTATCCCAAAATATCAAACCCGCAAAGTTGAGGGGCATATCAAGATGCTTTATTCCTATTTTTCACAAAGAAAGTTATATATTTGTGCAGAACTTGTTTGATAGATAGCAGGAAACCAATAGCGTTAGCTTACGTGTTAACAAAATGGAAATTTTGATTTCTTTGTAGACCATGGTTTTGATGTCAAATGAGGAGGATTGCCCCTCCTCATATATAAGGAGCCATATAGCTCTCTAATTAAGCAACGTGGGATATCCACTTCTGTATCATCTGTATGCTGCAACTTTTTAACTATTCAAGTAACAGAATTCTGATGATTTTTGTTTGATGGTTTAGGTTTATCAACTACTTGGGGATATCAAGCTGGAATTTGATGATTCTCATCTTGCGTATGCCGAAGAAACATATCATAGGGAGCTAGACTTGGATACTTCAACAGCAAGTGTGAAGTATTCCGTAGGTGATGTAGAATTCAGTAGGGAGCATTTTGCATCTAATCCCGATCAAGTGATCGTGACAAAGCTTTCTGGAACAAAATCAGGGTCTCTATCCTTTACTGTGTCTCTTGGTAGCAAATTAGATCATTTTTGCTACATAAATGGTTCAAATCAGATTATACTGGAGGGAAGTTGCCCCGGAAGGAGGATCCCGCCGAAAATGGGAGCTAATGACAATCCAAAAGGAATTCAGTTCTCGGCTGTTCTTGATTTACAGATTAGTGATGACATGGGGAAGATACATGTTTTGGACAATAAGAAGTTGAAAGTCGAAGGTTCTGATTGGGCTGTGTTGGTTTTAGTTGCTTCGTCGTCATTTGAAAATCCATTCAGAAAACCTTCAGATTCAAGGAAAGAGCCTACTTCTGAGTGTCTTGATGCGTTAAAATCAATAGCTAATCTTTCATATTCTGATCTTTACACACGTCATTTAGATGACTATCAGAATCTTTTTCACCGTGTCTCGTTTCAGCTTCAGAAAAGCTTCTTACCTGTCAAAGGGAACAAAGATAAAGCAGTTTCAACTTTTGAGAGGATAAAATCTTTTGAATCTTTGGTTGAGCTTCTGTTCCAGTTCGGCAGATATTTACATATTTCATGCTCGCGCCCTGGAACACAAGTGGCAAACCTGCAGGGATTATGGAACAAGGATCTAGAGCCAACATGGGAGTATGTTTCAGTTTTCGTATCTTCTCTAATTTTTACTATTCTTGAATAGGGATATTGATTTTTTATTTCTCGTACAACCTACAAGTTACATGATTTCCAGCAAAAGATGCCAACTAATTGCTGTCTACAGCTTTATTTAATTTAAATGAGATTTCATATGAATTGTGTTATAGTATGAAAATATGTGAACAAAGCTAGCTGTAAAGAGAGACAGAAAAGGATCTTTCGTGTATAATCCTGCATTATCTCGAATGTATGAGGGCGAGCCTTGGCGCAAGGGTAAACGTTGTTGTCGTGTGACCGAGAGGTCAAAGGTTCGAGTCTTAGGAGCGGCCTCTTGCCAAAAAATTGGTAGGGGAAGGCTTGCCCCCAATACACCCCTGTTGTGGGACCCCTTCCCGGACCCTCGCTTAGCGGGGACGCGGAGTGCACCGGGCCACCCTTATAGAAGAGCATATAAGTTATCATACTTGCATATCCACCATTTGAGTCTCCCTCCAACAATTATTCCAATAATTACATATCCGATTTGACCTATGGACGAATATGCAAGCATACGTTTCATGTAATAGAAGATTATAGGGATTAGTATATTTTTCACTTCCTATCCTCATTCTTGTATATAAACTCTTTTTTTTTCAATATATGAATATATTAGTTTTCTCCCAATATCACAGCCTAGTTAAGCTTTTGGGTTTTGGTTAATGTTTTGGATGTCTGAGTTGAGTTTCTCAGATTATACATGTTTCTTTTCCTATTCTTTTGTTCGTGTCTGTCACAAAAAACTTCCATATTAGGGTCTTCCACAGAAAGCAGCCACATTCGGGTATCTAGTTTCAGGTCTTCCCTAGAGAGCAGCCACACTAACTCCACCTTTTCTAGAGATGGCGTTTAGTCTCACCACATTTCAGCAATCGGTCACTTCTGGTCTCGTCTCTGCATTTCCAATGTTCATTTGGTCTCATCTCACCTAACAACTAGTTGATGTCTTCACTAAAGCTTTGTCAGGTTACCTATACCCTATCTGTAACAAAGCTAAGCTTATATTTCAACTTGAGGGGGAGTGTTATAGTATGAACATATGTGAATCAAAGCTAGCTCTAATACAAGAATTTTAGGGAGCAATCAAAGTAGCAATTACAGGGATTAGTATATTTGTTCACTTCCTATTTTATCCCGTTTTTCAGTTCTGCACCTCACTTGAACATCAATCTGGAAATGAATTATTGGCTGTGCTTGCCATGCAATCTCAGAGAATGCCAGGAGCCGTTGTTTGATTTTATTAAATCCCTGTCACTAAATGGAAGTAAAACTGCTCATGTAAGAAGAATATCTTCTTCTAATCTAATTCATATGGAAGCATTATCTTTATGCATAGTTTGTTCTGATTTTATTTTCAGAGTGTTGCAGGTAAACTACAAGGCAAGGGGTTGGGTTGTGCATCACAAGTCTGATATATGGGCAAAATCGTCAGCAGACAGAGGAGATGCTGTGTGGGCACTTTGGCCAATGGGTGGTGCTTGGCTTTGTACCCATTTATGGGAGCACTACAAATATACAATGGACAAGGTAAATTTACTGAAATTTTATCCAGAATCATCTATACTTGTTATTTGTGCATATTTCTTCAAGACAAAAAATTGCAGCTTGCTCATTGTCAGCTATTAATATGAAGTGGACCTTTAACTATCAGCTTGAGCTTTTAGCTAAAACGGTTCCATGACATGGTATCAGAGCCGGTGTGACCAAGTGGTCCAGGGGGCGAATCAGATTATTTGGCCAAGTATGATGTATTGCAGAACTCTAATTCTTGATAAGGGTATTAATAAAGTAATACTTTTTCTACTTGGAAAAAAGCACCTTGAGGCCCCTGGTAATTTTGATTTTGATGGATTAAGTCCCTGATCTTTCATTTTAACATGTTAAAGCCCCTAATCTTTTATTTTTGTCACATTAAGCCCCTTATGACCATAAAAGTTGGCTTTGAATATAAAGCTTGGTTAAAAGAGTGTTATTCATTTTATCTGCATTAGGTACTTGCATATTTAACAATTCAAAATCAGTTTTTGATACGTATGATATGATTACAGAGAAATTGTAAAAACCTTATTTCAAACTTCAAAAGAAAATACAATTTCACACAGATGAAATGAGTAATGTTCTATAAACTGAATTAGATGTTCCCAACTAGGGGTGCGTGCTATAAACTGAATTAGATGTTCCCACCCAACTAACTAATTTGGCAAATAGGGGCTTAATGTGACAAAAAAAGAAGAAGATCAGAGGCTCAATCCACCAGCTCGAATGCTTTTTTCCTTTATGCTTTGTGTTCTGAACATTTGTCCATGATTAGGATTTTCTCACGAGTGTGGCGTATCCTCTGTTAGAAGGATGTGTTTCATTCTTGTTGGATTGGTTGGTTGAAGGGCGTGATGGATATTTGGGAACGAATCCATCCACTTCTCCAGAACATATGTTTATTGCTCCAGATGGTGATCCTGCTTGTGTGAGCTATTCATCAGCTATGGACATGGCAATCATCAGAGAAGTTTTCTCTTCAATTACTTCAGCTGCTGAGGTAAACCTCAATGCTACTATAACAATCATCCTTTCACATTGCACAATTGAACTTCTCTCTTACTTCAGAATTTGTTCAGAATAGGCTTTGGGTAGAAACGATGATGTTCTTGTTCAAAAAGTGCGAATGGCTCAACCAAGGCTTTATCCAACAAAAATCGCTGAAGATGGTTCTATAATGGAATGGGTAAGTGTCAAAATGGGTTATCGTGTCATAATCGTGATATATATACTACATGATTATATATGATATAAATGCAACAAAAATGATAATCGTGTCAGATAGATTTTGTGTCGGAAATTGACAGTCCTAGTAACTGAGCAGCTTCCCAAAACCATGTAGAAATGGTTTAATAGATTAGTCCATAATTCTGTCACAGGCACAAGATTTTGAGGACCCAGAAGTGCATCATCGACATCTTTCACCTCTATTTGGACTGTTTCCAGGGAACACGATAACCATCCAGAACAATCCGGACCTTTGCAAAGCTGCAGAGAAAACCCTCTATAAACGAGGTTTGTCTACGTTAAATGTCTAGAGCGATTTTTTTGGTCCTAAAATATAAATTCATATCGAAAATTTCCACTTGGTTATGCCGGATAAGTTATAGTGCTAAAGAATTTAAAGCGCTGATAATTGCAGCTAATCTCTTACTTTGACTAATTAATTACAAATATGATATGGTCAGAATTGAATAAAACTTTAGCAGAAATGATATTGTTTAGGTGATAAACTCCTGGATGTTGCTTCTTAGATGTATAATGTTGAAATTACACAGGCGAGGATGGCCCGGGATGGTCAACTGCGTGGAAAACTGCTTTATGGGGACGCCTACACAATAGTGAGAATGCTTATAAGATGATTAAACATTTGATTAAGTTGGTGGATCCAGATGATGAGGTAGCTTTTGAAGGTGGATTATACAGCAACTTATTTGCTGCACACCCTCCTTTTCAGATTGATGCTAACTTTGGGTAAGCTGCATTTCTTTATCTTGTTGTCAATGAAAATGTGTTAATAATAATATCCGTGACACACTTCCGATCAAATGGTTCATTAACATGGTATCACACCCTCTGAGACTAACTGGTCGAGAGTTCAAATCATGACAAGTTCATTTGTTGTACACGCTTCTAAGTTTAAGGGGTATTCTCTTGCGGAGCTGTCTAAGAGATAATAGTAAAACTTATTCTGAGATCTTACCTATTAGCTTAAGCTTTTAGGTCGAATGGTTATTTCGTATAGTTACACCAAATGGTCGATGGTTTTTAAATCCCGACAACTCTATTTGTTAATGGAGTTTCAACACATAGTAAGATATGTCTATGCCTTTTTAAGTCCAATAGAGGTTTGCGTGCAGGGGTGTGTCCAAAATAATAATAAAAGGGTAAATTACACCATGGCCACTTAATCTTTTTCTTACTAACATTATAGCCATTCAACTTGAAAATCTAACATAAAAGTCACTCAACTTTATATAAAGTTATTCAACTTTGCCTTTATAAAGGCGATGTCTTCTTCATGTAGACGGGCTTTTTGGTTTTGCTTGCCTTAAGTTTCTAGGCAAAACCCGTTTTGAAGTGTCTGAAATTTACACGTTTGTGCTTTTGAGCCTCTCAATTTCAAACTCATTCCTATTAAACCCCTTGAAATTTGTGCTATTAAGTCCCTGAATTTCAAAAATGTTGTATTTAGTCATTGAAATTTATAATTAGAATTCATTGAGCTCAGTTTTGTCTACAATCTAATCTTTTTCTTAACTTTTATCGCTTGTCTTTCACGGTGTGATTTATTTCACATCACTCACTTGTTTGTATTAAGAAAATAATAGGTTTTAATCATAAAGTTCTAACTTATAAAAAGGCTTAATGCGGCTCCTCCCTATACTTGCCCAAATGATTTGATTGGTCTCGTGAATTTTGGAGATGTCTCGTTAGCTCTTTAAACTTGCTTAAAATAACCAATATAGGCTCCTTAAACTTACTTAAATTGACCTATTAACCCTCTGAATTTATTTAAAGTGATCCATTAGTCCGCATGCTTCAACTTGTCCAAATCTTCACTTTGTTTTGCCATGTATAACTTAAGGGATTAATCATGTCATTTTAAGCAAGTTCAATAGGCTAATGAGATATATCTAAAGTTCAGGGGTCAATCGGATTTTCTAGTCAAGTACATGGGCCCTTGATGTGTTAAGCTTTAATAAATGATAGAATACATCAGGAGTCCCTTGAATTTGATCCAAAAAATAATTGGCCTTCTGAACTTTGAAGATGCCTCATTAGCCCGAACTTACTTAAAGTGACTTGTTGATTCCTTTAAGTTTTTTAAAGTGACATATTAGTCCCTTGAACTTGCTTAAATAAAGTGATATGTTGACTCTTAAACTTGGTTAAAATCATACGTACTTCAAATTGCTCAAATCTCCTCTTTACGCTGCCACATCATAATAAGAAGGTCAATCATGTCACATTAAGCAAGTTAGGAGGTTAATAAGAAATCTCTAAAATTCAGGGAGACAATCGAATTTTCTGGTCTAATACACGACACCTCTGATGTATTAATCCTTAATAAAAACAAAATTTTGAGCAACTTAATAACACTAATGCATGTTCAGGATACTTAAATTGCACTTCTCCTTATTTTTATAACTTGGAGATTCATCATCCTATGCTAATGAAGCTGCAATGCTGGTTTCCAGTTTTACAGCAGCAGTTGCAGAAATAATTGTGCAGAGTAGTATGGATGATTTATACTTGCTTCCTGCTCTTCCCCGCGAAAAATGGCAGAACGGATGTGTAAAAGGATTGAAAGCACGAGGAGGATTAACAGTTAGCATATGGTGGGAAGAAGGAGATCTCAAAGAAGTTGGTCTTATAGCCATGGATGAATGCTCTATCCAAAGATTACATTACAGAGGAAACACTGCTAAGATAAGCATTTCACCTGGTATATTTGAAAGTTACAGACATATTCAAGCTTTAATCAATGGAAGAGAATAAAGAAATAACAGAACAAACCCATACAGAAAATACTAATATCTACTATCAAATGGATACTTATGAAGGTGGTATAACTCAAACTTTAAGTTTTAAACCAGATATTTATCAGAAAATACAAGATGAAACTGAAGAGCTATCTGTAAATAAGATATTTAAAACAAAATGGTTTGAGAGAAATAAAAATATACGATATATTGTTCAGAAGCATGAGAATATTATAGATACAACTACTATAAATGGTAGAGCAAGGATAAATTTAATAACAAATGACGTAATAAAAAGAGAATTATCCAAATTATCACATAAAGAAGCAAAGAAATATAGGAATATTTACTTTGGAGGAATAGAATTCACTATAAAAGCATATTTTCAGAAAAATATCGATACTCCTATTCAAATATATGTATTAGATGATAGAATATTAGATAATATCCAAGATGCCTTAATAGCAGTAGTAAGAGGAAACTTAATTTATCAGAAACTTAAATTCACAATTCAACCAGATTTTAGTATCTCATTAGAAGATAAACATAAAGATCTAGCTTTAACACTCTATTATAAATTAGAAGGAATAAGAATGCCCCTAGGAAGTAAAGTAATTAGTATAGAAACAAAAATGATATATGCCCTTACAGGTAATCATCATATCAGAAAACAAAATGATAGGGATATATTAGTACCAAAATTATATCAGGAAATATTAGAACCACTAGAACATAAGGAAAATTCCATCATAACAATACCAGACGAAATATGTATAGATTTTAATTCTAGAAAACTACAACCAATCCAGAAATTATTACCTAGGATAGAAGGAGGAAGGTTAAGTTTTAAGAAAGAAATAATAAGACAACCGAGAACATTAGATTTATTACATACATATTATGAAGATAAGTTACGAATAAAAGTAATATTATTTAATGAGCTACGAGCAACTGACTGTATAGCTGAAATTAATACAGGAACCAAAAGTTTAGTACATATTAGCCAAATAAATGAGAATAAATGTGAACTAATCGAACCACAAACTTATAACTGTCCAAATAATACAAGAGAAATAATCATAACTAAAAGCATAAGAATTAGATTTAAAATTCAAGATCTAGAATATGAGATAATTGTAGGAGTAACAGAATATGATAGTACATATGCACTATTATTAGGATACGACTTTTTAAATAAAATAAAATATAAGATAAATAATGAAGGAATTACGATAGAGGACCAAAACAAAATACGGTATATAAATAAAATATGAACATACGACAACAACTTGATAAAAAAGAGAAAAAATTACAAATAATAAAAACTATTATGGCAGAGACAATCATAGAATCTCAAATAAAATATTTAGAAATTGAATCTAAACAACAGAGACTAGAATGTGAAATCAAACAATTAAACTCTTTATTAGAACCACCTAAGAAAGAATGGATCAAACTTGAAGACGGATGGATAAAAAGAATCTACAAAGATGAGTGATCCTAACCAAAAATTGGACCAAATATGGATAGAGATTGTAGCAAAAGAACAATTAAAGAATACTCTTAGTTTAATACAAGAAAACCATATTCAAATCCAAGAAATGATAACACATGAATTAACAAAACTGTGGAATACATCGGAAATACCAACGTTTAAGATAATTTTGGAAAAATTAAACATGTTAGTAGCTAATATAGACAAAAGAAAAAGACCCATAGAAGAAAGCTGTAGCATTACCTCAGGAGAAAATCTAAACATTACTATAACACAAACTAAAACTCCAGAAATAGTACCCATAGATGCTTGGAGACGAAGCAAGGACCCAATAATGATGGATATAAGTGAAATAAAACCTAAAATCCCTACAACCGTAAATAAAACCTTAGATCTGTTAACCGATTTACACAAAAAAGGACAATTCTAATCTAATGGCCGAACAAGAACATAGTGTAATAACATTTCTTAAAAATCACGCCCAAGAAATTATTGAAAAGGAAAAATACAAATATGAACCGCTAAAAAACAGCAAACTCAAAGACAATGATGCTAAACCATCCAATGTAGACGTAAGCACCGAAGCCGAATACCTTCAACTAAAAATCGAAAAACAACATAAAGAAATCAAAGACCTACAAAAAGAAAACATAAAATTAGTCATAAATTCGAGTACAGAATGGGTCGAAAAATATAAAAAATATAAACACAAATTTAAAAATACTAAAAAAGAATTAAAAGAAACAAAGCTAGAATTAAAACAAACAAAAACAGAGCTAATCCACATTACAGATGAATTAAAAGAATTAAAGGAAGAAGTAAGAGTCTTAAGAACAATGGTTAAAGAAGTAAAAGGGAAAACTATTCACATCAGTAACAGTAGTAGTGATAGTTCAGATAGTTCAGATATTCAAAGTGAAAATAAACTAAAAATCATTGGGTATATAGAAGAAGAAAATAAAGATGAAACAAAATTAATAGAAGAAAATCATCAAATAATGAAAGCATTAGAACAAATGAAGAACATTAATGCAATAATAGAAGAAGAACCAGAAAGTGATATAGAAAACAACGAATACAACAACAAATACACTAGGTATGAAGAATCAGATATAGGATCAGAAAATATAGTAAACGAAGATGCCGATAATTATCCAGAAGAAGAAATGATAGACCCCAATTTAGACGTAGTAACTAAAAGAGTACCTACGATTCCACAACATATACCTATAGGCCAACAAGGAGACTTTAAAGAATTTATAGGATCTATGTCTCAAGGATTAAATCCAAATGGATATTTTTTAGACTTAGATAATGTCTATGATGAACAAGAAATAAGTAGACGAATAAATGATTGGAATTTAGGAATGTACATAGCCTTAATGAATTCATCTCACACTGAAAATTTAGATTATATGTATGACCTAATCTCTAAAACAATGATAGGAAAAGTAGGATTTTGGATGGAATCTATAACTCATCAGTTAAGACCACAAATAGAAGCTTGTGCTCATGATTGGAAATCAATGTTATTATTATTCGATATGGTATTAAAAAGAGAATTTTTAGGAGAAAGATGGTTAGTGGCTAGAGAAACAGTATTTGCTGAAAGAAAAGCTGAAATAATAATGAATTTGAATAACATGAAATGTTGTAAAATTAGTAAATTACCAGAATATACTATCAGTTTTACTAAGTTCTTTTATGAAGTTAGGTTTTTACCACAAGAAGGATTGATATACCAACAACTATATTATGACCACTTACCAAACCCATACAACGTAGAAGTTTCAAAAGAATATACTCAATTAGAACCAAAAGAAAATACATTAGGAGAAAGAATTAGAGTACTACGAGCTTATCTTATGCGAAAATGTGAAGAATATAGAGTTCAACAAAAGGTTAAAAAGGATAAGAAACTCGGGTTACGAGAAATATGTGGATTCACGGAAAAACGGTTAGTTTTTGGTTGTGATGATAAAGTTAGGAGAAAATATAGACGATATACTCCTAATCGCACTTATAGACATAATCCGACATATAAGAAGTCTTTTACTAACAAGTATGATAATGGACGATTTCGACGAAAACGATTTAGACGATATAAAAATAATCCCGAAAATCGGAACAGATTTAGATATAAACGAAAATTTAGGAAAAGACGAGAAAGACCACTAAGGGATAAAAATACTAAACTTACAGAATGTAAATGTTGGAATTGTAATGAGAAAGGACATTATGCTAATAAATGCCCTAAATTAAAACAAAAAGGTGTCAAATATATAGGAACAACAGAATTTATAATGAGTCTAGAACAAATAAGAGCCAGCGATGATAAATGGCATAAAGAAGATGAATTTTATATTACTGAAACAGAAGGTGAGAACTCAGAAGAATTAGAACCAATAGAATATGAAGATAGTGAAACTAATAACTAATGGTAGCCATATATGTAGAAGCACCGGTAGAATATAAACCTAATAAGATTATAAAACGCCGCATATTTATAGATAGTGGAGCTGATATATGTTTAGCGAAGCAAGATGTACTAGTTCCCCATAAATGGAAAAGATCTAAAGGACATAAGGTCAGAGTTACAGGATTTAATGAACAAATGAAAGAATTAGATATTATAGCCGAAAATATGAGATTAATACTTAACAAGACAATCTTTCGATTACCCATAATTTATCAAGAAAATAATATGAAACAACATATATTATTAGGAAATAATTTCCTTGATTTCTTTAAAGTCCAGCTAATCAAACCTGAAACCATAAGTCTTTTAACTCCTTGTAATAAATGGATTATCCTTAAGCGCGTCCTACCTTTATATCCACTCACAATACATAATATCAAAACAAACAGAGATACTAATTTAGAACTTTTAAAACAAAAATATTTAGACCATTTAAAGATCAACTTTGGAGAAAACCCTATAACGTTGTGGGAAAAAGAAAAGATATATGCTAAGATAGAACTCATAAACCCTAATGATGTTGTTCGCACTAGACCAATAAGATATAGTCCTGATGATCAAAAGGAATTTGAAATACAAATAAAAGAATTATTAGACTTAAAATTAATTCAAGAAAGTAAAAGCCCTCATAGTAGCCCGGCATTCTTAGTAAGAAAACATAGCGAACAAAAGAGAGGCAAAGCAAGAATGGTAATAGATTATCGAGAACTAAATAAGAAAATGATTTTTGATGGATATTTTTTACCTTATAAGAGAAATTTAATTAATAGATTATCAGAAAAAAAGTGGTTTAGTAAATTTGATTGTAAAAGTGGCTTTTGGCAAATTAAGCTTACTAAAGAATCAAGACCTTTAACAACATTTAGTGCACCACAAGGACATTATGAATGGATTGTGTTACCTTTTGGTTTGAAAAATGCACCCCAGATATTTCAACGACGAATGGATACGATATTTAGAAAATTAAATGACTTCTGTGTAGTTTATGTCGATGATATATTAATCTACAGTAATAATATAGCAGACCATTTACAGCACATAGATGCATTTATAAAAACAGTACGACAACATGGAATCCTTTTATCTGAAAAGAAATCAGAAATCTTTAAAAATAAAATAGAATATTTAGGATATATAATAGATAGTGAAGGATTACAACTACAAGATCATATCGTAACTAGAATCGAAAATTTTAAAGAAAAATTAGATACTAAGAAAGAAGTCCAACAATTTCTAGGAATAATAAATTATGCATCAGATTATATAAAAGACTTACCAAAATTACGACAACCCTTGCAAGAGCTAATTAAGAAACATAAAGTATTTGAATGGACGACAACTCATACTGATACTATAAGAAAAATAAAAGAAGCAGTAAAAGTTCTCCCAAAATTAAGACTACCTAAAGATAATGATCAATTAGAATTATATACAGATGCTAGTGATATCGGGTGGGGAGCAGTACTCATCGCATATAGAAAAGAAGATATAGACAAAGAAACTCCTTTAATATGTGGCTATAGATCAGGAACTTGGAAACCCTCAGAGAAAAATTATCATATCAATGAAAAAGAATTACTAGCTGTTAAAAATGGAATTAAAGGATTTAGGTATCATTTGTTACCCATAGAATTTATCATAAGAACAGATAATACACAAGTAGGAGCATTTATCAGAAATAAAATAGATCCCCTACCAGAACTGAACAAAAGAAGGCATTGGCAAAGTTTTTTCAATTGCTATAATTTTGTTGTTAAACCTATCTCTGGAAAACGAAATATCTTAGCTGATTTTTTGAGCAGGAATGGAGATAATGATCCAGCGAATATCAGAAATCAGAAATCAGAACCGCCAGATGCTGGCAATGATCAGAAATCATGAGAACTTTCTGGACAACCTTGAGGAAGAACTCAAGAAACTCCAGTCTCAGAACAATCAGAATATACGAACCATGACTCCTAGATCATCTTATGAGTTGTTAGGAGATCTTCATAAGAAGCCAATTGAGCTGCCAACTTCATCTAGTGGACTCTCAGGAGCCACCACCTTGAACCATTCTAAGCTGATTAATCAGAACTCATCAGAAATCACAACCTCCCAGGTTATACAATTCCCTCCAGAAATGACAGAAGCATATAAGAATATCATGAAATTTTTTACATATAAGAAGAGTCAAACCGTATATAGAACCATTAAGATGACCAAATACCATAGGTATATATGCCCAGAAGACTGCAGTCCAGATGTTGTTCAGAAACTATTTCGATATGGATTTCTGGACAAAGTCATGACTGATGAGAGCCTTAATAGTGTTTCAAAACTCCCATCTATCATACCCCGATCCATTGACGAACTTGGATTAAGATTTGGAAGAGGAATATTTTGTGTTCAAATTTTTGATGCTGCTATGGACTTAGAAGAGAAACCGATAATAATTGCTCAGATTTTTAAGACTGGTAGAAACACTAAGATTGATGTAGATAATTCCGACCATCAATGGGACATTCCATGCAAATTAGAAAATTTTAAATCTTGGTTAGGAGAAAAACGAGCACATGGAATCCATACGATCAAATGTAGACTCGAAGACTATATTAGAAATAAAAAGGTGGCTATAATAGCCAGATCGAATCATGGAGAAGTTGAAGAAATGATAACTATCAACTATTTAATGGAAATGGGTGATGAAACGAGTCAACAAATTTTGATAGAAATGCATACGAAATTGATGGATAAGAAATATAAACATAGTTCAGATACATTAGCCCATTATGAATCTATATATGGCCCAAGAAAATCATGTTTAATTAGAATTGAGCCCATAAGACCTGAGCCCATGAATATTGACTCCATAAGGCCCAAAGAAGAAGCCCATCCAGGAAAAGAGGAGGATCCATTTATTTAGAAAATGAGAGAAAAAAATGGATACGAAAAATAAGAAATATAAGAACGAGGTGTCAATACCTAAAGAAAAGGTGGCAATAAGATCAACACGTGGCAAGACATGAAGATATGAAGAGACATGTGTCCAAAGAAGAAGCATGAGGTGGAAACATTAGAGATTAGTGGCAAGATGTAAAGCTTGAGGTGGAAGAGCAAAATAAGAAGCATTCGACACGTGTAACCTAAAAGTTTGTACTTTTAACTTTTGTGATGATGTAATCTCCTTTTTGGTAATTTCACCTTTGATCTTCTACCTATATAAGGAGAAGACATATGATGTATGAGATATAACTTGCTTTGAGCAATAAAAGCTTTCTTTCTCTCTATATCCATGGCTTTCTAAACTTCCCCTTTTAGCATCCATAGTTGTTAACTACTTAAGTTTAACTTCCGTATAGCATATTAGTTTAAATTATATCCATGTTCTCTATTACCGTTGATCGTATATTATGACTTTGACTTCTCGTTTTAACTTATAATTTCTCTGTTTTTTTTTTTCCATATTTTGATATCGTGCTTAAAGATAGCAGAAGATGTTAAGGCCTGTCTTAGGGTAAAGTACACCCATGACCATTGAACTTTGCTTTTTCTTAATAGTATGGCCATGGATAAATAAAAAAATTGTAATTTTTGAAAAATAAAAAATGTGATTTCATGGTAAATGTCGTTCTCAACAACTTTAATTCTTAAATATTTTTATTTTGAGATCGTTAAAGGTCATTTTGAGGAGTTAATTAAAATTTAGTAGCTACGAATATTAAAGTGTAAAATTAAGTAATTTTTATGTTCAATTTTAAAGTTTAATGGTCATACTATTAAAAAAAAAAAGCAAAGTTCAGTGGCCGTGGGTGTAATTTATCCTGTAATTTAGTATAAAATTCATTAACTTTTATATTACATTTTAAAATTCAATGATATTACTGTAAAACAAGTAAAGTTTAATGACAATGGGTGTAATTTACCCTCTCTAGGAGTTAGCTTTCCGATTTTCTTACACAGGAGTAGATATTATATAATTTGAATTAAAAGTTAAATATAAATTTATTAAATCAATATAAATATATATATCTATCTATATATATATATATATTGTTTAATTAAATATAATTTAAATATGTAACACTTGCAACCGACAAGCATTGGAATATTATTTCATGTAAACTGAAGCACACAAAAAATACTATCATTTTATTTAAATAAAACAGCACATTTATTTCATAAAAAAAGGATAGATAAATATTAACTTCTCCATAAATTAATTAATACTAAAATTCTGACGAAGGAGAAGAAGAACATTCCTTAAAACAGTAACAACGATGGAGAATTTTTCCTTTACAGTGACCTCCTTCATATTCTTCTAACTTGCAAATGTTATTGCAATTCAAGTCACTCATGTATCTGCTTTTATACTTCATGCTTTTGGTCTCGCATTTTGTCGCTTCCACTATTTCCAACTTCACTGTATTTTTAATCAAAATAAGATCAAAAAATTCAATTAACATATAGAATTTTCACGTAACAAACAAGCACAAAAAACTCTACTATACTCCTGGAATAATAATCTAACAAGTTAATTGTGTTACTTGTAAATATTTATATGGGATAAGGTGCAAATTTGCCCCTAACGTTTTTAAGGAAGATCATATTTACCCCTTAAGTATGAAATAGCAAAATTTTAGGTCTATGATTTTCTTAAAGGTGCAATTTAGGTCTATTGCAAATGTCGGCTAACTTCTAGTTCTCTCCATCCATTCATATTTTTTTTCCATCTTCACCATTAATCAGGAACTAATCCTTCCCTTAATTCATCAGCATAGCAGCAAAACATGTTCAAATTGTAGCTTTTTCCTCCAAAACACTAGTCTCAATCCATATTCTTTTATCCCCAAAAGTGATAGTTTCATGATGCAATAGGAAAAAATCCCTAATAAGTCACTTCAATCACATGTGAAAGAAAGAAAGCAAATTTTATAAACCCTTCTTCTTCTCAAGAAAAAGAAGGTTCATTCTTCAAACAGAGACTACAAATGTATCCTTGGAAAATTAAAATGTTTTTAGCTTAATTTGAGTTGGGGGACACCCAGATGAAGAAATAGAAATGAATGGTGGGAAGAAATATGAGTTGGAAGTGAAAATGGTTTCAGAGCTGAAATTGCAGGAAATGATGCATATTTGCGATAAAGGAGAAGGATATAAGGGTCATGATTGAAGGAAGGAGAAGGAGAGCAGAATCAAAATTGCAATTGAAGGGAAGAAGAAGGTGAACAGAATCGTGATTGAAGGGGAGAAGATGAAGGAGAGCAAAATCAAAATCGCAATTGAAGAAGAAGGATACCATAATCAAAATCTGCAGAATCGTGTGATTTGGGGGAAGAAGATGGAAATGTTGACACTGTTAAGTTTTCCATCTAATAAGCCCAAAATTGCACCTGTATGAAAACCATAGATCTAAAATTTTGCTATTTCATACTTAAAGGGTAAATGTGATCAAACGTTAGGGGCAAATTTGCACCTTATCCCTATTTATATTGTAATATAAACAACTCCTATAAAGTGGTATGCATTGCATTCCTCTTTTCATTGGCCGAGTTTATTAATTTACGAATATATGCACAAAAACTAATAATTCAGTAGAGAAACCTACCATTTGCTACAATAAGAAATAAAAGTATCAAAACAACAACGAAAGGTAGCTGCTTAGAATGCTTCATTTTGCTGAAAACAAATGTGATAATAATAATTTTGTAATGTGTCTGGTTCAACATCTCTTTATATAAGGGAGAACCAAATCCTGTAAAATCATAAATTTTAATTTTATTCTAATTTTAGGAGTCTATAGTTATTGAAAAGTTTTATTTTTAAATCTATGTATTATGATTTTTATCCCTTTTTATAGAAAAAAACATCTTATAATACATAATTAGGGAATGCGGAATAGCGATCTGGATCCTCGTCGGGAAGGTCTGGCTTCTTCGGGGGTCGTCTCTGTGCGGGGAACGGTCCCTGCGGATGCTCCGACGGTCAAGACAGTTAGTAGTTCGAGAGTGTATTCTAATCAAATGAGAGTGAGGTAGAAAATAGTTACCCGATCCTCTTTCCTTCCTTTATTGGTATATTTATAGTGAATTGTCTTGGGCCTGTGGGCCTTCTGTTACCCTGGCCCTTTCGCTGGTCGGGCTCCGTTGGGCCTCTTGGGCCTAAGTGATATTCCGAATCAGGTAGTCCCCCCGACTAGTTTAGCCGAGTATTGCATGCGAGGAGACGAGAATTTCAACGGATCATGCTCTTCTCAACGAGTGGTTGACAGCTGTATGAAAGGTGCCCGATTTCCTCATAGAGACCCTTCAGACCGCTGCATGCGCTTTTGGGTTTTAGCGCGCAATTGATTGCCCCTTCATTAAATGCGCCTGCACGCGCCGTAAAAAGACATTTGAACGTCGTGCCTTGCCGGCGCCTCCATTTTTTGTTTGATATAAAATGCGGGGGGAGGCTCCATTTCTGTCTTATTTCGTCAAATTTTCTTCTCTTTGTGCGATTTGACCATCTCCTTTTCCCTTTGGAGCCGTTGTTTTCTGTCGATCTTTCCGTCGGTGTTCTGTTGTTTGCTCACGCTTGCTGGGCACCGGGCATATTGATTGACGACGTTCTGGTGAAGATTCTCTATGACACTTGTCGTAACCTTTGCGAGGTCAGTCGTACCTCTTATTTCTCCTGTCTTTAGTTCTTTTGTTTAGTTTTTTCTGGGGAGGGGGAGTATGTCAGAGGGTTCTTCATGGGGAGCCCTAAGAAGACTGCCGCCAGTGATTTTACGCTTCGCGAACATGGATCGTAAAACGAAAAAAGCGGGCGAAGATGGAAGAGGAGAGTGTTGCTGCTGCGAGAAAGAAAAAGAAAATCGTAGAGCGTGCGCCGCCTAGTGTCGAGCGGCCGATAGGAGGAGTTGCTGCCGGCGTTCTTGAGGTAGCGGTTGTAGTACTAGAGGGTTTGATTACCGAAGAGCGTCCCCTGGCCTCGATTTACGAGGAAATGCGCCAGAGGTAATGGATGCGTTCCGCGGGGGTCACTAGTGTTGATGGTAGGCGGTTTGAGGGAGCAGAGCGGCCAAAAAGACCGGAATCTTTTTCGATGGATGACGCGCACAGTATCATTGTCTCCGCGGATTTAGCTGCTATCTCCGCGGTGTATCGACTTGGGAAGCCATATGAGCTAGTTGCGCTTGGAGAAGAAATCCGTGCTCATCATGCGGATGGTGCGAACGAGCTCGTGGTTTACGAGGATCAGTTGGAATCGGGGATGCGGTTGCCCCTGCTTCCCTTTTTTTGTGTAGGTTTTAAAAGAGTATGACTTGTGCCCTGGTTAGATCCATCCGAATGGATGGAGGATGATGGTGGCATTCTACTCGTTATGTCGATCAGCTGGATATCGGGCAACTGGGTTGGTATTCCGTGAGTTCTTTCGGCCAAATAAGGGACCCCGATCACAACATGTGACCTTCTCGCATCAAAAGTTCAAGGTGATTGGTGGGTTGAAGGACAAGGTTCATGAATATAGGCATCGTTACTTCTTGGTGCGAAAGATGGACAGCGACTTCCCTTTTCGAGTAGTGTGGAACGAGGACCCCATGGATTCCAGTCGTTGGCTGAAACCGCGAGAAAAGTTTCCTTTTGAGGAGCAGCTCGTGAAATATTTAAAGGGGCTTCTGACAGATAAAGATCGTAAGCAAGATGTGGATGAGCTTGTGCGTCACTTCCTGGCCGCCGGGTACTATATCTGGAACCAATGGCGAATGGCTCAGCTATCCGGCTGGACGGCAGCGGATTTTGAGAAGTGGAAACGTGGGTACAACTTCAAAGCCGGAGAGTTGGCGGAACTAGAGGCGATCTCCGTGAACGTCGCTGTTGTAGGTGAGGGGTCGGGGTTGTAGGTTTCGTTTATTTCATCCTGTGTGTTGTTGTTACTATATATTTTATGCGTGGTTTAAATTTTCCGCTCTTTCTTGCTTTGCAGGTCCAGGAGATCCCCGTGTCAGTATGGATTTTGATCCAAATGAGTTTGGTGTTGGCCTAGATACTGTGGATGAGGCATTTGGTGGTGCTTCGGGTTCCTT
Organism: Euphorbia lathyris; assembly: GCF_963576675.1. Taxonomy (NCBI): domain Eukaryota; kingdom Viridiplantae; phylum Streptophyta; class Magnoliopsida; order Malpighiales; family Euphorbiaceae; genus Euphorbia; species Euphorbia lathyris. The sequence goes on from NC_088913.1 coordinate 12,733,752, forward strand.
GGCTTTGTTCTCTTCTCTTGAGGATGCGAACTAAGTGGTTCAGAGCATGGGCGGGGTGCTCGCTGCACACGAAGGTGCTGAGGCGACAACCATTATACCGCAAGGTGTGCCTGTGAGCGAGCATAAGGGTAAGGAGACTGAGGCGGATGTGGAGGTGGTCGCAATTGAAGAAGAGGAAAGCGAGAACCAAAATCAGGGGGTGCTCACCCGAAAGCGTAAGAAAGATAAAGGGAAGTCAGTTGCTGGAGCTGAGGGTGGGGAAATAACTGTCGGTGATGATGTCGCCGGGGCAGGAGAGGGTTCCAAACGGGCGTGTACCGATGGCGGAGCCGAGCTGTCTGCGGATACGATGGACCGGGTAGGCGATCACCCAAAGATGATGAAGAGAATGGATATCAAGATAGCCAAATTCCGGGAATACGTGATGGGGTTGTCGGTGCATTCGGACATAGCGACATCGGACCTTGCGAGGGCGATGGCTCGTGTTGCCAAGGTGCCCGGAGAAGTTATCCGAATGGACGGTGTGTCCAAAATGAACCTTGGTGTGGAAACCCTTTCGGCCCTTGTTTCTAAGGATTGTGTCCTGACTCGTGTATTCTGATGTAGGCCATTCAAAATGCTAACACGGTGTTCGACATGTGTGTTAATGATGAGAACTTGTTTCGGGACATGGAGCAAGGGTTGGGGAATGCGGTGAAGGAGCTGGAGGTGGCGACAGGGAAGTTAACTACTGCCGGAGAGTTGTTGGAGCGGCGTGAGGGCGAGATCACTGTGCTGACCGAGCAACTGAAAGTGGAGACAGGAGGCCGAGTGGAGCTGTCGCGGAGGGTGGCACGTGATGCCGAGGAGATCCGTTCTCACAAAGTTCTGCTTAAGATGGCCGTCCTGTGGATTCATCGGGTGAAAGAGAAACTTAATGAAAAATCCAAGCAAGCCGACATGCTGTCCGCAGAGACCGAGAAGCTCAGACGAGAGCTGGAGGTGGCTCGGAAGGAGGCTGCCGACCTTCGAGCCTTTGCGGGACAACGCGAGGAGAAGCTGGTAAAAATGGATCGCATGATGCTCATCGCTGCTGTTTACTCTGCCGGTTATGAGGTTTCCCCGGAGGTCATATTCTCTCCGGATGTGTACGACAAAGCCGCGCAAGCGAAAGCTGTTGAGTTCTGCGGTCGTTTCAAGAAGAAGCAGTAGTTGATAGGAATGGCCTTTGCTTATCTTGTTTTGTTATCTTCAAAGATGTAATGATTGTTCGTACAATTTGGATTTCCTTTGTGATCTTTTGGCAGTTAAATATTTTCCTTGCATGCTGATCTGACCTGATTGTTTGTGATGTGTGTGTCTTGTCTTGTCCTCTTCCGCTATAAATAGGAACCGGTTTTCCGATATTTTTACCTTGATTTGTTTGAGTTAAACCTTCTTTTTATTTCAACTATTCTGCTTCCTAAATGTCTCTTCGGGACATCGTTGATCCGGCCCGGGTGTTGGAGGTACAGAAAGCAATATCGGCGATGCCGCATCCGTATGTGTACTATCCGCCGAGCGAGGAGCACAAACTTGAGCGGAAGGTTCGATATTCTTCCCCGGTGTGGATGAGGCGGGGTGCAAATTCTCAAAAAAGGACTAGAGAGAGTGAGAACTTCGTTCCCTATACTGGATCTATGATTGATTCCTGCGAAGTGGCTGTTAGTGCGCTTTCTTCGACTGAGAAGAAAATCTGGTCTCACGACGGTATCGGTTACCTTCAACCTGACGAGACAGTTGCTCCTGTACTGAATCCTCATCCTTCATGGATCAAGAGGCTGCTAGCCGATGAGCTGGAGAGAGTGATGAACTTGCCTCATAAGATGGAGTATCGACGAGTGGGGTGTCATGCTTCCCCGACACGTCCGTATGGTCCGACATTCGTCGACCCTGACAAACCTCGAAGCTTAGTATTTCTTGATTTTGCTAGACAAGGTAGCCTTGGTCCCGTTCCGGCCAACCCGAATCATCGTGTCACCCACATGGGGAAAGCATACTTGTACCATAGGCAGAACGGTCATAATACCGATGAGTGTGTTAACTGGCGAGCTATGCATCAAGACTTGATGTATGCAGAGGCTATTCCGAATCCTGACTGTGTCCGTGTTTCGCTTGAGTGAGAGTTTGATTGTGGTGTGTTTTATGTGTACTTGTACTGGTCGTACTAATTGTTGATCTCTTTTTTGTAATGGAATCGTGTATGTTGTTTTCGTTTCGCCGTCATAATAGCGACGTGTCTATGCAGCTTTGTTATTTAGCCATTTTACTATAACTTGCGTGTGAAGGATTTTTCCGCGGACTTGATAATCTTAGTCCTCGGTAATAGTATTCGAGTCATTATGTGACTGTTTGGGGAGCGTTCGAGATGTTCTGGGATTAACATTTTGTGTTGCTCAGCAGAGAACGTTTTGGGATGTCCGCTGATAAATAATCGATAACAATATGGGATTATTAGGCGATTACGAAGGCATTCGAGATGCTCGATAAGCCCATGGATAACATGTTGATGTTATTTTAGCGGAGAACGCATCTAGGTGTCCGCTTGTAGATAATCGGTAACAATATGGGATTGTTAGGCGATTACGAAGGCATTCGAGATGCTCGAGAAGCCTTTGGATAACATGTTGATGTTATTTTAGCGGACAACGCATCTAGGTGTCCGCTTGTAGATAATCGGTAACAATATGGGATTGTTAGGCGATTACGAAGGCATTCGAGATGCTCGAGAAGCCTTTGGATAACATGTTGATGTTATTTTAGCAGAGAACGCATCTAGGTGTCCGCTTGTAGATAATCGGTAACAATATAGGGTTGTTAGGCGATTACGAAGGCATTCGAGATGCTCGAGAAGCCTTTGGATAACATGTTTATTTTAGCGGAGAACGCACCTAGGTGTCTGCTTGTAGATAATCGGTAACAATATGGGATTGTTAGGCGATTACGAAGGCATTCGAGATGCTCGAGAAGCCTTTGGATAACATGTTGATGTTATTTTAGCGGAAAACGCATCTAGGTGTCCGCTTGTAGATAATCGATAACAACACGGGATTGTTAGGCGACTACGAAGGCACTCGAGATGCTGGAGAAAATAATAAAAAAATAATAATAAACGGGCGTTCGATTAATCGTAACTGTGTATACAAGCTACTGATAGTATTTCTTCAAAGTCTGGATGTTCCAACTATTGTCAAAGACCAAACCGTCTAATGAGGCGATCTTGTAGGCGCCGTTGTGGAGGACAGTATCGATCTTGTACGGCCCTTCCCATGATTGTCCGAGCTTGCCGTGAGCTAGTGGAGATTGAGCGGCAGCGGCGTCTCGAAGCATGAGGTCCCCGACTTGGAAAGTGCGGGGCCGGACCCGTCTATTGTGGTACCACACTATGCTTTGCTTATGGGCCGTGATGTGAAGTAAGGCATTAATGCGTTCTTCCTCTAATCGCTCACTTTCTTCGGCAAGTTCCACGTTGTTGTCGGCCTCCTCAAAGGTGATCCGCCGAGGAGAGCGAAGGATGACTTCGGATGGCGCCATTGCTTCTGCCCTATAGGTGAGGAAGAAAGGAGTGTGCCCGGTGCCGGAGTGTGGGGTCATGCGATATGACCACAATATCGCTAGGATATGATCAGGCCATGCTCGACCCTGGTTGGACAGGCGCGCTTTAATCCTTCGTAGGATTGTCCGGTTGCTTACTTCAGTGAGCCCGTTGCTTTGAGGGTGCGCTACTGAGGTGTAACGCCCTTTGATGCCCCACTCCGCGCAGAACTCGTGGAATTTACTGCAGTCGAACTGCCTCCCGTTATCTGTGATGAAAGAGTGAGGGACGCCGAATCAGTATATGACTGTTCGCTTGAGGAAACCGATTACGTTGTCGGCGGTGATTTTTGCGATTGCTTCTGCCTCGATCTATTTGGTAAAGTGGTCGACTGCTACCACTATGAATCGTTTCTATGCTAAGGCCATCGGAAACGGGCCGAGCAGATCAATGCCCCATACTGCAAATGGCCAAGGTGTGATAATGCCTTTGAGTGGAGCCGCCGGCGCGTGATGAATGTTGGCGTGTAGTTGACATGCCTGACAGCTACGAACCAGACGCATTGCGTCAGAGTCCATGGTTTGCCAATAAAGTCCCTGTAGCCGGGCCTTCTTCGCAATTGCCCGAGCGCCCTGATGCGAGCTGCAAACGCCCTGATGTATTTCCTTTAGGCAGTGATCCCCTTCCTCCTCGGATATACAACGCAACCAAGGGTGTACGGAGGACTTCCGATAGAGCAAGCCGTCGTGCATTGCATATCGCTAGGAACGCCGAACCACGAGGGATGCCGCCGTCCAATCTTCCGGCAGTGTTCCATCCTGTAGGTACCTAATTATCGGACTCCTCCACCCGCTCTCTGCTGCGTCTGCTGTGTCGATCTGTAATGAGCACTCTTTATGAATGGCCGGGGCAGCAGCAGTTTCTATAAGGGTATGCGGATCACTGGACTGCTCACCTGCTGCGAGAGCGGTAATGGCGTCCGCTTCCTTATTCTCTTCTCGTGGGACAAGCGTGAGGTCAATGGTTACTCCTTTGTTTTTCAGATCATCGAGCAATGATTTGGCGAGCGCCAAATATTGACCCATCGTCGGATCTTTTGCTTTGTAAGTACTGCTGACATGGCTAACAACGAGCTTGGAGTCCGAGTACACCATCAGATGTCCGTTCACCATCGTTTTGGATAACCGAAGAGCTGCGATCAGGGCCTCATATTCTGCCTGATTATTTATGGTCGGGAAGTCGAGCCAGATGGCGTACCGTATCTGGAGATTATTAGGTCCTTGAATGGCCACGCTTGCGCCTGCCCACCCTGGGCCGCAAGAACCATCGACACTCATGGTCCAGATGTCGTTATGGTAGGCTTTTGTCGGTGTGGAGTTGTTAGTTGATGATCCGATAAATTCTACAATGAAATCGGACAGCACTTGAGCTTTGATTGCCATGCGGGGTTCAAAACATATGTCGAACTGTGATAGCTGAACTGACCAGTTGGTGATCCGATCGGAGACTTCTGGTTTCTGGACGGCCTTCTTGAGAGGGTAACTGTTCCTGAACACAACCGTGTGTGCTTGTAAATATGGTCAAAGACGCTCGGATGCCTGAGTTATGGCGAACAGAGCCTTCTCAACTTTGGAGTATCGGATTTCAGCACCTTTCAGGACCCTGCTCAAAAAGTAAATTGGGTAGAGCTCTGTCCCCTCTTCTTGAGTTAAAACGACTCCCACTGTTTCATCGGCGATGGTGAAGTATAAGTGAATGTCCCGTCCTGGCCTTGGTATCGACAGTAGTGGGGGTGTGGCGAGGAAAGTTTTGATGGCGTTGAATGCGGCCTGACAGTCCGTAGACCATTTGAAGGGATGCTCCTTCTTGATTGCCTTGTAAAAAGGTAAACACTGCTATGCCGAGCAGGAAATGAACCGTCCTAAGGCGATAATCCTTCCGCTGAGCCTCTGAACTCCCTGTAGATTGCGCGGTGCTTCCATCCCCAAGATTGCCTCGATCTTTGCGGGATTAGGCTCGATACCTTTCTCTGAAACCACGCATCCGAGGAATTTGCCGCTATGAATACCGAAGAAACATTTCTCCAGGTTCAGCTTGAGGTTGTAATTTCTAAAAATTTTGAACACTTCCGCCAAGTCACGAGGATGGTCGTCTTCAACAGTACTCAGGACGACCATATCATCGATGTACACTTGTACCGTTTTTCCGATGAGGTGAGCGAACATCTTATCTATCAGTCGCTGGTATGTGGCTCCCGCATTATTCAAGCCGAAGGGCATTACATTGTAGAAATAAGTGCCTTCGTGCGTAATGAAGGAGGTTTTCTCGGCATCAGCCGGGTCCAGAGCGATCTGCTGAAAGCCAGCGATGACATCAAACTGGGATAAGATTTTGCGACCAACTGTCTGGTCGAGAAGCTGATCTATGTTAGGCAGCGGATAGGAAGCCTTGGGGCACGCTTTATTAACATTCGTAAAATCTACACACATGCGGTACTTTCCGCTGGCTTTCTTTACAAGTACAACGTTAGAAAGACAATCCGGATAGTGGACCTCGCGAATAAATTTTACAGCTAGTAGCTTCTCGATCTCTTCCTTGAATGAAGTTTGCTTGTCTTTCGCCTGCACCCTCATCTTCTGCTTCAGGGGCTCAATGGAGGGGTCGATGTCCAGCTTGTGAGTTGCTCGTTCGGGTGAAACTCCCGTGATGTCTTCAGTACACCAGGCGAATACGTCCGAATGCTCCGTTAGCACGGCCTTTATCTCGTCGGCCAGAGGAGGGAGCTTGGTGCCAATTTTCAGTGTCTTGGACTCCCCGATGGCACAGTCGCTGACAGGCTCAATTGGTGTAGGATTGTATCCCCTCATATCCATCAGACCGTCCTCTAGGTAAAGCGCTGTCCGAGGTTGAGTCGCCTCCCACTGCAGTCTTTTGGCCAGGATGTGATCTCCTTGGATGGTGATTTTGTCGTGTTGAAGCGGCAAAGTTAAGCATAGGTCGGAGATATCAATGGTGGCTTTTAGGCTAGCCAGCAGAGGCCTCCTGATGATGGCGTTGTAGGCCAAAGGGATGTCGACCACCACCCATTCTGCAGAGTGCTCTACCTCTTTGTCGCTTTCGGCAAAAATTGTTGATAGAGAGATTACTCCCTTTACAGGGACCTCAATTTCTGACAGGCCAACCAGGGGAAAAGTCCCGGCTCGGAGGGCCGTGTGAGTATTCCTCATTGCTCGGAGCGCTTTCCAGGTGAGCAAGTTCACCGAGCTTCCTGTGTCCACCAGCACCCGATGTGTTTTAAAGCCGGCGATGTTGATGGTGACAACGAGGGCTTCCGAATGGCTGGTCCGGAGTGGTGGCTGCAATGTCAGGGTTTGATCAACTACTTTTCTCTTTCGGGAGCTCTCTGAAGGCGGACAGAGTGCCGATGCTCCCTTCCTTATGACATGGATTTCCCCGTGGTACCTTGTTCGCTTTGGCTCCTCTGCTCGGCCGGCGTCCCGCAGCTTCGGGCTTTGTTCCCTTTGCCTAATTGCCTTCGGTGGCGCACCCTGCTCCATGATCCGCTCAATTTCTTTTTGTAGTTGATAGCAGTTCTTCATGGAGTGTCCGGAGGATTTGTGATACTTGCAGTACTCCTTCTCGACACGGGTCTTGCCTTGTGAATAGCTTGAGTAGTCTGAAAGCCTTGTATTGCACTGAGGAGCTGTGTGGTATTGTAAGTTTCTTCTTCTTCCGGGCTCACCTCCTCCATCAATGGCCCCAGATTTCTTGGGGAAATTGGAATGGTCGGTCCGGAACGTTCGATGTTAGTCATGGAGCTATTTGCTCCCACTTCTGGCGCTTGCGTCGGAGCGGACTCAGTTGGCGTTTGCATCTTGCTGGAGGTTCCGAGGTCACTTATAATCCACGTTCACCGCACCAAATAATTAGGGAATGCGGAACAGTGATCTGGATCCTCGCCGGGAAGGTCTGGCTTCTTCGGGGGTCGTCTCTGCGCGGGGAACGGGCCCTGCGGATGCTCCGACGGTCAAGACAGTTAGTAGTTCGAGAGTGTATTCTAATCAAATGAGAGTGAGGTAGAAAATAGTTACCCGATCCTCTTTCCTTCCTTTATTGGTATATTTATAGTGAATTGTCTTGGGCCTGTGGGCTTTCTGTTACCCTGGCCCTTTCGCTGGTCGGGCTCTGTTGGGCCTCTTGGGTCTAAGTGATATTCCGAATCAATACATATAAAAAATCTTCCATCTTTTTTTAACCATAAATAGGAAAACTTTAATTTTTTTCAACCATAAATATAAAAAATTTAATTTTTTTTAACATACTTTAAATAAGGTGTAAAAATACTTCTAACATTTAAAATGATGCAATTGTACCCAACGTTGACAGCTAATTGCAATTTTACTCAATTTCTGATATTATTATAAAACACAGATATTTTATTTCTTATTATTATGCACCAAATACATATTAGTTGATTCTAAAAAAAAGATTTCATATTTCTTGTGATATAATAGTAGAATTGAAGCTTAATATTATTGAATTTGGTGAAATATTTGGTTTTTTTTATCCACTTCGTACAAAATACAATATATATTTTTTTTAAAAAATTCATGTTTTTCTACCAAAAAAAATTCATGTTTAATCACATGTTTATAATCTGTTACTTATAAGTGATGAAATGAAGCATATCTAAATTTGACTGGTCCACATTAGTAAACACATCATGTTTAATAATTAGTAAATCTTCATATTATTAAGTTATTAGCTAAACATTATATTATAAATTTGACTGGTCCACATTAGTAAACACATCATGTTTAATAATTAGTAAAATAATTAATAGCGTGGTATCCATTTCGATGAGTACAGTCATCCCAAATTTTGAATTTAGTGCATTGTTCAAACTCTTCATAATTGTTTAAATCACGCAATAAAGAAGAATCCCAAATTCTAAATTTAGTGAAGTGTTCAAATTATGCATAATGGCTAAATCACACAATTAAGAAGAAATCGCATCAACTACATGATATGTATACATGGCCGACCTTGGACTATAACAACTTAAAAACTATATAATTATTTTTAAAAACAAAGGTTTGATTAGCGTAATAGGTAAAAACATATGGACTAATAAATTGTTTACTCCGGCACCACCCATTCTGGACTGGATCGTTACAGAGGGAATATGTGTTTATTGGTGATTATATTAGTAGATAGAGCTAGCATGTTATAATAGTAGATTTCCACCGTATATTGCCACAAACTGTATAACTAAAGTGATATTTGTTTCAGCTTTTCGCATTAATCACAGAAAATATAACGTTTGGTTAGGTTTATATAACTGCAACGTTTAACATTTTCTCTAGAAACTGTAACGTTTTGGAGCTTTTCACGAAAAGCTCCTATCTGAATATTTTCATAAACAGCTGTTTGTAGTTATTTGTTATTGACGAAATTATCCTTCTTATTTCCAGAAAATATGTTTCTTCTTTAACATTATTTATATTTCTACAAAGAACAAAGTTTTGTTGCGTTCAATAATTTTTAATTTTTATACAGATTATTTTTATTAATTTATGTAACACATTTTTTATTTTATAATAGGACAATGTGCAAAAATACCATAACATTTATAGTTAGGAGTAATTTTACCCTTTACGTCTAAATTGTGCAATTATACCCCCTAACGTTGGCAGTCAAGAACAACTTTACCACTAGTTTGGTCAATTTGAGAAATAATTCATCAAAGTGTCTTCTTGGTCATGAATATTGTCATCTACACTTCATATGTGCATCATTTTATCATCATTACTAGTAACAGATCACAAACATAAAAAAATTTTGTTGATTAATGTAAAACATGTCCATATTAGATATTTTAAATCCGAACAGCAACCGAAAAACCAAAAAGCCGAAAAACCAAACCGAAAATAAGATTAACCGAAACCGACAGACTAATGTACGGTTTTTAATTTTAAAAATAATGGTTAATGGTTACGATTACGGTTTCTTTATTCTAAAAACCGCGGTTAACCGAAATCGACCGAATTTCAATTAAATATAAAAAATATAAAAATAAAAAATTTATTTATATGGGTAAATAATTATGTAGTCCCTATAGTTTTTCATAACTCATTAATCAATCTACTATTTAATTATAATGTCTCCAAATTTTTTCACTTTTAATGGTTTAGTCCTTCTATTAAATATTAACATCAAATGAGATGAAAATACGTAACTAACTCTCAGTTAATTTGTTACTGTCTCTCTAATTTCAATTTATGCGGTTTTTTTTTTCTTTTATGTTTCTGGATGTAGAAACAATGATAAAATTTTATTACTTATTTTCCAAAACTTTATAGTCAGAAGTTTTATTAGGGGCATTTTGTTTTTTTTTAATCCGTTTAATTATTTTTTAACACATTTTTAGACGGAGATTTGATATAAGGACTAAACAATTTAACGGAATCAAAACTGAGAGATCATAATGCACATACATCTTCATCTCCACAGTTAATCTCTTCAACTCGCCATTAACCCACCGTCTCCCTCACAATAAAAATTTAGAATTCTTTTATTTTTTTTTTATTTTTTTTACTAATGGTTAAAAACCGAAATAAAAGGTTAACCGACCGAAATAATTGGTTAACCGATTAGTAGTTAACCGAATTTAATGGACTAGTGTATGGTTAGTGTTTTTAAAAACCCGATTAAATGGTTAACCGACCGAATTAACCTTAATGGACTGGTTAAGTGACCACGTGCAACCCTACCAACAGTTCAATATAATTTTACCAAACACTAATAATTAAACATCTAATATAAAACAGCTAACAGCTTACTGCAAACAGTAAGCACAACAACTATTAACCAACAGACCTTAATTTTTCAAGCACGGTGAACTACAAATTGCACATACAATTCCGGACAGTTGTTTATCAAAATTACTACAGAATCAAACAATCGCAGTTTAATAATAGAGAAGATATATCTTCCACCTTCAAACAATAATGAGAATGAAAATTCAAAAACTAAAAACTGAAAAACGCATTTCAGAACTCATCTTCATCTTCTTCAACTTTGAGCTTCTTGACATGTTGAAACTGTTCAAGGATCCGTCTGGCCAGAACTTCATTACAAGAAGAAGTAAAATCGAGTGTCGCAAAAACAAAAGATGGTAGATTCACCACTTTAAGAGATACAATATCCGAAGCATAGTACTTCAATTCCTCAAGATTTGGACATAAAATTTCAATCACACCAGTACTATCATTTTCTCCTGTAACTAATTTCTTCAAAGAATTTGAAGCAATAACAAACTCGTCACTTAACTCCAACGAACGAAGTAACGGACAGCCGAATAAAACATTTTCAATTGTTTGACGAGTCACATCAGTATTGACAAATAACAATGCCTTCAGGGAGAATTCTTCGAGATTTGGACATGAAATTTCAATACGATCACTTTTATCGTTACAATTAACATCTACGAAACTCAATCTTTTCAAAGATTTGGAAATAATAGCATCTCCCTTAACCGCATTAAAATCAATTAATTCCAAAGATTCGAGGCAAGGACTACCCGATATAGCATTCTGAATTGCCGCAAATGGCAAAAAACAAGATTTCAACTTCAGCTGCTTGAGAGATGACCAATTTACCCTCCACTTACGATTAAAATAACAATTGGTCAACTCTAATTTAACGAAAAAAGCATTATTGTAGAGGAATTTCGGCAATTTGTACGTATTCTTCTCAGCATACGCATTATAAGGAACAAAGTAATCTACAATTAACTCTTCCACGTATTTTCTTGTTGCAAAATGGATTTTCGAAGCTAAGTTAAGCTCATAGTCCGAGAAATACTTTTCGATATGAAATTTCTTTATCTTTGGACAATCATGGAGAGCTAGGGTTTTATCAATAAATGTACCGAAATCTCCATTAGAGGAATAGAAAATGAGTATCGGAACATTAGTCCATTGATTCTGCCAGCGTTTTGATAGAATTCCAGTCTGAATAGCTTGTCTGGTTGAGGGCAAAAAAGATAGGATAAGCTCAATAAGAGAATCTGGTAAATCACTGATTCGGTCTTCTTTCTCTTCAAACTCCAGTCGATTGTTTGCCGATGAACCGCCCTTCTCTTCCATTGTTAGTTATTCAGCAGCTGCTGCACTTGAGGAAGAATTATATGGGATATATAGAGGAACAGAAAAACCCTCGGTTGTGAAAAATTGGTGCTAAATAATAATAAATTTTTTTTTTAACCAAATAATAAAATTATTATTTAATAGCTAAAAAATCTTTAAAAAATAGTAGTAATCTTTTACTATATTTCATTCTGTTAAACTGTTTTTTTAGAAGATTAACTTTTTTCGAATTCTTTACTATCCAATATCTAAAAGAATTCTTTAAGATATGGGATAGTAAATTACAAGTTTTATAAAATTTAGTAAGTATATTTAACCTTTAAAATTGGGATAAGGTGCAAAAATAACCCTAACGTATACATCCAGAAGCAATTTTATCCCAACGTCTAAAATTGTACAATTTTACCCGTAACGTTGGCAACCAAGAGCAGAGACGGATCCAGCCTAGAGTCCGGGGGGGAGGGGGTGGGCGGGCGAAGCCCCCCCAGCCATCGGCTCCGCCCTTGAGTACCGTTATTTTTGTCCCGTGTAGCCCCCCCAAATATTACTATATATTTAACCTATGTAGTATTATATCAAAAGTTTAAAGTAGTTAGGTTGGTTAAAAGTCTTGTTTTAAGATGAGAGGTACGGGTTCAAACCACACCATGCTCATTTTTTGTTTTATATGAAGTTATTTTTATTATATCTATTTTTTTTTTTTTTTTTGATAAAAAGCCATATCATTTCATTAATTTAACAATACAAATACATCACGAGAATGAAGAGGAATAAAACCTCCCACCCATATAGGCTACATCCACAAAGGGAAGAAAACAGACTACAAAGAGCAACAATAAGACTACAAAGAGCAATAATAAGGCTACAAAGAGCAATAAAACCCATAAAAGGTACAAATAAAACAAACAAAGAAATCATATCCTTCTCGTACATAGAATTCCGTTGAAAAACCTCTGCAATCCATGCTTCATCATTTAGACTTTTCCGGACATTCGGAACTAAATCCTTTCTGTTTTTGCAACCACGCAAATCTATAGATCTACGAACAAGATAAACCTTTTCCGTTCTTGCCAAGACCGAAAAAAAAGAATAAATGAAAGAAATATAGCTAACAGTTGTAGATCTGACGGAAAAAGAAGTTCAATAAGGAATATAGACTTCAGACGAACAACAAAAAGTAGATCTGAAACTAAAAACTAAATCTAAACATAAATGGGAGGAGGAAGAAGGAAGATAAGCTTCCTTCTTCCTCCTCTAAAAAACTTGAATAGAAACCAAGATCGGAAACGTTAGCGGCAACTATGAGTGAGTGATGAAGAGTTGAAGACACCTAGATTTGGAAGAAAAATAAATGGAGAAAGCTAGAGAGAGGTGAGAGCTTCTCTCATTATATCTATTTTTTTAAGAATTTATTATCTCTTTTTTATAAAACAAATCAATTTTCTATTATAGCTAAAAATAAAAAAAGTGTGAAAATGTTACAATTTTTAGCTAACATACAAAAACTATAAAGTTTAAGTGTGCTAAAAGAAGGTTAAAAAAAGTTGTGTAGCCCTAACAGGCTGAACTTCGAAAAATTAGAAATCCGACTAAAATTAGCCCCCCGGACGTCGATTCCTGGATCCGCCACTGACCAATAGCAAGTTTACCCCTAACATTAACAAGTTGGTTCAATTTCAGACATTATTATACAACACACATATTTTGTGTATTATTCTACACCAATTGCATATCCGTTGTTTCAAAAAAAAATCATACTTTTTCAGATTTAATAATTTAATTAGAAATTAATATTTTTAAATTCGGTGAAATATTTAAAAAAAATTGTGCAACTCGTACAAAATACAGTATATTTTAAAATTTCTTTTGAATTTTTTTCCACGTCTAATCATATGTTTATGATCTGTTACTTTTTTTATGATCTGTTACTAATTAGTTATAAACTATTATGACGGACATGATAATATTAATGACCGAGAAGACAGTTTGATGAATTATTTCTCAAATTGACCCAATTTATCAATGTTAAGGGTAAAATTGCTATTAGTTGCCAACGTTAGGGGTAAAATCGCACCATTTTAGACGTTAGGGAAAATTACTCCTAACTGTAAACGTTAAGGGTATTTTTGCACATTATCAGGGCCGGCCCTGGGCTATGAAACGAGGGGCGCCCGCCCAGGGCCCATAACGATAAGGGGCCCGAAAAATATTTTTATAGTGTTTTTATAAAATATTTTTATAGTGTATATATAAATATAGAGATGAACATGTAACATTAGAATTAATTGGTTCAGTTGGTAGGAGGAGTTTCTTAGTGATTTCATTTTAACTTGAGGTTGAGGGTTCGAGCCTCCTCCTTCCCATTTTTTAATTACTTTCAAATATTTTTTTTCTCACCCACCTTATTTTATCACTATCAAAGCAATCTTAAACATAAAGTTTACGAGTTGGTGCAATTTCAAACCTAGTTGATTAAAAATGAGTTTTTTCCATATTGAGTGACTAGATCGGTGGAGGTTTGTGTGAGGATAGAATAAGAAATTACACATAAAAGACTGCATTTTCGTCAATTAAGCTTGAAAATGTACCAATTGATAAACGTTAAGCTTAAAATTGCACTATTTTGTATATGAATGCTAATTACAATCTACGCATCCCCGCTGATCGAGGGTCCGGGGAGGGGTCCCACCACAAGGGTGTACTGGGGGCAAGCCTTCCCCTACCAATTTATTTGGCAAGAGGCCGCTCCTAAGACTCGAACCCGTGACCTCTTGGTCACACGACAACAACGTTTACCGTTTCGCCAAGGCTCGCCCTCTTAGTACCTTATTCCTTATAATAAAAAAATCATTCAGCCTCCAACTTAAAAAAAAAAAGAGTAAAATGTATATATGGGGGCCCAAATTTATCATCTCGCCCCGGGCCTCTAAAATGTCAGGAACGGCCCTGCATATTATCCCATTAAAATTTAGTTCTATTTCTTTACAGTTTTATATTCCTAATTGTAGATGGACTAGGATTTATTTTACGGTTTAAAGAATAAAAAGTAAAGAAATTAACACGTTAAACGAAGATGGGGATTCCTCAGGGGATATGGATGGTAGCCAAATTTTCTCCATATATTATTTGGGATGGGAATGGGGAATCCCCGATAGACCAATGATCAGGGATGGTTAAGTCAATATCTGTCCCATTCCGCTCCGTTTGTAGTTCTAGTTCTATGTTAAAGAACTCTCCCTCAAATTTTAACTGTTCCAAGTTTCCCTTCTCTTTGATTCTATTTCTCCAAATAAAATCTTTCAAATCCTATAATTAATTAATCAAATCATTTTTAAAAAAATCAATGATTTATTTAGTTACTCAATTAACTAAAATTAAATAAACTAAATGTTGTGCGGAATTAACGAAAGATAAATAATAAATAATCGAAAATACAGATTTACGTGGTTTACCAACGTTATGTTAGCTAGTCCACGGGCAGAAGGAAAATAGTATTTATCAGGAGGCAGGAAATCAGATTCCATGATTAGGTTTACATAATGGGGTATTTATAATACCCATTCTAACCTAATCCTACTTGGAACCCATGATCCTAATCCAACTAGGAACCCATGATCCTAATCCTACTAGGAACCCATGATCCCACAATGTCCCCACGATTCCGAATCCAAGTAGAAATCCGAAATATAATACTACTCCGAATAGGAAACAAGATATACTGATTCAAGGCATTACGACAAATCTCCACCTTGACTTGAATCCTCCTGAAAAACATAACAGATGCAACCATGACAGTGCCAGATGAACAGACTTCTCCCTCTGTCTCAGAGTTGCCCACAGACAACTAGTAATCTCTGATGTTTAGTAAGTCCAAACAGTGTTGAAACTTGCTCTGTGGAACGGGCTTGGTAAACATGTCAGCAGGATTGTCGGCAGTGCCTACCTTCTTCACATTGACCCTCTTCTCACTTCTCAGAAAATGATACATGACATCTATATGCTTGGTCCTCTCATGATGAACCTGATCCTTGGCTAAACATATTGCACTCAAACTGTCACAATACACTGTAGCCTGATCATGATGTAGACCAAGATCACTGACTAGTCCTTTAAGCCAAATCCCCTCCTTAGCAGCTTCAATCAGTGCCATATACTCTGCTTCTGGAGTAGATAAAGTCATTGTATGCTGCAAAGTAGCTTTCCAACTGACAACTGAATCGGCAAGAGTGAAAACATAACCAGTCATAGATCTTCTACTGTCAACATCTCCAGCATCATCAGAGTTTGAAAAACCTGTCACCAAACACTTTGTATCACCTCCATAAATGAGACCAACGTTAGATGTACCTTTTAGACACTGAAAGATCCTCTTCACATGCCAATGCTCCTTGCCAGGTTCACCCATAAACCTGCTAACAATACTAACATACTGTGCAAGATCAGGTCTAGTGCAGACCATTGGATACATCAAGCTTCCTACCGCACTAACATAGGGAACTCGAGACATGTACTCCTTCTCTTCAGCAGACTTAGGTGCAAAAGCAATAGACAGATGTGCACTTGCAGCACTAGGAGTATCTATGGGCTTTGCGGTAGACATGCCAAATCTTGATAAGATCTTCTGAATATAGCCCTTCTGTGATAGAAAAAGTTCCCTTTTGCTTCTGTCCCTGTAAATCTCTATTCCTAGAATTTTCCGAGATGCACCCAAATCCTTTCATCTCGAACTCTGCACTGAGAAGACCCTTCAACTTCTGAATGTCGTGTTTCTTCCTTGCAGCTATCAACATGTCATCTACATCAAGTTGCATCATGTAGACACACCAGATAGATAAAAGACTCGTCTTCCAGTTTATTGTAATAGACACAACAATCATATGGGCTCCTGGTGTAGCTCAGCTGCATCATGTAGCTATCAAACCTCTTATACCACTGCCCAGGAGACTGCTTAAGTCCATACAAGGACTTCTTCAACTTGCAAACATAATTCTCCTTCCCATGAATCTGGAAACCATCTAGCTGGGTCATGTATATCTCTTCTGCCAAATCTCCATGTAGAAAAGTTGTCTTTACATCAAGTTGCTCAAGCTCCAAATCCTGATGTGTAACTATAGCTAGCAACACTCTAATAGAGGTGTGTCTGACTACTGGTGAGAATATCTCATTATAATCCACTGCCTCTCCCTGATTGAAACCTCTAGCAACAACTCTAGCCTTATACTTGACTCCCTCTGCAGGTGATATCCCTTCCTTCATCTTGAGAACCCACTTGCAAGTAATAATCTTTCTCCCTAGAGGTGGTATGACTAAATCCCATGTTTGATTCTTATGAAGGGACTCCATCTCATCTCCCATAGCAGCAAGCCATTTCTCAAAATCGGTGCCTGAAACAACTTCTTTGTAAGTTGATGGTTCACGAGTGTCCACCTCTTCAGTAACCTGTAGTGCATAGCCCACCATGTCCTCAAAACCATACCTCTTAGGTGGCCCAATTCCAACCCTCCTTGGTCGATCTTGAGCTAAGCTACGATATGTAGCTTCAGACGGTTGAGAAACTGATGGTGTAGATTCTAGTAGCTCAATTTCTGCTTCTGACTCTTGTTCCTTCAAACCACTCTCACTCTGCATGACCTAAAACTTCACTTGTTTATCAATGCTATCAGTTTCTATTGCAGTTGTAGGCTTCACCATGGGTCTAAGCATAGATTTTTCGTCAAAGACTACATTTCTGCTCAGAATGACCCTTTTCTCTGATGGAGACCAAATCCTGAAACCTTTAACCCCATCTCCATAGCCTATTAACACTCCCTTCTTGGCTCTTGGCTCTAGCTTACCCTCGTTAACATGATAGTAAATTGTGCACCCAAAATCTTTTAGATTTGAGTAATCAGCAACCTTTCCTAACCACATATGTGTGGGCGTCTTGAACTGTATACCGGTGTCTGGTCCGTGGTTAACCAGATAACATGCTATGTTCACTGCTTCAGCCCAGAATCTTCTATCCAACCCAGCGTTAGAGAGCATGCACCTCGCTCTCTCTAGTAATGTCTGGTTCATTCGTTTAGCTACACCATTTTGTTGCGGTGTATTCCTGACTGTGTGATGCCGAGCAATCCCTTCATCCTTACAGAACTGATCAAACTTAGACAAGCAGAATTCCAGACCATTATCAGTTCGTAACCTCTTTATCTTCTTTCATGTTTGGTTTTCCACCAATGCTTTCCACTGCTTAAAATTCTTGAAAGCTTCACGTTTATGCTTCATTATGATGACCCAAGTCATCCTTGAATAATTATCAATCAGAGACATAAAAATATCTGTGACCTCAAGTGCTGAACCAATTTTACTAAAGGGTGAAGCCGAGGGCCGAGCCCCCTGAGCTGGATCCACCTCTGTCCATACACTGAAACATTTGCATAAATTCTGTCAGAGGCACAAGATTTTGAGGACCCAGAAGCGCATCATCGCCATCTTTCACCTCTATTTGGGTTGTTTCCGGGGAACACGATAACCATACAGAGCAATCCGAACCTTTGCAATGCTGCAGAAAAAACCCTCTAGAGTGATTTTTTTGGTCCTAAATATAAATTCATATCGAAAATTTCCACTTGGTTATACCGGATAAATTATAGTGCTAAAGAATTTAATGAATTGATAATTACAAATATGATATGGTCATAATTGAATAAAACTTTAGCAGAAATGGTATTGTTTAGGATGATAAACTCCATGGATGTTGCTTCTTCGATGTATATTGTTGAAATTACACAGGCAAGGACGGTAAACTACAAATTGCACATACAATTCCGGAGAGTTGCTTATCAAAACTACTACTATTCAGAGAAACAATTGCAGTTTAATAATAGAGAAGATAGATCTTCCACCTTCAAACAATAATGAGAATGAAAATTCAAATCTAAAAACACACTTCATATGGAATTGAATTCTAATATTTAAAAGCTACCAAATATTTGCTCTATCTTTCCTACCACTGAGCTCTAGAAAACGTGTTGATTAATTTAAAACGTGTGCATATTAGACATTTTAAATCTGAACAACAATAGTTCAATATAATTTTACCAAACTAAGAGTCTGTTTGACTACTTGTTGTTCCTGTTTGCTTTTGCAAAACGCTGCTTTTCTGAAAAGTATGGATTCTCTGCTTTTGTAAAAAGCTACTTTTCAGCTATAAAAGGAAAAAAGTAACCAAACACTTTTTAATAATTAAACAGCTAACAGCTATTAGCTAACCGTGGAACCAATCACGGTAAACTACAAATTGCACATACAATTCCGGAGAGTTACTTATCAAAATTACTACTATTCAGAGTCAAACAATTGCAGTATAATAATAGAGAAATAGATCTTCCACCTTCAAACAATAATGAGAATCAAAATTCAAAAACTAAAAACACTCTTCATATGGAATTGAATTCTAATATTTAAAAGCTATCAAACATTTGCTCTATCTTTCCTACCATTGAGCTCCACAAAAAAAAACGTTCACTCTTGAAAATATTTTCTTGTTCAGAATTCATCTTCATCTTCTTCAACTTTGAGCTTCTTGACATGTTGAAACTGTTCAAGGATCCGTCTCGCTAGAACTTCATCAAAAGAAGAAGTAAAATCGAGAGTTGCAAAAACAGAAGATGGCAGATTCACCACTTTAAGAGATAAAATATCAGAAGCATAGTACTTCATTTCCTCGAGATTTGGACATGAAATTTCAATCACACCAGTACTATCGTTTTCTCCTATAACTAATTTCTTCAAAGAATTTGAAGCAATAACAAACTCGTCATCATATTCAAATCTAGTTAACTCCAATGAACTAAGTAACGGACAGCCAAATAAAACATTTTCAATTGTTTGACGAGTCACATGAGTATTGACAAAAAACAATGCCTTCACGGAGAATTCTTCAAGATTTGGACATGAAATTTCAATATGATGATGAGTATCGTGGTCACAATTAACATCTACAAAACTCAATCTTTTCAAAGATTTGGAAACAAGAGCATCTCCCTTAACCGCATTAAAATTGATTAATTCCAAAGATTCGAGGGCGGGACTGCCGGAGATTGCTTTCTGAATTGCCGCAAACGGCAAAACAAAAGATTTCAACTTCAATTGCTTGAGAGATGGCCAATTTACCCTCCACTTACGATTAAAATAACAATTGGTTAACTCTAATTTAACCAAAAAAGCATTATTGTAAAGGAATTTGGGCAATTTGTACGCATTCTTCTTAGCATACTCGTTGGAAGGAAAGTAATCTACAATTAACTCTTCCACATATTTTCTTGTTGCAAAATGGATTTTCGAAGCTAAGTTAAGCTCATAGTCTGTGAAATACTTTTCGATATGAAATTTCTTTATCTTTGGGCAATCATGGAGAGTTAGGGTTTTATCAATAAATGTACCGAAATCTCCACTATAATTATCAGAGGAATAGAAAATGAGTACCGGAACACTAGTCCATTGATTCCGCTAGCGTTTTGATAGAATTCCAGTCTGAGTAGCTTGTTTGGTTGACGGCAAAAAAGATAGGATGTGCTCAATAAGAAAATCTGGTAAATCACTGATTCGCTCTTCTTTCCCCTCAAACTCCAGTCGACTATTTGCCGATGAACCACCCTTCTCCTCCATTGTTAGTTATTCAGCGGCGGCTGCACTTGAGGAAGAAATATATGGGATAGAGGAATATAAAAACCCTAGGTTGTGAAAAATCTATATATAATATAAAACAGTAACGATGGAGCTGAGGTGTCACTTCCTCTTTTTTTACTGATAAAAAACATAACATAATATATAGGGTAATTAATTTATTAGTCCCTATATTTTGACAAAACACACTGTTTAGTCCCTGTATTTTCAAAAACACATGGTAAGGTCCCTAACCTTTTTCTCAGTGAACTGTTTAGTTCTTCCGTCTGTTTGTTAGATTTTTTACCGTTTATGACTTCGGAAATGACTAAATTAACCTTTACTATTTACCTTCAAACTTCAGAAGAGGAAATCCAATTTAGAAGAAGAAGCTATTTGTATGGAGAACAAGAAAAAGAACAGACCCAATGCTTCCAAATTTGAACGATTAAGAAGAAAATCAAGAAGACGAACACTCAAAGTTGATTTCAGTTGCATTAGAGTTCAAAGGAAAGGAAAATAAAGGAAAAGAAGAACACAAATCCAAATTTACTAACAGAATCTTCATGAGAGTCTACGACAGGGACTAAACAGTTCACCGAGAAAAACGTTAGGGACTAAACAGTTCACCGAAAAAAACGTTAAGGACTTTACCATGTATTTTTGAAAATACAGGGACTAAACAGTGTGTTTTGTCAAAATATATGGACTAATAAATTAATTACCCTAATATATAATATATTAGTTTTAATTATATTATTATATTTATCTATAAAAATATTATTTTATCCGTACTCTATCTAAGAGTTCTAAAGAATTTAAATTAATCCCTAAAATTTCTCTAATTCTCTGCATATCTATATATAATATAAAACAGTAATGATAGAGCTGATGTGTCACTTCCTTCTTTTTTACTAATAAAAAATATAATATATAATATATAGATTTTAATTATATTATTATATTTATCTATACAAAAATTATTTTATCCGTACTATATCTAAGAGTTCTACAGAATTTAAATTAATCCCTAAAATCTCTCTAATTCTCTGCATATCTATCTATAATATAAAACAGTAACGATGGAGCTGTGGTGTCACTTGCTCCTTTATATCATTAATTGTAATTATTAGATTATATTTTTGTTAATATATATATATATATATATATATATATATATATATATATATATATATGTGTGTGTGTGTGTGTGTGTGTGTGTTAAGATGAATCCGTGCATCGCACGGGCCAAAAGCTAGTTGGTGTTAAATAATAATAAAATTATCATTTAATAGCTAAAAAAACTTTAGCATTTGTTTGAGAGTTTGGAGGTTAATGGAGATGAGAGTTAAAGGAGATAATGGAAAGTAAAGGGAAGTGATGGAAAGGAAAGTTAAAAATTAACTATGTTTGAGAGTTTATAGAATGTAAATGAGGTTAAATGTTTAACTTCGTTTGAGAGTTTAAATATGGAGGGGAATGAAGGTTAAATTTACTCTGCAGAGACAAGAAATTTTAAAAATCTTTACGTTACTCCTATTAACCCCCAATTTGGATGTTAGAGTTTGGAGGTTAGAGGAAGTAAACATTTAACTTCCATTTACTCTCCAAAAATAACTCCCAAACAAGGTTAACTTAATACTTAACATTCCATTACTTCCATTTACTCTCATTAACCTCCTCCCAAACAAAGGCTTAAAAAAGGCTTAATATACAAATAACCCCTTGAACTTGTCCAAATGTTGCAACTGACCCCCAAACTTTCAATTGTAACAACTTACCCCTCAAACTTATCCAATTGTAAAACATAACCCTTCAAACTTGTCCAATTGTAAAATATAACTCCAAATTGCTGACATGGACTGCAATTGAAGAAACACGTGAAATACAAAAGCTACAATACTCGTGGAGTATGATAATCAGATCTTTAGCATGATACGAATCCGGAGAAATGTTTTTACGGTTGCTTCAAGTACGGGGTAAAAAAATTCCCAATTTGGGGTTATGTTTTACAATTGGACAAGTTTAAGAGGTAAGTTGTTACAATTGAAAGTTGGAGAGGACAGTTGCAACATTTAAACAAGTTCATGGAGTTAGGCTCTGTTCTTTATTGCTGAAAAAAACTGAACTGAACTGAACTGAACTGAACTGAACTGAATTGAACTGAATTGAACTGAACTGAACTGAACTGAATACTGCTGAATACTGAACTGAACTGAACTGAATTTAACTGAATACTACTGAACTTAACTGAATACTACCGAACTGAACCGAACTAAACAATAATGATGATATTAGACTTTAAAATAATTTAATTGATAATATTGGACATTAATAAACTTATAATAATAATAATAATGATGGTTCTAATAAATTTAATAATATCAATAATAAATAAATATATATATTATTAAAGATAAAACTAAATTGAATATCAAATAAAAGCTCGACTTGATAAAATTTTGGCTCGATAAAAGCCTATAAAATTAAATAAAAATGAGTCTAATTTAAATTAAAAATACAAATTACATACAAACACAAATTTACATATAATTTAAAGCCTATGAAATCAAATACAAATTTTTATATGAATACAAACTCTTAACTTTTTATTCTAATTAAGGGTTAAAGTGTAAAAATATCCCTAACGTTTTGGGTCATGGGTAATTTTACCCCTAATATCTAAAATGGTGCAATTTTATCTCTAACATTGATAAATTCGATAAATTTGAGTGCAATTCCTAATTTTTAAATATGGAAGCATACTTTAGTTTTAATTTTTTTATCAAACGATATATACTTTAATAAACTATCATTTCTTAACTTTTATCTAATTTATAGATAATGATAAACTATAAATAATAATAATAATAATAAATAATAATTATTATTATAATAAATTATATATAAATAATTATAATATAATAAATAAGGATAAATTACTGAATACTGAAACTGAATGCTGAAACTGAATGCTGAACTGAACTGAACTGAACTGAACTGAATTGAACTGAACTGATTGTTACTGAAATTAAGTGATAAAGAACAGGGCCTTATTTGTGTATGAGGCCTTAAAAAATAGTAGTAATCTTTTACTATATTTCATTATGTTAACTGTTTTTTTTTTAGAAAGATTAGCTTTTTTCGAATTCTTTACTATCCAATATCTAAAAGAATTCTTTAAGATATCGGATAGTAAATTACTAGTTTTATAAAATTTAGTAAGTATATTTGACCTTTAAAATTGGGAAAATGTGCAAAAATAACCCTAATGTATATATTCAGGAGCAATTTTACCCCAACGTTTAAAATGGTGCAATTTTACCCGTAACGTTGGCAATCAAGAGCAAGTTTACTTCTAACATTAATAAGTTGGTTCAATTTCAGACATTATTATACAACACACATATTTTGTGTATTATTATACACCAATTGCATATCCGTTGTTTCAAAAAAAAAAATCATACTTTTTCAGATTTAATAATTGAATTAGAAATTAATATTTTTAAATTCGTTGAAATATTTAAAAAAAATTGTGCAACTCGTATAAAATACAGTATATTTTAAAATTTCTTCTGATTTTTTTTCCACGTCTAATCATATGTTTGTGATCTATTACTAATTAGTTATAAACTAACGTATATATGAAGTGTACACGATAGGATTCATGATCGAGAAGACAGTTTGATGAATTGTTTTTCAAATTGACCCAATTTATCAACGTTAGCGGTAATATTACACCATTTTAGACGTTTGAGAGAAAATTGCTCCCAATTATAAACGTAAAGAATATGTTTGCACCTTATTCTTTTAAAATTTATTTCTATTTCATTACAGTTATGTATTCCTAATTGTAGATGGACTAGGATTTATTTTACGGTTTAAAAGAGTATTTATTCTATGTTAAAGAATTCTCTCTCAACCAAAAGTCCATGGTTCGATCCTCACCTTTGGGAATGGAAAGAATTTCCATGACTAGCAATCTCATCCATAGAGGTGCAAACCATCTACGAAACGGATAGTCATTGCTGTCGGCGATGGATACCCTTACTAACCAAAAAAACTTTCCCTCAAATCTTAACTGTTCCAAGTTTCTCTTCTCTTTGATTCTATTTCTCCAAATAAAATCTTTCAAATCCCATAATTAATTAATCAATCATTTTAAAAAAAAATCAATGATATATTTAGTTACTCAATTAACTAAAATTAAATAAGCTAAATAGTCTTAAAATATTTGTTGAACGACGAATTAAAGAGATTGTACAATATTTGATTCAACAACAACAAGATAGTCAGATTAATACGCACATTCCTCGTGTCTTTGGACTTGAGTCCACTTAAAGTCTCCTTAATTGTTATGGCTAATGTTTTAAAAACGATTAAAAATCGAACCAGATTGATAGTTGGGTTATAGTCAATTGATTCAACCAATTGATTCGGATTGGTTGAACCGGATAACATTATAAATAATAGGGTTAAGGTGCAAAAATACGTCTAATATTTTGGGTTAGGAGCAATTTACCCCTAATGTCTAAAATTGTGCAATTTTACCCCTAACATTGATAAATTGGGTCAATTTGAGAAATAATTCATCAAACTATCTTCTCGGTCATAATCTTGTCATCTATATTTCACACGTGCGTCATTTTATTAGTAACAAATCACAAACATATGTTGGGATATGAAAAAAAATACTATCTTTTTGTACGAATTAGACAAAAAAAATTCAAAAAATTTACCGAATTTATAAATATTAATCTCCAATTCTATTATTAATTTATAAAAAAACATGAAATCCTTTTCTTAGAACGAATTGTTATGCAATTGGTGCAGAATAAGAAACAAAAATATATGTGTACACGGTTTTGAATAAGAGAAAGAAGTGAGGAATTCTCTTTTCGACTCTGACTCTCCCACTCCAGTCGTTGTGTCTGAAATTGACCTAATTTATCAACATTAGGGGTAAAATTCCTCTTGACTTCCAGCGTTAGAGGTAAAATTGTACAATTTTAGACGTTGAAGATAAAATTGCTCCTGACCCAAAATGTTAGGGGTATTTTTCCACCTTAACCCTAAATAATATATATATTTGGCTTAAAACACTATTTGGCCCTTAACCTATCTAAAATTTTGGTTTTTAACCCCTAGCCTAAATTACAAGTTGAAAGCAGACTTAGGTGTTGTTTGATAAAACTGAAAATTAAGTGCTGAAAAAATAAATACTGAATTTAACTGCTAAATACTATAAGCGCTGAAAGTATTGAATGATGTAACTTTTATAAAAATATTAGTCGATAATGCTTAACTTAAAATGTTAAGTTAAATATTTTGACTTATCAAAATAAGTGATTTTTAACTTAATTAACTAATTTAAATTGTGGAGAAACAATCGTTATCAAACGTACTTAAATTAAATAAGTGCTTAACATTTTATTTTAAGTCATTAAGTAAGTTATCAAACAAGGACTTAGTGTTAAGATGTGTACAATCCTTTGAACTCCTATAAACTTCGAAAACCATTCCACCCTAGATTTAGGAGAGTAAAATTTGCGACAATCGTTCCAAATAGGGTGTCAACAAGCCGAGCGCGAATCTAGATAGGTTTGGGATTGGTTCCTTCATATCTCGAACTGGGACCTCTCGAATCGAACTTTGATAGAGCCGAGCTTTTATCGAGCTTTTAATGAGTTTTAACCAAATTCATCATACATGTATAGAATAAGCAGCGTTGAAGATAAAAACAGTCTTGTAACATACTCCACATGAATTTAAAATATTAAAACAAATAATCACATATTATGACCGAGATTTAAGAATAGTGTATGTTACTCGTGATTAGAGTACACAAACTCACAGAAAAATTTAAAATAATAAGATATATATTAAAATTGAACTCCTATAAACTTTGAAACCCCATTCCACTCTAGATTTAGGAAAGCACAATTTGCGTCAATCCTTCCAACTAGGGTGTGAACGAGCCAAGAGCGAATCTAGATAGGTTTGGGATTGGTTCCTTAATATCTCGAATCTAGGCCTCTCGAATCGAACTTCAATACAGCTAAGCTTTTATCGAGTTTTTAATGAGTTTTAACCAAATTCATCATACGTGTATAGAATAAGTAGCGTTAAAGATAAAAAAATAGAGTTTTATAACATACTCCACATGAGTTTAAAATATTAAAAAATAACAATTAAATGTTATGATCGAGATTCAAAAAATAGTAAATACTACTCGTGGTCAGAGTACCCAAACTCACAGAAAAATTTAAAATAATAAGATATATATTAAAATTTGTATTGTGCTTTTTTTATCAAAACCTAAATTTCTAGTTAAAAGTAATTTTTGTTTTATCAAAATTAGATAGTTACTTAAATTATTTGACTTTTAGCATTTGAACTCTTTTAGCATACTTTGTTTTTTTCATCATTGGATGATGGTGGACTTTAACAAAGTAAGTTCATCCAATAGTGGTAAAAACAAAGTAAAGCTTACTTTGTAAAAAAACAAAGTAAGTATAGCCTAACCCTATAATAAATAATATAATAACTGAAATATACATTATTTTCTTACGACACAAAATCATATATATACAAACATGTAAAATTAATAAAAAATTGAAAACTAAGAAATAAGAAATAATTAATTGTCGTTTCAAACAAAAAACTAATTATAACCATTTGGAAAAGATTTGGACAAAAAATAGGGTTAAATACATGAATATCATAATTAAGTACAAAATTACAACTAAGTCATATCACCAAACTTAATTTTTAATATGTCATAATTTTCTATATATTATGATTTTACACTATCATTTAAAAATTCTAGACTCCAATTCATAAATCATAAACCCTATAAAATATATTCTAAACTTTTAATTTATAAATTCTAATCCTTAAAATATATTAAAAGTACTGATTTTACTAGTTTGATATAATCCAAAATGATGACTTGACTTAGTTGTAAATACTTTTTAAAATATAAATTTCTGTGTAATTTTCCCCAAAAAATACCTCTTCATATTCCTCACATGGCTGGATCGGACTCATATTCCTTACATGGGCTGGATCAGACAAATCCACCGGGTCAAATACATGAATATCATAATTAAGTATAAAATTACAACTAAATCATATCACCAAACTTAATTCTTAATATGTCATTATTCTTTATATATTATGATTTTACACCATAATTTAAAAATTCTAAACTCCAATTCATAAATCATAAACCCGAGAAAATATATTCTAGATTTCTAATTTATAAATTCCAAAAGTACTGATTTTACTAGTTTGACATAATCCAAAACTATGACTTGACGTAGTTGTAAATTGTTTTTAAAAGATGAATTTCTGTATAATTTTTCCAAATCGAAACCTAACTCAGCCCACATTATATTTATATAGGCTCGGGCGAAGCAGGGCTAAGCTAAGAAAAATAATTCTGAAAAACATAAATGAACATTAATATACACTTTTGGGACATGCATGTAAACAGCTATCAGGCTATAATCGGCCTGAGGTGTCTGGGTTAGCTTCGAACTTAGACGTTCGACCATCTAGTAGTATGGGCAGTCCTGATAGGGGATGGGGTTCCCCGAAACTTTTAACTACTCAGCCAAGACAGAAAAATTCTAAAAAGTTTAGGATCTTCTGTTTACCAAATAAAAAAACAAAATACAAACCCAAAACTACAAAACTGGACCTAAATAACAACCCAATCTCAAATTGGGATTTGACTAATACAATAAAATATTGAGTTATAATCTTGGCTCTTACAAATTAATATTCATTTTTTTGGAATTTGAGGATCTAGAAAAGCATCCAAAGAAAGAGTATAGAGGCAATCTGCAAACATAAATAAATCCAAAGAAAAAGAAACCCATTTTAGGGGAAAAGCATATTTAGGCTCACACGAGCATTTCGATTTTTTGTTGATTGAGCCCCTAATCTTGCAGTTTGACACATTTATCCCTCAAAAACAAACAAAATTCAACTAGAAAGAAAGATTCATTTACAATCTACATTAATTAGATTTCAATGAGAAAAATAGTAATCAGTAATGCATCATTTATAAGCAACTTAGTATATGCAAATCACTTATTCACAAAGGCAGCAGCTTTACCAAAATAGATATCAATTTCTGATTCAAAATAGATCTCAAAATATATAAACCTTTGCACACAACTTCAATCAATCTGTGAATATAACTTCACAAGTGCTACTACTTCTATTAAAGCTCATGACTTCACTGTGGATACAACTTCTAAAGGTTAATAGTTCAGATATCTTATCCCCTTTCACTAAGAACAAATCTGTGAATTATTACTTTAGCACGCTCTAGCAAATACTCCACAACTGTCGCTCCTCCGGAAAACCCACAAATTTCAATTGTCTTAAGATGCAAGCTCAAACTCTCGGATTCTGGTCATTGCATATTGCAATCAGAGTCTTCATTTCATCAGCCAAATCCGGTAAAAATACATTCCTTGTCTCTGAATCATCTTCGTGATCAAAAACCACACCATCCCACCAACAATCATTGTAATGGGTTGTTACAACGATTGTTGGTGTGATGGTGTGGTTTTTGACCATGAAGATGGTTCAGAGACGAGGCATGTCTTTTTCCAGGATTTGGGCGATGAAATGAAGACTCTGGTTGCTTTTATATAAGAATTAGTAAGGACTGGAATGATGCCACTGAGACATGTTTTTTCCTAGAAGCATCATCCACGAATACAGAATCTTGAAGCTTAAAGATTTGAAGGCATGGTAAACAAACATATGTACACAAGTCGAGTATAAATTTTCCACAAATTTTCAAAACCACTGAAGTGTTGCAGGAAAAAGCATAGAAGGAAGTTGAAATTTTTTTACCAAACGCTTTTTATCTTCTGTTTCGACTTAAAAAAAAAAAGGCGAAAATGAAAACAAACAGACAGTAAATGAAAATCATGGTACAAATGAGTAAGCAATTTCTTTCGACAAGAGTAATTTGAACTTCTCCAATAATTTTAGAACCAAATTTGACCTGTATCCCAAAATTCTAAGTTCTTAAAAATGTTATAGCACTAGATTTCCAGCGTATACACGGTATAACTAATTTCTCGAGC
This sequence comes from Euphorbia lathyris, assembly GCF_963576675.1. Lineage (NCBI taxonomy): Eukaryota > Viridiplantae > Streptophyta > Magnoliopsida > Malpighiales > Euphorbiaceae > Euphorbia > Euphorbia lathyris. Next base: position 12,763,214 of record NC_088913.1, read on the forward strand.
ACAGTAAAATTCAAAAACTGAAAACACACTTCATATGGAATTGAATTCTAATATTTAAAAGCTACCAAACATTTGCTCTATCTTTCCTACCACTGACATACAGAAAGAAAAAAAAAAAAAAAAAAAAAAAAAAAAAAAAACTTCACTCTTGAAAATATTTTCTTGTTCAGAACTCATCTTCATCTTCTTCAACTTTGAGCTTCTTGACATGTTGAAACTGTTCAAGGATTTGTCTGGTCACACTTTCAAAACAACAAGAAGTAAAATCGAGAGTTGCGAAAACAGAAGACGGCAGATTCACCACTTTAAGATATACAAAATCCGTAGCATAGTACTTCAATTCCTCAAGATTTGGACATAAAATTTCAATCACACCAGTACTATCATTTTCTCCTATAACTAATTTCTTCAACGAATTTGAAGCAATAACAAACTCATCATCATATTCAAATCCACTTAACTCCAACGAACGAAGTAACGGACAGCCGAATAAAACATTTTCCATTGTTTGACGAGTCAAATTAGTATTGACAAAAAACAATGCCTTCACAGAGAATTCTTCAAGATTTGGACATAAAATTTCAATATGATCAGTGTCATCGTCACAGTTAACATCTACAAAACTCAATCTTTTCAAAGATTTGGAAACAATAGCATCTCCCTTGACCGCATTAAAATTGATTAATTCCAAAGATTCGAGGGCGGGACTGCCGGAGATTGCTTTCTGAATTGCCGCAAACGGCAAAACAAAAGATTTCAACTTCAATTGCTTGAGAGATGGCCAATTTACCCTCCACTTACGATTAAAATAACAATTGGTTAACTCTAATTTAACCAAAAAAGCATTATTGTAAAGGAATTTGGGCAATTTGTACGCATTCTCCTCATCATACGCATTATAAGGGACGTAATCTACAATTAACTCCTCCACATATTTTCTTGTTGCAAAATGGATTTTCGAAGCTAAGTTAAGCTCATAGTCCGAGAAATACTTTTCGATATGAAATTTCTTTATCTTTGGGCAATCATGGAGAGTTAGGGTTTTATCAATAAATGTACCGAAATCTCCACTATAATTATCAGAGGAATAGAAAATGAGTACCGGAACACTAGTCCATTGATTCTGCCAGCGTTTTGATAGAATTCCAGTCTGAATAGCTTGTTTGGTTGACGGCAAAAAAGATAGGATAAGCTCAATAAGCGAATCTGGTAAATCACTGATTCGGTCTTCTTTCCCCTCAAACTCCAGCTGATTGTTTGTCGATGAACCACCCTTCTTCTCCATTGTTAGTTATTCAGCGGCTGCTGCACTTGAGGAAGAAATATATGGAATAGAGGAATATAAAAACCCTCGGTTGTGAAAAATTGGTGTTAAATAATAATAAAATTATTATTTAATAGCTCTAAAAAAACTTTAAAAAATAGTAGTAGTATTTTACTATATTTCATTCTGTTAACTTTTTTGGAGATAGGAAAGTAATTTACCGAGAATTTCATTAGACAACTTGCTGATCCTATCTATAATATCAACACATTCAAAACACCGCTGATTTTCAGGTACCGGCAAGTCTATAACCATAATTTCTGCAAAAGAAAATCCCCCACCAATGTAAGTAATGAAAATCCACAATATATTAATTAAGATAATGGCCTGAAGCCAAAGAGAAATGGGCTAAATTACTTCTTCCCAATTGAAAAGCACACAATTTGAACTTCAAAGAGAAACAGAGGCATAAATATGTCAATTAATCTTTTGTTACATTTCCAATATTCCAATTCAATTCAATTAAATATGTCTACTAAAAGGAATGAAGGAAGTAAAGGTGGAGCAACTGAATAACAGAATAGAAGAAAAGGCAGTCAGATGGCAGGAAACTTCAAACAGATTATGTCCAAGTTGACATGGCAGCTGGTTACAGAAGGTTCTAGAGCTAGGAATTGAACTATATGAACTTGTAAACTGTATCTTGATCATTACGAGAATTAAATTGCAATTGATAGTTGCTCTATTCTTTCTCTCTGTAATTCTCATTTGTGAATGTCAATTCAAATTCAATTCGATTACAATCTATTGCTCTGGCTCAATCATCACTAAAGCAGACATCATTTATCAAGATTTAAAGATTTAATTAAGAAAAAAATTACAAATAATTCCTCCAAAATTGAAGAGCTACATTTATCAGTTATCACTCATATTTCCGAAAAATGAAAGGAAAAGAACAGAATATGAGATGGATTCATGAACCAAAGTTGATAGGTCGAGTGACGGAGTGAGTGATAGGAGCTCAAAGCTTAGAGAAATGAAACTAGAATTAGGGTTAGGATTAGAGTTTTACCTTACGTGATGAAACAGACTATGCAAAGCCTTAACGGAGTACTGCAAAGCCGTTGCCGACTCGGCCGATTGAGGGTCGGAGAGATGAGCAATCAGACTCCGCCGATTGAGGGTTGGAGAGATGAGTAAGCAGACTTCACCGATCGGTGGTTTCGAATTTGGGACTTTTGGGGGGTGGAAACGAAATGCGATGTGAAATAATATTAGGTTAGGTAAGATCTTATAAACATCTTAATATAGTTGGATAAGTTTCAATTTTGCCCCTATTGTCCGAAATTTATCATTATCTCTGTGACTCGGAGAGAAGGGTAAATCTCCGACAACAATAAAAAAAAACAGAATCGAACCAAAATAACCGATCGAATCGATAAATTTTAGTTTTTTTTGTTCGATTTTCGATCTATTAGGTTCGGTTTCGGTTTTCTTTTTATAATATTTCGATAATTTTGATTGGTTCGGTTTTTAAATCAAAATTATTGAATTAACCGAACATACCGAAATAAATTAAATATAATTAGAAATTAGATTTATTATATAATTAGTGTATGTCATTTATTGTTCTAAGTTATAGTTGATTTAGAATTATATTATTAGAATCTTTGTTAAGCTTGATAGTTTTTGGATTGCTTATAACTGATTATATTATTAGTTTTTTTAATGATTGTCTATCAATTTAGTACAATTATACACTAATTCATATTTAGAATTAAGATTGATTTTGTTTTTATATAAAATTTCTATGTTTTTTTCTTTCTTTTTTTTTCTTTCAATCCAAAAAGAAAAATAAAAATTGTTGTATATATAAATAAATACTCAACAACATTAGTAACGGTGTAATATTAACCTTACATAAAAAAAATTGTTAATAAAAAAATTTAATATAAAAAAACCGAATAACTGAACCGAACCAATCGAAATAATTTGATCGGTTCGGTTCGTTTATTTATTATTATTTAGTTAGGTTTAGTTTTTAGTTTTGAGGATATTCGATTTTTGGTTATTTTGGTTCGAATTTTAGACCGGACCAACTGATAAACACCCCTAGTGACTCTTATAACTTGTTGGATTGTTGGTGATATTTGCATAAATTATTTCAACATTATCTCTTTAAAAAATTCATTTATTGGGGACTCAATTGACTTTGGATGTATATGTTAAGGACTGAAATTGAATTTTATAAATGTACTAATTCAGATATATATCATTCGAATATTATTTCATATAAATTGAAGCATAAGAAACATTATCATTCTATTTAAATAAAACAAAAATTTTATTTTATAAAAAAAATAGATAAACATTAGCATCTCCGTAAATTAATTAATACAGTAATTCTGGTGCAGGAGAAAAAGCTCATTCCTTAAAGCAATAACAACGACGAAGAATTTTTCCTTTATAGTGACATTTTTCATATTTTTCTGACACTTGTGCATTTACTTTTATACTTCATGCTTTTGGTCTCATATTTTGTCACGCTTCCACCGTTTCCATCTTCATCGTAAGATCAAAAATTCAATGAACATATAGATTTTTATATGTGATAAGCATCAAAAATTCTAGGATAAATAATTATAAGGTCCCTGTATTTTTACATAATACACTACTTAGTCCCTGTGTTTTTAGAAATAATTATATAGTCCTTTAGTTTTTGTTTTTGTTAACTCTTTAGTCATTATGCTTGGGTCAATGGTCAAACTATACTATATAAATTTTAAAATACCAAAATTACCCTTTATTTTATGTTTTATTAATAAAATATCTATTTTTTCTATTTTATATTTTTTTCTCTTTTTTCCTACATAATCACAATCTCTCCAATATAAACTCTAATATAAAGTAAATGATTTAATAATTTTTATATAATTATAAAACTTTAATTTAACAACATAAAATTTATTGACTAAAAAATGAATGAAAAATATTTTAAAAATTATTAAAATAGGAGTAAGACTATCATTGTAAAATTTGTTTACAATTCTAATAAATTTTACGAATGAAGAAAAAAATATGATTTTTAAAAATTATAAAATATTTATAATAATATTTAATGTTAGTTTAAAGATATTATATTAAAAAATAATTACAATTTAAGAAAATTAATAATATATTTTTTCAAGTATATTAATTTTTTCAAAAACTTTATTAAAATTAATTAGATTAAATTTGATACTAAAAGATAAAAAAAATTTATGTATATAACTAGGGGTAATTTTGGACATTCATTTACAAAAATAAATGGAATGACTAAAGAATTGATTAAGATAAAACTTAAGGACCTTATAATAATATGATGGACTTATTAGCGTGTTAGGTAAAAACACATGGACCTTATAATTATTTACCCAAAATTCTATAATACTTCCAAAAATAATTATCCGATTAATTAATTGTGTCACTTGTAAAAAATTTATATTTTAAGACCAACCGTTCCTATAAAATGGTATGCATTGCATTTTTCTTTTCATTGGTCAGAGTTTAATATATGTACAACAATTAATTCAATAAAGAATTAGGTAAAGAATTTACCATTTACTATGATAAGAAAGAAAAGTATCAAAACAACATACGATATGTTGAAAACTATATAATAATAATTTTATAATATATCTGATTCAACCTCTCTTTATATAAGAAAACCAAATCCTACCAAATCACAAGTTTTAATTTTATTCTAATTTTAGAATTTTAGGAATCAATAGATTTATTTATATCAGTAAGGGTTATTGAAAAGTTTATTTCTTAAATCTAATATTACCCCTTCTTGTAGGAAAAAAAATTCTTATAATACATATAACAAAATCTCCTCATCTTTTTTAACCATAAATAGGAAAACTTTAATCTTTTTTAACCATAAATATAAAAACTTTAACTTTTTTAAGAGACTTTAATCTTTTTATTACACTATTTGCACAAAACTTAGTATCAAACAAATCTTATTGTCACTAAAGCTAATATCAATTTGTTACAATTTGGGTTTAAAATAAGAAGTTGATGATTCACTTGTGTTCCTAATTTTTTTTATTCGGGTGTTCGGTTCAGTTCAAAAATCTCCAACATATTTACACTAATAATAGAGATTTGAAAATCTCTAGAATTATACTTAATGTAACTCAACAGTACAATTCAGTTTAAATTTAAACAAAAGTCATCAATTCAATCTAGTTCTATATCTTTTTATTTTAGTATTTGGTCTGGTTTAAGAATATTCATGACTCGTACTTATCCCTAAATTCTAATTGTCACAATATATCAATAAGTCTAAGGGTTAGTACATTAGGAGTTCCCTGAACTTGACCCTAAAATCTGATTGGTCTTTTAAACTTTCGGACAATCTTGTTAGTCCCATAAACTTGCTTAAAGTTATCACTTGAAGCAAGTTCAGAAGGCCAATAAATCATTTTAAACGATTTCAGTGGTCAATAGACCACTTTAAGTAATTCAAAAAGCTAATACGGTACTTTGTAAGTTTAGAGATTAATCTGTTTTTTTGGACCAAATTTAGAAGGCCCCTGATATATAATGCTCATGAGTTTGGCAGCGCATCTGTCACAGACTCGGCTTAGATATGTATAGTTCACAAAAATAATTGAATATGTCGTCTGAAAACAAATTCATTGACATAATTGATTAAGACCTATGCCATCTGAAACAAGCTACAACGATATAAATTATTATACAAACTTGTTGAAACACCTTTCCACAAGATTTTGATTTGACAAAATCATTTAAGTTTAATCCATGATTAAGAGGCAATTAAATTTAAGTGCTTTGATTTAATTGTACTAATATGTTTGTTCAATGTTAAGTATAAATATATATCAAAAAGTAAGACAGGACAAAGTCAGCATGTGCTGAGTGAAGAACAACTCAGGATGATAAAGGATAAGTCATCTTCAAAACAACAGCTTAAGAATGAAGCTGATCAAAGAAGCTGAGTGGAACGAAACTCAGCATAAAAGAAGTCTGCTTCAGAACTAAATCTTGCAGAACAAAGCTGACCATGGAAGCTGAGTGAAGAAGAACTCAGTATGAGATTTGGTGACAATCAGAGACAATGACTATCGAAGTAAAGCTGAGTGATCTTCAGGACAGAATGAATGATCCGTTAGCTAAAAGACAAACCCGACAACTGTCTGCACCAATAATTTAAGCCTTGGATTTACGCAAAAGCCAAATTCTGATATGCATGGGTCAACTGGTCGTTGCTATAAGACAAACTGCCGCAAGAAGATAAAGCCTGTAGGAAGAAGACAAGTCTGACATCTAAAGAAAACAGAAAACAAGATTGGCCTGCACATCTGAAGCTGACCAGAAGGTTGTCCCCCAAAAGAGCCGTTTTGGACTCAACGGACAAATCAAATTCAAATCATTTGATCCTCAAAATACAACTATAAAAGGACAAGCAATCCTCTTGGATCATTGCTGAATTCCAGAATATACAAGAGAGAAAAATACAAGCTCAAAGCACTCAAAAACAAGAAAGAAATCTTACACCAACTTTCTATTCCTGTGTAAATGCTAGATTGATTGTTTTGTAATCATCTAAAGTGTTCTTTATCTGAAAAAGAGCAAATTGTATCAATTGTGAATTGAGAGTGTTGTGCTGAGTATTTGGTTGTAAATACTCAGTGGTAGAGAAATCTAGGTGCTGAGTTGTAGCACTTAGTAGGAGTTGAGTAGACGAATACAGGAAGGTACTCTTGCATATTCAACTGCCTTGTAACCGGTTTGTGCTATACCTTTAAAGAGCTCAGTATTGGATTCTAAAAGCCCGGAGGAGTCTGGGGACTGGACGTAGGCGGAGAGGCCGAACCAGGATAAGTCATACTGAGTAATTTATAACTCTCTTAATATATATATATATATATATGCATGTGTTGCTTGTTACATTTACTCATCATATAAATAGTTTAAAGCTGACACTGAGTAAATTAGAGTGCTGAGTTGGAAGCTGACCACAAAAGTGTCAATTCTCAACTCACAAGTGAAACAGTCTTAGTCAACATCTGACTAAAGCTGTCTTACACTAAGATCGGCTAAGCTGACCAAAGTTGAGTTAATAAACTCATTAAAATTATCAAGTCAGCAAGATTAATTAGGGAAAAAGTTACATTAGTTCCTAACCCCCCCCCCCCCCCCCCTTGGAACTAATCACACGGGACCAACAAGTGGTATCAGAGCCTAAGCTCACTACTCAAAGATATAACTATCTTGAGCTGATCCCGATAAATGGCTGAGAACAGCACTCGTTTCCTTCCGGGGAACCAAACAACACAGATACTCCCTGAGGGATTATCAATTAGTCGGCCTCCCCTATTCTTTGGTTCAAATTATACATTATGGAAGAATAAGATGAAAAACTTTATTCAAGCCACAAACATGAGTGCATGGCTTGCAATTGTACAAGGCCCTTACGTGCCATATAAAACTGTTGACAATGAGAAAGTTGTCAAGAGTGAAACTGAGTGGTCAGAATATGACCTTAGAAAATTACAAAATAATACTTCGGCTATCAATATGCTTCACTGTGCTCTAGATGCTGCAGAGTACAATAAAATATCAGGTTGTGAGTCGGCACAGGAGATCTGGAAAAAGCTTAAAGTAACCTACGAAGGAACAAGCAAGGTCAAGGAATCAAAGGTGAACCAACACATGAGACTGTACGAGCTGTTTGAGATGAATGACAATGAGGACATCTCTGGAATGAACGCTAGATTCACCAATATCATAAACGAGCTAAAGAGACTCGTCAAGAACTTCACTGAAGAAGAACAAGTGAAGAAAATCTTGAGAAGCTTACCAAAAAGCTGGCAAGCTAAGAAAACGGATGTGGAGGAAGCTCAAGACTTGACTACATATAAGTATGACGAGCTGATCGGATCTCTGCTGACTCATGAGATCTCAATGAAGAACTTTGAAGCAAAAGAGAAAGAAAAGTCAGAAGACAAGAAACAAAAATCACTTGTCATGAAAGCTGACTCAACCGAAGCTGACTCATCAGACGATGAGGAAATTTCCATGTTCACAAGGAAAATGAAGAAGCTGTTCAGAAAGAATGAAAAGAACAGCAAGAGGCCTTTCAGAAGAAATGATAGGTACAAAACTGAGTCCAGCGAAAAATACAAAAAGGACAGCTCCAAATCTGTCACGTGCTTTGAGTGCCATCAAACTGGGCACATTAAGTCAAGCTGCCCAAATCTAAAGAAAGAGAAGAAGGGAAGCAAGAAGGCAATGATGGCCACATGGAGTGATAGTGATGAGTCAACCTCATCTGAAGCTGATGCAAATGAAACGGCAAATATATGCTTCATGGCCGATGATGCTGACCGCACTTATTCTGAGCAAGCTGACCTCTCTGATGAAACTGACCAGGAGGAACACAATAATGAGGTAACATCCTTACTTTTGCTTAGAAATGAGATGATAAACGCCCTGAGTGATTTATATGCGCTAACTAAAAAGTGCAATAAGAAAGTAAAGGCACTCAGCAGGCGGTGTGATGAGATTGAAGAGGTCAAGCTCAGCGACCTCCGATATCTTCTCCAAGACAATTCAACTTTGTATAGTAAAATAGAACTTATGCATAAGTTTGTCTCGGAGGTCCAATCAGATTCAAAGAAACTGAAAAAGGATGTCACTACCCTACAGAGCCAAATAAAAGGTTCAATCAAGAATAAATCCCATGCTGAGTACTCAGGTACTGGTCAGCATAAACAGTTCACTCAATGTGAATGTTGCGGGAAAAGAGGACACACAAGAGATGTGTGTTGGTATAACAAGCGATTGTCCAATGTGACTTCTGTTGAAACACCTTTCCACATAATTTTGATTTGACAAAATTGTTTAAGTATAATTAAAAACATATTCTAAACACACTAAGTTTAAATGTTGAGTTAAATTGCTTATAAGACATAAGGATTAAAAGGCCCAAGCCCAATAGAAGAGTCAAAGCCCAAGTCAAACGGTTCAAGACAACTCGGCCCGCGTATGTCAAAACGTTGTCGTTATGGACAAAATGCAACTCAGCGGAAGAAGGATCTAGAAGACCTTCAGGGAACAACTTCGGAACGAAGCTGCTGAGTTGATTCGACAAAGCGTACAAGACAGCAGCTAGCTAAGGAAAACTTCCAGACAAAGTGTTTCCACTTTGGGTAAAGTTCAGACGACACAGTATGCTGTCCAGTTGACTTTACCATAAAAGGAGAGACATTCTGCCGAGCTGACCAAAAGCTGACCGAGGACAGAAGATACTCAAATCTGATTGGCCGAGAGCTCTGAGCAAGTCAGGATGACAACGACAGGAAGCCGTTTCCCTCCAACGGTTATTTCGAAATTCGAAATGACCGATGCCTCAAGACGTCTCTATAAATAGTGCCATCAGAAGCTTCATTCAATACAGAACTTGATCAAGCCATTACGCTAACCAAATTTCTACGCAAGTTCTGCAAGCAAAAAGCAAAGCAATCTTACACTAAATTTCATATCTTTTGTGTAAAAGTCTAGAGTGATTATTCAATCATCTAAGGTGTCTTAGCAATCATTGTTTAGGACAAACACTTATCATTTCTAGACATTAGAAAAGAGAGGCTGAGTACTCGGTTATAGTACTCAGCGAGAGATTAGGATTGAGTAGAGGTATAGAGGAAGGTACTCTTGTTATACTCAGTTGCTCAGATTGTAAAAGGTTTGAGGCTCTACCTTTAAAGAGCTCAGTAGAGGATTCGAAAGCTCAGAACGTGTTCCGGGGACAGGACGTAGGCTTAGAAGCCGAACCTGGATAAATCTGCTGAGTAACGCATTTCTTACCTGAAACTCCTTATATGTATTGCTTGCTTAAATAACCAAAAACTGACCAAGTAAAGAGGTCAAGGTGAGTTGTGCGCATCAAACATCTGAGCTCAGGAATAGACTCTAAGTGCTATCTCCTGACTCAAGTTAAGAAACTGAATTAGTCACCAGTTGACTAAGCCAGTATCTTGCTGTTTACTCAGCGCCGCTGTTAAAACCTTTTCTCCTAAGAAAAGAAGTCTGCCCTAAATTAAGAAAAAGTTTAAATAGTTCCTAACCCCCCCTTGGAACTATACTTGTAACGTTATAAGGGACCAACAACTTCTGCGGAAAGAAAGGGCATACCACTAAGGTATGTTGGCATGCTCAGCATAATAATGCTGATCACACTCAGCATCACCCTCAAAGGGTAATTCATTGTGACTTCTGTGGTAAAAGTGGTCACACTATAAAAGTATGCCGTTACAAATTAAAACATGATATAGCACCTGCTTACACTAACAAACGAGGACCCAAAAAGAATTGGGTACCTAAAGATGAATGATTCACAATGCAGGTAAGCCTGAGGTGCGTGGAGAAGTCAAAGCTTTGGTATATTGACAGTGCATGCTCGAGGCACATGACTGGTGATGAAACTCAGTTCATCACACTAGAGCTTAAACGAGGTGGTAATGTAAGCTTTAGAGACAATAAGAAGGGTAAGATAGTAGGGTCAGGTACTATTGGAGGAAACCCCACTATTGAGTCAGTCTCCTTAGTTAAAGGTCTCAAGTATAACCTATTGAGTGTAGCTCAGCTCTGTGACAGCGATAGACGGGTTGTATTTGACTCCACTTAGTGTCGGATACTCGAGGGTAAAACAAATAATTTGATTGTAACCGCCCCTCGTGTTGAAAATGTGTACATGTTGAGTTTGGAAAAACAATTTTCAAAAAATATATGCTTAGTGTCAAAGGAGGACAACTCCTGGCTATGGCATAGTGATAGGGGTCAAAAAACCCTATCTTTGGGTACGGTTTTAGGACGGGTTTTAGCATTATTTAGTTAATAAGCGAGCATTTCTCGCATTTAAATGCTTTTGTGTGAGTTAGTTAGGAATTGGAAACGTTTTATTTATTTTTCGTTGTTTAGGCTCGTTTTATGACCAATTTAGGCAATTACGGCCAAAATAGCATGCATAGTATAATTCCGTTATCTTTTGAAGCTAATTGGTCCGTCAAAAGTCACACCAAACGAAGCGTTTGCTCAAAATAAGTGATTGGCGGGTCAATTTAGCCTTTGGACTAATGTTATCTGGAGTTTCTGTACATGCGCAGGTATAAGTTCGGACGAAAAAGGCATCGACGGCAGTCGGCAAGCACACGGGGGCATATCGGGCAAGAATGCTGGACGAGCGGGCCTCCGTAGGCCATGCCTACTCGCCGAGCAGGCCACTAGAGGCCTGCTCGCCGAGCAGGGCGCTGCTCGTCGCGAGTAGCGCCTGCTCGCCGAGCAGCTCGCCCTGCTCGGCGAGCAGACCTGCGGGAATTGGTCAAAAAGACCAATTCCGCCCCCACGATGCCACGACGGACCCCACGACTTCCTACCTGCATAAGGACACGAAAATAGGTCAAAAAGAGGGCCGAGCCACGCCTATAAATAGAGTTTTTCCAATGTAAATTAGTATCTTTCATTTTTTGTAAATTATCTTAGCTTTCCCCTTGTAATTCCTCTCCATCTCCTCCATCTTCTTCAAACCTCCATTGAAGCTCCTTCAAAGCTTTTCTCGAGGAATTATCAAGGTTCGTCCTTAAGATTAGGTCGCCGGCTGCAGAGTAAACAGGTTCCCTGAAAGGGATTTTTGTATCTCCTTTTATCTTTCCTTGTTTGTACTCTTTGATACAGTTGCCGAACTTAGCTTATTGTATCTTGTGACATTTATCTTCGCCTTTAATAATAATTTAGCTCTTGTTTTGTTCTATGATTATTTGTCTAATCTCTGTCTTACGCTTTATTCAATTGGTTTAACTCATTCAAAAGCCCCAAAATCTAGTAGGCACATATTGCGAGCTGAATCTGACCTAGTCAGAGCCTAGGAGATTGACGACCTCTTAGTTGATTAAGCGCCAATTTACTGAGCCTTAGACCTAGTTTCGGCCTTAGGGAATCACGCGCTAGGAAATTCAGGAGGGTAAGTAGGGTTAATCGCCTTGAATACAAGTGACTCAGATTAGGTTTTTAATCAATAGACCTAATAATCTATCTTCATTATTATCGTTCATACCATGTTCCTTCGGATAATTGCATTAGTGAAAGATCAATCAGGAGTAGTTTAACTTAATTAGGGGTAGAGTAACTTAATTAGGCATAGAATAACTTAGTTAGAATCAGATAACTTAGCTAGGATTAGTATAATTCAACCTAGGAGTAGATTAACTTAAACAAACAAACTCAAAACCCCCTAAGCCTAGATAACACCTGAAACCGAGTAGCTCGATACTTGCAGAAATAAATCCTGTGGACGATAACCTGGACTTAACCAGAAATTTATTACTTGATAACGACGGGGTACACTTATCCCTTAGTGAGTCTTCATCCCAACTTAGGTGAGGGCGCATCAAGTTTTTGGCGCCGTTGCCGAGGATTTATTTCTTCCGCAATATCGAACCAAAGGTCGATTTGTTAGTTTAGGCATTCCTTTGTGAATATCTCTGTGAATATCATCTATACTTGTTTATCTATACTTGTTTATAACCGTTAATACTTGTTTATATTTATACTTGTTCATATTTATACCTGTTTATACATATACTTGCTTATACATACACTTGTTTATATACGATTCTTTTTGTGAATATCCTTGTTTATATCGTTTATACTTGTTTATACATATACCTGTTTATACATACACTTGTTTATATACGATTCTTTTTGTGAATATCCTTGTTTATATCGTTTATACTTGTTTATACATAATTCTTTATACTTATTCTCTATACTTGTTGATATATAATCTTTATAGCTTCTATACTTGTTCATATCTTTTGTATTTGTTCATAACTATATACTTTTACTTATCAACTTTTGTGCTAGAACTTCACTTTTTCTCAGCATTCTCTGATCAATGAATTGGCAAGAAAGAGTCGAGTGGCAAGCTCAAAAGTTTACTATCCCATCAAGACAATACGTTCATGCCCTGGAGAATGAGGCTCCCAATCCCTCCATGGCCGAGTTAAATAAGAAAATGGATATCTTGATGGCGAAACTGAGCCTCAACACCAATGAAAGTGTAAGTTTTGTGGGTAATCACCAAAGGTATAATTCTAACCCCAATTCTTACAGCTTTTATGGTAGTGATTGGAGGAGACCTCAACACTCAAATCTGTCCTACGGGAACCCTAACATGTTGAGGCCTCCAAGAAACAAAAATCACTTGTCATGAAAGCTGACTCCACTGATGGGAGCTCAACAGATGATGAAGAGATGGCTATGTTCACAAGGAAGATGAAAAGGCTGTTCAGGAAAAATGACAAATATTCTAAGAAGCCTTACAGAAAGTTTGATAAGTATAAAGCTGAGTCCAGCGACAGCAAATACAAGAAAGACAACTCAAAGCCCATTACATGCTTTGAATGTCATCAAACTGGCAATATAAAGTCAAGTTGCCCCACGCTGAGGAAAGATAAGAAGAACGGCAAAAAGGCAATGGTAGCTACATGGAGCGACAGTGATGAGTCTTCATCAACAGAAGCTGAGGCCACCGAGTCAGCGAAGATATGCTTCATGGCTGACAAACTTGCTGAGCCGTGCATCTCTGAGCATACTGACCCCTTCGTTGCATCTGACGATGAGGAGCAATCAAATGAGGTAATACCACTTTCCCAGCTCAGAAACGAAATGGGTAATGCCCTGAGTGATCTCTATACACTTGTCAAAAAGTGTAATAAGAAAATTAGAGCACTCAGCAGGCGCTGTGATGAGGTTGAAGAGGTCAAGCTGAGTGACCTCAGATACCTTCTTCAGGACAACTCAACTTTGCATGATAACATGAAGATCATACATGAGTCTGTCTCTGAAGTCCAATCAGTTTCAAAGAAACTGAGAAAGGACGTCACAACTATCCAGAACCAATTAAAGGTTCCAAATAAAAGAAACATTCCTCTGAGAACTCAGTACCAAGGTACTTAGCAGAGATGAAATCCCCAGCGGAATGTCCAGTGTGACTTCTGTGGGAAGAAAGGTCACACCACAAAGGTGTGCTGGCATGCTCAGCACTGGGGTGCTGACCAGTCAGTGAGACAACCTAAACAGAAGGTCAACTGTGACTTCTGTGGAAAGAATGGCCATACTGTCCAAGTATGTCGCCATAAAATAAAATATGATGCTTTACCTGTTGCACCTAACAAGCAAGGACCCAAAAAGAATTGGGTACCTAAAAGTAACTAGTTACAATGCAGGTAAGCCTGAGATGTGCTGAGAAGTCAAAGATGTGGTATATTGACAGCGCATGCTCGAGGCATATGACTGGTGATGAAACTCAGTTCATCACGTTTGAGCGTAAACGAGGAGGAAGTGTAAGTTTTGGAGACAACAAAAAGGGTAAGATAGTAGGGTCAGGAACCATCGGAGATAATCCTACTATTGAGTCAGTCTCCCTAGTCAGCGGACTCAAATATAACTTACTCAGCGTAGCTCAGCTATGTCAATGGGAGAAAAGTTATATTTGATGCTAGTGGATGTAAAATATACGAGGGTAAATCAAATGAGTTAATTTTAACTGCCCCTCGCATAGATAATGTCTTTATGCTAGACTTAGAGAAAAAGTTTTCAAAAACTGTATGCTTAGTATCAAAGGAAGAAAATTTCTGGCTATGGCACAGGAGACTTGGTCATGTAAGCATGGACCTCCTGGCCAAATTAGCAAGAAAGCAATTGGTTGAGGGACTGCCTGAACTTAAATTTGAAAAAGATCAATTATGCCACGCTTGCCAAGCTGGAAAACAAACCAAACAATCTTTTCACAGCAAAAACATTGTCTCAACTAAGCGTCTGTTAGAGTTACTACACTTAGATCTCTTCGGTCCAGTCCAGCCGCTGAGTCTGGGTGGAAGAAGATTTTCCTTGGTAATTGTAGATGACTTCTCTCGGTACACTTGGGTCATCTTGCTGAGTAGCAAGGATGAGACCTTTGAGACATTTTCAAATTTGGTAAGAAAAATTGAAAATGATAAAGACCTAAAATTGGCTCACATCCGAAGTGATAATGGTGGAGAATTCAAAAACCAAAAGTTTGTTGAATTCTGTGAAGCCAGCGGCATTGACCATAATTTTTCTGCTCCTAGAACACCTCAACAAAATGGGGTTGTTGAAAGGAAGAACAGAACTCTGGTTGAAATAGCCAGGACAATGCTGGATGAGCATAGGCTTCCAAAGTATTTTTGGGGAGAGGCTGTTAACACAGCGTGCTATATTCTTAATAGGGCTCTAGTTAGACCTATATTAAAGAAAACCCCCTATGAACTTTGGAAAGGACGAAAGCCCAACATTGGATACTTTCGTGCCTTTGGCTGTAAATGTTTTATTTTGAATACCAAAGATAGCTTAGCAAAGTTTGACTCAAAAGCTGATGAGGCTATCTTTTTGGGCTACTCAACAAACAACAAAGCATACAGAGTTTTCAATAAACGAACTCAAGTTTTAAAAGAGTCAGTACATGTTGAGTTCGACGAGACTAACCCTGCAGGTAGATACCAGCCACTGACCGAGGATGATCCACACTCAGTAACCGCTGACCAAGAACCAGCTGCTGAGTCATTTACTAAAAGGCTGACCAAGAGTAAGAGTGAACCTAAGATTATTTTCACTGACCAGTCTACTTTTGCAAAGATTGTTGAAACACAGACAGCACAAGACATAAATCTACCTAAAGAGATAAGGATTCCAAGAGGGCACTCAGAGAGTGCAATCCTTGATTCTGCTGGGAATACCCTGATGATGAGGAATCAACTCAGGAGGTACCTCAGCAATGTAGCCTTCGTCTCAGTTCAGGAATCTAAGAACTTCGATGATGCTGAGGAAGATGAATTCTGGATGAGCGCAATGCAAGAGGAACTCGACCAATTCAGAAGAAACGATGTATGGGAGCTAGTGCCACATCCAAGGAGTCAAAAGACCATTGGAACAAGATGGGTCTTCCGCAACAAACTGGATGAGCAAGGAAATGTAGTCAGGAACAAAGCAAGGCTTGTAGCTCAGGGCTACAGTCAGCAAGAAGGTATTGACTACGGTGAGACCTTTGCCCCAGTGGCAAGGCTAGAAGCTATTAGGATCTTATATGCATATGCATCTTACATGAACTTTAAATTATTCCAAATGGATGTTAAGAGTGCATTTCTTAATGGAGTTATAAACAAGGAAGTTTATGTTAATCAACCTCCATGGTTTGAGGATCCAAAATTCCCAAACCACGTTTATAAACTCAAAAAGGCTCTGTACGGCCTCAAGCAAGCACCACGTGCTTGGTATGAGAGGCTGACCAGTTTCCTGCTGATTAGAATTTATGTCAGGGGCAAAGCTGATACAACCTTATTCATTAAGAGAAAGGGTAAAGATACCCTGCTGGCTCAAATTTATGTTGATGATATAATATTTGGTGCAACTAACGAATCAATGTGCAAGGAATTTAGCAAACAAATGCAGACTGAGTTTGAAATGTCGATGATGGGAGAACTCAACTTCTTCCTCGGACTTCAAATAAAACAAGGAAAGAATGACATCTTCATCAGTCAAGCTAAATATGCCAAGGAGATATTAAAGAAATATGACTTGGAAAATTGCAAGCCAATATCCACTCCTATGGGCACTGACACTGTCCTCTGCGCTGATGAGAATGGTAAGTCAGTAGACAGCAAATTGTATCGAGGTATGATAGGCTCTCTACTTTACTTAACAGCCAGTAGACCGGACATTCAGTTCTCAGTATGCTAATGTGCTAGATATCAATCTAACCCTAAGGAATCTCATTACATAGCTGTAAAAAGAATCCTTAGATACTTGCAAAGCTCAGTGAACGTAGGTTTATGGTATCCCAACACACATGGCTTTACACTCGTTGGATACACTGACGCTGACTATGGTCGAGACAAGCTAGAACGAAAAAGCACCTCTAGAGGATGTCATTTCTTAGGAAGCTGTGTTGTATCTTGGTTCAGTAAGAAGCAGGCGTCAGTAGCCTTGTCTGCCACTGAAGCTGAGTACATTGCTGCCGGTCACTGTGTTGCTCAAGTCCTATGGATTAAGCAACAGCTTGAAGACTATGGTGTTCAAACAAAGACAATTGAGGTCAAATGCGACAACAAAAGTGCAATTGATCTATCAAAGAACCCAATTCAACACAGCAGAATGAAGCATGTCAGCATAAGGCATCACTTCATTAGAGACCATGTACTCAAAGGCGAGATAAAGCTGACCTACGTCCCAACGGATGAGCAGTTGCGGATATCTTCACAAAGCCACTGGCTCGTGAACAGTTCAGCATACTGAGAGAAGCCATTGGTATGTTTAATCCTCTTCAGTAAATTCCTGTTCTAAAATGTAAATTTATGCTAAGTGAATTACTGTGCTGAATGATCTATGCAAATGCATGCTGAGTGATTGTTATGCTGAGTACTTAACACAAAATACACATCAATACTGAGTCAATATGCACACCGAGTAGTAATCTTAAACTGAGAAATCATCCTTTCATATACTACTGACCACTCAGAATCCAAAACGCTTAGTATTCTAAACGCTGAGTGTTAGATCCATTGCACTTAATGCTTAAGCACGCGAACAGCCACCTAGGATGACGTACGCGCCGAATGTGTCATAAATTCCAGGATCTTTGTCGGTTGACAATCCCAAGGCAAAACTGACACATGGATTCGATAAGATCCACTCTTCACCGCTATAAATAATGGGTAAATCTCCATTCTTTATTTTCTTTACACCTACCGAATTCTAAGGCAAAGCTTTCTCTCTAAAAACTCTCAAAGCTTCCCAAACTTGTTCTGAAACTATGACTAAAGTTTCCGTCAACATCTCCGGTGCCGGTCACCCTAAGACCAGCTCCAATGAACCCTCCAGGCAAACTTCTGTGCCTAAAACTACCAAGGTCACTACGCCGAGTAAAGGAAAAACTGGGCAAGCTACCTCCTCCAAAGAAAAACCGACCAAAACCAGAACCTATACCAAGGTCTTTGGTAACATTAGCGAATGGAAAGTGGACTTCTCACGATGGGTCTCTGAGTCCTTCGTGACTTCCGAGCAACCCTTCTGCGAATGGATATCGCAAAATGGATGGACCGAGCTGTTCTCTATTAGGGATCACACTTATCCTGACCTAGTAAGGGAGTTCTACCACAATCTCCGTGTTGCTGATGACAACCAGGACTATCTGGCAACTGTGGTAAGAGAAAAGACCATTTTCATAAACCCTAACTATCTGGCAAACTTGCTGAAGTTGAAAAATGAAGGAGCAAAGCTGAGAAGATCTGGAGATCATGACGGTACTGGGTACGAAGTCACCTTCTGTAAACCTGAAGGCCACTCAGGAAAAGTCTCTAGTTCCTCTATGGGACAGCACCAAAAGATGGCTCACTATCTACTGACCTACTTCATTTATCCTAAGATCAACTGCACCACCTCAACAACGAACTTTGAGCAATGCTTCATATGGCATATGCTGACATACAAACCGATCAACATGCCAGTATTCCTGATTGCTGGGTTCCTACGAAGCACTAGAACTCTAAGACTGGGCTCGCTCATCACCAGGATCCTCATTGATCATCAAATAAACCTAACTGATGAAGTTAAAGCTAGAGGATCTGAAATCACAGCAGCTTCGCTGAGGGCTTTGAAGTTCAATCAGCCTCTGAAGAAAGGAAAAACTGCTGCTGCTGGTGAACAATAAGCTGAGGAAATAGTTGTCCCGAAGAAAGGGAGAAGAACTAAGGCTCCAGCTGCCCGCAAGAGGAAAGTTGTTGAGACCCCTTCAAAGAAGGCTGAGCCTAAGGCAAAGAAGCCTAAGTCAGTTGCTGAACCAGGTCAGGAGAGACCTAAGTCAGCTGAGAAAAGGAGCAGGCAAGATGAGCCTGAAATTGAGGAAAGACAAGATGCTGATGAGCAACCTCAAAAGAAGCAGAAGTCTTCTTCACTGACTCCAATTGATGCTATCCCTACTGACATCATTGTTCCTGGTGACTCTCACTACACACAGTGTCTAGGAACTGTAGCTGAGCATCAAGAAGATGAGGTGCATTTGGACGATCAGTTCATTGCACAAGTTGAGGAAGAGCTAGATGGTGACAGTTTAGAAGATGACGAAGAAGAAGAGGCCAGCGGTCAGGATGACGTTGAGAACAATGAGGAGACAACTAGTGAGGTTGATGCTGAGCAAGCCAATACTGAGTTGGCTACTAGAGAAGAACAAGAACATGACCAACACAATGTTGATCAAGTACAAGAACAAGCTGACCAGCTCAATGCTGATCAAGAAGCTGATCAAGAAGAAACTTCTCCATCTCACTCAGGAGAGTCTATTCAAGCTGACCCTCCTCCTCGTAGAAGAAGATTAGTTAAGGCAAGTTAGAACACAGTCAGTGACATTCCTGTTCAATAACCAACCCTTCCTGACTTTATTATTCAGAAGCCAACCAAGGACCCCTCTGCACTTAAGCTGAAATTTTTCAGAAAGCAACCATCCTCTACTCCACCGGCTTCTCTAGAAAAGCAAGCCTCTGTTTCTTCACTAAAGGTAAATGCCGACTTGAATACTTCCGCAAATTCTACGAGTCAAGTGGAATCAATTCTCGTCGATGCTGTCAATCCAAGTCTTATGCTGACTCAGAACATTCCTGCCTCAGTTAGCACCGACAGCATCCGGATTACTTCTTCTCCAATCAACACCTCTGCCGATCAATCAGTTCTACCTGAAACTCAAGTGCAGATTGGAAACTCACTTCCAGTCACTGACCACGTCATTCCCTTGACTCCTCTTCCAACCGGTCATACTGATGTCACTGGACAACTTAATGAAGGCTCTCAAAGTTACATAAATGCCACTGAGTCTGGCAAAAGAATAATCGACTCAGTGCAAGCATTGATCAAAGACCTTCAACAAACTACTCCTCCTGCTGCTGGGTCTTCCACTATTGAGACAACTCAGCTTTCCCAAGTCACTCAGCTTCTCAACGAAGTTAAAGGGATTCAAGGATTTGCTGAATGTCATCATTACTTTTCAAGCACAACAAGCTAAGCAGGATTCCATTACGAAGCTGGCTGAGATCTGATGCGCCCTCACCTAAGTTGGGATGAAGACTCACTAAGGGATAAGTGTACCCCGTCGTTATCAAGTAATAAATTTCTGGTTAAGTCCAGGTTATCGTCCACAGGATTTATTTCTGCAAGTATCGAGCTACTCGGTTTCAGGTGTTATCTAGGCTTAGGGGGTTTTGAGTTTGTTTGTTTAAGTTAATCTACTCCTAGGTTGAATTATACTAATCCTAGCTAAGTTATCTGATTCTAACTAAGTTATTCTATGCCTAATTAAGTTACTCTACCCCTAATTAAGTTAAACTACTCCTAATTGATCTTTCACTAATGCAATTATCCGAAGGAACATGGTATGAATGATAATAATGAAGATAGATTATTAGGTCTATTGATTAAAAACCTAATCTGAGTCACTTGTATTCAAGGCGATTAACCCTACTTACCCTCCTGAAGTTCCTAGCGCGTGATTCCCTAAGGCCGAAACTAGGTCTAAGGCTCAGTAAATTGGCGCTTAATCAACTAAGAGGTCGTCAATCTCCTAGGCTCTGACTAGGTCAGATTCAGCTCGCAATATGTGCCTACTAGATTTTGGGGCTTTTGAATGAGTAAAACCAATTGAATAAAGCATAAGACAGAGATTAGACAAATAATCATAGAACAAAACAAGAGCTAAATTATTATTAAAGGCGAAGATAAATGTCACAAGATACAATAAGCTAAGTTCGGCAACTGTATCAAAGAGTACAAACAAGGAAAGATAAAAGGAGATACAAAAATCCCTTTCAGGGAACCTGTTTACTCTGCAGCCGGCGACCTAATCTTAAGGACGAACCTTGATAATTCCTCGAGAAAAGCTTTGAAGGAGCTGCAATGGAGGTTTGAAGAAGATGGAGGAGATGGAGAGGAATTACAAGGGGAAAGCTAAGATAATTTACAAAAAATGAAAGATACTAATTTACATTGGAAAAACTCTATTTATAGGCGTGGCTCGGCCCTCTTTTTGACCTATTTTCGTGTCCTTATGCAGGTAGGAAGTCGTGGGGTCCGTCGTGGCATCGTGGGGGCGGAATTGGTCTTTTTGACCAATTCCCGCAGGTCTGCTCGCCGAGCAGGGCGAGCTGCTCGGCGAGCAGGCGCTACTCGCGACCAGCAGCGCCTTGCTCGGCGAGCAGGCCTCTGGCGGCCTGCTCGGCGAGCAGGCATCGTGCTCGCCCGAGCAGGCATCCTGCTCGCCCGAGCAGGCATGGCCTACGGAGGCCCGCTCGTCGAGCATTCTTGCCCGGTATGCCCCCGTGTGCTTGCCGACTGACGTCGATGCCTTTTTCGTCCGAACTTATACCTGTGCATGTACAGAAACTCCAGATAACATTAGTCCAAAGGCTAAATTGACCCGCCAATCGCTTATTTTGAGCAAACGCTTCGTTTGGTGCGACTTTTGATGGACCAATTAGCTTCAAAAGATAACGGAATTATACTATGCATGCTATTTTGGCCGTAATTGCCTAAATTGGTCATAAAACGAGCCTAAACAACGAAAAATAAATAAAACGTTTCCAATTCCTAACTAACTCACACAAAAGCATTTAAATGCGAGAAATGCTCGCTTATTAACTAAATAATGCTAAAACCCGTCCTAAAACCGTACCCAAAGATAGGGGTTTTTGACCCCTATCAAACCTCCTCGCACTTAAAACTTTACTTGTCCCCAAGTAAACTAAAAAAACTAAACCCGCAATCACAAGCAAGCTAGAAAACCTCCCGGTTTGACTAGGTGCTTGACACAATTTCGAGCATCTGTAATTACATGCATTCGGAAATACAAAGTAGAGACACGATACCCAAAAGCCGCATTTCAATTATCATAGGCCATAGTTTTAAGCAAAAGGACACATGTTCAATTAAACGAGCTTGAGGGGATCGCTAAGTAAAACACCTCACCATAGGTAGTTCACTCAATTCACACAATTTTGGTGGCTAAAGTGTTTACTCTCGGTTTATGTTCTTGCTTAGGATTACGTTGATTTTGCACGTTCATCCGAGTTCCTCTACTATGCTATATGACTCCGATGATATCAAAAACAGCCTCGAATTTGGGTTGTAATGTGGTTAGAGGGTTAAAGGTACAACAAGGGTTAATAGTTCTAGCGCTAGAAAAACAAAGTTCAAATGGCTTTAGCAAATATGAAGTGACTGAGCTTTTTATTCATAAATTTTTTTTTTCTTTTTCTTTTTTTTTTCTTTGAGACGTTTTGATTTTAAGAACTGGGGAACGAAGTTCTCCCCTTTTTGTTCGTCTCTTTTCTTTTCTTTTCTTTTTCTGTTTTTCTTTTCCTTTTGGATAGTAATGCTCATTCACTTCTTAGCCTTTTGGCTTGCTACTTTGATGCCATAAACAAAGATAAAGCGCTAGAAGAAAACAAAGGCTCAATTTGAGCTTTGCAAAAATTTTGGGTTAAGTAGCAAACCAAGTTGTGGTTTGCAAAAATAGGTTAGAACGAAAGAAAAATCTATAAACTACAAAAATATAAGCTCAAAGGGGCTTCCTAGAGTGGATGAAAAAGAGAAAATAAGGTAAAGAAAAAGGGTTAATTCTAATGAGGCTGATTCATCGTTTATCATTTCAAATCATTGCATGTAGGTTCAACACAGTATTAGGTGCAAAATCTGTAATCTTTCCATAAGTCAAAGCATTCACACAAAAATGTCAAGAAAAAGAGTTTTTTGATGTTCGCTCTTAGGCTCAAATTCAACTCATAATTCTTTGGGTTTCAATTTTGTGTTTACTAGTTTTCCCCAAACTCAAGTTCAACATCACATGCCTTCAATTCTTAAGTTATCTACATAAGTAATGATTTTAGCATTTCTTCAAAAGTAGGGTCTAAATGCAAACTTTAGCTCATGCTCTTACAGATACAAGGATTGTGTCCTACACCTAAACTAGTTGTCATGCAATATTAGATTCGGTTCACAGTCCTCAAGGATGAATAACGAAGTTTAGATTTGAAGGAGGTTCACGGTTTTAGGTCCTAAATATGCAAAAACATAAATAAAACCCGAAAACGCTAAACTAAACTAGACACGACGCAACAAAAATTAAAAAATTTATACAATTTTTGTAAGTTTGTCTACCCCTCCTCCTCACACTAAAAATATGCAATAAGTTCCAACATTGCATCACAAATCATAAAGTACGATTGTAAAAAGTTAGGGTGGAGAAGACAACTTACTGATCGGCCTCCCATTCTGTGCTTGTCTGCAGGCGCATAACTTGTACGTTCGAATCGTCTTTGCCAAGATAAAGCTTTAGGCGGTGCCCATTTACCTTTTGGCTGGCCCCATCCCTTCCTTTGATTTCAACCATTCCGGAGGGGTGTGCGTTGATGACCGAGAATGGCCCGTGCCATCTACTTTTGAGTTTGCCTGGGAAGAATCTCAATCGGGAGTTGTACAGTAGTACTTGATCACCTATTTCAAAGGTTTTCTTTTGTACTTTCCTATCATGCACCCTCTTGGTTCGTTCTTTGTATAGCTTGGCATTTTCGTAGGAATTGTACCGGAGCTCATCCAGCTTGTGCAGCTGAGTTAGCCGTAGTTCACCTGAAAGTTTTGGGTCAAAATTCAAATATTTCAGCGCCCAATAAGCCTTATGCTCTAGTTCAACCGGTAAGTGACAAGATTTTCCGAAAACTAAACGATAGGGGGACATTCCTATTGGGGTCTTGAAAGCTGTCCGATATGCCCAAAGAGCATCATCCAGCTTAAGGCTCCAGTCTTTTCTAGCATTCCCTACTGTTTTTTCAAGAATACGTTTCAACTCTCTATTTGACACCTCTACCTGGCCACTCGTTTGAGGGTGGTAGGGTGTTGCAACCCTATGAGCTACGCCATACTTTTGGAGCAACATATCAAATTACCTATTGCAAAAATGGGATCCCCCATCACTGATGATGGTCCGGGGGGTCCCGAATCTAGTAAAAATATTCTTTCTCAGAAATCTCATCACTACTCGAGCATCATTTGTGGGTAGAG
The DNA here is from genome assembly GCF_963576675.1 of Euphorbia lathyris. NCBI lineage: Eukaryota > Viridiplantae > Streptophyta > Magnoliopsida > Malpighiales > Euphorbiaceae > Euphorbia > Euphorbia lathyris. The sequence goes on from NC_088913.1 coordinate 12,787,662, forward strand.
CTTCTGCTTCTACCCATTTGGAAACATAGTCAACCGCCACAAGAATGTATTGGTTGTTGTGTGACATGGGGAAGGGTCCCATGAAATCTATGCCCCAAACATCAAATAGCTCACATACGAGTATACCTTGTTGAAGCATCTCATTTCTCCTAGAGATATTTCCCACTCTCTGACATGCATCACAGTTTTTAATATAGCTATTAACATCTTTATGCATTTGTGGCCACCAAAACCCACTTTGGAGGATTTTTGCCACTGTCCTATCTGGCCCGAAATGGCCACCTAGTTCCCTAGAATGACACATATTAATCACCGAATCTACCTCCTCTTCAGGTATACATCTCCTAATCATGCCATCAGTACAGAATCGAAACAGATATGGTTCTTCCCAAAAATATTGTTTGTTTTCAAACATAAACTTACGTTTTTTGCTTGCATCTAAATCAGGGGGAAGAATGTTACCGACTTTGTAGTTTGCGATGTCTGCAAACCAGGGGAGAGATCGTACCGAATACAATGTTTCGTCCGGGAATACCTCCTTGATTGCCTCATGTTCTAAAGCTTGTTGATCTGACTCTAACCTGGATAGGTGGTCTGCTATTACGTTTTCCACCCCTTTCTTGTCTCTGATCTCGATGTCAAATTCTTGGAGTAGTAAGATCCACCGAATCAGCCTAGGTTTTGCATCTTGCTTGCTCATCAAATATCTTAGAGCTGCATGGTCAGTAAAAACAATTACCTTAGATAGCACCAAATAAGATCTAAATTTGTCAAAGGCAAAGACTACGGCTAGCAATTCCTTTTCAGTTATTGAATAATTTTGATGTGCATCATTCAAGGTTTTGCTAGCATAGAAGATTGGACAAAAAAGTTTATCCACCCTCTGTCCAAGACAGGCTCCTACAGCCAGATCACTGGCATCGCATATTAACTCAAATGGAAGGGACCAATCCGGGCTTACCATAATAGGTGCTTCGATTAATTTCTTTTTCAGTAATTTGAATGCAGACATACATTCTTCATTGAAATTAAAATCAGCATCTTTTAGTAATAATTGAGTAAGGGGTTTAGTGATTTTTGAAAAGTCTTTTATGAACCGTCTATAAAACCCCGCATGTCCTAAAAAGCTCCTAACCAATTTTACGTTGGTAGGAGGTGGCAGTTTCTCAATCACCTCAATTTTTGCCGGATCAACCTCAATCCCATTTCCCGACACCTTGTGTCCTAACACTATGCAGTTTTGGACCATAAACTGACACTTTTTCCAATTAAGTGCCAAGTTTTTGTCTTCACAGCGTTCTAAGACTCGGTCCAAGTTTTCAAGACATTGGTCGAAAGTAGGTCCTACAACATTAAAATCATCCATGAAAATCTCTAGGAATTCTTCGACCATGTCAGAAAACATAGCCATCATACATCGTTGGAATGTGGCAGGGGCGTTACATAATCCGAAAGGCATCCGTCTATATGCAAAAGTCCCGTAGGGACAAGTGAATGTGGTTTTCTCTTGGTCCAAAGGGTCCACATGGATTTGCATATAACCGGATAGCCCATCTAAAGTACAGAAAAATTCATGCCCTGCCAACCGTTCCAACATTTGATCAATGAATGGTAAAGGAAAGTGGTCTTTACGGGTGGCCTCGTTTAATTTCCTATAATCTATGCATACATGCCAACCCGTAACCTTTCTAGTTGGGATTAATTCCCCTTTTTCATTTTCCATTACCGTTGTTCCCCCTTTTTTGGGCACGCATTCAACCGGGCTTACCCATTGGCTATCAGAAATTGGAAAGATGATACCTGCGTCGAGGAGTTTTATAACCTCGGCTTTTACCACCTCTTTCATGTTAGGGTTGAGCCGTCGTTGAGGTTGAGCAGATGGCTTGATCTCTTCCTCAAGGAAAATCCTATGCGTGCAGATCTTGGGGTCGATGCCTTTGATGTCGTGGATTGACCATCCAAAGGCCCCTTTATGTTGCATCAGCACCTCCACCAATTTTTCTTCCTGTTCAACTGTCAACAAAGAAGAAATAATAACGGGTAAATCTGTGGGAGGTTGAAGAAAAACATATTTCAGATTGTTGGGCAAGGGCTTAAGCTCCAATTCTGGAGGTTCCTCTAACGAGGTTTTGGGTTTAGGTTTGATCTCACGATCAAGGTCCTCTTTTCTACCCTTGACCCAATAACATTTTTCAGGTGGGAGATCTTCAAATGGTTCATTCGAGTTTTCACATTCCTCACCACCTAGACCGAGTTCTAAAGAGGTATTTCTCATGTTAAGGTCAACTTCCTCAATACATTCATCTATTAGCGCATCTACAAAGTTACAACTTTTGGAGCGTTCTTGAGGAAATTTCATAGACTCATAAACGTTAAATGTTACCTCTTCGTCCTGCACCCTTAGGACCAATTTACCTCCATGGACGTCTATCAGTGTCCTACCGGTTGTAAGGATCGGTCTCCCAAGAAGAATGGGGACGGAGTCGTCTTCTTCCATGTCGAGGACCACAAAATCGACCGGGAAGATCAGTTTGTCCACCTTCATCAATACATCTTCAACTATGCCTCTAGGCTGTGCGATCGACCTATCCGCTAGCTGCAGTGTCATGTTTGTAGGTTTAGGCTCTCCGAGTCCCAATTTCCTGAAAATTGATAAAGGCATAAGATTAATATTTGCTCCTAAATCGCATAATGCCCTATCTATGTGCATGTTGCCTATCCTACACGGGATGGTAAAGCTCCCTTGATCTTTAAGCTTGGGGGGTAATTTATGGGTGATTATGGCCGAGCATTGTTCTGTTAAAGCCACTATCTCATTTTCCCCAAACTTTTTCTTTTTCGACAACGTCTTTAAGAAATTTTGCATAGTTTGGCATTTCCTCTAGTGCTTCCATTAATGGAATATTGATTTCTAATCTACTAAGGATTTTCGAAAACCGAGCAAATTTCTTATCTAAGTTGGCCTTTTTCTGTTTCTGAGGAAATGGCAGTTTTGGTGCATAAGGCCTAACTACTTTTTCTACAGCTACTTCAGGAGCTGGAGTTTCAGATGCGGGACCGGGGTTGCTTACCACTTCCGGTTCCCTACTTACCTGAGGTGACGGATGTGTTTGCGATGGAGGTGCCACGAGTGTGTCCACTTCCTTGCCGCTCCTTAGGGCGATGGCTTGAATTGCCTCCTCTTGTAAGAGGAACTCCTCTTGGCATTCCCTTTCTTCTTGTCTGATTGCGGCAAGCTGGTTGCTCAGGGTCCTGCATGCCTCCTCGTTGGCTGTCAGTCGGACGGATATCTCTCTTAAGAGGGTCATTATTCCTTCTGAGCACTCTGTTCGCCTGCCATAAAAATCAGAGTTAGAATGGGGACATGGAAGGGTATCCACGGGTTCCATGTAGGGCGCCGATGGATATCGTGTATGCTCCTGATCGTAATAGTTGTAAGTTGGGGGTTCAGAATTATACCTTTGATGATTACCCAAGTAACTTACATTCTCACCTCTAGGTACGTAGTAGTTGACGTGGCATACCTTACCGGGGTGATTCTGGCCACATCTCTCGCAAAATGGTGTCCTTGGTTGGTTATTACGGCTGTATGAAGCCACAAGGAAATCCATTTTTGTGTTGAGATCGTTCATGGACAGATTTGAAGCTCTGTTGTCCATAATTGCTGGAAGAACGATTTTACAAGTACAAGTAATGTTACAGAATTGAAGTAATAGTATATCAACAAGTATTTGTATATACAAGTGTAAGTTATAGTCAAATATAAGCAAGTATGATATAAACAAGTATATATATAGACAATGATATGAATAAGTATAAGTATGAATGATATAAACAAAGGTATTCACAATGAATGCCTAAACTAACAAATCGACCTTTGGTTCGATATTGCAGAAGAAATAAATCCCCGGCAACGGCGCCAAAAACTTGATGCGCCCTCACCTAAGTTGGGATGAAGACTCACTAAGGGATAAGTGTACCCCGTCGTTATCAAGTAATAAATTTCTGGTTAAGTCCAGGTTATCGTCCACAGGATTTATTTCTGCAAGTATCGAGCTACTCGGTTTCAGGTGTTATCTAGGCTTAGGGGGTTTTGAGTTTGTTTGTTTAAGTTAATCTACTCCTAGGTTGAATTATACTAATCCTAGCTAAGTTATCTGATTCTAACTAAGTTATTCTATGCCTAATTAAGTTACTCTACCCCTAATTAAGTTAAACTACTCCTAATTGATCTTTCACTAATGCAATTATCCGAAGGAACATGGTATGAACGATAATAATGAAGATAGATTATTAGGTCTATTGATTAAAAACCTAATCTGAATCACTTGTATTCAAGGCGATTAACCCTACTTACCCTCCTGAAGTTCCTAGCGCGTGATTCCCTAAGGCCGAAACTAGGTCTAAGGCTCAGTAAATTGGCGCTTAATCAACTAAGAGGTCGTCAATCTCCTAGGCTCTGACTAGGTCAGATTCAGCTCGCAATATGTGCTTACTAGATTTTGGGGCTTTTGAATGAGTTAAACCAATTGAATAAAGCGTAAGACAGAGATTAGACAAATAATCATAGAACAAAACAAGAGCTAAATTATTATTAAAGGCGAAGATAAATGTCACAAGATACAATAAGCTAAGTTCGGCAACTGTATCAAAGAGTACAAACAAGGAAAGATAAAAGGAGATACAAAAATCCCTTTCAGGGAACCTGTTTACTCTGCAGCCGGCGACCTAATCTTAAGGACGAACCTTGATAATTCCTCGAGAAAAGCTTTGAAGGAGCTTCAATGGAGGTTTGAAGAAGATGGAGGAGATGGAGAGGAATTACAAGGGAAAGCTAAGATAATTTACAAAAAATGAAAGATACTAATTTACATTGGAAAAACTCTATTTATAGGCGTGGCTCGGCCCTCTTTTTGACCTATTTTCGTGTCCTTATGCAGGTAGGAATTCGTGGGGTCCGTCGTGGCATCGTGGGGGCGGAATTGGTCTTTTTGACCAATTCCCGCAGGTCTGCTCGCCGAGCAGGGCGAGCTGCTCGGTGAGCAGGCGCTACTCGCGACGAGCAGCGCCCTGCTCGGCGAGCAGGCATCCTACTCGCCTGAGCAGGCCTCTGGTGGCCTGCTCGGCGAGCAGGCCTCCAGGGGCCTGCTCGGCGAGCAGGCATGGCCTACGGAGGCCCGCTCGTCGAGCATTCTTGCCCGGTATGCCCCCGTGTGCTTGCCGACTGCCGTCGATGCCTTTTTCGTCCGAACTTATACCTGCGCATGTACAGAAACTCCAGATAACATTAGTCCAAAGGCTAAATTGACCCGCCAATCGCTTTTTTTGAGCAAACGCTTCGTTTGGTGCGACTTTTGACGGACCAATTAGCTTCAAAAGATAACGGAATTATACTATGCATGCTATTTTGGCCGTAATTGCCTAAATTGGTCATAAAACGAGCCTAAACAACGAAAAATAAATAAAATGTTTCCAATTCCTAACTAACTCACACAAAAGCATTTAAATGCGAGAAATGCTCGCTTATTAACTAAATAATGCTAAAACTCGTCCTAAAACCGTACCCAAAGATAGGGGTTTTTGACCCCTATCAAGATCCAGCTGACAACAGTTCAACATCTCAACGCTCTTCAAGAACAAGTTCAGACTTTGTCAGCTGCGAACACACGCTATACTACTTCTGATGAAGTTAAAATGCTCTTTGCTCAGCTTCACACCGAGCAAATCAAAACCAACGAGCAAATGGTCTCCTATTCTCAGTGCTCAGTGGAGCAAATTGGTGAGGCCGTTCAATTGCTGAATCTGAACAAGCAAGAGATGGATACTGACGCTATGAAACAAAATGAAATGCTGTCTATCACCAGACAAACCTTCAACCACATACGTCACAGCAATGTTCAGCGTCAATACTATGACACCTCCTTACTGAAGACATTCCATCAAGTCCTTGCTGGTCTAACTGATGCACTTACTTGGGTAGGTAAATCTCAAGCTTTTATAGTCAGCATGATCAGCGCTGCTGAGCTTAATATACCCTCCGAGGTCTCAGATAATGGAGTGGCTATCTTTGATGGTGTCAATGAAAGCGCCGATAGACTTAAAGCGATGTCCACAGAACTGACCAGATCCGTCTTAACCGACGCCTTTAGGATTCCTCCTCCCAATGCTGACAAAACGGGGGAGAAAGAACAAGCGAGAACACAGCATGAGTCTAGTCAGTCCAAACAGAAGAGAAAGAAATAGATATAGGCTAGCTCAGTATAGGCTAAGTATGTAGTCTCTATGCCTGTCTTGAACTTTTGTTTGTAAACGCTAACTACCTATATTAAATATCAATACTTGCACCTTCTGTTCAAACTCTAAGTTATGAATTATTTTTATACGATGATGTGTATTATGTCATTATGTATCTTCAATTAAATCAACTATGTTTAAAGGCTTATAAAATTTATTGATTGAACCCAATGCTGATAACATGTTTGACATTGACTTGAATGTTTATAAAACATTGTCTTATAAAACTCATTGAACAACAAATTACTCAGCACTCTCTGAATGCTATAATTTCCACTTAAACACTGAGTAAGATAGAATATGATCCATGAGCTGACCTATATCTGAAAACTGACCTTAGACTTACTCGATTAAAACCTTTAAATGTTTAGAGTAAAACTAAGTCAGTAGCTCAACCCTTACGGGGGAGTTTGCTAAGTTATATTAGGTCAACTATCATGGGGGAGCTCAACACTGAGTTCCTCGCTGAATAGTTTTGCCAACATCAAAATGGGGGAGTTTGTTGAAACACCTTTCCACATAATTTTGATTTGACAAAATTGTTTAAGTATAATTAAAAACATATTCTAAACACAGTAAGTTTAAATGCTTTGATTTATTCTACTAATGTGTTTGTTCAATGTTGAGTTAAATTGCTTATAAGACATAAGGATTAAAAGGCCCAAGCCCAATACAAGAGTCAAAGCCCAAGTCAAACGGTTCAAGACAACTCGGCCCGCGTATGTCAAAACGTTGTCGTTATGGACAAAACGCAACTCAGCGGAAGAAGGATCTAGAAGACCTTCAGGGAACAACTTCGGAACGAAGCTGCTGAGTTGATTCGACAAAGCGTACAAGACAGCAGCTGGCTAAGGAAAACTTCCAGATAAAGTGTTTCCACTTTGGGTAAAGTTCAGACGACACAATATGCTGTCCAGTTGACTTTACCATAAAAGGAGAGACATTCTGCCGAGCTGACCAAAAGCTGACCGAGGACAGAAGATACTCAAATCTGATTGGCCGAGAGCTCTGAGCAAGTCAGGATGACAACGACAGGAAGCCGTTTCCCTCCAACGGTTATTTCGAAATTCGAAATGACCGATGCCTCAAGACGTCTCTATAAATAGTGCCATCAGAAGCTTCATTCAATACAGAACTTGATCAAGCCATTACGCTGACCAAATTTCTACGCAAGTTCTGCAAGCAAAAAGCAAAGCAATCTTACACTAAATTTCATATCTTTTGTGTAAAAGTCTAGAGTGATTATTCAATCATCTAAGGTGTCTTAGCAATCATTGTTTAGGACAAACACTTATCATTTCTAGAGATTAGAAAGGAGAGGCTGAGTACTCGGTTATAGTACTCAGCGAGAGATTAGGATTGAGTAGAGGTATAGAGGAAGGTACTCTTGTTATACTCAGTTGCTAAGATTATAAAAGGTTTGAGGCTCTACCTTTAAAGAGCTCAGTAGAGGATTCGAAAGCTCAGAACGTGTTTCGGGGACAGGACGTAGGCTTAGAAGCCGAACCTGGATAAATCTGCTGAGTAACGCATTTCTTACCTTAAACTCCTTATATGTATTGCTTGCTTAAATAACCAAAAACTGACCAAGTAAAGAGGTCAAGGTGAGTTGTGCGCATCAAACATCTGAGCTCAGGAATAGACTCTAAGTGCTATCTCCTGACTCAAGTTAAGAAACTGACCTAGTCACTAGTTGACTAAGCCAGTATCTTGCTGTTTACTCAGCGCCGCTGTTAAAACTTTTTCTCCTAAGAAAAGAAGTCTGCCCTAAATTAAGAAAAAGTTTAAATAGTTCATAACCCCCCCCCCTTGGAACTATACTTGTAACGTTATAAGGGACCAACAACTTCTGCGGAAAGAAAGGGCATACCACTAAGGTATGTTGGCATGCTCAGCATAATAATGCTGATCACACTCAGCATCACCCTCAAAGGGTAATTCATTGTGACTTCTGTGGTAAAAGTGGCCACACTATAAAAGTATGCCGTTACAAATTAAAACATGATATAGCACCTACTTACACTAACAAACGAGGACCCAAAAAGAATTGGGTACCTAAAGATGAATGATTCACAATGCAGGTAAGCCTGAGGTGCGTGGAGAAGTCAAAGCTTTGGTATATTGACAGCGCATGCTCGAGGCACATGACTGGTGATGAAACTCAGTTCATCACACTAGAGCTTAAACGAGGTGGTAATGTAAGCTTTAGAGACAATAAGAAGGGTAAGATAGTAGGGTCAGGTACTATTGGAGGAAACCCCACTATTGAGTCAGTCTCCTTAGTTAAAGGTCTCAAGTATAACCTATTGAGTGTAGCTCAGCTCTGTGACAGCGATAGACGGGTTGTATTTGACTCCACTTAGTGTCGGATACTCGAGGGTAAAACAAATAATTTGATTGTAACCGCCCCTCGTGTTGACAATGTGTACATGTTGAGTTTGGAAAAACAATTTTCAAAAAATATATGCTTAGTGTCAAAGGAGGACAACTCCTGGCTATGGCATAGTGATAGGGGTAAAAAAACCCTATCTTTGGGTACGGTTTTAGGACGGGTTTTAGCATTATTTAGTTAATAACCGAGCATTTCTCGCATTTAAATGCTTTTGTGTGAGTTAGTTAGGAATTGGAAACGTTTTATTTATTTTTCGTTGTTTAGGCTCGTTTTATGACCAATTTAGGCAATTACGGCCAAAATAGCATGCATAGTATAATTCCGTTATCTTTTGAAGCTAATTGGTCCGTCAAAAGTCGCACCAAACGAAGCGTTTGCTCAAAATAAGCGATTGGCGGGTCAATTTAGCCTTTGGACTAATATTATCTGGAGTTTCTGTACATGCGCAGGTATAAGTTCGGACGAAAAAGGCATCGACGGCAGTCGGCAAGCACACGGGGGCATACCGGGTAAGAATGCTCGACGAGCGGGCCTCCGTAGGCCATGCCTGCTCGTCGAGCAGGCCCCTGGAGGCCTGCTCGGGCGAGCAGGATGCCTGCTCGCCGAGCAGGCCACCAGAGGCCTGCTCGGGTGGCGGCCTGCTCGCCGAGCAGGGCGCTGCTCGTCGCGCAGCTCGCCCTGCTCGGCGAGCAGACCTGTGGGAATTGGTCAAAAAGACCAATTCTGCCCCCACGATGCCACGACGGACCCCACGACTTCCTACCTGCATAAGGACACGAAAATAGGTCAAAAAGAGGGCCGAGCCACGCCTATAAATAGAGTTTTTCCAATGTAAATTAGTATCTTTCATTTTTTGTAAATTATCTTAGCTTTCCCCTTGTAATTCCTCTCCATCTCCTCCATCTTCTTCAAACCTCCATTGAAGCTCCTTCAAAGCTTTTCTCGAGGAATTATCAAGGTTTGTCCTTAAGATTAGGTCGCCGGCTGCAGAGTAAATAGGTTCCCTGAAATGGATTTTTGTATCTCCTTTTATCTTTCCTTGTTTGTACTCTTTGATACAGTTGCCGAACTTAGCTTATTGTATCTTGTGACATTTATCTTCGCCTTTAATAATAATTTAGCTCTTGTTTTGTTCTATGATTATTTGTCTAATCTCTGTCTTACGCTTTATTCAATTGGTTTAACTCATTCAAAAGCCCCAAAATCTAGTAGGCACATATTGCGAGCTGAATCTGACCTAGTCAGAGCCTAGGAGATTGACGACCTCTTAGTTGATTAAGCGCCAATTTACTGAGCCTTAGACCTAGTTTCGGCCTTAGGGAATCACGCGCTAGGAACTTCAGGAGGGTAAGACGGGTTAATCGCCTTGAATACAAGTGACTCAGATTAGGTTTTTAATCAATAGACCTAATAATCTATCTTCATTATTATCGTTCATACCATGTTCCTTCGGATAATTGCATTAGTGAAAGATCAATTAGGAGTAGTTTAACTTAATTAGGGGTAGAGTAACTTAATTAGGCATAGAATAACTTAGTTAGAATCAGATAACTTAGCTAGGATTAGTATAATTCAACCTAGGAGTAGATTAACTTAAACAAACAAACTCAAAACCCCCTAAGCCTAGATAACACCTGAAACCGAGTAGCTCGATACTTGCAGAAATAAATCCTGTGGACGATAACCTGGACTTAACCAGAAATTTATTACTTGATAACGACGGGGTACACTTATCCCTTAGTGAGTCTTCATCCCAACTTATGTGAGGGCGCATCACATAGGAGACTTGGTCATGTAAGCATGGACCTCCTAGCCAAGTTAGCAAGAAAGCAATTAGTTGAGGGATTGCCCAAGTTAAAATTTGAAAAAGATCAATTGTGTAATGCTTGTCAGCAAGGTAAACAAACTAAAAAGTCATTTCAAAGTAAAAATATTGTCTCAACCAAGAGACCATTGGAATTACTACACTTGGATCTTTTCGGACCTGTCCAGCCACTCAGCTTGGGAGGTAAGAAATTTTCCTTGGTCATTGTAGACGATTTCTCTCGGTTCACTTGGATCATCTTGCTGAGTAGCAAGGATGAAACATTTGAGATGTTTACAACATTAATTAAAAAGCTTGAAAATGACAAAGACCTAAGAGTAGCTCATATTAGAAGTGATAATGGTGGAGAATTCAAAAACTAACAGTTTGATGAATTTTGTGAAGCCAGTGGTATTGACCACAATTTCTCTGCTCCTAGAACACCTCAACAAAATGGGGTTGTTGAAAGGAAGAACAGAACAATTGTCGAAATAGCTAGGACAATGCTGAGTGAAAATAGGCTTCCAAAGTATTTTTGGGGTGAAGCTGTCCACACAGCATGCTATATTCTCAATAGGGCTTTAGTTAGACCTATTGTTAAGAAAACCCCATATGAACTTTGGAAAGGACGAAAGCCCAACATTGGCTACTTTCGTGCCTTTGGGTGTAAATGTTTTATACTCAATACAAAGGATAACCTTGCCAAATTTGATGCTAAAGCTGATGAAACGATCTTTTTAGGGTACTCAACAAACAGTAAAGCATACAGAGTCTATAATAAACGAACTCAAGTTGTAGAAGAGTCTGTCCATATTGAGTTCGATGAAGCTGACCCTGTAGGAAAGTCAACTCAACTCGAGGAAGATGAACCAAGCTCAGCTTCCGCTGACCAAAATGGAGCCTCTGAGTCATCAATACAAGGGCTGACCAAAGGTAAGCAAGAAGTTGAAATAACCTTTGCTGACCAATCTATTCCTGCAGAGATTATAGAAACACCTGTTCCAAACAACTCAACATTGCCCAAAGAAATAAAAATCCCAAGAGGACATTCAGAGAAGTCCATTCTTGATACTGCTGACAACAAGCTGATGACAAGAGATCAGCTTGGGAAGTATCTCAGCAATGTTGCCTTCGTCTTAATGCATGAGCCAAAGAATTTCGCTGATGCTGAGCACGATGAATATTGGATCAACGATATGCAAGAAGAGCTTGATCAATTCACAAGAAATGAGGTATGGGATTTAGTACCTAAACCTAGGAATCAAAAGACTATAGGAACTAAGTGGGTCTTTAGAAATAAATTAGATGAGCAAGGGAACGTAGTCAAAAATAAAGCCCGACTTGTAGCCCTAGGCTATAGTCAGCAAGAGGGCATTGACTACGGTGAAACTTTTGCACCAGTTGCTAGGTTAGGAGCTATACATATACTGTGTGCATATGCTAGTTTTATGAACTTTAAACTATATCAAATGGATGTTAAGAGTGCATTTCTTAATGGCTTTATAAACGAAGAGGTATATGTTAGTCAGCCTCCAGGGTTTGAAGATCAAAAATTTCCGAACCACGTTTATAAACTCAAAAAGGCCCTATATGGCCTAAAACAAGCTCCAAGAGCTTGGTATGAGAGGTTGACCAACTTCCTGCTGACCAGGAATTATATCAGAGGCAAAGCTGACACAACCTTGTTCATTAAGAAAAAGGGTAAAAATACCCTACTTGCACAAATTTACGTAGATGACATAATTTTCGGTGCTACTGACGATTCTATGTGCAAAGAGTTTAGTAAACAGATGCAAACTGAGTTCGAAATGTCTATGATGGGCGAACTCAACTTCTTCCTTGGACTTCAAATCAAGCAAGGTAAGAATGGCATCTTCATTAGTCAGTCTAAGTACGCCAAAGAAATGCTAAAGAAGTTTGATATGGAAGAATGTAAACCCATATCAACCCCAATGGGTACTGACACTGTCCTCTGTGCTGACGAAAAAGGTAAGTCTGTAGATAGCAAATTATATCGAGGTATGATAGGCTCTCTACTCTATCTTATTGCTAGTAGACCTGACATTCAGTACTCAGTATGTTATTGCGCAAGATATCAAGCTGACCCCAGGGAATCTCACTTAATAGCTGTAAAAAGAATTTTCAGATATTTGCAGAGCTCAGTTAATGCAGGTTTATGGTATCCAAATACAAGTGACTTCACACTGATTGGATATACTGATGCTGACTATGGGCGAGATAAGCTAGAACGAAAAAGCACTTCAGGAGGATGTCATTTCCTAGGAAGCTTTCTGGTTTCGTGGTTTAGTAAGAAGCAGTCATCAGTGGCCTTGTCTACAACTGAAGCTGAGTACATTGCTGCTGGAAGCTGTGTGGCCCAAGTCCTATGGATTAAGCAACAGCTTGAGGATTATGGTGTCAAAATAGAAACAATAGAGGTCAAATGTGACAACAAGAGTGCCATTGACTTATCCAAGAATCCAATCCAACACAGCAGGATGAAGCATGTCAGCATAAGACATTACTTCATCAGAGATCATGTACTCAAGGGTGAGATCAAGCTGACCTACGTATCAACAAATGAACAGCTTGCGGATATCTTTATGAAGCCCTTGGCTCGTGAGCAATTTAACATATTAAGGGAAGCTATAGGTATGTCTAATCCTCTTCAATAATTCTATGTGCTTAATTGAATGTTGAGTGATTACCATGCTGAGTGATTTGTGCTAAATTAGTAACTGTTGCATGCTGAGTTAAAAATGACATGAAATCACCCTATGCTAAGTAAACATACATGCTGAGTGATTATCCTAAGCTAAGTTACTAAACTCACAAACAACTATCCTCCGTAAAACTGACTACTCAGAATCTCAAACGTCGGACATTCTTAATACTGAGTGAAAATCAATTAAACTTTAAATGCTAGCACACATATTAAATAGCCACCTAGGATAACGTAAGCAATAATTACAAAACCCATGCGCCGAACGTGTCATAAATGCCAGAATCTCTGTCGGTTGATCATCTCGAGGTAAAACGGCTAGTTCAATGAATAGGATCAATTCGAACCTCTATAAATAGTGGAAGAATTCCCACTTAGAACTTTTTACACTCAAAATTCTTGGCAAATTGATTCTCATCTCTCTCACTCCCAAAACCTCTCAAGAAACTCCGAATCATGTCAAACGACTCCCAAAATCTCTCTGGTGCCGGTTACAATGACAATGGCTCCGATGAAAACCCTCAATCTCCCACTCAGCAGGAGTACGATGAGACTCCCACTAAGTCTCAACGAACAGGTCAGCATAACCAAACTCCGAGAAAGAAAGCACATGCTGACCAAGCTACCTCATCGAAAAAGCAAAGCAAGAAGGATAAGCAACCAAAGAAAAGGGTGCTATGTCAAGTATACAAGAGCGTTAAAAACCACGAGGTACTTTGCTATAGATGGCTCACTACCTGCTGACTAATTTTATCTTCCCAAAAATCAACGCAGCATCATTCGCTTCAAACTTTGAGCAGTGCTTTATCTGGCACATGCTGACCTATCATCCACTCAACTTGCCCATGTTTCTCATCGGTGCATTTTAGCGAAGCACTGGGAAGCTCGTGATGGGGTCCCTGATTACCAAAATCCTTGAAGACCACCAAATTGAGACAATTCAAGAGATTGAAACATATGGCACTGAAATAACCGCAGCTCTGTTATTTGGGTTAGTGCATGATCAGCCGATCAAATCAAAGAAAGGAGAAGAAGAAGCTGCTGCTGAGGAAAACTTGGTTGAAGAAGTACCAACCAAGAAAGGGAAGAAAGCTGTGGCAGCACCTGCTGACCAATCCAAACAAGAAAAGAAGAGAAAAGCTCTTCTAACATCATCAAAAGATGTTCATGCTGTTCCGAAGAAGCTTCGAGTTATATTGAAGGAAAGGAAAGCTGATGCTGAGCAAGGTGAGGAAGAACCTAAGTCAGCAGAGAAAAGAAAGAGGCAAGATGAGCCTAAGGAACTAGAAAGTGAGGAAACCCCTCTGAAGAAGAAGAAGAAAACTTCTGATCTAAGTCCAGTTGATGCTGTCCCTCTTGGTTTTGCAGTTCCTGATGATTCCCACTTTATAAGAAGCCAAGAGATTGACCTTGAGCAAATCCCTGCTGATCAAGAAGCAGAAGATGAAGGTCAATATGATGATGTTGAGGGTCAAGAAGCTCATGCTGAGCAAGAGCAAACAGTGCATATTGAGCAAGCCAATCCAACTGTGCTAAGTACGACAGTTGATGCTGAGCTCACAAAGAAAACCTTAGCTGAGGAAGAACTCAATACTGACTTAAGGGTCAACTTATCTTCTGAATCTCTTGAATCTATTCAAGCTGACCCATCTCCTCCAAAGGCTAAGAAGTTAAGAAGGTTAAAGAAAAAGGCCTACAAATCGCCTGTTATTGATCTAATGGACGACTCGGCTCTAAGGGATCCCATCACCAACCTCACTGACTTACAATTCAAATTCTTCTCCTCGAATACTGAGGAAAATCAAGCCTCTGTTACTCATGCTGAGCAACACGCCAAGACTCCAGAAAATCCAATCAATGTCGAGCAAGAGCTCGAAGTCCAAGCTGCTCAGAACGAAAAGCATGCTAAGGAAAATCCTGCTCAAACTGAGTTGCCCCCTCCTGAATCAACGCAAACAAATATTGAGCAGGTCAATATCTCTGCCGATACACCTCCTTCCCAACCAATATCACAGAATATTGAGAAGACAGTTCCCGCTGTCAATCAAAGTCCAGTTGTTAACCAAGCTGGCCCCTCTGCTTCTACTAGAATCCCGGCCACTGAGCTAAATCCTGAGGCACAATATGCCTATCTTCATGCAACTGAGTCTGGACGTCGTATCATTGACTCGGCTCAAAATCTTCTCAAGGATTTAAACACTTCTCATGTCGATGCTGCTGGGTCTACCAATGCTGAGTCACAAGAATTCTCGTATGTCACTCAGCTTCTCAATGAGATCAAGAATCTCAAAGATTTAGTAAGTGTCATGACCACGGTCCAAGCCCAGCAACCCAGGCAAGAATCCATTGTCAAGCTAGCCGAACTACAATTGATGATGGTGAATCATATGAATTCACTTCAGGGTCAAATCAATGCTCTACCTATAGTCAACATGGGCTATGCTACCTCTGCTGAGTTAAGTCACTATTTTACCAAGATGACTTTTGAGCTGACTGGCACTCGAGATCTTCTCTCCTCAACTTCCCAATGTGCGATGGATGAAATCAGCGAAGCTGTCCGTCTTCTAAACCTGAGTAAAAAGGAGATGGAAACTGACTTAGTCAAAACCAATACCATCCTCCAAACTACTCAAAGCTTATTTAGACATGTACGTCACACAAACGCTCAGCGTGATATTTACGACAAAGTTGTACTTAAAATGTACCATCAATCTTATGCCCAGCTAACCGACGCCATATCATGGCTAAGTAAATCACAGGAATACATACTCAGCACGATCAGCGCATCTGTTCGAATCCCCAGTCCAATTCTGGATGATGGAGTCCCAGTGTTTGATGGGTTAAATGAAAGCACGAAACGTCTCAAGGCATATTCGGTCAAGCTGACTCGTGCTACTCTCAATGATACCTTCATCCCTCCTCCGCCTGATGGTGGCAAAATGGGGGAGAAAGAACAAGCTGATGGAACTCAGCCAAAGGCAGGAGAAACTTCCGGCAGTCAGCAAAAGAGGAAAGACAAAGGCAAAGGGATAGCTCAAGTCAATAGAAAATAGATTAGATTTAAGAAATTGACTTGTGTATTTTGTTGTGTATTTTGTATGCTGACCATTTATATCATCTTAAGCATCTTTTCATTCACACTATTTTATTCATAAGTGATGCTTACTATTATACTATATGCTGATCTGTCTAAAATTGAACAAACAAATAAAATCACACATAAACTCTGATACCAAAACTATTCATGTATCAAACTCAGTAAACATTGAACTCTTCTGAAAGTTGACCTAGGCTCATCTCAATTAAATCTTAGAAGGTTTAGAGTTAAGTTAAGACAATATATGCAACCCTTACGGGGGAGCAATTTCAGAAGAATAAAAAGTAATTCAATCATGAGGAATTTCAATACTGAGTTCCATAAATTAAATATTTTGCCAATATCAAAATGGGGGAGTTTGTTGAAACACCTTTCCACAAGATTTTGATTTAACAAAATCATTTAAGTTTAATCCATGATTAAGAGGCAATTAAATTTAAGTGCCTTGATTTAATTGTACTAATATGTTTGTTCAATGTTAAGTATAAATATATATCAAAAAGTAAGACAGGACAAAGTCAGCATGTGCTGAGTGAATAACAACTCAGGATGATAAAGGATAAGTCATCTTCAGAACAACAGCTTAAGAATGAAGCTGATCAAAGAAGCTGAGTGGAACGAAACTCAGCATAAAAGAAGTCTGCTTCAGAACTAAATCTTGCAGAACAAAGCTGACAATGGAAGCTGAGTGAAGAAGAACTCAGTATGAGATTTGGTGACAATCAGAGACAATGACTATCGAAGTAAAGCTGAGTGATCTTCAGGACAGCATGAATGATCTGTTAGCTAAAAGACAAACCCGACAACTGTCTGCACCAATAATTTAAGCCTTGGATTTACACAAAAGCCAAATTTCGAGATGCATGGGTCAACTGTTCGTTGCTATAAGACAAACTGCCGCAAGAAGACAAAGCCTGTAGGAAGAAGACAAGCCTGACATCTGAAGAAAACAGAAAACAAGATTGGCCTGCACATCTGAAGCTGACCATAAGGTTGTCCCCCAAAAGAGCCGTTTTGGACTCAACGGACAAATCAAATTCAAATCATTTGATCCTCAAAATACAACTATAAAAGAACAAGCAATCCTCTTGGATCATTGCTGAATTCCAGAATATACAAGAGAGAAAAATACAACCTCAAAGCACTCAAAAACAAGAAAGAAATCTTACACCAACTTTCTATTCCTGTGTAAATGCTAGATTGATTGTTTTGTAATCATCTAAAGTGTTCTTTATCTGAAAAAGAGCAAATTGTATCAATTGTGAATTGAGAGTGTTGTGCTGAGTATTTGGTTGTAAATTCTCAGTGGTAGAGAAATCTAGGTGCTGAGTTGTAGCACTTAGTAGGAGTTGAGTAGACGAATAGAGGAAGGTACTCTTGCATATTCAACTGCCTTGTAACCGGTTTGTGCTCTACCTTTAAAGAGCTCAGTATTGGATTCTAAAAGCCCGGAGGGGTCTGGGGACTAGACGTAGGCGGAGAGGCCGAACCAGGATAAGTCATACTGAGTAATTTCTAAATCTCTTAATATATATATATATATATATATATATATATATATATATTTATATATATGTGCATGTGTTGCTTGTTACATTTACTCAGCATATAAATAGTTTAAAGCTGACACTGAGTAAATTAGAATGCTGAGTTGGAAGCTGACCACAAAAGTGTCAATTCCCCAACTCACAAGTGAAACAGTCTTAGTCAACATCTGACTAAAGTTGTCTTACACTAAGATCAGCCAAGCTGACCAAAGCTGAGTTAATAAACTCATTAAAATTATCAAGTCAGCAAGATTAATTAGGAAAAAAGTTACATTAGTTCCTAACCCCCCCTTGGAACTAATCACACGGGACCAACAAAACTATCATCGCAAATTTCTCATATGTTTCCTTGGCGTTTTTTATTATTAGGATGTCATGCAATGGCCATATAGGTGACATCAATAATAAATAAATGTTCATCGTGAGACGCGTAATATGACAGCCTACAAATAGGCTTATGTCATGTGACGTGCCTTCACATGACAGAATCCAACCGTCGTTTGAAGGTCCATCAGACGGTAGCGAATCATGTAACAGTTTTATTTCTTGCGGGAGGACGGTTTGAACTATTGTCTGGAGGGTTTTTCGGCGTAGTGATTGAAATATTATACCTACAATATAATATCATAATTCCTTATATCAAAGGTTTTTAATTTTTAATTATACTATTAATTGGTTGACAGAGGCAGAGATAGAGGGATCTGAAGAGGTCTAGATAGGGATGCGAACGAGCATACATAGTTCGCAAACTGTTCGAGTTCGGTTTGATTAAATATTGTTCAAAGTTTGGATCAATTGGACTTAGCTCAAGCATTAATAAACCCTAACCCGAGTTTTCTTTGGTTCAACTCGAAAGCTTGTGAGCAGATTTGAAAGTTTTTTTTTATTAATATTATATATATATTATTGATTTTTATTTTTTCATTTAAATATATTTTTATTTTATAATTTTTTTATTAGTTTTTTCCATTAGTAACTTTTAACCACGCATAAATTCGAATTTTGTTAGATTCTATATCTGTTTAATCTTATTAATTTGTTTAATCTTATTACTTTATTAGATATTGGATGTTATATTTATTTTTTGGAATTCAAATTTGGTGTTCCTTAATTAGAATTAGAAGGATGATTTTAGATAATAAAATATTAATCAAATATAATAAATAACTATATTCAAAACGGTTTCAAATGAAAAAAAAATCAAAACGAGCCGCTCGACGAGCTTCGAGCTCGAGCCGAGCCTGCCCCTGTTCGATCTCAGGTCGGCTCGTTTGCACCCCTACGCCCAGACCCCTATCATGGATAGCTTTGGCTCCCAACTGTTGGAATTGTTCCTACCATGGATGGTTTCCATCTCCTGTTTTCGACAAATTAAAGTTTAATTTACTAATTGAGTTTATATTTAATTACAAAATTCAACTTGTTTTTTTAATAAAAACGAAACTTTATTAATTAGAATAAAAAAGAATAACATCGCTAAGGAAGTGAGGGATAGAGCCCCATTCACTATTATAGACACTGGAGTCGTAGCCCTATGATGAAAACCTTTTAAAGATGATTGGAAATATGATCAGAAAATGGATCACGGAAAAATCCCTCGTTAGAAAGTCAAAGTCAACCATTTTCCATTCAAATCCAAATTTTTTAGAACACCGAATAGAATTTTTGGATATCTTAGTGAGTCGTGTCCCCTAATAGTGTCATAACGCACTTTTTCGGACTCAATTCGGAGATCTAACGAAGAATCTGTGACTAGTTGAAGTTTTCGGGTGAAATTCGGGATAAAATGGGTAATAACCTTAGTTCGGGTCATTTTCAGCCTAAGACTATTAGACACAAAAATGTCCGTCTCGTCGAAACGAGTCTAGTAGAACAAGAATCGTCAAAATCGGAGATCGTTAAGAACAGTTTTCGTATTAAAATACATCTGATAAAAGGTTGAGAGGGGAGCCACGTGTCGGCACGTGATAGACACGTGCCTGACACGTGGCAGCGCGTCAGGCACTAACGCTTGCATCAGCGTCAACTGCTGCCCCCTCTCTCTTTAATTAGGTTTCTGCCGAAACCTTTTGTAAAAGGTTGTATAAATACCTTTTAGCCCCTGCTCACTTAGTTAATTCCAAAATTAACTCTGAACCCTAATATTCATCTATAAATAGCAGCCTTTACACAACTTTGGGGGACGAAAAAATAGGACGAAAATTAGATAAAAAATAGCTGAAATTCCACCGAATCACTCCGAATAAATTCTAGTTTTTTACGTTCATCATCCGTGTTCCAATATTTGTGATTTTCCCAATCATCCCACAACCTAGGTAAAGGTTTCTAAGGGACAAATCCTGTCTATTATTTAATATTTGATACTCTGAAATATAGATTGTCCTCCCCCTTTCTTATTTTATTTTTCATTGTTGATTTTTATTGTCAATAGGTTGTCAAATATATTTTCTGTATATATTTGATCCCTAAATTGATTTGATTTAACTATAAAGCAATGATTTACCAGTTAAATCATTTGTTTTAAGCATTCTTGTTTATTTCAATTAATCTACTCTTCTTATACTTTTATTTTTGAATCTGTTATTTTTGATCTAATTGGTTCTTTTCGTTCGTAACAATGATTTGGGATAAACGAATCAACTCGAAATAAACTGGGGCATATAGCTCAAAGCATCATTCATTGATCCTAAAAATGCCCCATCTCTCGAGTCTGGAAAAGAGAATCTATAAAATCATTTCATCCATTCATGCATAATCTTCACACATGTACCAATGTATCAACATAAAGTAAAATGCACGTCTAGCACACACATTCATTCACACACACACATTCATACATGCATACATTAGGCTACGTACGCATCACTACACATTCGTCATTTGATTTGATGTCAACTCTACGAGAAAATGGGCATCTTGCTTTATTGCAGGGAATACCTGAAACTCTAGGGATCGTCACCAAAACAACATATTCTGAAGCAAGAGAATCCATGGGCATTGAATGAGAAAATTTAGTCCTAAGCAAAATAACAGAATTGTCAACAGACAGAAATTTCTTCTCAACAGCGGCCTGAAGAAAGAGTCAGTCCACGAGAAGAATTCCAATCAATTAAACAAAGTCAGATGGCTCCTGGAGGGAGAGTGGGGTTTTGTCTTCTGCAGATCAGATGGCTTCCGAAGGAAGAGTTGGGTCACAGAAAAAATTATCATCAATTCAACAAGGCCAGATGGCTCCTGAAGGGAGAGTGGGGTTTTGTCCTCTGCAGATCAGATGGCTTCTAAAGGAAGAGTTGGGTCACAGAAAAATTATCATCAAAGCCAGATGGCTCCTGAAGGGAGAGTGGGGTTTTGTAGCTCACAAGTGGATTATTTGACAAGAATGATCAACTTTTGGGACAGGTCGTTGAAGACACCTATAACCCAGGATCGTTGAAGACATCCGCAACTACAGGTCGTTGAAGACACATACAATCCAGGATTGTTGAAGACATCCGCAACTACAGGTCGTTGAAGACACCTATAATCCAGGATCGTTGAAGACATCCGCAACTATAGATCATTGAAGACACCTACAATCCAGGATCATTAAAGACATTCGCAACTACAAGTCGTTGAAGACACCTACAATGCAGGATCGTTGAAGACATCCGCAACTACAAGTCATTGAAGACACCTATAATCCAGGATCGTTGAAGACATCCGCAACTACAGGTCGTTGAAGACACCTACAATCCAAGATCATTGAAGACATCCGCAACTACAGGTCGTTGAAGACACCTACAACCCATGATCATTGAAGACATCCGTAACTATAGGTCGTTGAAGACACCTACAACCCAGGATCGTTGAAGACATCCGCAACTACAGGTCGTTGAAGACACCTACAACCCAGGATCGTTGAACACATCCGCAACTACAGGTCATTGAAGACACCTACAACCTAGGATCGTTGAAAAGATTCACAACCACAACAGGTTGTTTAAGAGACCTATAATCTAGGATCGTTGAAAAGATCCACAACCACAGGTCGTTGAAGAGACCTATAATCTGAGATCGTTGAAGAGATCAACCACAACCGGTCGTTGAAGAGACCAATAATCCAGGATCGTTGAAGAGATCCACAACCACAACGGGTCGTTTAAGAGACCTATAATCCAGGATCGTTGAAGAGATCCACAACCACAGGTCATTGAAGAGACCTACAATCTGAGATCATTGAAGAGATCAACCATAACCGGTCGTTGAAGAGACCAATAATCCAGGATCATTGAAGAGAGCAACCACAACAGGTCGTTGAAGAGACTTACAATGCAAGATCGTTCAAGAGATCCACAACCATGGGTCGTTGAAGAGACCTACAAATCAGGGACCGCTCAAGAGATCCACAACAACAGGTCGTTGAAGGGACCTACAATCTGAGATCGCTGAAGAGATCAATAATCAGATGTCCATTTGCTCCCAGTCGTTTAAGAGACTAGATCGATGAATCAATCACAACATCCTCCAACTCTAGATGAGTATTTACTTTATCATACTTTGTTCCATTACATACATTTTCTTTCTACATCTTCAAAGTAGGGGCAAAAACTGTTTTCTTCAAAACATCTACTTTGAATTCAGTTTTCTAAAAATACACACAACTCATAATGCATGATAAAGTAGGGACAACTGTAGACACTGGAGTCGTAGTCCTGTGATGAAAACCTTTTAAAGATGATTGGAAATATGATCAGAAAATGGATCACGGAAAAATCCCTCGTTAGAAAGTCAAAGTCAACCCTTTTCCATTCAAATCCAAATTTTTTAGAACACCGAATAGAATTTTTGGATATCTTAGTGAGTCGTGTCCCCTGAGAGTGTCATAACGCACTTTTCCGGACTCAATTCGGAGATCTAACGAAGAATCTGTGACTAGTTGAAGTTTTCGGGTGAAATTCGGGATAAAATGGGTAATAACCTTAGTTCGGGTCATTTTCAGCCTAAGACAAAATGTCCTTCTCGTCGAAACGAGTCTAATAGAACAAGAATCGTCAAAATCGGAGATCGTGAAGAACAGTTTTCGTATTAAAATGCATCTGATAAAGGGTTGAGAGGAGAGCCACGTGTCGGCATGTGATAGACACGCGCCTGACACGTGGCAGCGCATCAGGCACTGACGCTTGCGTCAGCGTCAGCTGCTGCCCCCTCTCTCTTTAATTAGGTTTCCACCGAAACCTTTTGTAAAAGGTTGGATAAATACCTTTTAGCCCTTGCTCACTTAGTTAATTCCAAAATTAACTCTGAACCCTAATACTCATCTATAAATAGCAGCCTTTACACAGCTTTGGGGGGACGAAAAAATAGGACGAAAATTAGACAAAAAATAGCCGAAATTCCACCGAATCACTCTGAATAAGTTCTAGTTTTTTTGCGTTCATCATCCGTGTTCCAATATTTGTGATTTTTCCAATCATCCCACAACCTAGGTAAAGGTTTCTGAGGGACAAATCCTGTTTATTATTTAATATTTGATACTCTGAAATATAGATTGTTCTCCCCCTTTCTTATTTTATTTTTCATTGTTGATTTTTATTGTCAATAGGTTGTCAAATATATTTTCTGTATATATTTGATCCCTAAATTGATTTGATTTAACTATAAAGCAATGATTTACCAGTTAAATCATTTGTTTTAAGCATTCTTGTTTATTTCAATTAATCTACTCTTCTTATACTTTTATTTTTGAATCTGTTATTTTTGATCTAATTGGTTCTTTTCGTTCGTAACAATGATTTGGGATAAACGAATCAACTCGAAATAAATTTTATCTCATATCGTTTAGGTACCCATAATTATAAATAAAACTTTTTATTCTATTTATTTTGATTCCTAACCTAATAACTTTTTATTTTATTCGTTTTAGTCCCTAATTTAGAACTTCTTGTTTTATTCATTTTAGTCCCTAGTTTAGAACTTTTCATTTTATTCACTCTAGCCCCTAATTTAGATTTTTTCCTTTTATTCCTTCTAGTCCCTATTTTGGAACTTTATATTTTATTCACTTTGGTCCTTAATTTAAAGTTTTCCACTTTCTTTCAATTAGGTCCTTAAATAAACTTTTTAAGTTTATTCGATTTAGTCCTTTGTCCATTTTTACACCATAACTAATTGTACAACTATGTTATTTGCTTCTGATCTTTTATTTTGGTTGATATGAGTGTGGAGGAATATTAGTTTGGTGCGGATTGAAGACCCGGGAATGCCCGGATGTAATTGTATTTATTTTGTACCTATTTCATCGCTTTTAGGGTTGTAATATTTTGTTTATTTTCTTTTGTATACAATTGTGCAATATGACATAAAAAATAATCTTTTCCAAAAAAATCACATTCAAAACGAATTTAAAAAGCTTAAAGGAGTTATTAATAGCCTGATTGTATTTGAAATACTAAGTAGGAGGCCGGTGGGTTCACCGGGCGATTTTGGGGGTGCTTAATATTTCCTTTCGAGGAGATATTAACCTTCCCCAAGCGTACCTAACTTTCCGAACCCACTTGCTTCCCGCAAGGAATGTCAGTAACATTCTCGGACCTAAAATTCGAGTGGCGACTCTATCTCCGACACCGGTCCTGCCGAGCTAGTCATTTTCTCTAGTGGACCTCGAGTCCAAACAGCACCGTAGTAGTCATGGCGGACCTCCCGCGGGTGAAAGCCCGTCGAGGTAGGCTTCGTCCACAGTGGCGACTCTGCTGGGGATAAAGAGAAGTTGATTCCGAAAAGCAATTTCTTCTGTACTTTTTGAACTATTCTTACTCTCTTTTAAGTTTGCATAGCATTTGCATACAAAAGAAAACCTTTTGGGCAATTCTCACGAAAGTTCTCCAAGAATCCATTCGATACTTAGGGCCTACCTAGTGTCAATGCCTCCTTGTATAAAATTTTGGACTATTCTAATTCCATTCGAAAGGAATAGTCTGATCTTTTTGCAATGGTCCCCATGTCTCAACCAAA
This sequence comes from Euphorbia lathyris, assembly GCF_963576675.1. Taxonomy (NCBI): domain Eukaryota; kingdom Viridiplantae; phylum Streptophyta; class Magnoliopsida; order Malpighiales; family Euphorbiaceae; genus Euphorbia; species Euphorbia lathyris. The sequence goes on from NC_088913.1 coordinate 12,812,508, forward strand.
CCTCATGTAATGGCTTTAGTTACTTCCCTTAGGATAAAGCATGACGCTAATAATAATTTTGATTTTCAATTGTATTTTGGCCTTTTGTTTGTCTTTTGTTATAGCTTATGACATACTTGAAATTTCATAACTCTTTCGTAGAGATTACCTCTTTGTTCGAACCCAAAAGAAAGGGCAAAATTCTAATATAGCATGACCTATTCTGAAAGGAACTTAGTAGTCTCTTTAACCATGACTTATACTAGACCCAAAAGTTTCATGTTTCCCAAAAAGAGATTTTACCTCTTTCGTCAATAAGGGAAAAATGAAATCTAAGGTCAGTACAAACCATGATTCAAATAGACCACTTAGGCATCTTTTGTCCAAGTCATGTCATATTAGAATTGAAATTTCAGTTTGCTATAATCTATGTCAAAAGAATAGGGTTTCGAGTCTTTTAGTATAGGATGTACTACACCCAAAGTCTCCATTTACTCAAAAGAGCTTTTCACCTCTTTCAAATCAAAACAGTAATGGAGGTCAAGGTGGGTACAACCTATAGTAAAGGAAACGAACATGTCATTTAAGGTAGCACGTGTCATACTTGAAATGAGAGAAAACCCCGATAGAGATTTCAACTCTATCTTAAGGGTACTTTCGAAATAAAGCGGACATAACCTATTTTAAAGGACATCGACTTGTATAGGACAACCTTTGCTACATCTAAGTTTGGGAAATCACCCTGAGGAGGCTTAAAACTCCAAATGATGAAACTGGTGAATTCTACAGACTAGATTGGCATTGTTTTTTCCTAAACAATACCCTAACCATTAAGATAGTCCAAGTCGTATCCCATGGTCCCATATGACCTAAAAAACTTTTGATACGGTCTATCCTAAAGGAAAACTAAAGGCTAACCTTGTATGATGATTGATTTACATCGCTTTGAGAGTTATGCATGTCGTCGGTTTCGTGCATCCCCCATTGATGCAAAACGAACCAAAACCAAAAATCCTAGGAAAGGACTTGAACCAATATGTGTACGGGAGGAATAAGGTTGGAAAGAATAATGTTGTGATATCTGTTATCTGTGTTATGACTAACTGTTTGTTGGTTTTGTTTTGTTTTTCTTTCTTTTTATAAAAATAAAAAAAAGCACACACCACAAATCATGCATAAACCATACATCCATTTGTAGAACGCACAAATAGGTAGCTCCGACACTCATCTTGTACATGCATTAAAATCATCCAAATTCACAATGTCTAGAATGTCTCACTCATGCATCTCTTCCTTTTTCGTGTGTAGATCACAGTCATGGCCCAATCTAATGATTTAGACCATAATCTTGAGAGCAAAGTGCAAAAGAGCTTAGTGAAGTGCCTCTTATCTGATGAGTTCAAGAATGCTCTTAATATCCAGACGGCTTCTGAGAATGATGTGACCGATGAAGCAGCTAGTCGAGTTGGGGAATCAAGGAAGGATGCTCAGAGCCCCAAAGGAAGAGTAAGAGATCCTGACCTCCGAGAAGCAATTAAGCAAGTCCTTCCTGATATTCTTGGTTCCATTGAATTCAAGACTGAGCTAAAGAAGTTGATCCGAGAGATCCTGAATGAGTCATTGATCATTGATACGTCCAAATCTGCTATTGTGGAGCCTATTTTCCATTTGATACCACAGTTTGCTCCGCCAACATCCACTCCACAAAGACCTGCCTCACATCTACCTACTCCTCAACAACAATAAGTTCCACCCAATTGGGGCAGTAGGTTTAATAAAGTTGTTCACCCGCCATCACACCCTCAGCCTGTAAAAGTGAAAAGGAAATTCTCCACTTTTACTCAACCATTGTCTGAAGTGTTCGAGAGGCTACAAAGGCTTAATTTGCTCCATCCCTTACCAGCTAGTGATGCATTAGCCTCTGTTCGAGCTAAATGTATGGGATACTACCATTTCCACCAACAACATGGTCATGAGAGAAATTATTGTACTAGGTTGAAGCATGAGATTCAAGATCTTATTGATGCACGAAAGTTAAGTGATCCAAATTCATCCCACAAGTGAATCCTTCAACAATGCCTTGAACAGGGGAACTCCGTAATGAACCAGAAGGAGCTGAAGAAGAAGTTCTCAAGATTGAGGATGCTAATGGAGCATAGGCACCTAAAGCTCTTTGAAGCAACATGAGAATGGAGGATTGCATTTTTAGTCTTTATCTTTTATCTTTATTTTTGTTCAATAAGACATTATAAATTACTCGTTTGATTTCAATAAAATTCCGTTTTTGTGCGATATTGATAATTTTGTACATTCTCATCTGCCCCACATATCAGCATTTGACATTCACTCATTTGAAACACTTTCCATTGTTATCATGGCACGGATGAAAGTCCTAAAAATATACTTATTGCTCAAAACTTAACCACTGAAGAGAGAAGATTAATGAGTGAATAAACCGTGAGAAGGGTTTCCTTGGCCTTACAGTGATAAGCTAGACCTAAATTCATCAAGCAAAGAGTTCTTGCACATAAAGAAGGTCAAGAAACAACTGATGGAGCTTAATAAAGAATAAGGGTTAGCAAGTCAAAATCATACTGTTCTCAAGCACCGAGATTTCAGTGAGAAGGTCACCTCCAATTCCAAAAGGGACACAGTTACCTGGATACACCATTCAGATTGAAGCATGAAGAGGCAACCGCTCCATAAATGACAAATATTCCATGAGGAACAATAAGATCCAAATCCATGATGTGATAATCCAAGACTACAAAAAAAGATGCCAGAAGAATTCAGGGGCAATGTCTAGCAATAAGAAATGAAGATGAAGCCATCCAAAGCCATCTTGGAAGAAGATCCTTCAGAATTCAAATGAGATTAAAAGTCAACATAGTCAACTAAGTGGCTTCAGGGAAAAATGATCAATAGTGCCTCACAAGTGGCTAATCAAGCCTTCAAGAAAAGCTCACTTTAGTCAAGGAAGAAAATTTGGAGTCTATCAATCATGTTCTCAGAAAGTTCATATCCAACATGGAATTTCATAGCCAAGATCAAGACTGTAGTTAAGTGAAGACAAGGACGACCACAAGTTCGGGAAGACAATCACCCTCAGTGAAGCCAAGAAATCCTTCTCATAAAAAAAAAGAGCAAAAAAAAATGAAAAATGAAAAATCCTGATAGGTTGAAAATCCGCAAAGGACAACCTATGCAACAATAAGGGACTTCCTGATGAGTGAAAACCTGTAAAAGGCGTTCGTTTGAAATTTCCGGGAACAAAAGTGAGGAAATAAAATAGCTGAAACGTGAAAACCTGAAAGGGAACGCTTCAGTAACAGTGGTTAGGAATTTGAGCAATAAACAATTCAATGTATATTTGCCAAGTGTTTTATTTGAGTTGAACAGTCAGAAGTTGTATATACGATGAAATGTTTGAATCAATAGATATCTCACCTCAAGTGAAATTTCAAAAAAAAAAATCAAATAAATAAGATCAGGATAGAAGAGACTACTCCTCCCTCTATATGCTCCCTGAAGCTTGGTCTCTCTGCTCCTCTGTTGTCCTCTCAAGAGCCGACTTTGACAGAAGCATCTTTCGTTTATAATCATCCAGAGTAGTGAACTCCGGTCCAAACTGAGGAATATATTGAGTTCTCACTCCTCATCTGTATACACAGACCAATCAGCATAGTGAGTAACAACGGTTCACTCTCAATGGTGGTGTTCCATAATATAAACGCAAAGGAGGCCCCACCTCAAGTTTTTCACAGGCATCCACCCACTTGAAACTCTGTTAGCATCCAAGCCGTAATCTACATCAGGGGCACATCCACATGACCCGATCACCTGTCAGCCCATTCAGAAGGATTCTCCACTGGTAAAAAAACTGAGAACCAACTCATCTTTGATGCTAAGTATGGAAATCAATGACTCTTTGGTCCATGCACTTCAAAATACCAATTTCTCTTGCATCCATGAAAATAAAGCAAAAAATGTTGGATTGAAAACCTCAAAAGAGGCAGTCCAGACAAAAGGAGAGATAGAGAAAAAACTGTGAGAAGTTGAAAAGCTTAATTGAAAACCCCTATGGGCAGTTCAGGCAAAAAGAGAGATAGAGAACAACAAAGAGATCCCGCTAAGTTGAAAACCCGAAAAGGGCGACTCAGGCAAAAATTAGGGAAAAAAACGAACATATCAACACTTCTTGGAAAAAAAAGATATGAGCCTCATCAAGCTGAAACCTCGACCCTAGGGCTTCTCACGTCAGACCTATCTATCCTCATCAAGCTGAAATCTTGCCCCCAGAACTTCTCATGTCAGACTTATTTATCATCATCATTTGCAGACAGTATAAGCTCTCACAAACTGGGGCATATAGCTCAAAGCATCATTCATTGATCCTAAAAATGCCCCATCTCTCGAGTCTGGAAAAGAGAATCTATGAAATCATTTCATCCATTCATGCATAATCTTCACACATGTACCAATGTCTCAACACAGAGTAAAATGCACGTCTAGCACACACATTCATTCACACACACATTCATACATGCATACATTAGGCTACGTACGCATCACTACACATTCGTCATTTGATTTGATGTCAACTCTATGAGAAAATGGGCATCTTGCTTTATTGCAGGGAATACCTGAAACTCTAGGGATCGTCACCAAAACAACATCTTCTGAAGCAAGAGAATCCAGGGGCATTGAATGAGAAAATTTAGTCCTAAGCAAAATAATAGAATTGTCAACAGACAGAAATTTCTTCTCAACAGCGGCCTGAAGAAAGAGTCAGTCCACGAGAAGAATTCCAATCAATTAAACAAAGCCAGATGGCTCCTGAAGGGAGAGTGGGGTTTTGTCTTCTGCAGATCAGATGGCTTCCGAAGGAAGAGTTGGGTCACAAAAAAAATTATCATCAATTCAACAAGGCCAGATGGCTCCTGAAGGGAGAGTGGGGTTTTGTCCTCTGCAGATCAGATGGCTTCTAAAGGAAGAGTTGGGTCACAGAAAAATTATCATCAAAGCCAGATGGCTCCTGAAGGGAGAGTGGGGTTTTGTAGCTCACAAGTGGATTATTTGACAAGAATGATCAACTTTTGGGACAGGTCGTTGAAGACACCTATAACCCAGGATCGTTGAAGACATCCGCAACTACAGGTCGTTGAAGACACCTACAATCCAGGATTGTTGAAGACATCCGCAACTACAGGTCCTTGAAGACACCTATAATCCAGGATCGTTGAAGACATCCGCAACTACAGATCGTTGAAGACACCTACAATCCAGGATCATTAAAGACATTCGCAACTACAAGTCGTTGAAGACACCTACAATGCAGGATCATTGAAGACATCCTCAACTACAGGTCATTGAAGACACCTATAATCCAGGATCGTTGAAGACATCCGCAACTACAGGTCGTTGAAGACACCTACAATCCAGGATCATTGAAGACATTCGCAACTACAGGTCGTTGAAGACACCTACAACCCATGATCATTAAAGACATCCGTAACTATAGGTCGTTGAAGACACCTACAACCCAGGATCGTTGAAGAAATCCGCAACTACAGGTCGTTGAAGACACCTACAACCCAGGATCGTTGAACACATCCGCAACTACAGGTCGTTGAAGACACCTACAACCCAGGATCGTTGAAAAGATCCACAACCACAACAGGTTGTTTAAGAGACCTATAATCTAGGATCGTTGAAAAGATCCACAACCACAGGTCGTTGAAGAGACCTATAATCTGAGATCGTTGAAGAGATCAACCACAACCGGTCGTTGAAGAGACCAATAATCCAGGATCGTTGAAGAGATCCACAACCACAACGGGTCGTTTAAGAGACCTATAATCCAGGATCGTTGAAGAGATCCACAACCACAGGTCATTGAAGAGACCTACAATCTGAGATCGCTGAAGAGATCAACCATAACCGGTCGTTGAAGAGACCAATAATCCAGGATCATTGAAGAGATCAACCACAACAGGTCGTTGAAGAGACCTACAATGCAAGATCGTTCAAGAAATCCACAACCATGGGTCGTTGAAGAGACCTACAAATCAGGGACCGCTCAAGAGATCCACAACAACAGGTCGTTAAAGGGACCTACAATCTGAGATCGCTGAAGAGATCAATAATCAGATGTCCATTTGCTCCCAGTCGTTTAAGAGACTGGATCGATGAATCAATCACAACATCCTCCAACTCCAGATGAGTATTTACTTTATCATACTTTGTTCCATTACATACATTTTCTTTCTACATCTTCAAAGTAGGGGCAAAAACTGTTTTCTTCCAAACATCTACTTTGAATTCAGTTTTCTAAAAATACACACAACTCATAATGCATGATAAAGTAGGGACAACTGTAGACACTGGAGTTGTAGCCCTGTGATGAAAACCTTTTAAAGATGATTGGAAATATGATCAGAAAATGGATCACGGAAAAATCCCTCGTTAGAAAGTCAAAGTCAACCCTTTTCCATTCAAATCCAAATTTTTTAGAACACCGAATAGAATATTTGGATATCTTAGTGAGTCGTGTCCCCTGAGAGTGTCATAACGCACTTTTCCGGACTCAATTCGGAGATCTAACGAAGAATCTGTGACTAGTTGAAGTTTTCGGGTGAAATTCGGGATAAAATGGGTAATAACCTTAGTTCGGGTCATTTTCAGCCTAAGACAAAATGTCCTTCTCGTCGAAACGAGTCTAATAGAACAAGAATCGTCAAAATCGGAGATCGTGAAGAACAGTTTTCGTATTAAAATGCATCTGATAAAGGGTTGAGACGAGAGCCACGTGTCGGCATGTGATAGACACGCGCCTGACACGTGGCAGCGCGTCAGGCACTGACGCTTGTGTCAGCGTCAGCTGCTGCCCCCTCTCTCTTTAATTAGGTTTCCGCCGAAACCTTTTGTAAAAGGTTGGATAAATACCTTTTAGCCCTTGCTCACTTAGTTAATTCCAAAATTAACTCTGAACCCTAATACTCATCTATAAATAGCAGCCTTTACACAGCTATGGGGGGACGAAAAAATAGGACGAAAATTAGACAAAAAATAGCCGAAATTCCACCGAATCACTCTGAATAAATTCTAGTTTTTTTTTTGCGTTCATCATCCGTGTTCCAATATTTGTGATTTTTCCAATCATCCCACAACCTAGGTAAAGGTTTCTGAGGGACAAATCCTGTTTATTATTTAATATTTGATACTCTGAAATATAGATTGTTCTCTCCCTTTCTTATTTTATTTTTCATTGTTGATTTTTATTGTCAATAGGTTGTCAAATATATTTTCTGTATATATTTGATCCCTAAATTGATTTGATTTAACTATAAAGCAATGATTTACCAGTTAAATCATTTGTTTTAAGCATTCTTGTTTATTTCAATTAATCTACTTTTCTTATACTTTTATTTTTGAATCTGTTATTTTTGATCTAATTGGTTCTTTTCGTTCGTAACAATGATTTGGGATAAACGAATCAACTCGAAATAAATTTTATCTCACTATCGTTTAGGTACCAATAATTATAAATAAAACTTTTTATTCTATTTATTTTGATTCCTAACCTAATAACTTTTTATTTTATTCGTTTTAGTCCCTAATTTAGAACTTCTTGTTTTATTCATTTTAGTCCTAGTTTAGAACTTTTCATTTTATTCACTCTAGCCCCTAATTTAGATTTTTTCCTTTTATTCCTTCTAGTCCCTATTTTGGAACTTTATATTTTATTCACTTTGGTCCTTAATTTAAAGTTTTCCACTTTCTTTCAATTAGGTCCTTAAATAAACTTTTTAAGTTTATTCAATTTAGTCCTTTATCCATTTTTACACCATAACTTATTGTACAACTATGTTATTTGCTTCTAATCTTTTATTTTGGTTGATATGAGTGTAGAGGAATATTAGTTTGGTGCGGATTGAAGACCCGGGAATGCCCGGATGTAATTGTATTTATTTTGTACCTATTTCATCGCTTTTAGGGTTGTAATATTTTGTTTATTTTCTTTTGTATACAATTATGCAATATGACATAAAAAATGATCTTTTCCAAAAAAATCACATTCAAAACGAATTTAAAAAGCTTAAAAGAGTTATTAATAGCCTGATTGTATTTGAAATGCTAAGTAGGAGGCCGGTGGGTTCACCGGGCGATTTTAGGGGTGCTTAATATTTCCTTTCGAGGAGATATTAACCTTCCCCAAGCGTACCTAACTTTCCGAACCCACTTGCTTCCCGCAAGGAATGTCAGTAACATTCTCGGACCTAAAATCCGAGTGGCGACTCTATCTCCGACACCGGTCCTGCCGAGCTAGTCATTTTCTCTAGTGGACCTCGAGTCCAAACAGCACCGTAGTAGTCATGGCGGACCTCCCGCGGGTGAAAGCCCGTCGAGGTAGGCTTCGTCCACAGTGGCGACTCTGCTGGGGATAAAGAGAAGTTGATTCCGAAAAGCAATTTCTTCTGTACTTTTTGAACTATTCTTACTCTCTTTTAAGTTTGCATAGCATTTGCATACAAAAGAAAACCTTTTGGGCAATTCTCACGAAAGTTCTCCAAGAATCCATTCGATACTTGGGGCCTACCTAGTGTCAATGCCTCCTTGTATAAAATTTTGGACTATTCTAATCCCATTCGAAAGGAATAGTCTGATCTTTTTACAATGGTCCCCATGTCTCAACCAAACCTCATGTAATGGCTTTAGTTACTTCCCTTAGGATAAAGCATGACGCTAATAATAATTTTGATTTTCTATTGTATTTTGGCCTTTTGTTTGTCTTTTGTTATAGCCTATGACATACTTGAAATTTCATAACTCTTTCGTAGAGATTACCTCTTTGTTCAAACCCAAAAGAAAGGGCAAAATTCTAATATAGCATGACCTATTCTGAAAGGAACTTAGTAGTCTCTTTAACCATGACTTATACTAGACCCAAAAGTTTCATGTTTCCCAAAAAGAGATTTTACCTCTTTCGTCAATAAGGGAAAAATGAAATCTAAGGTCAGTACAAACCATGATTCAAATAGACCACTTAGGCATCTTTTGTCCAAGTCATGTCATATTAGAATTGAAATTTCAGTTTGCTATAATCTATGTCAAAAGAATAGGGTTTCGAGTCTTTTAGTATAGGATGTACTACACCCAAAGTCTGCATTTACTCAAAAGAGCTTTTCACCTCTTTCAAATCAAAACAGTAATGGAGGTCAAGGTGGGTACAACCTATAGTAAAGGAAACGAACATGTCATTTAAGGTAGCACGTGTCATACTTGAAATGAGAGAAAACCCCGATAGAGATTTCAACTCTATCTTAAGGGTACTTTCGAAATAAAACGGACATAACCTATTTTAAAGGACATCGACTTGTCTAGGACAACCTTTGCTACATCTAAGTTTGGGAAATCACCCTGAGGAGGCTTAAAACTCCAAATGATGAAACTGGTGAATTCTACAGACTAGATTGGCATTGTTTTTTCCTAAACAATACCCTAACCATTAAGATAGTCCAAGTCGTATCCCATGGTCCCACATGACCTAAAAAACTTTTGATACGGTCTATCCTAAAGGCAAACTAAAGGCTAACCTTGTATGATGATTGATTTACATCGCTTTGAGAGTTATGCATGTCGTCGGTTTCGTGCATCCCCCATTGATGCAAAACGAACCAAAACCAAAAATCCTAGGAAAGGACTTGAACCAATACGTGTATGGGAGGAATAAGGTTGGAAAGAATAATGTTGTGATATCTGTTATCTGTGTTATGACTAACTGTTTGTTGGTTTTGTTTTGTTTTTCTTTCTTTTTATAAAAATAAAAAAAAAGCACACACCACAAATCATGCATAAACCATACATCCATTTGTAGAACGCACAAATAGGTAGCTCCGACACTCATCTTGTACATGCATTAAAATCATCCAAATTCACAATGTCTAGAATGTCTCACTCATGCATCTCTTCCTTTTTCGTGTGTAGATCACAGTCATGGCCCAATCTAGTGATTTAGACCATAATCTTGAGAGCAAAGTGCAAAAGAGCTTAGTGAAGTGCCTCTTATCTGATGAGTTCAAGAATGCTCTTAATATCCAGACGGCTTCTGAGAATGATGTGACCGATGAAGCAGCTAGTCGAGTTGGGGAATCAAGGAAGGATGCTCAGAGCCCCAAAGGAAGAGTAAGAGATCCTGACCTCCGAGAAGCAATTAAGCAAGTCCTTCCTGATATTCTTGGTTCCATTGAATTCAAGACTGAGCTAAAGAAGTTGATCCGAGAGATCCTGAATGAGTCATTGATCATTGATACGTCCAAATCTGCTATTGTGGAGCCTATTTTCCATTTGATACCACAGTTTGCTCCGCCAACATCCACTCCACAAAGACCTGCCTCACATCTACCTACTCCTCAACAACAACAAGTTCCACCCAATTGGGGCAGTAGGTTTAATAAAGTTGTTCACCCGCCATCACACCCTCAGCCTGTAAAAGTGAAAAGGAAATTCTCCACTTTTACTCAACCATTGTCTGAAGTGTTCGAGAGGCTACAAAGGCTTAATTTGCTCCATCCCTTACCAGCTAGTGATGCATTAGCCTCTGTTCGAGCTAAATGTATGGGATACTACCATTTCCACCAACAACATGGTCATGAGAGAAATTATTGTACTAGGTTGAAGCATGAGATTCAAGATCTTATTGATGCACGAAAGTTAAGTGATCCAAATTCATCCCACAAGTGAATCCTTCAACAATGCCTTGAACAGGGGAACTCCGTAATGAACCAGAAGGAGCTGAAGAAGAAGTTCTCAAGATTGAGGATGCTAATAGAGCATAGGCACCTAAAGCTCTTTGAAGCAACATGAGAATGGAGGATTGCATTTTTAGTCTTTATCTTTTATCTTTATTTTTGTTCAATAAGACATTATAAATTACTCGTTTGATTTCAATAAAATTCCGTTTTTGTGCGATATTGATAATTTTGTACATTCTCATCTGCCCCACATATCAGCATTTGACATTCACTCATTTGAAACACTTTCCATTGTTATCATGGCACGGATGAAAGTCCTAAAAATATACTTATTGCTCAAAACTTAACCACTGAAGAGAGAAGATTAATGAGTGAATAAACCGTGAGAAGGGTTTCCTTGGCCTTACAGTGATAAGCCAGACCTAAATTCATCAAGCAAAGAGTTCTTGCACATAAAGAAGGTCAAGAAACAACTGATGGAGCTTAATAAAGAATAAGGGTTAGCAAGTCAAAATCATACTGTTCTCAAGCACCGAGATTTCAGTGAGAAGGTCACCTCCAATTCCAAAAGGGACACAGTTACCTGGATACACCATTCAGATTGAAGCATGAAGAGGCAACCGCTCCATAAATGACAAATATTCCATGAGGAACAATAAGATCCAAATCCATGATGTGATAATCCAAGACTACAAAAAAAGATGCCAGAAGAATTCAGGGGCAATGTCTAGCAATAAGAAATGAAGATGAAGCCATCCAAAGCCATCTTGGAAGAAGATCCTTCAGAATTCAAATGAGATTAAAAGTCAACATAGTCAACTAAGTGGCTTCAGGGAAAAATGATCAATAGTGCCTCACAAGTGGCTAATCAAGCCTTCAAGAAAAGCTCACTTTAGTCAAGGAAGAAAATTTGGAGTCTATCAATCATGTTCTCAGAAAGTTCATATCCAACATGGAATTTCATAGCCAAGATCAAGACTGTAGTTAAGTGAAGACAAGGACGACCACAAGTTCGGGAAGACAATCACCCTCAGTGAAGCCAAGAAATCCTTCTCATAAAAAAAAAGAGCAAAAAAAAATGAAAAATGAAAAATCCTGATAGGTTGAAAATCCGCAAAGGACAACCTATGCAACAATAAGGGACTTCCTGATGAGTGAAAACCTGTAAAAGGCGTTCGTTTGAAATTTCCGGGAACAAAAGTGAGGAAATAAAATAGCTGAAACGTGAAAACCTGAAAGGGAACGCTTCAGTAACAGTGGTTAGGAATTTGAGCAATAAACAATTCAATGTATATTTGCCAAGTGTTTTATTTGAGTTGAACAGTCAGAAGTTGTATATACGATGAAATGTTTGAATCAATAGATATCTCACCTCAAGTGAAATTTCAAAAAAAAAAAATCAAATAAATAAGATCAGGATAGAAGAGACTACTCCTCCCTCTATATGCTCCCTGAAGCTTGGTCTCTCTGCTCCTCTATTGTCCTCTCAAGAGCCGACTTTGACAGAAGCATCTTTCGTTTATAATCATCCAGAGTAGTGAACTCCGGTCCAAACTGAGGAATATATTGAGTTCTCACTCCTCATCTGTATACACAGACCATTCAGAAGGATTCTCCACTGGTAAAAAAACTGAGAACCAACTCATCTTTGATGCTAAGTATGGAAATCAATGACTCTTTGGTCCATGCACTTCAAAATACCAATTTCTCTTGCATCCATGAAAATAAAGAAAAAAATGTTGGATTGAAAACCTCAAAAGAGGCAGTCCAGACAAAAGGAGAGATAGAGAAAAAACTGTGAGAAGTTGAAAAGCTTAATTGAAAACCCCTATGGGCAGTTCAGGCAAAAAGAGAGACAGAGAACAACAAAGAGATCCCGTTAAGTTGAAAACCCGAAAAGGGCGACTCAGGCAAAAATTAGGGAAAAAACGAACATATCAACACTTCTTGGAAAAAAAAGATATGAGCCTCATCAAGCTGAAACCTCGACCCTAGGGCTTCTCACGTCAGACCTATCTATCCTCATCAAGCTGAAATCTTGCCCCCAGAACTTCTCATGTCAGACTTATTTATCATCATCATTTGCAGACAGTATAAGCTCTCACAAACTGGGGCATATAGCTCAAAGCATCATTCATTGATCCTAAAAATGCCCCATCTCTCGAGTCTGGAAAAGAGAATCTATGAAATCATTTCATCCATTCATGCATAATCTTCACACATGTACCAATGTATCAACACAGAATAAAATGCACGTCTAGCACACACATTCATTCACACACACACACATTCATACATGCATACATTAGGCTACGTACGCATCACTACACATTCGTCATTTGATTTGATGTCAACTCTACGAGAAAATAGGCATCTTGCTTTATTGCAGGGAATACCTGAAACTCTAGGGATCGTCACCAAAACAACATCTTCTGAAGCAAGAGAATCCAGAGGCATTGAATGAGAAAATTTAGTCCTAAGCAAAATAACAGAATTGTCAACAGACAGAAATTTCTTCTCAACAGCGGCCTGAAGAAAGAGCCAGTCCACGAGAAGAATTCCAATCAATTAAACAAAGCCAGATGGCTCCTGAAGGGAGAGTGGGGTTTTGTCTTCTGCAGATCAGATGACTTCCGAAGGAAGAGTTGGGTCACAGAAAAAATTATCATCAATTCAACAAGGCCAGATGGCTCCTGAAGGGAGAGTGGGGTTTTGTCCTCTGCAGATCAGATGGCTTCTAAAGGAAGAGTTGGCTCACAGAAAAATTATCATCAAAGCCAGATGGCTCCTGAAGGGAGAGTGGGGTTTTGTAGCTCACAAGTGGATTATTTGACAAGAATGATCAACTTTTGGGACAGGTCGTTGAAGACACCTATAACCCAGGATCGTTTAAGACATCCGCAACTACAGGTTGTTGAAGACACATACAATCCAGGATTGTTGAAGACATACGCAACTACAGGTCGTTGAAGACACCTATAATCCAGGATCGTTGAAGACATCCGCAACTACAGATCGTTGAAGACACCTACAATCCAGGATCATTAAAGACATTCGCAACTACAAGTCGTTGAAGACACCTACAATGCAGGATCGTTGAAGACATCCGCAACTACAGGTCATTGAAGACACCTATAATCCAGGATCGTTGAAGACATCCGCAACTACAGGTCGTTGAAGACACCTACAATCCATGATCATTGAAGACATCCGCAACTACAGGTCGTTGAAGACACCTACAACCCATGATCATTGAAGACATCCGTAACTACAGGTCGTTGAAGACACCTACAACCCAGGATCGTTGAAGACATCCGCAACTACAGGTCGTTGAAGACACCTAAAACCCAGGATCGTTGAACACATCCGCAACTACAGGTCGTTGAAGACACCTACAACCCAGGATCGTTGAAAAGATCCACAACCACAACAGGTTGTTTAAGAGACCTATAATCTAGGATCGTTGAAAAGATCCACAACCACAGGTCGTTGAAGAGACCTATAATCTGAGATCGTTGAAGAGATCAACCACAACCGGTCGTTGAAGAGACCAATAATCCAGGATCGTTGAAGAGATCCACAACCACAACGGGTCGTTTAAGAGACCTATTGTAACCCCCTCACTTGGATCACATGATATCTCACAAAATATCAGTTATAGACATGCTTTAGAATTCGCAATCATATAAACTTCAATCTCATATAAACTTGACATATTATACATAAGAGAAAGCATTTACAATACACGTTTAAAACATTATCCTACATAGAGGATTTACAAAACAAAAGTACATCACAAGACTCCAAAATGCCTAGATGAGAATGGACTGACATTGCCGGTGCGACCTTAAGCAAGAAGAACTCCACTTAACCTGTAAAATCTGTTGGCAAGGGGTGAGCTGCCTACTCAATAAACATATTACGCATATATGTATACAAAGGTAAGGTAAAGAACACAGATCAAAATATATCATACCAAGTTAGAATTTTCAATAGAATGATATTCACTTAGTATATTAATACTTCTTTTAGAAAGGCCTTGCTATACTTAGACAATATATATAAAATGGTCCTTGGGCCCAATCTGTATCCCGGCTCACTAAATTCGGAATACAATAATCTCTACGGAGGAGTTAAACTCAACTCACGTACGCATATATCTCAACACATGTGCTTCTGGCTCACAATATTCGGATAGCACTCTCAACTTGGACCATTTCACATATCCATCTAAGCAAGCTCATATTCATTTCTTATCCAACCATTATCCAGTTCAAGTATGTGCACAAGGCTCAACATGCCGTATTTACCCATAACACTGCAACATACTCAATCATATCACTTTTGTATCAACCACAATGTATCACAAACACTCAAACATTATCCACATCATTCACATAAGATTCAACAACATCTCACACTCAACAAGTTAAAAGGCACCATACATCCATACACATATATAAGCAATATGCTTACCGTCGCACTCAGTTCGATCTATTCAACACGATCAGGTGTGCGTTCAATTGCACCTTGTCCTCCTAATGTCACATAACATTTATACAATTAGCCTTAACATAAACTTAATGAAAATATAAACTAATGAATGCTATATGATGTACAGACACTAACTCCACAAAGTTCATGCAATCTAATCATTTTGTCTTAGATCATCACATGACCTACTTGCACACATTATGCCATAACTTTCTCTATATGAATCCAAATGCCCTGATTCTTGAACCTACTGAAACTAGACTTATATGGGTAGAACATATCCAAAATGCACATTAATATCGCTTCTACACAATATATGGCATGCAAAATGATTATGTCCTGTTTCCAGCCAAGAAACAGACTACCCAGTTTGCATCTACCATAATGCACTCAACCTAGCTCACACTAAGCACAATGGATTGCCAAATCCTTTTACAGACATATACTTCAAGTAGTTAGAAACACTTTTGTATAAAGAAAATTTCTCCAATTCGGAATCTAAGATCCTCAAAATGCTACATCAACATGACTGCCTCACATGACATTCAATTTCGAGGCAGTCATGATCCATCTAGGTTTTCTTCCTCTATATATGGAATTAAAGTCCCATATTTTACAGAGGGTTTCATAACACATATAGGAACATAGTTTATTCTTTATGTATCTTCAAATTCGAACAATATCAATATGAAAAACAGGCTCTAAAATGACTGAAAGCAGTACCCTAGATTTCTGTTTAGGGCACTTGATACATATCTTGCATTTGGACAGCCTATAACCACTTTAAACAACACCAAAACTCAACAAACTCAATCACAACTCATTCAAAACAAATCCTATCATCATACCTAGGTATTTCAGAATCTCCAACTCATAGAAAACAAGCTCAAACCGCATACTAACCTTCAACTTGTGTCTATCACCTAGTATGCTTCCTAACTTGACTTGTTTGGCTTGAAAATGGAAGAAATTGGAAGAGTTTTGTTTGGAGGGTGTTAGGGTATGAACAAGGAAGGTTTGATGAAGCTTTGGTCGAAATTGTGGCTGGAATAGATAAAGAATGAGCTGTGTACATCTTTTAACAAGTGAAGAGGCATACTTTGTCTTACTATTGGGTGACATCATGCTTTGTGAGGTGCTTACTTGCTAAACTTCACTTCCAGCCCTCCATAAGTCTAATTTAATCAATTAAGGACATGTGCATTCATTCATTTAAGTCCAAACTCAATTAACCAATCGTTACATCTTAACGACACACTAATCGCCTCCTAATCGCACGGTAATCGCATTATGAATACGAAACTTCTAATGACAATGAGATGAATCTAAAATTCATGTATTCAATCATGAAAACATATATGAATGTGGGAAGATTTATATGTTAGGGTTTTAGGGATGTTACAGTTCTTCCCCCCTTAAATAATTTCGTCCCCGAAATTCACTTACCAGAAGCTTCAAATAGGTAAGGATATTGTGTCCTCATATTTTCTTCTACCTCCCAAGTTGCCTCATCAAGTGTTTGATTATGACTTCATCTCACCTTAACCATTGAAATTTCACAGTTTCTGAGTCGTTTCATTTCTCGTCCCAAAATCTCTAAAGGTTGCTCACGAATAGTTAAGTCTGTATTCACTATTGCAATCTCAGGTTCAGGAATCATATGACTTGGGTCTGATCTATATCTTCTTAATACTGACACATGAAATACATCATGTATTAAAGACAATTCTGGTGGTAGAGCTAACCTATACGCCAATGGTCCAACTCTCTCAATGATCTCATAAGGCCCGATGTATCTTGGATTCAACTTCCCTCTTCTACCAAAACGAACTATTCCTTTCCATGGGGATATTTTTAAAAACACTTTATCTCCAACTTTATATTCCATCTCCCTTCGGTGCTGATCCACATAGGCTTTCTGACGTTCCTGTGCAGCTTGTAAATACTTCTTTATGACATTGATCTTCTTAACCGTTTCCTGGACTAACTCAGGTCCTTCCAATTGCCTCATTCCTTCAACATCCCAACATATAGGGCTTCTACACGGTCTTCCATATAATGCCTCATAAGGTGCCATGCCTATACTCGAATGATAACCATTATTATAAGCAAACTCCATAAGAGGTAAATGTATATCCCACTCACCTTGGAAATTAAGAACACAAGCTCTCATCATATCCTCTAAGGTCTGAATAGTTCTTTCTGATTGTCCATCTGTCTGTGGATGAAAAGCTGTACTAAAATGCAATTTTGTTCCCAAGGAGTGCTGTAAACTGCCCCAAAATCTAGATGTGAATCTAGGATCACGATCTGAAACAATAGATATAGGTACTCCATGCAATCTCACAATTTGTTCCACATAAAGTCTAGCCAATTTATCCATCGAGTCTGTCTGTTGAACCGGTAGAAAGTGAGCAGATTTCGTAAGTCTATCTACTATCACCCATATACTATCGTGTCTACGCCTTGTTCTTGGTAATCCCATCACAAAATCCATAGTGATCCTCTCCCATTTCCACTCTGGTATGGTTAAAGGTTTTAGTTTTTCCACGGGAGCTTGATGCTCAGCTTTAACCTGTTGACATGTCAAACATTTGGAAACAAAATCAGATACATCTTTCTTCATTGTAGGCCACCAGTAAAAAGGTCTCAAATTTCTGTACATCTTTGTCATTCCTGGGTGCATAGCATAAGGAGAATTATGTGCTTCCTGTAGAATTTCTGATCTTAAATTTGCTACATCTGGAACACATAATCGACTACCTATCATCATAGTTCCATCATCTTCCACAGAAATATCAGGTCTTTTACCTTGTTGTACACGATCTCGCATCTTTTGTAAATAAGGATCATGCCACTGCGCTTCTTGGATCCTTTCTTTCAAATCTGGTTTTACCCGTAGTGTAGCCATCAAACCTGTTACTTCATTTACTTCTAACTGCACATCCATGGCTCGCATCGCCACTAGTGAATTCAAACTATAACTCTTCATACTAGCCACAATATCAACACTCTTTCGACTCAAAGCATCTGCAACCACATTAGCCTTTCCTGGATGGTAATCTATTGTACAATCATAATCTTTTAATAACTCAATCCATCTCCTTTGTCTTAGGTTCAGCTCCTTTTGTGTAAAGATGTACTTCAAACTCTTATGATCAGTGAGAATCTGAAATGTCTCCCCATATAGGTAATGTCTCCATACCTTCAATGCATGGATGATTGTTGCCAACTCTAAGTCGTGTGTGGGGTAATTCATCTCATGAGGTCTGAGTTGCCTAGAAGCATATGCAATGACTTTCCCATTTTGCATTAGAACACATCCCAAACCTTGTCCCGAGGCATCTGTATAAACAACAAAGCCACCACCTTCAGAAGGTAACACTAACACTGGTGCGGAAGTCAATCTCTTCTTTAGTTCCTCAAAGCTTTGGTGACATTTATCATTCCACTGGAATACAACTCCCTTTCTCAGCAATTTAGTTAATGGGCCTGCAATTAGAGAAAAACCCTCTACAAATCTCCTGTAATAACCAGCTAACCCAAGAAAACTCCTAAGCTCTGTAACGTTCTTTGGCGGTTCCCATTCATCAATAGCTTTAATTTTGGAAGGGTCAGGTTGAACCCCTTCACCTGACACCACATGACCAAGGAATACAACTTCATCCATCCAAAATTCACATTTGCTCAGCTTTGCATACATATGATTATCTCTCAAAATTTTCAAAACAATTCTCAAATGTTGTTCATGCTCACCCACAGTTCTTGAGTACACTAGGATATCATCAATGAACACCACAACAAACTTATCTAGATATGGCTGAAAAGTCTTGTTCATTAATGCCATGAAAGCTGCAGGAGCATTAGTCAAGCCAAAAGGCATCACAAGAAACTCAAAATGACCATACCTTGTGCGAAAAGCAGTTTTAGGTATGTCAGCTTCTGCAACTCTCAACTGCCAATAGCCCGATCTTAGATCAATCTTTGAAAAATGACGAGCTCCTCTAAGCTGATCTAGCAAATCATCAATCTGAGACAAGGGATACTTGTTTTTCACTGTCATCCTGTTCAGTTGTCTGTAATCAATACACAATCGCATACTACCATCTTTCTTCTTCATAAATAATACAGGTGCTCCCCACGGTGAAGTACTAGGTCGTATAAACCCCTTCTCAAGTAGTTCTTCTATTTGTTTCTTCAATTCTTGTAATTCCATTGGAGCCATTCTATATGGAGCAATTGATATAGGAGATACTCCTGGCATGGTCTCAATAGGAAAATCAATCTCCCTATGAGGTGGTAATCCTGGTAGTTCATCTACGAATACATCTGCAAAATCTCTCACCACTGGAATATTCTCCAATTTGCCTCCATCCTCCCTAGTATCCACAACATGAACTAAATATTCCTCACACCCATTTCTAATCCATCTGATTGCTTGAATTGCAGATATTAAACAAGACGGCACAACCTTTCTCTCCCCAACAAATAACACAGTTGACTCTGAAGTAAAATGTAACACAACTTCCTTTGAACAACAATTAACTTTAGCTTCATATTTACACAGCCAATCCATTCCCAAAATAATATCAAATTCTCTAAACCCCATAACTACTAAATCTATAGGGAACTCACTTCCCCTCACCTTTATAGGACAATCTCTCAGAACCTGATTTACAATAACATTATTCCCAACTGGCAGGATAACTCCCACATCATATCCTAATGGTTCTACCTTCCCATCTATTTTCAATATAAACTCAGGTGTTATGTATGAATGAGTGGATCCAGGGTCAATCAAAACAAAAGCTAAGGTATCAAGGATAGAAATTGTACCGGATATAACCTCTGGTGCTGTTTGAGCTTCACCCCTCGTCATATTGAAGGCTCTGTTTCGTGGTAAATTTTGTGTCTGTCCACCCATTGGAGCATCATGTCTACCCCCTCTACCTCCTCCTCGACCTCTGCCTCTGCCTCTATCCACTCCAGCTGCACCACCTCCTATATTAGACTGAGGTTGAACTCTCTCTCCTCTATCAACTAATAAGGGACAATTGTTACGATAATGGCATGTTTCTCCACACTCAAAACATGTACCCTTCTTAAATGAACCATAACACTCTCCTGTGTGAGATCGGCCACATCTGCCACAAACCAGGGAAGGTCCCCAACACTCACCTCTGTGTACCCGTCCACATGTCTGACAAGCTGGAAAAGATGTTGTTCTCGCTCCTCCTTTATACCCACTATTAAACCGACCACCTGAAAATCTGTTACTACCCACAGATGGAGCACTACTCAAAACATCTCCAAATCCTCCCCGTGATCTAGTCCCACCATGATGGATACTACTACTACCTCTAAATTGTTGAGAATAGCCTCTAGAAGAAACTGAGAATCCACCTCTCTTTGATGGCCTGCTAGACTGGCCCTCTGTATCAAATCTAGCCCTTTTAGTTACAAAACGTTGTTCTCTATCTTTCACAATTTCCTCAGCTCTGAGTGCAGATTCTACTAACAATCTAAAGCTCGTTTCATGTGCATGAATCTCCATTCTAATATCTGGGTGTAGACCATGTTCAAACCTGCGACATTTTGCTTCTTCTGTAGCCATATTTGCAGGTGCATATTTGGCTAAGGTGTTAAACCTAAGCTCGTATTCAGCCACAGACATATCCTCCTGCATAAGGGTCAAAAACTCTGTTTGTTTCCTATCTTTGTATATCATTGGCATGTACTTATTAGTGAACAACTTCTTGAAAATATCCCATGTTATTTCAGTTCTAATTCTGGTCCTTTTTATAGATCTCCACCATTCTAAAGCTTCACCAGTGAAAATATTAGAAACATATTTGACCATTGAGTCCAGACGACACTCTGTGTTCTCAAGTACATCTTCAATCTTGGCCCACCATTTATCAGCTATATCAGGATCTGTGCTACCCTCAAACTTTGTTGCACCCATCTTTTTAAGCCTTTCAAAATTTTTATCAAAGATTGGCGCATCTCGACGAGCTTGAACACGTGGCTGAGGTTGACCTTGAGCCAAATAGATTCCCATCATCTGTTCAAACTGGTTGTAACCCTGAGGATAACCTGCATGTTCTGAAGCTCCTATATGTTCTGAGCCCTCAGACTCATGAACATGACCAACTGAACCATGACTAGACACATTACCGGATTGTCCATTCTCACCATCAGACTCCATAACCCTACATGAAACATGACCATGTCAACATGCTTTAGAATACGAAAATATGATTATGTGGTCTTAACCTAGGAATCCAAAACAAGTCATACACAACCTAATCCCTAGGAAAGTAGACCCGCTCTGATCCCACTAAATGTAACCCCCTCACTTGGATCACATGATATCTCACAAAATATCAGTTATAGACATGCTTTAGAATTCGCAATCATATAAACTTCAATCTCATATAAACTTGGCATATTATACATAAGAGAAAGCATTTACAATACACGTTTAAAACATTATCCTACATAGAGGATTTACAAAACAAAAGTACATCACAAGACTCCAAAATGCCTAGATGAGAATGGACTGACATTGCCGGTGCGACCTTAAGCAAGAAGAACTCCACTTAACCTGTAAAATCTGTTGGCAAGGGGTGAGCTGCCTACTCAATAAACATATTACGCATATATGTATACAAAGGTAAGGTAAAGAACACAGATCAAAATATATCATACCAAGTTAGAATTTTCAATAGAATGATATTCACTTAGTATATTAATACTTCTTTTAGAAAGGCCTTGCTATACTTAGACAATATATATAAAATGGTCCTTGGGCCCAATCTGTATCCCGGCTCACTAAATTCGGAATACAATAATCTCTACGGAGGAGTTAAACTCAACTCACGTACGCATATATCTCAACACATGTGCTTCCGGCTCACAATATTCGGATAGCACTCTCAACTTGGACCATTTCACATATCCATCTAAGCAAGCTCATATTCATTTCTTATCCAACCATTATCCAGTTCAAGTATGTGCACAAGGCTCAACATGCCGTATTTACCCATAACACTGCAACATACTCAATCATATCACTTTTGTATCAAACACAATGTATCACAAACACTCAAACATTATCCACATCATTCACATCAGATTCAACAACATCTCACACTCAACAAGTTAAAAGGCACCATACATCCATACACATATATAAGCAATATGCTTACCGTCGCACTCAGTTCGATCTATTCAACACGATCGAGTGTGCGTTCAATTGCACCTTGTCCTCCTAATGTCACATAACATTTATACAATTAGCCTTAACATAAACTTAATGAAAATATAAACTAATGAATGCTATATGATGTACAAGACACTAACTCCACAAAGTTCATGCAATCTAATCATTTTGTCTTAGATCATCACATGACCTACTTGCACACATTATACCATAACTTTCTCTATATGAATCCAAATGCCCTGATTCTTGAACCTACTGAAACTAGACTTATATGGGTAGAACATATCCAAAATTCACATTAATATCACTTCTATACAATATATGGCATGCAAAATGATTCTGTCCTGTTTCCAGCCAAGAAACAGACTACCCAGTTTGCATCTACCATAATGCACTCAACCTAGCTCACACTAAGCACAATGGATTGCCAAATCCTTTTACAGACATATACTTCAAGTAGTTAGAAACACTTTTGTATAAAGAAACTTTCTCCAATTCGGAATCTAAGATCCTCAAAATGCTACATCAACATGACTGCCTCACATGACATTCAATTTCGAGGCAGTCATGATCCATCTAGATTTTCTTCCTCTATATATGGAAAGTCCCATATTTTACAGCAGGTTTCATAACACATATAGGAACATAGTTTATTCTTTATGTATCTTCAAATTCGAGCAATATCAATATGAAAAACAGGCTCCAAAATGACTGAAAGCAGTACCCTAGATTTCTGTTTAGGGCACTTGATACATATCTTGCATTTGGACAGCCTATAACCACTTTAAACAACACCAAAACTCAACAAACTCAATCACAACTCATTCACAACAAATCCTATGATCATACCTAAGTATTTCAGAATCTCCAACTCATAGAAAACAAGCTCAAACCGCATACTAACCTTCAACTTGTGTCTATCACCTAGTATGCTTCCTAACTTGACTTGTTTGGCTTGAAAATGGAAGAAATTGGAAGAGTTTTGTTTGGAGGGTGTTAGGGTATGAACAAGGAAGGTTTGATGAAGCTTTGGTCGAAATTGTGGCTGGAATAGATAAAGAATGAGCTGTGTACATCTTTTAACAAGTGAAGAGGCATACTTTGTCTTACTATTGGGTGACATCATGCTTTGTGAGGTGCTTACTTGCTAAAATTCACTTCCAGCCCTCCATAAGTCTAATTTAATCAATTAAGGACATGTGCATTCATTCATTTAAGTCCAAACTCAATTAACCAATTGTTACATCTTAACGACACACTAATCGCCTCCTAATCGCACGGTAATCGCATTATGAATACGAAACTTCTAATGACAATGAGATGAATCTAAAATTCATGTATTCAATCATGAAAACATATATGAATGTGGGAAGATTTATATGTTAGGGTTTTAGGGATGTTACACCTATAATCCAGGATCGTTGAAGAGATCCACAACCACAGGTCATTGAAGAGACCTACAATCTGAGATCGCTGAAGAGATCAACCATAACCGGTCGTTGAAGAGACCAATAATCCAGGATCATTGAAGAGATCAACCACAACAGGTCGTTGAAGAGACCTACAATGCAAGATCGTTCAAGAGATCCACAACCATGGGTCGTTGAAGAGACCTACAAATCAGGGACCGCTCAAGAGATCCACAACAACAGGTCGTTGAAGGGACCTACAATCTGAGATCGCTGAAGAGATCAATAATCAGATGTCCATTTGCTCCCAGTCGTTTAAGAGACTGGATCGATGAATCAATCACAACATCCTCCAACTCCAGATGAGTATTTACTTTATCATACTTTGTTCCATTACATACATTTTCTTTCTACATCTTCAAAGTAGGGGCAAAAACTGTTTTCTTCAAAACATCTACTTTGAATTCAGTTTTCTAAAAATACACACAACTCATAATGCATGATAAAGTAGGGACAACTGTAGACACTGGAGTCGTAGCCCTGTGATGAAAACCTTTTAAAGATGATTGGAAATATGATCAGAAAATGGATCACGGAAAAATCCCTCGTTAGAAAGTCAAAGTCAACCCTTTTCCATTCAAATCCAAATTTTTTAGAACACCGAATAGAATTTTTGGATATCTTAGTGAGTCGTGTCCCCTGAGAGTGTCATAACGCACTTTTCCGGACTCAATTCGGAGATCTAACGAAGAACCTGTGACTAGTTGAAGTTTTCGGGTGAAATTCGGGATAAAATGGGTAATAACCTTAGTTCGGGTCATTTTCAGCCTAAGACAAAATGTCCTTCTCGTCGAAACGAGTCTAATAGAACAAGAATCGTCAAAATCGGAGATCGTGAAGAACAGTTTTTGTATTAAAATGCATCTGATAAAGGGTTGAGAGGAGAGCCACGTGTCGGCATGTGATAGACACGCGTCTGACACGTGGCAGCGCGTCAGGCACTGACGCTTGCGTCAGCGTCAGCTGCTGCCCCCTCTCTCTTTAATTAGGTTTCCGCCGAAACCTTTTGTAAAAGGTTGGATAAATACCTTTTAGCCCTTGCTCACTTAGTTAATTCCAAAATTAACTCTGAACCCTAATACTCATCTATAAATAGCATCCTTTACACAGCTTTGGGGGACGAAAAAATAGGACGAAAATTAGACAAAAAATAGCCGAAATTCCACCGAATTACTCTGAATAAATTCTAGTTTTTTTGCGTTCATCATCCGTGTTCCAATATTTGTGATTTTTCCAATCATCCCACAACCTAGGTAAAGGTTTCTGAGGGACAAATCCTGTTTATTATTTAATATTTGATACTGTGAAATATAGATTGTTCTCCCCCTTTCTTATTTTATTTTTCATTGTTGATTTTTATTATCAATAGGTTGTCAAATATATTTTCTGTATATATTTGATCCCTAAATTGATTTGATTTAACTATAAAGCAATGATTTACCAGTTAAATCATTTGTTTTAAACATTCTTGTTTATTTCAATTAATCTACTCTTCTTATACTTTTATTTTTGAATCTGTTATTTTTGATCTAATTGGTTCTTTTCGTTCGTAACAATGATTTGGGATAAACGAATCAACTCGAAATAAATTTTATCTCACTATCGTTTAGGTACCAATAATTATAAATAAAACTTTTTATTCTATTTATTTTGATTCCTAACCTAATAACTTTTTATTTTATTCGTTTTAGTCCCTAATTTAGAACTTCTTGTTTTATTCATTTTAGTCCCTAGTTTAGAACTTTTCATTTTATTCACTCTAGCCCCTAATTTAGATTTTTTCCTTTTATTCCTTCTAGTCCCTATTTTGGAACTTTATATTTTATTCACTTTGGTCCTTAATTTAAAGTTTTCCACTTTCTTTCAATTAGGTCCTTAAATAAACTTTTTAAGTTTATTCAATTTAGTCCTTTGTCCATTTTTACACCATAACTAATTGTACAACTATGTTATTTTCTTCTAATCTTTTATTTTGGTTGATATGAGTGTGGAGGAATATTAGTTTGGTGCGGATTGAAGACCCGGGAATGCCCGGATGTAATTGTATTTATTTTGTACCTATTTCATCGCTTTTAGGGTTGTAATATTTTGTTTATTTTCTTTTGTATACAATTGTGCAATATGACATAAAAAATGATCTTTTCCAAAAAAATCACATTCAAAACGAATTTAAAAAGCTTAAAAGAGTTATTAATAGCCTGATTGTATTTGAAATGCTAAGTAGGAGGCCGGTGGGTTCACCGGGCGATTTTGGGGGTGCTTAATATTTCCTTTCGAGGAGATATTAACCTTCTCCAAGCGTACCTAACTTCCCGAACCCACTTGCTTCCCGCAAGGAATGTCAGTAACATTCTCGGACCTAAAATCCGAGTGGCGACTCTATCTCCGACACCGGTCCTGCCGAGCTAGTCATTTTCTCTAGTGGACCTCGAGTCCAAACAGCACCGTAGTAGTCATGGCGGACCTCCCGCGGGTGAAAGCCCGTCGAGGTAGGCTTCGTCCACAGTGGCGACTCTGCTGGGGATAAAGAGAAGTTGATTCCGAAAAGCAATTTCTTCTGTACTTTTTGAACTATTCTTACTCTCTTTTAAGTTTGCATAGCATTTGCATACAAAAGAAAACCTTTTGGGCAATTCTCACGAAAGTTCTCCAAGAATCCATTCGATACTTGGGGCCTACCTAGTGTCAATGCCTCCTTGTATAAAATTTTGGACTATTCTAATCCCATTCGAAAGGAATAGTCTGATCTTTTTACAATGGTCCCCATGTCTCAACCAAACCTCATGTAATGGCTTTAGTTACTTCCCTTAGGATAAAGCATGACGCTAATAATAATTTTGATTTTCTATTGTATTTTGGCCTTTTGTTTGTCTTTTGTTATAGCCTATGACATACTTGAAATTTCATAACTCTTTCGTAGAGATTACCTCTTTGTTCAAACCCAAAAGAAAGGGCAAAATTCTAATATAGCATGACCTATTCTGAAAGGAACTTAGTAGTCTCTTTAACCATGACTTATACTAGACCCAAAAGTTTCATGTTTCCCAAAAAGAGATTTTACCTCTTTCGTCAATAAGGGAAAAATGAAATCTAAGGTCAGTACAAACCATGATTCAAATAGACCACTTAGGCATCTTTTGTCCAAGTCATGTCATATTAGAATTGAAATTTCAGTTTGCTATAATCTATGTCAAAAGAATAGGGTTTCGAGTCTTTTAGTATAGGATGTACTACACCCAAAGTCTGCATTTACTCAAAAGAGCTTTTCACCTCTTTCAAATCAAAACAGTAATGGAGGTCAAGGTGGGTACAACCTATAGTAAAGGAAACGAACATGTCATTTAAGGTAGCACGTGTCATACTTGAAATGAGAGAAAACCCCGATAGAGATTTCAACTCTATCTTAAGGGTACTTTCGATATAAAGCGGACATAACCTATTTTAAAGGACATCGACTTGTCTAGGACAACCTTTGCTACATCTAAGTTTGGGAAATCACCCTGAGGAGGCTTAAAACTCCAAATGATGAAACTGGTGAATTCTACAGACTAGATTAGCATTGTTTTTTCCTAAACAATACCCTAACCATTAAGATAGTCCAAGTCGTATCCCATGGTCCCACATGACCTAAAAAACTTTTGATACGGTCTATCCTAAAGGCAAACTAAAGGCTAACCTTGTATGATGATTGATTTACATCGCTTTGAGAGTTATGCATGTCGTCGGTTTCGTGCATCCCCCATTGATGCAAAACGAACCAAAACCAAAAATCCTAGGAAAGGACTTGAACCAATACGTGTATGGGAGGAATAAGGTTGGAAAGAATAATGTTGTGATATCTGTTATCTGTGTTATGACTAACTGTTTGTTGGTTTTGTTTTGTTTTTCTTTCTTTTTATAAAAATAAAAAAAAAGCACACACCACAAATCATGCATAAACCATACATCCATTTGTAGAACGCACAAATAGGTAGCTCCGACACTCATCTTGTACATGCATTAAAATCATCCAAATTCACAATGTCTAGAATGTCTCACTCATGCATCTCTTCCTTTTTCGTGTGTAGATCACAGTCATGGCCCAATCTAGTGATTTAGACCATAATCTTGAGAGCAAAGTGCAAAAGAGCTTAGTGAAGTGCCTCTTATCTGATGAGTTCAAGAATGCTCTTAATATCCAGGCGGCTTCTGAGAATGATGTGACCGATGAAGCAGCTAGTCGAGTTGGGGAATCAAGAAAGGATGCTCAGAGCCCCAAAGGAAGAGTAAGAGATCCTGACCTCCAAGAAGTAATTAAGCAAGTCCTTCCTGATATTCTTGCTTCCATTGAATTCAAGACTGAGCTAAAGAAGTTGATCCGAGAGATCCTGAATGAGTCATTGATCATTGATACGTCCAAATCTGCTATTGTGGAGCCTATTTTCCATTTGATACCACAGTTTGCTCCGCCAACATCCACTCCACAAAGACCTGCCTCACATCTACCTACTCCTCAACAACAACAAGTTCCACCCAATTGGGGCAGTAGGTTTAATAAAGTTGTTCACCCGCCATCACACCCTCAGCCTGTAAAAGTGAAAAGGAAATTCTCCACTTTTACTCAACCATTGTCTGAAGTGTTTGAGAGGCTACAAAGGCTTAATTTGCTCCATCCCTTACCAGCTAGTGATGCATTAGCCTCTGTTCGAGCTAAATGTATGGGATACTACCATTTCCACCAACAACATGGTCATGAGAGAAATTATTATACTAGGTTGAAGCATGAGATTCAAGATCTTATTGATGCACGAAAGTTAAGTGATCCAAATTCATCCCACAAGTGAATCCTTCAACAATGCCTTGAACAGGGGAACTCCGTAATGAACCAGAAGGAGCTGAAGAAGAAGTTATCAAGATTGAGGATGCTAATGGAGCAGAGGCACCTAAAGCTCTTTGAAGCAACATGAGAATGGAGGATTGCATTTTTAGTCTTTATCTTTTATCTTTATTTTTGTTCAATAAGACATTATAAATTACTCATTTGATTTCAATAAAATTCCGTTTTTGTGCGATATTGATAATTTTGTACATTCTCATCTGCCCCACATATCAGAATTTGACATTCACTCATTTGAAACACTTTCCATTGTTATCATGGCACGGATGAAAGTCCTAAAAATATACTTATTGCTCAAAACTTAACCACTGAAGAGAGAAGATTAATGAGTGAATAAACCGTGAGAAGGGTTTCCTTGGCCTTACAGTGATAAGCCAGACCTAAATTCATCAAGCAAAGAGTTCTTGCACATAAAGAAGGTCAAGAAACAACTGATGGAGCTTAATAAAGAATAAGGGTTAGCAAGTCAAAATCATATTGTTCTCAAGCACCGAGATTTCAGTGAGAAGGTCACCTCCAATTCCAAAAGGGACACAGTTACCTGGATACACCATTCAGATTGAAGCATGAAGAGGCAACCGGTCCATAAATGACAAATATTCCATGAGGAACAATAAGATCCAAATCCATGATGTGATAATCCAAGACTACAAAAAAAGATGCCAGAAGAATTCAGGGGCAATGTCTAGCAATAAGAAATGAAGATGAAGCCATCCAAAGCCATCTTGGAAGAAGATCCTTCTGAATTCAAATGAGATTAAAAGTCAACATAGTCAACTAAATGGCTTCAGGGAAAAATGATCAATAGTGCCTCACAAGTGGCTAATCAAGCCTTCAAGAAAAGCTCACTTTAGTCAAGGAAGAAAATTTGGAGTCTATCAATCATGTTCTCAGAAAGTTCATATCCAACATGGAATTTCATAGCCAAGATCAATACTGTAGTTAAGTGAAGACAAGGACGACCACAAGTTCGGGAAGACAATCACCCTCAGTGAAGCCAAGAAATCCTTCTTATAAAAAAAAAGAGCAAAAAAAAAAAATGAAAAATCCTGATAGGTTGAAAATCCGCAAAGGACAACCTATGCAACAATAAGGGACTTCCTGATGAGTGAAAACCTGTAAAAGGCATTCGTTTGAAATTTCCAGGAACAAAAGTGAGGAAATAAAATAGCTGAAACGTGAAAACCTGAAAGGGAACGCTTCAGTAACAGTGGTTAGGAATTTGAGCAATAAACAATTCAATGTATATTTGTCAAGTGTTTTATTTGAGTTGAACAGTCAGAAGTTGTATATACGATGAAATGTTTGAATCAATAGATATCTCACCTCAAGTGAAATTTCAAAAAAAAAAAAATCAAATAAATAAGATCAGGATAGAAGAGACTACTCCTCCCTCTATATGCTCCCTGAAGCTTGGTCTCTCTGCTCCTCTATTGTCCTCTCAAGAGCCGACTTTGACAGAAGCATCTTTCGTTTATAATCATCCAGAGTAGTGAACTCCGGTCCAAACTGAGGAATATATTGAGTTCTCACTCCTCATCTGTATACACAGACCAATCAGCATAGTGAGTAACAACGGTTCACTCTCAATGGTGGTGTTCCATAATATAAACACAAATGAGGCCCCACCTCAAGTTTTTCACAGGCATCCACCCACTTGAAACTCTGTTAGCATCCAAGCCGTAATCTACATCAGGGGCACATCCACATGACCCGATCACCTGTCAGCCCATTCAGAAGGATTCTCCACTAGTAAAAAAACTGTGAACCAACTCATCTTTGATGCTAAGTATGGAAATCAATGACTCTTTGGTCCATGCACTTCAAAATACCAATTTCTCTTGCATCCATGAAAATAAAGAAAAAAATGTTGGATTGAAAACCTCAAAAGAGGCAGTCCAGACAAAAGGAGAGATAGAGAAAAAACTGTGAGAAGTTGAAAAGCTTAATTGAAAACCCCTATGGGCAGTTCAGGCAAAAAGAGAGATAGAGAACAACAAAGAGATCCCGCTAAGTTGAAAACCCGAAAAGGGCGACTCAGGCAAAAATTAGGGAAAAAACGAACATATCAACACTTCTTGGAAAAAAAAGATATGAGCCTCATCAAGCTGAAACCTCGACCCTAGGGCTTCTCACGTCAGACCTATCTATCCTCATCAAGCTGAAATCTTGCCCCCAGAACTTCTTATGTCAGACTTATTTATCATCATCATTTGCAGACAGTATAAGCTCTCACAAACTGGGGCATATAGCTCAAAGCATCATTCATTGATCCTAAAAATGCCCCATCTCTCGAGTCTGGAAAAGAGAATCTATGAAATCATTTCATCCATTCATGCATAATCTTCACACATGTACCAATGTATCAACACAGAGTAAAATGCACGTCTAGCACACACATTCATTCACACACACACATTCATACATGCATACATTAGGCTACGTACGCATCACTACACATTCGTCATTTGATTTGATGTCAACTCTACGAGAAAATGGGCATCTTGCTTTATTGCAGGGAATACCTGAAACTCTAGGGATCATCACCAAAACAACATCTTCTAAAGCAAGAGAATCCAGGGGCATTGAATGAGAAAATTTAGTCCTAAGCAAAATAACAGAATTGTCAACAGACAGAAATTTCTTCTCAACAGTGGCCTGAAGAAAGAGTCAGTCCACGAGAGGAATTCCAATCAATTAAACAAAGCCAGATGGCTCCTGAAGGGAGAGTGGGGTTTTGTCTTCTGCAGATCAGATGGCTTTCGAAGGAAGAGTTGGGTCACAGAAAAAATTATCATCAATTCAACAAGGCCAGATGGCTCCTGAAGGGAGAGTGGGGTTTTGTCCTCTGCAGATCAGATGGCTTCTAAAGGAAGAGTTGGCTCACAGAAAAATTATCATCAAAGCCAGATGGCTCCTGAAGGGAGAGTGGGGTTTTGTAGCTCACAAGTGGATTATTTGACAAGAATGATCAACTTTTGGGACAGGTCGTTGAAGACACCTATAACCCAGGATCGTTGAAGACATCCACAACTACAGGTCGTTGAAGACACCTACAATCCAAGATTGTTGAAGACATCCGCAACTACAGGTCCTTGAAGACACCTATAATTCAGGATCGTTGAAGACATCCGCAACTACAGATCGTTGAAGACACCTACAATCCAGGATCATTAAAGACATTCGCAACTACAAGTCGTTGAAGACACCTACAATGCAGGATCGTTGAAGACATACGCAACTACAGGTCATTGAAGACACCTATAATCCAGGATCGTTGAAGACATCCGCAACTACAGGTCGTTGAAGACACCTACAATCCAGGATCATTGAAGACATCCGCAACTACAGGTCGTTGAAGACACCTACAACCCATGATCATTGAAGACATCCGTAACTACAGGTCGTTGAAGACACCTACAACCCAGGATCATTGAAGACATCCGCAACTACAGGTCGTTGAGGACACCTACAACCCAGGATCGTTGAACACATCCGCAACTACAGGTCGTTGAAGACACCTACAACCCAGGATCGTTGAAAAGATCCACAACCACAACAGGTTGTTTAAGAGACCTATAATCTAGGATCGTTGAAAAGATCCACAACCACAGATCGTTGAAGAGACCTATAATCTGAGATCGTTGAAGAGATCAACCACAACCGGTCGTTGAAGAGACCAATAATCCAGGATCGTTGAAGAGATCCACAACCACAACGGGTCGTTTAAGAGACCTATAATCCAGGATCGTTGAAGAGATCCACAACCACAGGTCATTGAAGAGACCTACAATCTGAGATCGCTGAAGAGATCAACCATAACCGGTCGTTGAAGAGACCAATCATCCAGGATCATTGAAGAGATCAACCACAACAGGTCGTTGAAGAGACCTACAATGCAAGATCATTCAAGAGATCCACAACCATGGGTCGTTGAAGAGACCTACAAATCAGGGACCGCTCAAGAGATCCACAACAACAGGTCGTTGAAGGGACCTACAATCTGAGATCGCTGAAGAGATCAATAATCAGATGTCCATTTGCTCCCAGTCGTTTAAGAGACTGGATCGATGAATCAATCACAACATCCTCCAACTCCAGATGAGTATTTACTTTATCATACTTTGTTCCATTACATACATTTTCTTTCTACATCTTCAAAGTAGGGGCAAAAAATGTTTTCTTCAAAACATCTACTTTGAATTCAGTTTTCTAAAAATACACACAACTCATAATGCATGATAAAGTAGGGACAACTATAGACACTGGAGTCGTAGCCCTGTGATGAAAACCTTTTAAAGATGATTGGAAATATGATCAGAAAATGGATCACGGAAAAATCCCTCGTTAGAAAGTCAAAGTCAACCCTTTTCCATTCAAATCCAAATTTTTTAGAACACCGAATAGAATTTTTGGATATCTTAGTGAGTCGTGTCCCCTGAGAGTGTCATAACGCACTTTTTCGGACTCAATTCGGAGATCTAACGAAGAATCTGTGACTAGTTGAAGTTTTCGGATGAAATTCGGGATAAAATGGGTAATAACCTTAGTTCGGGTCATTTTCAGCCTAAGACAAAATGTCCTTCTCGTCGAAACGAGTCTAATAGAACAAGAATCGTCAAAATCGGAGATCGTGAAGAACAGTTTTCGTATTAAAATGCATCTGATAAAGGGTTGAGAGGAGAGCCACGTGTCGGCATGTGATAGACACGCGCCTGACACGTGGCAGCGCGTCAGGCACTGACGCTTGCGTCAGCGTCAGCTGCTGCCCCCTCTCTCTTTAATTAGGTTTCCGCCGAAACCTTTTGTAAAAGGTTGGATAAATACCTTTTAGCCCTTGCTCACTTAGTTAATTCCAAAATTAACTCTGAACCCTAATACTCATCTATAAATAGCAGCCTTTACACAGCTTTGGGGGACGAAAAAATAGGACGAAAATTAGACAAAAAATAGCCGAAATTCCACCGAATCACTCTGAATAAATTTTAGTTTTTTTGCGTTCATCATCCGTGTTCCAATATTTGTGATTTTTCCAATCATCCCACAACCTAGGTAAAGGTTTCTGAGGGACAAATCCTGTTTATTATTTAATATTTGATACTCTGAAATATAGATTGTTCTCCCCCTTTCTTATTTATTTTTCATTGTTGATTTTTATTATCAATAGGTTGTCAAATATATTTTCTGTATATATTTGATCCCTAAATTGATTTGATTTAACTATAAAGCAATGATTTACCAGTTAAATCATTTGTTTTAAACATTCTTGTTTATTTCAATTAATCTACTCTTCTTATACTTTTATTTTTGAATCTGTTATTTTTGATCTAATTGGTTCTTTTCGTTCGTAACAATGATTTGGGATAAACGAATCAACTCGAAATAAATTTTATCTCACTATCGTTTAGGTACCAATAATTATAAATAAAACTTTTTATTCTATTTATTTTGATTCCTAACCTAATAACTTTTTATTTTATTCGTTTTAGTCCCTAATTTAGAACTTCTTGTTTTATTCATTTTAGTCCCTAGTTTAGAACTTTTCATTTTATTCACTCTAGCCCCTAATTTAGATTTTTTCCTTTTATTCCTTCTAGTCCCTATTTTGGAACTTTATATTTTATTCACTTTGGTCCTTAATTTAAAGTTTTCCACTTTCTTTCAATTAGGTCCTTAAATAAACTTTTTAAGTTTATTCAATTTAGTCCTTTGTCCATTTTTACACCATAACTAATTGTACAACTATGTTATTTGCTTCTAATCTTTTATTTTGGTTGATATGAGTGTGGAGGAATATTAGTTTGGTGCGGATTGAAGACCCGGGAATGCCCGGATGTAATTGTATTTATTTTGTACCTATTTCATCGCTTTTAGGGTTGTAATATTTTGTTTATTTTCTTTTGTATACAATTGTGCAATATGACATAAAAATGATCTTTTCCAAACAAATCACATTCAAAACGAATTTAAAAAGCTTAAAAGAGTTATTAATAGCCTTATTGTATTTAGAAATGCTAAGTAGGAGGCCGGTGGGTTCACCGGACGATTTTGGGGGTGTTTAATATTTCCTTTCGAGGAGATATTAACCTTCCCCAAGCGTACCTAACTTCCTGAACCCACTTGCTTCCTGCAAGGAATCTCAGTAACATTCTCGGACCTAAAATCCGAGTGGCGACTCTATCTCCGACACCGGTCCTGCCGAGCTAGTCGTTTTCTCTAGTGGACCTCGAGTCCAAACAGCACCGTAGTAGTCATGGCGGACCTCCCGCGGGTGAAAGCCCGTCGAGGTAGGCTTCGTCCACAACTATGAACAGACACAGAACTAACCGCTCTTGCTAAGCAATGAGCAGCTGAATTTGCTGAACGCCTAACAAAAGAGACTGAAACATTTTCAAGCTCTTGTAAAATAAGAGTACATTCTGCTATAATATCAAATAAATAAGAAAAACTAGATGAAGGCTGATGAATAGTGTTGACAACTGTGAGGTAATCTGATCGGATTTCCATATTGTTGTAATTGGATGATTTGATCCACGATAGTGCCTCCTTAACTGCCATTGCTTCAGCCAGAATAGGCTCATAAAAACCCTCTAATGGTCCATAGTAGGCATAGATACAATCTCCCCGGAAATCCCTAAGAATGAATCCCAGAGAGCAGTATCCAGCATCAGGAAATACGCATGCGTCAACATTACAGGCAAGAGAGCCCTCGGTTGGGTGTTGCCAGCGAGCGGACCTTGGCAGCACCCCTAGGCTGGGTTTAATTTTGATATGTTGTGCTGCTCGCCACTCTTGAAGATCCTTTCTTGCCATTGCCACTAGAATATTTGCACTAGGTTTTTTGTGTTCCCAAACCGATGTGTTCCTGCCTTCCATAAATGCCAAATTACATAAACCAATATATCAATATCTGTTAATCCCGGGGCTTGAAGAATGGAGCCAAACCAATCAATAAAAATTATCAAACTTGTCATTCGATGGTCCGGGAATATAATTTCCCAAACACTGGCTGCCCATAAACATACAAGAAACACATGATTTTCGTCTTCACTAGGTGTTTGACAGAGCGGACAAATGTCTGGATGTATGTTGTGTCTTTTACTTAAATTTGTCATGGTTGGTAAACAACCCGAAAATAAGCGCCATACACAGTTGATCACCTTAGGTGCAAGTTTGAGATTCCAAATACCTGACCATATCTCTTTGTTTCCTGAGTTTAAGGTGGGAGCAGCCGTGAAAAATGCACGATATCCGCTGCGGACCGAATAATTTCTAGTTTTCTCAAAAATCCAATACCATTTGTCCGCCCTACTTACATCGTGCCTGGGGATAGAAAAGATTAGTTGTTGATCCCTGAAATTAAACACTACCTCGACCACCTCCATGTTCCAACGACCATCCACGTTCAACAAGTCACGAACTTTACCTGTGGGTAAATTGGAGTTTGTCTCGTTTACCGGAACAGGACTCAAAATGGATGGTAACCAAGGGTCGATCCACACATCAATTGATACTCCATTTCCCACCTTGCATCTTAATCCTTTATCGAGCACCTCTCCTCCTGCCAATATGCTTCGCTATAGAAATGATGGATTATGTCCGATTTCTGCCTGCAAAAAAGAAGAATTAGAAAAATACTTGGCTTTCATTATTGTGGCAACCAGTGAGGATGGATTAGTAAGTAATCGGCGGCCCTGCTTGGCCAGGAGGGCTAAGTTAAATTGCCTAGTATCTCAAAATCTAATTCCTCCATGTACTTAGTTTAGACTATGACTGTCAATGTATACCCGAACATGCATCTCCAGATGACCTCCACCAAAATCTATTTAGTATTTTATCAATCTGGTCACATAGTTGTTGTGGTAATAGGAAAATGCTCATTAGGTAGGCGGGGATAGATTGAAGGACTGATTTAATAAGTATTTCTTTACCCGCTCTAGAAAGGAATTTATCTTTCCAGTTATTCAGTCGATTCCATATTCTATCCTTGATAAATGAAAAAGTTTGCATTGAGCTTCTTCTTACCAAAATTGGTGCCCCTAAATAGAGACCTAGATTAGAAACTTCAGTAACTCCAAGGGTTGTCGTCACTATATCTGGATCCCAGCTGAGCATACCTTTACTGAAGTACAGTGAGAATTTCTAAAAATTAATGTGCTGCCCTGATGCTTTCTCATATGTTTGTAAGCATTGTTGAAGAACTGATGCTTCCTGCGTGTTAGCTCAGAAGAATATGAAGCTATCATCGGCGAAGAACAGATGAGAAATCTTAGGTGCTCGACGTGCAATTGCGCACCCATACAGAAATCCCGCTCTTTCCTTAGCTGACAGTAGAGTTGATAGCCCCTCAGCGCAGACCAAAAACAAGAATGGAGATAGAGGATCACCCTGCCGAATTCCCTTAGACGGCTCAATTAACCCCATCTCTTTACCACCACTCAGAATTTTGTAACGAACTGTTGTAACACACATCATAATCCATTTAATCCAGTCTGATTGAAATCCTAGTCTGACAAGCATATCATGTAAAAATTGTCATTCCGCCATGTCGTATGCTTTACTCATGTCTAGTTTGAGGGCAGCCATCCCGTTCTTTATGGACTTCATGGTTTTCAACCGATGAATTGCTTCATAAGCGACGATGATGTTATCTGAGACCAGTCTCTCCGATAAAAAGGCACTCTGATTTTCTGAAATGACTGATGGTAGTACCTGTTTGAATCGGTTAGCTAGCATTTTGGAGATGATTTTAAATAGAACGTTGAATAGCACTATAGGTCTCAAGTCGGTCATAAATTCCACATCTGTTTTCTTCGGTATCAAAAACTATATGAGTATCTGTCATACCCGACCCTAGACGACCTCAATCGGCATCGGGCGTGAAATAGAAAGATCATAGTCAACACTTAGGAGTCTCCAATTTATCCCAATATCATAATATCATATTATATTACAATTAAAATACCAAAGTTCTAACTGTAATTCTAACAATAAATAACCAACTTCCAAATCTCGCCTAATTGGTCGGTAATCAAAACCTTAAGGGATTTAATCAAAACCTTATAAAATATACTCAAAACTTAAGTTCATAAAATAAAATTTGTGTATGTGTATCCATCCTCGAATTTCACCCGTGTAGCTTATCACATCAATAATCGAGATATCTCATTTATATCCCGTTCCTTGCCTAACGTTAGGACTACCAGCCGTGCACTCTGGCCATACCGCCATTAGATATGGTCTTACAAATACAACTCCTACCCCGGGCAATCCTAGATGGACAAAACCATTTTATCTTTCAAAATATCACAATTCATAAAAATCATATATGGATTTCAATCCAAAATAATAACAACAATAACCGCAACAGATTTCTCAATCCAAAAACACTTCGTAAGAAATCATCAAATTCATTTTATTCAATATATATATACATTGAAACCAAAAATGTATATATATATATATGTAAATCAACCAAATTAAGCCTTAAATCAACATAATCAAGTAAAATCTGAAATTCACATAGAAGCATAATCAATAGCTTCATTTGAACCATAATTTCACAATAAAAAGCAAAATCGTGAAAAATCCCAATTTTACAAAAGTCCTGCATAACCTTAAAATATCACTTTCTGAAAACTCTTTGATTATATATATATATATATATATATATATATATATATATATATTTATTTATTTATATACATCAAACTCAAAATATAGTTGATAGTTACTTACCTTGGTTACTAATTGAAGAAAACACACTCGTTCGATTCTCCTCTAAATTCTGTCTAAGACGTTTCCCTCCAAACACTGCCGAAACTTAAAAACTCTTCGGTTAGGACTTAGATCTATATACAAAGATACTATAGTTCCAATTTCGAGTGATTCGGACGGTCGAATCTCCGTAAATCAAAGAAACGGTGGAAAAACGGTCGAAGAACGATGAACTGACAGAAAAGAAAAAAAAACAGAGAAAAAAGAAAAGGATAATCGCCCACCTCTTGGATTTGGAATATATATATCCAAATCCAGCAAAGATTGCATTTGGTCCTCTATCTTTTTATAATCTTTTAAAAATTATCCTAAACTTTTAATTTATACATAAAACCATCGAATTAACTCCAAACTTTTTCTATAGCACCGAATTAACTTCACACACCCAATAATTATAATATATACTAATATCAAAATATAAATTCTAGAAGTTTAAACACGGACGTGACAGTATCGTTCAGTTCCGGTGGAATGCTTGAGGTCTGTAACATTGACAGGCACGCCATAGTGACATCTGTCCCTACAATATGCCAAAATCGTTGATAAAAGGCCAGGTTCAGTCCGTCTGGTCCTGGACTTTTGTCCGGATGCATCAAGAAGCATGCCAGTCTTACCTCCTCTTCTGTGAATTGCTGATTAAGTCTCTCATTGTCTTCAGTTGAGACTCGAGGTTGGATCAGCGAAAGAATATCATTTGCCTCGCTACCTTGACTTGTAAATACATCCTGGAAATAGTCTTGCAAAGTCTGTTCCATACCACTACCTTTGTTTAATATATGAAAGACGATAAATTTTTCTAAATTTGTTTAGAACGACTCAATCTTACTTTTATAGTCCAAATCTAGCTTAATTTTGGGAGATTGTTTTATAGTGGTACGTAAAAATTGGTTTTGGACAACTCAGATGATAACATGTATGTATATACAAAAAAAAAAAAAATTGAGCGAATCCGATTTAGTAATTTTTTTTTATACATGCACGTGTAAAATTGTCCCTCTGACAGACCTATCATATATTCGTCACTGTTTGGAGAAAGTGAACAACAGTTATTTGAAGCAGTTGTAATTGAGTAAGAACGCTATAGAGAAGGGGACAACCAAAATCAACATAAAAACCCCAGACAAACTCAAATCTTTGTTAATTTTAATTTTTAGTTTTCCGATCATTAGTTTGACGATTTCCATTTCAATTTGAAGTTTTGCAATTTCAATTCCTAAAATTGGTAAGCTTCTCAATTTGCTTATCAATTTCAATACCTTAAGTTTGTAAGCTTTCAATTCCATTTTTAATTTCAATGCAATTTCAATTCCTTAAATTTGAAAGCTTACGATTTCGATTTTTCAAGTTTTCAAGCGTTGATTTTCAATTTGGTATTGTTTAAATTGCCTAAATTGGTTATATTGGTCTTCCTATCCTAATACCCTATCCAAAATTAGTGAAATTTCAACTATCTATATTCTATGAAAGTTCATCAATTTTAAACGGATCAACGGATAAATCTTATCAAATAATAGACCAGGAGGCGAAAATAAATATTTTGAATAGATCGAGAGATAAATATTATCAAATAATAAATTATGGGCGAAAAAACTAATATTTTGAAAGATGAGGGGTCAAACAGTGATTGATCAAATTGAAATTGCATTGAAATTAAAAATGGAATTGAAAGCTTACGATTTCGATTTTCCAAGTTTTCAAACGTTGATTTTCAATTTGGTATTGTTTAAATTGCCTAAATTGGTTATCTTGGTCTTCCTACCCTAATACCCTATCCAAAATTAGTGAAATTTCAACTATCTATATTTGATGAAATTTCATCAATTTTAAGCGGATCAACGGCTAAATCTTATCAAATAATAGATCAGGAGGCGAAAATAAATATTTTAAATAGATCGAGAGATAAATATTATCAAATAATAAATTATGAGCAAAAAAACTAATATTTTGAAAGATGAGGGGTTAAATAGTGATTTATCATGATTTACTAATCCAATGGATTAGATCATCCAATCTAGAGAGCTACTATACACCATCATTCTACTGGGACATAACCCAAGCGTTCTTGTTCTTAAACCCTAACCAAAACCTCTGTTCTTTGGTAATTTACTTCTTCACTTCAATTGCTTCTGCTTCTCTTCTTCTGATTCTGAAATGGCTTCACGAGCTGGAGCATCGTTCTCTCGCAGGCTGATCTCTGTCGCAAGGGCTCCGTCTCGCCACTCTTCGCCGCCGTCGTTTACCGGCATCCGTCCACCGCCCACTGCCTCCCCCCGCATTCAGTCCCGCCGCCCCTCCTTTGCTCCTTCTAGGTAATTGTTGATACTAATTTACCGACTTTTGTTAGCTGTATAGTTAATCATAAGATTTTTTTTTTTTGAAAAATGTAATCTCGATATTGGATGAGAAATCCATTTGGACTGTGTTCGTTTTAAATTTGTCAGATTGGTTTTCATAAAATCTTTTTATGAAGTAATTTAAAGTGAACTGTTATTTATTGGATTTGGATTGTTTTGTTCAGTTCAATGCTTTCAGCTCAAAGCTAATTCGAATTTAGCTTCTCCTAATTTGGCGTTTTTTCTGCATTTATGGATGCTTATATAATTTTGTAGGAACTTGGGAGAATTGGGATGTATGCAATCATTCTTGCCTCTGTATTCCGCTAATCACCTCACATCACGACTCAATGCTAACTTGCGGGCTTTTTGCGAGCTGTCTCATGGTACCTTCTGCCGCACTTGTCAGGATCGCTAATTGTTGCTTTGTGAGTCTTACTGTTTATAGGGCATGTAGAGAAATGGAAATATAATCTTTTGAATTGTTGTTATTATGGACTAATTCCTGAATAACTCCAATTGCAAACTGTGAATTCCGTTTTGCTTTCATTAACTGTGTAAACAAAATATGGCTCATTGATCTCAGTAGGAATAGCTAGGTTTTTCTTCGTTTTGTGAAATTTTCTTAATGAGAAGAGTTGGGATTGGGATTTATAGGGAGGATTGGAAAAGACGGGTGATGCGCATGGGCTTTCAGTCAGCTAAAGGTGCAGGATTGTTGCCACAATTGTAGGTCTCTATTTTTCTGTTTCTTGTTCTCAAAAAAATGAAATTGGTGAATGATCATTTCAAATCAAATAAAAACATATACATTGAGGAGTGCGTCAAAAGCTTTCTGTATTTGAGATTAAATTTTCAACTTGATAGTGTGATGCTAAGTTCTTTACATGGTAGATCAGTTCTCTTTGTTCAATCTGTTAAATTAGAGGAAAATGAAATGAGAACTCTCTTTTTACTAGTAAGTTAGATGGATAGATCTTGAGTCAATTTAAATTTATCAATGACTGATTATTCAGACTGATTTAGTTTCTCTTTTGCCCTTTGTTGCCTTCTGCTCTGATTATCAGGACAAAGAACCTGTGATATTTTAGAATACTTATTGACATGAAAGAGAAGGAAATGCTTAATTTGTTGTGCAAATTGACATGAGTGAAAGTTTTGTTTGGTATATTTACTGTTAAGATCCTTGGCCATATTGATTACAAATGAATTCACATCTGTACATGTGTATGGTTATGGACCCCTGTGTGTGTCTGAGAAGAACGTTATCTTATTTGATCTAATGTCTTAAACATGAAGTTCCTTTCGTTTTGAATAATCAAGCAAGTCTAAGGTAATGTCCTTACTACTGAGTTTCAATCAGCCATTATGTAATTACTGGCTCCATGATATTTAGAATTGTTTTAGCAAAGTTTTGTTGAAAAATAGAGGTGTCAAAAAGGGTCATCGTGTCATAATCGAGTTATGTGATTTATATAGTGATTATATGGTGTAAATGCAACAAAAATGATAATCGTGTCAGACAAGTTGTCTCTACAAATTGTGCTATCGTGTCAGAAATCAACATCCTATTGAAAAGGGTGAAGATTTCGAGAATGATATGTTTCGTGTTATACGAGAGCTCCCAATCCCATTTTTCGGTTCCTTTTTCTTTATGCGGTCTCTTGACACATCATTCGGTATTTGAGAAGACTATTATTATTGGCATGTTGAA
Organism: Euphorbia lathyris; assembly: GCF_963576675.1. Lineage (NCBI taxonomy): Eukaryota > Viridiplantae > Streptophyta > Magnoliopsida > Malpighiales > Euphorbiaceae > Euphorbia > Euphorbia lathyris. The sequence continues at coordinate 12,855,129 of NC_088913.1, forward strand.
TTAGTAGAGAGGAAACTGCTTGCTTGCTGGTTAGTAATCCATAAGAAAGTATGCCAAATGGACAGTGCATAAAGTTGTTTACATGAGTCTTGTGGCTGGAACTCTGCTTTTGATCTATTCGTCGACTCACGAAACAGCAAGTTTCACCTCATGAAGCATTTCTAATATATGGTTTGATTATTAGTACCTTAGTATGCATAATGATAAGATGAAAATAGCATTTAGTCTAGCGATTCACATCTGCACTCGTCATTTATCATTTGCTTCCCCCAAGTATTTCTTCGAATAATTTTTATTTGGAAAACTGAGCGACGTAGCTTGGACTTGTATTATATCCTATGTTTCACAAAAATTTTGATTTTAAAGTGTTTTACATTTCGGAAACTGAAACTGTATGGTACTTATACGAAATGTTTCGGGTCACATTTCCATAATTTAAAAAAAAAATTATATAGTAAATCCGTAGTATTTTCTAGATCATCTTCTACAAGCTTTCAAAATGAAAAGATCTTTTTTCTCTATATTATGTGACTTATATATAATTTTTTTTAAAGCATATATATAAAAATTTATAGATATATCCATATGTTTTTATTATTACACGTTTCCTTTTCCTATATTTTTTTACAAATATCATTTCTCGGTTTCCATTTCCGTATCGGTTTCTATTTCGATGTAACATAGATGATGTGTTAAGGGTAGTAAGATTCTGGCAATGCTACATTTAGGTTGTTTGAGATTTGATATGATTATTAAGCTCTTGACCTTGTAGATTTGAAACATTTGTTCCATTGTGGCAGGTACTTGATGGGCATTCGATCTGCATAATATTGGAACAACATATTGAGGAAGTTAGGATGGGTGTGCCCTGTGGATTCTGGGGTGGTTTATTTTGTAGGAAAATTTTAATAAGAGATCTCATGTTTTTCTGTTACTCCAAAGAGTTTGGAATTTTTCCTATATTTAGGACAAACAATTATATGCAGGTTTTGTGACCAACTGTGTTTTACTTGTTGTCATATTGGTATATTTCTATTGTCTGTAGATTGACTATGCTAATGATAAGCTATAAGCTATTAGGATTCTGAATATTTGCAATCTTGTGCAAACTTTGTCCTTTAATTTGAATTTAGTTCTCCTGTGTTTCATGGAGTTGCATTCAATGGTTGTGGTCTGTTTGATTCTATCGTTGTATATAGTTTTTGTTGCGGGTAGATATTAGTTGATTTTTCTTACAAATAGCCCAAACCAATACTTTCTTTGGTTACTATGAACACAAAGTGATGTATATGGTGCATTCTGTAATCATGTTTGAATTAAAGCATCTTGAGGCCTTTGAGTTTTATTGTTTTTACAGATCGTTACATATGTGCATCAGAATGCCAACCTCTCACAATATTACTTCTAAAGTTGTTAGTTTACACTAACACAAAATAGTAGGAGCCAGAAGAAACTGGCTGCAGAAACAGAATGAGCCAAAAGAGAAAATGCCGGAGAAAGAAGTTGTGACTTATGCATCGGTGCTAGGGCGGAACAAGTCAATCGGCAACAATGCAGAAGGTTCAATAAAACCGTGTGAGCAAGGTGAGATAAAATAAACACTTAAAATAAAAGGAAAAGTATAAAAATAAATTTTGTAGTTTGGCCAATTTGTAAAGATGATTCTTGTGGTTTAAAAGTTTGCAAACACGGGTTCTGTACTTTGTGCAGTTTATAAACTCAGTGATTCCGTCAACAACTTTTTAATTTTGGCATTTAGGTATTTGGCGAGGAGAGAAAAAAGTGAATGTTTGAGCTCCAAATTTGATGATTTTGGAAAATAAAAAATTTGGTTCTAAATTGAAAATTTTCATTTTGATGTTCTTAATGATAATTTTTATAATGTCAAATTAAAAGATATTTTTAGCTCTAAAAAACTTGGTCACCGCTTAAATAATAATAAATAAAAACTATGCAGTGGACAAAAAATGTAACCCTAAATTTTAGGAGTAGTCTTTTGCTAAAAAATTGGAAGGGAAGGCTTGTCCCAGTACACCCTTGTGGTAGGACCTCTTTCCGGATCATCGCTTAGTGGGAATGTGTAGTACACCGAGCCGCCTTTTTTTACTCCTCAAAATAAAAGCATAAATTGGAAAGAAAAAGAGCTTAACCAAAAACACTAGCAATTTCCTAGTGGATGAAATTGTTGTATCCTTGTACAAGTTCATTGAAAGCTAAAGTGAGGCATAGATCCCACTTCCCTATCATTCTCTCTTCTTCCTGTTTAAAGCACTTAGATATATACACTCACTATAACCATTTTATGTCATATTCTTATCACTACATTTATTCATATAAACATCTCTTAATTCAACAAATTTTCTAACTAGCAGTCCCGTCGGGTAAAAAGTCTGAATAACAACCAATTCTGAAAAACGATAATGAGAATAGAAATAAAATGAATTCTGCATCGGGAATTGAGAGAGTGATTTTACTACATAAATACGGTATGAATTTAATCTATAGACGCGTTTTAAAACTGCGAGATTAAAAGAAATGACTTGAACCAGTACAAATAATATCTTTAGTAAAATTGCTATATATGTATCAATAACAGTTATTGCTGTTGCTTAGATCTAAAAATATTTAATTCAAGTTTAGTCCAATCTGCTATTAATTTAGTCTAATTTCTCGAATTTTAAAATCAAATTTCAAACTCAATTCAAACAAATCCTCCTTATATATATATTTTTTAAATTATACTACACAAAATATAATAATAATAATAATAATAAATAATAAGTGATATTAAAAAATCGGGTTGGTCTGCCTTGTTTTTATAAATTCCAAGCTTGACACACAAATAAGCAGGCCTAGACGGGTTTGAGCCTAATATCATATCCCCTTTACCAAGTCCGGTCCATTAAACACGAGCTAAGATAAACTGGACATATACTTGGACCCATGAACAAATATATTTAGCCAATTTGTTTAAAGTGATCTATTGGCAGTGGCGAATACAGAATTACTCGGTTGGGGAGGCCGATTTTATACGTACGTTCGCAAAAAAAAAAAAAAAAATCCTAAATCGAACTTGCTCATTTTTTTTTTGTATATATGCATATTATATTTTGAATGGTCAAGAACCATTTTTTAAGTATTAATGTACAATTTCTCAAAATTAAGCTCTCGTTTAATAGTCCTAACATATAAAAAAAAATTAGATTTAGGGAGGGCTGAACAGGTAATTTTTTTTTTAAAAAAAATTGATTTCAAAGGGCCTACCAGGCAAAAAAAAATTAATAAGAGGCCTAACATAATAAACAAATTAGAAATTTGGATTGATGCAGGGGGGCTGGTTAGGGACGACAATGGCAGGTGGGTGATTGGCTTCGCCCATAACATTGGGAAATGTTCCTCGTTTGAGGCCGAGCTTTGGGGCCTGATTTCTGGGCTGAGGATAGCTAGGAAGCACGGTTGCTGGAAGATCGAGATTGAATCGGATTGCGCAGAAGTGGTGAACTTTGTTCTTAAGGCTTGCCCCATTCATCATCCCTTGAAGGCGCTTATTCGTAAGATCCAATCCAAGTGCTGATGGATCAGTTTGAGGATGCTCGCCTGACCCACATTTATAGGGAGCGAAACCGTTGTGCAGACATGCTTGCTGCTGAAGCCTTTAATTTCCCGATCGGGGTGCACACCTTGCATCAAGTCTCGACCAAGGTCACCGAACTGCTGCATGCTGATTTTTTAGGAGTTTATCTCCCCCATTTTAGGGGAGGGGGCTAATTCAATACTCGATATTTTTTTTTCTTTTACGACAGGGGGGGCCCGAAACTACCCGGGGTCAAGGTGGTTCCGGCGGCCGGAGGGGCCCGGGCTCCTAGGCCCCCTGTCTACGCCCATGCCTATTGGCCCCCTGGACTTGCTTACGATATCCATTTGTCTCATGAACTCGTTTAAAGTGATATACATTGCAATTTGTCTAACTCTGTAAAAAAAATTCAAAACTTAAAACATAAAGACCTACTTCGTAATTCTAAGTCTTTAAAACAAATTAACTTTCTATTTTGTACATATAGTGGTTTTATAGATTTAGTGATTTAATTAGATATTTTAAGGAAATTTAAAAGCTAACGAAACACCATATAAATTCAGGAGGACAAACAAACTTTTTAAACAAGTTGAGGGCAACAAATGTAGTGATCGATTTCTAATTAAGCAATGTTATATCTAACATTTAAACACATATCATCTCCTTTCTAGGATTACAAAACACACTTTAATAAAAAAGAATTATTTGGTAGAAGATCTTTTGAGAAATGATATATTACATATTCAAAATTGAACAATAAATAAAAACTCTTTTTTATATAAACTTTAGGGGTATTTTATCAATTTTTACATTATGGCCACTCAACTTCATTTCTTCCTGGTATGGTCACTGAACTTTACACTTTTTAACACCGGTAGCTACTCAATTTTAACTAACTTCTCAAAATGACCGTTAACGATCGTTAATAACCTCAAAATGAAAATATTCAAGAATTAAAGTTGTTCAGAACGACATTTACCATGAAACCACCTTTTTTATTTTCAAAAATCACATTTTTTGGAGTTTTCTCTCTCTAAAAATTCACTTTCACTCTCCTAACCAAACACCACCTAAATGACCCCAAAATGAAAATTTTCAAGAATTAAAGTTTCTTAGAATATCATTAATGCTTTGGATTTTTTATTTTTAGCCGTCAATGGTCGTTCTGAGACATTAAGTGGCCACCAGTGTTAAAACGTGTAAAGTTCAGTGGTCATACCGGGAAGAAATGAAGTTCAGTGGCCATAATGTGAAAATTGGTAAAATTCAGTGACCATAATGTGAAAATTGGTAAAATTCAGTGGCCATAGGTGTAATTGACCCTAAACTTTAGCCTAGAAACTTTAGAGGGTTTCCAGCAATTCCGCGGTAGGATCGGTGGCTTCTTCGTCTATCTCATCCTGGATGAAAACGCTATTCTCCTTGTGTTTTGTTGATCAATGTGCTTTTTTTTTTTCCGCCTATTCAATGTTTCCAATGGTCTCATTTGTAGGAGTAGCACCATTTCTTATTTCTTTTACAGTGAAGGACGGGTAGTGTCAGGGCCGGTCCTGATAATTTAGGGGCCCTAGACAAAATAAGCAGTAAGGACCCTTTAATATAAAATTTATGATTTAGGGTTCTTATAGAAAATATAAGAAACAACTACACTTTCTCCGATAAACATGTTCCGTAGGAATCTCATACAGAACGTAAAATGTTATAGGAGATTTTTGGAGAGAAGATTCCCTCCATAACTTACCTACAAAATAATTGTTTATCCTACGTATTTATTTGTATGAGTTAAATAATAATAATATATATTTTAGAAAAACTTTTCTCTTTTAATTTGAAATAAAAATTAGTGATGATAAAATTACACACATTAATTATTTACAGCGGTATTATTAATTTTTTTAGATTTATTGTTATTATTGATATTGTTTTTGTTGCTTTTTATTATTATTATTATTTTTTTTGGTAGAAAAGGAAAAGAAAAACGAATAACAACAAACTACCCAGGAATTAGCCTAGGGAAGCTAACCCCAATCCTATCTTCTAAGAGAAGATGAGAGATGAAACTAGGGGAAACAGGAAGGGTAGTAACGCCTAACGTCCCTTCATGGCCCGCCGCCGCCAAGCGATCAGCAACACGATTCTGCTCTCTAAAAATGTGTCTGAACTCTACGAACTCAAAGGAGGAGCAAAGCCTTATAATAGCTTTGATGAGGTTGCGACTGTTAAGACCCATAGAATGATTCTCAGAAATCATTTTGATTGCTTCCAAATTATCAGACTGCACAGAGAGCCTCTTAACACCCAGCCTTTTAGCAAGATTGATTCCAGTAAGAATAGCCCAGAGCTCCGCAGAAAAGGAAGATCCCAACCCTAAATTCTGGGAGAACCCAGAAAGCCAGACGCCCCCTACATCTCTAAGCACACCTCCAGCCGCAATCTTACCGTTACTGAGGCAGGAACCATCAGTATTCAGCTTCACAACCCCCTCTCTTGACCTGCTCCATCCCACGAGATGGACATCACAACACTGAGAGGCTCTGGCAAGAGACTCTCCTTTGAAACTATCGATAATAGAGAAAAGTTTTTTCGAGAAGAAATCAGCTAAGTTTGTCATAAAAACAGTTTTATCTCCAAAAATCTCCTCGTTTCTCCATTTCCAAACTTGGTGACAGATAATAGCAAAGAAAATGTCACCATGCTCCATGTATGGAAGCAACTTTCCTCTAACACCATCAGAGAACCAGTCGACCTCAGAATGTGCCATGAAGGAAGAGAAAATATGGTGTGGGAGAATTTTCCTCCAAACCTCTTTACTATTAGAGCAATCTCTAAGAGCATGGCACAAAGTCTCAATATGGCCTCTGCATCTACTGCAAGCTCCAGAATCAGCCAAGTGCCTTCTGTGCCTATCCGAATTAGTAAGAAGCCTGTCTTTAACGCCCAGCCACAGGAAACTCCTAATACGGAAAGGAACTTTAAGGGTCCAAATCGACTTCCACACATCCGAGGGAGGATCAGATCTAAAGAGAGAGAAAGCTTCAAAGGCCGATTTGCAAGAATAAACTCCATTGTTAGTCAGCGCCCAACAGTGCCTATCCAAGTCTTCCTCTTGATTACTCACCTTCACTCCCCGCATTCTAAGGAGAGTCTCAAGGCTAAAGAAAGTATCAAACTTTGACCAGATCCAGTCCCCTTCCGAGTCAACCACATCGGCAATCCTCCAGTTGCGTATATCACTAGGCGGGGGGGAAGAACACACCTCAATTAACGGTTTATCCCCAATCCAGTTATCAAACCAGAAACTAATGGACTTACCATTCCCCACCTCCAGGCCAACTCCCAAGCAGAACTCATCAAACACAGCACTAAGTCCTTTCCAGAGGAAGGAACAATTAGCAACTCTCTCTTTCGGGCCCCCGAAGATTTTGTCTTTCCGATACTTACCACAAAGGAGGCGAACCCAAAGAGAGGAGGGGTTTTGCCACATACGCCAAAGGAGTTTCATTAAATTTTAAATTGATTTTTATTCATGTAATTGCATAAATTAATTTTTAATTTTCAAATTAAGGTAATAAAACGAAACTTCTTTTAAAATGAAACTTGCATTCTTATCCTTAACTACCCAAATCATTTGTATATTAAAGATTATAGAGGCGCGTATCGAACCTATGCTCTCTTTAGTCAAAGAATAAGGTAATACCATTCTACTACTTTGAATTTATTTATTATACTTAAAACATAAGCAATTTATGTACTCTATTTTTTCTTGGGCCCCCCTCCCGACCATGGGCCCTAGGCCGGCGCACCCCGGACCTAGGCCCAGGGCCGGCCCTGAGTAGTGTTTCAGTTTATGCTCACTGCATCAAATGATGAAGTACTGAGATTGGCCGATATGGGCTTCACGGAGATGTCTGGCCTGCACCAAGAACGGTCCTGTATATATACTCTAACAATCAAATTAGAGATAAGAGCATATATATATATATATATATATATAAATAAAGAGAGAGAGTTTTTTGAACTCCTTACTTAAAGGCCCTAACGATGTACTTATAGGTACGGAAGGTCTTAAATGCCCTTAGAACCGACTCATCTATTGGTGATGGGTCCGGGTCTTCTTTCCCTATTTAGAATCTTGAGGTTGGGCTTTTGTGGGGATAAACCATTTGTAGGTTGGAGGTTGATGTATTTAGGTTCTGTTTGTTTTACCTGCTGTTTGCTGTTACTGTTCCCTGTTTGCTATTTGAAAATGTTGGTTTTCCAAAAAAACAGAGATTCCCTGCTTTTATAAAAATTTACTTTTCAGCTATAGAAGGCAAAGAGGAGGTGTCTAACCAAACACCTAAAACTCTCATTTTCAAAGTGAAAAGGCAAATAGAAGGTCAAAAAGCAGCAACGAAACACCCCTTAGACTCATTTGGCAACTCCTCAATTTGAAGGTAGTTTGAGAATTTTTAACCTCTAAGTACTTAAAAAGAACTTTTTAGTGCTTCAAATTACCTTACCCTAAGTTGGGCTTAGTCCTTTTCATTAATAGGACTGAAATGAAAAAATGTGTACGAGGTGTGAGATTACAAGTAGGATGGAAACGGGTAGGGTACCCGCGGGTAGTGTCCATCCCATTCCTTAGCCTTTTATTTTTTAATTATCCGTACCCGTCCCATTACCTTAACGGGTATACTTTTTGCATCCCATACCATTCCCATTTAATTCACGGATACCCGCGGGTATCCTTACCCGTTAATAATTAATAAGTAAAATAAAAAATATTACAAATTTAACATAGTATAAATTTAATAATTCATCAATCTAAAAATTGAACAAATTGAACCTTAATCAATAAGAATAAAATAATTTAGTGGTATCACTCAATGGTTGAAAAACAAAAGTTTGGGGTTAAAATATCACATCTTACGTCTAAAAAATAATAATCTTCCTTAATATATAAAAACGTTATAATGGATAACGGGTACCGAGTACTCTAGGGGGTATTCCCATACCCATCCCATTACCCTAACGGGTAATGGTTTTGATCCCATACCCGTCCCATACCATTTTATACAGGGTACAGGTAGTCCCTAGTATCTGTTGCCATCCCTGATTACAAGATCCCAATGGCACAAAAGAAGATGCTTGATGTGAAAATGTCTTTGTTGTGTAAGAGTCAGATCACACCAAATAGAGAATAATATAAAGTGGAACCATCTAAATCATTGAAGTTTAAGTACTGTCTTCACTGGATTTTTTTTTAATAAAAAATTATTGAACTCAATTTATGATTGTAATAAAGTTATTTCAGGTAATTTATATACAAAAATTCATTAAAATGTTAACGTGTTACAAAAGACAGTTGGTAGTTGCATATAATCGGTTAACCAATCCATTAGAAAAAATTATCGATAAGTTAACATCGCTTAACATGTATTTCAATCGGTTAATCAATAATAACTGTTAATAAAAATAGGTATAATATCTATTTGGCTTCCAAACTAAGGTTTTAAAGTCAATTAGGATTTTAAACTATCAATACTATCAATTAGGTCTCTGAATTAAGCAAAAATCATCAATTGAAGCCTCATCGAAAATCATTCAGTTGAACAGTTTCATACATTTTTTTGTCAAACCTATTTTGAACTAACACAACGATTATTATTATCTATATCAAATAGTCACAGTTTCTGATTTTAGGATAGGATGAAGATTCAATTGATGATTTTTACTTAGTTCAGGGACCTGATTGATAATTTTGATATTTTAAGGTCCTAATTGGCTTTAAAACTTCTAGACTGGGGAGCTAAATGGGTTTAATGCCATAAAAATATTTATTCTATAATTATTCGCTCTAAAATTAATATTTAAATATTGAATAATAATATTAAAATTTAAATTCAATTAAAAGAACTTTTTTTAAAAAACTTAAACAAATAAATTTGAAGTTTTTAACTTAAAAATTAAATATATATGTTTATATAGATGATCGATTAATTTTTCGATTTAAGTTAAATATCGATTTTTAAAATAATATATATTAATTTAGCGATTTTGGTTGATTTAGAGGGTGTTTGTTTTAGCTTTTCGGAGGAGCGTTTAGCGTTTCACTTCAAACCGCAAAAAAATATAGTGTTTGGTTAGGTTTATATAACCGCAGCATTTAGCATTTTTTCTGGAATCTGCAGCGTTTTGGAGCGTTTCACGAAAAGCTCTTATTTGGAGCTTTTCATAAACAGCTGTTTGTAGTTATTTGTTATTGACAAAATTATCATTTTTTTTATTAAAGACTGGTTAACGAGGAGGAGCCGAAGACGGACATCCCAGCAATGCTGGCACCCCCGACCTCAACCCCATGACCCCCGAACCAATATTATTAAAAGAAAAAATAAAAAAAAATCCGAATACAAAAGAATGAAAGAGAAGAGAAAAAAAATACAGAACATGATTAAGAGAAACGGTAAGAGCACCATCCTCCCCTATTGTGAAGAAAAGCCGATTCACAGAAGCCCGGTATATCATCCCACCACGTAAAACTAGTAGCCGTCCGACCAAAGTTTGCAAGCGAGTCAGCAACCTGATTGCCTTCTCGAAAAATATGAGAAATAACACAGTTCATTGCTTCAACCTGTGTCAAACAGTTTAACCAATTCTGTCTAATTATCCAAGGAACCGATGTGGATTTGGTTTTCATCATCTGCACTACATACATAGAGTCACTTTCAATCCAAATCTTCCGCCAACCTTTGTTGTAAGCCAAATCAATAGCATGAACAGCCGCAGACAACTCAGCAAGGAAGGCAAACGAACTGGCGATTGGAAAAGCAAATGCTCCCAGACACAAACCAGTACTTGAGCGAAAAATTCCACCGCACCCGGCCGGTCCAGGGGAACCCGATACAGAGGCATCAGTGTTAACCTTCGTCCAATCCCTCGGAGGAGGCTGCCAAACAACCGAGATGATTCACGGCCCTTTAGCAAGCCTTTTAGGAATCCCGAGCTCTCTCAAAATTTGTGTTTCTACTAACGAATTCCATGTAGTACCCCGACTCATGTGAGAAGATTCTCTCAAGGCTCTCCAAATGCGTCTTAAAACCATTACTGTTTCCGGTTTTTCATCCTCAAAAATGCATCTATTCCGAGTAATCCACAATGCCCAAATAGAATTTCCAATTGCAGCTGCCCATAATTCAAAAATTTGCGAGCTAAAACGCTGAACTATGGCATCACTTATGAGAGCTTTAAGTGTCGAGCTTGTGTTGATCTGACGTCCAAATAATGAGCTAATACCTTGCCAGATAATTCTAGCAAACGGACAAGTGACGAAAAGATGATCAATTGATTCCACATCAGACAAACATAAGCTACAACGCGAGACAATAAAACATCCACGTAATCTCAGCTTGTCGTGAGTAGGCAGATAGCCGAGATAGGCACGCCATGCGACCAATGAATGTGCAGGAGGAATGCACGGATGTCGAAGTAAACGACACCATTGTTGCTGATCAACCGGATCCCTAAGCCAAGCATACAACAATTTAACAGTAAGAACCCCACCCATAGCAGGCTTCCACACGCAATTATCCTCCGTGTCCTTTCCACGCTTAATGCATCGAACCCTATCCTCAACTTCTGAAGGAAGCACAGGCAGGTTATTCCAACTATCTCCATCCAGATAATTTTCAACCGAATCCGAACAAGAACGTTGTTGTCGAGCAGTTAACCCAACCTGAGCAGCCAGTGAGGGACACATCCATGTTTATTCTTTAACATTATTTATATTTCTACAACATAATTACCGGAAGAACAAGGTTTTATTGCGTTCAATAATTTTTTTATTTTTTATATAGATTATTTTTTATTAATTTATGTAACGCATTTTTTATTTTATAACAGGATAGAGTGCAAAAATACCTCTAACATTTATAGATAGGAGCAATTTTACCTTTAACGTCTAAAATGGTGCAATTATACTCCTAATATTGGCAGCCAAAATCAATTTTACCCCTAACATTGACAAGTTGGGTCAATTTGAAAAATAATAACTGAACTTTTTATACAAGTTGAGAGAGCTATCAGAACACTTTGAAAGTGCAGGAAGTTCAGGGGGCAAATGATGTATTAAGCCAATAAGAAATAAAAATATATATATAGATATTCTAATAATATTTGAAATTGACCCAACTTGTCGATGTTAGGGGTAAAATTGCTTTTAGCTGGCAGCGTTATGGGTAAAATTACATCATTTTAGACGTTAAGAATAAAATTATTCCTAGTTGTAAATATTATGGACATTTTTTCACATTTTCCTTTTTATAATTTCATCGTTGATTAATTTAAAACATGTTCATTTTAGACATTTTAAATCCGAACAGCAGCAATTCAATATAATTTTACCAAACACTAGTAATTAAACAGCTAACAGCTTACTGTAATTGCAAACAGCTAACAGCTTACTGCAACTGCAAATAGCTAACAGCAACCGCAACAACTATTAACTAACAGCTGAACCAAACGGACCCTTATTTTTCGATTTGATTTCAGAATTACATGCTGAATAATTACTAACTCATTAAACTTGTGTTGGATTCATATTATAACCGTTTCATCTTACAAACTATGCTTAACTTGTTTTAAAATCTAAGTAATTCTTTCAATTTTCTAGCATTTTTAGCTTAACTCTATACACCAAATTTTTTAAGGGTGTCAAAATGAGTTATAGTGTCGTAATCGAGTTATGAAATCGAGTTATATGATTTATGTTCTACATGATTATATATGAATTAAATTATACTTATGATCACTCAACTTTATTTGGTTACTCAACTTTAAAACATGAGATAAAAATCACTCAACTTTATTATTTACTAATATTATGACCCCTTATGAAAAATAATGGAATAAAAAAGATTGTTGATGACTTGAATATGAAAAAGTTCAAGAATTAAAGTTGTTTATAATTACATTTATCATTGAATCGTGTTTTCGATTTTCAAAACAACCATTTTTAAAGTGTTCTCTTTAAATAATCACTTTCTGTCTCATAAGTTAACCAAACAACACCTAGATGTTAAATGTCTCACATTGGTTAATGATAGAGCTATATGTCTCCTTATATGCGTGAGACAATCATCTCTCTTAGAAGTAACTTTTAGGGCGAGTTAAACCTTTGTTTATATGGTCTCAGAGCTATGGTTCAAATGTTAGGTTGTCGCTAATATTAACTTCATGTTCCAAATTAATTAAGCATGTTAAATGACTCACATTACTTAATGAGAGAGCTATATGATTCCTTATATATGTGATGCAAATCCTCCTTTTTAGAGATATCTTTTTGAGTGAGTTATGCCTCTGTTTGCACTAAATGCTTTCAAAACTAAAAAAAAATCAAGAATTAAAGTTCATTTAGAATATCATTTTCAGTAGAGCTGCAATCGATAGTTGCCCGTTATTAGAGTGGTCAAGGTTGAAAGGCTTTTATGTTAGTAAAACATAAAATTGAGTAATTTTTATATCAGTTTGAATTTGAGTGAGCATGATGTTAGTAAGTATAAAGTTAATCCATCACGCGTAATATATCCTTTATATACAATATAAATAAGTTCACTCTTAAAAAACTATTTACAATTATGTCAAATAATAATTTTGAATTATGTAAAATTAATAATACTAATAATACTTTTTGTCTATAAATATGTGAAACAACTACAGTTCAGTTTCAATGCACTATACCACATGTGATTGTTACCACTTCTTTTATTTGTAACCATTAGATCTCAACTATCATTTTCATTCATTGATTCATAACAGAAAGATAACACCTTCTGTTATCAATTCTTCATGTATATAACCTTGCTCCTTTGCTTTACTGTATGATATAATAAGATTGATATTTCTCCATTTTATTCTCTTCAATCTAAGCTTTAGTTTTCACATGGTATCAGAGCATTTGTAATCAACAAAATGCCACCACGAAATCGAAATCGTTTCCGCGAATTAAGAGAAGAAGAAGAATTTTCTGATGGAGAACCTGAAGCTGTGAATGCAGAAAATGTTGCTGCTCAGCAACGATCGGCCACCAATAATAATGGTGATAATCCTGGTCTCATCATCAACAATGTCGTCTTGAACGGAAATAACTACATGTCCTGGAGTAGGTCCATGATTAGAGCTCTCAAGGTCAAGGAGGTTGATGATTATGCCCTAGAAAATCTAGAGATTCCTGAAAAAGGGACTCCGGCATACAAGAAATGGTCAAAAATGGACTGTTTGGTTACTTCTTGGATTCTTAATTGCATTTCTAAAGAAATCGCAGAGGGTTTTCAGTATGTGACAACCGCTCGGAAACTCTGGCTGGATCTTTCTCATAGATTTGGAGAAAGTAACGGTCCACAAATCTTCAAGATCAAGAAGGATTTAACCCTAGCTTCTCAAGGTAATTCTTCCATTTTAGTCTATTTCAGTAAACTCAAAAGGCTATGGGATGAATTAGCCTTCTTGAGGCCAACGCCTTCATGTCAATGTGGAGCAGCACAGAATTGTGACTGCAATGTTTTTAAAAGAATTACTGATATCGGAGAAGAAGATAAAATATATCAGTTTTTGATGGGATTAAGTGATCAATATGATCATGTCAAGAATCAAATAACCTTGATGGAGTCTTTGCCCAATCTAAACAAAGCCTATTCCATGGTTTTGCAAGTTGAGAAGCAGTTTGAGATTTCAGGAGATCAAACAGTTGAAATTGCAAATTTCACCAGGATTGACAAGAAAGGGAAGCACAAGAAGAAAGATAATGAAGATAAGTTCTGTGATCACTGCGATATGACAGGACATACGAGAGCTAGCTGCTTCAAAATCATCGGGTATCCAGACTGGTGGAAGGAAACCAAAGAGGCTAAAAAGAAAGAAGTCAAGGGTAAAAACAGGGCAAATGCTTCCACACACAAGAAGGCGTCTTCTCAAATTGATTATGAAGAAAGTGACTCATGGGCAGATGTCAAATGTGATAAAAACATGAATTACATGATGAGGGAAATGTACAAATTAATAAAAGGGAAAGCAGTTGCTGAATCGCCAATTGACTTTACCGCATTTGCAGGATGTACTGGTAAGTCTTCTATCAACATTTCTGATGAAAATTGTTGGATTGTAGATAGTGGTGCCACTTCACATATGTGTCCTAGAAAAGATTTTGTTATAAAAAATAGTACAGTGAATTGTCATCAAACTGTTATTTTACCTGATGGTAGTTCTCAAGTTATAAAGCAAATGGGCAATGTGCCATTATCAGGGAAGTTAGAATTAATGAATGTGCTTATCATACCTAGTTTGAAGTACAATCTTTTGTCAGTAAGCCAGTTGTTGAAAGAGAACAATGTCACGGTTGCTTTTTATCAAGAGTATTGTTGCTTGAAAGATCTAAAAACTGCAGAAGTAATTGCTGTAGCATGGTTGGTGAATGGTTTGTACTTGTTGGATCCTATGTCTTTTACTAGAGATGTTATACAGAAAGTTGAAATGTGTTGTAAAGCTGTAACTTCAAATCACGAGGCTTCCAAAATCTGGCATTATAGACTTGGTCACGCGTCAATTGATGTGTTAAGTCATATACAAGATGCACAAGTAAATTGCAGCAGTGGAGACTGTGACGTTTGCCATAGCGCAAAACAGCATAGAATGCCTTTTAACAGAAGTGTTACTTCAACTTTTTCCAAGTTTGATTTGCTCCATGTTGATCTCTGGGGGCCATATAGGAAGTATTCATTAACCGGAGCTAAGTATTTCATAACTGTGGTAGAAGATTTCTCAAGAGTTACATGGATAGTCTTGTTAAGGCACAAATCACAAACTTGTTCCACATTGCAGATTTTTTTCTATATGATTCAAGCACAGCATCAGGTCAGAGTAAAAGCTATCAAGACTGACAATGGAACAGAATTTGTGAACAAAACATGTCAGGCCTTATTCAGTCAGTTGGGCATTCAACACCAGAGAACATGCATATATACCCCTCAGCAAAATGGGACAGCTGAAAGGAAGCATAGGCACTTACTAGAGGTAGCAAGGGCACTCTTATTTCAGGCAGGATTACCAAGTACGTTTTGGGGTGAAGCAATACAAATGGCTGTCGCCATAATCAACGTTCTTCCAACTAGGGTCCTGAAGTGGAAAACTCCTCATACAGTTCTGTACGACAAGGAACCAGATTACAGTATGTTCAAAAATTTTGGTTGTCAATACTTCTATACAGATGTTCATCCCAGCAAGGATAAGTTTAGTCCTCGAGCTTACAAGGCCTTATTTTTGGGCTTTGCTCACGGTCATAAGGCGTATAAGGTGCTGGACATTGCCTCAAACAAAGTCATCATAAGCAGGGATGTTAGTTTTCAGGAACACATTTTTCCCTATAAGAAGGATATCAGTTCTAGTGTTTCAGACAATTCTATAGTACTGACAGAAACGCTTGCAACTTCAGCAGATCCATCTACAACTCAAGTTGCACAGATTCCATCAATTATGCACACGGTTGAAGGAAGTGTTCGACGGTCTACTAGAAAAACAGCAAAACCAGTATGGATGCAAGATTTTGTTGCAAACTTTGTACAAACAAACCCAAGTCAACTGAACATCGTTTTCTTATCAGTTGAACAAGTCGCTTTTTTGACAAATATTCAGAAAGAGAAAGAGCCACTTCACTACTATGAAGCTAGCACTAATCCAAACTGGATTGCAGCTATGCAAAGTGAGTTGGAAGCACTAGAAAAGAACCATACCTGGGATGTAGTTACATTGCCTGAAGGAATGAAGCCATTGCCTACTAAGTGGGTGTTTAGAATCAAATATAAACCAACTGGGGAAATTGAAAGATATAAAGCAAGACTGGTGGTTAAAGGGTATAACCAGGAGTTTGGAGTTGACTACCATGAGAGTTTCAGCCCTGTAGCAAAGTCAGTAACAGTCAAGGTTTTTTTTGCAATCGGAGCAGCCATGAATTGGCATATACACCAAGTGGATGTGAATAATGCGTATTTGCATGGAACTTTAGATGAAGAAATTTACTTACAGATACCATTGGGGTATTCAAAAGCAGGAAAAGGGAAAGCGTGTAAACTTGTTAAATCCTTGTATGGGCTTAAACAAGCCGGGAGACAATGGCACAAAGAAATTTCTTCCAAGCTCATCTGTTACGGTTTTAAAAGATCAAAGAGTGACCATTGTTTGTTTATTATGGCAGACAATCCGAAATCACGATTTATCGCTTTGCTAATGTATGTGGATGACATTTTGATAATGGGGGAAGATGAGAAGGACATTGAAGAAGTTAAAATCCATTTGCATCAGTTGTTTACCATTAAAAACCTTGGTTTTGCAAAATACTTCCTTGGTATATAGATTGCTAGATCAAATTCTGGTCTTTTGCTGAGCCAGACAAAGTATATCACTGATATTCTAAGAGATGCAGGTATGTGTGAAGCTACTATAGTAGCAAATCCTATGACACATGGGATAGTTTTGACTGATCCAGGAGTTCTATTGAAGGAACCTGCAATTTTCAGAAGGTTGATTGGAAGACTCTTGTATTTACAGTTCACCAGGCCAGACTTGACTTTTGTAACACAACAGTTAAGCCAGTTTATGCAGGCACCATGTGAACATCACTTGAAGGCTACAATCCATGTTCTAAGATATCTAAAAGGCACATTACGTTATGGACTGCTGTATTCAAATAGTTCAAATATACATCAGATCACTGCATACTGCGATGCAGATTGGGGTAAATGCAAGGAAACAGGGAGATCTCTAACAGGATACTGTGTTTTTCTTGGGGATTCTCTTGTATCATGGAAAACCAAGAAACAAACTACAGTAAGCAGATCATCCACAGAATCCGAGTATAGAAGTATGGCTTATACAAGCTGTGAGTTAAAATGGTTGCAGTTCATTTTGGAGGATTTTGGTATTATAGTTGATTTACCAATTAAGATGCACTGTGATAGTAAGTCCGCCATAGCTCTGGCACAAAATCCAGTCTCACATGACAGCACCAAACACATTGCTATTGATTGCCATCTTATCAGAGAGCATATTGAGAATGGATTCATCGAAACACCACACATTGATACAAAACTGCAACTTGTAGATATGTTTACCAAATCTCTCAGCCTTGAACACATGTTGCCAGCTTTAGCCAAAATGAAACTAACAGATACTCAAACAGCTAACTAAGCTTCATTTTGAGGAGAGGGTGTGAAACAACTACAGTTCAGTTTCAATGCACTATACCACATGTGATTGTTACCACTTCTTTTATTTATAACCATTAGATCTCAACTATCAATTTCATTCATTGATTCATAACAGAAAGATAACAGCTTCTGTTATCAATTCTTCATGTATATAACCTTGCTCCTTTGCTTTACTGTATGATATAATAAGATTGATATTTCTCCATTTTATTCTCTTCAATCTAAGCTTTAGTTTTCACAAAATAACACAAAAATAATAATTGCGTTAAAAAGATTATATTGTATAAACTAATACTCCATCCGTCTCAATATATAAATCGTTTTAAAAAGTGATTTTTTTTTCAAAATATGAGTCGTTTTAATTTTTCAAGAATATCTAATTTGATTTTTTGGTCTAAACATTTAATTTGTCCTACTCAAGCTCGACTCATTTACGAACCGAGCCGGTGAATCATGCTCACGAGTAGGCGTGTAACCGAGCCGAACCTTATGTAGGCTCGGTATTGACTCATTAATATCTCGAGCCAAGCCCTTTCGAATCGAGCTTTGACGAGCTTTGACTGAATCTGGTCGAGTTTTGACCGATCCGAGCTTTTATCGAGCTTTAACCAATGATATATATATATATATATATAAATATAATGAAATATATATAGTAATTAAAAGTAATCGAGCCTGCTCGCGAGCTTCCGAGCCGAACCTGAGGAAGCTCGGACTCAGCTCGTTAGTGCTCGAGTCGATCCCGTACTCGAGTAGTTTGCGAACTATCAAGGCTCGTTTACATCCCTACTCACGAGCGACTCGTTTACAAATTGAGTCGAGCGGAGCTGAGCGGCCAACGAACCGCTCATCAGCGGCTCAACTTATTTACAGTCCTATTTGATACTATATCAATTGTATTTTTTAATTTACGTGAAAAATCCTAAAATGACTTATATAATGAGACGGATGAAGTATTATTAGGGTTTAATTTAAGGCTGAAAACCCAAGTACAATAAATGGGTGTAAATGCAAGTGTGCATGCATAGTAGCCATGGACATTGCCGACTAAATGTTTCAGAAAAAGAAAGCCATGAAATCGAAGCATGATTACACCCAAATAGATACTATCTTTTTTTAGACAAACAAATTACTAAAAATGGCAACATTAGTGTTTGCTTTTATAACCCATTACTTGCCATTATTACCAATTCTTTCTTTGTGGTCCATCAAACTCCCACTATCAATGAACTATGCCTGAATTGTACGGATAATCATTAAAACTTTGAATTACTAAAGTTACTCAACTTTCAAACAGAAAAAATCACTCCAAGAGTAATACGATAGTCATATCGAAAAGGGGTGGCGGAGAATTCGGCTTGAAAGTGATTCAATGTATGTGGTGCAAATGCTGAAATCAAGACCGAAATCTATCCCTTGGATGCTTAGACATAAATAGTTCCGATGTCTATCTCAGGTTGAAGCTATGAACTGTGTTTTTTCCCATATTTATCGTGAAGAAAATCATGTTGCCAACTTGCTTGCTAACTATGGTCGAACCTCTTCTGGTTACTCTTAGTGGAGTGATATTCCGGACTTCTGTAGTTCGGCCTATTTTCATGACATTGGAAGACGGGGTTTTTTTTATCGTTTTTCATGATTTTTTTTACTATATTTTATTTTTCTCTTTCATTATTCTGTATTCGAAACTCTTTTCTATTCTTTTTTAATAATATCGGTTCGGAAGCTTTGGGATTCGGTTAAGGGATGTCCTTATCTGACCTTTCCTCGCTAACCAGCTTTCAATTAAAAAATATACAAGTAAAACTTAAAAGTTTAGTAAGTTATATAGTTTAAGTTTAAATTATAAAATATATATCCCATCATTTTATTATATTATATTTATATGTCAATAATATATTATAAAAATAATAACTATTTAGTTTAAAAAGTATATTTCCTTTTTAATTTTATACATAATGAATTTTAGTAAATTTTTTATTTTGTCATATTAAACTGAAATTTTCATAAAGTACAGATTCCTGTTTAAACCACGAAGAATGTTTTTGTAAATCGGTCAAACCACTCCTCTTAATTTAATTAGATATTTAATGCTTGGATAATATAAGGAAGGTTTTTGAAGTTAATTAAGATAAAATAATTAGGAATACAATAATATTGGTGAAATGATCATGTTTGGTATTAGGAGGTACACAAGTAAAATTACTAGAATGTCCTTGTAAATGCAAATATATATCATGATTTTTTATATATAGATAATTTTATTAGAAAAAGTGATAATAGTTTGTAAACTAACAAATAAAGCTTGGCAACTCCTCAATTTGAAGGTAGTTTTTGAGAATTTTTAGCCTCAAATTACTTAAAAATGGAACTTTTTTTTAAAGATATTTTTCCAAAAAAAAGAGAGTAAAAATATAATTTTTAGTGTTTCAAATTAATTCTTACTAAGTTAGATTTAGAGCCGTTTGTTTTACTTACTGTTTGTTGTTGATGTTTGTTGTTACAATTTGTTGTTTGCTGTGGAAAAAACTGTTTTTCCAAAAAGCAGGGATTCCATGCTTTTGTAAAAGGTTACTTTTCATGTGTAAAACGCAAACAGGAAGTGAAAAGGCAAACAAGAGTACGAAAAGTAGAAACCAAACATCCCCTTAACCCATTTCATTGGTGGGATTTAAATAAAAATTGTCTACAAGGTGGGATATTACAGGATAACATTTGGTGGCACAAAAATAGATTATTGATACCAAAATGTCTTTATTGTTTAAGAGTCAGATTACACCAATTAGACAATGATATAAAGTGGAAGCATATTGAATTTTGAGATATATTTTACAAAGTTTATTGAGTTTTATTTTATTTTAATAAAATTATTAAATTTAGTATTTAATTTAATAAAATTATTCCAATCAATTTTTATATAAAAATATATTAAACTATTAACGTGACACAAAAGATAATTGACAATTATATATAATCGATTAATCATTAACTATAAATTTATCAATATAATAACCAACCCATTATAATCGATTTATAATTATTACTTTTCAATCGGTTAGCCTATATTTCAGTCGGTCAATCATTAATAGAAAAAAAAATCAATCTATTCACTTTGAACTTAATATTTAAATATTAACTAAAAATATTAAAATTCAAATTTAATTAAAAACACTTAATCAAGTAAATTTGAGGAAACAGTCGAGTTTGCTACTTTTTGCTAACTTTTCTAGCTCTATGATGAGCTGTCTGCAATCTTCTGTCTCGTGACCTTCACTTTTGTGGAAGTAACAGTACTTCTCATTATTCCGATCGTTTTTTAGTTTTAGAGGATACTCAATTCACATTTTATTGTCTTCGATCCAAAAGAGCATCTCTTTCCTGTGAGCGGTAAAGGATAGTTGTGCTTTATCTCTTTGCTCCCGAGGCTTGTTGGTGCTTCGGTCTCTTCTGTCTTTGTCTCGGGAAAGCTTGTCACCTCCAGGTATGGACTCTTTTCTTAATAAAGGGTTCGACTTGTGCTCGTCCCACCTTGTATAGCTTCGGGCCCTCTTCATAAGGTCCTGGAAGTCCTTTGGCCTAGTTTTTATGATGCTTTGTTGCAAAGCTCTCTTCGGCAGTTGCTTGCCATGACATCTATGGCTCCTCCAACGCTGAATTCCTTGACCTGAATGGCTAGCGCCTGAATTTTTTTGATAAATTGGGTTGACGTCTCTCCTTCGGCTTGGACAGTACGATTGAGATCTTGCATTGTTTTTCCAAAAGGTTGTCGATTCCTTTTAGGTCGTGGGAAAAAGACAGCACAACACTGCGTATGTGGCCGTGGTTGCTTTCACGATTCTTCAAAAATTCATAACATGTGTAACTGGATCGCCCACTCCTCCATACTAGCTAAAAGTTGGGATTTGGAAACCCCTGGGCATCGTTTGCCACTGGATTTCCCTGGATAAAGGTCTGCAAGTATCCAAAAAACCTGAATATCCATCCCTTGAGTTTTTTTTCAGCGTGTCTTTTATGAGGAGTTCCAATACATCCTCCTTGCTAAGAGGTGTGGCCTCATTTGGTTTTAGCTCTAGGCGGTTGTGTCAATGGCTAGAATGTTTGGATGGGGAATGGTTTCTGCTACGGCCTCGGGTTCGATCTTTCTCATTAGGCTTTTTCTGTAAGCGTGGGGGAGTTCTTGACCGAGAATGTCTCCTTATTGGTGATACGCTTTAGGAGCGTGGCTTTAGAGTTTTAGTAGATTCCTGACCAGACTCTGCTACATGAACAATCTTATTGTGAAGGTCTTCCTTTGCCTTTCTCAGCTGTTGTTGGAGAACGATCATCTCCCGTTGATGGGTTGCTTTCGCTTCATTTTTGCATGGCGATCATATTTTGGCCAAATCTCTGAGAAACCTCGTGTGCCAATAGCCGGTACTGAGGATCCAGCTGGAGTAGTTGTTGAACCTCTTCTTCATTGTTTCGATGAACTTTTGACTGAATTCGATGGAATGTAGCCATCACTTGATATTCTGAATAATCACGGCAGATTGTTTGAATCCACGTTCACCGCACCAATAATAACTTGTTACTTGATCCTGTTTACGTGTCAAGATCGTAACTATGATCCAACATCGTAATGGCTCTACAAGACAGTAAGTAGGTCAGGCGGGAGTGGAGTCCGGTGAACTCGCTTTGATGCCTAAGTCAGTTTATGATTTAGGACCCAATAAGAGAGCAAGAATAGGTTTCCCAATAACAGGGCAAGAATATGTTTTGAGATAGTAATTAATGTACCGAACATTGTACTTATACCTATCTATTTTTAGTGTTTGGTTAGGTTAAGGTTGTCACCCTATTAGGAATCCTTGTGAGTTTAGAATTCCTATTCTATGAAAGAGTCTGAATCTTAGGAGGAATCCTTTATCTCGTAGGATTCTAGAAGCGTCTCTTGACCCAAAACGCTACGTGTTGGCTATTGGCTTTGATCAGCTGCGATTAGGCCTTTTGTTGTTAGGTTTTGGCTTTAGTCTTTACGCGGCCTTTTATCGAGCAAAAGGGTATGATCATGAAGTCATCAATATGATGTCATTTTGTATGATATGTGCAGTAAATCAATTAAGTTAATTCCTTGGGTCTCGATTGATTAACTTAAAAGCAGTCATGTACATAGTTTATTTTACTCTTATTCTTATGCAATGCAACTGAGGGGTTTTAGTGATTCCTCTTATTCTTCTGCAATGCAATTTGGAGGTTTTAATGATTCAAATTAGGCACGATTTCCTAATGCAAGGCGCTTTGTCACTAGTTATGCTATTTTTCTTGGAGATTCATTAATTTCCTGAAAAAAAGCAAAAACAATGTGGTTTCTTAAGGTTTTACTAAAACTGCATACAGATCATTAGTTGTTACTTCTTGCAAAATACAATGGCTAGTTTATTTATTAAATTCTATTAGTTTTCCTCTTTTAATTGCAACCAATTTGTATTGCGATAATAAATATGCAGTTTATCTAGCAAATAATTCAGCTTTTCATGAAAGATCCAAGCACATTGAAATCGACAGTCACTTCTTGCGAGAAAAAGTTCAAGATGGCCTTATTCGATTGTCAGCAGCCAAATACATTAGGATTGTTAAACTTGCAGATAAGGGGGGTGTATTAGAGTTAAATAGGTTTTTAACCAAGATTAGTTAATTATAGATTCATTATTATTATGGTTAATTATAGGTTATTAGCTTTTTATGCTACCATTAGAGACTAACCACTATCTAAAACCTTATCTCCCCCAAATTGTGATTTACCAATTATCAACATTATTTCTTCAATTCAATATTTGTGATACAATTTTCAAAAAAAAAAAATATATATTTGTGATAAAATTGAGTAGCTATAACTATAATTTGTCCATATAATATAAAAATGATAATATTATTGAAAGGGTCTTATTCTCTAAATTATATTAGAGCATCTTCAATGCATTATACAACCAACAACTCAATACTCATGTGATATCAATAACACATCATCAACGTGAGACTAATTTAATAAATTTTCATTTTATTAAATTATCTCCAATGTTTATATTAGAGCATCTTTAATGCATTACATAACCGACAGCTCGATACTCATGTCACATCAACAACGTGAAATCAATTTAATAAATTTTCATTCTATTAAATTATCTCCTCTAATGTTTATATTAGAGCATCTTCAATACATTATATAACCGACAACTCAATACTCATGTCACATCAACAACACATAATCATCGTGAGATCAATATAATAAATTTTCATTCTATTAAACCGACAACTCAATACTCATGTCACATCAACGACACATCATCAACGTGAGATCAATTTAATAAATTTTCATTCTATTAAATTATCTCCTCCAATGTTTAAACACTACAACAACTCAATCATGTAGGACCTACTAATTAATTTAATAATATATTCTATTACTTAAAAAAAAATTAAAAAACCTTGGTCTAAACCAAGTGGTTGAAAAGAGTTTAAAGGGCGGCTTGGTGTACTACGCGTGAGGGTCCGGGCCACAAGGGTGTACTGAGGGGTAAGTCTTCCTCTATCAATTTTTTTTTTACAAGAGGCTGCTCCTAAGACTTGAACCCATGACCGAAGTCACACGACAACAATATTTACCGTTGCACCGAGGCTCGCCCTCTTGGATGAAAAGAGTTTATTAAATCTAAATTCTCCTCAATGAAAAAAATCAGGTACAGGTGGCTCAAAGAGAGAAACTATAATAAGACCAACTCTAATGGGAGGATTTTTGTTGTTATAATCCTAGGTGGAGTTATAACAAACCAGTAGAGCAGTTACAATAAATTTTGATTTGTTACAGATTTTAGTAACAAAGAAATGCAATATCCCTAAAATCCAAAAAAATAAGCTTTGACAGCCACGCATGGCGCTATATGCGCCAGATTCGGCGCGTGGCGTACACGTGCCAATTGTGGCTGCTTTATTATGTTGCCAAAGTTTGCAAAAATGCTGCTCAGTACATGGTAAATTATAGATTTAATACCTATTTGTAATTAATAATTTTTTTTTGCCCTGTAAAATTTTAAAAAACTCTTCTCTTCTAATGGTTTGTTACTGAGTCTTATTACTTCTCCCTCTTAAGTCACAATGGTTGTTACCAACCATTGTGGATGCTCTAATAACAAGTGCTATTCTACATAGTACCTTTGGCAGTGGCCACTAAATGTTATAAAAAGAGAAAGACATAAAATCCAGGCATGATTAGACCAAAACAGATATGAATACACCTGCTGTAAGGCAAAGCATTATTAAAAATAGAAAGATTACTCAGTTTACTTTTAAGACCATTATTAGCAAGTTTTAGGGTCCATCAAGAACCCTACCACAAATCAATTCAATTAATATATTGAAGCTTGTGATTCACATACCACCTTGTGTGGGAACTGCCATAGCCTTTAATATCTTCTTGATACCCAATACCTACTTGACTTGACAGGTTTTACTATTGCACACTAAACTTTGTCTTGGTTTGGCCTGTTTGCTATTGGATACTGATTCTCTTGCACCAATTGGTTTTGCCTCTTTGGTTAAAGTTGTTTATTGTTTACCTAGGTTAAGGCATCTCCAACCCATTACGCTATTTTTATCTCTATTTTCTATTTTCTATACATCAAATCCTATTTTTTCTCCAACCCACTACACCATTTATTACATCAAAAAGAATATTCTCTACTTTATTCCATTGTACCTAACACTTTTATTAATATTTTATTATTATTTACCCCTAAAGTTTGTAGCCACGAGCAATTTTACCGCTAAAGTTTGTAGCCACGACCAATTTTACACATAACGTTGATGATTTTGGTCAATTTGAGAAATAATTTAGTCCCAAATTATTGACGTTAGGGGTAAAATTGCTCTTGGCTACAAACATTAGGGATAAAATTGCAACATTTTAAACATTAGGGGTAAAATTACTCATGACCCAAATCAAATTATTTTTACGTTAAGAGTATTTTTGTACGTTAACCCTACAATTTTTAATAACATTTAACTAAAAAAAATTGAAAAATAAACCTAAATTAACAATCGAGAAAAACAAAATAATACTAATTTTTATCAAAACATAAAAATTACATATTAAAAAAAATAATAAAATAGTTGTTCCACCATTTAGTGGAACAGCCAACTTCAACCAAAAATGGTTGAAGTTGGCACTCCACGCCTCATTGGCGTGGAGATTTGGCGGTGGTTGGAGTGCCAACCACCGCCATTTTAGCAATTCCAACCCTCATTTGGTGAGGGTTGGAGTTGCCCTAATGGAAGCCAGAGTTAAAAGATATAATAAAAAGAATATCTTATTAGTCTCTAAACTTAAAGAATATCTTATTAGTCTCTAAACTATCCTAGGAAGCACCTATACTTCCCAGAGGTCACCGTACACGTATCCGATACTTCGGGTGCGGGGATTCGGCGGGATACGTATGGGACACGCCTGGAAAGTATCCCCTTTTTTCTTTTTCTTTTTTTAATGAGGGGATACGTGGAGACACGTCGGGGATACTTTAGGGGTTTTTTTAAAAAAAAACTTTGAAAGTATAAGGGTTTTTTTTTTAAAAAAAACTCAGAAAATATAAGGATTAAAATGAAATAATCTCAGGATTACTAGTATATACAGGCACGAAATCGATTGAACCCTCAACTAAAATTGAAAATCTCTCCTATGCTTTTTTTTATGAATTAATAACTTATTAGCTAATATTATAAATGTTATTTGTGGTTTTATAATGACTCGAGAGTATTATTTGTGTTTTTATAACGACTTTATGAATATGATTTGTGATTTATATATTTATGTATCTTTTGAATTTTCATTATAAATGATATATATATTATTAATTATATATAAAATTTGTCGTACCCCCGCCATACCCGTATCTCATATTTTTTAGAAATGTCGTTTGCTGCACCCATATGCGTATCCGTATCGGTGCTTCATAGGAAGTGATCGAAATGAAAGTTAATTGACATTATTTGAGAATTTATAAAATGTAAATAAAAATTAAAAGTTAAACTTTATTTGGTAGTTTGAATATTAAGGGGAAGGAAAGTTGAAATTCATTCTACTCAGACAAAAAAAAAAAAGAAAGAGTAGAATTTGAAGGTTAAAGGAATTAAAAGCTTAACTTTCAATTAACCCTCCGTTGAAGGTTAAAGGAATTACCAACTTAACTTTCATTAACCTTCCTTTCTTCTCTAACAAAAATCTCAAACAAGGTTTAATGTGATATTTTACATTCCATCACCTCATTTTCCTCCATTAATAACTTCATCCCAAACAAGAATTAAGCTAAGATAGCAGGTAGATATTAACTCATTTCTTCTAACATAATTACCCGTTGTTATTAAATTTGGGTAAATTGCAGCCATGATCACAAAAGTTTAAAATCAGCTTAAAAATGATACGGAATTTCATTTTATTTCAATAAAGTCATTAAACTTTGTTTTTTATTTCAATGGAGTTATTCAAATAAATTCAGGAAAAAAAAGCCATTGAAATAGTGGTGTGATAACCACGATGAAAATAACTCATTTACTTATAATATGACACAACGGTAAAAAAAAATGAAATTGTATATTATTTAGTTGTCGCAAACAAATTCAAACAGTTGAATTAAGTAAATAATAAGTATAAATTTTATTTTATTTTACTGTCATATGACTTCCATGTCATAAGTAAAAATCAATTATTTCCAACATAACTGTCATGTCACTATTTAACTTATTTGATCTGTCTGAAATAGTCAGAATGATTTTATTGAAATAAAAATGAAAGTTCAATAATTTTATTAAAACAAAATAAAATTCAATGACTTTTTTGAAAATTGACCTAATTTATAATTCAATGACCTTTTTGAAAATTGACCCAATTTATTTTACTGATCACAATCCTAACCAAACACTATATCTACTGTTTGGAGTACAAACAACAAAAAGAGTTATAAAAATTAGAACTAAACAAACACGTAAACTAGGGATTTTCAGATATAAAAATTAGAACTAAACAAACACGTAAACTAGGGATTTTCAGATAAATTTCTAGGTAATTGCATCGATAGTCACCGAGGGTTGCGGTTTATTTCAAAAACGTCTATCAATTTTATTTTCTTTTAATAAAATCATTAGATTTTCCTTTTTATTTCACCAATCATTTTGACCAATTCAAGCAGAAAAGTTACTGAAATGTGACATGACAGTCACGTCGAAAAAGACTTTTACATATAACATGATTGTCACATGTGTACCACGTAGCAACAAAAAAAAAAAAAAACACATGCCTCAGTTTCAAGCAGTGTACTAAGTAAATAGAAAAATGTTATTTCAAAAAAAAGTCAATCATTTTCAACGTGGTTGCCGCGTTACTCTTCCGATGACGTTTTCTCTCTGAATTGGCTTTAAATGTCTTTACTAAAATAAAAAGAAAAATTAAATGACTTTATTGAAATAAAATGAAATTCAGTGACATTTTTAAAACAAACCCAAAACTTTATTGACCATCAGTACAATTTACCCGTACAGTTCTGGAGATTTCCCCAACTTAGAACCGAGCATAAATCTTAGAAATTCTTGAACCGAACCAAATACCCGACTAAAAATATCAACTTTACTTCAAGATTAAATTGAATTGTACCATTGACTTTCATTGAACTTCTAAACAATTTCAAATCCTCGGATTAAACCAAACCGCTTTCACCCTTAGCTATACATACTAGCTATCAAAGCTGCATAAAGCCACTTCTATATCAATTTGACCTTCAAAGTAGACACCTGACAGTAAATTAGTACATCAAGTCGAAAAGAGATCAACTTAGCCATCAACTCTTATTTATTGTGAATCTCATCCAATTTTACAGTAAAAAAAGATCTCGTTGATATTATATTCACTTCGAGTGTTAAATTGATGTTATGTTTCTCCTTTCAAATTTAAAGTTAGGGTTGCAAATGAGCTGAACCACTCGCTCGACCGTGTTCGACTTGATTTATAAACAAGTCGTGCTTCAGTATGGCAAAACTCAGTCTCAAAGCTCGCGAACAGACTCAATTATAGGTTCATAAACAAGCTCATGAACAAGTTTGATTATAATGTTTATAAACACATTCATGAACAAGCTTGTTTCGATTATTTTTTTAATAATAATATTTCTATAAAGGGGGAAATGTAAAACAATGTATATTTGTGTAAAATTTAGTTTGTTAGGTTTCAAAACCACGTAAATTTGTGTTAAAAAAATTCCAAATTAACATAATTATTGAGTTGTTCGCGAGCAAAGTTCATGAATAGAATTAAAGAGCAGCTCACGAACAAGATATTGAGCTCGAGCTCGTAAATTTTAACGAGCCAAACTTGAGCAGCGAAAAGCTCAGCTAGGCTCGATTGCAACCCTATTCGACGTCTTCTTCTGTTTTTTTTTTGGGTCAGAGGATCTAATTAATTCGAGGTCTATGAGGACCTCTTTTCCAATATTACTTAGAATCGAACTCGAAATCTAGTTTAAGAGACTAAAGATTCTATGAGAACTAGTTTAAGAGACTAGAGACTCTAATTGCTAAATCCACACATGGAAGCTCCATAAAGGCATCAATCCAAGTACGTGTATCTCTTCTATGTGGCTATGGATCTATCAATCACCTAATAAAGCTCAGTAACTAAAAGACAGCACACCAAGATAAAGAAAAAGAAAAAGAAAAAGAAAAAGAAAGAAGATATTGATATGTTTACTTGAAGATAAAAAGCACTCTTGGTATTTTGACCTTTGTTGCATTTTCAAATCTTGGGGGATCTAATCTTTAGTTACTCCAAAAAGAAAACTATGTAAAGTTGGTTTGATTTGAAGAAAGAGAATGCTAGTGGGGAATCCTAAGAAGCTTGACGAAGGCAACAGTTAACATGACATAAACATTGTCACTTGGACCACTAAGCATCATTCAAGTGGGTTCACTATATTGAAATTATAGTATAATTTATAAAAATAAACATTGCAGTTTCATGTATTTGCAAAGATAGTCTCGTAGTTTAAAAGTTTGCTACGCTAGTCTGAGGTTTCCTCTATCTATAAGGACAACTTTTTCACTAAAATCATCCAATTTTGTCAAAATGGTTTCAAATTCCTCTTGTTGACTAACAGTTTCTAGTGAAAAAGTCTCATCTTTGCAAGTTTAGAAAACCTCAGACTTGTATTTGTAAACTTTTAAACTGCAGGGACGTGTTTGCAAATGTGCGAAACTAAAAGCTTTATTTTTGCACTTACGCTTTAAAAATATCCAATCCAATCCAACTTTCTTCACAAATGTGATACCTTTCTCCATTTATTTCTCACTTACTTTGATCCAAGCTTTTCAAAAGTCTCTCCCAACTAATCCACCTTTTCTGCACTCATAATTCATCTTCCTCAACACTCTGCAGAAAAGGAAGCAGTTCTGATATTTGGAGAAAAATGATTTTCAAGGAAGAGGAATTCAATGAAATAACAACAAACAAACAACACCAAGATGAATTAGAAACCAGCAACAATGAAGCAGATGAAAGCAGCAATCCAGAAGAGTGGTTGAGTTTGAGCCTAGGTGGGAACGGGAATTCAATCTTAACAGCAGGAGATACCGATATCCGGTCAGGACCTACTTCTAGCAAGATTTTCTCCTGCAACTTTTGCAGGAGGAAGTTCTATAGTTCGCAAGCGCTCGGGGGTCATCAAAATGCTCACAAAAGAGAGAGAGGTGCTGCCAGAAGATATCAATCTCGGAGGATGATGACGACAGCAATGAGTTTTCCTATGAATGCTCCAATGAACAGATCATTAGCAGTCCAACCTCATGCACTTGTGCACAAGCCGAGTAGGGATGGAACTACCGTTTCACCAAGGTTTCACCAAGCTAATTCAGGGTTCGGAATGGCTTGTGTGCCCTTCACTCTTGCGGACGCAATGGATATGATGTGGCCAGGTAGCTTTCGGTTAGACCATAGACTACCGGAGCATCCATCAGAAACACGCAACCTTGACTTAAACCTTCGACTCTAGACCATCCCGACTTTTCTAGTTCAGAAGTTCTTATCATGTTACTTCTACTGTAACAGTTCAGAACTCCAACACTCTACTGCAGAAACTAGCATAGAAAGGGAAACTACCCCACTTGAAAAGTTCGAAGTACAGAATGGTCTTCCTCATTAAAGTAACATGAAGAATGATCTTCTGTTTATGCTTCAGCACACAAAACATATAAAAGAAAATGCTCCGGTTATTCGTTCGTCCTGAAAAATAAATTTCCATGCCCTTATCTATATTATAGCCAAGCTGTACAGGTTTTTGTATCCGAATTATGAATCACAAAGTTCTACTTCATGTCTGTTTTGACATTGATAGCAACTGTTTTCCAGAAACTATTTTACATTTCAATTCCTGTATCATGTTATTTACAAACATGAGCAACAAACCGCAGATTCTCTATGCATAAGAAGTTCAATCATCATAAGGCATAAACCATGAGTTATGAAGGCTCAAATTGTTATCAGGTCTTCAGAAGTTCAATCATCAGAAGGCTCAAATTATAAGTTATGATGTCAAATTGTTATCAGGTTTAGGGGTGTCAAAATGGATTGTTGTGCTATATGATCTGTATATTCTATATGATTATCTATATATTCTATATGATTACATATGATATAAATGCAACAATAATAATAATTGTGTCAAACGGGTCGTGTCAGGTAAGTTGTCTCTGTAAATCGTGTTGTCATGTCAGAAATTGACAGTGTTAAGGTCTTCAGAAGTTCAATCACTATAAGGCTTAAATAAATGGATGTTTCATGACTCACTAACTAATGCAGTACCTTCTATTTTAAAATTTCAAATTTTCGCTACACTAACCAGATATTTTCTAAATGTCATGAAATATCTAAAAACTTCAACAAATTTCAAGCAATTAGCTGTCCCTATAATGAGCAGAGTTTTGACCCTGTGCTATGACATCGCCAAGGGAATTTGACAGCTGAAAGAAAGAATAAAAATCTCAGCTAATAGATTGTCGATTACAACCTACTTGACAAATTGGTAAATAATGAATCATTTTAAAGTTAATTATATCAGGAGTCACATCGAGGGTTGTCAATTTCTGGCACGATAACACGATCAACAAAAACAATCTGATTGACATAACCTGTTTGACATCATCATCGTTTTTGTGTCATTTATAAACATATATACTCACGTGGAATATATTGATTACGTAATACGATAATAACACATTTTGATACTCCTATTATTAATAAACCCAACTCCCCTTCTTTCATCCCCAACTCAAAACATGTCATTTATGGCCCATCCATCCATCCATCTTCTTGGCTCATATCTACCTTGAATCAAGTTCTCTAATATTTTAGATTCGATATTTCTTCATTCATCAATGTGAATGTGTTTAATCTATACAATGCTCTAAGCATCTCGAATCTTTCTCCTAGTTCACCTTTGAGGTCCATATTCTTGCATTAAGATAGTTGAGAGACATCATGAGCATCCTTCCTGGCCCTCTCATACTAAGGGAAGGTCATGTCAATGCTCTAACGTTCAAATCGGATATGGACCAAACTGTCTCACGACACTCTGGACCCAGCTTGTGTACCACTTTAATGGGCGAACAACCCAACCCTTGGAACATACTTACTACAGCCCAGGTAGTGAATAGTTGACATTGAGGAATATCTAGAAAGACATTTAGAGAATGGTCTGATTCTATCTCTATTCGTAAGATCCCAAAGACTCATTCTTTCGTTTAGTTGTTGAATCTTTATTTGATTGATAATATGTGGTGCCAGGAGGGTCTCTTAACGCCTTCTTCTTTCTTCTTATCAAAGTTATTTCAAAAAGACTTGCCATAATAAGGCAGGAGAGATCAAGCACACACTTGGAAAGCATAGTATAACAAAGGAATTGTATGTTGCCTTTGGAAAGGATGAATCGCTCCCGAAAAAGGAATCTATTGATTCTCTCCCAATTGGTTGGAGTGTACGTGCAATGATTCACTTCACCGACAAAGTCTCCGCTTCAAGTCCAGAATGGCCTAGCTGCGCCAAAGAAAAGAATAGAATAAGCATTTGACTTCTTCATGCATGTTCCATTTGGCTTGGTGGGGTATAGCCCAGCTGGTAGAGCTCCGCTCTTGCAATTGGATCATTGCGATTACAGTTTGGATGTCTAATTGTCCAGGGAATAATGATAGTATCTTGTACCCGAACTGGTGGCTCACTTTTTCTAAATAAAGGGGAAGAGGACCGAAACATGCCACTGAAAGATTGAGACAAAGATGGGCTGTCAAAGACATAGAGGAGGTAAGATAAACAGTTGGTCAGATCTAGTATAGATCGTACATGACCCAGATAAAAGGAAATGATCCATCACTATTATTCAGCAACTCCAAATGTGCACAGTTGACCTACCTAATTTTAATCTAATTGAATAAATAACTATATGCCTCACTAGTCCTTGTCTTCCCATTGAACATTCTGTCCTCCAAGCACTAAAACCTTATCATATGTTACAGTTGATGCAACCTCAAAAAGCATTATAGGTTCCCTAAAATAATTCCAACCTTTATCCTAAAGAGTCTTTTTCAACCCTTTCCTTCCAAGAGGTTTCACTTGTGCTTTTTCACATACTGACTACTGTGAGTGGTTTCCAAGTTCTAACTCAAAGCTACTTTTGCTCAAATCGTTATCCAAAAGTTATTTATACGTGCTTGTTTGTCCAAGTGCTATCATGCATATGCTCTTTCTTCTTGGGCCTGATGCATCTGTTATTGTTGCTTTTTGTAATTGGCCCAAAACTTCAACAGCTAAACTTTCAAAAGCTCCAAATAACCCCCTTTTCTTGTACAATTGTATTCAATAACCTTTATTTCTCAATAGAATTTGTTAGATGCAGAAAATGAGAGACGCACTCCGCCACGTGTCAAAGTGCTCGTCACGTGTCAAATAGACAAATAGGTTAGGAACTTTTGGAGAGTTCAGGGTGCAGTTGAAGTTTTGGAGTTATTGAATGCAATTGGACAAGAACACGGGTTATTGAATGCAATTGGACAAGAATAGGGGGTTATTGAATGCAATTGGACAAGAATAGGGGGTTATTGAATGAAATTGAGCAAGAATAGGGGGTTATTGAATGAAATTGGACAAGAATAGAGGTTATTTGGAACTTTTGAAAGTTCAGGGGCAGTTGAAGTTTTGGGCCAAGTACATGGAGTAATAGATGTATTAAGCCTTCATTTTGCTTCTATGTTTCCGCCAATTTCATTAAAATGATGAAATAATTATAAGAAGTGAAATAGAAGATTATGCAATGATATCATGGCTTACAACACTTCTGTTTGTTATACTCTTCAAAAATAAACTCATCCAAATACTTCACTAATTTAAACAAGTATTGAGAAAAGAAAAATGGAAAAGCATTTTGCAAATACAATCCACATGATAGAATGTGATTTCTCCATGACAAATAACATAAATCTTTTGCATGAAGAATATTACAGGCTCACGAATTACCACAGATTTTAAGCTTTTGGGTCTTTTGCGAGATGATAGGCAGCCTCTGGCTGATACTGCTTGGATCACTATATGCAGCAGAATCAGAAGGATACCCTTTCTGCACCATAATAATGAAACATCAATTCATGAAGGCCCTAATAACAATATTTAGAAACCAAAACTGTCAACAATAACTCGTCACATCATTGGGCAAGTAAGACAGTGCAAGTAGATACATGTATCTAATTGAAGTGCCAAGTACCAAAATGAATCAGCAAGCAAAACCACTATATATTGTCAAAGGAACATTGATAATGCAAAGAATGGGTAAATTACACCTAGGACCACTCGACTTTTCCCTTATTAACTTGATGGGGCACTCAACTTCAAAACCGGACATGAAAGTCACTCAACTTTGCTTTTACTAGCATAAAAAAGTCCCTTATGAAAGTTAAGGACCTCAAAATGACCGTTAGACGACCTCAAAATGGAAAAGTCCAAGAACTAAAGTTGTTTAGAACCACACATTTCACATGGAACCCAGTTTGCAATTTTATAAAATACCATTTTCGGAGATTTCTCTCTAAACAACCGTTTTTTCTCTCCTAACCAAACAACACCAAAATGACCTCAAAACCAAATAGTTCAAGAATTAAAGTTGCTTAAGAATATCATTTCCATCAGTTCTATAATGGAGAGTTACTTGCTATTGGAGTGTTCAAAAGTTAAGGGACTTTTATGTTAGTAAATGGCAAAGTTGAGTGACTTTCATTTTTGAAGTTGAGTGGCCAGGGCAAAGTTGTCATGGGTGTAATTTACCCTGTAAAGAATGATGTTAGCCTATTTTCCAAAAAGTCTAAAGCCTATTTTCCAAAAGTCTACATACACACACACAGAAGACAAAAGGTATCATGAAGATTATATTTGCCCATCTGTTCACAGTTCCACTATAGAACCACAAAGAGCCCTCAGCATGGAGTGCGTTCACATGTAGTAGCCATAACTCAATAGGATAAGCATACCCAACATATTAAAATCCTAGGCAGTACAATGGAGATTCTGTTTTTTATTTCTTGAATTGAGTAACAACGTGAACGATGAATTATCAATGATGCATCACTTGTTTTAAACAGCACAACATTTACATCCTAAGTTTCTTGGATCCGGGTAAAATTCACCCATGACCATTAAAGTTTGGGGTGTGTTTCACAAAGGTCACTAAACTTCATTTTCTTTCAATTTGTCATGGAACCAATTGAACCATAAACTTAAGCTGATAGTTAAGTCCCAAGAATAGCTTTTATATTAATCTCTAACACACCCCGGCTTGAAGCGTGTATAATACAGGCCCATCCAACCATGTGTTTGAAATTTCACCAACCAATGGGGTTGTCTGGATTCGAACCCACGACCACTTGGTCAAGGAGGCTCTGATACCATGTCATGAAACCAATTGAACCAAAAGTTTAAGCTGGTAGTTAAGGCCCAAGAATAGCTTTATATTAATCTCTTAACACAATAAATCTTTGAACTTCACATTTGATTTCAATAATATCTTTTCCGCCAATTTATGTGCAAAATTTCACTGGAAAGTTGACATGGCATAGAAGATAATTGACTATATGTTGGACATGTCTGACTTTGATGGTTGACGTGGCAGAAAGGTGGCAACCACGTATGTGCCACTTGAAACATCCTAAGCCACAAAAAAGAAAATCACATCCTTGTCCGACATAATAATTGGCATATAGTCAACTGTCTTTTATCCACATCAACATTCCAATGAGTTTTTATTCATTAATTGGCCGGAATGACTGAAATTTAACCATTTTACTGAAATTTTCGGGACTAAGGCTTTGTTGTTGTTATTGAAAGAAAATGAAGTTCAATGATCTGTAACAGACCCCAAACTTTAGTGTTGCACTTTGTGCAATTTACCCTTGGATTCAGCTGATCTTACACTAGAAATATGCGAGTCAAAGAAACAAACAATCTATTGTGGGTGACGAAGGCAAGAATAGTTCTAAAACTGTTAACACACTCCACCCACATATATATGGGCCGGCAAGAATCAAAGAATATATAGGCACACAATCCCACCATGTGCTGAAACTAGAAACAAACAATCTATTGTGGGTGACGAAGGCAAGAATAGTTCTAAAACTGTTAACACACTCCACCCACATATATATGGGCCGGCAAGAATCAAAGAATATATAGGCACACAATCCCACCATGTGCTGAAACTTTCATTATCATATGGTCAGGCAAGACTCAAACTATATACCTTGGAGCTTGGTAGCCTTTGCTATCACATTATAGAACCATTCTACCTAAAATTTCAAGCTTGTAGCTTGCCAAAATCTCTAGCTTCTCCACAATCTGTTTTTTTTTTCTTTCTTATTTCACCCTTTTATTTCTTTCTCTTACCTTTTCCCCTCGAGAGACCCAGTTTGTATCAAATGTAGATATTGTACATACTAAGTGCAGACTACAAAAAGATGGTTCCATGACCGAAAAAAAGTAATATATGTTTGACTCCAAAAAGAATAGAAAAGCAGCAGAGCATTTAGCAGACCTGGATGTATGAAAGGTAAAATGACTACTCATCCATCAAATAGGCATAAATATGCATGCAGTGCAAGCACATGATTGTGAACATAATCATTTTAAAATTGTGGAGAGAGAAAGAGAGAGATTACAGCAGAAATAGATTGAAATGTGGTTTCTCTCCAGCAGCTTTCTCGAAGAATGATAGGGTTACCACTATCACTGAAAACACAATGCATGCGAGTGTCCCTCAATCTCATCAAGACTCCATCAACTCTAAGCTGTGACCATAACCAGAAAAGAGAACAAAAAGAAGATAATACAATTAAAGGTATTTGCAGATGAAAATTGATGAAATCAGTCAAACAAGGGAAAAAGTGAATGATGTCATTCTAAGTGCCCTGTTGACTACATTCCTTTTCTAAAGGTGGCAAGAAATTGGCTATATCTTAGTAAAAGATATTAATATTTTAGCACCCAAAGCAGGTGAACGTGAATCATTCTTCCATGTACCAACATGAGAGGTGAATAGAGGGACAGATAGAGAATTTTGCATCATTAGTTGTATTATATAGAAATGGATTTACACTTCCAGGATCAGATCAAAATACTCACCCAGAAACGCAAGAGAAGAAACCAACAACTTGGCATGACTCTCTGCAAAACCAGAATGTTAAGTCTTCATTCTAAGGAAGCTCCACTTTTAATTTTTTCAAGTAAAGTGCATCTAGAAAACAACCATTTTATAGGTACTTACCACTTTCACAGTTAAAAGGGACACTCCATTATCAGCTAACTCATCTTCATACAAGACTACCTGCATTTTAAAACAGACTATTATCATTATGGCAGGCAAACAACCAATAACAAAATATATATGTGGAACTTTGCTATGTCCGATTTTAGTATAATACGATTTGACTACCTCATCATAGAAAAGAATGGGCTCTTTTGATGCCAGCGCTACCACGTCAAT
Source organism: Euphorbia lathyris (assembly GCF_963576675.1). Lineage (NCBI taxonomy): Eukaryota > Viridiplantae > Streptophyta > Magnoliopsida > Malpighiales > Euphorbiaceae > Euphorbia > Euphorbia lathyris. The sequence goes on from NC_088913.1 coordinate 12,893,018, forward strand.
TTGCTCCTTGCAATCCTCCCAACAAAGTGAGCTTGTTTCTGAGATTTCACTGCTTCCATTCTGATTACAACACCAAGGATAGCACCATCACTAGCTAAGTTGATAAAGGTAACACTATTGAAAATTTCAGATCCCAAACTCTAAATTTAACCACTTCTCCTTGCTCCATAGATAAAGAAACATCACATCAAAAATACAAACTTTGAAAAATTCTAGCTGTTGCACCAAACGATGATGATGCAATGCAAGCAAAAAAGATAGTGGCAGCTAGACTGACAGAAAGACAGAAAGAAAGCAAAGGCACCTTAAAACAATGACAAGGATGAATCTTTTGTGAATTTTAAAAAAGAAGTTAAAAGGAAAAAGATATAGCAAACTTCTGAAGAATGGAGAGGACAATATTCCCCATATACTAAGTCCTCAGAAGCAGGGGCTTCAAAAACTAGCATTTTTCTGCTTCATGGATCTGTTTTTCATATAGATTAAGAAAAATACATACCTTCTCCAGCTCAATGGTTTCACTTCCACGATAAGGTGTTGTGAATGTATAGTCATAATCTAGTATCACCTGCTCAGATGGTTTGCTGCAAATTCACAGCAGTTGCTATGTGAGGCAAGAGATATATCTTTTCAGTCTGTAAATTCTGCTATATCAATTAAAGAAAAAAGGAAAGAGTAAAAAAAAGAGAATGAAAGACATTCAGAGGAAAAAAAAGAATTGCAAAGGCTCAAGTTGCACATGTGAAATGATGCACCCATTTATTACAATTATCTTATGTCCGACAGCATAAATTTAAATGCCAGCCATTGAAATGATGCAGCAAGTTCTTACAATCCCACCATCAGACCATGAAAAGACAAGAGGAAAAAGTGATTAAAGCAAGGTCCAGATCATTCTGTCAATGGCATATAACAGTTTCACTTACCAATGAGCTCACATTGAAGAGCGAGTTGCTCCCAACCTTGATTATTATTAACATATGTAAATGACTCATCAATTTATCAAGAACTTGACGTGTAACAGCTGGGAATTCAGAGCTGCTTATATCACAATTATTATGTTGGCTTGGCTTAAGCCCTACAAGTTGATATTACTACTGCCTTAGAATTTGGTATGACTCAAAGGTAAAACAATGGTTAAATAAATTGGGAATTCAAGGCTTTAACAAGTTTAAAATCAAATCAGAAGTCTTGTTCAGAGACTGTAGATGCAATCACATTTTACAAAGAAAAAGACAACAGAAGCCACTGCTACAGAAAGGTCCAACTGAATAAGTAATATTTGATGACATTATTTTCCACCTCTTTCTCTACGAGTTACTTAAGCTCTTGGCAATCATATTCACATCTCATATGTAGGAAAATAACCAACAATATATAATTTAACAGTAAAGACTTGTGTTGCAATGCTGAATGTTTTTATGAACTGTAACAGCTTTCTCTCTTTCCTTCTCCTCCACATCCACTCACCTCATTTGTTTTATTCATTTATTTTCAACATGTAACTAAAACAGTCCCAGCAGTGGAGCACACATGCCTATGGACAAAAACCCAAGATATTGCACAAATAAAAGTCAAAAGTACTCAGGCAGAGAAGAATGCACAACATGATAATGGTAGAGCTTCGATCTGCATCTTTTGTTCGATTGAGGACAGAATGTTGTTCCTGCTTTCTACTAGCTACTACAAAGGTACTTCCACAAAAGTCACTTCAAATGCTATACAATTTGATTGGTGGGTTATAGTAAACTAATTATCAGTAGTTTTAGTAGCTTTTTCTATTTGATGCTACTACCTCCAAGTAATAACCACCTTTTCCCTGAATGAATTTTCTTTTCCCACCAGACAAAGAAATAATTACAGTGATAGACTACAGTATGAAGTCAATTTATGAACACAGGACTGTATAAAGGATAAGAGAGAGCCCTAAATTACCTTCTGAATTTCCATTGAGCTGCAGCAGGAACTTCAACTGGTGGCAAGGCTTCCTGCTTCCAGCCCGTAAGAGCATCAAATGCATTAAAATGAATTTTGGTGCCACTTTTTATGTGTTTAAGAACTAAAGAACTGTCCCCAAAAACCATCTCCGGCAAGTGAGATGTCTGAAGATTTTGCTCCCACCTGAAAACATAATTGCAGAATTCTGAAATGAGTTTCTCACGTTTGATCATGGAAAACTTAATTATCACTACTCATTATCAGTTAGTGATCTTCTAAACTTCAAGTTATATATGGAATTGGAAATGCAACTTGATTTCAGACCAATAACCTAACATCGTAGACCTCACCTTACTTCGGAAAAACATACACAAAATTTCGCAAGAATTGATATGAGAAAATCAAGTTAAGTCCGTAATTTCAGTATCCTTGACCAAATAACACGTCAACATCCACTAAATTTACATCAACTACACTATAAACAAGCCAAACTTTCTAAAGCTACTGCAACGTTTGATAACTTCTGCCTACAATCAAATAGAGAAGCAAATAGAGAGATTACTCTTGAAGAGTGGAAGACTTAAGAATGGTGCCCTTGTGAGAAGCGATTTCCCAGCCATGGATACGCAGTCCATGGCGATCGTCGTTCAGTAGCTCGGCGCCGGCGGCCTTGAGGTCATTCTCATCTACTTCCAGTGCCATCGTCGTCAGCTTTTCTGTTCTGAAATTACCGATTAGCCCGGTTCCCGGTTTTTTATATTCTTTTGTCTCTACCTTTTTCTTCGGGTTTCCGATATTTATATTTTTATATATATGAAAAGCTTTCGTTTCTTTTACGATTTCTTACTTTTTATTGTTTGGTAAATAAAAAAAAATATATATATATATAAAAGTAAGAGAGAATTATTTTTATTTCATAAAGGACAGGTTATTTTTTAAGGATAGAAAAATGTTTTTATTTTCTATTGTCGGGATTAATCAATAATTAATTTAAATAAATAAATTTATGGATAATCTTCTAAAGCTCGAAATTTGTTTATGTTGGTTCCAATGGAAAAACAAATCTTAATTGTGTATTAAGATCACGAATTACTTGATTCAAAAAAAAATCATGAATTAACTACACTGAAACATATTAGGAGGAGAGACAATGATCCACGAATTAAAAATATGAAATCGAAATTGAGAGGGAGAGGGAGAGGCAACGACAACGAGAGAAGAGGGGGATTGAGCTTGCTAATTCACTTTAATTAGGTCTCATATCTCCAATAAGCTGGATTTTATTTTGGTTAAGGCGAAATTAATTACCAAGGCGTTTCATATAGAACAGAGGTACTGTGATCGACCTATTAGAGAGGTGTTGGTTAGGTGGGATCCCCCGAATGCAGGATGGGTTAAATTTAATAATGATGGTGCAAGCAAGGGGAACTCGTGCTCGCTTCAGCTGGAGGGATCCTACGTGATGAGTATGGTCAGTGGTTAGAAGGTGTGGCGGTGAATCTTGGTTTTTGCACTGCAGTACTGGCAGAACTATAGGGTTTGTATTTTGGCCTCAAGTACGCATGAGTTAGGCATTACCGCAAGGTAGTATTCGAAATGGACTCTTTGGTAGTAATTCAACTTATTAGTCATGAGGTGGTTCAACGTCATCGTTTTTCTTGGCTTATTATGGCATGTCGTGATTTATATGACAGAGATTAGGAGGTGCGGCTCGTTCATATCCTACGGGAAGGGAACGGGGCAGCTGATTGGATGGCAAACTACGCAGGGAGTTTGAGTTTAGGTCTTCATGAGTGTGATGCGCATTCTGCAGGCATCTAGGACATTCTTTTTTCTGATTTTTGTGGTCTGGGCTTCCCAGAATGACCCGTCTTTAAGGGTCAATCTGTTTTTGGTGTTTCCTCGGACTTATTTTGTACTTCTCTTAATTGCAACATCAATTATATTTAATTCTTTAACTTTCTAGTTTTAAGACCATTTAAATCGTTTTAGTTAGAAATGAGGAAATGGTTGTTTTCGAAAATCGTGAGTTGGAAAATTGAAGACGTGGTTCAATATGAAATGTGGTTTTAAACAACTTTAATTCCAAGACTTTTTCACTTTAAGATCGTTCACTTTCATATGAGACTTTTATGTTAGCAAATGGCAACATTGAGTGTAGTGTGGGCTCTAGAGGAATCTGGTCTAGACGTTCGCCTAAGGCCTCCTAATTAGGAGAGCCTCCAATCCCAAAACTTATTCAATTATAATACTATTGAGATTTCAATTGTTAAAAGAATATGATTAGAGCAGTACCAGAATAAATTGTAAAAACATTTTTGATGCACCTCTGGAGTTTATGGCAGGCTAGAAATACCCGTCTTTGGCAGTATGAGATTCGCACAACAGATCAAATAGTGGCTCAAGCTTGCACAGTACTTAATGATTGGTCAGAAGCAAATGCCTTGAGGAATCAGACTGGTACGGGAGAACAGCGGATCGGGAATACAGTAGCAGGAAATATTTCATCTGCCGGTTGCACGGCTTGGCACCCGCCATCGGAAGGATTTCTCTCGTGTTGTGTTGATGTCGCATGCTTTAACGCTGATGGTCGTGCAGGGATGGGAGTAGCAGTACGAGATGCAAATGGGCAGTTTGTAATGGGGAGATGTGCGGGTTTGTTATGTTGTCCGACAACACGAGAATGTGAGGCCGAAGCTCTATTACATGTTCTGCAATGGCTAAAAGCTGATGGAATAAGGAATGTGGTTTTCAAATATGATGCTAAACAAGTGATTGACGCAATAAATTCTAGTTATGTTGATGATTCTGAATTTGGGGATAGAATTATTCAAATACGATCGATTCTAACATCAAATGACTCTTACCCAGTCAAATGGATACGACGGCAAGCGAATGGGATGATACATGTGTTGGCACAGTTTTCTCGTTTATCCACTTGCCCTTCTTTTTTTTTAATTTATTACCGAGTTATGTTTCTAATTCATTATTACAATTTTGTCATGATTTGGCTCATTAATTCATTGTTTTTTTTTTTCAAAAAAAAAAATATACTTATAAATAATTATTAGGGAAAAGTATAAAAATAAACCTTGTGGTTAGACCTATTTTCGAACAACACCCATGTGGTTTAAAAGTTTGCAAAGTGGTATCATGTACTTCATTCCGTTAGCAAACACATACCAAATTGACTAACGGTGTTAAAAGTCAAAGGGAAAAGAGTTAATTTGGTCCTTATATTTATTTATTTTTATAAATTGACCTCCTTATTATCTAATTATCACAAACAAACTCAAAAATAAAAAATCAAAATCAAATGTACCATCTTCTTCATCTCTCTTTAATTTCTTTTTTTTTTTATTCTTTCTCTCTCCTCTCTCATAATTTCTCTCTCTAAAATAAAGCTACCACCATCACACATATATATATATTTATATATGTTGGTGAGATCCAGCGTGACAATGGCTTAAGTTGTGACAAGAAGCTTATTGTGTGACATAACAAAACTACGTAGTTTTGATGATAATTAAAAAGGGCAAGGTGGCAAATTGGTAAATAAAATGAAAGAGATGATAGAGAAATTTTTTTTATTTCTTTTCTTTAAAATACATTTTTCCGACATCTCTAACATCGTTTTTCGAAAAATTTTATACTATTAGACTCGTCTAAATTATACGGTCATTTTAAGATCCCTGAAGCTCAACTAAAAAAATTTCCGGTGAACGGAATCTGAGTGGGCGTTTTCCGGCGAGAAAAAAAGTGCCCAGAAAATTCTCAAAAAATTCCAGAAAATGTAAAACATTATTCTAAGAAACTTTAATTCTTGGGTCAAAATAGGATTTCTTACGGTTTAGTCCCAATAAAACTTTTTCCTTAATTTTATCCATTTTACATGCTTCAACAATTTGTTGGGACTATACCGTAAGAAATCCCGTTTCGACCCAAGAATTAAAGTTTCTTAGAATAATGTTTTACATTTTTTGAAATTTTTTGAGAATTTTCTGGGCACTTTGTTTCTCGCCAGAAAACGCCCACCCGGATTCCGGTCACCGGAATTTTTTTACTTGAGCTTCAAGGATCTTAAAATGACCGTCTAATTTAGACGAGTCTAATAGTATAAAAATTTTCGAAAAACAAGGTTAGAAATATCGGAAAAATGTATTTTAAAGAAAAGAAATAAAACATTTTTCTGTTGGAACAATGCAAGTATTATATTGGAACAAATAGTACACTGATTTGGAACAAATGGTACACTGATTTGGAACAATGTAAGTAGGATAAAAAAACGTGCCCAGAAAATTATCAAAAAATTCGAAAACATGTAAAACATCATTTTAAGAAACTTTGATTCTTGGCTCAAAGCGAAATTCTTTACAGTTTTGACCCAATAAATTGTTGAAGCATGTAAAATGGAAAAAATTAAGGAACAAGTTTTATTGGGACTAAACCGTAAGAAATTATGCTTCGACCCAAGAATTAAAGTTTCTTAGAATAATGTTTTACATTTTTTGAAATTTTTTTAGAATTTTCTAAGCAATTTTTGTTTCTTGCCAGAAAAAGCTCACTCGGATTCCGTTCACCGGAATTTTTTTTACTTGAGCTTCAGGGATCTTAAAATGACTGTCTAATTTAGACGAGTCTAATAGTATATAATTTTTCGAAAAACGAGGTTAGAAATGTTAGAAAAATGTATTTTAAAGAAAAGAAATAAAACAATTTTCTGTTGGAACAATATGAGTATTATGTTGGAACAAATGTACATTGATTTTGAACAACGTAAGTAGGATAAAAAATGTGTCCAAAAAATTATAAAAAAATTCCAAAACATGTAAAACATTATTTTAAGAAACTTTAATTCTTGGCTCAAAGCGAGATTTCTTACAGTTTTTACCCAACAAATTGTTGAAGCATGTAAAATAGATAAAATTAAGGAAAAAGTTTTATTGAAACTAAACCGTAAGAAATCTCGTTTCGACCCAAGAATTAAAGTTTCTTAGAATAATATTTTACATGTTCTGGAATTTTTTGAGAATTTTATGGACACTTTTTTTCTTGCCAGAAAACGCCCACCCGGATTCCGTTCACCGGATTTTTTTTTTCTTGAGCTTCATGGATCTTAAAATGACCGTTTAATTAAGACGAGTCCAACGGTATAAATTTTTTTGAAAAACAAGGTTGGAAAAGTCGGGAAAATGCATTTTAAAGAAAAAAAATAAAACAATTTTTTCTTTCCTTTTATTTACAAATTTGCCACCTCCTTTTGGTTAATTATAAAATTGATCATTGTCACACAATAAGGCTTGTCACACCATAAAAGATGTGTCACACCTGATCTCTCTATATATATATATATATATATATGATCAAGTTGTGATTGATAAGCATGGCCATGGAATTAAGAATTTCCCAACGAATACCAGAATAGCCCTGCATAAGTGTATTGGTTCTCACCAGCATAGCAGCTTTGGAATATCTAGTGGGAAGAAACTCTTTTCCGATGATACCAGCATTGAGGAAACGAATAAGCTCAGCCTGAAAGTCAGCAGTTTTATGAGTTCGCCGATGAGATGTAGCACCAAAACCAGTGGTAACACCGTAAGTAAGTATCGGTTCCTCTAGAAATGTTGAGAGAAACCAAATCAGTGCTCTTTGCAACACGATCACGAGCAGTAGCTTGGTCGAGATGAAGCTTGACTTGACTCCTCCGAGAAATGGCAGTGACCTGGGCAACAGTGAGATTGGTGCCATTGATTTGAACAGTTTGAGAATGATCAAATTTTGAAATCATTCTAAAAACCTCATCAAAATGAGCACATTGCATAGGTTCAGCAGCCTTCTTCCAGCTGTTACCTGGGTTTGAAAGAAAAGAATGATAAAGTTTTTTGGTTTGGGTGGAGTGATTGAAGACAGTGGAAACAGTATCAGTAAGTGTTGCCATTGAAATTAAGGGCATAAATGAAATGAAAGAAGGGTGGTGAGGAGACGAGTGGGAAGAAGAGTGTATTTATATAATAGGGAGAGGAAGGGTCCGAGTAGAAATTAAGGGATGTGTGGTGAATTAATATGCAAAGAAAGACATGTATATATATATATATATATATGATCAAAATTTATATATAGAAATTTGAAAGTCTTAATGGATATAGCTTTATTTTAGAGAGAGAAAAAAGAAAAAAAAAAGAAATTAAAGAGAGATGGAGAAGATGGTATATTTGATTTTTATTTTTTATTTTGGGGTTTGTTTGTGATAATTAGATAATAAGGGGGTCAATTTATAAAAATAAATAAATATAAGGACCAAATTAACTCTTTTTCTTTTGACTTTTAACACCGTTAGTCAATTTGGTATGTGTTTGCTAACGGAATGAAGTACATGACACCACTTTGCAAACTTTTAAACCACATGGGTGTTGTTCGAAAATGGGTCTAACCACAAGGTTTATTTCTGTACTTTTCCCTAATTATTATTATGTCTTTGGATTTAAAACATATTTCTTTTCAGTTAAATTGCTATATAATCCTCTTTGAATGTGTGACTAAAAAACCTCTAATTGCTAATTGTGCAATCTACAAATTTTGAGTTTGTAAACTTTTAAACCATATGGATTCATTCGCAAATCGGGCAAACATCTAGATTTTCTTTACTTAATCCTTTAATTTATCTCTATGAGAACTTATATTATTTCCATTTCCAACATGGAATTTCATTCATCCACTGTGTCACATTTGGCTTTTTCACGTGAGATTTAACATATCTTTATATACTTCAGGAGTAGATACTACAAAATAATAGGTTAAATATATGCAAACATTTATTACAAGTGAAAGCTAAAGGAGTGTTTTTAAGTCTTTTTAATATAATTAGAATTGAATGATATATGTTTAAAAAAAAATTGAATGAAATAAATTTTAATCACCAACACATAAACACTAAACTTTAGTGACATTGGGTAACTTTGACTCCAAATAGTTTCTAAAATTTATTTTAGAGATCCAATGTAACGTTGATGTGGCAAGTTTAACTTCAAGTTAACTCGTCGTGTCAATTTTCTAAAAGGATCTTATGCCGAATCTATTTGCAGTGACTTCATTGATACATAATAAACTTGAATGAATTTAGTAACTTTATTAACTTAAATACTGATACATAATAAACTTGAATGAATTTAGTAATTTTATTAACTTAAAACGAACTTAAGTGATCAATGGAGCATTTATTTAAATCCAATCAAGTCATAAGAAGAATATACGAATCAAGTGGTTAGCCAATTTTACAGTAAGTATATTCGATCAATTAAAAGAAAAATGCATAGTTATATACATAGTCGATTCGATCAATTAAAAGAAAGATAGGTAGTTATATACAACATAGATATATACAGAGTCGATTCCATCAATTAAAAAAAAGATACATAGTTATATACACAGGTGTAAAGAAATATAAGTTTGACAAGTAATCTCTTCCTATTGGCTTGGCGCAATGCACCAAGTGTGCTATACAATTTCACCCAATTATGCCACTTAAACCAATGCTCCATTTGATTCATATGCTCCTCAACAATGGCAGCTGGATTACATCAATCAAACAAATTAAGTTAGTCTGATAATAAGAGTCTAGGGAAATTTTAGGGACCTCTTGGATTGCTTGCCACATCTAGAGGTGATAAAAGCACACACGACCTGATTATACGAAACTGACATGCAAGTATTTAGGTTTAACTTAGTAGGTAATGTGTCATTTTTGAATTGACACGCAAATTTTTGGGTTGGGTTAGGGTTGATATGTTAATCTGAAAACGACAGGAAATGACACGAATATTTAAAATTATTATTATATTCTCTCGTGTTGTTATGTCACTTTATTAATAAAAATAATAAAATTATAATTGTTACTTGCAAATATGATTCAAACCTAAATTGTTATAAACAAATTACATGACCCCTAACATAATATTAGCGGACTTTGCATAGTAATCTAAAAATGACATAAAGTATTTAAAAATAGTATCATATCTTCTTATATTTTTAAAAGTTATCATTAATATATATGCAGAACAAAATTACATGTAACCCGAAAACACGACACAAAGTCGACACTAACCCGAACAGGTTAACACGATATGACACAAAAGTTTTTGGGTTGGATTTGGGTTTGTTCTTTTTAACACGAATCCGAAAATGACACGGCTGGAACACAATAAGTTATTAGACTATGTATTTAGTTATTACTTATCTGTATTTATTCTGTTACTTATCTCTAGCCTAGAATATAGGTTAGTTTGTTGGCTATAGTTGTTTACCTAGAGTAAACTGTATTCTGTATAAATACTAAACTTATCATCAATAACAATCACTGAGAATCATATTGTTACATGGTATCAGAGACCTAAACCTAACCCTAATCCTCTCCCTCTCTCCTACCTTCACCGAAAAACTATCTCTCCTCTCCAATATACGGCCGCCGCCGCCACCGTCCCAGATTCCGGCCACCATCTCCACCGATCCAGCCAAACTGAAACACCATCCCTCTCCTCCCATCGCCGATCACGAGTACCAACACGGTAAACTCCACCGCCGGAACACCACCAAACACAAACTCGAACCTCAACAGCACAAACTCAAACCTTAGCACCACAGACACAAACCCTAATCACCATCCCTCCCTCACCGTATCCAACATATCTACCTTCATCAAAATAACCCTCGACATAGAAAAGGGACATTATCCTACTTGGGCGGCCCTATTCAAACTCCATGCCACGGCATTTGAGGTCCTGGACCACATACTTCCTCCCTCACCCACAGACCCTTCCGCTAATACTCTCAAACAATCCAATCCTGCTCTCTGGACTCGTATTGATGCTGTTGTTCTTCAATGGATCTATAGCACCATCTCCCTTGACCTTCTACATACTATTATTGTAGCCGACTCCACAGCCGCCAGGGCCTGGAGCCGTCTTCAGGAGATTTTCTCAGACAACAAAAATTCTCGGGCTTTATTTCTTCAACAAGAGTTCTCCAAAACCAAACTCAGTGACTATTCTGATATCTCCACATACTGTCAGCACCTCAAATCCCTATCTGATCAATTATCAAATGTGGATTGCCCAGTTACCAATGATCAGATGGTGTTACAGCTTATATCCGGTCTGACTGACGCGTATGATACTGTCGGCACTCAAATTAGACATGGGGATCCCCTTCCCACTTTTCAGAGAGTTCGATCCATGCTGATTCTGGAGGAAACTGCTCGTGCCCGTAAGAATCTCCCTCCGTCCGAACCTGTTGCATTAACTGTGTCGTCTAGTGACACTACTGTTCCGCCGCCGCAACACCAATCTTCCCGACCTGCGCAATATCGCGGCTCTTCCTCGTACCGCGGCGGCAGACACGGTGGCCGTCCCTATCGCGATAGAGGCGGCAGACACCACCACCGATCATCTCAGCCACCGCACTATCGCCCTGCTGCTATTCCTCCTTGGGGATATACCTACCCTTGGGCACCACCGCAATCATGGGCATCTCCTCCTTGCCCCTATCCCACATCAGGCAGGCAACCGTCTCAGTCTGGTATTCTAGGACCACATCCTCACATGCAACAAGCACACCTCCATATGGAATCACCATCATATGTGCCTACAGATATTGCTGAAGCTATGCACACCATGACACTAACTCCACCTTCTGATCAGTGGCACATGGACACAGGAGCTACATCACACATGACAGCCGACAAAGGTACACTCACTTCTTATTTTAATTCGAGTCTCAATGAAATCATAATTGTCGGTAATGGTCATTGTATGCCTGTTTGTGGATCTGGTAATGCAACTCTAGCTTCTAAACATCACCCTTTAAAGTTAATCAATGTCTTGCATGCACCTCATCTTATAAAAAATCTTATTTCTGTCCGTCAATTTACTAAAGATAACCAAGTTTCTGTGGAATTTGATCCTTTCGGTTTTTCTGTGAAGGATTTACGGACGGGCAATATTATCATGAGATGTAAAAGCTCCGGCAATCTATATCCAGTCACCTCTAGCTTCCCCAATTCATCGTCGTCTCACTCTGCTTTTACTGCTTTATCTTCCGCCGTTTGGCATCATAGATTAGGTCATCCAGGGCCTCCTGTTTTGAACGCCCTGGTCAATAAGAATTTAATTTCTTTTAATAAAGTTAAGGATTCTTCTGTTTGTTCTTCATGTATTAATGGAAAACAAGTAAAATTACATTTTCAGTCCTCGAACAATTTTGCTTGTATGCCATTCGATTTAATTTATAGTGATATCTGGACATCACCCGTTCTTAGCTCGGGTGGTCATCGTTTTTATGTTCTATTTCTCGATTCTTACACTAATTTTCTATGGACCTTTCCGTTAGCTCACAAATCACAAGTATATTCCGTTTTTCTTATCTTTCGGTCATATGTCAGAACTCAGTTTGAAAGAGAAATTAAAGTTTTTCAGTGTGACAATGGGGGTAAATTCAATAATAATTCTTTCAAACAATTTTGTCAAACTAACGCCATGCAATTCCGGTTCTCATGTCTGTACACCTCACCTCAAAATGGAAAATCAGAACGCACCATTCGCACCATTAATAATCTGATTAGAACAGTCATGCATCATGCCTCCATTCCACTTAAATTCTGGCACCATGCCCTCGAATTAGCAACCTACCTTCTAAATATATATCCTCACAAGGTCCTAGGATATCAATCACCAACCAAAATTCTATATCACCAGGAACCTACATACTCCCACCTGCGCGTCTTCGGATGCCTTTGCTTCCCTCTAATTCCATCCCAAACACGAAATAAGCTTGAATCTCGTTCTCATCCATGTGTATTTTTAGGCTATCCATCTAATCATAGAGGCTATAAGTGTCTGGACTTGTCTAAGAACAAAATCATAATCTCCCGACATGTTGTATTTGACGAATCCACACTTCCGTTTTCTACCGCGCCTCAAAATCGCGATCCCTCCCCTCCAATTCATTCCGCGTCGGACAACAATTTTCTACCTGCTATTCATTTTTGAAATTCTGTCAGCCCCGAGTCAATCGTATCGTCCCCTGTCGTGTCAAACCAATCAGCGTCGTCGTCCACTGTCGTGTCGAATCAATCCACGTCGTCTGTCTCTAAGTCCACTCCCATTAATCAGTCTGTATCCTCTGCTGTCCCGTCGAATTTAATCAGTCCGTCAATGTCATCTCTAGTCTCGTCGCGCAATATCAGTCCAGCCGCACCATCGTCCGTGCGCACAGTGCAAACAGAATCCTTCGAGTCAGTCTCACCTTCCCCATCCTCCTCCACTGCACCACAAACATCTTCTGATAATCCTGTCATCTCTTCTCAATTACAGGTTCCTAATACTCACAAAATGACAACAAGAGCCCAACATGGAATCCACAAACCCCGTCGCATGCTAAATCTCTCTGTCTTAACCCAATCTCCCATATCTCCTATTCCAAAATCACCCGCTCTTGCATTAAGTGATCCAAACTGGATACAAGCCATGACTGATAAATTTGAGGCTCTTATTCAAAATAAGACGTGGGTACTTGTACCCCGCCCAAAATGTGCTAACATTATTCGTAGTTGGTGGATTTTCAGGCACAAAACAAAGTCAGATGGCTCCTTTGAGAGATATAAAGCAAGATTGGTTGGAAATGGTTCAGGACAGCTGCCAGGGATTGATTGTGGTGAAACATTTAGCCCTGTGGTTAAACCAGCCACTATTCGTGCTGTTCTCAGCATAGCGCTGTCTAAAAATTGGAAAATTCGGCAATTAGACGTCAAAAATGCTTTCTTGCATGGGGATCTTCATGAAACAGTATACATGCATCAACCATTGGGTTTCCGGGATTCCAGGTATCCTGATCATGTCTGCCTGCTACAGAAATCATTATACGGCCTCAAACAGGCGCCTCGGGCCTGGTATCAGCGTTTTGCTAACTTTGTTCTCAAAATTGGGTTCTCCAATAGCATATCTGACAGCTCACTTTTTGTTTACAAACAAGGCTCGGACACGGCTTATCTTTTTCTGTATGTTGATGATATAGTGTTAATAACCTCGTCTGACACACTTCAGGCTTCCATAATATCCCAATTGAGTTCCGAATTTGCAATGAAAGACTTGGGTCCTCTGCATTATTTTTTGGGAATATCAGTAACTCACTCTCCAGGCTCTCTTTTCCTTTCTCAGCGAAAGTATGCTTCCGACATCATTGCAAAAGCCGGACTCAGCTCGTGCAATCCGACTACCACTCCAGTGGACACCAAGCAAAAGCTCAGTATCTCTTCTGGTTCTGCTTATCACGACCCAACTGAATACAGAAGATTGGCTGGTGCACTTCAGTACCTCACTCTTACCCGACCTAACATCTCATATGCGGTTCAGCAGGTATGCCTATTCATGCACAATCCCAAAACAACACACATGGCTGCCCTTAAACGCATCCTCAGGTATGTTAACGGAACTATTGAGTTCGGCCTCACACTTCTAGCATCTCCTCTCAGTCAATTGATATCATATACGGATGCCGATTGGGCAGGCTGTCCCGACACTCGCCGATCAACATCAGGCTACTGTGTATTCCTAGGAGACAATCTCATATCATGGTCCACAAAAAGACAGCCAACGCTGTCCCGTTCCAGCGCAGAAGCCGAATATCGCGGCGTTGCCAACGTCGTGTCTGAGACATGCTGGATCCGAAACCTGTTGTTGGAACTTGGCTGCCCAATTCAGAAATCTTCACTAGTGTATTGTGATAACATCAGCGCCGTATATTTGACAGGCAACCCGGTTCAGCACCACCGCACCAAACATGTGGAAATGGACATTCACTTTGTCCGAGAACGAGTTGCCAAAGGAGAAGTCCGTGTCATTCACGTGTCTTCTCGTTATCAAATTGCTGACATCTTTACCAAGGGTCTACCATCGACACTATTTGAAGATTTTCGAAATAGCCTCAATGTTCGCCCTCCGAACCTTTCGACTACGGGGGTGTATTAGACTATGTATTTAGTTATTACTTATCTGTATTTATTTTGTTACTTATCTCTAGCCTAGAATATAGGTTAGTTTGTTGGCTATAGTTGTTTACCTAGAGTAAACTGTATTCTGTATAAATACTAAACTTATCATCAATAACAATCACTGAGAATCATATTGTTACATAATTGTCACGTCTACCCCATCAGATTTTGCAACATGCGTCGCAATTCCAAGGGGTGTCTTGGGAGGACCCGGTCCTCCCTAAAAAAAACCTCCAAGAGTCTGTCCTAAAAGAAGAAAAGATAGAAAAAGACACAACAAACATACTACAAAGTGCAAGTACTAACCATTTTGCAGTCAAATGATCTTTTCCACATAGATGAAGAACAAGAACAAAACACACCTCTTTCTCCGTGATTTCACTTCCACAATAAGAAAACATATCAATCATCAGTATCTATCCAAATTATTTGCAAAATTCTGAAATCAATTTCTCATGTTTCTTCATTCATGCTACAACAAATTATCGATCAGCAAACAATTAATCAAACTTATCAGTTAGTGATCTTCTAAACTTCAAATCAGATATATGAAACTTGATTTCAGATCAGTTATCAACAAATTAAGTAGACCTTACTTCGTAAAAGGAAAATTAAAAGAAAAAAAAAACAATTAATTTCATAAGCATTGAAATGAGAAAATCTAATATTAAGTCCATTTTCGGGTTAAATACACCGTTGATAACTTTAATGGTTGGCTCAAAATGTTCAATCAACTTCAATTTGTCTCAATAAAATTATTAAACTTCGAATTTTTTTCTCAATAAAGTCACTCTGGTGACTTCAAGAGTAAAAAGACACAAAAATATGATGTGTCTTCCATGTAAGCACTAGTCAATTTTCCCTCCTGACCGACCGAAACTACATGTGGCTGCCGCCTAGATTACACATGGCTTCCACCTAGGTAGCATCACGTATCGTATCGGTCAGCTAGGTTGCAGTTACATATCGTTTCAGTCATCGATGAAAGTTGACTACTGCTGATTTGGTGGCCACGTCACTTTTCCGGCGTCTTTTTGCTCTCGAAATCGATGGAGTAACTTAATTGAGACAAAATTCAAAGTTAGATGATTTTATTCAGACAAATTGAACTTGCGTAACCATTTTGAGAAAGTTCACGGCCCAACGATGCGTTTAACCCGTTCATTTTCGCATCCAAAAGAACAAGCTACTGAGAAAGTGACACAAAACCAAAGCAATAATCAAAGTTTTTGACACGTCTCTACAAAGCTCAAGAATAAAAGTAAAAATTGAATATGTATTTAATTACCTAAATTAATTCAACAAGCTGAATGATGATATATGGTTCCCTTCAAACTTCTATGTAGCGGTAGATTGTTGCAGAGCATCACAACGGTAAATCTCCAGTTTCAATGCAGTCTTTTTGAGAATGAAATTTGGCAATGCCTTTAACTTTGGGCAGGATTCAACTTTCAAATAAGTGAGACATGGCATAATTATTATTTCATCATCTCCACCCATATCATTCCACTCTCTCCATTTATTCATAGAGGAAAGCTTCAGAGTTGTCAACTTAGGGAATATAGGAAGAATTGATGAAGACGACAACATCATCTCATTCATCCCCCAAAACTCAACACCCACTCTTTTAACACTTCTAAAACCCCATAATTCCAGAACCTCAAGGCAAGGCAAATTTCCCAAAGGAGGAAAATGCTCACAGTTACTCCATCCAATTAGGTACAGCCTTTTCAAAGTAGTTAGTGAGTTGATCCAACTTGGACTTTTTGTGCCTACATACGACGCTATTGTTAAGTCTTCCAAATTTGGAGACGGATTTAAAGCTTCAGCTAACTCTTCATTATGCTCTGTTTCTTCCTCATCTGTTTCAATATCATTAAACTTAAACCATAATCCCAATACAGTAATGTGTTTATTTTCCATCAAATGTGCTTGCTTAACATCTTTTACATTTCCATCACTTCTTTTCAACCAAGTTATTACCAATGACCCACTAAGCTGATTGAGATTCTTTAGATTTTTAAGTGAAAATGCTTCTTCATTATCAACATCGATGTTTACATAGTTTAATCTTCGAAGACCAGTTAATCTCTCTATCTCTTTTGGCAGCAATGAGTTTATTCCAATGTCATGTAGATATCTCAAATTGGTTAATTTTGCTATCCCTTTGGGCAACTTTTCTAGGCTGTTACACCCATTCACATTTAAGGTTTGCAAGTTATATAATTCACATACTGTTTCTGGCAGTTCCTTCAAACGTCTATTATTAATCAAGTTAAGATGTCTCAAATGAATCAGTTTACTTATATTGGATGGAATTTCAACAATGCCACAATTACTTAA
Organism: Euphorbia lathyris; assembly: GCF_963576675.1. Taxonomy (NCBI): domain Eukaryota; kingdom Viridiplantae; phylum Streptophyta; class Magnoliopsida; order Malpighiales; family Euphorbiaceae; genus Euphorbia; species Euphorbia lathyris. The sequence goes on from NC_088913.1 coordinate 12,910,338, forward strand.
CTTTAGTGATCTCAAACAAGTCAGTTCATTCAAACTTTTGAGTCGAGCTTCCCCAATCAATAATCTAGGGTCTCCTAAAACAATGAGACTACGCAACTTTCTTAGCTTATAAAATGAATCAGGAAATTGGTTTCTTTCTCCAAACTTAATACTCAAATGATGTAAATCACTAAATGAAGCCTCTTTACTAATGGTCTCCTCAACCCTATTAGCCTTTATGCCCAGACATTCCTTTCTCACTAGTGACTCAGCAAAATCATGCACGAAGTCATGCATCTTACAGTAAGTAATGAGATCTATGTTCTCATCATTTACTTCAATATCTTGAAAGAGAGATCGCATGACTAAATTCTGGAAATAGTCATCACCAATCATTTCCATGTCATTAGTTTGTGTTGCCTTAATGTACCCTTGAGCCATCCATAGCTCAATCAACTCACCTTTCTCCATTGTATAGCCCTTAGGAAAGAGAGCACAATACAAGAAGCATTGTTTTATAGGTGACGTCAAGTCATAATAACTTAACCACAATGGGGCTAAAACATCTCTTTTAACTTCCTCCAATTCCCATAACTCACTATCTAACACGCTTTGCCACTCCAAACTAGATAGTTTAAATTGTAAAAGACCTGCTATCGTCCTTACAGCAAGAGGCAAGCCCCTGCACTTTCCGACAGTTTCTCTACCAATTTTTTCTAGATTTGCCCTTTCTTGGCTAGACTTCCTGGAGAATGCAATCATACAAAATAATTCCCAACATTCCTCCTTGGATAACAATCCAATTCGGAATATATTTGATTCTAAACAACCCATGATTCTTCCCACATTCTCATTACGTGTGGTCACCAAAATTCTACTTCCAGGCAAACAGCTTTTTAGACAATCTTCCAATTGTTTCCATTTCTTAGGATCTTGATTCCACACATCATCTAAAACAACTAAAACTTTTTTTTCCTTAATAGACTCTTGAATATTCTCCATTATATTTGGAAAAGCAACTAGTTTTGGGCCAGTACCTTGAAGAGATTCAAGAATTTCTTTAGCAATTCTAATCTCATCAAAGGGATCAGATACACAGACCCAAATTCTTTTATGAAAATGGTCCTTCACCCTTTCATCATTGTAGACTAGTCTGGCTAGAGTAGTTTTTCCAATCCCTCCCATCCCTACTATAGAGATGAGATGGAGCTTTGGCATTTCAGTACTCTCAGCCAACAACGTGTTTACAAGTTTTTCTTTAACGACCTCTCTACCTTTCACCTCTGATATGTCAACAACAGAGGTAGTTACTGGCCGTTCAACTTGTTCATTATTACCTTTCAATAATAAGAAGCCATACTTATCTTTCTCATTGGCAATAACATCTAGTCTTTCATTGAGTTCGGTAATTTTTACAGCAATATCGTGGCGGAAACCAACTTCACGAAAGCAAAAGCAAGGTGATAGGATGAAAGACCATACCTTCCTTTTAGACTGAGGAGCATAATGATCCCCCTCTATTTGTGATTTCATAATTGAAAAACCCCATTCATCCAAGACATCATCAATGTCGTAAGAGACGTCTTTCAGCCTATCAAGCCAGAGTTGAATAGTTGCCTCCTTCAGTTGCCTTCTCTCTGCATCAATGAGAACAGCTTGGATGGATTGGAGATTGTTCGTGAGCATTTTGACTTGCTTCTTGACACCAACAACAAGTCGAAACTCTTGCTCAATCTCCCTACCAATGGTGGAAATCAGCATATCCAACACTTTTGAAACAAGTGCATCGGCTACAGCCATTTTGGAAAAGGTTGGTGAGAGTGAAATGTGAGGGGCGTTTTTCAATTTATGAAAGAGGGGAAAATTCAGATGAAAATATTTTCAAAAGGTTGTGTTGTGATAATAATATTGGTCAGCATTTTGAAATTTATAGAGCACGAAAAGGTTAGGACATAAATTCTTCACTTGCTGCTAAAGCAAATTAATGGTTTACTTCTGTTATGATTTGTCTATATGCATTTCTCTACTTTTCTTTTTATCTCAGTTTCATGTTCTTTGTGCAAAAGGAGAATATTAGTTGATGGTGGTCTACGAAAGGTATATATAAATTTCCAATTTTGAATTTTTTTGCTAATTAAACAGTTAAGATTTATGCAAATCATTTCGGGACTAAGGCTTTGTTGTTGTTGTTGTTGTTGTTGTTGTTGTTGTAAACAGTTAGGATTTATAGTTTCAAAGAAATTGCATTAGTTGCTAGAACACAAATAATTCAGATATATGCAAATTAAACTCAAACTCCATAAGTAAAATTGGAAAGTATAAAGTTTGAAGCAAGAATCTCATTCATTTAATAGTTAAGAATCAAGTTAAGGATATGCAAATTAAACTCAAACTCCATAAGTAAAATTGGAAAGTTTGAAGTTTGAAGCAAGAATCTCATTCAATTAATAGTTAGGAATCAAGTTAAGGATATATCATATATGAAATTAAACTCAAACTCCATAAGCAGTTTCTAAGGATGCTTCAACCTAATTGAATTTGCATGAAGATGAACCAATGAAGAACAAGAATCTTTCGCCAATTGTTACCCAAATAAATCTACACATGTGCAGTAACAAATGTGCCAGATTTTTTGTAAAACCCATATATCCTATTCGTGCTCGACTGCCAGTATGGAGTCCATTTTGAGAAAAGAATTGAGGTCTCCAACGGAATCACCTTCCATTAAATCAATGCATCATGAAATTAAAGCCTAAAGTTACCTTCTGAATTTCCATTTAGTTTCAGTAGGGATTCCAGATTGCAGTCAGTAAGTGAATCAAAATATCAGTAAACACGCATCAACAGTTTAATAGTCACTACCACTAAGTGCTCTTCTAAACTTCAAATTAAATTTCCCCATCTGGTCGCAGTTCTTTACCAGAAACATGCAACGAGTCCAAGAAACACATACTCTAACACAGTCATTTAAGTTGTCAGGAATGAGTCGAACTAAGATCCCGGTCCAAGAAACATGCAGATTCACTTATGGGACTCATTAGGACTGTTTAAGACAGCAGTACAAAAGTTGAATTAATACTTTGTTAATTCCTATTATAGCAACTATATCCTTCTACGACTGTAAGGAGGCTAGTGCTCACAGATTCTCCATAGTTTCCGCCACTTTTGTGGTCACCAATACTTCCAGTTGAACAACATTTCAGTCAATTCTTAAATTGTTTCACTTATTAGAATCTACATTCCACACATCATCTAGAATAAGCAAGAATACTCTCAACTATACTTTGCAATTCATCTAGATCCTTCAACTAGTTCATTTTTTGTCCATCAATAATCTATCTCGGTAGCAATAACATACAGTTTTACATCGAGATCTTTGATTTTAATAGCAATAGAACAATGGCGTAAAGCAACCTTGTGAAAAGGTAGGATGAAAGAGCATACCTTCCTTGTAGGCTTCAGAGCCTATTCATCTCCCTTAACTTGTTGTTTGAGAATTGGAAAGCTCCATCCATCCAAAATATCATCAATCGATGAGCACAGTTTGGAATTTGGATGGATTGGAGATTGGCGGCGAGCATTTGAACTTGATTCTCAACACTGAATTCGTTTTCTTCATTGTTCCCATTGTTCAGTTTCTCCATTTTTTTCGTCTTCTCGTTTTTTTTTTTTTTTCTTTATTTTCCCTTATTTTTTTGTTTTGTTTTTTAAGAAATTACTTTTTTCATTTTCTTATTTTCCTCGTTTTTCCAAACATCACCTCTTTGGAGAAAATTTACTATGTGCCTGGCATACCACCTATGTGGTATGCCAAGCCATTAAAAACATGACATCTGTTAGATTTTTTTTTTTTTTGAACCTACATCTGTTAGATTCTTAATAATTAAAAATATTAAATTATTTATGAGAAATGTTATTGCTAACAAGTCCCTCAATATTCAGGATATTTTAATTCTCATTATTTGTTAGTTTTTCGAAGACAATTAGCCCAAGTAGGTAGGTTGCTGGTTTGTGTTGTTCAATTAATGTTAAAATTAGTAATAATTTTCAGTTTTTTCTTTGTTTTTGTTTTTTAGTATAAGTTAGAATCAGTACATGTTAAAATCATTCATATCATCCCCAACCATCAAATGTAAAGCTCATCCATGAAAGAATAATCTAATATTATTTATTTTCAAAAAAAAAAAATCTAATATTATTTGAGTTAATGGTGGATACATAAGAATTTATACAAAAATTATGAAGCAAAAGCTAAGGCAGTTTCCTTTTACCAACAGTTTTTACTCAAAATTAAGCATGAATTTGAGCAATTCGGTTTAGGGAAAATAAAATACAGTTCAAAAATTTACACACTAAAAGGAATAAACTAAAAATTGACTCTAAAAACCCACTTTATATGAAACTAATAGAAATGAAATTAAAAATTGAAACAAGAAATTGACTCTGTAACTAAGGCTTTGATTGGATGGAAGGTTTTGAAGGGTAATTAAAGGGAGGGTGGGGAAAGGTTAATGGAAACCCATGTTTGGAAGATTAAAAAATAGGAGGGTAAAGGTTTTGAAGGGTTAATGAAGGGTTTTGAAGGGTTCAAAATCAATAGGTTTTTAATGGATTTTCAACCCACCAAATCGGTGTGTTTTGAAGGGTTTTGATGAACCCTTCCCTTTCTCCCAAATAAGGGTAAGGGTAATACCCTCTCTCCCCCTCCTTCCCCTTCCCTACCCTTCCATACCCTCCCTTTAATTACCCTTCAAAACCTCTCATCCAATCAAAGCCTAAAAGAAATAAAATAGAATACACTGGATCCAATTCATTTTCCGCCAGAACTTGCTGCTTCTTCTTGCATCTCCGGCATATATGGTTCAAGGGGCGTTTACTTCGGCAATGGAAGAGAATTAAAAGAGCAGATGGAAAATAGTACGGAGGAGAATGAACAGGTGGAGATACGAACGGACAAGCGACGGCGACCTGAAGGAGAACGCACATGAAATTTATTGGATGCCGGAGTGTTGTTCTAAAAGAGATTGAGAGATGAATCTCATTGACAGATGCAGAAAACCAAGGAGAAGAGACAGTGGCGGAACCAAGACTCCGGATAACCCGGGGCTCAAACATATCAATAAAAAAAATTCAAAACGTAAAAAAAAAAAAATCAAAATTAACTTGTGCAATTGACGGTAAGTTTTCAAAGTCCAGCCCGTTAGGACTCTTTTTTTAGCCTCCAACGTATTAAAACTGTAAAAATATTATCATTTTTTTTAGAAACTAGCATTGAACTAATAGAAAATTAAACATGTTTACTTTTTTTAATGGTAATGACATAATAAAAATAAATATTAAATATGTTTTTTTTGTAAAGAGCGTATTAAAAATGAATTCAAAAGTGTTATGAAAATAAAAATAAAGAGTTCATTTAAATTAATAATGGTAACATGTTTTTATAATTATTGAAAAATAAAATTAAAATAAATAAAAAAAATTTTAAAAAAATAAGACCGAAGGAAATCGAACACAAGACCTCTTAAATAAAAGCAAGCATACTTAACCATCTCATCTACCTTTATATATTGAAATAATACTACATAGAGTCAATATAATTCTCTCCAAAATGTTACGAGACACCATTACTAAATTTTTTTTTTTCTCAATTCTCGGGCGGCCAGCCGGGGCTCGAGCCCCGGCCAACCCCCCTAGTTCCGCCCCTGAGAAGAGACCAAGAAGGAGAAGTAGTGGATAGTTATTTTTGAGAAAAGAAGCAGAAAACGAAAGAGAAGAGGCAAAGAAGGCGAATGACTGGATAGTTATTTTTGAGAAACCAAAGGACTTCGTAATTGTACCGTGGTATAAAGGTTTTTTTGTTTTCTAATTAGTATTAATGACCTGTTAGCTTTTTGACAGATGTCATATTTTTAATGGCCTGGCATACCACATAGTAAATTTTCTCTACCTCTTTAATGGCGTCACTAAAAAACCTTTAATAACTAACGATATAATATAAAAACTTGAATCTCCAAACTTTTAAAATACGTGAATGTGTTTGCAAATTGTACAAAATAAAGCCTTTTTTTTTTTTTTTTGGCTTTTGCCCTTTAATTTATCTCTATACTAATTGATATTATCTTCCTTTCTACTATGGAATTTCATTTATCTATCGTGTCACATATGACTTTTCACGTGAGATTTAGCATGTCTTGTACACACGTTAATTGCCATCTAAGTTTTAGTATAAATATAGTTCAATTATATACTTCAGTGGTAGATATTGCGAGATTTAAAATGTCTTCTAATATACACATTGTTTGTCATATAAGTTATTACAAATATAGTAATAAGTTAAATGTCCACGGTCTAAGACTAAATAGTGTGTTAAAAATTCAAAGCTATTAACAACTATTTTTTCTAAGATGAAGGTGTAAATAACTTATTTATAGTTAATTGATACAAAATTAACTCTTTTCTTTAAAAAAAATTATCTTGTTACTATTTTTTCTAAGATAATGGTGTAAATAACTTATTTATAGTTAATTGACACAAAATTAACTCTTTTCTTTAAAAAAATTTATCTTGCCACATATCAACAACACGTCTTATAGACTGACACTGATGTGGCAATTTTAACTTCTAGTTAGCACGTCATATCAAGTTTCCGATAAGACTTTTCGCCGAATCCGTTTATAGTAACTGTATTAGTACCAGAATAAAACTTGAGTGACTTTATTAGCTAAAAACAGACTCAAGTGACTACCAACCGAACTACATTTGACCGAGGATCACGATTCATATCTTCACTACACTCTAAAAGAAATAAGCCAAACAATTTACCGAACGGAAAAGAATGACTTTGAATAGGCTACAAAAGTTGAATCCTTATAGAAGCAAGATTCAAAATCCAAATTACAAAACTTGTAAAATTTATAAAGCATAATTTAAGAATGAAAACAACTATTAAGTCCTATCATAACTAAAGAATGATCCAATCAAGTCATAAGAAGAACATAAGACTTCCAAGTGGTTAACCAGATGCCTAATGCTTTAAAATTTCAGTGCAATTTATGATTACAATTAAAGCTTTGAAGAGGATTAAAAATCTCATTTATAGAATGCACCTTCTATTGTTGCAAGCTCTTAAAAAAAACCAGAGATCAAAGCTCAGATTATAGAATTTATGTCCTTGTCTGCATCACTTTGACTTCTTTCCTTGTTTCTTCTTGATCACTTCATCAGTATACATTATACCCTTGCCTTTGTATACTTCAGGAGGCTTGCAACCACGAACAGTAGCAGCAAATTGGTGCACCCGTTGCTTGTCTATTCCCGTGCAACAGACCACGTTGTTCTTGAAGCAAAAAACGCGAACAGCAGGAGGAACTGTTAGTTCAACTTCATGACTGTAACCCAGTTTCAGGTATAAGAGTCGCCCTTCTGCCTCAGCTCTCGCTTTGTATCCAACGCCCACAATCTTAAGAAATCGGAAAAATTTGGCTTCCATTTTGACACCTTAACTACCCTGAGATGAAATAAGAGGCGTAAATTTGTTATATCATTGTTGAGATAAGAAAATGTTATGAATTGGAAAACAGAAAAAACATCTACAGTAAATACCCTTTGAAAAACATTGTTCTTGAAGCAAATTAAGTATATCATTTGAGAAAGTCTAACTTTAGAAAGCTTCTTGTTTCATAGAATACTACAAAATATAATCACGCACAAAGCAAAAGGTTCGATTAACAGCCCCGAGCAGTCAAGCACAAAGCATAAGAGAAAAGGCTTCAGACATTTGCTGAAAAGTTCATTAGATCTCACATTCATCAAACCAATCATGGATCAGGCAATTGATTCACTAATTCGATTACTGAGAAAATCAAATCGCACATGCGATACAATCATAGTTGTTAAAGGCGAGCGAAAGGAAAGAACTCACTCTTAAGCAACCCAATAAAGCAAGGCACTCAGAACCTCGTGAAAAGACAAGTGAGTAAAACTCTCGTAAGTTTGCTGATCGTCAGCAAGACTTAGTTTATCCTCCCACTAAGGCGCTAAGGGGTCTTAGTTAGAGACTAGGCTCAAAGCGCAGAAAATAATATATATATATATATATATATATATATATATATATATATATATATATATATATCAAGGTTGTAAAAGACGCTAGCCGCTAGTCACACGGACAAGGGCCTTAGGGATTAATCGGATTTGAATTTTTGAATTTTTTGAATTTTTATTAAATAAATTATTGTATAAATACAATTAAAATATGAATTCTATCTAAAACAACCCAATATCCAAACAAAGGTACTGAAATTTCAATATACACATCAAATTGACTCAATGTACATTGTATTAAAACCGACAATTTCTTAAGACAAAGAGCGAACATCGCAGCAATTTAACAATAATATAAAGACTTCCCTGAACTCTATAAAATCACAGCAATTTAAGAAATAATATGAAAACTTCCCTGAACTCTGTGCAAAGAGCGAAAATCACAGCAATTTCTTAAGACACTGAAAACTTCCCTGAACTCTAAGGCACCAACTCAAAGCTGAAACTTGCATGCTAAGCTCATGAATAAAAAAAAAGTACCACTATATGTAGGACCATAAGATAGCATAGCAACATAAATTTAAAAAATAAGTTAGATAATAAGGGAAATATTGTAAAATGCTAATACTAATACTAAAGTCCTCAGTTGTAGTTGAAAGAAAATGACAAGTTAAATCTAAGACAACTCTAGTTCAACTACTCGAGCATCTCTACACTGGAATTGCCCATATCAAGAGTACTGGTAATTGCTTCAGTAATTAAACTTTGTAGCTCACTCAAACACACCTTTTCCATTAACTGATAACAATCAGGGACTCCGGAGTCGCCCCGGTCTCTCAAGTAACAAGAAACTAAAAGCCTAAAGGCCATAGTTCCCCTGCAACCCAACAATGCAATAGAAAATTCATTCATTATTTCTGTTTAACAGATCATCTAGGATCCAAATCCTTCCCTGAACTGAAACTGCTCTTGGAATGAAGAAAGCAATTACAGGAGTTTCATATCCTTCATGTACATTTCCAAGAAATTTTCTCACCTAAATTGCCTAGGAATCTTATTTGACAAAAGCTCAGATAAGGTTTAAGATCCATATAATTACAGCAGAACAGAAAACAGTCAACGTTACAACAGGTTATCCCCAGAGTTCCTTCATAAACATCATTTTACTATAATAAACTGAAAACTAACCATGAATACCCGCTAAGGCACCAATTTAATGCTACACAATTTAATAAACAAATTCAATGCTACACTACAGAATCAAAAACAAGAAATAGAATCAAATTTCATCGCACTTTTTAGGTTTTCTAGAGGCTTCAATTTTTGGTTTTAGGAATTAGGATATTTCTGAATGCACAAATATATGAAAAACGCTGCAAAAATAGCAAGGCTGCGATTTGCGGCTAGCTCCGCCTAACGTCGCTTCATTCCACCTCAGTCCATCTAGCTCCACCTAGTTGGAAATAAATCGGCTGTTCCGATTTGAACCGCCCGATTACTGAAAATCATATCGGTGTTGTAGATATCGCTGCCTAGGCGGAAGCCTAGCCCGATTTTTAGAACACTGATATATATACATATATATATACACTCTATTACTAGTTAAAGCATATCAATATTTGGGTGCCTTCTATGCTTACTTTGTTTTTAACAAAGTAAGCTTTACTTTGTTTTTCCCACCATTGGATGAGCTTACCTTGTCAAAGTTCATCACCATCCAATGATGGAAAAAACAAAGTAAGGATTACTTTGTCAAAAACAAAGTAAGCATAGCCTAACCCCAATATTTGATATCAATATCACAAATACTCTACTACTAGTTAAAGCGTAAACCAAAAAAATGCACTTATGACCACACAAATGAGACAAAACCACATAAAAACATAATAATAATAATAAATGTCAAAAACACCAAGTTAAGTTCATACTTCATAGAGACATTACATATACTTAACGTCTTAACCTAAGTACCTAACTAAATTGATCAACCTGCAACCTCTCACTATACTGTATATCCTCCGTAGATAACCGTGGATAATTGTCTTTTCCAGTTGTTGAATTCTTATTGAATTCTGTAGAGTATTTTCCCACTTTGTTTGAACATCAACTTTGAACTTTCAACTAGAATTAATAGAATTATTTGTCCTAATACATGTTCAAGATGATAATGTACATAAAGGAGTTATCATCTGCATATTGTTTTTGGGTTTTGGATTTCTCATTGAAATAAAGGACCACAAACTAGTCCATCCTATAAAGGGCGGTCCGGTGCATTACGCGTCCCCGCTTAAGCGAGGGTCCGGGGAGGGGTCCCACCACAAGGGTGTACTGGGAGCAAGAATTCCCCTGCCAATTTTTTTGGCAAGAGGCCGCTCCTAAGACTCGAACCCGTGACCTCTCAGTCACACGACAACAACGTTTACCGTTGCGCCAAGGCTCGCCCTCAAACTAGTCCATCCTATGTAGAAAAAAAATTGGATAACGATTGAGGGCTTTGATTTTTTTTTTCACACAATCAATGGTTCAATAACACAAGGGATGATTAAGCCTAATTACTCTGTTATTCACACACAATAATTAGAAAAGGTTTACAATGTTAGCACCCTAGGACAGATAAACCATGAAAAATACGAGCCAAAAATGCATGTCTACTGCATTACATTGAGGGCTTAGAAGTCTATACTAGTTTAACAAACTGAATTGGAAACATAGATTCTCCATAGCAAATAACAGATATAAACTGAAACAAGTACTAAGCAAAAAATTTGAATTAAGAGCAAGTAACAAACTATCAGAAACATGGAATGGGGGCTACAAAATCAGACACTGATGAAAAAGAATAAACTGATAAAAAAAAACCTTTAGTCACCAATACAAAAGAAGAAGAAAATGAAAATGAACAAATTTCGCCTAGACTGAGTTCCTGAAATGGAGCAATTTAATATCAAGGATGGAGAATCCACACTATTTGAGTTAGAGAAACATCAATTCAATAACTAATTTATCTCTAATAATTAACAAAACAAAATTAACAACAAAAACAAGTAACTAACTAATAGCAATCCCTAATTTAACTAAAACAAATATACGCAAGAAAACCCCTAAATAAATAAAAAAATCAACTAACCTAACTCTCTCCAGTTGCCGATCGTCTGCTCCTCGTCTCCGGTCGACGGTTCTACGCCTCTGACGCCTCTCTCCGGTCGACGTGGTTGAGATTGGTCTTGCTCGCCTCCTATGCTCTCTACCTCTCTCTCTCGTTTTTCTTTGTTTCTCTAAGAAATAGAGTCTGAATAATCTGATTCTCTTGTTATTATTTTTAAGTTTGCACGGTAAAACGACATAGTTTTCCATGCCAACTTAAAAAAATTAGGACATAAGGTTAGTTTGGTCCGGTTCAGTTTAAAAACCGAATAAATATGATAAGACAGAACCAAATAAGATGAATTTTTATGAATCGAACCGAATAAATGGTTTGATCAAAATCAAACTGAATCAATTCGGTTCGGTTCATGTTTGGACTAAATAAAAAATTATGTAATAAATTTAGTTTTTCCAATTTATATTTGTTTTGTACTTTTTTCAACTATAAAAAAAACTAAAAAAAAAATAACTATTAAAATAGCTGTAATGATAAGTTCAAGTTCTAACGTATGCAGAAAGCTTTAATTGGGAGATGATCTATTTAAAAGGTGTCTGATGAGCCTCGAACCGAGAAATCGGATAAACTACGCAAAAACAATTATAATCTCTTCCCAAGCAACAACTGTAATAAATACTAAATGTTTTCTTTTTGGTAGATAACAGAAAAACAAGAACAAACAGCAACAGAATCGAAAAAAAATCAAGAAACCAGAAGCCTCAAACAGGACCTGTCTGCACGATCTTCATAAAGAAGATGAGATAACAAGGCAGGAGCTGTCTGTAACACCGTAATACCTATCGCCAGACCGAGGCAAGAAAATCTACACACTTATTACACTCCCTGTAGATGTGGCACACCGCAATATTCTCAAACCGAGACATAAGGGATTTAATACCCCGAATTAAAGCACGAGCCGGGTGATGAAGAGGCGTATCTGAATTAACCAAACTAAGCGTATCTGAATTAACCAAACTAACCGTCTGAAGACAGGCAGACTCTGCAATCAACCTCCGACAATTAGAATCCAACACTAACTTAAGACCAGCATGTATCCCCCGCAGTTCAGCAGTTAAAATATCACCCTGACCAACATTTTGAGTAAACCCCCTACACCAGTTCCCCGAACTATCCCTAATCACGTCACCTGAAGCAATCTGACCCGTCAAAACATTAGAGGAGCCGTCCACATTGAGTTTAAACCAGTCCCTATCCGCTTTTTGCCACTGAAGCAATTTCCGCCTGCCTCCCCCTACAGTCAACTTCGGCCAGACCTCCCAAGCCGCAGTAACACCATGCAAAGTTCTATGGATCGAAGCAATTCGATCACCCGGGATGCCTTCACCATTACCAAAAATCTCTAAGTTCCTCCAAGTCCAAAGTTTATGAACCGTCACAGCAAAAAGACTCACCCAGTTCTGAATCCCAAACATTTTATCAGAGCCCACCATACAGTCAATAAGCCAAGATTCTTTAGCCATCTCAAAGAACCACCCCCACGAACTCGGTGGAAGAAGCCCATGCCAAATAAGAACGCCCACAGGATAGTCCCTGAGCACATGAATAATAGACTCAGGATCCCTATGGCAAATAGAACAAACATCCACCTCACTCAAATGTCTTCTTTTCTGCCCCAAATTAGTGAGAATCATGTCATGAAGACATAGCCAAAGGAAAGTCCGGATACGACGAGGGACTTTAATCTTCCAAACCGCATCAAACCGAGCATCCACCTCCGCACCACCTCAATCAGCAATGAAAAGAGAATACGCATCCTTGCAAGTAAAATTACCATTAGAAGAATTAACCCATCTAGACATGTCTCGGATGTCCGAATCACGAGCCGTAAGGACACATCTCAGACACAACAACGTAGGGATATCCAAATAGTGCTCAATTTTACACCAATTCCAACTCCCACTATCATCAAACACATCACTCACTTGCCAATTGAGGTCCTCATCCTCCACCCTACGCACAGCCAACTCACGAAGACAGGAAGAACCCAGCCACCTATCATCCCAGAACGACGTAGATTTCCCATCCCCTATACTCCAAACCAGACCCTGTAAAAAACAATCAAAGACTGATTGTAAACTACGACAAATATGGGATCGACGACTGGCAATTGAAACCGATCCCCTAAAAATAAGATCCTTCCTATATTTTGTAGATAGAACTCTTGCCCAGAGTGTGTGGGGCTCTTTCCAAATCCTCTAGAGAAGCTTAAGAAGGAGAACCATATTCGAATCAACCGCTTTCCTAACACCAATCCCCCCCACACCTCTTCGGTTTACAAACCGAATCCCAATCAACTAAATGGATTTTATTATTCTCCCCTGTATGGCCCCAAATAAAAGCTCTATTCACTTTATCAATCCTACGCAAATTTCCTTTAGGGAGCATATTCATTTGCATCACATGATTAGCAACCGTCGAGGTGACAGACTGCACAAGCGTAATCCTCCCGGCCAGAGAAAGATTATTAGCTTTCAAGAACTCATTTTAGAACTAATAATATCCACAGTATCCCTGAAGCTATTCTTATCCACTCTTCTTCCTAAAAGAGGAACACCAAGATACTTTCCCAAGCAATTAGTTAAAGGGATAGAACACGACAAACTCAACCTACGCGCAAGGTGATTAGAGACGTTTTTAGAGATCATCATTCTAGACTTTTGGATATTAACCTTCTCACCAGATAAAGAACAAAACTCATTTAGGACCTCCATAAAGCCACTAACCTACTCCAAATCAGCCTCTAGGAAAATCAAAACATCGTCAACGAAGAAAAGATGACTAATCTCCGGACCCCCTCGGACAAGCTTGATAGGATTAATTTTCTTTAAAGTAATCGCATGCTTTATCATATGGTCCAGTCTAGCCATACATAGGACAAAAAGATAAGGGGACATCGGATCTCCCTGTCTGATTTCGCGAGAAGGATAGAAAACTGAAGTCGTCTCCCCATTAATAGCTACCTGCATCGAGCTCGATTGCACACACTTGTCAATAATCTGACACCAAAACTCTGGAATCCCAGCAAGCCGAGTGGTTTCAAACAAAAATTGCCAGTCGATCCTATCGTAAGCTTTCTCCATATCAATTTTAGATTTAAAAGTTGTTCGAAGACAAGTTCACATTCTGGTAGTGGATCCGGCGATCTCTATTCCGAAGATTCATTGAGAAGAACTAGCGGCTGAAGCGCCCTAGGGTCTGACAAACCTACAAAGTTTGAGGAAAGGATTGACAACCCGGAACTCAAATTAGTTAAAATGCTATCCATGTTTCTTCTTCTCTGTTAACTTGTGAAGATTCACAATTCTATAATAATACATTTATTCTATTCAATATATTCTTCTGTTGTTACTTTGATGTTATTCTGACAAAATGATTTTCGAAGTAATGTTCTGGTGTTTTCAGTAAAATGTTTTACACAAATATAATTACAAGGAAACTTTGTTGAACACTTAAAAGAATTAGGATTTATGGATGATATGATCGGTAACTCGGCTTATCAGACATAAAAAACCAATTTGATTAAGGTAGTGATCTTGCCCGATCGTAGGAAGATCGTCTGTAGTTCAATGCCTATTAACTGTGTAAATTAATAAATTGTTACATGTTTATAATCTTACCAAAGTTATAGTTGCTTTCTTTGCTTAATGTGAGTAAGTTTCATATACTTCTTATTCTAACACAAAAGTTTCTGCCTTGTAATTAATTCTCAAGACAGAATTGCACTCTAAGTTCAACATATTATTCTCATCTAATCCAAACCAATACAAAAACTAATTAAACGATTTTCTATAGTATAAACCTAAGACGTGAACTAAACTAAATTTAAATAAGTTTTCATAAAAAGCGTTCCATGTGGGTTCGATATCTTTTATTACTACAAGCGAAACCGTGCACTTGCGGAAATCGCTCAACAATCAAACATGTGATTCGGTGGAATAAGTTTAAACACTTAAAAGATCTTTTCAAAAAATCAAAGATATATGATTCGGTGGAATAAGTTTAAACACTTAAAAGTATCTTCTCAAAAGATCAAACATGTGATTCGGTGGAATAAGTTTAAACACTCACTACAAGAAAAATAGTAATTACCAACCAAAAATCTGGTTGCTAAATCGGTTTCTAATACGTTTTTGCAACCAGATTTGTATTTTTAGCAACCAAGCTCACTTCATCAACTACGAATGAGTGAATTTTTGGACAGCTTTTTTATATATATTTTTCTGGTAATAAACAAACAATATAAAATGAATAAACAAAATATATTTAGAAGTAACAATAAAGTTATACATACTCTTCTAAAAACTAAAATTATACATACACTGAACTAAATTTATAACTAATAGTAAGTTCTAAAGGTTTCATAATAATATGTGATCACCAAAATGAGGGTGGGGAGTAAGAGTTCGATATCCACCCTCTTTCAAAAAAACAATCCTCTCGAAGTCCTAAAGTCGGTCAGGAGTGATTTGGATTTGCTTTAAAGATGTATAGACCGAAGATGAGTGTGTATTAGCATAAGAGGTAGATGCACTTTTAATGTTGGGACTTGAAGAAAAAGAGTTGCTCTTGTATTTCTAGGAAGCGACATACATATGAGATGCAGCTGAAGCTAGTCCAGAAATCCCTCCATCTCTATTAACCCCTCCACAAGCCACATAGAATGCTTCTGTTTGATTAATGGCTGCCTCAAGTTCAGTAGGTGTCCGTTCAACTTGTTTTTCTTGTTGTTCAATAGTGTTCTGATACCCTGCCTACATTTAATATGACACAAAAAATTAAAAATATGCATCGATATTCTATTTAATGAACACAAACATTTGTATACATTCTTAACTAGTAATCCATTCCACTAAAACTAATAATCCATTAGTATATATTTTTTACCTGTTAACATGTTACACAAAACTCACTAAATCCTGTCAACATTTTAAACAAAAATATAATATAAGTAAATGAAAACTTATAATCCATTCCACTAAAAATCCTCATATCAACAACATGTTACACAAAACTAACATATTGCCATATATACTGTGTCTAAAACTGAATAGTCTCTAGAATAAATAAACATGTCCAAAAGCTATAATGCCACTGCTCTTGCTTCAAAGAGAAAATGCTTTTAATGATGCCCACAAAGATAAGATAAAATTCATGAAACGAAGTATGATATAGCAGTAACCAATAAGATTGTGATTTAGAAGACTTATATATCAGTGCATATAACATTAACTGTGGTTTAAACTTATATGAAACATATGTAATATTTCAACACATACCTCTCCGGTAGAGTTCAGCACTAACGCTTGCACCAACTCCACTTCCACTTAACTCGTTACCTTCCATAACAAAGGCAATACATAAGATAAAGTGTGCAAGCCATGCCTTTTAAGCAAAAAAAAAAAAATAAAAAAAGACTTTGTACAAGGCTTATACCAAATTTCCATAAATCTAACTTTGTGTCCCTTTTTATGGTGTAGTTCATAAAAGCATGGGCATCACTAGAATCCCATGCTCCTGCACAAAAACCCTTCCTGATCTGGTGCCTTCCATAAAGAGCATTCAAGCTAAATGCAAAACAGACATGCACATTCAAAATGTCAATCATAATCGTATCACAAATATGTTAGTGTGTCGAACAATCTCTTCTTCCAGACTTCCTTTAAATATGCATTGATGAAACTGAAAACTTGAAAACTTGGAAGTAGAGCTAGTATAAATAAATGGGGAAAAAGAAAAAGTCTTAAAATAGTCTCGATGACAGAGAACTTTAGCCTAATTGGCCTTGATTGTCAAGCCTAAAAACTAAAAATAATATGTAATTCTGTATTACAGAACCATATTGCTACATTGCCTTGATTGTCGAAGCCCTTGCAACATCTAGGGGGAGATGGTACCTGGGTTAAGTACCTGACTGAGAGATCTAGCAACGCACAGAGGAAAATCAAGTGGCCTGCCATAGGGCGCAAATGTCGTAATCCATTGACACAAATAGTTCATGCGAGAAAATCTCAGTTTCTTTGGGTCATGGAGATAAGTTTTCTATAAAATTAAGATGTAAAATGAACGAAGATTTTGTGCTAAACAGAGGAAGAAGCTCAAACAGAGTTAAAGTTCGAATTTAGAACTTCAATTTTTCTACTGAATTTTCGAAAGCTAATTTAAGATAGATCTATAAAAAAGATAAGATAACCCACCTTAGAGCAGTTACGAATTCAGTTGAGGTGACCGGTGGAGAACTGAGGCGATTCGCGGTCGGCAAGAGATGGAGAACTGGGGAAGAGAGTTACGATGATCGGCAAGTGATGGAGACTTGAGGCGAAGAGGGTTACGGCGGTCTCTGAGAGATTGAGAACTGAAGAAGACCATGGAGGCGAGGAACGAAGATAGTGGATGGAGGCGCAAATGAGAGAAGGAAAATTGAAAAAACCCTAAAACTTTACTTTACTCGTTTATATTATCAAATTATAAAATAATAGTATTAGTTTTTATTTGTATTAGTTATAGATAGATATATTTGAAGTGGTGCCGGGTACTAATATTAAGTAATTTATAGTGTAGTTTTTTTATAAATAAATATTATTAACCCAAATAATAAGTATTATAATATTATTTAAATCCAATATAGCAAATTATAATATAAAAAAATAAATATCAAATTATAACTATTAAATATAAATAATATTATTAACTTAAAACTATGTACATTTTGATTTAGAACCTCCAAAATTAAATTATATTTATGAGTTTATTTATGAACTTGACCGAACTTCGAGTCGTACATCGAACTGTTCATGATAGCGGCGCGACTCATTTGTAGTGCTAACAGTTGGTTTGGAGAAATGAAAATCAGGTTTATAAACAAGTGTTCGGGTTTAGTAAAATTGAAATTTAGGGCAAATATAATTGCAACCAGAAAATATATGTTGAGACAGATCCGGTTGCAATATTTGCAACCAAGAGAATTTTGCAACCGTATTTTTGTTTCAAATGTATTTAAGAAATCTAATCATTTCCTTTGCAACCTATGGCAATGACTTGCAACCATATTGGTTGCAATTTTGCAACCGATTTTAATCTGGTCTCAAATATTGGTTGCTAATTACCGTTTTTCTTGTAGTGACTTAAAAGTATCTTCTCAAAAGATCAAACATGTGATTCAGTGGAATAAGTTTAAACACTTAAAAGTATCTTCTCAAAAGATCAAACATGTGATTCGGTGGAATAAGTTTAAACACTTAAAAATATCTTCTCAAAAGATCAAACATGTGATTCGGTGGAATAAATTTAAACACTTAAAAATATCTTCTCAAAAGATCAAACATGTGATTCGGTGGAATAAATTTAAATACTTAAAAATATCTTCTCAAAATATCAAATGTGTAATTCAGTGGAATAAGTTTAAACACTTAAAAATATCTTCTCAAGAGATCAAACATGCGATTTGGTGGAATAAGTTTAAACACTTAAAAAATATTCTCAAGTTCAACATGCAATAAAAGAAGAAACAACAAAACTCTTCATAAAATGCAAAATATGGCGAACGAAGGAAAAAGTCCCACGAGGCGAATGCCTAGATGGCAAAAGTAAAGCCTATCAAATGGTGAATGATGCAAAGAACGCCTAAGAAGAAGCCCGATGTGGCGAATGCAAAATATGGCAAACAAAAAAGCCCCACGAGGCGAATGCCTATATGACAAAAGTAAAGCCTATCAGATGGCGAATGGCGCAAAGAACTCCTAAGAAAAAGCCCGATATGGTGAATGCAAAATATGGCGAACAAAAAAAGCCCCACGAGGCGAATGCCTAGATGGCAAAAGTAAAACCTATCGAATTGCGAATGGCTCAAAGAACGCCCAAATAAAGCTACAATTGGCGAATCTTCTTCATCAAAAGCAATGAAGACTCGTCTTCATCCAAGATAATGAAGCATCGTCTTCATCAAAGATAATGAAGTCTCGCCTTCATAAAAACAAAGTAAAAATAGTTTGGAAAATAAGTAAACGCTAAAAAGGCAAGTGCCTAGAGTACCAAAACCCAAAAAAGCGAATAATGTTTAAAATGGGGAACAAAGCTAGAATGGCGAATGTCTAGAATGACGGTAGAACTATGTGGCTTTAATTCCTAAAAAATTAATAGGGTACGTATGAAGCTTGACAAAATAAGAAATTATCAAGTCCAAGCCAAAAAGATTGGTATATTTTGATAAGTCGAGAAAAAAGAGTTTTTTGAGTTACACTCCCGAACACTTTCATTGGCTTATTTGATGCTTAGAAAATTTAAGTGACGTGTCCCATTCCTACTGGTCTGGGGAAATATGTTTAATGGAAAAACATTAAATATAAAACACGCTTTATACAGTCCTAAAGAGATTTTTAAAGGGAGCTTCTGATAACAGCTCAAATTATTCTAGAATGAGGAAACAACAACAACAACAAAGCCTTAGTCCCGAAATGATTCGGGGTCGGCTAACATGAACCACCATATAAAACCGTGAAATTAAGCCGTGTCAGCGACACAAATTCGCTCCCTCCACTCCGTCCTATCCACTACCATATTTTCCTCAATACCCAGTAAACTCATATCACTCTCGATCACCCTCCTCCAAGTTTGCTTAGGTCTTCCCCTACCCCTCACCACTACATCCCTTTGCCACTCTTCGGTTCTCCTAACCGGTGCATCAAGCGCTCTACGTCTCATATGGCCGAACCACCTTAGTCGGTTTTCTCTCATTTTATTCTCAATAGATGTGACCCCTACTTCTGTCCTAATTATTTCATTACTCACCCGATCCTTTCTCGTATGACCACACATTCATCTCAACATACGCATCTCCGCTAATGACATCTTATGGATGTGGCAGTGTTTCACTGCCCAACACTCCGTACCATATAACAATGCTGGTCTAATTGCCGTCCAGTAGAATTTTCCCTTCAATCTATTAGGCATGTCGGGGTCACAAAGGAAACCCGTATCACTCATCCACTTCGACCACCCAGCTTTAATCCTATGAGCAACATCTCCATCTACTTCTCCATCCATTTGGATAATAGATCCTAAATACCGGAAGCAATCCGAGGCCTGAACAACTCTATCATCTAGGGTGATTGTCCCTGCCTCCCTACTTCTATGGCCGCTAAACTTACACTCCAAATATTCTGTCTTACTTCGGCTCAACTTAAAGCCTCTAGATTCTAGAGTTTGTCTCCATAGTTCCAACTTCCTCTCCACTCCTTCTTTCATCTCATCAACCAACACAATATCATCTGCAAACAGCATGCATCATGGTATACCATCTTGAAGTGAACTTGTTAGTTCATCCATAACGATGGCAAAAAGAAATGGGCTTAGTGCGGAACCTTGATGCACTCCAATCGTAATAGGGAACTCTTCAGTCTTCCCAACACTAGTACGTACACTCGTGCATGCTCCCTCATACATGGGATTTATGCATGATTAATATGGAATTAATGATAATTAATGCAGGAGTCACTAAACCGTTATCAAGGAGAAACCTCCGATATTGATGATACTAACAACTCCATTAATACTGAAACCATCGAGTATAACTAAAGTAACATCAAAACCCACATTCAAGGATAATAAATGGAATTAATGCGATTGTTACAGAATTGCATATAAATATCCCATCTTCATGGGATCAAAGGTACACACATTATTCTAACCTTACTTTTGTGATTATAATTTATTCTCTTAAGAATATTACTGACTTAGACATCGGAGTGTTCCTGGCCGATCCCAACGGCGTCTCACAAGGAAGTGTTCCGATCAAGGAATTTTTCACAAGTTATCAATATGGAAACAAATAAACACATCCGTTCAAAAGCACCACGTGAATGGTAAGTAATTAAATTTTTTGTCAGAAATATATATTTTTTCTTCTTTATTTTCCACTTGACGACAAACCACCCTCAACGAATTTATTTATGATTTTCGGACAAAAGAATCATAAATGAAACCAAAATTAAACTATTATGAGTGTAATTAATGGAAGTAGACTTTAAAGTACGTCCATTAATTATACTCATAATTATTTAACTACCATACATACTTAAAAAAAATAAAAAATAAAGATGTTATATAAAGTATTAGGGTTTTTGCTATCGTTAGAGTTCTTATTAATTTTAATCAAACTCAGGTCTTCCATGCATATCGTGATTGGGTTACTGATGGTTTATCGAGGATGACACATAAGTTTCCCTTTGGGTGTCTATTCTATCTACACCTTCGGGTTCTTTAGCTCAATGCATGCTTGATGATAATTTGTGTGTTTCGCTTTCTAAGATGATTTTGGACTAATGTTTATTTTTGTTTTATTTGTGATAGTTAAACAATTGTGAATGTAATTAATGGAAGTAGACTACTTCCATTAATTAAACTCGTAATTATTTAACTATCATAAATAGAACAAAAAAAACAAAAATATTGTATAAAGTAACAAAGTTCTTGCCATTGTTAGAGTTATTTCTAATTTTAGTCAAACTCAGGTTTTCCATGTGTATTATGAAAGTAATATGATTGTTGACGATTTGGTGAGAATGAGATATGAGTTTTCTCTTAAGGTGTTTACTCTGTCTACTCCTCTAGCGTCATTGTCTTTGAATCAATACCTGCTTAATGATAACCTGGACGTTTCTCTTCCAAGGATAATTTATGTTCCGTTTGTTTCGTGTTTTCTTAAAAAAAATGGAAGTACACTTTAGTCCTGTTTGGCAAATAGCTGATAGTTGTTAGCTAATGGCCCTGTTTGGGAATTAGCTGTTAGCTGATTACATTAGCTGATTTGACTAGCTGTTTGTGTAGACATGTTTGGTAAAAATTAGTTGATTGATAATAGCGGTTTGTGCAAAAAGATGATTAAGGGCATTAATTTTGGCGCAGGAGAAGAGGGAGTCTATCTATTAGGGTTAAAGAAGTCCATTAATTTTAATATTGCAAAACGCTAATTGAAAAAGCTCCTAAAAGGAGCTTTTTCTAAATTAACGTTTTCATCCCAAAACTCTCTCCACCAAACACTCCAATCAGCGATTTCAGTGGTCAAACCTCTAAAATTGGTCAAAACCGTTCTTTTTATCTCAAAACGCTCTTTACCAAACAGGGCCAATAGCTTATTACATTAGTTGTTAGCTTATTACCTTTTTTGTTAGCTGATTTGACTAGCTGTTTGGACTAGTTGATTGTGTAAATTTGTTTGGTAAAACTTAGCTGATTACTAATAGCTATTTGTGTAAAATGACAAATAAGAACATAGTAAATCATTTAAAAGAAATGAAAAAAAAGCATTTTATCAAAATTAGATTTTTAAATCTAATAAACTCTTTCAAATATGTGTTGATCATAATGATCAGAGGTGTCAAACCTCTAAGTTTAGCCTAAAAATCTATTTAAAAATCCTAAACAAAATCCAACCAATTAATTGACCGGCCCAAAGAAACCGGTCCAAAAGTGAATCATTTGGGCGGTAATATACATTTTTCAAACGCTGAAAGAGGCGGCATCCGCCATTCTCTTCCTCCATTCCCTCCCTTTTATACGTTTCTCTATCTCTGGTTGAAAACCCTAATTTCTGGTCACAATTTGATCTCATAATTAAAACTTCGATTAAAACCAGATGGGTGAGAATGAGAATCGCGTTAATCTCACTCTCTCATCATCCAAGAAGCGTGCTTCTACCGCTACTCATTCTCTGCAACACTCTAAGAAGCGGGTTCCGCTTGGTGAACTTACTAACTTACCTTGTATTAATTCTACTAGGAATTCCGATTTCCTGAAGATCCAAGAATGCATACTGAAAGAGGGCGATTCGTCGACCGTTGAGTTGATCCAGAGCTTGGGCGTTGATGCCAGGGAGAAGAATGTACATGAAATGAAGAAGATGAGTCCGGAGGATCCGGAGAACTCGTCGAATACTGAGTCTACTCATAATTCGGACGTGGAGACCAGTCAGCAGATAAATTTCAGAGTAAAGGCAAGGGATGAAAATCAAAATGATGTAGACAGCTCGCCGATGTCGACACAGGATATGGATTTGATGAAACCTTCTTACTCATCATCTATGTATGGGTATCTTCATTCGTTGGAGGTATAAATTCATTAATTCTGTGTTGTTTGAGCTAAGCTGATATCTATTGAGAAATGAATTAGAACAAAAGAATTTAAGAATTTGCAAATTAGCCCTAAATTTTAATGAGGATCACCTACTGTATCTTTATTCTGCTCTAGAAAATTATTATTAGCTGGTTTTGCTTAGTTAGATTTTTGATGCTGTTCAAGATGTGAGTCTCGAGAAATAAATGAAATTCAAAAAACTGTTTCAGTACCTATCCTCTCCGTAATCTTCCCATCCAAACAGAATAATAATTGGAATATATACTCTGTTTTTTTTTCCGTCTTCTATAGATTCAGTAGCGTACTTCTGACATTTCAATTTGAGCATTTCAACATATATATAGGGATATAGAATTCTCATAGACTTAAAAATGATGGGTGGTTATTTAGATGGAAGAAAAAAGAAGATGCTTGCCAAATTACATCACTGCAGTACAGACTGATATTTCAGTGAGAATGCGAGAAATTCTAGTGGACTGGTTGGTTGAGGTTGCAGAAGAATACAAGCTTGTCTCTGATACCCTTTATCTCACTGTATCATATGTTGATAGATACCTTTCTTCACAAGCTCTGAGCAGGAACAAGCTGCAGCTTCTTGGTGTTTCTTGTATGCATATTGCCTCGTAAGTAGCTAACAATTAACAACTCTCTCTCTCTCTTTCTTTTCTTTTGGAGATTGTTCATATTATTGGATGTATTTCTTGGTTTGTTCATATAGGAAGTATGAAGAGATCAGTCCTCCAAATGTTGAAGACTTCTGCTACATAACAGATAATACTTACAAGAAGGAAGAGGTCAGTGTCTATCCTCAGGAATTGGAAAAAATGTATTAAACCAATATGAGTATGGCTGTTAATTTCTGACATAACAATCTGTTTGACTTGACTCGTTTGACACGAGCAATCAGAAAGGGTCACGGAGGATCGACTGACCCTCCGGCCAACCTGAAACCCCTAAAAGGGTGGTTTTTGAAGGGAACCGTACCTGCGCTGCCTCGGCTGAGAGTCCCCAACCATGGCTTCTCTTCTTCGAGAAACTTTTCGTTAGACGAATTGCATGCAACCAATAAATATATAATTAAAAAAGTGTTATTTTTTTTGAGAAATCTCACGGTTGGTATATTTTTTAATTCAATCAATTAATTCCTTACTATTAGGAAGGATTATTGAATATGTATTTATATATATTTCCTATTTACCTTTTCATTTTCTAGCTTTCTTTCATTTTAATTCCTTTTTTAATTTTCAATTGAATTTCATGGATTAATTGGTGCAGTTTTTGTTAAGAAAATATTAAGAGATCAACAGAACGCGAATTCGCGAGCTTTGAATACAAATTCTACTATGCAACTTTGACATGAAGATGTATTATAACTTTTAATATTTATAGTAATTTAATTTTGGTGTAATTTTTTATTAATTTTTTAAGAAGTCAAATCCACAACCTCCATCTCTCATTTCAGAGTGTACTAATTGAACTAGGCTCCTTTGATTTAATTTTGGTGTAATTAAGTATATGATGGTGATAGAAAATGAATTGTTTAAAGTTTTTAGATAGAAATATATTAATTCTCATTATAGGTAAACAAATACCATTTACTAGCATTTATGATAGGATATATATTTTATAGTGTTTATTTTATTTTTATAAATATATTTATTAGTATTTAAAAAAAAATTATACACATTGGAGCTCCTCCGAAGTTTCGGTTTTGGCTCCGCCATTGTTTCACACTATTATTATTTTGATTACATTTATGTTATATATAACGTTGAATATATAAATCATATGCTGCTTGTTACATGATAACCCTTTTTTTTTTGAAGCAAAATATCATTAATGAGTCAAAAGCCGGCAAAAGTTTAATACAGAAAGGGAAAACCCACTAGGGATATTATCAAAGTAACACTGACTAGCAACTTGAGAGGTCGCTCTAGCAAAAGCATGAGCTAAACCGTTTGCTTGTCTTCTAATGAAACGGATAGTGTAACCGTTTTGAGATGATAAAAGTGTGCGACATTGCCCAATAATATCACCAAATTAACCCATTTTAAAACCCTAAATACTGAGTCTAGTTTTTTTTTTTGTTTTTGTTTTTTTTTTTCTGAAAGGAGTCTAGATTTTTTTGTTTCAGAAATCTATTGAGAAAATCTGTTTTGTTTTCTCCCCTCCTGAGATCTTGGAAACTAAAGTAAACTAAACTAAGAGATTGATTTATATTCTATTTTGTCTTTGCAGTTAGCAAGTATGGAGAAAGATGTTCTTGAATTCTTGAAGTATGAAATGGGCACTCCCACAATAAAGAATTTTCTCAGGCAAGAATACAGATAAATCATTACTAGATTTCCATTTGAGAATCTATTTCTCTCCTGTATACTATTTTTTCGAAGCAACTAACAAAAAAAAATGTACGTTGAAAATCCAGGATTTTAACAAAAGCTGCTCAGGAGAATTGTGAAGTAAGCAAGTTTTTTTTCCTCTGAATTCCAAATGTTTATTATTCCTTCCATTCTTATAAATGACGTTTTAGAGTCATAAGAAAATTCTTAAATATTTGACACTTTTTTTTATTATTTCATCTCTTTTTTACAATCTTATAGTTTTTTTTTTTTGAAATGTTTACAATCTTATTATCCTTAGTCGCTATAATGGACACATTTTTTAAGGGAGCAACTGAGGGTAGTTTTTATCTTTAAATAGCTTAATTAAGTGTTTCTTGGTTGTTGTGATTTTAACAAAAGTCATTTATATATAAGAATGGAGAGAGTACTAGATTTAATACGTAACTACACCTATATTTATTATTTTATTTTATTTATTTTGTCATTCCACATCTTACACTTGTCAAGTTTGGATCTTAGACGATCTTATTGATTTAATAGACTTCAAAATCGATATGAACTTGTCTATTTAAACTTTCACCTATACATATTTCATACTATGTCTGCGAACAAGGATGTCTGAAGTTCACAAGTTTAGGTGTATGATGGATCCACTTCCAATTATAAACAAATATAAATAGTGATAAGTTTATATGTGTAATTATATAATATATCCGTGCTTTCACGTGTATTTCCGCTAACTCAATATGCATGTACTTTACAGTCTACAAATTTGCAATTTGAGTTCTTGAGTTGCTATCTTGCGGAGTTAAGTCTGTTAGATTATGAATGTCTCCGCTTCTCATCATCGTTAATTGCTGCATCGGCTGTTTTCCTCTCAAGATTCACCATCCAAGCAAAAGAGCATCCGTGGGTAAGAAATTTATTCTATTACTATTTACCCCCAAAAGAACAAGGATATAAATCCGATTGTGCTCAGGGTCTTTGTTATTATGCTTATGTGGATGTAATAAATAATCCAAAATTTGGGGGTTTTGTTCTTGGAAGAGATGATGATAAAACATAGGAAACTAAGGTAAATACTTTGCAAAATTAACGAAACAATGATCTTGACATATGTAATTCATCATAATTACTCTAGATTAAAGCCAATAATATAGTCAAACTTATCCATGTCATCATTTCGTTAAATTTTTAAATGGATTTGTATTGATTTAGTCTTCACTGTAAAGTTCAAAGAATTTTATGTTACGAAATGAAATTTAGGAACCGTAATGTAATGTTAGTAGCGTCATAGTTTGGAGTCATGAATGCACCATATGAAAGTGTACAAAATTGCTTTAGTCAAGAAGTGAATAAGTTGCAGGATATTAAATGCAACTTCACTAATTTGTAGTCTTATCCTCTTCGTAACATTATTTTGCATATTTGCAGAATGCCTCGTTGCAACGTTGTTCAGGTTACAGGCCATCTGACTTGAAGGAATGTGTTCTTACCATTCATGACCTCCATTTAAATAAAAAGGGTAGCAATTTGAAAGCAATAAGAGATAAATACACTCAGCATAAGGTATTCCTTTTTGTCATCTTGGATTTTATATTTTGCCAGTATTCATATTTATTTCGTTCTTCATATTGGAAGCATAGAAGAAAGCCAATTTAGCCATATAAACACTAATTACGAAATAGAACAACCCATCTTAGGAGAATCTGAATGTGGTTGACAACCTTTTATGCATTTTGGAGAACCTTGAGCTTATCAGAAGTCAGAACAATGAACCATAATTGAAGGCCAATGGCAACTCTAAGTCATAAATCCTTTTAATAGTTTCTCTATTGTATATTTGGAGTCAAAGTTCCGTTTCAAGTAGGCATTCTTTGTCATGTTGGCATTCATAAAAGTGTGAAGAACTTTTAATAAAAAAACATAAATATTTTGAAATCACAAAATATGCGTAACTCTTGATTTTTGAATCAAATAATATGCAATGTGTAAACACGATGAACAAAATGACTTTCAAGTATACCATTTATAATGTTAAGAGGGAAATTACTCCATCAATCATAGATATTTCGTAACTTACCCCTTAATTTTGGTAATAAAGAATTAAGTATTGCTCTTGAAGTTAATGAAAAAGTTCAATTTTATCATCATCGTATAAATCGAAATAATAGCTCAATTTATCATTTTCTAAGAAATTTGATTGCTAATTTTAATCAGTATTTATTTGGAAAAGAGTAAATTTGAACTAAAATTTCTATTGTGAGTAAAGTTATGCTAAAATTTTCACTACGAGATAAGAGTAAAATTGATTTTTCGCAACAGTCTTATTGGCAAATATGACCATTATCCTTACATATTACAGGTTTTTGGGGGGAAACAACTCACATATTGTCACTAAATTGTAATTAGAGCTGTTAGTTTTCAATACGATTTATGTAGATAACTTACTTGGCACAATCCTTTCGATTTGACACAATCTTTTTTGATATGATTATCATTTTTCGTATGAAATATATATAGTTGACATAATTGAATTACTAATGGCAGCTATATTTCCTCTTCGTTTATTTTTGTTGAAACAGTTCAAGCGAGTGGCCACATTGTGTCCAGGTGTAGAAATCCCAATGTGTTATTTTGAAACTACAGGTAAATACAGTAGTATTACCAAAGAGCTTCAGTTTGAAGTTTGAGGTCTTGAATTTATTTCAATTGGAAAAAGCTCTGTTGAAAGTCAACTTCCGGTTGATTTTTAAGATTGGGGCTTGATCATGGAACGGAATACCCACAGTGCAGCAGCCATTACTAACTAATATCCTAAGTTACAATCCGAACTTTCATTAAACAAAAAAGAAGATACAATCCAAACTTGGAATACCTTTTTTCATCTTTTCTAATTCTAGCCCTGATGGTTGTAAATCTATTTTTCTTTTCTATCAATTTAATTTCAATAATATGAATTGTTTCTGTGTTTGATGCTGAGTTTTTTTTTTTGTTAAATTTTCTCTTATTTAGGAGCAATTTTTTCTGTTATTCTGTTTTGTTGCTTTGCTAAGTTTTAAGTGTTTTTCCTTGTTAATCCAAATTTCTATACTTTTTAAAGAAAAGAATAAAAAAATAAGAAAAAGATAACTTATGTTGGATATGGCTCATAATATCCAACGGGCTTATCCCGGAGTGGAGCGGAACGACGGGATAAGCCCATCTTGGAACGACATTGACAAGCTAGGATTAGTGGGCCGGGGGTGCGGCCCCCGCGGTATGGTACAAGGGGTATTTGAGTAATTTTATTACACACTATAAATACATGTAAACTGT
Organism: Euphorbia lathyris; assembly: GCF_963576675.1. NCBI lineage: Eukaryota > Viridiplantae > Streptophyta > Magnoliopsida > Malpighiales > Euphorbiaceae > Euphorbia > Euphorbia lathyris. The sequence goes on from NC_088913.1 coordinate 12,939,312, forward strand.
ATCTCTTTTACACGATCAATAAGAAATAAACTGTTCATCGCTTCCGGAGACGTAGGCAATTCAAAATTGCCGAACTTCGTTAACAAACCTTTGGTGTTCGACCTTTGCTTGATTATTTTGTTTTATTTAGCTTCGTTTTCAACAACTTCTTTATATGGTATCATGTTATGAACAAGGAATAAGGAAAAAAAAAAAATGGAAAAAGCAAGTGGAGGCTCTTGATTGATCTCCTACCATTTGATTCATTAAGTCTTTAATCTCTAATTTGGATGATTTAATCTTTTATTTTCGGTTATATTAGACTTTTGATAATGAAAATTGGTTTTGAATATAAAATTTGATTATATATTAAGTCCATGACTAATTATTTTTGAACACATTAAACCTTGTTTTTTAAACGGAGATATTAAGCTATTGATTTTTTTTTTTTTTACACATTAAGCCTCCTTTTGGATGATCGGATTACATGTATGATTCAAATTCTGTTTAGCAAACAAAATTGCAAGTATGTCATTGTTTTAATCAATGTTATCAGAACCTGACCGGACATTAAACCGGATTTATAGTTGGATCATAGGTCATTTGGTCAGATCGGTGAACTATGGAACAAGTGTGATTTGTGTTAACTTTTGTATCAAATTAATTTTTTAGTTTTTGATATTTGAATTTTTATATTTAATTGGAGAAAATTTTATTACATATATATATTATTTATAATATCATCCGGTTCAACTAATTCGAGTCAACTGATTGAACTCATTGACCTTTGGTCAAGTTATCAAACCGGTTCGACTTCTCATCTGATTTTCAAAACATTTATACAAACTCTTCTCTAGCTTACATACGTAATCTTCTTTTTCTTTTTTCTGGAAACCATCTGGTTACTACTTGTGTATTTCTTTTTCCAAATCACCATGAAGAAAGACCGTTTTTCATCTATTTTCTCAACCTCCAAGTCATGATTTACTACTAATTCTAGTACAGTACGAATGGATGTAATCTTCGCCACCAGTGAGAAAATCTCATCAAAGTCTATACTTTTTTACTGTATCCCTTCACAACAAATCGAGCTTTGAATATAGGTTGTGAATTAGCTTCTTCATTCTTGATTCTGAATATCTATCTGTTCTTCAAAGCCTTATGCCTTCAAACAACTTCACTAGCTTGAAAGTTTTATTCTCATGCAAGGATTTCATCTCATCTTACATGACGCCGATCCACTTATTTTTGTGTTTGTCATTGATGGCCTTTTCAAAGTTTTCTAGTTCTTCTCTATCGGTGACTAGGATATATTCATTTGGTGAATATCTAGTAGAAAGTTGAACAACTCTTCTAGATCTTGTTCGAATGGGAGAACTTTCTGGAACCGGTGTATTTGGGCCCAATGTATTTTGGAGATTCATTCAGTGTGTATTTTGAGGACTCATTCTACTTTATTTTATTTTTATATCTTCTAAACCAAAAACATAACATGCTAAAAGTTCGGTAATAATAAGAGATTTAATCCTAAAATGTTAATTGACACACTATAATATGCACACACTTTCACATAGATTTAAAAGATTCAATAATGCACAAGACAATATGGTGGAGTGTCGAGTAGGAAGCCATCAGATTCAGTAGACATTTTAGGGTTGCTTAATATTTCCTGTCGGGGGATATTGATGTTCTACATGCGTACTTAATTGTTTGAAATTAGGTAGATTTTCTGTAAGAAATTTTCATAATATTCCTAGACCTAGTCCAAGTGGTGACTCCATTTCCGACACTGAGATAAGGCCGCACTTTGAAAGCACCGCTAAAACTTTTGAAATGATTTATAAAACTATTCAACACGATGGGTCTAAATCATTAAGATATTCATCATTAGGAAGTTTGGGGATGATAATATTAGTGTTGAATTGTTTCAATAAAGTCCCTCATTAAAGGGTAAATTACACCCACAGCCAATGAACTTTACTCATACTTATAATCACAAAACTTTAAAATGCTAAACTTTACATTTTCTAATATTATGACAATTAAATTTCAATTAATGCTTTAAAATGACGGTTGATGGACCTTAAAATATAAAATTTCAAGAATCGATAATATTCTAAACAACTTTAATTCTTTAAATTTTTTGTTTTGAAGTCATCTAGGTGTTGTTTGGTTAGGAGAGAGAAATCACAAAATCCTGTGATTTTAAAAAATAAAAATTTTGATTCCATAATAAAAAATGATCATAAACAACTTTAATTTCTAAACATTTTCATTTTGAAAGCAAATCTTAATTGAAATTTAATGGCTATAATATTAAAAATCGTAAATATGATGATTTTTATGTTATTAAAGTGTGAAAACGAATTAAGCATAGAGATTCTTAGACATGAAAAGCATGCTCTCTTGTAAAATAAGTTGTTAAAACTACCTGAAATTTATCACCGTTTCAGGACTAAAATTACCCAAATATGAGTAACTTCAATTTTTTTTTTTCAAAGAAATGGAGTAAAACACATCAATCTCCGTAATCTGACATAAAATTAATCGCCCTAACTAAATACATGAATATTCACATGAACTTTAATGACCAAGTGAATTTGATCATTCACTGTTAGATCTAGATTTATTAAATCTAAGCCGCAAGATGCTTTGAATCTCCACCTTAAAATTCCAATAAGCTTAGATTTAATGGTGAATGACCAATGTATGGTCATTAAGATCTATGTGATTTTGATTTCCATTATGTAGCATCCTCCCATTACTAAGCTTCAATCCTTTCCCCACATTGTCAATATTAATCATTCTAACTCTAGTCCTAATAATACCAAAACCACTCAATTTATGAGTTTTAATCATCTTTATAATCGTAATTTCCTCTAAATTCGAACAAATCACAATTTGCTAGTAATTTTTTTTTTATTTCAAAAGCCCTAGAATTGAACCAGAACCCTCTATTCACTAGTGAAAAGTGGTACCATTCAACCAATCAATGACCATAATAATTAACAAGACATTCAAAAAAACACATTGAAAATAACAAGATTAAATTAGATTTTTTTTCCCAAAGAGGTCATATTGGACCAAAAAATTTTAAAAAAAATTCACAGATAGATGAAAGATTTGATGATTCTCCTATAGCATCTTTAAGAAGAAATGAAACTAAACTGTGCAACTCAATGGAGATGGAAAATTGGGGATTTTTCAAAAGTTACAACAATGGTTTATCCCTCAAAACAATGCTGGCAGACAATTTCCAGACATCATAACTTAACTGCTTACTGTGGCTATAAAACGAATCTAATTGTATCGTCACCCGATTGATTTCCTTCTTGTTACTCGTCTACTTGCTTGAGCTTTCTCACCTTTCTCGTTAGATAAATCAGTAGCTGGGAGCTTTTCGGTTTCCATCATTGTTGATTCCGGAGCATCTGGCTGATCCTCCGACGAATGCTTTCTCTTCCTAGGTCTTGGGGTGGTTTTGGATTGTGGTATAGTAATTTCCTGACTGCCTGGATCGGCGTCTTTTGCATCTACGTCGTGAGTTTCCATTGGGGAAACAACGGCCTTAGGTGCTTCCTCGCTTTGAGCTCCTCCATTAGATGTTGCACCTTTACCAACTGTTTCATCATGCTCAGGCTCAAGCGACTTGTTATTCGATGATTTAGGCACAGCGGAACCCTTTTCTGCCTTTTTTCTGACCGACCTTGCATCCATAGGTGATGGATGGTTGAAGCTCCACCGAGCATTGTCAAACCACTTATTAACCTGCCAAATACAATAACTTTCCGATCAAACACTTGCAGAATTTGAAACGAGAGGATTTAAAAAGAGGGAGCGCAAAGTTTGCAATCGGCAACAAGAAACGGTAAGACCTGCTGGAAAGTAATTCCTAACTCCTTTGCGAGACTTTCTTTTGCAGCTCTGTTAGGATACTGATTTTCCTTGAACAATTTGTAGAGTCCCTGCAAATCAAAATGACCATCAACTTTACTATGATTGTGTACATCACACGAAAATGGAAACTAAACCAGAATGCTGGAAGCAAATTTGTAACAAATATAGGAAACAGAAACATGGACAAACGTGTAAATAATTAAACTATATGGATGGATGTCTATAAATTTTTAAAAATAAAAGGATGTATGTTTATTTTTTTGTTGTATATATATAAATAGTTAAAAAAAATCATTTCCTCTTCATAATATGTGACTTTATAATTTCTGTGCTCGAGTGACATGAGATTCTTTTACATCATTGTGGTATTAAGAGTCGGGGTAGTTCGCAAACTATTCGAGCTTAGCTCGGTTAAAGTTCGACTCGACCTCGGGATCAGCAACAAGAACATCAGCATTCTATGAGTTTATCTTCTCCGGCCACCAATGGCAACTACTATTCTTGAAGAATGTTATAGCTTTTATTTTATTTTATTTTTGTCTCCTATGCCACTTATTTTATGCATGTATGATGAATCTAGTTAAAACTCGGCTCGGTCAAAGCTCAGCTCGGGACATTAACGAGCCTACACAGGTTCGATCTCAGTTTGACTCGTTCATACCCCTAAATTTGTACTCTTCATAGTTCCTTGGGCCACATCTAGATTGATGTTCTAAATAATCTTCGATTTCTGCCATGGGCTAATAGAAGTATCAACTTACCAATTCTGGAATGGGGGAGGAATAGAATAGTTATTCCCACATTTGATTGAAAATTTTGGATGGAATAGCTATTCCATGGAATGTGTATTCATGTTTTTGTGGAATAGCTATTCCTTATTTCAACCTAGGACTATATTTTTCTCATTTACAAAATTACATTTGGATTAATGAAATAGATAATATATATTAAATACTTAAATAATTGATGGTAATAATTAAAATTTTAAAAGAAAAAAAAATTACATTCGAGGGTAATGTTGTCTTTTGAATAAAAAAATTTATGGCAAAAAGCAACATTAGGTCCCTGATCTTTCATTTTTTGGTTCATTAAGCCCTTAATCTTTTAAGGACCTGATCATTTATATTTTGTCTCATTAAGCCCTTGATGACCAAATTAGTAAGTTGTGAACATCTAATTCGGTTAACAGACTGTTATTCATTCCACCTGCATTCGAATTTTTTTTTTTTCACTGTTTGAAAGCAGTTTTGGATGTGTAATGTGGCTATAGGAAAACCGTAAAAACCTTAATTCAAACTATATAAAATATATTTTTTTAATAATTTCAAATGCCGATGAAGCTAATAACGACTTTTTAACAGAATTAGATGTTCACAACTTACTAATTTGGTCATTAAGGGCTTAATGAAACAAAAAATAAATGATCAGTGGCTTAATGTATCCAAATAAAAGATCAATAGCTTAACGAACCAAAAAATGAAAGTTCATGGGCCTAATGATGCTTTTTGCGAAAAATTATTTATTCCATCTCTATCAACCAAATATAGGAATAGTTATTCATAAGGTATCTATTCTATTCTTTCCTATTCTATTCGTTTGGAATAACTATTCTATTTCACTCAATTCCATGAACCAAACGGCACCTGACATTCAATTGCACCACAGTCACTGAAACTTGGTATCTATTTCACAAAGGTCATTGAACTTCATTTTTTCAATAAACTCACTGAGTTTCATATTTGATTTCGATGAAGTCATTCCGGCCAATTTGTGTATAAAAAAAAAAAACTCATTGACTATATGACAACTAAAACACCATAACGAACAAGAACGTAATTTTTAAAAAGATGTGGCTTAGGATGTGTGTGCTGCCTCATTTCTGCCACGTCAGCCATAAAAGTCAACATGGCCAGCATTGATGCAAGTTGACACATAGTCAATTGTCTTCTATGCCACGTCAAAGTTCCAGTTGAGTTTTTGTAAAAAAAATGGCAGGAATGACTTTATTGAAATTAAATGCGAAGTTCATTGAATTTATTGAAAGAAAATGAAATTCAATAAAATTCCAGTGAGTTCGTCAAACTGATTGGTGCATTTTACCCTAAAATCTGATGCTTTCACAAAACGGATTTGCATGGTTTTTTTCTCCATCCCATTCTTTCTTGTTATGGTTGTGTTATTATTCAACAAAAGATATCAAACAAATACAGCAGCTACTACAAACATATTAAATCCAAACAAATACCTGAGTCGCAGCTTCTCCAAGTCTTTTGTGTACCTTCTTAACTCTTTTACCAGAGGAACTAGATGGTAGAGAGCCTTCATGCACTTCAAACGACACTCCGCTTGCATTTTCAGAGTTAGATTTTCGACGACTTCTCTTAGGAATGTACTTCGAATCCTTCTGCGCTCGGTTTGCAATCTTCCTTGCAGAAATTTTTCCATTTGCTGATCCTGAAGCAGCTTTTGTATTATCCAGTGGTCCAAGGGCATCGAAGTAATCTTCATCGTTACTCGTATCAGATGAAACATTTCCATATGTTTCCTTCACAAATAGGAAGATCAACAAAATAAGGAAACTACAGAGGCCGTCATTCACATATATGCTAAAAAGAACAACATCTTCCTCTCTCGAGATTAAGTAGATAAAACATATTTTGAACAGAATATTAGGATCTTAACCATATTAAAACAAGTGGCTCATTCTTGATATGGTTATATGTAAAAGGAAAATAAGGCGAGTCATATTACTGGTGTATAGAGCCCCAATCAAGATATAAGATGGAAAAGAACTCACATCATACAGTTTTTTGTAGTCCAATCTTTCCACAGTTCTTTTTGCAGAAATGGGCAAAGACGTATCCTGGGCAGCACTTGGCTCTGATGTGGACAACAACTCACTGCCCAGAGATTGATTCTTTCTACCACTACAAGAATTTTCTCTAACAGAATCTCCTTGAAGAATAGACTTACAGCTTTCAACTTCTCCAGAAACCTTATAGGTATCAAAAACAGTAAGATCATCGGAGTCGGATGTAAAATCAGAACTTGAACTTCCTTCCTTCACATTATCATCAGGCTGTGGAGCATCAGGATTATAGTCGTCATCCTCTGAATCATCAGACGAAATCCCTAAGTGCTGTTTGTTGCCAGGTGCAGCCTCTAATTCATCAGAAGTGAAGTCTGAGTCATTAGAACTTGATTCATCTCCTTGGCTTTCTTCATCAATTTCTGGACGGTCTGGGTCAAAATCATTATCATCAGAATCATCTGAAGAAAGACCTTGGTTCTGATCTGGATTTTGTCCAGTTGCTGCAGCCTCGGGGAAAACCTTCTGCATTAGCAAAACATGAATAATAGGAATCACAAAGTCAACGAGTTTGCTAAAAATTAAGCAAAGATGGAGACTGCGTTAACCTTCCAGCTGTCGTTAAAAGAAACCTTAGTTCCTTGAGATTCATTAAGCAAGTGAATGGAATCAACTCTGCAATCACATCCAGGGCATAACCAACCCTCATCATCTGGAGGAACTGCATGTCACAGGAGGAAAAGAAAGAAGGAAAAAGGTCAGAGAAGCATAAATTTGGTTCTCGGTTAACAATCATTATTCAACTTGTTGCTATCAAGCAAAGCACAAAGGAATTACTGTCTTCGTTTAACAATGGCGGTACTAAACAGAACTGATGGAACCCTCGGTCACAAACACCATCACAAAGTATGATATCATTATTAGCAGCCAAGTCTTTGGACCCACATTTTGCACAAAATATCTGCCATGAAAGAATCATTTGTCTAAGAATTAATATTTCCAATTCAGATCCATGAACAAAAAGAAAACACAAGAAAAAGATAGTATCCTGAAAAATAAAAATTACATTTCTAACAATGGATGCAAGCAAGAATTTAATTAACAGGGGAGCTCAAATTAAAATTAAAAAAAAAAAAAAAAGATTTCTCCTACATCCTCACTGCTTATCAGTCCTTCAGAATCAAATAATGACTCTGAGAACCTTCCTTCAGCACATAGTGAATCAATACGTTGAAATAGATTTCTTATTTCCAATTTTCGTCGAAGAATTGCAGATGTTGCTCTTTGCAGCTCTTGCTCTGGCTTTATTTTTTCCAGGCTGCAAAAAAATAGAAATGGTCAATGGAACATTGTAGATGAGCTGTTTATTATGAAAATTCGTTTTACATACAATAAAATAAAACAAAGACACACATGCATACATAAAAGAGAGGGTTTTGGATTTACATCCCAACAAGATTGCAAAAAAAACTTGATGTCCTTCTTCTAACTATTGTACTTGATGTTCGAGTCAAAATACATTGTTTGTGTGCTTCGTTATGTGGAGTTACCTATTTTAGTAGTAAAAGCACAGATAATTTAGAGTTCTGTTATTTGCTGTAATAGTATGTCACATTCAATTAAATAAGATTTATTCTCCTAGTTCTTTGCAAGTTAGCCAATATCCAAGAACATCAGTGACACCTAGAGTTGTTCAAATATAAGAAAATATCATGCTTTCACTATTGAGTTCTCTCCTTTTGAATTTCTAGGGATTTGAAAATAGTTCCTTGGAATGGAATTTCAAGATGGTGATTCAGACTTTGAACATCTATCACTCCGTAGACAAATTGTAGAGAGGTTTTCAACTCGAACACATGGGGTCCTACAAACAATCATTCAACCTACTCAATTGCGGTCTTGTAGTGCCTACCATGCACATCTAGTAACTTGTTTTCTGCAATTGATCATTCCACGTCTAATTTTTTTTTTGTGCCAACTTTGTTCTCCCAGTTCATAGTGTCAAGTCTCTGAATCTCAAGAAATCAGTCCCATGCTATGCATGCTGAATTGCTGATTAGTTCTGTGACTATCCATTCTACATCAACCCTCATTTTTACCATTCCATTTGTTAGGTTAAACTGAAACTTTCTTCCCTAAGCATACCATACAATAGCCAACAGAATTGTGAAATGGCGAAGTACAGGGGCAAAAACACTATTGATAGGTGCACCACCTAATAAGATATTCTAGAACTTAAATACAAGAGCTAAAAACATACATTTTGAGCAGCAAGCAACTAGATTAAGAAAACTTACTTTCAAGATGCACACATCTAAAGTTAGGCTGAAAGAATGCCTATCCTAATTACAGTAGATATATCAACATAGACAGCCATAAGTACTTGAACTATTAAAAGGATTTGATCAAATCCTGCAACTTACAGATCTATAATCCCGATACGCACCCGAGAATGCCTAGTCTGGAGAGAAGGAGAGTTGATAAGAAGATCTAAGGATTTGCTGCAATTTCAAACTCTAAAGCTTAATAGGCCGTAGCATCTATAATCTCAAGGCTACAAGGAGCCGGAGGTCACAACAACTATCAGTACTGGCCTAACTTACATCCTATAGATAGGCATTCCTAAGAATCATTCTCTGAACAAATATCTATTTATAATGATATAATCTCAATCCTATAACTTATAACTTGGAGGATCTGATTTCAGGGAAGGTTTTTCTTTTGTTCCTATTTGACCAAATCTTCTTATATGTTTTATTCCTTTTTCAAATTAGTTGACTTCATAAACACATTTGATATGTCATCTTCTGAATTTCAAAGATCGAGCAACTGGCATGAATAGATAATATAATAGATAGCATTATTTGTCACTTAATTTCAGTATCAGTAATATCAGTTCAGTAGCATTCAGTTTTAGCATTCAGTTCAATGTTCAGTAATTTATCATTATTTATTATAATTATAATTATTTATATATAATTTATTATTATTTATTATAATATATATAAAATTTAAAATTTAATATTATTTATATATAATTCATCATTATTTATTATTTATTATAATTATATTTATTCAGCATTCAGTTCAGTAACATTTAGTTCAGTTTACTTAAATTCAGTCAAAAAGAACAGAGCCTAACTCAGATACATTAGTTTTCGATCTAATATTAGTCTTGCATCTAATACATTCCAATTGCATTTGAATAACAGGAAAGCTCAGATGCACCGATCATAATTGGTTAAAGATCACTGAATTACCGCTCCATCAACTATTACTATTGGGGTTAGTTACACTCATGATCATCAAAGCTTTTACTTTAAAACAATAAGTTATATGACTTAAGTTCTCAACAACACAATAATCAGTTCTTCATTGTTTGCACCCAAAATCATCATGAAAAGAATTCGGCAATCACCCGCTAGAAATGCCACCTCAGCATAAACACTTGTCATGTCATCCAAACTCACATTCCAGGTCATCTGACTGAAACTAGTAATCTCACTTAGCATAAGCTTAAAAAAAATCTAAACTGAATTAAAATTCACAGAATCTCTCTTATGGAAACTTTGACTGAATTTGAAACTGGTCACAACTCTATTTCACGAAATCGAAACATTTTGTCTGAGAAAGATTATGCAGTTAGCATTGACTTTAACTTCAAACAAAACTTCGATTAGAGAGATTTTATGGATTTTAATTCAGTGTATTTATTTGTTAAAGCTTAAATAGAGAGATGAGCTGGCAACTGAAATTAAAAATTCCGAATCATCTGAATGTGACATAGTTTTTACTTTCAGAAAGCATTTTCGGCTAATTTTCAGCTAGGTGATTGGCCAATATCTGTCCTTGATGATTTTGGGGTTAAATAATTAAAAATTTGAATATTTGTTGTTATAAATTGAAGTTACGTTACTAATATGTTATAAAACAGAAATTTCAATGGCCATGGGTTCATTTAACCCATTACTATTGGGATAACTACCTACTTGTATGCCTTCATCAATATAGTGATCCTCTTCCTACAATCTTAACGTGAGAAAGCAGAGGGACTTGCTGCCGCCAGACTAAACTATCTGATGGGAAACCTAGAAACTGGTTAATGTAGTGCAGCTAGGTCTATGAAGAGCAAAGCAGTACGAGTACGCTAGACTGACAAAGAAAGTCCTACGAGCATCTCTAGTGGGGGTAATCTCTTTGTTACTTCTTTGAAAGAGTTGTTACCGACCCACTAGAGGGGTTGTTACCTAATTTAGTTTGTAACTAAAATAGGTAACAACCATTTTCTCTCCAGATTATTTAGAATTAGTCCCTCAGAACTTTTTTAGTCCCTTAAAAGTTTATTTTAATCCCTCAATCTAATTTTTTCATACTATTTTTAGTTTTTAGTCACTCAATCTATTTTTTTATTTCATTTCAATATTTTTTTCATATTATATTTTTTTATTTTAGTCCCTCAGGTCGTTTTTTTTTTCATACTATTTTGTTGGATAAATATTTTTTATAGAATTAATAATAAGTATTGAATAAATTATTGTGTTTGGTAAAAATTATTAGTTATATGTTAATTGAATGAATGTTACGATCGTCTTCTTTTAGTTTATATTAATTAGGGTTTTTTTATTATTTAAGTCTCTTTAGTATTTGGGAGTCTTTTATTATTTATTGTTTAGGAAAATTAATGTGTTTTTATTAGGAGTCTTTTGTTATTTAGGAACATCTTTAGTATTTATCCTTTAGAATCCTATTTGGGGAAGGATACTTTATGTGATCGGGAATCATTGTACCTCTTTAAAAGGGGATCTTTATTGAATAAAGAGGGGAATAATTTTTGACAGACTAAAAACCAATACAAGGAGTTAAGCGATCTCTTACAAATAGCTACTGAGTTTTCAAAATAGGTTCTACGAAGAACAGGAGCAACAAGGGAAATCAAGGGAATTTTCCAGTGAACAGACCTGTGACGAGATCCTATTCGCGGGCACATAACAATGAATGTATAGTGTCTTATGACAAGTGGACCTACTAAAATTGGAAGTGACAAACCTTTCTGGTGGTGTGTTATTTAAGGGCGTTACTTTTGCTTAGGTGGAGGTGGTAAGTAACAAAGTTTGTTACTTACCACTATAGATGCTCTAACACCTAAACAACTTATATATCTCATTTAAAAATATGTTTCATCCTACTTAATCAACTTGGATTATTCAGCTAAGGAAATTACAAAAATAAATAAATAAATACGTTTCTAGGTAGACCTAACAGAAAAAAAGCCACTGCTAAATATTGTACTGAAGTTCAGAGTGGAAGCATTTGATTCAAATGAAAAGGTTTTCATCAAAGGGAAGACATTAAGACAGTACGCACCTTAGACCTTTCCAACCATCACTAGAATAAGCTGTGATGAGGCTTTGCTCATAGCAGATCTTGCTCAACAAATACCTTAATCGTGCCTTGATTCTTGAATATTCATCAACTTCAATTCTCTTCTGTTGTTTGTTTTTCTTTTTTTTCCTTGTTTTCTCTGTAGAGTTAACATTAACCACATTTGCACTGGACTCGGGAGCTTTTGGTTTTTCTTGTGATCTTGACCTCAGAACTCTATCGGTACTAATTAAAGATCTTAAGATATATTTTCTTTTTGGCGATTTTGTAGTTCTTTTAACCCGGCTTGCCAACCTGCCAGCATTATCAGCTGCATCTTTAGATGGCGATTCTGATTGATTAAGGTTCCGGTGTTTATATATGTCATGAGTATCTGGTTCCAGTATCTCATTGATCTCACTGTCAGGAGGTAGACCTAACTGTTTGACAGGATAACTCTTGCCAGCTAGAACATGAGGTTCCTCCAAATGCCCAGTGGCAAGAGAACTGTAAATTGCTGTGCTGGTTTTAGCTGATTCATTATGTACAAGTTCCTGGCCTGACTTTGGTTGTTCTTCTGACTGTTCACTGAAAGCACCAGATTTCTCAGTCGCACCTTCAGGAAATGGTTGCAAAGTTTCATTGACGGTTTCTAAAGCAATACCATTTTGTATAATTGCAGAATTCTCAGTCGCACCTTCAGGAAATGGTTGCAAAGTTTCATTGACGGTTTCTAAAGCAATACCATTTTGTACAATTCCAGAATCAAGTGAGTTTTTTCCTTTTGATGGGCTAACATTTTCACTTCCAACACAAGGTTGAGTATTTGTATTCTCTGAAACAAACTCAAGTTTCTGGTCTTTTGAATTTGGTTCAGGCCTCAAACTACTATTCAGCAAACTACTCTTGCTTGTATCTTCAGGCGGTGGGTCCAAATTTTCAGTGAGAGAACATGGTTGTAATGCTTCACTAGCACCCTGTTTACATTCTGAATCATCTGGTCCAGACTGTATAGTTTCTGCATCATTTGGTTTCGTACTTTTACATGCTGTACCAGTACCACATTCAAGTGGTTCTTCAGGCGTACTTTGTTTTTGGCATGTACTCTTGCTTGTATCTTCAGGCGGTGGGTCCAAATTTTCAGTGAGAGAACATGGTTGTAATGCTTCACTAGCACCCTGTTTACATTCTGAATCATCTGGTCCAGACTGTATAGTTTCTGCATCATTTGGTTTCGTACTTTTACATGCTGTACCAGTACCACATTCAAGTGGTTCTTCAGGCGTACTTTGTTTTTGGCATGTACTCTTGCTTGTATCTTCAGGCGGTGGGTCCAAATTTTCAGTGAGAGAACATGGTTGTAATGCTTCACTAGCACCCTGTTTACATTCTGAATCATCTGGTCCAGACTGTATAGTTTCTGCATCATTTGGTTTCGTACTTTTACATGCTGTACCAGTACCACATTCAAGTGGTTCTTCAGGCGTACTTTGTTTTTGGCATGAATAGCTTCCAGAACAACTAGCTTGTGAAGGAGAAGTACCCATGAGCTCAGCCTTGAACATTAAGGGCAACAGCAATATAAGCCCACTGTCTACTAAACAGTTTACTACACTGACTATTATAAATTGGAGGGACTTAAACTTTCTCTGTGGCTATTATGACTGACATAACACGGGTCATCCAGTCAATATGCCACCGCCCTTGTATATATAGCCAAAAATACCAAATGAATTCAAAAATATGTTCTTTGACTTAAAATGTTTTTCTCCAGCATCGGCTGTACAAAAAATAGCCACAGTTGGTTTAATAACCACCAGTCAGGATGCTGTTGCACCAACAACAGTCCATACACCTGCAACACAAATTGGACATTTTTCATTTTAGGAAGTTGATGAAACAACATAATGACTTCCAAGAGGAAGAGAGGAATACATCTCAAAAGACTAACCAAACTAGTTATCTTTGGATAAATCAAGCAGTACAAATTATACAACCATATATGAAGGCATTCCAATAATTACAGTAGGAAAAAAATGAACAAGGGTAGTGGTCAATTTTCATTCACATTACTAGCACGTAAAGCTTCATTAGAATTCAAATTATCATTATTTATCTAATACACAACACTTAGGGGTCGTTTGATTCAAACTTCGGAATCAGAATGTAACGGAATCAGAATAGGAATAATTAGTTATTTCTTTTGTTTGGTTAATCTGGAATCGGAATCCAATTATTGGAAGTGTTTGGTTCAAATTTCAAAATCGGAATCGAAAAGGGACGAAATAAAAAAAAGTATTAGATAATAATAATATATTATATAATATCCTTATAAAAAAAATTCATTAAAAAAAACTTCAACGTTCTATAATATAATTTTAGTTTATATTTCTTAGTGATTTACATAGGTACAAAAATATAGTGCTATCAATTTTCTTTTTGTTTATTGGATGATCATATCATCATTTTTATCACTGGAATTACCCTTTCAAAATTACTAAATTATAAAAGTTTAAAGATATATTTCGTTTAGTGCTTTAAATAATCATTAGAAAATTATTTTATTTCTTGAAAAAAAAAACCCCAAACGAGAGAATGGAAAAGTGGGAGAGAAATGGAAAGATAAATCAGGAATCAAATTGATTCCTTGCTATTAAGGAGGGAATGGCCGATTCCCGTGTGATATGGAATTAGATTCCTATTCCCTTTTAGATATTATTTAAACAAACATGAAGAAAGGGAATTGATGATTCCCGTTCCAATTCCATAGCATGGTTTTGGCCAACCAACACCCCCTTAACTTGATGCTTTAGCATAAAAAAAAAAAAGTCCTATTATGCAACATCAAAATAAGTTGTGTACAAATGCATAACGAAGATATGCAAAAGACACTAAGCTCAGATAGGAAAAGTTTCAAATGAAAAAGGCCATTTCTATAACAAAACTTAGCAAATAAATACTAGTATAAACTATTATAACAAAAAGCATTTCTGAGATTGTATTCTTTTTAAGAACCTTCTTATGGAAACATCTGCATTAGTGCTTTGTCTTCCCATGTCATGTCTATGCTTTCGAAAATATAGTTATTTCCTTTAACAACCATGAAAGAACTTCTTAAAAATGCTAAGGCCATTAACAATGTGGCACATAGTCGTTAAATCGCGATTCGACTCGTGACTCAAAATCTCATTTGTGAATCGGGACTCGTGAATCGAACCGAATCGTAAGATTCGGATCAAATTCAAAATATTATAAAAAATAAAATATTAACCATATTTTTAAAAATGCAATTTTAATATCCAAATAGAAATTATATCAAGTTATCATCTAAATACTTAAGTTAAAATTCAAATTTAATGCAATCCTAACAAAACTAATTGCCAAACAATGCATCAACATCATCTTCAATGAAGAGTCATCTGGAAACCTCTTCAATGAAGAGTCATCTGGAAACCTCTTCAATGAAGAGTCATCTGAAAACTAATTGCCAAACAATCCAATTTCATAAAACCTTTTCAATATTCAATGAAAAATCGACATCATCTTCAATGAAGAGTCATCTGGAAACAATGCATATAACCTTTTCATAAACGTTGAAGAGTCATCTGGAAACCTTTTCAATTTCATAACTTCAGAGAAGTGAAGAGTCATAAATTATTTGAAACATAATTTTGTGTACGTTTATAACTCATAATTTCATAACTCATCATAATTTAATAATTCTACAGTGAAGAGTCATAAACCTTTTCAATTTCATAACTCATAATTTCATATCTTCTGCAGTTTTTTTTTGTTTTATAAAAGTTCAAGAGTCATCTGTAAACACAATTCTGTGTACGTTTATCCAGTTTTTAAAAATTGATTTTTTTTTTTCAAATGGTGCCATGAATAGACCGAATCGGGTGACTCGGCCGATTCATGAAGGTTTCGAGTCGTACCATAGATACGACTCGAAATCTTCATGAATCGTATCTAATCGTACCTGGTAGCTCCGTTCATTTCTAAGAAGTTAAAATCGAACACAAAGTTTAAACTAGCAAACTAATATGCAATCCTCTCTGACCAAAAGTAGTTCCATTAATCTGTGACGTCAACAAACTTGGACTCTGTTATGGAAAGCAATTAATTACATTTTCATACTACAGACCTAGTTGCCCTATACTTCCTAGAAACAAATGTGGATAAACTCTACAAACAGGAAACCTAATAGTGAATAAGAGTATAATGCAGAAAATTTCCTATCTTTAACAATAATTTTCTTAAAAAATACCATTCTTTGATTTCTGAAATTATGCATCTGCAATACTGAATGCACATTACCATTTTTCCAGTTACCACGGTTAAAACTAATATAAAAATAAAAATAAATTGGTCCATTGTAGAGCAAGAGTAAACAATGAAAGAATGCACACCTTTGCGTAACAGAAACTATAGCAATAACCTAAAGTTAACTTAAGCAAGGAATTCAAGGTAACAAAAAAAAAACCAGAAAATAAAAGAAACAAATCCATTCCTTCTCTTCTCGTTCAAAAAAACAAGGCACGGAGAAGAAGCAAAACGGAGGTGCAAAAACAAAAATATGTCTCCTATCCTCTCTAAACACACAATTTTCCGATAATTATTTGCCTTACCGCAACTTTCTCGAGAAAATACACAAGGAAATAAGGAAGAAAGAAAAAAGGTAAGCAATGGTTGAAGAGAAGTTACCTTGAACTCGTGCTCTGAAAATCTCTCGTATTCTCCGGAAAGAAGCAAAACGGAGGTCAGTTTTTGAGAGAGAAAGAAGCGAAGGAGGAGAAGATGAAAAAATAAAAGCGGTTAACAGTGAGTAGAAGCCTCTAAATCTGGGCCACCGTCGAGTATACGCTGCAATAAAAAGGGTCCAGTTTCTGCTATTATGCGCCTGGGGTGAATTTCCCTAATACCGTCTTTATCTCTTATGGGCCTATGTATCTTTGAGCCCATCGTAACCCAGCTGGTTATGTTGGGTTTTGGAATGGGCTTGTACTGCTATCTTAGGCCCAATATTAGCATATAAATACTTTTCCGGTAGTAAAAAGTTTTGAGTAAAAAGTAACGGGGTTAAACTATGCTTACTTTATTAATTTTTTTTTATTGAATGCCTACTTTATTTTTGATCTAATTTAGAATTAGGACTTGATATAATTTTAGATAATTTTTCAAATGTGAAGGTAAGTTTTCCAATAAAAAAAGTAATTTTTAATAGGATGTAAAAACAAATATATTTTTATGGGTGTCAGCCAAGATAAATTTTAAGTCTTATAAATGATGTAATTGAGGATCCTAACTCAGGCAATCTAAGTTAATTTCAAATATTATTAAAAAAATTCTGGACTAGAGTCTAGAAAAACTCACGTGCTTTTACTTTTTATTAAACTGGTACTTGAAATGGATTGAAGTTTTCGTCTGCGACTAAGAAATGACTGATGTTTTCGTTTTACTAAAAACAAGTACTTTAAAATAAAACTGAGCATTAATGATCTCAAAACAAAACTTCTTTTTTTTTCTGAAAACCTATCTTTATTATTCATTTTTCCACAACCGACTTGTCCAAAGGCACATTCGTCGCAAACAGTCTTTCTAAGACCGGATTTGGCCACTTCTTCACTTGCAGAAACCCCCAAAAAGTTTCTTTTCTTAAAAAATTCAAAGGCTTGAGAAGAGAGAGTTAATATTTTAAAGAAAAAAAGGCTTAAAAAAATGACATCATTTTTGTTTCTAGAAGTATGCGAGTCTTTGCCACTTCACCACAATCCAGAGGTTTCATAAGTAGGATATCATTTGGTTACAAAAGCAAGAGTTTTTATGTTTTTTATGATTTCATAATAAATTTAGCAATGAAGTGCTAAAAATCTCGATAATTCTTTTGTCATACATGCATACCGTGCGATAAGAATTCGAACAATATGAGATTCATACATTGTCATATCTATATACGTTATGTCTTTGATCGATTGCTCATAAATGATAACATTATCAAAGAACCAATTGTACCGGAAGTTTATTGTAATAGTTAAAGTTAAGTAATAGTTTTTATTATAATCTTTGACATACCTTCACACATGAATACCTTTGAACTTGAAGCGTGTATATCGCTAACTTATCTTGCTACGTCTTGAAATTCTATTAATAAATGGGTTTGCCTAGATTCGAGCTGTTTACCACTTGATCTAAGAGGGCTTTAATAACATGTTTAAAAAAACTAATTGAAACAAAATCTAGTTAGAACAATATAATGGTTTTTATTATGATCGCTGACAAACATGACCTACAAATGAAAAGGAATAATGTGTGATATTAGTTCATACTGCTAATATTAGACCTTTAATTATAACGGGTTAGAGATAAAATACTCTTGATCGATAATGATATATATATTCTTGTATTTTATCCCTTTTAAAACTAGAGTATTTGGGAAAAAAAAAACATTATGAGCTCTGATATTATTTATTTTTGTTAATTAAGTTTCTGATCTTTTGATTTGACATATTGAATTTTCAATTAATTATAATTATACATTGGGATAAAGTACAAAAATGCTTCTAACATTAATAATTAGAAATAATTTTATTCCTAACTTTTAAAATTGTCATCTAACATTGGTTTTTAAGAGCAATTTTACCCCTACAGGCTCGTTTGCTTCATGAAATAGAAAGGGAATAGAATAACTATTCTGGAGAAATTCCTATTCCAACATTTGGTTCGATTTTTTTTTTTTTTTGTGGAATAGCTATTTCATAGAATGTGTATTCCACAAATGAAGAAATAGGGATTACTTGATTCAAACTAGGAATACCTATTCCTAATTAATATCATTATCTATTTCAAAAATTACCATGAAGCCAATTTCTTAAATTTTATAAATTTTGACAAATCCATAATTTATATCCTAAAAAAAAGTGAAAAATGGAAAAAACGTAAAAAATGTGAAAAATATGAAAACACAAAAAACATGATGCGAAAACGTAGCAACACATAAAACATGAAAAAACGCAAAAAAACAAAAAACACAAAAACGTGATACGAAAAAGTGGCAAAATACGAAAAAACAAAATGTGATAAACATGAAAATATGAAAAAAACAACAAAAAAACATGAAAAAAATAAAAATGTGAAAACACAAAAAAAAAAAAAAAAACGGTACAAAACACAAAAAGTACGAAAACGGGAACAGATGAGAAAAACACGAAATGAAAAAATGCGAAAACATGAAAAAACATTAAAAACTCATTTTCCATGTTTTAGTGTTTTTAACATTTTTTTTTCATATTTTTATGTTTTTAACGTTTTTTTTTTTACATTTTCACATTTTCGTGTTTTACACGTTTTTTCAGATTTTCGTATTTTAACGTTTTTGTATTTTTCACATTTTTCACGTTTTCTTGTTAACATTTCTTTACGTTTTCGTGGTCTTCGCATTTTTTCACTTTTTGTTTTTTCGTGCTTTTTCGCATATTTTTGAGTTTTTAACAACTTTCACGTTTTTTTGTGTTTTTTTCACGTTTTCTTGTCTTCCACATTTTTCAAGTTTTCGTGTTTTCTAAACATTCCACATTTTCCGTGTTTTTTGCATTTTCATATTTTTATCGATTTTTTCTATATTTTTTCTATTTTTGCGTTTTTATAGTTTTTCATGTTTATCAAATTCTACATATTTTTGCACTTTAATGATTTGAATATTTTTTTCTGTTTTTTTAAGTGTTTTTTTTATGTTAACTTGTTTATATGTTTTTCGCGTCTTCACCTTTTTTCACTTTTATTTCGTATTTTTATTTTTTGTGTTTTTAGCATTTTTTTACCGTTTTTTATATTTACTCTGAACTAATATATATTTGCATAATTTATTGTCATAATTAAAATTTTAAAATAACTAAAAAATTACATTTGAGAGTAAAATGTTTTTTGACGCACAAAACTAGTTATTTCAATTTATCTCATTCTTTCAACCAAACATTAGAATATTTATTTCTAAGCAATAGCTATTCTATTCTCTCGTACTCTATCCCTAAAGAATAACTATTCTATTTCATTCCATTCCATTCCAGGAACCAAAGATTCGAGTATAACCTAACATTGACAATTAGCAAAAACGGAATTGAGGTCTATACAACAATTGTTTGTAATAAAATAACTGCAAAAGTAGGATGTCGAGTTCCACCAAATTGTGTCGTTAGTAGTGACACTGAGCCGAGCAAGGACATCTGCCACCCTATTACCTTTTCGAAGAATATGAGTGATGACAAGTTGCAATTTTGAGCAGAGAGGGACACATTTCCTCCAAAAAGGTTGTAACCTCTAAGACACCGAAACAGATTTTGATTTGAACAAATTAACCATATAAATTGAATCTACTTCCAGCTATAGATTTAACCATCTTCGATCCCAACCCGTTCCAATAGTACATATGGCGCCCTGAAGTTCAGTCTTGAAAGCAGTTGATGGAAGAGAGAACGCAAAAGAGCCCCAGGGAAAGCCTTGATGATTTTCGAAAACGCCTTCTGCCCTAGCCATTTTAGACATCCCTAACACAAACCCGTCTGGGTTGACTTTCATCTAATTAGGGGGAGAGGAAACCAACACACCTCTATAATATTTGGGGCTTTGGAACTCTGCTTGCAATATGTGATTGACCAAAAACATGTTGATTCACTGTTGAATTGAAAGCACAATCCCTACTGATCTCATTAGTCTCTCGAATGAATTTTGAAAGCAAACGAAGCATATTAAAAATGTTTGGGAATTTACCTTCAAAAAATGAATCATTTCTAGCCTTCCATAAAAATCCAAACCACAGTGACAATGGTAGTAATACAAAGGATACCCGCTTGAGGGTTAAAGTTATAATTAATCACGCTGTAAGATTAATTTCTAAAAGAATAAATATTGAAGTTTAAGTTTTGAAATTATTAAATAATATAATTGTCTGATAAATACTAAAAATGGATACCGAATATATTTCCAATAAATAAATAAATAATGAATAAAAAATATGAAAATTGATAATATTTAACTTAAAATTTTGAATTAAATATTTTTATTTATCAAAATGAATTATTTTTAATTTAATTGAATAATTTAAGTGGTTGGAAATCGCAGTTACCAAATATATTTAAATTAAATAATTATTTCATATTTTAATTTACTGATCAGGTGAGTTATCAAATGGGACTAAATCATCATGCATTTTTTATTAAAAAAAGTGAAAAAACTGTTTTTATTATTTTTTTATTGGTTTAATATTAAAAATAGGGTCAAATACATGAATAACATAGTTAAGTAGCCAGGATCTATTGGACGGAGGCTGGACCGTAGACAAAAAAAAAATTAAATGCTACTTCAACATATTCATAAAAATAAAATGAACAATATAATAGATAAATTATATCATAAAATGAGAGTAAAAAGTATTTGTGTATTTACACTAAGAAAATTAATGTCTAACATGTAACAATTTACTCCTCCGAGTTGTCATATTCTGAAAATTTTGTACAATTGCTTCATTTTCGACACCGATAAAAATTCTTTTCTCAACGTAATAAACGAAATTAATCTCCAACATACAAATCCCTAAATTAAACCCTAAATTAATTGTAATTACTAAATAATATTTAAGTAAACAATATATTAATAATAATCCCATAATAATAAACCCTAATTTAGAAATTATAAAACTAAACCTAGAATAAATAAAATACAAAACTTATTTGGAAATTGGTTGATTAAAAGAAGAATAGATGGACAATTGAAATTTAGAAGAAAGAATGGAGTGATTTGGGTATTTTTTTTCACCCAACTCAGATCGTGTGGATCTGCTATTCAAGAAGGAAAATGATGTGAAATGTTGGTGTTGGGCTTCAAGTTTGCGAATCTGTTCTCTTTTAATTTTTTTTTTGTTTCATTTAAGTCCAAAACGACGTCGTTTTGGACTTTAATGAAACGACGTCGTTCTAGATTTAAGTGAAATAAAAAAAATTAAAAGAGAATGAAGAAGAGGGAACCCCTCTTCTTCAACCTCTGCCATGGCTGGAAGGGCTCCTGCCATGGCAGTAAACCTCCATACCAGGGGTGGAAAACACCCCTGGTGGTGGTTTCTGGCGGGCCAGAGGGTCGGGAGACCCTCCCCTAACCCCTGGCTCCGTCCCTGAGTACAAAATTATAATTAAGTCATGTTACCAAATTTAATTCTTAATATATCATTATTCTTTATATATTATAATTTTACACTATAATTTAAAAATTTAGACTCCAATTCATAAATCATAAACACTAGAAAATATATTCTAAACTTCTAATTTATAAATTCTAATCCTTGAAATATATTAAAAGTACTGATTTTACTAGTTTGATATAAGGGTGAAATACAGGAATATCATAATTAAGTACAAAATTACAACTAAGTCATATCACTAAACTTAATTCTTAATATGTCATTATTTTCTATATATTATGATTTTACACCATAATTTAAAAATTATAGACTCCAATTCATAAATCATAAAACTTAGAAAATATATTGCAGACTTCTAATTTATAAATTCTAATCCTTAAAATATATTAAAAGTACTAATTTTACTAGTTTGACATAATCTAAAATTATGAATTGACATAGTTATAAATAGTTTTTAAAATATGAATTTCTGTGTAATTTTTCCTTGATATAATCTAAAAAACTATGACTTGACATAATTGCAAATAGTTTTTAAAACATGAATTTCCGTGTAATTTTCCCTTGAAAATATTCTTCATTTTCAACTTAATTCTATAAAAAGGCTCGAAACTTTTATCCAACATTACTCGCAAATAAACTGACAACAAGTTTAAGCCCATTATGGTGGGCTTTGCTAGCCCAAACCAAGTGGAGATGTCCCTTGTGAACAACCCTGTTATATGTGGGCTTTATGATTTTATATCATAATTTAAAAAATCAAGACTCCAATTCATAAATTATAAACTGTAGAAAATATATTATAGACTTCTAATTTATAAATTCTAATTCTTAAAATATATTAAAAGTACCGATTTTACTAGTTTGATATAATCCAAAATTATAATTTGATATAGTTGTAAATAGTTTTTAAAAGATGAATTTCTATGTAATTTTCCCTATTTCATATACTTATGGTTTGGGGTCTTTAGGAATAGGAATGAGAATGGGAGGGTTTCATTCCCTTTGTTCTTGTTTGTTTAAAAAAAAAAAAAAACTCATTCCCTTTACCCCACTTTAGGTTAAGCCATTACCCCACTTTAGGTTAAGTCATTACCCCATGCCCTTTACCTCATTCCCTTTCCTAAACATATCTAAACACATAGGAGAATTAATGGTTATTCATTTCCTTTCCTTTAGTTTCCCTTTCTTGATTCCTTTTCCTAGAGGTGGGAAAAAAAACCGATCAAACCGGTAACCAAACCGAAAACCGATAATCCGAACCGGAAAAAGCGGTTAACCGAACCGGTGGTTTTCTTAATGGTTTAAAAAATATATAGTTACCGGTTTCGGTTTCGGTTTCGGGTTAGAGTTTCAAAAACCGCAGTTAACGGTTAACCGAACCGTTTAATAAATATAACCAATTTTTTTTAAAAAATTAATATATAATTATATAACATAGATTATAAGATTAAAAAAAAAGTCTTTAACATAGATTATAACCTATATTAATACAGTAAAACCTCTATATAGGAATACGTTTGGGACCGGACAATTTGTATAACAATTGGGAGGTTATTCTTATATAGAGTTTGGTACCCAAAAAAAAAAAATCAACACTTAAAGTTTATGAAATGGGGTCGCTTGAAATTGGTTTATATACACAATGTACAATAGAATAGATTAATAAAACAAATTAATGTTTAGCATATCAAGTCTACGAGTTTTATTTCCAATACCTAAAGAATTGGAAGAGTTTTTAGTTTAGTTTCCAATACATAAAGAAAAGAGTTTTATGGGAAAATGGTAAGAATTTATAGTTAAAGTTGGAATTTGTGTGCCAACTCATATTTAATCTCAATAATTTTTAAATTTTTTAATAAATTTTGTTTAAATCCTTAATACATATATACATTATTTACATAATTATTCCTATATAGAGGTATAGTTTCTAAAGATGGGACTTGGATTATGTATAACAATTAACATTTGGGAGGTTATTCTTATTTATAACCGGCCCAAGTTGGGACCGAAATTTTTTATAACAAATTGGAGGTTATTCTTATATAGAGTATTCCTATATGTAAACTTGATGGATTAATGTTGTAATAAGCACTTTAACGAAATATTATTTACATTTCTTCATGTTTTAAATGTAAATTTGATGGATTGTTTTTTAGTTCGGTACTTATGTTTGAATTTGAACTTTTATATGAATTCGTTTCGTTTGAATTTTTGAAATGTGTATTTTAATATTGTTTAAAATTTTAGGTTTTGGTAAAAATTATGGTTAACCGTTGATTTTTGGTTAACTGGTGAGAATTGGTTAAAAACCGTTAACCGAAAAACCTAACCGAAATTAATAGTTAACCGATTGATATGGACCGGTTTCGGTTTGGATGGTTAAAAAACCGTTGATAACGGTTCGGTTAATTTTTTTGCTTAATGGATCGGTTAACCGAACGCCTTAGTGTCTGTTATTTCTATTTTTTCTTTGGAGCTATTTTGCTCTTTCAATTCCAAATTCCAAATAGAAGGTAAAAAAAAATTGTTTGGTAAAATTTATAAGCAACTTTTATTAATAATATTTATTGTCTATTAGTAATAACAAATATTAACGATTGTGCACTTAAAGCTTATAATAAATTTCACTCTTTTGAGGTTAAGTGGATTTTTTTGGAATGACAGCAGTAATAATGTTGCTAATTTCAGAACTGACAATACGATTTACAGAAACAATAGATACGATTATTATTTTTATTATATTATTAGTATAAGGGAAAGTACAAAAAAGATGCATGTAGTTTGACCGATTTATGAACGCATGTATGTAGTTTAAAATTTACAAATTTAAGCATATGATTTATGTAATTTACAAATTCATGTATTTTATTTATATTGTTGTCGTCACTATTTACCAAAAAAAAAAAAATGGAACAAGATAAGATTAACTTGTCAAATTATCCCATATACATCATATATAATCGTATCAAGTATATTAGTCTTGTAATTCAAACCAATTAGCAATAACAATCCTTACTACTAGCTTATTTTTCAAAACCAAACAAGTAACAAAACTCATACTTTTGAGCTCCGTTTTATTGCCTTCACCCGCTCTCTGAACTTGTCTTATTTTATCACATAGCGCTATTTACTTAGTGGCCAACCTATCAGCCCTCCACCCTGTTCCTGAATTTGTCTCATTTTGTCATACAGAGTTCTTTATTTAGTAGCCAACATATCAGCTTCTCAACTCAAAAATTGAGTACATCTCTCAAAACACACTTTGTATCTATTCCAATACGCTTGATATGAACATTTCCTTCATTACTTTGTCTCTCAAAACAGACATATCAACTTAATGGGCTTGAGGTGTTACATTTATTGAGTTGAGGGGTTGATAGGATCCACAAATTGAGTTGATGGAGCTAATAATATGTAGGCACATAAAAAAGCATGAAATGTTATATTTGATGAGTTGAGTGACTATGGATGCAAACGGGGCGGGGCGAGACGAGGAATGCATTTTTTCCATCTCCGTCCCCGTCCTCGCGAGTTAGACAGGAACATATTTGTCCCCCATCCCATCCCCATCTCGGGGGGAATCCCATCCCCGTTTAAAAATAATTTTTCTCTATTCCACATCCCCGTCCCTAGGATTGTAATCAAGCCGAGCGGAGCTTTGGCCTACTCAAGCTCGGCTTGCTATAAAATTAACGAGCTCGAGCTCGGACCGAGCTTTGGCTTGCTCAAGCTCGGCTCAACTCATTAGAAAATAAACGAGCTCGGACCGAGCTTTGAGCCCAAAATCCTCTTTGAACTTGGTTCATTAAGAAAATTATTTAACCATGAATTTTTTGTGAGTAAATCGTTAATTGTATTTATGAAGTTTGCTCGCAAATAACTCTTTAATTGTGTACATAAACAAGCTCACAAGCAAAGTTCGTAAATAAATGAACAAGATGCTTACAAATAGTTCATCTATTACTCATTTATTATGTTTGTGAACGAACTCATCTAATAGCAAATGAAATGATATTAAATTTAGATATTTGTGAAATAACACAAAACTAAAATTTGTACATAAATGTTTTAATCGAGTCTGCTCGCGAGCTTTTAAGCCGAGCTTTGACCTGCTCAAGCTCGGCTCGTTTACGAACCGAGCCAGTAAATTGTGCTCACGAGCGGCTCGTTTATAGATCAAGCCGAGTCGAGTCGAGCTTTTATCGAGCCGACCACCAAGTCGCTCATGAGCAGCTCGCCTCATTTATAGTTCTACCCATCCTACGACCATTTATATTAAAAAAAAGGCTTAAAGCACTTTTTGGCCCTTGACCTATCCAAAATTTATGCATTTGGCCCTGATCTATTATTTGGTTACATTTGCCCCCCGACCTATCAAATATTAAATGGAAAATTAACAGCAGTCACCAATACAAAAACGACACATGACACATAAATAAAATTAATTTTCAGCTAGAGATGACAGCAGTAACTATTTACACAGTAAAAACAATCCTAAAAACTTTTTCTAGTGTTCCGATAGAGTGAAAATTAATTTTATTTATGTGTCATGTGTCATTTTTGTATTGGTTACTGCTGTTAATTTTCTAACACTGTTAATTTTTCATTCAATATGGGTTGGATTTTATCTAATTTGATAGGTTATGGGCCAAATATGACTAAATAATAGATTAGGGGCCAAATACACAAATTTTGGATAGGTCAGGGGAAAAAGTTCTTTAAGCCTAAAAAAAATCAGTATATATTTCTTTTCTCTTTTCCTTTCTAATTCTAGGTTTTGTTTTAAAGAATGACAGAGATATTAGGTTGGGAAAAATATTCATTTAGTCTTTGCTAATATTTTATTTATTCCGTTTAATTTTTTATTTGAAAATAATTCTATTTAATTTAAGTTAAATGTTATAAATTATAATATTTAAAGTATAATTTTAATTATAATGAGGAATAATTGGGGATTCGTCAGGGATTCGGGGGCGGGGATACCATTCCAATCCCCACCCCATCCCCGTCATGGGGGGTAAAATTATCTACATCCCCGTCCTATGAGGATTCTTATCGGTGATTCCCCATCTCCGTCAGGAGGGTCACCGACGGAGACGAGGAATCTCCACCCCACTTGCATCCTTATGAGTGACTGATAGGATCTACAAGGTGAGTTGTGAGAGCTAATCAATGTCACGTAGATGTACATAAAATGCCACGTAGATACATAAAGAGCACAAAGTGTTGAACTTGTTGAATTAATAAGTTGATATATTGACTACTAAATAAAAAGGCTAAGCAGCAAATCAGTAATATTCACATTGACCTTAATAACCAAGTGAATTTGATCATTCACCGTTAGATCTAAACTTATTAAATATAAGCATTCGGATGTTCTGAATCTCCACCTTATGATTCTAATAAGCCTATATCTAACGATGAATGACCAAATTTTACATAGTTATTAAGGTCCACTTGACCGGCAACAAAAGGAGACAAGTTCAGCCGGTGACAAAAATATTAAACTATATATTAACTAATGAAATTCTCCTTTTCCCTCTTCATTCTTTAACTTATGAGGAAATTCGTAGCGGAACTGAACAAAATACTAAGGAATAAAATCGATGAAAACGTGTTGAAAACTATATTTTTATGTGGCAAAGCATTAGGAATAGATATTTCAATTCCCTCACTAATGTCAAATCTGATACAGATTGTGAGTAGACAGTAATTATTGATTGAAATCATATTTGACAACCAAAATTTCTAATCAATAATTATACTCATTTTTTTCATTATTTCTTCCCTGAATCATCGTTGTAAAGGATGAAAGAAACACATGGAAGCCATGAGTCTTAAAAAAAAAAAAATCACGTTTTTCATGAAATATAATAGAACTGCTTGCAAAATAAAAATTAAGAAATAAAATCACATTTTTCACGTTTTTCAATTGGAAGACAGAAATTACTTGGGACTCATCACTCATCACTCATGTGTAATGTGCTCTACTGTTTATAAGATTAGAACTTCTTTTTGTCTCATCACATTTTTAGAAGCAACTATTACTTTTTTCCATAATTTCTTGTACTATTTGGCACACTTTAAAATATATTCAACTTGATACACATTGCAAGGGATATATATATATATATATATATATATATATATATATATATATATATATATATTTTGAAGAATGCAAAAGTTGTTGGAGCTTATGTAGTGGTGAAAAAGACATATCAACATACGCTAGCCGTGACTTTCGAATTGACATAAAAAACACTATAAAAGGACATGAATATTTTGGCATTGGGTCTCTGTCAACCCTTGGACTAGTTGTCGATACTGGTTTAAGCGATCCAGCCTAGTCCACTAAGGACTAGGAGAGTCGGGATCCGACCTTCGTAAAGGGGGCGGATGTCTCCGTAGAACCCTTATGGACACATTGGGCTATAGAGTTAGCCCATAATATGAGTCATTTGTAAGGTGAAGTTTAATCACAGGGAGTCCCTCCAGGACAGATTACCGACAAATGAATTGACGGAATACTTGAGGCTTAAAGGGGATAACCCCTTCAGTAGAAATTGGCTGATCGAGGATTCGAGGAGTTCTAGGCGCCATACAAGATTTTTGCCCGGCTCTGACATGGTCCCGTAACATTTGGTATTAAAGTGTGTGAAACAAGTGGAAAGACAAACTATTAGAATACAATATATAAATAGCATATCACGATTGTACTAAAATACATTCTAACCACCTCTACATAATAATACTAAACTTTTATGTAAGGAGAAACATTCTTAATTACCGGCAGAAGCTTCTTAGGGATAGTAATATAATCTAAGAATTGAAAGAAGAATTTGGAATTATATGCACAAGCTCGTCTTAAAGATTTTAAAGACACGTGGAAACATAAAAACTGAATTCTGAATTCTCAAGTTGATTTGATGGTGATTGTAGGATCATTCTCAGTAGTTATCACATTTTCAGCTATAACATTTTGATTTTTAAGATGAACTTATGATTTTTTTGTAATGAACTTATTAAGAGCTTATCTTTCAAGTTGATTCTTTTATCTTCTACTTATCAATTGAAGAACAAAAGTCAAGGCTTTTTATATAGTAGTTGTGACTCTAATGACAACAAGGGAAAACAATTAAAAAGCTAGTTAACCATAGTAAACTATAATTAAAAGTTAACTATAAGAATCCTAATTAACTCTACCCCCTCAAGCCGGACTGTGTAAGTTTAACAATCCTAGCATCTTTATCATTTTTGTAAAATGCTTAGCAAGTAGAGGCTTTATTAGAATGTCTGCTAGTTGTTGACGTGTTTTGATTGCCAACAAACGAACAATACCATTTTGCATAATTTCTCGCAAGAAGTGACCATCAATTTTAATGTTCTTGGACTTTTCATGGAAAACAAAAATTGCGAGTCAAATAAACTGTTGATTTGTCATTGTACTATTGGATGATAATAAATATACTAGCCATTGTATTTCAGAGGAAGTAAAAGCTAATGCTCTATATTCTGCTTCAGTTGAACTTCGAGAAACAACTGACTGATTTTTACTCTTCCACAAGGCTAATGAATCTCCAAGAAAAATGGCATATATAGTAACAAAATGCCTTGTATCAGGGTGCCCTATCTAATCTGAATCACTAAAACCTCTTAGTTGCATTGTAGAAGAAAAAGAGAAAAACAAACCATGTGCATGACTTCTTTTAACATAATCAAGAACCTTCATAGGTGGTGAAGCTCTTAGCCTATTAGTTTAGAGCTTACCTATGAATGTATAAGTCATGGGTTCGAATCACATTGAGGTGGGATGGGTTAGAGGTTTTCCTTTGTCTCTAATGTAATTATCCTTTGTTTTAATGTAAGTTCATTGTGCACAACTTTAAAAAAAAATGAACAACCTTCATAGCTTCTTGTAAATGTACATCTATTGGTGACTTAAGCAACTGACTTAACTAATTTACAATAAAGTAATATCAAGTCTTGTTATTGTCAAATAAATCAACCGCCCAATTAACCTCCTAGATGATGTTCTATCATTAAGCAAAACCCTAGTTGTTTTTTACAATCGAACAGAAGAATCCATTAGTATTGCGACTCGTTTAAAAGCTAGAAATCCAGCATTTGAAAGCAATTCTAAAGCATACTTCCTTTAATTCAACAATATGTCTGCTTTACTCCTTGCAACTGTTGGTCCCTTGTAAGGTTGCAAATATAGTTCCAAGGGGGGGTTAGGAACTATTTTACCTTTTTAAAATAATTTTGGCAGATTTCTTTTCTTTAAGAAAAGTTTATCTAACAGCGGCGCTTACCACTCAGCAAGACACTGGCTTAGTCAACTAGTGACTAGGACAGCTTCGTTGCTTAGGTCAGGAAATAACACTTAGAGTCTATTCCTGAACCTTCTCGTTGGTAGCGCACAACTCAGCTTGACCTCTTTTACTTGGTCAGTTTTAGTTTGTTTTAAGCAAGCAATATGAATAAGGAGTTAAGGTTTAGAAATACTTCACTCAGCAGATTTATCCAGGTTCGGCTTCTTCTAAGCCTACGTCTTGTCCCCGGAACACCTCCGAGATTTCAAATCCTCTACTGAGCTCTTTAAAGGTAGAGCCTCAAACCTTTTACAATATCAGCAATTGAGTATGACAAGAGTACCTTCCTCTATACTTTTACTCAATCCTAATCTCTCCGCTGAGTACTTAAAACCGAGTACTCAGCCTCTCCTTTCTACTTCTAGAAATGATAAAGATTTTGTCCTAAACAACAATTGCTAGAACACCTTAGATGATTGAAAAACAATCACTCTAGACTTTTACACAAATGAATAGACTTTGTAGTGTAAGAACTTTGCTTTGCTTCTTGCTTGCAGAACTTGTAGAGATTTGGACAGCGTAATGGCTTGATCAAGTTCTGTGTTTAGTGAAGCTTGTGATGGCACTATTTATAGAGACGTCTGGCCATTCGGTCATTTCGAATTTCGAAATAACCGTTGGAGGGAAACGGCTATGTGTCGTTGTCATCCTGACTTGCACAGAGCTCTTGGCCAATCACAATCGTGTATCTTCTGTCCTCGGTCAGCACAGCAGATGGTCTCTCCTTTTATGGTAAAGTCAACTGGACAGCATACTGTGTCGTCTGAACTTTGCTAAAAGAGGAAACACTTTATCTGGAAGTTTTCCTCTGCCGGTCTGCTGTCTTGTACGCTTTGTCGAGACTACTCAGCAGCTTCATTGTGAAGTTGTTCCTGAAGGTCTTCTAGATCCTTCCGTTTGCTGAGTTGCATTTTTGTCCAAAACGACAACGTCTTGACATACGCGGGCCGAGTGAACTGAGTTGTTTGACTTGGGCCTTGGCTTCCGTATTGGGCTTGGGCCTTCCAATCCTTATGACTTATAACATTTATACTCAACATTGAACAAACACATTAGTAGAATAAATCAACGCATTTAAACTTAGTGTGTTTAGAATATGTATTCTAATTTATACTTAAACAATTTTGTCAAATCAAAATTATGTAGAAAGGTGTTTCAACAAACTCCCCCATTTTGATGTTGGCAAAACTGTTAAGCAAGGAACTCAGTATGAGCTCCCCCATGATAGTTGACCTTTTTAATTAAGTGAACTCCCCCGTAAGGACTGAACTACGGACTTAGTTTTATTCTAAACATTCTAAGGTTTAACTGAATAAGTCTAAGATCAGATTTCAGGTATAGGTCAGCTTATGGGTCATATTCTGTTTTACTCAGAATTCAGCGAAAGTAATGTATAGTGACAGAGCGCGCTGAGCAAATTATTGTTCAATGAGTTCTTTATCAGAATGTTTCATAAGATCATAGTATGATGTCAAACATGTTATCAGCATATCATTTAGTCAATAAATATTATAAGTGTTAAGCATAGCTGATATAAACGAAGTATGATATATTGATAGAAGTCAGCAGTTGCACAGCAAAAATAAATTAGCAAAAATTAAGACCTAGCCTAACTATTTCTTTTTCTTGCCCTGTGACTGACTTCTCTTGTACTGACGTTGCTCATGCTGAGCTCTAGCAGCTTGCGCTTTCTCCCCCGTTTTGTCAACTTCAGGGAGCTTAAACGCATCGGTTAAGACAGCGCGAGTCAGTTCTTGTGAAAGCTCTTTGAGTTTGTCAGCACTTTCATTTAGCCCATAAAAAATGCCAACGCCATCAGCGGATACTTCGACTGGTATATGAAGATCAGCAGCACTGAGCATATTCACACTGAAGGCTTGTGCTTTGGCTTGCCAAATGAGAGCTTCAGTGAGACCAGCAAAGACTTGGTGGAAGGTTTTTAAGAGTGCTGAGTCATAATGATGACGCTGGATATTGTTATGACGGATGTGAGTGAAGGATTGTTGTGCAAGAGATAGCAACTCATTTTGCTTCATCGAGTCAGTATCCATCTCTTGCTTGTTGAGATTAAGGAGCCGAATGGCCTCACTAATTTGCTCGACTGAGCACTGACTATAGGATACCATTTGCTCATTTGTCTTAAGTTGCTCAGTATGAAGCTGAGCAAAGAGCATCTTGAGTTCTAAGGAAGTGGCATAGTCAGTGTTCACAGCAGATAACTTCTGAACTTGCTGATGGAGTGAGTTCAGATGTTGAATTGTTGACAGCTGTATCTCTGCCAACTTAGCAATGGAATCCTGCTTAGCTTGCTGGGCTTGTAATGACAGGACGACATTCAGCAAATCCTTGAGTCCCTTGACTTCGTTGAGAAGTAGAGTGACTTGAGAGAGCTGAGTTGCGGTAGGAATTGAAGAACCAGCAGCAAGCGAAGCGGAATGTTGAAGATCGTGGATGAGTGCTTGCACTGAGTCAATGAGCTTTTTGCCGGACTCAGTGGTATCCCGATGTACATCAGTATGACCAGAAGAAAGTGGGGTGAAAGGAATACCCTGGTCAGTGACTGGATGACTTGGCTCAATCTGCACTTGAGTTGGAGGTAAGTTTGATTGATCAGCAGAGAGGTTATTGATGATGGAAGTCATAACCCGAACACTGTCTGTGCTGACGGCAGAGGGATGAGGAGTCAGCATTATGCTTGAGGAAACAGCATGGGCAGTGCTTGGTTCAACCTGACTTGTAGAAGTGGTTGAGGTGTTATGCTCGGCATGTTCCTGTTAAGAAGAAACAGAGGCTTGTTTTTCCAACGGCGTTGTAGTAGAGGAAGTTGTGGGCCGTTTGAAAATTTTTAATTGGATGGTAGAAGGATCCTTTGTTGTCTTGGAGAGGACAAGTTGAGGAATGGATAGTGGTTGCACAGGAGGGTCACTGACTATTACCTCACTGGCCTTAACCAGTTTTCGCCTTCTACGTGGTGGAGTGGTATGATGAGCATGTTCTATTGAGTGAGTAGGAGAAGGTTCCTTTTGCTCAGTCTGAATCTGGTCAGCTTGCTCTTCAACTTGTTCAACTCCCGCAGCCAACTCAGTGTCAGTCTGCACAGCACCACCTGCTAACCCAGTGTCAGCGTCCTCAGCTTCAATTTCGCTGGCATATTCTTCAGACACCTCAGCGTCATTCTGACCGCTGGTTTCATCATCTTCTTCTTCTTCCTTAGTATTATCTCCATCAAGTTCTTCCTCAACTTGGGAGATGAAGTGGTCATCTAACTGGACCTCAGTTCCCTCAGCATCAGTGCCTTGACATTGAGTGAAGTGAGAATCACCCGGTACAATAAAATCCGTCGGTATGACGTCGAGAGGGGCCAGTGTTGAAGACTTCTGCTTCTTCTGAGGGAGCTCAGCAGCTGCCTCAGTGTTAGGCTTATCTTGCCTGCTTCTCTTCTCAGCTGACTTTCCAGCTGACCTCTGCCTCTTTGCTGGAGACACAACATTAGGTGTCTCAGCAGATTTTCTCTTGCGAGAAGCTGGGGCCTTAGTTCTTTGCCCTTTCTTAGGCTTAGCTATAGTCTCCTCAGTCTGATCAGCTTGGCCAGCAGTAGTAGCAGCTTTTCCTTTCTTCAAAGGCTGCCCATATTTCAGTGCCCTCAGCGAGGCCGCTGTGATTTCGGTTCCTCTGAAAGATTCCTCACCTTCAAGGTCAATATTGTGGTCGATGAGGATCCTGGTAATGATTGATCCCAACCTCATTGTACCCGTGCTGCGTAGGAACCCAGCAACTAGGAAGACGGGCATGTTGATGGGGGTGTACGTCAGCATGTGCCATATGAAGCACTGTTCAAAGTTCGTTGCTGAGGTCGTGCAGTTTATCTTAGGGTAAATGAAGTAGCTCAGCAGGTAGTGAGCCATCTTTTGGTGCTGTCCCATTGAAGATGCTGAGATCTCGCCTGAGTGACGCTCAGGTTTGCAGAAAGTATGGATGTAGTCGGTCTTGTCCTGATCTCCAGACTTCCTCAACCTCACTCCCTCAGTTTTAAGTTGGAGGAGATTTCCCAAGTACAGAGGGTTGATGAAGATCGTCTTTCCTTTTACTTTAGTGCTTAGATAGTCAGGGGAGTCATTGGCAACCATGAGATTGTGGTAAAACTCCCTTACCAGGTCAGGATACGTTTCATCTCTGACGAAGAACAACCCAGTCCATTCGTTCTTTGCAATCCATTCGGCAAACGGTTGTTCATGTTGGACGAAGTGCTCAGAAACCCATCTGGAGGGCTCAACTTTCCATTCGAGAACACTTTCGAAGACTTTGGAGTAGGTTCGTATTTTCACAGCTTTCTCTTTTTCAGAGTTTTGATCAGTTTTACCCTTGCTAGAGGTGGAAGGGTTTCGTGAAGGTTCATCGGAGCTGGACTTATTTTGGCCGGCACTGGAGACGTTGAAGGATAGCTTAGTCATGCTTCTAAGATGGAGAGAATAGAGGTATTTGAGAGAGAGAAATTTGGGTGATTTCGTAGCCTTAAAGATTTGTTGAGCGTAAGGAGTAAAAGATGGGGAATTTCCCATGATTTATAGACGAGTTGAACGGTGTGGATCTTAACCAAATCCATGTGTCAGTTGCCTTGGGATCATGTACCGACAGGGATCCTGGCATTTATGACACATTACGGCGAATACGTCATCCTAGGTTATACGCGTGCTTGGAAATTATGCTAACGGATTAATCACTCAGTATTTAGAATGTCAAGCGTTTGATATTCTGAGAGGTCAGTGCATTATTTAAGGATGATTTTAAGTTCAAGTTCTAAACTAATTTACTCAGTGTGCAAGTTTACTCAGTATTGTATATTCAGTCAATTTCAAGAGATACTCAGCAAACAATAAATCATTCAGCATGTAATTCACTCAGCATTCAATATTCATTTAGCACAGGAATTTACTGAAGAGGATTAAACATACCAATTGCTTCTCTCAGTATGCTAAATTGCTCTCGTGCTAGAGGCTTTGTAAAAATATCAACAAGCTACTCGTCTGTTGGCACATAAGTCAGCTTGATTTCTTTCTTGAGTACATGATCTCTGATGAAGTGATGTCTTATGCTGACATGTTTCATCCTGCTGTGTTGAACTGGGTTCTTTGAGAGGTCAATTGCACTCTTGTTGTCGCATTTGACTTCAATTGTCTTTGTTTGAACACCATAATCTTCAAGCTGTTGCTTAATCCAAAGGACTTGAGCAACACAGCTTCCAGCAGCAATGTACTCAGCTTCAGTTGTGGACAGGGCTACTGACGCCTGCTTCTTGCTGAACCAAGATACAAGACAGCTTCCTAGGAATTGGCATCCTCCAGAGGTGCTTTTTCTTTCCAGCTTGTCTCGTCCATAGTCAGCGTCAGTGTATCCGATGAGTGTAAAGTCATGAGTATTTGGATACCACAGACCTGCATTTACTGAGCTTTGCAAATATCTAAGGATCCTTTTTACAGCTATGTAATGGGATTCCTTAGGGTTAGCTTGATATCTAGCACAATAACATACTGAGAACTGAATGTCCGGTCTACTTGCTGTTAAGTAAAGTAAAGAGACAATCATACCTCGGTATAACTTGCTGTCTACTGACTTACCATTTTCATCAGCACAAAGGACAGTGTCAGTGCCCATAGGAGTGGATATTGGCTTACAATGTTCCAGTTCATATTTCTTCAATATCTCCTTGGCATATTTAGCTTGACTTATGAATATGCCATTCTTTCCTTGCTTAATTTGAAGTCCGAGGAAGAAGTTGAGTTCTCCCATCATTGACATTTCGAATTCAGTCTGCATCTGTTTGCTAAATTCCTTGCACATAGATTCATTAGTAGCACCAAATATAATATCATCTACATATATTTGAGCCAGCAGGGTATCTTTACCCTTTCTCTTAATGAATAAGGTTGTATCAGCTTGACCCCTGACGTAACCTCTAGTCAGTAAAAAGTTAGCCAGCCTCTCATACCAAGCACGTGGTGCTTGCTTGAGTCCATACAGAGCCTTTTTGAGTTTGTAAACGTGGTTTGGGAACTTAGAATCCTCAAACCCTGGAGGCTGATTTACATAGACCTCCTCGTCTATTACTCCATTAAGAAAGGCACTTTTGACATCCATTTGAAACAGTTTAAAGTTCATGTAAGATGCATATGCACATAAAATCCTAATAGCTTCTAGCCTTGCCACTGGGGCAAAGGTCTCACCATAGTCAATACCTTCTTGTTGACTGTAGCCCTGAGCTACAAGTCTTGCCTTGTTTCTGACTACGTTTCCTTGCTCATCTAGCTTGTTCCTGAAGACCCATCTCGTTCCAATGGTCTTTTGGCTCCTAGGATGTGGCACTAGCTCCCATACATTATTCCTCCTGAACTGATTGAGTTCCTCTTGCATGGCATTCATCCAGAATTCGTCATCCTCAGCTTCGGCAAAGTTCTTCGGCTCAAGTACTGAGACAAAAGCTACATTGCCGAGATACTTCCTTAATTGATTTCTTGTCATCAGCGTATTTCCAGCTGAGTCAAGAATTGCATTTTCTGAATGCCCTCTTGGGACTCTTATCTCCTTTGGTAGACTTGTGTCTTGTTCTATCTGTGTTTCAACATTCTCTGCAGAAGTAGATAGGTCAGTGAAAGTAATTTTAGGTTCACTCTTACTCTTGGTCAGCCGTTTTATGAAGGACTCAGTAGCTGGTTCTTGATCAGCAGGTGCTGAGTTTGGTTCATCTTCTGTCAGCGGCTGGTATCTTCCTGCAGGGTTAGTTTCATCGAATTGCACATGTATAGATTCTTCTAATACTTGAGTTCTC
This sequence comes from Euphorbia lathyris, assembly GCF_963576675.1. Taxonomy (NCBI): domain Eukaryota; kingdom Viridiplantae; phylum Streptophyta; class Magnoliopsida; order Malpighiales; family Euphorbiaceae; genus Euphorbia; species Euphorbia lathyris. Next base: position 12,976,745 of record NC_088913.1, read on the forward strand.
TTATTAAAAACTCTGTATGCTTTACTGTTTGTTGAGTAGCCTAGAAAGATAGCCTCATCAGCTTTTGAATCAAATTTGGCTAAGCTATCTTTGGTATTTAAAATAAAACACCTACAGCCAAAGGCACGAAAGTATCCAATGTTGGGCTTTCGTCCTTTCCAAAGTTCATATGGGGTTTTCTTAAGTATAGGTCTAACTAAAGCCCTATTCAGAATATAGCATGCTGTGTTGACAGCTTCTCCCCAAAAATACTTTGGAAGCCTATGCTCATCCAGCATTGTCCTAGCAATCTCAACCAGAGTTCTGTTCTTCCTTTCAACAACCCCATTTTGCTGAGGCGTTCTAGGAGCAGAGAAATTGTGGTCAATGCCGCTGGCTTCACAGAATTCAACAAACTTCTGGTTCTTGAATTCTCCACCATTATCACTACGGATATGAGCTAATTTTAGGTCTTTCTCATTTTCAATTTTTCTAACCAAGTTTGAAAATGTCTCAAAGGTCTCATCCTTACTGGTCAGCAGGATAACCCATGTGTACCGAGAGAAATCATCTACAATAACCAAGGAAAACCTTCTTCCACCCAGACTCAGCGGCTGGACTGGACCAAAGAGATCCAAGTGTAGCATTTCTAACGGACGCTTAGTTGAGACAATGTTTTTACTTTGAAAAGATTGCTTGGTTTGTTTTCCAGCTTGGCAGGCATGGCATAATTGATCTTTTTGAAATTTAAGTTCAGGCAGTCCCTCAACCAATTGCTTTCTTGCTAATTTGGCCAGGAGGTCCATGCTTACATGACCAAGTCTCCTGTGCCATAGCCAGGAATTTTCTTCCTTTGTGACTAAGCATACAGTTTTTGAAAACTTCTTTTCGAGGTTTAGCATAAAGACATTGTCTATCCGAGGGGCAGTTAAAATTAACTCATTTGATTTTCCCTCATATATTTTACATCCAGTTTCGTCAAATATAACTTTTCTTCCATTATCACATAGCTGAGCTACGCTGAGTAAGTTATATTTGAGTCCGCTGACTAGGGAGACAGATTCAATAGTGGGATTACCTCCAACGGTGCTGATCCTACTATTTTACCCTTTTTGTTGTCTCCAAAACTTACGCTTCCTCCTCGTTTACGTTCGAACGTGATGAATTGAGTTTCATCTCCCGTCATATGCCTTGAGCATGCGCTGTCAATATACCACATTTTTGACTTCTCGGCACATCTCAGGCTTACCTGCATTGTAATCAGTTTCCTTTAGGTACCCAATTCTTTTTGGGTCCTGACTTGTTAGGTGCAACAGGTATAGCATCATATTTTATTTTATGGCGGCATACATGGACAGTATGGCCATTCTTTCCACAGAAGTCACAACTGACCTTCTGTTTAAGATTTTTTACTGACTTGTCAGCACCCCAGTGCTGAGCGTGTCAGTACACTTTAGTAGTGTGTCCTAACTTCCCACAAAAATCACATTGGACTTTTCGCTGGGGATTTCTTCTCTGCTGAGTACCTTGGTACTGTGTACCTTGATACTGAGTTCTCAGCGGAAAATTGTTTTTGTTTGGAACCTTTAATTGGTTCTGAATGGTTGTGACATCCTTCCTCAGTTTCTTTGAAACTGACTGGACTTCAGAGACAGACTCATGAATGATTTTCATATTTTCATGCAAAATTGAGTTGTCTTGAAGAAGGTATCTGAGGTCACTCAGTTTGACCTCTTCTACTTCATCACAGCGCCGGCTGAGTGCTTTAATCTTCCTATTACACTTTTTAACAAGTGTATAGAGATCACTTAGGGCGTTACCCATTTCATTTCTGAGTTGAGAGAGTGAGATTACCTCATTAGATTGCTCTTCATTATCTGACTCATCAGATTGGTCAGCATGCTCAGAAATGCATGGCTCAGCAAGTTCGTCAGCCATAAAGCATATCTTCGCTGACTCGGTGGCCTCAGTTTCTGTTGATGAAGATTCATCACTGTCACTCCAAGTAGCCACCATTGCCTTCTTCCCACTTTTCTTGTCTTTCCTCAGCGTGGGGCAGTTTGACTTAATATGGCCATCTTGGTGGCACTCAAAGCATGTAATGGGCTTTGAGCTGTCCTTTCTGTATTTACTGTCGCTTGAGTCAGCCTTATACTTATCAAACTTTTTGTAAGGCTTTTTGGAATATTTGTCGTTCTTCCTGAACAGCCTATTCATCTTTCTTGTAAACATAGCCATCTCCTCATCATCAGTTGAACTCCCGTCAGTGGAGTCAGCCTTCATGACAAGTGACTTCTGCTTCTTGTCATCAGATTTTTCCTTCACCTCAAAGTTCTTCATTGATATCTCATGGGTCAGCAATGAACCGATGAGTTCGTCATATTTGTAGGTGGTTAAATCCTGAGCTTCCTCAACTGCTGTCTTCTTTGCTTGCCAGTCTTTTGGAAGACTCCTGAGTATCTTTTTGACTTGTTCTTCCTCAGTGAAGATTTTCCCAAGTCTCTTGAGCTCATTAATGATGTTGGTGAACCTTGCATTCATGTCTGAAATGCCCTCATCATTGTTCATCTCGAACAGCTCGTACAGTCTCATCTGCTGATTTACCTTGGATTCTTTTACTTTGTTTGTTCCCTCGTAGGTGACTTCCAGCTTTTTCCAGATCTCTTGTGCCGACTCACAACCTGAGATTTTGTCATATTCTGCAGCATCGAGCGCACAGTGAAGCATATTGATAGCCGAAGCATGGTTTTGAAGCTTCTTAAGATCATCCTCTGTCCATTCAACCTCAGCTTTAACAACTGACTGGCCAGCAACAACTTTCACAGGTACAAACGGGCCTTGGACTATGGATAGCCAGGCACTCATGTTTGTAGCTTGAATGAAGTTTTTCATCCTATTCTTCCAAAAGGTATAGTTTGACCCGAAGAATAGGGGAGGCCTGGTAATGGACAGCCCCTCAGGTAATATCTGAGTTGTCAGGTTTCCAGGGAGAAACCGAGTGCTGTTTTCGCCCATGGTATGGATCAACTCAAGGTTGTTAGACCTTTAGTAGTGAGCTTTTAGGCTCTGATACCACTTGTTGGTCCCTTGTAAGGTTGCAAATATAGTTCCAAGGGGGGGTTAGGAACTATTTTACATTTTTAAAATAATTTTGGCAGATTTCTTTTCTTTAAGAAAAGTTTATCTAACAGCGGCGCTTACCACTCAGCAAGACACTGGCTTAGTCAACTAGTGACTAGGACAGCTTCGTTGCTTAGGTCAGGAAATAGCACTTAGAGTCTATTCCTGAACCTTCTCGTTGGTAGCGCACAACTCAGCTTGACCTCTTTTACTTGGTCAGTTTTAGTTTGTTTTAAGCAAGCAATATGAATAAGGAGTTAAGGTTTAGAAATACTTCACTCAGCAGATTTATCCAGGTTCGGCTTCTTCTAAGCCTACGTCCTGTCCCCGGAACACCTCCGAGATTTCAAATCCTCTACTGAGCTCTTTAAAGGTAGAGCCTCAAACCTTTTACAATATCAGCAATTGAGTATGACAAGAGTACCTTCCTCTATACTTCTACTCAATCCTAATCTCTCCGCTGAGTACTTAAAACTGAGTACTCAGCCTCTCCTTTCTACTTCTAGAAATGATAAAGATTTTGTCCTAAACAACAATTGCTAGAACACCTTAGATGATTGAAAAACAATCACTCTAGACTTTTACACAAATGAATAGACTTTGTAGTGTAAGAACTTTGCTTTGCTTCTTGCTTGCAGAACTTGTAGAGATTTGGACAGCGTAATGGCTTGATCAAGTTCTGTGTTTAGTGAAGCTTGTGATGGCACTATTTATAGAGACGTCTGGCCATTCGGTCATTTCGAATTTCAAAATAACCGTTGGAGGGAAACGACTATGTGTCATTGTCATCCTGACTTGCACAGAGCTCTTGGCCAATCACAATCGTGTATCTTCTGTCCTCGGTCAGCACAGCAGATGGTCTCTCCTTTTATGGTAAAGTCAACTGGACAGCATACTGTGTCGTCTGAACTTTGCTAAAAGAGGAAACACTTTGTCTGGAAGTTTTCCTCTACCGGTCTGCTGTCTTGTACGCTTTGTCGAGACTACTTAGCAGCTTCATTGTGAAGTTGTTCCTGAAGGTCTTCTAGATCCTTCCGTTTGCTGAGTTGCATTTTTGTCCAAAACGACAACGTCTTGATATACGCGGGCCGAGTGAACTGAGTTGTTTGACTTGGGCCTTGGCTTCCGTATTGGGCTTGGGCCTTCCAATCCTTATGACTTATAACATTTATACTCAACATTGAACAAACACATTAGTAGAATAAATCAACGCATTTAAACTTAGTGTGTTTAGAATATGTATTCTAATTTATACTTAAACAATTTTGTCAAATCAAAATTATGTAGAAAGGTGTTTCAACAGCAACTTCAATACTTAAAAAGAACTTCAAATTTCCTAAATCCTTAATGCGAACTTTCCATCTAAAAAGTTTTTAACTACTTATATTTCTATAATGTCATTCCCTTTTAATATCACATCATCCACATATACCAAAAGACATGTAATCTTCGAATTAGGCCTTTTGGTAAATAAAGAGTTGTAAAATGGGGACTGTTGATAACCATATGAAATCAGAGATGAAGTTAGATTGACAGATTGACATTCCATTTTCTACTATCTTTCTTTAACCTATAAAGTGACTTTATTAGCTTACAAACTTTTGTAGGAACAGTTGCTTTGAAACCTGGAGGTAATACCATGTAAACTTCCTCTTCCAAATCACCATGGAGAAATGTGTTATTGACATCCAATTGATAAATCCTCTGTTGAATAGCTGCAATAACCAATAAAAGTCTTATTGTGGTCATTTTCACAACAGGAGAGAAAGTATACCTATAATCGATGCCTTTTGTTTATGCATAACTCTTGGCTACTAAGTTTGACTTTGTACCTTTCCAAACTTCTATCTGACTTAAGTTTGGTCTTAAAGACCCATTTGAACTAATATGAACTTTTCTTGGTGGAAGGTCAACTAAAAACCATGTATTGTTTTGTCTCAATGCTTGTATGTTTGCCTCCATTGCTTCCCTCCAATAAGATTCCTTCAAAACTTGATTGCATGTCTTAGGCTCAGACAAAATTCATAGATTAAAATAATATGACTTATGCACACCAAAAAATTTGTGAAAACAAACAATAGAAGATAATGGATATACTTCACAGTTGGTGAACAACAACCACCTTATTTAGTAGTAAGAAAATTACAATGAAAATCTTTCAAATAGGCTGTAACGAATTTAAATTGTTAACAAAAGTATTGATACTTGATTTCTCTATTTCAAAAGCATTCTTTAAAGTGTTAGTAGACTGATGCGAAGCAATGTTGTTAGTGGTTGAATCTAGAGAATTCGCAGATGACTACTTATCCAATTGATGAATAAGATTCATAAGTTTGGCATACGGTTTTAGAGTGACAATAATAAACTTATGTTGCATAGAAGGCTCTTCTTCTGCAACTATGCTAGCAACAAACCTTAATTAAACTTAAAATTGGATAGATAGCCATGCTTTTTAAAGAATTGATCCACAATGTGACCTTCTTTTTCACAAAATAACAATGAGCTCCCTTTTTACCCATAATGTTTCTTTTCATAAGCTTGAGTATTGCCAAACCTTTGTCCTTTAGTAAAGTTTATATACGATTCTGCTAGAATCGAATGAACTTGTGCAAATTCAAGTTGTATCTCATGTTGAATTACTAAAATTAAAGGCTCCATCATAAGTATCTGCGATTTCATTATTCTAAAGTTTGTATTGAGTCCTCTCAAAAATTTAATAATGAAATCCTGATCTTGATAAGCCTTAACAGTCTCGATTGCTTTACAATTTTCCGCACTTTCATTCATACAAGTACAAGAAGGAAACTTATAAAAAAATTGATAAATTCCTCCCAGATTATTTCCAATTTCATGTAGTAATCAGTCATAGATAAATCTCTTTGTGTAGTTATCAAAAGTTCATTATATAATTCAGCAATATGTAAAGCATCACCCTACGAGAAGCGATTCTTCAAGTTTTTCCAAAATTTTGCTACTATTTCAAACCAGATAATTGACTAAGCAATAGACGGAGAAAGAGAATATTTCAACCAAGAAATAACCTTCTGATTGTATCTGTAACCCTACAGTATCGATGCCACACAAGTTGATTCTTCACTAGAATTACAGAGGCCGACAACGATCCATCCACAAAACAGTACTTATTCTTCACTAGTAAAGAACTTTTTATTGATCGACTCTAGGAAAAATAAGTCATACTATTAAGTGGTTGTGTGACCAACACTAAGCTAGAGTTTTCTCTTAGATGTATAAAGAAAGGACTAGATGGATTTTGAGTAATATTAACAAAATTGCAATTCTCCTTACTACTCTGTGATTTTGTTGGTTTCCTTCTTGATTAGGATTTGGAAAAATTTGATTTGTATTTGTATTATTCCTCTAATTCCTATTATTGTCATTCTCTCCAATTACTGCTCTGATGCAAGACATAGTTCTATGGAATGAAAGACCGCAAACCAAAATAGAAAAATCGAATCAAAAGAAGAAGAAAAATGAAAGAATGTAAAAGTAGGAACAATGAACGATTCAAAGATTAAATCTCTGGGATTGTGAAAAATTGTTCTGATACCATATTACAAACTAGTAATTGAAACAAGAAGTTGGAATTATATGAAGAATTGTGAAGTGAAGAACACGGAAGAGTCAATGCTTTTATATAGCCGTTGTGACTTTAACGGCAACAAAAAAACCATTAAAAATCTAATTAACCACATTAAACTATAATTAAAAGTTAACTAACCACAATAGGTAATAATTCTTTTTTTTTTTTTGAAATAATGAGTTGTAGCACGGCAAAGTTCAATATAGAAAACGAAATAAAGCTCAGAATTACATCAAAACTTGCCAGACTAGCACCTTGATAAGCCGACCTTGCTAATGCATGGGCCAAACTATTTACTTGTCATTTGAGAAAACGGACTGAGAAACCGTCGTTATTGTTGAGGAAAGGTTTGCATCTATCAATTAAATCGCCGAATTCTCAATAGTCTGCACCACATGTCAATTTAGGGTCTATTTCAAAGACGATAACTGATATGCCCCAATCTGTTGCCTAGTCCATCGCCTATAGCAAGGCGAAGGCCTCTCCTTCCCGAACGTCCATAAGTCCATCCACTATAGCAGCAATAAAATGCCCTTGCGAGTCCCGTACCACTGCGCCAAGCCCGTCGATCCAAAATTAGCCAAGTGCCCCCACTAATTAACCACAATAGATAATAATTCTAATTAACTCTCATGGATAGACTAATTAAACTAATCAAAGATTAATTAGGTATAAAAAGAAGAAGCTGGAAATTGGAAAGATGGTCCCTAGTGGAACCCAAATTGAGACAAATTATAAGTTAAAGTACTTGATATAAAGATTGTTGTTTTTGTGGGTTCCTCTATTTCTTTAAATTTTGTGAAACAGCTAATGAAATAGACAAATTCTATTATTATAAAACTTAGGCTTAAATTATTAATTAATAAATTTGACCATTTATGTGATTATTTTGCTTAAAATGGAAGAGACAAGAACAATCTTATTTTCTTGGTTATGATATTGTATGTGTATTTATGGCTTGCAATTTGCAAACCACATGAATTAAATTAAAGAGCCTGTGGTGGTTAATCTAATCATCTTGCATTTAATGCATCAACAACCTACTTCATAGTTGGAGAAATTCAAATTATTCTTTATTTTCTTTTAAAATTATCATTATTTATACAATAATCATATGGATTATAATGATTATTATTGGGTAAATGTTTTTGTTTAATTGAGTTTTCTTTTTGTTTTACATAATATAATAAAGATTTTAAGGCCATTGTTTCAAAGTTTTATATAAATTATATTAGTTATGAACATTATTATTATTGTTATTTTTTTTAATTTTTTCTATTATTTTAGTAATTTTGTTGTTGAAATATTGTTTTTACACATATATATTATAAATATACATATTTTTTATATAAAATTATTTTATATTATTTTTAAATAATATGATAAATATATTAATTTCATTAATATAATTTTTTTTGTTTACACATAAAAATTTGTTTATCACAAATAAAAAATATAAAAATATAAATCCAATTAATCTTTGAGTAATATTAATCCTCAAGGGTCATATATCCGCCAGATTGACCCTATTTTATTATAGACCTGGTAATTATCGTGTTCGAATCGTGTCATTTCGGGTTCGTGTTAAAACGAGTAAATCTAAACCCAATCCAAAAACTTTCGTGTCACAATCGTGTTAATCTATTCGGATCAGTGTCGATTTTGTGTCGTGTTTTCGGATTACATACAATTATGTTATGCATATATATTAATGATAACTTTTAAAAATATAAGAAGATATGATATTATTTTTAAATACTTAGTATCATTTTTAGATTAATATGTTAATATTACCCATCGAAAAGTTCGCTAATATCATGTTAGAGGTCATATAATATGTTTATAACAACTTAGAAGGTTTAAATTATATTTGCAAGAGTAATTATAATTTTATTATCCTTATTAATAAAGTGACATAAAAACATGAGAGAATATAATAATAATTTTAAATATTCGTGTTATTTCGTGTCATTTTTGGGTTACCATATCAACCCTAATCCAATCCAAAAACTTGCGTGTCAGTTTTGTGTTAATCCAAAAATAAAATATTATTACTAAGATAAACCTAAACACTAAAATTACGTATCGATTTTGTATTGTGTAATCGGGCTTTGGGTATGTTTGCCACCTCTGCTTGATAAACTTTAATAGTACGAAAACAGGCCCATAATGATAAACTTTAATTTTGTAAGTTGGGAGATAATAATTACATAGAATCTATGAATTTCTTTGAGACATACTTATATAAAAAAAAAATGGAGGAATGTTCAAATTCAATGTACAAACATAAAGCAAAAAGGGAATAATGAAAATTGTAAATAAATACTCATTGAGTTGAGAGACTTATTTTGCCAGTAAAGTCATTTCATAACTTCAAAGTCCAAAAGTCTTATAATTTCTCCCAACAAGTTTATGAACCACTTTTTAATTTAGGGTAATTAATTTATTAGTCCCTATATTTTAACAAAACACACTGTTTAGTCTCTGTATTTTTAAAAACACATGGTAAGGTCCCTAATCTTTTTCTCAGTGAACTGTTTAGTCATTCCGTCTGTTTGTTAGATTTTTTACCGTTTATGAATTCGGAAATGACTAAATTACCCTTTACTATTTACCTTCAAATTTCAGAAGAGGAAATCCAATTTAGAAGAAGAAGTTATTTGTATGAAGAATAAGAAAAAGAACAGACCCAATACTTATAAATTTGAACGATTAAGAAGAAAATCAAGAAGAAAGATACTAAAAGTTGATTTAAGATGCAGTACAGTTTAAAGGAAAGGAAAATAAAGGAAAAGAAGAACGCAAATCCAAATTGACTAACAGAATCTTCATGAGAGTCTAACGGCAGGGACTAACCAGTTCACCGAGAAAAATGTTAGGGACTAAACAGTTCATCGAGAAAAAGGTTAGGGACTTTACCGTGTGTTTTTAAAAATACAGGGACTAAACGGCGTGTTTTGTCAAAATATAAGGACTAATAAATTAATTACCCTTTAATTTAATACCTAAGCCGTTTCATAAAGTCTCGTCTAGAGTTCTTATATTGGCTTGTTTGTTTTATCTACTGTTTGCTGTTGTTGTTTGTTGTTTATTATTACGGTTTGTTATTTGCTGTTGCTTCTTGCTGTTTGCTGTTGGAAAAAATTGCTTTTCCAAAAAGTAGAGATTCTTTGTTTTTGTAAAAGACTGTTTTTCAGGTGTAAAAGGTAAACAAGAGGTAACTAACCAAACACCTAATGTTGTTTTTCAGGTGTAAAAAGCAAACAGGAGATCACACCTAAAACTCTTCATTTTAAAGTGAAAAGGCAAACAGGAGCACGAAAAGGAGCAACCAAGCCTAAGCATTCGGTCTTCTATGTCATTTGGAGGACATTCAATTTACATTCGGACAAGTATATTATGACCCTGCTTAATAATTAAAATAATGGAACCTCTTATAATATGTGTGGATCCATGGAAAAATACGTATGGAAGATATTTCATTTGACATGGAGAAGTAGATGCTTCTAATAATTTTCCTTCTAATTAGACCTTTAAAAGAAATTCTCTAATTATAATTCCACACATTAAAAGTCGGTTTGATTTAACTATTTTTTTCTTTTTATGAAAATTAGATAAAAAAAAGTAAGAAATAAAACTTTACACGAATATAAGCTAAAACTAATATAAGATCCACGAACGATGAAAACAACTACACAGGGCAAAAAAGAATCATAACTGATGAGGACATCCTTCATAAAAACCCAAGTTCGAACAGAGAAGTAACAGCTCAGTAGGATTAGTTCGGTTCCTCTTCCTTGAAGTTGTTTGGGTCAACCTAGGGGAAGTCTCTTCGGCTCCATATGCCTAATTGCTTCAGTATCATTTAGCTTCGGTTTACTTGCTCCTCAAGGAGACCATAACTCGATCCGTACTGGACGTGGCTTACTTGCTACCCAAGGGGACAAACCTGACATGCCGCCTGCATAGTACTGTTCACAGTGCCATGAGTAATACTTTTAGAGTCAATCATATTTTATCCCTTAAGTTTCTATCATTTATTGTATATATTTACCCTTTTCTGTAATTTACCAATTAGATCATGAGATGCTATAAATTCATTTCTTTCTTTATCTTTAACTTTTTATAAAATAAAAAACTATTAACTTCATATTGAAGTTTGTTAAAGTTTTCATACTTTTAACGTGTGGATTTCATTATTCCTACGATTTAGTCTGTAAAACCTTTGGATTAACTCCTTCTAGTTTAGCTGGAGAAGAAATTTTTGTGTGGTTTAAGATCAAAACCATCATTTCGATATTAATCCGTATCAGTTGGTATCAGAGCCAAGTCGTTTTCCATTTGGAGACTTCTTCTTGAAAATGATTCAACCCCGCCCACAGTAAGAAACGATGGAATCCAACGATAAAAGATTTGAAGAGATAGACTCTTCTATGAAGGGATTCAGAAGCTCTCATGGAGCAGAATGAAAGGTACAATGCAAATATAAAAGAATTCGCTATTTCTCTTGAGGAGTTAAAACTCGAGATTAGAAATATCCATTCGCCGCCGATTGGAAATCTTCACCGGAGGTAGGAAGAGGTAGGAAGAGGTTATTAAACCTCAACCACAACGGCAACCAACCCCACCTCAATCTCCACCACCTAAATGATCTCAAACGAAAAGTTAAATAAAAATTATTTAGAATATTAATTCTATCAGCTCTACAATAAATGATTACCAGTTACAAAAAATGGTTAAAGGTTAAAGGACTTTTATTTTACGGTTTAAAGTGTTATTGAGCCCTTGACTTAACCTAAATTTTATCATATGTCTCTAATCTATTATTTAATCACATTTAACTCCTGAATTTTTCCAATCGATGAAATTTCATCCAATTTGAATAGAAACTTACACAAAAACTTTATTTTACTAAACGAAAACGTTTTATATCCCATTTTGAAGTTTATACACCCATAAAGAAAGTAATGGTAAAATTGACCACAAGTGTATTTTATCCATCAACTAAATATAAATTTCTCTCCGTGGTTCTGCGGGTAGTTTGATCCGAGACCACAATGACAGGTGGATCACAGGCTTTGCCAAAAATATTGGATCTTGTTCAATCACTAAGGCCGAGCTTTGGGGAATTTACGAAGGTCTCCCGCTTGCTTGGTCTAAGGGTCTAAGATTTGTGGAGGTGGAATCTGATAGCCAAACTACGATCAGCCTTGTGGAGGGAGAGGATCTCAGTCCAAATGAGTTTTGTAACTTGATTGACGCCATTAAGGAGCTGCTGAACCGAGATTGGATGGTGGTAATATCCCACACATACCGTGAAAGAAACAGAAGTACGGACCGTTTGGCTAACCTTACCTATGATCTCACGTTGGGATTGCATATCCTTGATCAATCCCCCAATATAATTCATGAAATCCTCCTCCAAGATGTCCTGGGCATCTCCTTCTCTAGGTTGTGCCCTTTGTAGCCCTTAGGCTACTCTATCTTACCCAAAAAAAAAAAAAAATAAAAAAAAAAATTTTGGTGTGAAACTCTAGTTAGGAAGCCAATAATGCCATTATCAAAACCTAAATAAGATTAATATTGTTGACCCATAATTTCAGGTGGGGAAATGTTTATTTGCTACTCATTACGTCGGCAGGTAATTAATTAAGTTGGAGTAATATATTAATGATGACACTAATTAAATGTTAGTATACTATTGTATTAATTTGAATCTGATCAATTGGTTTAAATTTGACCAAATATTTTTTGATGAAGACTTTTTATTTATTTATTTATATTATGGATCCAACTTGAGACTTAATTTAAAGGCCTAATACATCATTAGAGCCTTAAACTTCTCCATAAAATTATATTGACTCTCTAAACTTTGTTAGTGTCTTACCAGCTCGTTAAACTTGCTTAATTTATATCATCAGCTCTTTAAACTTGTCCATAAAAGTAGATTAGCTCCCTGCATTTTGCAAATGTCTCACTAATTTTTTGAACTTGCTTATTCCGTAACAACTAAATACAATAAAAGAATAATATAAAAAATGCTTAATATATCATTTGCCCCCTGAACTTGTCCAAAAAGGTTGATTGGTCCCTTGAACTTTCAAAGTATCTTGATAGTCCCCTCAACTTGAAATAAAACATTCAGTTAGCCCCCTGAACTTGCACAAAATATAATCAATTGATCACTCTATTGCAAAAAAGTAAGTTAAATGTGGAAGATATATTGCACACGTCTTAAAAAAAGTAAAATGATCAAGATCAGGGTATGCGGTTCTAATACTAGAGAAGACAAGTTTCATAATTGAACAAGTGATAACTTTCTTTTTAATCCATTTTTGAATTATGTAATAACATTCTAATATTGGTGGAATACATCTTCGGCATTTAACTTACTTTTTTGCATCCAGTGATCCATTGATTACATTTTACGCAAGTTTATGGGTCTAACTGAATATCTTATGAAAATTGAGGGGACTATCGGAATATTTTAAAAGTTAAAGGACCAATAAGACAAATTCAGTGGACAAATGATGTACTAAGCCTATAAAAAACAACAAAAAGATTAATGATAAAAAGTACACACAAAAAACTCTTTATGTTTTGTTTCCATTATATTGAAAGAAACATCTAATTAGATCAAACATCTTCAAGGTCCACATCATTTCCACTTGGTTAAACATTACACCAAAAACTACTTATATATCCTAAATCAAACTAACCCTTTTCCCAAAACCTACTAAAATCCCCAAATCCAAAAAAAATATATATATCATAAAAAAGTTCTAATTTTTTTACATATTGGTCTTATTTTTTTTTTTTTGTTTGGCCATCATCTTCTTCTTTCTGGAGTCCACTTAGGCAAAGACGGACTAAAATGCGAAGAAACTACTCTTGAATCGAGCAATTCCATAATTGGTGTATAATTCACACATCTTGGTACCTTGTATTGATTTATTGATGCCCCTCTTGATATTGCATAATCCATTAACTCCTCAAATGTACCATTTTTCACTACCCTTATCACAAGTGGACCGATCGAGTTATCTGCGACTCTGCCTTGTCGATACACTGAGTTTAAAGATTCTTCCATTGCGAGACAACATTGGTTCAATACCTTTTCACTCGGCGAGTTTGACCAGTCTTTCACTAGTAGTTCCCAGTATATCACATAGTGGCCAGGGATCGTCTTTGTATCTGCGTAGCTCGTGTACTCAACCACACTTGTGTTGAATTCTCGGAGGAGCTCTGATGCATTCTCTACTGCCTTTTGTAGCTCGGCCTCGTCGGTTTTGTCTGAGTCAATACTGAGTAATACGTTCTTTCTCCTTACAAAATGGAATTGGGGAGCTAAGTTGTGAAAACCAGTAACTCGAAGAATGTCACCAACTCTGTATCTGTATAACCCTGCGTAGGTAGTGATGACGAGCTCATACTCTTTTCCCACCTCGACGTCGACGAGGTCAACGAGTTTTGGTGGCGAGTCCCGAGTTGAGTCGGGATGGTGAGGCAGGAACTCAAAGTAGGCCATGTTTGGCATGATGGTATACGAAACCTCTGAAGGTTTGCACATAGGGTTAAGGTTTAACCCAAAATAACATTCTGATGAAGCATACATAGTGCAAGCCGTCGGTAATCCGTCGCTATAGAAGTCAAGAGTAGGAATATATTGAGCCATGGCTCCAGTCACAATGACATCAAGATACTTAGTATTAGGCCAAATTCTCTTGATTATTCCACCCCACTCGCCTTTCCCACATTCAAATCGAATGAATTCCGCAAGCTCAGGATCCGGTTTCAAGATTTTCGCCATACAATCTTTAATCGAAGAGTCAGTAACGCGCTTGTTAAGCATTCCCAACTCGATATCATCAGCAAGTTGTGCCCAATTCAGCTGAAGAAACCTAATGGCACGAAGCAACCCGGAAGCAAAAACCGCACCAACACGAAGAACCTGGTGGCGATCCAGAAGGCCACAGAGCATTTGAGTGTACATACTCTGGAAGGAATCAGCACAAAGAATCGCCTCATTTGGACTCGTGTAGACATTGTAAGGATCATACGGACGAGTCTTGAAATGGTCACTTTTATAGTAGCTAGTCAGTACAGGACGAGCCAACAATCCACCTTGAGTTTTTGTTTCAGATTTCACAAACAAGAAATACAACCCTTTCCCTTTGTCTAATCCAGGCACATACCTATAAATAAAAATATCAATAACTTTGTTAATTTCTGACACGATAATACGATTTACAAAATGATACAACCTAATTATTGTTTTTTTTTTGGTAATGTATACTATAATTAGTCCTTTTTTAGGACTCTAAATATTATTAGTATTGATTATAAAAAATTGACATATAACATGGTGCATGTGGATGGAATTTAATGAAATGATGTGATATAAATTAGTAAAGAAAGGACTTACAAGTTCATGACTGGCATGAGTAGACTATATAATAATTGGCGACGATCCAGCTCTTCTTTTATTGTTGGCATCAGCTTCCTTTCACCTGCTGATGTTCCTGAACTGTATTAATTAAAATTCAACAATTAATTAGCAACAAATTAATAGATATAAAGTCTTCGGTTACGATAAAAAAAAATCACGTAACATCTATCGACTATCAAAAATTGAATTAAAAAAATATCTATCGGCTATCAAAATCACTCAATAGCTATTTTAGAAGAAAAATCATTTAATATCTATAGATTATCAAAAATAAATAAGCTCTTAAAATCACGTAGTTGTTTACTGTTATATAAATTAATTCATTTTCTTATAAAAATAGATATATACAATTTTTTTCTAATATGTTATTTGGAGCAAAAAAGAATAAAAATAGCTACGAAAAAGAGAGTCGAATAAATATTTAAAGGTATTTGGTTTCTCATTTTCTGGCTTAAGTTTGCATTTTCACTTTAAAAATAAGAGTTTTAAGTAATTCTTTTCTTTGATAATAAGAGTTTTAAGTAATTGGTTAGTGACTTAGGCCTTGTTTGATAACTCACTTAATAATTTAAATTAAAATATTAAACACTTATTTAATTTAAGTACGTTTGATAACAATTATTTTTCCACCACTTAAATTAGTAAATTAAATTAAAAAATACTTATTTTGGTAAGTCAAAATATTTAACTTTAACATTTTAAGTTAAACATTATCAACTAACATTTTTATAATAATTATATCACTCAATATATTCGGCATTTATAATATGCGGCACTTAAAATTCAGTACTTATTTTTTTAGTACTTAATTTTCAATTTTATTAAACAACACCCTACTGTTTGACTTTTACATTTGAAAAGTAACATCTTACAAATGCAGGAAATACAGATTTTTTTAAAAAAATAGTTTTTCCCAACAGCAAACAACAAACATCTTATATCCATATATTGATCTGAATTTGTTATTATTCTAATTAAGTGCAATCTATATCTCGAATTTTTTTTACAGTTCGAGATAAAACTGGTTCTAGATCATTCGGAATGTGATATAGTATAATTTTCTGAGTGATTTAGTATCAGTTGGTCCGAATAAACGGTAGATTGTGTTGCACGAAAACGAAAATAGAAACGGATACAGCAAACATTATTTTTAATATAACCTTACAAACGGACACGGATACAGACACGGACCGGAGAAACTTTGTATGATTATTATTCAGAAGAGGGAATTACCTAGTGAGGAATTCAGAAATGGGATGAGCAGACAAGATAGGAGAACGATCACCATTAGCAATACGTTGAATTTCCGGCTGAAGATCTTCATACGTAATAATCGGCAACTTACTTTTCAAAGTTTTACGATCATTAGCACCGTCGAGTTTGAATCTTTTCAAGTACTCTACGTTTTTGTTCCGGCTCAGGATTTCAGCCAACACTTTCTCTTGAACAATCTCGGCATTTCTAGTCATTTCTTCTATGAATTGCAGCGCTTTCGCATCTTTATCGCTCGCCGGAGGACCCAACGGCGACGAAAGAGCATTCTCCACCGCCATAAGTAATTTTTTTTCTGTCTCGGTGACGAATTTTAATAAGTGATGATTTGAAAAGTTTCAGAAAGGGATGGAAGAATAAAAAGAGGATTTTAATGGTGGTTTGGATGGGTTGGGGGGAGAGGGGGGTTTATATAGGGGAAGAAGATGATGCCACGTCATATGCCCATGTAAGAGTGGGGCCCACGTTAAGGAAGAAGAGAAATAGAAGGAAGGAAGAGATAAATAGAAGATAACGTACGAATTCAGGATTATCTTTAAAGGAGAAGAAAAAGTTGAACTCTTACTTGTAAATTTGGGGTAAATTACAGCCGCGGCCACTGAACTTTACTTATTTTAACATTGTGACTAATAAATTTTAATTTTTAATTATACGACTATTGAACTTTACACTTATTTTAATACTGATGGTCACTCAATATCTCAAAAACTAAAAAATTCGAAGATTTAATTATATTTTAATGAACTTTAATTCTTGAAATTTTTTGTTTTGAGGTCATTTGTTTAGTTAGGAAAGAGAGTGAATTTTTAGAGAGAGAAAGCTCCAAATAATGTAATTTTGGAAAATAAAAAATGTGGTTTTATAGTAAATATCTTTTGAAAATAAGGAAGAAGAGAAATAGAAGAATTTAGGATTATCATTAAAGGAGAAGAAAAAGTTGAACACTTACTTGTAAATTTGGGGTAAATTACAGTCGCGGCCACTGAAACTTTACTTATTTTAATATTATGGACACTGAACTTTAATTATTATAGAATTTTACATTTTTTTAATATAGATAGCTGCTTAATGCTTCAAAGTTATTGTTGTTAAAGTGTAAATTTCAGTAATAATATCGTTAAGAATTGAAATTCAGTAACTCTAATGTTAAAATGAGTAAAGTTTAGTGACCATGGGTGTAATTTATCCAATTATTATACTAGACTGAATACCTAAATAAGAAGATGAAGAACCAAATTGTACAATTTACTTTTTATTATAATTTAAGAGATCTTCAAATAATGGCAAGATAATGGTCAAATTTAACTTATAACGTTTTTGAAAAAGTGCAAACTTAGTGATAACATATGAAATAGTGTAAATTTAATCCGTACAAACAAGGCAATTTTAGCATAAATTACCAAAAAATTTAAAAAACTATTTTTATTAAAAAAATTATGAGTAATTTAGGATCCGTTTGTTTTACCTACTGTTTGTTGTTGATGTTTGCGGTTATGGTTTGTTGTTTGCTATTGAAAAAATCTATTTTTCCAAAAAATAGGGATTCCCTAATTTTTATAAAAGGCTACTTTTTAAGTATAAAATACAAACATCAAATTACTAACTAAACATCTAAAAGTCTTCTTCCGAGATAAATAGGAACAAACACTCCTTATATGCCACAAATTTAATTGTGAGCATTCTAACAGATTTTTTTTATAATTGTATTAGTAATGTTAAATATATTAGATATAATTAATATTTTAAAAACTCAATATAATGATTAAATAACAATCAAATTAAAACTAAAATTGATATTAGTTAAATTTAGTCCACTTTATACTTTTAAAACCAAATCTACACTTAAAAACGTTAGGATTAAACCTTTGTTTGTGGTAGATTTGAAGGATAAATAGGGAGATAGGTGTAGTTGATACCATTCCGGCACACTATACGCCGGAATGGGTACCACTGTGCAAATCAAACTTGCACAGTGGAATACTTTTTGGAACAGTAACCATTCCGGCGCGTGTGGCGCCGGAATGGTCACTGTTCCACTGCGCAAAGCGACGGGTTGTCATCCATTCCGGCGCTCCAAACACCGGAATGGTTACGTTTCTTAACCAGAGTTAAAAAACAACCCCTCCTTTATAAATAATTTTTAACTACTCCGACCTTCCTATTTATCTCCCAAAATTGCACCACACACGGCTAATAAAAATTTAGCCTAATCATTTTGACCCTAATTGAATTTGTCGGTAATGCAGATTAAAATTATTCTATTTACAAAACAATTTCAGAGTACAAATTTATTTTATCCTAGAAAGAAAAAAAACAAGAGGGTGATGAAGAAATGTAGTGGAGAAGGGGGACAAAGTGGGGGCCCAGTACACGTAGAAGGGGAAGAAAAGAGGGGACATGTGGGGATAGTTGACCGCCATGTCAGCGGAGCAAAATAGGGGAGAGAGAGAGAAGAGAGTATAGTATACGCGTCACCCAACCACGCGGCTACTTTTGTCGGTCTTCGATGGCGATAGTCTGCCGGCGGGTGCGGCAGTTTTCGCTGTTATACCGCTGCACGTGAGACACATGCCTCCCCTTATTTTAAAACAAATCTCTCTTCCAATTATATACCACCAACCCTACACAACAATTTTAAATTTCATTAAGGTAAAACTTTAATTAAGGTTTAATCATAATTACTGATTTAAATTTGTAGTTTTTATTTTTTTAATTTTTTTGAGGGCTTAAAGCATTTTTTGGCCATTGACCTATTTAAAATTTGTGCATTTGGCCTCTGAGTTATTATTTGGTCACATTTGGCACCTAATCTATCAAATTAGATAAAATCCAACCCATATTGAATGAAAAATTAAATGTGTTGCAAAATTAACAGCAATAACCAATACAAAAACCACACATGACACATAAATAAAATTAATTTTATGATATAGTTGGTACCAGATGAAGATGATGACCTAGCCTGACATCGACCCTCACGATGACGATTGCCGGCGAGATTGCGGACTGCGCTATCGCCCATCTATTTGACAGGAAATCATTCACAAAACTCACCGCAATAAATCCTGCAAAGCCCTCAACTTCTTTTGCGGATGTGCTAAAGAAATCCATCGCTGCGACAACTATTCCCTCGACCACGACAGCTCCCAGCGCCTCTCTGCCGAAAGTCACCGAGGAGGGAGGATTCAAAGAAATTAGAATTTCACAGAAGTTATATGAGGAAAGAATCAAAGAGGTCCAATACTCAATGATTGGGCGGGTATCGCTAAGCAAGGGCGAAATGCCATGGAAGCATTCTGATCTAAAGCAGAAACTGAATCTATTCTGGAAGCGAAATATGGACTGGAAATTAATTTCGCTGGGCAAGGGCTTCTATCAAATTGTCATGCCGGATGAACAAGCACTGCAGGCTATCTGGAGTCAGGGAACCATTTCGTTAAGGCCAGGAGTTATCAGGTTCTCACCCTGGACCCCAGGGTTCAATCCGGATCTTCACAAATCCACGTCGGCACAAGTCTGGGTAAGGTTTTATAATTTACCTTGGGAATTCTGGGATACCAGAATCATTGCTAGTATTGCTAGAGCTGTTGGTACTCCCATTAGATTTGACAAAAACACTGTTAATGGGGAATTTGGGCACTATGCAAGGGTGCTAATTGATGTAGAGTTATCTCTAGAGCTGCAGGATAGACTAAGAGTTGATACTGATGACCAGAAACAATGGGTATTTCTCGAATATGAGAATCTCCCTCCGCTATGCGGAATTTGCTCTTCTGTAGGGCACTCCTCCTCGGCCTGCAGGAAAAACGCAGACCCTCAGACGAGGAAAACTACGCAGCAAAAAAAACCCAGCAACATGGTTTGGCGTCGCCATCAGGTTGAAGCACAGAATACGGAGGCTAATCCTCTTGCTACTAAAGAGGCAGAAACTTGTGAGACGACCTGTGAGACGCCTCATTTACAAATAGTTCTGCACAAACCCGTGGGTGGGGAGCAAGAACATGAACAAAGCGGTAAGGATGCCTGGGGAGACGATAGTGAAGAGGAAAAGGGCTCTGGAGCAGATTCAGAGTTTGAGTTTCATATGCCAGCAGGGCTTCCTAAGCAGGTAAACTATTTAGCAGAGACTAATGAATGGACTCAACACAAGCTCAGATCAAGCAACAGAGAAATCTGTACTGTCAATGAGTTTGCTGCAGAGACAAGTGATTGGATAACAACTCGCAGGAAAAATAAGGGTAGCAAGAGTGAATCTCGCATACAAGGGAGAACTCGTCCACCAATTAAATTCATATGAATATATTATTCTGGAACTGCAGAGGGATTCTGAATGATGGAACTCAAAGAGCTCTTACTCTTCTTTGCAGAACTAATCACCCGGATCTACTGTGCCTGGCTGAACCTATGGTCAGGTTTGACAGAATTCACCGCAGCTTCTGGAACTCCCTTGGTATGCAGAGAATAGATTACAACCACAACAACTCAATCTGGGTGTTTAGCAAAATTGGACTCACTACTCGATGCTCCAATGTAATCAGGCACGAGCAACACATCACCATAAGGTACAACCTGAACCAAACTGATTATCAAATTTCCTTTGTTTATGGAGACAACAATGCTACCAAGAGGAGGAATCTTTGGGAATCAATAATTGAGAATACAGATTGTGACAAAAGAATTGTTATGGGGGATTTCAATGCAATAACTGGAGCTCATGAGAAAACAGGCAGGAGTCCCTCAGAGGGCAGCTATCGGGAGTTTCGTGATTTCATTAGAAATGGGGGGTTGACAGAAGTTGAAAGCTCTGGCCTTTTTTATACTTGGTCAAATGGTAGAAGGGGAAACGGACACGTGGAATGCAAGCTTGCCAGAGCTTTGATTACGGATCAGTTTATGGACTGCTGGGACAAAATAACGTGCTCTACTCTGCCTCGAAATAAATCTGATCACTGCCCGATCTTCTTATCCTGCACCAACGGCTATGTCAAAAGAAGTAGGTTCCGTTTTCTTACCATGTGGACTATGCATAACTCACTGAGAAACCTAGTGGCTGATCACTGGTCCTCCATCAATCTCACCCTTCCGCCAGCCCAACTACTTTGCTATAAGCTTAGATCTCTCCGACACAAGATTCGTGTTTGGAACAAAGAAATCTTCGGTAATGTTGACACCAACATTGCGGCGGCACTGGCAAAGCTTGAGGAAGTTCAAAACATTATCTCCAGGGAGGGTCTTAGTGATGACCGGTTTGAAGAAGAAAGAATGGCACAACAGGATCTTGACCTCCAGTTGTACAGACAGGAACTCTTACTCAGAGATAAAAGCATGGAAAAATGGATTGCTGCAGGGGATAGAAACTCCTCTTTCTTCCACAGATCGGCCAAAATTTGTAAGATTCAGTCTTCTATTGACAGTCT
Organism: Euphorbia lathyris; assembly: GCF_963576675.1. Taxonomy (NCBI): domain Eukaryota; kingdom Viridiplantae; phylum Streptophyta; class Magnoliopsida; order Malpighiales; family Euphorbiaceae; genus Euphorbia; species Euphorbia lathyris. Next base: position 12,998,583 of record NC_088913.1, read on the forward strand.
TCTGATTGACAATGTTCTTATTAAGGATGAAAATTTGGTTACACAGCATGTAATCAACTATTACGACTCTCTTTTCAACGCCAGATCGAGGCAAATTAATCATGAGGCCGTGAGATCGGTCATTCCTCACTGTGTTACAGATATGGATGATGACAGGCTGACACAAAGACCTGTGCTTGAGGAAATTCGTAAAGTGGTTTTCAGTATGAACAAAGACAGTTCCCCTGGGCCTGACGGTTTTGGAGGGGCATTTTATCAGCACTATTGGGATATAGTTGGCCATGATGTCTGTCAAATGGTTCTTAGCTTTTTTGATTCAGGCTGTATGCTGCCAGGATTGAATTCAAGCATCATTGCCCTCATTCCCAAAGTTGAAGGGGCCAATGAAATACATCAATTTCGGCCTATAGCAATGGGGAATTTCAGTTACAAGATAATTTCGAAGATTTTGGCTGACAGACTGGCCCCAATTGCCTCCAGAATTATATCTGACAATCAATTTGGCTTTTTGGCAGGGAGAAGTATTCATCATAGTATAGCTACAGCCTCAGAAGGAATCAACATGCTTAAAAAGAAATGCTTTGGGGGTAACATGGCTATCAAGATTGACATCAGGAAGGCATTTAATACCCTAGACTGGAACTTTCTACTGAGTGTTCTTGAATCTTTTGGTTTTTCTTTAAGGTTTAGGAGCTGGATTTTGGAGATCCTGAAATCGGCAAGAATCTCAATTGCTCTTGGAGGAGGAATAAAAGGCTTTTTTGGTTGCTCATGTAGGGTCAGACAGGGTGACCCTCTTTCTTCCATTCTGTTTGGCATAGCCGAAGACTTTCTGGGAAGGTGGATTACAGGGTTGGTTAATGAAGGCAGATTTGACCCTATAAGATATACAAGCACGGAGGCCTTTCCTTCTCACCTGCTTTACGCCGATGACATGATGATCTTTGGAAGAGCTACGTCAAAAAACATGAAATGCATAAAAGAGATCTTTAGCATGTATGAGAATTTATCTGGTCAGGCTGTGAACTGGAATAAATCCCAAGTCATTTTCGGCAATTTTGTTACTGATGTCCGCAAACATCGCCTCTCTAGCATTTTGGGCATTATGCAATCAAGTTTGCCCATGACCTATTTAGGCGTTCCGCTCTTTCAAGGAGCCCTGAGGGCCCGATATCTGAGTCCTTTGATTGGCAAATTCCTTTGCAAATACAGTCTTTGGAAGGGACACTCTCTCTCATTTGCTGGCAGACTTACCCTGGTCAAATCGGCTTTAACAGGAGCTCTTGTTCACTCTTTCCTTCTGTATCGGTGGCCTGGGCTTTAATTGAAAAGGTGAATAGGGCTATCCGCAACTTTCTCTGGACAGGGGATAGGGATGGTAGAAAACTCATAGTGGTTCCCTGGAGGATTTGCTGCCAACGAATTGCGAATGGGGGTTTGGGTGTCAAAGAGTTTAGAATATTTAACGAAGCACTGCTGGCCAAACTAAGCTGGGATCTTTTGCAAGGTAGTGGTTTCATAATCAATCTCCTCAGGCTCCGTTTCTTTGAACCTTCTGGTTTGCCTAAGAAATACATCACAAATTCTTCTATTTGGTCTTCAATTAGAGCTAATTTTGATTCGATTAAAGCGGATTCAGTTTGGTGGTTTGGGGAAAATTCACGGCTTAATTTCTGGACTGACAGATGGATTGTGCCATCGGTAGCGGATCAGCTCGACATTCCAAAAAAAGATCAGGCAAAGATCTTCGAACCTATACAGAATTTCCGATCTAATGGGGATTGGATTAATTTGGAAAGACTACCTCCCAATATCCAGGCTAGCATCAAAGAAGTGGAATGCTTTGATGATAATGACCTCTGTATTTGGCAACCTGCGGATTCGGGTAAGCTCACAGCTCGATTAGTGTATTCTCAAAATCTCCAAGGATATGAGGTTGAATGGAGCAGGTTTGTGTGGAATTCGTTTGTGCCGCCATCCCGGGCCGCCACCTGCTGGAAACTTCTGCATGGTAAGCTTGCTTTGCAATCTCTTCTTCAAAAGTACGGCTTCTCCCTGGCTCCTAGATGCGCTTTATGCAGAAATAAAGAAGAGAACGCTACTCACCTGTTTGTTCGCTGCACGGTTGCTAAAGAGCTATGGTCGCTGATCTTTAATGTATACAACGTTACCTGCAATTTTAGTGGCTGCTACGATGATTTTTTCTCCTCGCTTCGTAGCACACGGGTAAGTCGCAGCAGGAGAAAAGGGTGGATTTTTGCAGTAATAACATGCATCTGGTTTATTTGGCTAACTAGAAATCGGGCTATCTTTGATGAACAACTCCCTTCAATCCAAATTCTTAAGAGCAGACTTCTGCACTTGATTAACGAGGGTCCGACTGCTGCTGCTGCAGATAGCCATCCTCCCTCGGAACCAGACTTTGTGACTGTTACACGGGTTCCTCCGCCGGTTAACTGGCTAAAGGTTAACACGGACGGAGCGTCGAGCAACTTGGGAAGTGCCGGGGTGGGAGGAATATTCAGAAATTACAGAAGTTTCACTCTTGGTTGCTTTGCCTTCCCCATACAGAGCTGCCCAGCACACATTGCAGAACTTACGGCCATCATCTTCGCAGTTAAAGCGGCAAGAGAAAGAAACTGGAACAACCTCTGGATAGAATCAGACTCTTCTTATGCAGTTAATTTACTAAATAACACTCAGGCACATGTACCTTGGAAAATTAGAAGGGATTGGCAAAATTGTCTTCATCAGCTGTCTCAGATGAACTGGAGAGCTACTCATATCTACAGAGAAGGAAACCAAGCTGCGGATAGACTAGCAGATCATGGGCAGTCGGCTCTCTCCTCTTGTTGGTGGCACTCGGCACCTCAATTCTGTCAGGATCTGGTGTTTGATGACATGTGTAAAATAGCGCATATTAGAATCATGTAATTCTTTTATTCTTCTTCTTTTCTTTTCTCTTCTTCTTCTCCCTCCTGTATTCTTTTTTCATTTTTTATTAATAAAAGGGTGATCGGTGCTGGGGGTGCCAACATAGTTGGGATGTCCAGTCTCCTGTCGAGGCCCAACCTTCATTCAAAAAAAATTAATTTTATTTATGTGTCATATGTGGTTTTTGTATTGGTGACTGTTGTTAATTTTCCATTCAATATGGGTTGAATTTTATCTAATTTAATAGGTCAGGGGCCAAATGTGACCAAATAATAGGTCAGAGACTAAATGCATAAATTTTGGATAGGTGAAAGGCCAAAAAGTATTTTAAGCCTTTTTTTGAGACCATAAACTTATACTTGGATCTATCAAGCATCTAAATTTATCGATTTTCAACATCCAACATCCTTATTTGTTGATGTGGGATGCGATCATATGCGAAAGTTTGACTAAGGTAGCATGCCACTTTTGAAATTTACTAAATAAGTGAATATTGAAAGTTGACAAGTTTAAGAGTATATTAGATTCAACCATGGAGGAATCTAGAGGGAGTTTGAGCATCCACTTTGTCGTAGAAAAACTGTGTATCAGACTCTAATTTTTAATGTAAAACTCTTAAAAGAATTAATTTAACACCCATAAATCACGAAAGACCATTACATGCACTTTCTATAGTTAATTTTGAATCCATCACTGGACCCAACTACAAGTTCATGGTACCAAACAACAAGACGTGACAAGTTTAGACAAATCTTTGATTAACTTGTCAAGTAACAGTCAAGTAACAAGCTTGAAACATCTAAAACAAGTAACGGTTAAGTAACAAGCTTAAAACATCTAAAACGTAAAATTTGCAGGATTTTATATATACGTGGATTGGATAGTCGAATATTGAACTATATATTTATAATAATAGTGTTCACGTATATAACAACTGATAAAATGAATTTGGACAATCACACTCAAATCTAAGCTTATTAGATCTAAGTGTTATAATAATTTTAATAAAGCCTAAATTTGACGGTGGCTGATGGTTATAATACGATGCTACGAAACTTAGCTAACGCACTTTCAAACTATATTTTTTGGAGTGAGCTAGATCAAACTTAACATCTAGTAATTGGTTAAGAGCATCAAGTCGTTTAATTTAGAGATTTTGAGTTCAAATTGTGTCAGAACACTTTAATTGAAAAAGATCCACTTAAAAGATATTTGATGACTCTCAACTTAAGTGAAAGTTTGTTTCCATTTTTTGGAACTACTTTTGTCTTTTAATTATAAACATGAGATAAAAAAGTGTTCGGTAAAATTAAAAAAAAAATTATTTTTAGCAGAAAATATAACTAAGAGCCCGTTTGTTTCAGTTGTTCCGGTTTGTTGTTTGTTGTTGTTGGCTGTTGTTGATAAGTAATAGAAATTAATTGTTTTTTCTGCTAAAAGCAGTTATTTCGTAATTTTACTGAATACTTTTTATCTACTGTTTAAAATTAAAAAGCACAAAGTAGCTCGGAAAACGAAAACAAACTGTTACTAAATCAATCAGCAACATCCTAATAGCAAACAGTAAACAATAAACAATAAAAATGTAACAACAGAAACAAATGAATTATATACAAAAGAAAATTAACCGATAATGTTTTTTTTTAATATATTATTGAAATGTGTTATCATTTAGATGTAGTGCGGCTACAATTAAATAAATTTTAGGAAGTTTTGCTATTTTATCTTGTTCTACTCATATAAGGCAAAGGAACAATTACGTATTTGTGTTTTGCAAAACGCCATTTTCAAAGGATAAGCTTTGTTAAAATATATTATAATTTTTAAATTTATATATATCAACTATATAGATAATTGCAATTTTGTGGAAATAATTTTTTTTTATTAACAGATATCATGTGTTTCTTTTCAAAGGTATCTATTAACTAACATTAATAATTTAATTATGCTTATATCAAATAATTAAGAAAGTCATTATATTTACAAAATATTTTTAAGGGTGGAATGGAAAGGAATAAAATAATTAATTGGAAAAAGGAATAAAAGAATTAATTTTCTACCAAAAAAGGAATTAATTTGCTTTTATAAAAAAAGAATTAATTTGCTGGAAAAGTCTGATAAAAGTATGGATATGTCTCATTATTCTTATATTACTAATAAAAAGGTATTATTTAAATTAAATTTATTAAATGTTAAACAAACAAACAAAAATAGAAACTCCTCCAATTTTGGCTATGTTGCTTTTGAAAGGTACCTCGCATTTATTTTATTTTATTTATATCTATACTTATTTGACTAGTTAACATCTTGGTTCCTTTATAAACTAATTGACAATTTAAACTTGAATAGTGCAATAATGGCTTCTTCTTTTTTTTAATAAAGATTGGAAGTTAATACACTACATTTACATTCTAACTAGATTGACACTTCTACGAGAAAACCAAAACCAAAACCCTTAGTCCAAATACTATTAAAAAAAATGAATACACGAATAATTAGCTCTATATGAGAGGTGCCTAGCAGAATCGAAATTATTCAATCATATTACAATCATCGTTGAGAAAAAAATTATAAAAAGATGGGAAAAAGTGCCACTGATGGCAACAAGTGGCATGCAGTCCATATTTTACAAGGGCATCGCCAACACAGTTCCCTTATTGCAAAATGTGAGAAACATGAACTTGCATGGGAGATAAGATGAGCAAATAAACGACTAAAGAAGAATAACATTCAAGCCAAATATTAGTCCAATTTCGTTCCCTAGCTTTTTTAATAGCATAATTTGTTGCCTGAAGTTTAGCTAGGAATGCAAATGAATGAGGGATCAGAAAAGTGAAACTACCAAGGACTAAACCTCGTGAACTCCTAAAAACTCTCCCTATCCCTACCGGTCCTACTGAACCAAGAGCGGAGCCACCCGTGTTAATTTTGACCTAGGAGCCTGGAGGAGGCTGCCACATGACGCCAACGATCCGGGGAGCCCTATAAGAAATGCCCAAAAGGCTGAGGGAGCAAAGCTCAGCCCTAGAAGCGCTAGTAAAACCTGAGTGTAGTGAATCTATCTCGTAAATGGATCAACAGATCAGATGGACAACATCAAGAAAATTGGGCGGCACATTCTCGAAAACACGATCATTGCGTGCATTCCAAATAATGCAAACAATGCTAATAATCGCAGCAATCCATAAGTCATGAACCTGCTGATTGAATTTCAACCAAAGAATGCATTGGGCAAACTCACCAAAAGAGCCAGGATGAAGAACGCATTGGACGAACTCACCAAATATTGGTCAAACCTTGTGAGCTGTACGTTTAGCTTGTTGAATTTATCAATATACTCTATTAATGGCTGGTCCTCTCTTTGCACCAAATCATACAACTTTCGACAAGCAATCATTGGGGGTATACATCCTACAAACTTCACGCAAAAATTTCTTTGCTCAACTGTTCCCATACTTCGATGGATCCAGGTACCAATGATTGAAGCTAATAGAAAGCTAGTCCAATCAGAGTTATTAAGGAGACTCGACATATGGTCCCTTAATTGGTATCACAAACATCCATAAGATCTTTATATTAGCGGATAGGGCCCTTCGGATCTCCTTCACCATTGTAATGTGGCAAAGTATGGGTTTTGAACTTCATGTCATTCTCATAGCTAAGGATCCATTGGGAGAATGACGAGTCCTTCATGGATGGAACTGGCTTATTAGCCTGGTATCCATATTTTAGTAATGTCTTTAACACCCGCTTATCTATATCTTTATCAACTCGTGCAGTACAAGCCCCCTGTTGTGTCTAGATCCGCTTTGTCTCTGACTCTTTCCACCACCCATTGCGACTTAGTCACATGTTCTGGGATCGAACGTTCCATCATTTATGGGAGTCATTGCCTAGTAAATGGGTCGAATAGTCATTGACTTCTTTGAACCTCAGACCTCTCTCCACTTCTGATCGACTCTATTAATGTTAGAGCTGGTTGGGACATTAGCGACCCCCACGTTCTTGATGGATACTGAAACAACTCCGGGGGTGGGTATGTACCCTGTCCATCATTCAGATAATGTTAAGGTATAAAAACCATGTTCACTCACCATTGGGGTTGAAGTTATACTGCCAGATCTGTGGAACAGATTTGTTAGCGGAAGATCTGTTTGCATCAGAACACCCATGGTTCGAGTTTGGGATTGAACTGGAGTTGGAGTCTCCACTTTGGTTACCAGGCCCGCGAGTAACTCGATCAGACTATTCCCTGAATGTTTACTTATATGGGTTGCCAAAATAGATCCCGCCTCCTCCTAGAAGGTGGATGGAGACGCATCATCTATATCCACCACTTGTACTATTCCTGAAGAAAATGGAGCTGGAGTCGTGTGCACCATAGGATCCTTGATGGGCGGTGTCACCTCCATTGGCTCCGTCGTATCGTTCATCGTGAAACTCTATACTATCAAGATATAAGATCTTTTAACATTAGAGTTCCACGTTCACCATACCAAAATGATAACATAATCTCCTCTATGGATGGATCTACTGGTGATTCCTTCATTAGAGCGACGTCGTTGGGTTCGGCTGTGGAACCTCCAATGATAAAGTTAGTAGTAACTTGGAAAATAGAGGTTTGAAATATCTTAAGGAGAATGTTGTTAACTTACCTCTAAAGATGTCCTAACGGGGGGTATATATACTGTCTCGTAACATGCTTGCCTTAATTGGGCGGTTCTTTTATTTTGTCGTTATTCCTATTTTATCATTATTCCTCCTTCTAGAATGAATAACGGTTTCCTCAGGACTCTATGTAACCGTACAAGAGGTACAATGATGTGGCAGTATACCTCTTTCATTCTTATCTTCTTTCCACCTACTTCTGGCAAATCCCTTAGCCAGTCTTTTATGCGGATCTCGATAAATAAGACCTTTTACGATTCTCTTGAGACAAGGTTCCTTAGGTGGATCTCTTGTCACGAGTCCTCAAAGGTGCATTTGTCTTATGTAGATTCACCTATCTTATCATGGGACCCTTCAGATTCCCGTCTTTCTGTGTATTCACCTGTTACTGACAGTTGATGACACCATTCGCGAATCTCGTAGCTATCAGCCAGGGAGCACTAGATGAAATTGTATTACGAGACAAAGCAGAACCACCCCTCTCGTAATCAGAAGTACAGTGACACTCCATGCTCTCATGTCTCCATCTCAACCCGAATTGTCACCCCCTACATCTAAATTTTTCTAAACTTTTTTTTAATACAAATACTATTTAAAAACCGTATAAAAAGGGACAAAAAGGGTGATCCAATATTTGAAAAAAAGCATCAATAATTCAAGTAACTATAGTATGGAATATTAGGAAGAAATTAAAGAGATAAGTATGGATGAAAAGATATAGAAGGTAGAAAGTACCAAAAACTCAAATGTCACACATTGTCCAAATAATAAAATTACATAAAAGAATCAAAAACAGAAAATTCATTGCATTTGCCCTATCTATCCTATATTGATGAGCTAATAATTTTGGTGGAAATATGCCAAAAATCAACACATAGATAACAACTATACATAATAAGTAACATAGACTTTATACTTAATTCATGTCCTTATGCTTAGGTATACTTAGCCAACTCCAACAAGTTATTCTATGTGTTTTTTCTTCCTCCATGCATTCTTTCTTGGTTATCATTTACATATGTCACCATTAATATTATCACAAATATATTGTTATTTCATCAAAATTATTATACCATTAGGGCGATTAAAGACAGAAAGCTAACATCGGACTCAGAAACTATGCGGTTACAAAAGACCAAATTAGCTGCGTATCGATGTTTGTTTCGAGTTGATTCGAAATTTGGAATTCTAGCTAGTTGCAATACTTTAATCTAAAATTTAAAAAAAAAAAAAAATTAATACCAAAAGTAATATCTAAAAATTTGAGAATTTTAACTTATTGCCCTTAACTTTATGATATAATAATGTATTGACTTAAAAGTGTATCAATTGTCAAGTATCTGATTGCCTTAGCGTGGTTTGTACTATTCAATACTAAGAGTTCAATTTATTTTAATCTTTTATGTTGTTAGCAACTGTTATTTTTTTATTACGAGATTTGAATTTTTTTTCTATCCCATTTGTTAAACGTTTAACGAATTTAACAACGCATTTATTAGCCAAAGAGATGTTTTATCCTTTGAACTCAATTAATAGATTCCTATCTTTGGTATTTTCTAGCTAATGGCTAAATGATATGATTCTTTTCACATTATTTAAGTTATAAAAGTACAAAATCTCATCTATTTTTCTTTAATTATTCCACTTCTCTCAAGTTGGATTTTAACTTGAAAAATCATGTCATAATTAATCTTAATTATTGAGTGCAAAATTAATAGGACATATGTCCATTTGTTTTTTTAGTTCAATTTTTTGCCATTTTATTTCAAATAATTGATATAAAATGTTTGTTATTCATAACTATTTTAGAGGAAAATAACTCTAAAATTGAAATCTTAATTAATTCAATAGGACTCAAATCTCTCTATTGTGTGGGGGTATATGGTGTTGTAAGAATGAGGTGGTGTGGTAGGTAGAACGCTGATATTACTGTTGTCTTTCTTTTGGCTTGTGTTGAACTTAAAAACTGGTAAGATGCACAATTATTACAAAATAATGTCTGCAAGATGCTTGGCTTTCACACTGGAGACCCAAGAGTGCTGATTGGTCTAACCTTCCCCTTGGTAAGCTCAAACTAACCACAAAGGCTTGAATTATTTATGGGTCAGGCTTGTTAGATGATGATGATGTTGTGCTTAGGGACAACGTCGGTCGCTTCTATGGTGCGTTTTCAAAACGTATTGCTGGAAACTTTTTGGTTAGAGAAGGTGAAACTATTGATATTTGAGAGGCTCTCAGCTGGATCAAACTCAAGTGTTTGGATGGTATCAGGGGCGGAGACAGGGGGCCTGGGGGGCTCGGGCTCCTCCGGCAGTCGGAACCACCATAGCCACGAGTAGTTTCGGCCCCCATCTCCATAAAATTTAAGATTGTGGTGATTCCAGCCCTCCTATTTCCAATAAATTTAGCTCGAGTGCTATATTAGTACCCCAAAATTGGCTCAAGTCCCGTTAAGTCTTTCTAAATTTAAAATTTTAATTTTTTTTGGGCCTGTTAGGCCCTCTCTAAGTCCAAATTTCTAATTTTTTTTGGCCCGTTAGGCCCTCATTAAGTCCAAATTTCTAATTTTCTTTGGCATGTTAGACCTTTTTTAAATCTAAATTTCTAATTTTTTTCACCTATAACCGAGTAATTCTATATTCGCCACTGGGTGGTATGGTGGTAGAGTCAGATGCAATGTCAGTCGTGATAGAGCATACTCATCAAGTTTATTTTCATTCTTCTTATAGTTCAATTATAGAATATTATAAAAGCTTTATTTCCAGTATCAATGACATTTCTGTTAGATTTATAGATTGTTCTACGAATAAGGTGACTCATGTTTTTCCTGGAGTAAGGAACTGTCTCCAATTTTAATTTACATTCATTATAGAAATTGATTTTTCTTTTAAAAAAAACCCTTAATTTCATTCAATTAAAAATTGTGATTAAAAATATTTTAAAACCCAACTAATTTAATAACGACAGGTAGACTGTTGAATAACCGTCTGAAAAAATTAAATTAGTGACTAATGGAGAATCTAAGTTATCTAAGTAATAAAAGCACCGCTAAGCCGACATTAAATGATTAAATATTAATATATATCCTAATCTCACTTCCTATGATAATTAAAAATTATTTTATGCTTGTGAATGGTGAGATCAGCATACAACTAAATATTTAATTATGTGTAATCTAATTACTTATGTGTGTGACATGATTAGCTATGAATCCTAAATAAATAAAAAAAATTATATTCTTTTTGTATTATGTGAGTGTGTGCGTAACGAACTCTTTTTTCTTAATTTGTTTTAATCGTTCCACTTGTTGTAATACGACACGAAATTATGGAATAATGCCTCTTGAAAGGTATACATGACTTTTTTACATTTTTAAATTATAGAGCAAATGTTATTCTTTAATGCCCTAAAATGTTTTAGGATTTATTTAACTTCAAATCTCGAGTTCAAGTCCTAGAGTACGTAGAAAGCTTTAATTAGAATATGATCTACTTTTTAGATGAGTCTCGAACCGAAAACTCGAACTATATGTAAAAAAAGTAAAATAGTAAAAAAAAAAAAAATCGGTCATTCATCGTTAGATCTAGGCTTATTAAATCTAACAGTGAATGACCAAATTTTATATGATCATTAAAGTTCATGTGATCAAAATCGTTTATACCCAACTAGGAATATCATAAATAAGAAAATACTGTAACAAGGAATCATATTTTATCATTATTTTCTTTACACTCAACCTCAGGTTGAGCATCGTGTAGAAAAACTGTTAGCTAGTCGTGAAGAAACGAAAAACGGATAGTTAGGTCCAAGAATAGCTTTTATTATTATCTCTCATAGGAGTCACTAGACTATCTCTACTATTCAACATAAGCTTCTAAATCTCGAACAAACAAATGGTAGGAATGATTCATACCTAATGTCATACAATCAAAGAAATCTTCTTCTACCATAATGCGAAAACTTAAATAAGAAAAAATAGTTGAAGTGTTGTATATTACACACGCTTAAAGATTATAGAGGAATGACAATATATATACACTTACAGAGAAAATGAAAACTAAAGGATACCGGACGCAGTTAGCTAAACGCCGAAGAAAAGATAGTTCTCAGAACTCCTTAACTGCTAGTAGAAAACTAACATAAGAACGACTAAAATGAATGATTGAGATTATTTAAAGACTAAAAATGATATTTTCCACAACCCCCTTAAGATGGAGCAAGGGGGGTATTCGCCATGTCCATCTTGGAGAAAGTAGGGTCATGTGTTCAAGGTTCAAAGACTTAGTAAAAATCTTTATACGGTGTTGTATCCATTACATAGCACAACTGGTAGTATTCATGATGTGATACTTTATCTTAGTTGACGATTTACTGATTGTGGCTTAATTTTTTTGTTTTTTCAAGATACTAGAAGAGCCTAGGAAAACACAATATCCTGTAAGAGAACGTTTGATGACCTTATACTTACCCCCAATTAGCATCACAATATGATGTAATAACATTTGTAGCACAAGAACAAGGATAAACAACTCCAAATGAAGAGTGCCTTTGTGATACTTCAAGATATACAAGGAAATTTTAAGATGATGATCATATGGAGCTTGCATGTTTTGACTCGGTTGTTGTGTCACAAAAGTAGTATCTAATCTAGTAAATTGCAAATAAAGTAGTTTCCTAACCAACCTTTGAAAAATTGTTGTTGTATTACATATGATGACATTATTGTAAATACTTTGTTATTTTCAAAATACAACCATCGCTACTTTTATCTTTCCTGACTTCTCTTTTCTCTCTATTTCACAAACTATTCCTCTCCCACCACTCACTAATGCCACTCCTCTATATTCAGTTGTTCGTCACCATCGGTCCGTGTATCCGTCTTTCCATCATCTCCGATCAATCTCACACTTCATGTAAGTTACCTCTTATCTATCTCTTCCTCCATTTATTTCTTTCTTCTTCCGCGTCCTTTGAATTTCTCAGGTTTCAAATTCTGGAAATCTTATGGAATTAATTGTTGTGGTTTTCTATTTCACTTTTTTTTGTTTTATGGTTCAACATGTGTATGTAATTTTCGAGCCTCGGGAGTGTTTATGGTTTAACAAAAACTAGTTACTATCATCCATGTTTGGTCGCTCTATCCAGGGCCGTCTCCAGCATTTTGAAGGCCCTAGGCAATCTTTATACTTCTTTTCACATCAATATTCAATATTATTTTAAAAATAATAGATGTCAAATAATAAAACCAATATGTTATTAATTACAATTCAAATCATATGCTAATCTTGACAATCAAAATCAAATAATAACATAAAGTTAATAAATAATTATTTTTCTTACTTTTGTACATGTAAAATCAAGTTTATTCTTATCAGTCACGAAAGAAGCAAGCAGACGACAAAGTACTAAATCCTACAAATTAATCTTGGACGGTTGAACTCAAATCTAATCGTAAGATTCTGTGGGGGGAAGAAAGAGAATAATTTATCTTGATATTTAGAGATTGGTTGAGTTAGACGTTTATTATAAATGATAAGGCTTAAACCACTATCTGACCGTCGAATTATCCAAAATTGTATGAGTTGACCCTCAATCTATTCAAAATGTTTTAATTTTCCCCCTCAATTGGTGAAATTTCACCATACTTTGAATCAAGACTTAATAGTATTGTTATTCTATTGACACGTGACGATATTTTGACAATTAGACTTGATAAATTTTAGTTGAGGGGTTTATTTTTATTTATTTTTCTTGTTTTAATGTAATTAATTATTTTCACATAAGAAAATCTATGTGTCAAATAAATTTTAAGACATGCGACGTATCAAGTTTATATGTCAAAATATCACCACATATCAGAGGGATAACGATTTTGTCAAGTCTCCATCAAGATAGGGTGAAATCTCAATTGGAATAGTTCAGGAGCTAAATGTGGTCAAATAACAAAATTTTAAATAGATCATGGGTAAATAACACTTTACATCAAATTACAAATTATAATTAGGATATGGTACCAAAATAGGAATATGGTTTTTTGGGACTATATCAATTTAGGTTCCACGTACAAAATAACACCATTATAGGCTTAACGTTTAAAAAAATGTACTAATTTAGGTCTCGATAACGGAACGTGACACGTTATTTATATTACTTTATTAAGTTCTGTCGATTGTACTTGGAGCGAGAAACCATAACTTAATGGAGTAATATGAATGACGTGTCACGTTCCATTACTGATGCCTAAATTGGTACATTTTTTAAACATTAAGTCTACATTAGTGCTATTTTGTACGTGGAACCTAAATTGATATTTTTTCAAAAACCATAGACCTATCTTAATACTTTATCCCTTATAATTAGTTTCATCTAGTAATTTATAAAAATTTATAAATTTATAAACTAACACAAATTTAATAACAAAATAATATTTGGGTTCTAATTTATATTGTTTCTCAAAGTGTTAGTATTTTATTTCTAAGACAGATGATAAGTAAATAAAAGATTTTTCAGAAAAAGAAAATAAAAACGAAGAGCAAGCAAGCAAATTGAGTGAGAGACTTTTATTTATTTATTTATTTTTTATATGAAACATTGACATACAATGTTCAGGAGGCATTTTTTTATATAAAAAAAAATTTGAGGCCCTCACCTTGGTGAGGCCCTAGGCGTCGGCCTGGGGGAACTCCCCCTGGAGCCGGCCCTGGGTCTATCTATTATAAGCATGACATTATTATAAGATTTCAAAGCATATGATTGTTTGGCATATATGAACTCTATGCTTCTTCTATTTATATATATATTGGTGAATTGTTGTGATTTTTTCTAGAAATATGTTTTAAGAACATAAGACATTTGTTTTAGAACATATATATATATATACAATAAAACTATATATGTTGGAGTATATCTTCTATATTTTATAGCATGTGTTCTAACAATAGGTTATTCATGAGTCAAAACTAAATCAACAAAGAAGTACAAATAACAATTCAGAACAAGGGGCATAAAATATAGAACATATGCTACTATACTTTAGAACATAAATAACGATTATTCAGAACATGAATTGTAATTTTGACTTGAAGTAGAAAGTGAAAATGATATACTATTAACATAAAGAACATATGTTCTAGATATCAACTCATATGTTCTAAATGTCTAAAGTAGTGTTTTAAAATGCAAGTGATTATTTAAAACAAATAAGATTTCATCTTGAAAAAATTTAGAACATATTCGACACTTGAGAACATTTTAGATTATACTTTAGAACATATTGTTGAAACACCTTTCCACATGATTTTGATTTGACAAAATTATTTAAGTAATTGATAAAAAATATTCTAACACATTAAATTTAAATGCTTTGATTTATTCACATTAATGTGTTTGTTCAATATTGAGTTTATTGATTTATAAGACATTAAGATAAAAAGTCTAAAGGCCCATAAGTGGAAGTCAAGCCCAAGTCAACACATCAAGACCTCACGGCCCAAGAAGATAAAACACAGTCGTATCAAGTGAAACGACGACTCAGCTTGAAGAAGGATCGAGAAGCCTTCTATCAAAAGCTTTAAGAGGAAGCTGCTGAGTTGAGCGACAATGCAGTCAGGTCAGCGGCAGAACAGAACCAACTTATAGACAAAGTATTTCTACTTTGGGTAAAGTTCAGAAGGCACAGGAAGCTGTCTGGAAGACTTTGCCGTAAATGTCGAAACATTCTGTTTATCTGACGAAAAGCTGCTGAGCACAGCCGTAGACAGAAGATGCAAGAATCTCATTGGCCAATGACACTGAGCACGTCCTGAGTGACAACGACAGGAAGCCGTTAGCATCCAACGGTTATTTCGAAATTCGAAATTACCGGTGCTTGAACTGTCACTATATAAAGGCCTCTCAATTGCTTCATTCGATGCAGATCTTCAATCAGTCGAAACGCTGACCAAATTCATACTCGAAGTTCTGTGAGAAAAGCAAAGCAAAATCTTACACCAATTTCTAATCATTGTGTAAAAGTCTAGAGTGATTTCAATCATCTAAAGTGTCTTAGCAATTGTTGTTTAGGACAAACACTTTATCATTTCTAAAAGAATAGAAAGGAGAGTCTGAGTACTCGGTTATAGTACTCAGCGGTAGTTATAGGAGTGAGTAGAGGTATAGAGGAATGTACTCTTGTATACTCAGCTTCTATTGTAAAAGGTTTCGTGCTCTACCTTTAAAGAGCTCAGTAGAGAATTCAAAAAGCTCAGAACGCGTTCCGGGGACTGGACATAGGCGGAGAGGCCGAACCAGGATATGTCTGCTGAGTAACATATTTCTAACCCTTAAACTCCTTTATATATTGCTTGCTATAAAACTGACTAAGTAACGAACTCACGCTGAGTTGAGTGCACTAAGAAGCTAAGTTCAGGAATAGACTCTAAGTGCTATCTCCTGACTCAAGGAAAGAAACAGACTTAGTCACAAGTTGACTAAGCTTGTGTCTTAAAAACTACTTAGCGCCGCTGTGTAAACCTTTTCTTAAGAAAAGAAGTCAGCCTTAACGAATAAAATTTTAAATAGTTCATATCCCCCCCCCCCCATTGGAACTAACCTTGTCACGTTAAAAGGGACCAACAAGTGGTATCAGAGCTTAAAAACTCACTGAGTAAGATATAACTATCTTGAGCTGATCCGCACAATGGCTGAGAACAGCACTCGTTTCCTCCCAGGAAATCAGACAACTCAGATTTTACCTGAGGGACTGTCCATTACTCGGCCTCCTCTGTTCTTCGGGTCTAACTATACCTTTTGGAAGAACAGAATGAAAAATTTCATTCAGGCTACAAATATGAGTGCATAGATTTCTATAGTCCAAGGCCCATTTGTTCCTGTTGAAACTATTGACGGCCAAACGGTTGTTAAAGCTGAGACTAAGTGGACAGAAGATGATCTCAAGAAGCTACAAAATCATTCTTCGGCTATAAACATGCTTCACTGTGCACTAGATGCTGCAGAGTACAACAAGATTTCAGGTTGTGAGTCAGCGCAGGAGATCTGGAAGAAACTGGAGGTCACCTACGAAGGAACCAACAAAGTTAAGGAGTCCAAGGTGAACCAGCACATGAGGTTGTACGAGCTATTTGAAATGAATGATGATGAGGGAATCTCTGACATGAACTCAAGATTCACAAACATAATCAACGAGCTCAAGAGACTTGGCAAGATCTTTACTGAGGAAGAGCAAGTCAAGAAGATACTGAGGAGTCTTCCTGAAAGCTGGCAAGCCAAGAAAACTGTTGTTGAGGAAGCTCAAGACTTAACCACCTATAAGTATGATGAACTCATTGGCTCACTGCTGACCCATGAGATCTCAATGAAGAACTTTGAGGTGAAGGAGAAGTCTGAGGACAAGAAGCAAAAGTCTCTTGTCATGAAAGCTGACTCCACTGACGGGAGCTCAACGGACGATGAAGAGATGGCCATGTTCACTAGAAAAATGAAAAGGCTGTTCAGAAAGAATGACAAGTATTCAAAGAAGCCTTACAAGAAGTTTGACAAGTACAAAGCTGAGTCCAGCGATATCAAGTACAAGAAGTACTCAAAGCCAATCACATGCTTTGAATGTCATCAAACTGGCCATATCAAATCAAGCTGTCCTACCTTAAGGAAGGAAAAGAAGAACAACAAGAAGGCAATAGTGGCAACCTGGAGTGATAGTGATGAGTCATCATCATCAGGAGACGATGTCACTGAGTCAGCAAAGATCTGCTTAATGGCAGATGAGCTTACTGAGCCTTGTGTTTCTGAGCATGCTGACCCCTCCGTTGCATTTGATGATGAGGCACACTCAACTGAGATAATATCACTACCCTTGCTCAGAAATGAAATGATTAATGCCCTGAGTGACCTCTACACACTTGTCAAAAAGTGTAACAAGAAGGTTAGAGCACTCAGCAGGCGATGTGACGAGATTGAGGAGGTCAAACTGAGTGACCTTCGATATCTTCTCCAAGACAACTCAACCTTGCATAGCAACGTAGAAATTATGCAAAAGTTTGTCTCTGAGGTCCAATCAGATTCTAAGAAACTAAAAAAGGACGTCACATCTATTCAGAACCAACTCAAGGTTCCGAATAAAAGAAATATTCCTCTGAACACTCAGTACCGAAGTACTAGTCATCAGAGATGGAATCCTCTGTGAAATGTCCAGTGTGACTTCTGTGGGAAGAAAGGACACACCACAAAGGTGTGCTGGCATGCTCAGCACTGGGGTGCTGACCAGTCAGTGAGATATCCTAAACGGAAGGTCAGCTGTGACTTCTGTGGGAAAAATGGACACACTGTCCAAGTGTGTCGTCATAAGATTAAATATGATGCTTTACTTGCTGAGCCTAACAAACAAGGACCCAAAAAGACTTGGGTACCTAAAGATAACTAGCTATATTGCAGGTAAGGCTGAGGTGTGCTGAGAAGTCAAAGATGTGGTACATTAACAGTGCATGCTCGAGGCATATGACTGGTGATGAAACTCAGTTCATCACATTTGTGCGTAAACAAGGTGGAAGTGTAAGTTTCGGAGACAACAAAAAGGGTAAGATAGTAGGGTCAGGAACTGTTGGTGGTAATCCTACTATTGAGTCAGTCTCCCTAGTCAGCGGACTCAAATATAACTTACTCAGCGTAGCTCAGATATGTGACAATGGGAGAAAAGTTATATTTGATGACACTGGATGTAAAATATTCGAGGGTAAAACAAATGAGTTGATTTTAACTGCCCCTCGTATTGATAATGTCTTTATGCTGAATTTAGAAAAGAGATTTTCAAAAACTGTATGCTTAGTGTCAAAGGAAGAAAATTCCTGGCTATGGCACAGGAGACTTGGTCATGTAAGCATGGACTGTTGGTCCCTGGTAATTAGATCCAAGGGGGGGTTTAGGAACTAATACAACTTTTTCGTGTTTTAATCGAGCTGACCAGAAGTTATTTTGAGAGTTTATTAACTCAGCCTTTGGTCAGCTTGGTGAGATATATCACAGGACAGCTTTAGTCAGATGTTGACCAAAGTTGTTTCCTTGAGAGTTAGGAATTGACATTCTTGGAGGTCAGTTTCTAACTCAGCACCACTTACTTACTCAGGATCAGCTTAGGCAATTTATATGCTGAGTAAATAAAGCAAACAACAATTGCAGTTATAAGAGAGAGTTTAGAGATTACTCAGTATCACTTATCCTGGTTCGGCCTCTCTTCCTACGTCCAGTCCCCAGAGTCCTCCGGGCTTTTTGAATCCAATATTGAGCTCTTTACAGGTAGAGCACAAACCAATTACAAGGCAGTTGAATATGCAAGAGTACCTTCCTCTATTCGTCTACTCAACTCCTACTAAGTGCTACAACCCAGCACCTAGATTTCTCTACTACTGAAATGCTTACAACCAAGCACTCAGCTTTACACTCTCAATATTCCTATTGATCACAGACTTGTTCCTAAAGAACACTTTAGATGATTACAACTCAATCTAGCTTTTACACATAGAATAGAAACGTCGGTGTAAGATTCTTTTTGTATTTGAGTGCTTTTAAAATTTTCTCTCTTGTATTTTTCTTTGATGCTTCAGTATATTTTAAGTTCTTCGATTGTCCTTTTATAGAAGAAAATCTGTGGACTTGATTGTTTTGAAATGTCTTGACCGTTGCTACCAAAACGGCTCTTTTGGGGAATAATCTCTGGAAAGATTCAGACTACACCTCCATTCCCTTTTTCTGTTTTCTTCAGGCGTCAGGTTTGTCTTCTAGCGTCTGGTTTGTTTGTTTGTGCCAGTTGTCTGTTTCCAATAATCCACCGTCCCATGACTCTTGGAATTAGTCTTTTAGGTGTCTTCGAGGTTCCAATTATTGGTGCAGAAGATTTGTAGACTTTGTCTTTTTGTGAACGAATCCTTCATGCTGTCCTGACTGTTACTCAGCTTCGTTTGTTCTTTTTGAATGTTTCACGGTTTATGCTGAGTTCCTACAAGGTCAGCTCCATTTTATTTAACGCTTCTGAAGAAGTCTTCAGCTTTAGTCAGCTTCGTTTTGTTCCTGAATTTTAGCTCCACTCAGCTTCTATTCTGTCATGCTGAGTTCCTTTCTACTCAGCTTCGTTTGTGCTGTCTTGTGTCCTGTCTTTACTTTATATATTTTTGCACTCAATATTTAACAAACATGTTAGTACAATTAAATCAAAGCATCTAAATTTAATTCCCTCTTAATCATGGATGATTTTGTCAAATCAAAATCTTGTGGAAAGGTGTTTCAACATGGACCTCCTGGCCAAATTAGCAAGAAAGCAATTAGTTGAGGGACTGCTAGAACTTAAGTTCGAAAAAGATCAATTATGCCATGCTTGTCAAGCATGAAAACAAACAAAACAATCTTTTCATAGTAAAAATATTGTCTCAACTAAGCGTCCATTTGAGTTGCTACACTTGGATCTCTTCGGTTCAGTCCAGCCACTGAGCTTGGGTGGTAGAAGATTTTCCTTGGTCATTGTAGATGACTTTTCTCGGTACACTTGGATCATCTTGCTGAGTAGCAAGGATGAAACCTTTGAGATGTTTTCAACTTTAGTAAGAAAACTTGAAAATGATAAAGACCTTAAGTTAGCTCACATCCGAAGTGATAATGGTGGAGAATTCAAAAACCAACAGTTTGTTGAATTCTGTGAAGCCAACGTCATTGACCATAATTTTTCTGCTCCTAGAACGCCTCAACAGAATGGGGTTGTTAAAAGGAAAAATAGAACCTTGGTTGAAATAGCCAGGACAATGCTGAGTGAGCATAGGCTTCCAAAGTACTTTTGGGGAGAAGCTGTCAACACAGCGTGCTACATACTTAATAGGGCTCGAGTTAGACCCATATTAAAGAAGACCCCCTACGAACTTTGGAAAGGACGAAAGCCCAACATTGGATACTTTCGTGCCTTCGGTTGTAAATGTTTTATTTTAAGTACCAAAGACAGCCTAGCTAAGTTTGACTCAAAAGCTGATAAAGCTATCTTTTTAGGCTACTCAACAAACAGCAAAGCATACAGAGTTTTCAATAAACGAACTCAGGTCTTAGAAGAGTCAGTACACGTTAAGTTCGATGAAACTAACCCTACAGGAAAAGATAAGCAGCTGACTGAGGATGATCCATACTCAGCACCCGTTGACCAAGAAACAGCCGCTGAGTCACTAGCTCAAGGGCTGACCAAAGGTAAAAGCGAAACTCAAATTGTTTTCACTGACCAATCTACACCTGCAGAGATTGTTGAAACACAACCAGCTCAAGACATCACTCTACCAAAAGAGATTAGAATACCAAGAGGACACTCAGAGAGTGCCATTCTTGATTCTGCTGAAAACACGCTGATGACAAGAAATCAACTCAGAAGATACCTCAGCAACGTAGCATTCGTCTCAGTTCAGGAACCAAAGAACTTCGCTGAAGCTGAGTACGATGAGTTCTGGATGAATGGAATGCAAGAAGAACTTGATCAGTTCAGAAGAAATGAAGTATGGGACTTAGTGCCAAAACCAAGAAGCCAGAAGACCATAGGAACAAGATGGGTCTTCCGCAACAAGCTGGATGAACAAGGGAACGTGGTCAGGAACAAAGCAAGACTTGTAGCTCAGGGCTACAGTCAGCAAGAAGGTATTGACTACGGTGAGACCTTCGCTCCAGTGGCAAGGCTAGAGGCTATAAGAATTTTATGTGCATATGCAAGTTATATGAATTTTAAATTATTCCAAATGGATGTTAAGAGTGCATTCCTTAATGGAGTTATAAACGTGGAAGTCTATGTTAATCAGCCTCCAAGTTTTGAGGATCCCAAGTTCCTAAACCACGTTTATAAACTCAAAAAGTCTCTATATGGTCTCAAGCAAGCACCACGTGCTTGGTATGAGAGGCTGACCAGTTTCCTTCTGACTAGAACTTATGTCAGAGGTAAAGCTGATACAGCCTTATTCATTAAGAGGAAGGGTAAAGATACCCTACTGGCTCATATATATGTTGATGACATTATTTTTGGTGCCACTAACGAGTCAATGTGCAAGGAATTTAGTAAGCAGATGCAGATTGAGTTTGAAATGTCAATGATGGGAGAACTCAACTTCTTCCTTGGACTTCAAATCAAACAAGGGAAAAATGGCATCTTCATCAGTCAAACTAAGTATGCTAAGGAGATATTGAAGAAGTATGAACTTGAGAATTGCAAGTCAATATCCACTCCTATGGGCACTGACACTGTCCTTTGCACTGACAAAAATGGTAAGTCAATAGACAGCAGATTGTACCGAGGTATGATTGGCTCTCTACTCTACTTAACTGCTAGTAGGCCGGACATTCAGTTCTTAGTATGTTATTGTGCTAGATATCAATCTAACCCTAAGGAATCTCATTACATAGCTATAAAAAGAATCCTTAGATACTTGCAAGGCTCAGTGAATGCAGGTTTATGGTATCCCAATACTCATGATTTCACACTCATTGGATACACTGACGCTGACTACGGACGAGACAAACTTGAACGAAAAAGCACCTCAGGAGGATGTCACTTCCTTGGAAGCTGTCTTGTGTCCTGGTTCAGTAAGAAGCAGGCGTCAGTAGCCTTGTCAACCACTGAAGCTGAGTACATTGCTGCTAGAAGCTGTGTTGCTCAAGTCCTCTAGATTAAGCAACAGCTAGAAGATTATGACATTCAGAATAAAACAATTGAAGTCAAATGTGACAACAAGAGTGCCATTGACCTATCAAAGAACCCAATCCAGCACAGCAGCATGAAGCACGTTAGCATAAGACATCACTTCATTAGAGATCATGTACTCAAGGGAGAGATCAAGCTGACCTATGTCCCAACGGATGAGCAGCTTGCTGATATCTTCACAAAGCCACTGGCTCATGAGCAATTCAACATACTTAGAGAAGCCATTGGTATGTTTAATCCTCTTCAATAAATTCTAAGTATAATATGTGATATATGCATGCTGAGTTGACTACCATGCTGAGTGATTTATGCTAAATCTATGTCTATTACATACTGAGTAGATGTACACGCTGAGTGATTATCTCAAGCTGAGTTAATAAGCACACAAATAATTCTTTTGCGTTGAACTAATTACTCAGAACCTTAAACGTTTGGAATCCTTAACACTGAGTAAAGATCCGTTGCAAAATTTAATGCAAAACACGCGAGTTAAATAGCCACCTAGGATGACGTAAGCGCAATAATTAGAAAATACATGCGCTGAATGTGTCATAAATGCCAGAATCCTTGTCGATTGAGTATCTCGAGGTCAAACGGCCACCTCAACGCTTCAGATCAACTCGACACTTCTATAAATAGTGGACGAATTCCCACTCTTACATCTTTACGCTTAGAAATTTCTAGTATTCAAATACTCTCTATTCTCTAAAAATTCCCAAACTTCTCAAACCTCTCTAAGAATCATGACAAAAGATTCTCAGAATGTCTCCGGTGCCGGTTACGCCCATAATCGCTCCGATAAGAACCCTCCATCTCCTGCTCAGCAGGAACATAGTGAGACTCCTACCAAGTCTCAAGAAACTAGTCAGCGTGATCACTTAAAGGTCACTACACCGAGGATGAAAACCAAGGCTGACCAAGCCACCTCCTCGAAAGGGAAGCAAAAGCAGGATAAGACAAAAAAACCCGAAGAATGCACCTACTCCCTAGTCTACGAGAGCGTAAGGGGGTATAAAGTTGACCACTCTCGATGGTTTTCAAAGGGATTTGTGGAAGCTGAGCAACCCTTCTGTGAGTGGATCATAAAGAACGGCTGGACCGAGCTGTTCTCAGTTCGAGAAGCTACCTATCCTGAGTTAGTGAAGGAATTCTACACTAACCTAAGAGCCGCGGATGATAATCGGGACTACATGGTCACCAAGGTTCAAGGGAAGGATATCTTCATCAATGCTTACCTTGCCTCATTGCTCAAACTGAAAAACGAAGGAGCTCAACTCAGAAAATCAGGTGGCCAAGATAAGATTGAGTATCCCGCTGAGTTCTGTAAACCTCCTGGTCATATAGGGGAAATTTCGAGTACCTCCATGGGTCAACATCAAAAGATGGCCCACTACATATTGACCAATTTCCTCTTTCCGAAGATCAACGCCACCAGCTCAGCGTCAAACTTTGAGCAGTGCTTCATCTGGCACATGCTGACCTATAAGCCGATCAACATACCTGTCTTTATAATCGGTGGGTTTCAAAGAAGTACTGGAACCCTTAGGTTAGGCTCCATTATCACCAGAATCCTCAAAGATCACCGGGTGAGCTTGGTTGAGGAAATCCACACTTGGGGAACAGAAATCACTGCAACTGCATTGTTTGGTCTATTCTACGATCAACCAATTATGGCCAAGAAAGGAAAAGGGGCCGCTGTTCAGGAAACCGAAGGGATGCAGAGCCGAAAAGGAAAGAAGGAAACAAGAGCTCAAGCTAACAAGAAGGACAGAAAGAGGAAAGTTGTTCAAAACCCCTCTAGAGACGCTGTTTCTCCACCGAAAAAGCTTAAGTTTGTGTCCAGAGGAACTAAGCCTCAAATTCAACAAGGTCAGGTTGGACCTAAGTCAACGGAAAACCTCAAAAGGCAAGCTGAGCCTGAGGTAGAAGAGAAAGAGGACACTGATGAGCAACCTCTTAGAAAGAAGAAGAAAATCTCTTCTGAGTTAAGTCCCATCAATGCACCTCCCACTGACTTCGTCATTCCTATTGACTCACACTTTGTACGAAGTCTTGGCATTGACATTGAGCAACTACATGGTGAACAAGATGAAGAAGAACTGGGTGGTCAGTTTAATAATGAGGAAACAGTGGATGATGAGCAACATGAGCCATCAGATGTTGAACAACATGAAACAACCTACACTGAGCAACTTGAAGAAGAAGAAGTTGAGCCAACAGCAAAGGATCACACTGATCAAGGGGCACCTTCACCCACTGACTCAATTGAGTCCATTCCTGCTGACCCCTCTCCTCAAAAGACTAAGAAATTAAGGAGACTTAAGAAGAAGGCACATAGATCCCATGTCATTGACCTTATGGGTGACTCACCTCTGCGGGATCCAATCACTGACCTATCAGATATGCAATTTAAGTTCTTCTCAAATCCCATTGAGTCTCCACCAGAGCAACAGGAAAAGCAAGCCTCTGTTTCTAATCCTAAGGAACATGCCGACTCAACTACTCCTCTAAACCAAGATGATCCCGAGCAAGTGATCGAAGTTCCCGCTCCTCAACATGTTGAGCCAGCTAAGGAAATACCTCCTCAGGTCAGTGCTGAAACACCTCAACCTCCTGAAACCATTCAGGTTCAGCTTGACTCTGAGCAAGTAGAAATTTCTGCCGATCATTCTCTTCCACAAACACAAGTGCAGAATATCAACCAGTCAGCTCCTACTGGAAATCTAAACTCAAGACCAGTCGCTGATCATGCTGGCACTTCAAATATTGAGCAGAACCAAACACCTCCACTATCCGGTTCTACTCGCACTCCGGCAAGTGAGCCAAATAATGATGGATCCTACTCTTATCTGAATGCCTCTGAGTCGGGTCGAAGAATCATTGACTCAGCTCAAGCTCTACTCCAGGACCTCCATCAAACAAATACCGATGCCGCTGGGTCAGTTCCTATTAAGCCAACTCAGCTTTCGTCTGTCACTCAGCTTCTCACAGAAATCAAAGGTCTTAAGGATCTTCTATGTGTCATGACTTCACTTCAGTCTCAACATCCCAGACAGGAATCAATAACAAAGCTGGCCGAACTCCAGCTGACAATGGTCACTCACATGAACTCTCTACAGGGTCAACTTCATCAACTATCAGCTGCGAACACAATGTATGCAACTTCTGCTGAATTTCATCAACTCTTCAACTAGCTTCACACTGAGCAAGCCAGAACAAATGAGCAACTCTCTTCCTCCTCCCAATGCTCCATTGAGCAAATTAGTGAGGCTGTCCGTCTACTCAACTTGAGTAAGGAAGAGATGGAAACTGACCAACTCAAGACGAATGAAATTCTGAAGTACTCTCGAGTCACTTTCAACCATGTGCGCCACTCCAATGCTCAACGTCAGTATTTTGACTCGGCCTTGCTAAAGATGTTTCATCAAGCCTTTTCCATGCTAACTGACAGCATAACCTGGGTGGGAAAGTCTCAAGCATACATCCTGAGTATGCTCAGTGCCTCGGCTATCAGGATTCCACGTTCTGTCTTGGATGAGGGTGTTCCTGTTTTTGATGGCATCAATGAAAGCACTCGCAGGCTTAAGGCATTCTTTGGCCGCTTAACTCGTGCTGCTATTAACGACACCTTCATTCCTCCTCCTCCCGATGGTGGCAAAATGGGGGAGAAAGAACAAGCTCAAAGAACTCAACAATCAGGGGAAGCATCAGGAAGTCAGCAGAAATTTAAGGGAAAGGGAAAAGCTAAAGAGCATGAAGCCCAACTCAACTACAAGAAAAAATAGCTTGGCTAGGATTGCTAGACTTAGATTTTAAAAAAACTTGTAGTCTTTCCCTTTTGAATTTTGTTGTGCTGACCCTAAATACAAAACTATGCATGCATCTACCTTTTTCAAAATTGACCAATCTTATGTGATGCTTACTTATATTTTGTGATAAACTCTAACGCATCTTCATTAAATCAACTGTGTTAATTGTCTACATTGCTCTATGATTGTATGCTGTGTTGATCTATAAATTGACCTCTGTTATATGTCTTCTTAAACACATTCAACAAAGATATACTCAACGCTCTCTGATATCTAAATCTTCCGCATAAACTGAGTTAGAAAGAAAATGTTCCATGAGCTGACCTATTTCTGAAAACTGACCTTAGACTTACTTGATTAAACCTTGAAATGTTTAAAGTAAAACTAAGTCAGTAGCTCAACCCTTACGGGGGAGTATCCTGAGTAATATAAGGTCAACTATCATGGGGGAGCTCAACACTGAGTTCTTCACTGAATATTTTTGCCAACATCAAAATGGGGGAGTTTGTTGAAACACCTTTCCACATGATTTTGATTTGACAAAATTATTTAAGTAATTGATAAAAAACATTCTAACACATTAAATTTAAATGCTTTGATTTATTCACACTAATGTGTTTGTTCAATGTTGAGTTTATTGATTTATAAGACATTAAGATAAAAAGTCTAAAGGCCTATAAGTGGAAGTCAAGCCCAAGTCAACACATCAAGACCTCACGGCCCAAGAAGATAAAACGCAGTCGTATCAAGTGAAACGACGACTCAGCTTGAAGAAGGATCGAGAAGCCTTCTATCAAAAGCTTCAAGAGGAAGCTGCTGAGTTGAGCGACAATGCAGTTAGGTCAGCGGCAGAACAGAACCAACTTATAGACAAAGTATTTCTACTTTGGGTAAAGTTCAGAAGGCGCAGGAAGCTGTCTGGAAGACTTTGCCGTAAATGTCGAAACATTCTGTTTATCTGACGAAAAGCTGCTGAGCACTGCCGTAGACAAAAGATGCAAGAATCTCATTGGCCAACGACACTGAGCACGTCTTGAGTGACAACGACAGGAAGCCGTTAGCCTCCAACGGTTATTTCAAAATTTGAAATTACCGGTGCTTAAAGTGTCACTATATAAAGGCCTCTCAATTGCTTCATTCGATGCAGATCTTTAATCAGTCGAAACGCTGACCAAATTCATACTCGAAGTTCTGTGAGAAAAGCAAAGCAAAATATTACACCAATTTCCAATCATTGTGTAAAAGTCTAGAGTGATTTCAATCATCTAAAGTGTCTTAGCAATTGTTGTTTAGGACAAACACTTTATCATTTCTAGAAGAATAGAAAGGAGAGGCTGAGTACTCGGTTATAGTACTCAGCGGTAGTTATAGGAGTGAGTAGAGGTATAGAGGAAGGTACTCTTGTATACTCAGCTTCTATTGTAAAAGGTTTCGTGCTCTACCTTTAAAGAGCTCAGTAGAGAATTCAAAAGGCTCGGAACGCGTTCCGGGGACTGGACGTAGGCGGAGAGGCCGAACCAGGATATGTCTGCTGAGTAACATATTTCTAACCCTTAAACTCCTTTATATATTGCTTGCTATAAAACTAACTAAGTAACGAACTCACGCTGAGTTGAGTGCACTAAGAAGTTGAGTTCAGGAATAGACTCTAAGTGTTATCTCCTGACTCAAGGAAAGAAACAGACTTAGTCACAAGTTGACTAAGCTTGTGTCTTAAAAACTACTTAGCGCCGCTGTGTAAACCTTTTCTTAAGAAAAGAAGTCAGCCTTAACGGATAAAATTTTAAATAGTTCCTATCCTCCCCCTTGGAACTAACCTTGTCACGTTAAAAGGGACCAACACATATTTAACGATTATTCAGAACATGAATTGGAATATAATTGTTTGATTCAATATTTGATGATGGGGAATCTTGCTGGATATCATACTGAAGTAGATGTTGCGATTCCAGATGGTAATAGACAGATTATACCTATCTCCAATAATTGATATCTCTACATATACAGGAGCTCATTGTCGGATCTGCAACCGCTATTCACCTCGACATCCATCATGTCCGCCTTTCACCACTGTTTTTCGGTAATCAATTTTGATAGACCTGAACCAAAATAGAACCATCAGAGAGAAGAGAAGAAATAAATAAAAGAAAAGAAAAGAATATAAGAGGAAGAAAAGAAAGATATAGAAGAACGAATAAGGAATAAGAAAAGGCAATAAGAGAAGGAGATCGAAAAAAGATTCTTACCACCTTTCATCGGAGTAAAAATAAACACTGCCATTTGAAAGAGAAGTGTCGTAGGCGGAAGGGAGAGAGACTTGGGTTGTCGCTAGTGTTAGGGAGGAAGGTCTTGGGGTTTTCTATAGGATAAAATGTTGGGGAATGAGAGGTGTTCTCATATAAATAATGTGTTCTCACATTGAGAGGTGTTTTCACCTGATCCCTCCCTTATACAGTAAAATCTTCATAAATTAATACTCAATAAAGTAATAATCTCTTTAAAATAATAATTTCTTTTAATCCCGACTTGGGCCAGTTCAAAAAATGATCAATTTTAGTAAATTAATAAGACACTAATTTTTTGGAACAAACCCTTTATAAATACATTGATTTATTATCTCTATAAGTTAATAATTTCTCAAATACATATACTAAGTATGTATAGATATATACTTAGGATAATTTACTAAAATATGATTCTATAGTACTTTGTTTTTTTTGGCTTATTACATCATTTGCCTCTTAAACTTGTCCAAAAAGGTTGATTGGCCCCTTAACTTTTAAAGTGTCTTGATAGCCCCCTCAACTTGCATAAAATGTTCATTTAGCCTCCTGAACTTGCGTAAAATATAATCAATTGATCACTCGGTTACAAAAAAAATAAGTTAAATGCGGAAGATGTATTCCTCGCATCTTAAAATGTTATTACATAATTAAAAAATAGATTAAAAATGAAATTATTACTTGTTCAATTATACAACTTTTCTTCTCTAATATTAGAATCGCATATCCCGATTTTGGTTGTTTTACTTTTTTAAGACTCGTGCAATACATCTTCCTCATTTAACTTTTTTTTTTGCAACCGAATGATCAATTGATTACATTTTGCGCAAGTTTAGGAGGCTAACTGAATATTTTATACAAGTTGAGGGGACTATCGAGACACTTTGAAAGTTCAGGGGGCCAATCAACCTTTTTAGACAAATTCAAGGGGCAAATGATGTATTAAGCCTTGTTTTTTCTTGAAATTTAAATCTAGTTGAATTACATATCTAACTATTTTCAGTACATTCAAAAGTTCCGATGTGCACTTGACAATTGTAACAAAAAATTTAAACCATTCTATAAATTAATAATTATTATTTTATTGATTAATTAATATCTCTATAAATTAATAAAATTTCATGATCCTAACATTATTAATTTATATAGGTTTTACTCTATATATATATATATATATCCACCAAAAAGAAGTTATCGCACTGAATTGCTGGTAGAAATATATAAATTAATTATTTTATTATAAAAATAATTCTTATAAAATAAAAATAATTATGTATACCCTCTATAACTTCTATCGTTTTTAGCGTCACTTCTCTTATTCACCAAATTCATCGTTGGATCTCCTTTAAAGGAACACAGTATCACCATTCTTCACTAGACGACTTGCTCCATCTTTCCGCTGGTTGGGTTCAGGGCCGTCTCCAGCATTTTGAAGGCCCTAGACAATCTTTATACTTCTTTTCACATCAATATTCAATATTATTTTAAAAATAATAGATGTCAAATAATAAAACCAATATGTTATTAATTACAATTCAAATCATATGCTAATCTTGACAATCAAAATCAAATAATAACATAAAGTTAATAAATAATTATTTTTCTTACTTTTGTACATGTAAAATCAAGTTTATTCTTATCAGTCACGAAAGAAGCAAGCAGACGACAAAGTACTAAATCCTACAAATTAATCTTGGACGATTGAACTCAAATCTAATCGTAAGATTCTGTGGGGGGAAGAAAGAGAATAATTTATCTTGATATTTAGAGATTGGTTGAGTTAGACGTTTATTATAAATGATAAGGCTTAAACCACTATCTGACCGTCGAATTATCCAAAATTGTATGAGTTGACCCTCAATCTATTCAAAATGTTTTAATTTTCCCCCTCAATTGGTGAAATTTCACCATACTTTGAATCAAGACTTAATAGTATTGTTATTCTATTGACACGTGACGATATTTTGACAATTAGACTTGATAAATTTTAGTTGAGGGGTTTATTTTTATTTGTTTTTCTTGTTTTAATGTAATTAATTATTTTCACATAAGAAAATCTATGTGTCAAATAAATTTTAAGACATGCGACGTATCAAGTTTATATGTCAAAATATCACCACATATCAGAGGGATAACGATTTTGTCAAGTCTCCATCAAGATAGGGTGAAATCTCAATTGGAATAGTTCAGGAGCTAAATGTGGTCAAATAACAAAATTTTAAATAGATCATGGGTAAATAACACTTTACATCAAATTACAAATTATAATTAGGATATGGTACCAAAATAGGAATATGGTTTTTTGGGACTATATCAATTTAGGTTCCACGTACAAAATAACACCATTATAGGCTTAACGTTTAAAAAAATGTACTAATTTAGGTCTCGATAACGGAACGTGACACGTTATTTATATTACTTTATTAAGTTCTGTCGATTGTACTTGGAGCGAGAAACCATAACTTAATGGAGTAATATGAATGACGTGTCACGTTCCATTACTGATGCCTAAATTGGTACATTTTTTAAACATTAAGTCTACATTAGTGCTATTTTGTACGTGGAACCTAAATTGATATTTTTTCAAAAACCATAGACCTATCTTAATACTTTATCCCTTATAATTAGTTTCATCTAGTAATTTATAAAAATTTATAAATTTATAAACTAACACAAATTTAATAACAAAATAATATTTGGGTTCTAATTTATATTGTTTCTCAAAGTGTTAGTATTTTATTTCTAAGACAGATGATAAGTAAATAAAAGATCTAGAAAAAGAAAAAGAAAATAAAAACGAAGAGCAAGCAAGCAAATTGAGTGAGAGACTTTTATTTATTTATTTATTTTTTATATGAAACATTGACATACAATGTTCAGGAGGCATTTTTTTATATAAAAAAAATTTGAGGCCCTCACCAAAGGTGAGGCCCTAGGCGTCGGCCTGGGGGAACTCCCCCTGGAGCCGGCCCTGGTTGGGTTTTGTTCTTTTTCGGATTGCTGTTAGCTATTTTCCTTCTTCCTCCTTCCACCATTCTATTTTCTTAGTTTTTCTTCTTTTCTTTGTTCGTTAAGTTTATTTTAGTTGGATTTCATATATTTTAACGGATCTCTTAATCCATTTGAACTTCATCTGTTGTTTATTATCTTTCCATTTGTAAATTTTCTGATTTAGCAATCGCATAAACATTAGATTTTGTTCTTAGATCGCTAGATTTACGTGGTTGCAAAAGAAAGGAGTCAGATCCGAAGGTTTAAAAGGGTTTAAATGATGAAGAATGAATTACAAGTGATTATCTATGATTTCGAAGTTTCGAGAAGTATATGTTTCATGTGTTGTTCATGTTAGTTGTACCATTAACAGTTTGTTTTACTTTTGTAGTTTTTTTTCTTATCTATATGGATTATGTATTAGTCGTAACCAATACTTGTATAAAGTTTTATTCATTACTTTTTTTCATGTTCTACTCACACTTTGCTTATGAATTGAGATGCCCATTTTTTCGGGGAAAAAAATGAAATGAGATACCATTTTCATAAAAATGATAATAACAATTGTGTAGTTAAATTAATTATTTTATTAAAATGTATATATATTATCAAAGAATTAAATAAATTAGTATAATTTGACAAAGAGTCTTGTAAAACTCACTAATTACAATTTAACCATTTGAAAGGGATGATATAATGAGAAATGTCTCAAAATATTAAAAATCTGATATAAACGACAGCTAAATGGATATATGATTAAGACTTTAAATAGACATGAAAAATTTGACCTCCACTATACTATAAATTTATACTTATTAGACATTTATACCTAATTAATTGTAATAATTTTGAGAAAACATAGTGTTTGGTGACGTATACTAAAATGCCACGTCAGATTTTTCTTTGTCTCCCAAGATTAACGTTAACTTATTAAGGTTTATTTAAATTAATCTTTTATTTACAGGTAAAGGCTATGCTTACTTTGTTTTTGACAAAGTAAGCTTTACTTTGTGTGTTTTTACCATTGGATTAATTTTATACCCCATCATCCAATGGTGAAAATGCACTAAGTAATGGTACTTTGTCAAAAACAAAGTAACCATAGAAGGTACATTTATTTACATATAATTATGAAATATTAGGATTAGAAAAAGTCAGTGTGTGTATATATATAATGGGGAACCGAGATCACTGGTGAAAGCTTCTATCGTACGCCCGAGCGGTCCTCTAAAAAATTTTTGAGGATCAAATTAGAGAGAGAAAGAGTAATGAAACAGTAAAAGAGATAGAAAGAGAGTTCTAAAAAGAGAAAATCAAATCCCTCGAATAAATGTCACTTGTTGGTTTTTATAAACTTTGGATAGTGACAATAAGTTTATACTACCCTCAAACTTCGGTTGGCCTCGAGGCTAGACCACCAAACATGTCTGACATTAAGGCCTTAAAATGGGCCTTGTGTGAGTTTCTCCTTGATATGAGCTTTATGTGGGTTTTAGATTAGTATCAAGAAGACCCCCCGGTGGTGTGAGACATTTTATGTGAACCTGACGGGTCAGAATAGTGCGATGAGCAGCTCGTTTGGTGAACCAGAGGGGTCGAGGCTTCTTTGATCGGGTGGGGAGAGTGGAGCTGGCGGTTGTCGTGATCGATTTTATCCAATTCCTGCCAGTGTCAAGGCCTTGTTGAGAGGTATCCGTGGCTGGTATGTTGATCGAATAAGTGGTTTTATCCTTTCAAAGCGTGCTTGCGTTTATGAATGAGTACTAAATTGAGGAGGCCCCACCAGTAGGGGGTAATGATGAGTACTGTTATCTTTGGTCTTCTCGACGCTTAGCATAAATATCTTTCATTTGTGTATTATGAGAGTTTCAAAATTCGCTCTGCGATTCTTGCTTATCTTATTGCCATTCTTGTGACATTTGTTTTTAGGAGAGGCTTCAGAAACTTGCGAGGTCGGAAAAAGCGCATCGATTAGTGACCGCCTTTTCTTGTTGCCTAACTACGAGGCCACACATTCGATCCCTCTTGTGCCATTTGTTTTTAGGAGAGGCTTCAGAAACTTGGGAGGTCGGAAAAAGCACATCGATTAGCGACCGCCTTTTCTTCTTGCCTAACTACGAGGCCACTCATTCGATCCCTCTTGGCCTATCTTATATTTCCCTTCTTTTTACTTTTGCTGCCTTTTTGGCTTGGGAGAGGGGGGAATAACAATGGTATTGAGATAACCCTCTAATTCATTGAGCGAGATTATGTCCAAAGCGGTTGATGGGTCCCAAGCAGTGTTGATAGGGCCTATTATTTGTCTATTCTGAGCAAGCCTCTAAAGACAATGAAAATGAATGGGACAAAAGGGAAGAAGGTTGTTGATCCTGACGCTACTTCGTCATCCAAAACGAAGTGCCTATTCATCGGCGCTCACACCACAAAAATAGAAGGGGGAGAATGCAAAGAAAGCAGTTGTGGTCAAGTTGAAGCCTTTTATGCCAATGCCTAAATATGGGTGCGAGAGAGTCTGTGCACATTGTATATTTTTATGTTGGAGTCATACCAAAGGGTAGGACATGATCTTGGGACAACTTTACAATCTCTCCCAAAACTAGAAAAAGGCACCAACGAAGTAAGAATCAAACAAACAAAATGATGTGAGATGAACAATGTGAAATACGCACATTGGCAATATCATACTACTTAAAGAGCTCAACCTCTTTAGCAATCAAAGAAGAGGGCTCGACAAATCCCTCTACCCGGCCTTTATCTTTTGAGCTATGATGGCCTTAGGCTTATTCGGTTGGGATTTCTCGAGTGAACCTTCCAGATCCACTGTCTCATGAATCTTCCTCTTTGATCCCTTAAAACTTGGAAGAAGCGAACTGTGAGGAACCTTGATAAATGAAAGCTTCTCCTTACCCAACTTTTTTAAACTTACCCTAGGGAGACTTTATAGATCCGGACACTGCAGAAAAACTAGAGCCCTGAATGAGACCTTTGCTAGCCACATGGGAATGACGCTCCACTAGATCGACTACTTCTACCTCTATATGAGATGAGTAAGGTTGGTGAGGAGTTAATTTTAGCACCACAAGCGCCAAGGATCCTTGCTCATCCATAAGACCACATATAGGGACAACAGAACCACCCTCATTGACAGAAGCCAATTTTCAGCTATAAAAAGGACATATTTCTCAGTAGCTTTAGCACCAGTTGATGTGGGAACATGAACATCGATTGATGCGGGAACTGCCTCAGTCTCAGTTAGTATAGATGTTCCAGTGCAAGTTGAAGAAGAAGCTCCAACTTTGACACCCTCCACTTCGCGTTCGATAGTAGCTTTTTTTCTCACCTCACTAGCATAACAGTATGAAGGGTTATGTTAAAAGCCACGACTTCACCCAAAAGAAATAAAATAGAGTTAAAAGGCTTATCACCTCTAAGGAGTTGGAGATAGACCTTTTCATCGGAGAAAAACAATTCTCCAACATCATCTTGAAGAGCAATAGGAAATCCTTATTAATTAAGGACAACATATCCTTCGAATGGTACTCGCCTGTAAAAGAAAAGGATCTCTTCCAAAGCTTCTTTCTCCTCCGAAATAAGGTCCATCTTATTTCTTCAGGATTCACGGTGGTCGGGATATGGGTTCCAATTGGGATTAAAAGGAAACCCCATAGAATAAAGGTTATCTGGGCATCTTTGTTCGCCCCAACCCAGAACCATGTTTGAAGCCATTAACGCTTTCTTTCTTCTTGATTAAAAAAGCTCTCATTCGAGAGCTCATATTCTAGTAGCAAATATAATTGGTCTTCTTCTTGGTAGGTTTCTAGAACCTACGAAATACATCTCAAGTCGACATCAAGTCCAAATCCTCATAGATCTTCATAAGAGCCAACAACTCCAACCACACATTAAGGGATATCTGGATGGGAGTCATGTTGAACTCCTAGAGGATGTCCACAATAATATGCGGGAGTAGGAATCTCGTACCCCACTATATTAACATGATGAAGATTCCTAAGCACCTATCTAGTTCGGAGTCGATGCTATGACTTTCAGAAGGTAAATGAACCTCAATTTTTTAAAGCTCCGGTTAATATTTGCCAAAGCCAACATCATTGAGGGATTACAACTAGTACATGTTTAGACACATAGGAAGTTTATTTTAATTGTTAAAATAAAATTCCAAATATGAATTATAACTATATTGGTTATAATGATAAAAGGATAATTATAATTATATTAAATGTAATTACATTGAAAATAATTATATTTAATTATATAAACGTATAATTATAATTATGATTTAAATTAATAGGATTAGTGTATGGATAATTACAAAATTAGTCCTATTTTAAAACTCATTTACATATCTAACCTAATTCTCCAACTTCTTACAAATCTAGACAGTTTCACTACATTTGGACAAAAATACCCTTGTCTTTCCAAATTCAAATATATGGATATAATCTGTCATACCTGTCGTATTTTGTTAAAATGCGACAGAAGACAGAATATATAGTCTGTCGTACCTGTCGTATTTTAAAAAAATACAACAGGCGACAGAATATATTGCATGTCGTACCTGTCATATTTTTTTAAAATACGATGAAAAATATATTATGTCGTACCTGTCGTATTTTCATAAATATTCTGAAAATACAAGGAACATATCTCGAATAAAATTCATAATGGGTTAAACATTAATTCTATTAAGTCACGTTTTGAATATAATTTGGTATTTTTACCGATTTATATCAAAACATGACAAATTAGCTTTAATATCACAATTTTCTCATTGACAAATTATTTCCGAGACAATACCGTATATTCTGAATAATTTACGAATTGTTCAAATTTCAAGTAAAATTCATTAAAAACTTAAAAATTGGGTCGGACAACAATGGGTATCTACAAAGTGAATAGTGCAATACACAATACACATTCAATAACACATGCTGCCCATGAGCCAAAAGAAATAATAGCAACTTCCTTTTCACACTTATCACACAAAGTATGTATTTGAATAATCACTAGGGGCCTTTAGTTAAATTTCACAGAATAACAAGCTGCAATTTACCTAGCTTTTTTAGGTAGAATTCTGCTCTCCAGGTCACTTGAGCACGACTTAAAATTAAGCTTCTCTTCATCCTTGCTTTCCATCCATTTATGTATCTTTTGAAGAAAGTGTCTACCATTCACTTCAGATGCAACAAGCTTCTCCCTTAGGCATCACTGGAGCTTGCATATCAAGGGCCTCGGCCAAACTGCATATAAAAAAATATATGTTGTCATAGAAAACAATGAAAATAGAAAAGATGCATATACATAGTTTTAAGCCTTTTAAATAGAAGAATTACAGAAGATCCGGGGGGCCAGTATCATAGAACTAGAAGTATTTCATTCATTCATATTCGCACATCATTAGGGACATCCTGCTAAATTAAGTCATTAAGCTTATTGCAAAGATTGGAACTTGGCTTTGTGTCAATGATGAGTCTTCCATGCATGTCATTGTGTTCCAAATTATAACCTTGGAACTTCCTATATTCTTTGCAATATATATATATATATATATATATATATATATATATATATATATATATATATATATATATAATAACTTGAAGAAATTTTGTATGGACATCATCCTAAGCCTTCCATTATTTGTTAGGTTTATCATTTGCATTTTCTGAAAATACGACAGGTACGACATACTATATATTCTGTCGCTTGTCGTATTTTTTGAAAATACGACAGGTACGACAGACAATATATTCTGTTATTTATCGTACTTTTTAAAAATACGACAAGTACGACAAATTATATATTCTGTCGTCTGTCGTATTTTAACAAAATACAACAGGTACGACAGACTATATATTCTGCCGTTTGTCGTATTTTAACAAAATACGACAGGTACGACAAACTATATTCATATATTTGAATTTGGAAAAACAAGGGTATTTTTGTCCAAATGTAGTGAAACAGCCTAGATTTATAAGAAGTTGAAGAACTAGACTAGATATGTAAATGAGTTTTAAAATAGGGCTAGTTTTCTAATTATCCCATTAGTTTATCGTATTAAGTATGGTTTTGAATTAAATGAAGTAATTCTACTTTCTAACTTGTTACTTTGAAAAATAAGTTACAACCAACCAGTAGAAAAGGATGTTATCAATTTTGGTAAGTTACTAATTTTTCCAGTGAGGTGCACGCAAAGCATCAGTTGGATTGCATATGGACACGCGCGAGATTGGCACTTCAAATTCTTAAAGGTAAGGTCTGCCATCTCTGGCAGTACCACTTTTTTTTACATTTCTATATTTTCAACTCGTTTCTCTCCATGACAATTAAAAAAACATTTTCTCTCTTTTTTTATTTCAAGGGTAATGTATTTTTTTTTCCCAAGTCTTTTCTCTCTTTTATTTTAACGGTAACATTGTAAAATAGTGTTTTATGACAAGTGAATCTTACAAAAAATTGAAAGTAAGAAAGGATTATAGTGGTATCAGGGCCGGCTCCAGGGGGAGTTCCCTCAGGCCAACGCCTAGGGCCTCACCTTTGGTGAGGGCCTCAAATTTTTTTTTATATAAAAAAATGCCTCCTGAACATTGTATGTCAATGTTTCATATAAAAAATAAATAAATAAATAAAAGTCTCTCACTCAATTTGCTTGCTTGCTCTTCGTTTTTATTTTCTTTTTCTTTTTCTAGATCTTTTATTTACTTATCATCTGTCTTAGAAATAAAATACTAACACTTTGAGAAACAATATAAATTAGAACCCAAATATTATTTTGTTATTAAATTTGTGTTAGTTTATAAATTTATAAATTTTTATAAATTACTAGATGAAACTAATTATAAGGGATAAAGTATTAAGATAGGTCTATGGTTTTTGAAAAAATATCAATTTAGGTTCCACGTACAAAATAGCACTAATGTAGACTTAATGTTTAAAAAATGTACCAATTTAGGCATCAGTAATGGAACGTGACACGTCATTCATATTACTCCATTAAGTTATGGTTTCTCGCTCCAAGTACAATCGACCGAACTTAATAAAGTAATATAAATAACGTGTCACGTTCCGTTATCGAGACCTAAATTAGTACATTTTTTTAAACGTTAAGCCTATAATGGTGTTATTTTGTACGTGGAACCTAAATTGATATAGTCCCAAAAAACCATATTCCTATTTTGGTACCATATCCTAATTATAATTTGTAATTTGATGTAAAGTGTTATTTACCCATGATCTATTTAAAATTTTGTTATTTGACCACATTTAGCTCCTGAACTATTCCAATTGAGATTTCACCCTATCTTGATGGAGACTTGACAAAATCGTTATCCCTCTGATATGTGGTGATATTTTGACATATAAACTTGATACGTCGCATGTCTTAAAATTTATTTGACACATAGATTTTCTTATGTGAAAATAATTAATTACATTAAAACAAGAAAAACAAATAAAAATAAACCCCTCAACTAAAATTTATCAAGTCTAATTGTCAAAATATCGTCACGTGTCAATAGAATAACAATACTATTAAGTCTTGATTCAAAGTATGGTGAAATTTCACCAATTGAGGGGGAAAATTAAAACATTTTGAATAGATTGAGGGTCAACTCATACAATTTTGGATAATTCGACGGTCAGATAGTGGTTTAAGCCTTATCATTTATAATAAACGTCTAACTCAACCAATCTCTAAATATCAAGATAAATTATTCTCTTTCTTCCCCCCACAGAATCTTACGATTAGATTTGAGTTCAACCGTCCAAGATTAATTTGTAGGATTTAGTACTTTGTCGTCTGCTTGCTTCTTTCGTGACTGATAAGAATAAACTTGATTTTACATGTACAAAAGTAAGAAAAATAATTATTTATTAACTTTATGTTATTATTTGATTTTGATTGTCAAGATTAGCATATGATTTGAATTGTAATTAATAACATATTGGTTTTATTATTTGACATCTATTATTTTTAAAATAATATTGAATATTGATGTGAAAAGAAGTATAAAGATTGCCTAGGGCCTTCAAAATGCTGGAGACGGCCCTGAGTGGAATGTTATTTATAAGTTGTGTTTTTGTATAGGTGGCAAGTGGAAGTAACAAAGGTTTGTTACTTCCACTAGAGATGCTCTTATGTATAAAATGTGATCAATTTTTTTTTTTTCAATTGATACAGTGCTATTCCACGATCTCATTGTTAAGTTTTCGCTGTGTGAAACTATATAGAGGGATGTAGCAATATTCGTAGCTCCTCATCTGTTCATATTTTCGGTTCATGATTTCATCAAATTCTAAACTCAATTCGAAGAAGAATGATATTTGTTAATCATTTTATTTATTATTCATTCATTATCATACATGGATCCTAGATCCTAGACTTTAATTGAAGTTTTAGTGAGATTTTTTTTTTGCCTTTTCACGCGATATAACAACAGATGTATTTGAGGAAGTTATAACCGCCTTGATACATGGACTAATGAAAGAGATATGCAAATTCACAAAAATTTCATCGCCGACATATACGACTTGCAGTTAGAATGCACCAAATTTTAGTGGTCTCACAGTGAGATATATTCCCTTTTATGTTCCTACACGTGTCATTGGCACCAGTCAGGGCATATAAACTAATAGTAGTCACAAACTACCCATCTATATCTTATAAATAGAATAAGATAACTGCACATAAGAGGTACAACACCACTGAACCCTACAATTATATTCTTCTTCCTTTTCTACTATAAATTTTTCTAACTTAGATATCAGAGTGA
Organism: Euphorbia lathyris; assembly: GCF_963576675.1. Taxonomy (NCBI): domain Eukaryota; kingdom Viridiplantae; phylum Streptophyta; class Magnoliopsida; order Malpighiales; family Euphorbiaceae; genus Euphorbia; species Euphorbia lathyris. Next base: position 13,038,760 of record NC_088913.1, read on the forward strand.
GGTCGCTGATCCTCAACCTCTCTTTTGACTCTTTTTCTATCTTATTACAGGTGTTTCATTGGTTGTCAACTCATTCTAGAGTTTCTCCTTAGATCCAATCACACCATATGCTATATGTTTATGATGTGAGGAAAATTGCTATTGAGTAAAAAAAATAAGATAAATTACACCGATGGCCACTCAATTTTCTCCTTACTTTCATTATGGCCCTCGAACTTCAAAATCGAACATTATGAAATTTGAACATCCTAAGCAATTTTAAATTTTACGATCTTTGATTTTGATGTCATTTATGTATTGTTTTGGCAGGAGAGAAAGTAGTTGTTTAGAGAGAAAAAGTTCCGATAATGTTTTGAAAATTAAAAAATTGAAGATTCCATAAAAAAAATGTTATATTTTTATTTATTTCGAGATCAACATCCACCATTTTGACTTTTTTTTTTTAGAGTCATCCACCATTTTGACCTTGATAAATAGTAAAAAGGTAAATAATTTATTAGTCCTCTCTTTTTTATCTATTACACTATTTAGTCCATCTATTTTGAAAAACATATTATTAGATCTCCATCATTTGTCACTGTTAATCTTTTGATCATTCTATCTATTGTTTTTAGATTTTTAACCATTATACTCGATATAAATAGATAGACATAAAATAACATAGTAACATGACTATTTTGTATTGCATTATCAATGTTCTGAGAGTTAAGATATGTTTGATTAAAAATCTAAAGAAACAATCAAAAGGATCAAAGGTATAATGTGTTTTTCAAAATAAAAGAACTAAACAGTGTTACGTAAAAGGTGAGATTAGTAAGTACAAAATAAAAACAAATTTGAAGGATGATAGGTGTAACTTATATAATTGTAATTGGAGTCCAATATTTGGTGTCTTTTTCTTTTCCATGGTTTGGTTTTGTCATGGAAAGAAAAAAGAAATTAGATAGTGACTTGTCAACAACTACCCCAAAGCAAAGCAAATTAGTGGTGGAGCCATCATACATGAAAATGTTTCTTTCTTTTCTATTTATTCCTTGTGTCTTTGGGTTTTTGGACCACTAATAAACATTTAATTATTCTTTTCAAGTCTACTATCAATTTAAACTTTTAAACTAAATAATTTCATCATATAGTAGAATATCTGAAATCTAGAAATTAAAAATTTAAATGGTGATAACGATATTAATTAATAAAATTAAAATCAATTGAGTATGCTAATTTCCCGCTCGGTTCTATTTTTCGGGTTTTTTTATCTTTCAATTCTAAATATGAGATAAAAAAATGTCTAATAAAAATTAGAAACAATTGATTTTAAAGAAAAAAATCAATTAATATCTACTACCGAGCCATCATAAACAATAAATGGTTACAGTAATAAAGTGAGCCATTAATTGGATTTAGGTAAAAACCTCAAATACATGAATATCATAATTAAATACAAAATTACAACTAAGTCATATCAGCAAACTTAATTCTTAATATGTCATTATTCTCTATATATTATGATTTTAAACCATAATTTAAAAAATTTAGACTCCAATTCATAAATCATAAACTCTAGAAAATATATTATAAATTTCTAATTTATAAATTCTAATCCTTAAAATATACTAAAAGTACTGATTTTACTAATTTATCCTAATCCAAAATTATTACTTGACATAGTTGTAAATAGTTTTTAAAAGATGAATTTCTATGTAATTTTCCCAAACCTTATTAGAATTGGACATTCTGATCAAATAGTGGAAGACAACTAATAGGGCATACTCATCCCTAGATATGTTCATGGGTCGGGTTCAGGCTTGTTCCATCGGATTTTTATATAAAAATGCTCAGTCCAAGTCCAATTCAGTCCGCTGTTAATTTAGGCGGGATCAGGCTCAAAAATCAAATTCCAAATCCAACTTATATAAGCACACATAAATACATATATATAATTTTTAATAATAAAAAATAAAATTTATTCTTAAAAATAAATATTAATATAATAAAGATAAATTTATTTACTAATATTAATAGGCGGGCTGATCTGAACCGGCCAATGCTATTTTTATAAATCTTAAATCCGCCAAAAAAAAAATAAACGGGCTTTAACGGACCTGAACCGGACCAGGTCTAAAGACGATTTTTTATGTCCAAGTTCAGCCCAGAGAACACGGGCTTGAGCGGGTATCTGGACCCGTGAACAGATCTACTCATCCCATAGTAATTAACATTCTTAATTTATTTAATTTAAAGGTTCTCTAGGTTGAATCTGTCAAGGAAATCTCTTAGTAATATGATTGGTTGCTAATTATTGGAAATTGAATTGAAACAGAAAACTAAATATGGATTTTGTATACGTTTATTCTATTTTTCTCTCTATTAATTTAACATTTTTTTTATAGGACGAGATAGAATTTGGACGGAGTGAGCATCCATGACTCAAGAACTGACAAACCCGCAATATATTAATAAAAGAAAAAGTGAGTGTTTGAACAAAAGAAGAGGAATGAGAACAAACAAAAAGAAGGGGGAGGAGAAAAGATAGGAAAAGTCAAGAAAAACGCAAGTGTGAAATACTACAAATGTCATCATTGATAAACCTGTGGTAAAAAACAGGAGCTGAAGGCCACCAATTGATCACTGAGGAAGAGACTCCAAACTTTGTCAAAGCATCAGCAACTCTATTTCATTCCCTAAAAATATGTGAAAAGAGAATGTTCATCCTAGAGCAAATGCTGAGACAATGCAATCACTCTTGTCGAATACTCCAAGGAACATCCATGGAACGATGTCTAAGCAGATTAACTACGTACATTGAGTCTGACTCAATCCAAAGCTGATGCCACTCTATTAATTTAACATTATAATCTATTAAATTAGACGGATGCAACTACCAAACACATGGTCCAGATGGTTAAAGTATTAGATCAGTTTAATCATCTAATCAGGGTTTGAATCCTGGAAATGGGAATGCAGCTGTGATTAAAATATTTAGGTCTTATTTGATAACCGACTTTTTTTTTTGAAAAGAATGAAAGAATGCTTTATTAAGGTTCCGACTGAAGAATGGAAAGAATATAAGGTGGTGGAACAGACCTCCACTCACCACAATCAGACACAGAAACAGACGCTCTAGCTAGGCTATGGGCTACCTGATTCGCTGATCTTTTTATGAACGTTAACGACAGAAGAGATATATCCCGTGCAAGGGATTTACAGTTCTACCATACTATTTTGATAACCGACTTAATCACTTACATTACATCATTTGTTACTTTAGACACTTATAATATTCAACATTTAATTATAAGTTTTATCAAACAACACCTTAATACGAGAGCTTTGCTCGAATTTAGCCTAAAAGAAAAGTTTTCACATACCTATTTTAATTAGAAAAACTAACTAAAAAAGAATCAAAAAAAAAAAAAAAACACTAACAACATAGCATATTAAACAAAAAAAAAAAAAGGCTAATTTAATGTGGTGTTTGTATCCAGGATGTAAACGTAACCGTAAGAAAGTGAGTCTTGTAGCATTCTCATCTAAATTTGATTCTTGCTATTGTTATATGTGAAACAATATGTGAATTCTATCGTAAGCTCTCTATGATTGTCCTTGGACTGGAGATACCGCTCCCCCGATAAACTTCTTATAACAAAATAAAAAGGCTTAATACATATGCAACATTTTTTTCATTTTACCCCCTAAATTTAAGAGACAACTTATTGACCCCCTAAACTTCCAAAAAGCCAACCAATTTACCCCATAAACTTAAGAGACAACTTAATTTTTTTTTTTTATAGATTTATTAATGTATACTCCCTTCAGTTTTTAATACACATCATTTTAAAATTATTAACATTTCCTTTTCTATATGATGGTTTGTATTGCTTACCAGTGTATTTTCACAAGAAAAAAAAAAATCTCAAATTTGCCTTTATTTGTATTTTATTTAATTTCATTTATAAAATTAATGTAATTGTCCCTAAAAGTCATAAAAAATATCAAAGAAAATAATAAAGAGGAGTTTAAGGGTAAATTATTACCGGTTCTCCATGTCAAATGGAGGACATTCCATACATATTTTGACACGTGTAATATGGATCCACGCATATTATAAGAGGCTCCATTATTTTAATTATTATATGGAGTCACAATACACGTGTCCAAATGTGAATTGGAGATCCTCCGAATGACATGAAAGATCCGATACTTAATATAAGAACTCAGGTTTAAGAGGAGTTGGAGAAAGAAAAAGTCAATTAATGGTTGTTTTTTAGCATCATGCATTTTTTAGAGGGCTAGTTTTTTGGAGTGGAAATTAAAAGAATCATATTGAGTCGATTTGGAATCCTGGTGCGAAACGGGCACCGAGAATATGTATGGAGAGATTTTTTTTTTTAATGTTTTTTCTCAAAATTAATAGAAACTAAAAAATCTTAATTCTTGTGGGTTGAATTTGTCAGAAATTAATATAAGATATATGATTGGGCCTTAACTATAAGCTCGAGCTTTTAGTTCAATCAGTTTCATAACATGGTATCAGGTCCTCGATGATCAAACGGTCGAAAGTTCGAGTCCCGGCAACCTCATTAATTTGTGGAATTATAACACAGGGATGTGTCTGTGTTGTGCACGTTGCAAGCCCAAGGATTAGATATCTAAGAATTTCTTATTTCAATTTTATGAACCAAATACTTTCTCAGCACATCCGTAAAATCCACAAAAGCCATGGTTGGAAATTGATTTATATTTCGTTATTTCTTTTTGGAACAAATAACACATCAAATTATTTATTTGAAACAAATAACTCTTAAACCCTAAAAAAACATTCAATATAATATTAAGGCTTAATAGACACCTAACCCCCTAAACTTATAACTTTTTTTCACCTGGCCCCCTCAACTTAGGGGACAACCTCTCAACCCCCTCAACTTAGGGGACAACCTCTCAACCCCCTCAACTTTCCAAAAACATCACATACAGCCCCTTACACCCCTATGTTCGGTCAAAATATTGACCCGTGTAGAAAACACGCTTGACTGTTGACCACACCAATGTCACGTGTCATTTTTTTTATTAAATTTTTTCAAGGGATTATTATATGCGAGGTGCTGAGATTGGCGGTAGTGGTCGTCGAGGTGAAATCACTTGGAAAAATTTAATAAAAAAGTGACACGTGGCATTGGTGAGGTCAACAGTCAAACGTGTTTTCTACACGGGTCAATATTTTGACCGAACATAGGGATGTAAGGGGCTATATGTGGTGTTTTTGGAGAGTTGAGGGGGTTGAGAGGTTGTCCCCTAAGTTGAGGGAGTCAGGTGAAAAAAAGTTACAAGTTTAGGGGGTTTGGTGCCTAGTAAGCCTAATATTAAATCAGAAAAAAAGATATCCAAAATAGCGATGGCTATATCTAACTAATCTACTGATAGATTAAAAAAAAAACAATAATCTGATTAGTATTTTATTATTTTTGATAATCACCCATATTAAAAATCATGAAATATATAATCAACTAATGTGTTGTTTGTTTTGTAAATGACAATTAATAGTATTCCCCATAATTATGAAGACTAAGTTGAAAGATTACCGTACTTAAAAGTACGGATTATTAAGAACAATTAATATCCTTTACAAGTTTTCATAATTAATAAGAGTAATAGTAAAGCATTAAATTAAATAAATTATACTATTTTGAGTGGAAATTGTGTAAAGAAATGCCACATGTTGGTTGATTAGCAATAAAGTAAGCACAATAATTACAAATTTCCCCATAGATTCATGCATTAAAAAAAAAAAAAAACGTGTAGACAAAAATATCACAAAGAAGAAAAAGGTTAATTGAATTGAAAAGTAGCATTAGACAATAAAAAGGACATTGTCACCTTCATGCACATAGAGAGGGATAACCTATTAGTTAACACTAATTATTGCTACTTTTTTAGGTCTTTATCAATTAGCACATTGTATATGTCTAGTTCATGAATGATGTAATCCATTTTAGACTTTAGGTCTAATGTTTATCCCTTAATAATTGAAATGATGGTTCGACAGAGAGAGAGAAAAAGAGGTTTGATGGTTGATAAGTTGTTATTTGAATTTGGTTACGTGTTCAAACTATGCTGCTAATCTGACGTTGTGTTTGAGCCTACAAAACAGTATGCAGGTCAGACATGGTCGGAGTCCGGTAAACCCGCTTCGATGTCTAAGTTAGTTTCGGAGTTAGGACCGAATGGAAAGGTATGACTAGTTTAGAGATAATAGTTAATGTACCGAACCTTGTGCATATACCTATGTATTTATAGTGCATGATTAGGTTTAAGGTTGTCATCTTCTTTGGGAATCCTTACGGAATTGGGATTCCTAATTCCTTAAGGAGTACGAGCCCTGGGAGGAACCTTTGTCTCATAGGATTCTAGATGATCCTTTGAGGCGCTAAGGTTAGAGGCTTGGACGTTGTGACGGGCCGCCGCTCGTAGGGCTTCGGCCACATTTATCATTTCAGACTTGTTAAGTGAGGTTGGGACCATCTTGGATGCGTTTGTACCCTTATCGTTATTTGGGCCTGGGCCGTAATGTGGATAGGGATGACGTCACACACGTGATATCATTTAATCTGATATCAATAGTTTTGATCGAAAACTAATAAAAAAAAGTAGATTTTAACTTAAAACAGGTTTATAAAAAAAACCAGTAAAGAATTTTCAAGTCAAAACTTAAAGAAATTATGGGAATTTTGAAATATCGAAGAATCATAGTTTATAAACAAAGATAAAAACCTTTAAGTATAGCTTTTGATGCTAATAGATTAGATACCCTTACAAAAGGCTCATTTACATATTTATAGACCACGTTAGGACAAACATGAAATGACTAAAATAGGTTAGCGAGGACAAAAATATTTACAAAAAGATTTGGATACTTCATGAAAAATAAACAATAAAATGATCATCATGCCTGAACTTCCTTAGGAAGGAAACTAATGGTGTCCGAGTCTCCTTTTTTAGCCTCATTTGGTTCTACTTTATGCATCGAGATGAACTTCATTCGAACACCTTGACCGATTCCTCTATATTAGTATCTAGACCACGTGTCATTGTCTTATCTGGATGTCTCCTCTCCTAGTGGACAGATTCAGTCCTTCATGGATCTTTTTGTTTGGATCGAGTATCCTTATAAAAGATGGCCCTAAGTGGTTTAAGGGCTAATCGAGGGGCTCATATGCTTTGTAAGGGATGAGATTTTTCTCGTTGGCGAATGATGATGCCTTTCTTAGCCAGTTTAGACGTTCTACGATGCAGGAATTCAGCCCTATAGTTTCTCTAGAACTCAGTAAGATCCATACTTCAGAGGTTTGAGCTTGTTGTTAGCAACGCTGGCTAGTCTGTCCTTCCTCAAGTAAACCACGCCTCATTGACTTCAAATTCCAGATCTTTATGATGTTCATCAACCTTTTCTTTCACATTGCCATTGTTATTTTCCAACTTGTCATGTACCTCAACATGCATGTGTCAGACCTCTTAGGCTAGCCTTTCAACTGAGACATTAGGCCTGACTACTATGGGGATACTCACAAGGTATAGGGTGGGATTTGGAACCTTGGTATGAACAAGTTCAAAGGGTGAATGTTCGGTAGCCAAATGTACCACCCTTGTAAGGGAATTCTGCTTGATCAAATGTAGAATCGCTAGTCTTTCTCTTATCTTTATAGATGCTCCTCAAGATGTTTCCCAACATCCGATTACCACCTCTATCTCGCCATCGATCAGAGGATGACCGATGATGCTGAATTTTAAGGACGAATCGAACATGCCTAAAGGGTATCCAAAAATGGCTAACAAACTTAGTATCTATGTCCAAAACAATGCTTTTGGGTACTCTATATAGCCGAACTAGCTTTCTGAAGAACAAATTCTCAATGGCCGACTTATCATTCGTTTCATCCAAGGAAGGAAATGAGCCATTTTGAAGAACCTATACACAAGTTCTAAGATGAAGTCTATTCCCCTTCGAGTTCCAAGCAGCCCCAACACAAATTCTTTAGAAAGATCCTCCTAGATGAAATTTCCAATAAGCAAGGGCATGTGCATACTTGTATTATGAGCATGTCCTTTTGCAATTTGGAAGATGTATCATCTCTCTACTAGTTTCAATATGTCCCTCCTAATCTTAGGCTAGAAGTATTTAGAGCTCACAACCTCGAAAGTCTTGTTTCAACCAAAATGTCTAGATAAGCTTCTCGTATATGGATCACAAATCAATTTTTCCCGAATAGTAGTACTCAGTAAAATTGGCAATTAAATTGGCAAGGGAAGGCTTGCCCCCAATATACCCTTGTGGTGGGACCCCTCCCCGGACCCTCGCCCAGCGGGGACGCGTAATGCGACCGGGCCGCCCTTTTTTTAGTAGTACTCAGTAAGGAAAGTTGGTTTTCTTTCATCATATATCCATCCATTAGGTAGAATTCCCTTTCATGGCCATTGGCTGAACATTTCTCCCAAATGTTGCCAAATTTCAAATCCTCCTAATAATCTTATTTTAGACGTTCAAAGGTATCAATCTCTAGAGACAATGTCATGGGTAGGTTTACCCTTTTTTAGGAAATAGTCCAACTTATCACTTTCTGCCATCTTTTCTAGCTCGACAGTCGGTTGCCTACAATTTTCTATATCATGGCCCTCACTCTTATGGACCTCACAATAAATACCATTGCTACGCCCTCGGTGTCTTCTTCAGCTTACTCGGGTATACAACTTATTTCTCTCTACCCAAAATGATAGAAAGCTTGTCTCTTTGCTCATGTTGCTTTTCTGTACCAATTTTTGTTGCTGTTGTTGTGTGGTACCAAACATAAATATAAAGTATTTAGTTATAATTGAAAAATAACTGTCAATAGCAATCCTTAAAAGAAAACGAACTAATTTTTACTAGCAACAACAAATAACGACGGTTAACACGAAGTAGGTGAAAAAAACAAACTCTTATTTCTAAGGTGCTATAAGTCTTAAAATGGAAACTTTATTAATTATGTATTAATTAATCTATCTCCAAGATTATTATTTGCAAATTGCAATAAAGTATTTCTTCCTTCCATAGTGAAAGTTCTATGAAGAAGTAAAGATCATGTATTTTTGTGTTAAGTACGAATTATTATATATATATATATATATATATATATTTTTTTTTTTTTGAAATTACGAATTATTAAATTATAATGTAGACAAGTATAGTTTTCCGTACTAATGCACCACATGATGTTCCAGAAAATTAAGAAATTTGTACGTTAGAATGTTCATGCCAAAGTACATATAATTTACATATTATTTTATTTTTTTAATCAATTATGGAGGACGGTTGTAATGAGAATTAAATATTATATACGTATAACTAATTAATCAAAATGACAGGTAATAGGTAAATTTTTTTTTTAAAGAAAAATGTTTATATCTTCATAGATGAAGAATAAAACAAGAAAATAATAAGAAATAAAACATCATACAAGTAAATATAAGATCGACGAAGGATGAAAACGAAGCAAAAAAAACACATAACAAATATAAAAAAACACAAAACGATAATAAAACTATATGTTTCTCGTAAATCCAAATTAGTAGAAAAGTATTTGTGATCCAAACTTCATCATTTAGGTCATTCCAAACATTTGGATCTGAATCATTTTTTTTGTTGCAACCACGAGATTTATTGATCAACGGATAAGATAAACTGTTTCTTCTCTTACTAAATCCGAAAAAGCCTAACCCGGTGGAAGAAAGAAGCAGGGAAACAACTTCAATCGTCTTCTTCAAAATAGATCATGAGACTTTGATGCTGGCGGTTTTTTTTCCTTTCATGCCATGAAAGAAACTTGAATTGGTAATAGGTAAAATTATAATGAATAAGCACCTCCTTAAAAAAAATGAATAAGCACCGGGAGATAATCAGGGCCAATCCTAGGTATAGGTCAGGAGTGCGGCTGTCCAGGGTCCAAGATCAAAAAAGACCCAAAATGTTTTTGTACTATATTTATAATAATTTTTTTTTATTGTAATTGTAGTTATGATACCAATTTAAGATTAACATGAGACCAAATAATATGATATTTAGGGTTGAAATGTATCACAAATTTCTAATTTAAATTTTTAAGTACAGTTTTTTTTTTATTATTATTAAAGACACATTATCTCTTATTTCACCTAGGACCTATAAAATGCTAGGACCGACTTTGAAGATAATATGTAGTTTTGTTGAAAATTATAAGCATGGAAGTAAAAAAATCATAAACTTTTAATTAATTAGGATAAGTATTCAATTAATACAATTAAGTTAGTTTATTTGGATAAATTCCAAATTTACCTTTTAGTTTCATAAAAAAACAAATTACTATTGATGTTAAATCTTCATTCCTTAATTTGAAATGAGAATACTTGTCAGAAAAGGACCCACGTCCGACGAATCTACTTTGATTCCTTTCAACTTTTACTTTCGTTACGGAGCAATATGTATGATCTTTCAAAACTTCATTTGTCAATTTAAAATGAGAATAACAACTGGCCAGAAACTGACAGACATCCAACATATCTGTTTTGATGCTTAAGTTAGCAAAAGTTTAAAGGAGATCGAAGACAATAGAAATATTGTTAACCATATAGCGTTTACATACCTCATGTGGAATACACATCTTATCTATGGAACACATGTCAACCTTTGGTTGTCTCTATAACCTTCAGATTGTAATGAAGTCAGGTGGTGCACCCTGTCACATAGCAAGCGTGCTGTTAGATATCCACATTTTATTAGGCCTAAGGTCGTCCGACCATTATGGTGTCAGGCAACGCATTCTGTCCTGTATCTCAAGTCCTTTGCGCTACCATTTATCCTGATCCAACGACTCCCTTTTCTTAGTCGTACGGCTACTGAAATAGAAGGTGAATATTCATCCACGTGCTAGATATAGTACCATTCATATTTTTAGTGAATATTCATTTCTTCTGATCAGATGACTCTTGTGAGTCTTCTTAATCCGAAATATGACATTGATCCACGTGTAAACGATGTTCCCATAGAATATTCCGTAGAGTATCAATTTTTTATAAAAAAAGTGTAGATACAAAATAAAAAAACAGCAAACAACAAATAGCAGGTAAAACAAATGAGTCATTAATTTGCGTTTTTAACTGATCCATATTATATATATATATATATATATATATATATATATATATATATATATATATAAGTGGGAAATAATGAGGACATGAAAAGAAAAAAAAAACTTCAAGACTTTAAAGACTCAAAGTGGAGCAAACGTGGAAGGAAAAAAAGAAAGTGAATTAGGAAAGTAAAAACCAAAAAAATAGGTGTGGCCCACGTTTTCAAAGTCATATATTAATAAGTCGTGTTTGGTCTAATTCTATTTTCAAGGTAAACTTTTCCACGTGAACAGAGTTGGAAGGAAAAGAACCCTGAAAATGGTGGATAATGCGCACCCCATCGATGCTTCCTCCATTCCTTCCTCCCTCCTCGTACTCTCACTGCACTTCATGTATTGACTATTCTAACGTGCGCACATTGTTTTTTCAGTTTCTAGTCAATTATGTTTTTGACCTTTTTGCCATTTTTGGTCTTCTTTGTTTCTTCCTGTGAAGTTTCCTTATTGTCTTTTGGGGATTTTTTTAAAAACAATGTGAATTACATGTTGGAATATTTTAATATTTTGACACCAAATAGTGTTTCAATTTTCATGTAATTAATTAATTAATTTTGATAGACATGTAATTTATTTATTGATTTATTGATTTATTATTATTATTATTATTTGTCCGGTAAATTTTAGAGATAATGTACCAAAACATACCTATGTTTTTTGGGAAGTATTAATTTAGACTCCACGTACAAAATAGTACCAATATAGGATTAACTTTAAAAAAGAGTACCAATTTAAGCATCAATAAGGAACGTAATATATCATTCATATCAGTGGTGGAGCCAGGATTTGAGGTTTGGGGGACTAATCTAGTTGTGTAGTTTGCGGTAATTTTTTAAAGTCCAGCCTGCCAGGGCCGGGCAATTTTTTTTTCGCCTCTACCATGATAAAACTGCTTCATTTTGGCCAAAGTGCAAATTCGTAAACTTATTTAATTTTTTATATGTTCAATGTTGATTTCCTAAACTGAACACCTAAATTTTTGTGGTTTTGGTGTGTTGAATGCTAAAAAATTAAAAGTGTTAGGCCTAAAAGAAGTAGAAATATTTAATATTTTATAAATCCAACATTAATTGCTTAAAAATTATATTTAAAAAAAATTAAAAGAGTTGAAAGGAAAAAATCAATTAGATAAATAATAACAAAATAATGAGATTTAAGGGGTTTGAACGTATGACATTTTACAACAAAACAGGCCCCTTAACCAACTCAATCATCTTAACATATTGTTATAACACTACAAACATATATTAATATACTATAATTAGGGGGGCTATTGACTACCAAATTTTTTTTACTCAAGGGTGGAGCCGGCGGCCGGGGGACCGGAGCCCCCCGAGCCCTGGGCTGACTCCGCCCGTGATTCAATATTACACCGTTAAGTTTTGATTTCTCTCTCTACATACAATTGATAGAACTTAATGAAGTAATATGAATGATTTGTCATGCTCCGCTATCAAGACCTAAATTGGTATTTTTTTTAAATGTTTAGTCCATATTGGTGTTATTTTGTATGTGGAACCTAAATTGATACTTGTCCAAAAACAATACACCTATTTTGATACCTTAACCCTAGATTTTATGTAAACAATTTATTATTTCATAAGGATAAAAAGGCCAAATTTGACTTATAATGTTTTCGGGGAAGTTTAGTTTTATTGTACAAAATAGTTAAATTTAATTTTAATGTTTTCAAGTAAGATTAATTTTAGCAATGCGTTATTAAAAATTTGAAAAAATTGGTTTAACTGTCAGATCTGATCATTCAAACTCAATTATATTTAATGTGTTACTACACGTTTATAAGAAACATATTATAATGCTAACAACTAAATCTTCTATATATAAGTTAATCTCATTTTTTTTAAAAGTTTCTAAAATGTTTATTGTCTTTCAACTACATATAGTAATAAGTCACTGTCAATTCTCATTGATTCAGACTCTGTATTTCTTTCTTGAAATCTCCTATTTTCAGAGGCCTTGTCTACCAAGATTATACTATGTGACATAACCATTTTATTACATCTCTGTCATGATGAATACAATGGATCTACCGGTTATGGAAGTTCTATTATTCCATTCACAAATCCAAATTTGTTCTTCGATATTAGCATAATTTTCACTCATCGAGACTACTAATGATAATTTAGGCCAGTGAGAACATGAACAACTAAGGCTGGTGATAACATGAGTTTCATTTGTAAGGAGAAAGTAAGGATTTCTGGAATAACTTTATTCACATTTTCCATGAAAAAACAAAACGAATAAGAAATACAATTTTGAGTTTAGCAAAATTTTCGCTGTAACACGATCATAAATTTGAATCTAAGATAGATTTTATTGAATGCAATTGTATTGAAACAAGAGGTTGATAATAAGTATAAAATGGTTACAATCTTATCTGAAGTGCAAAATGTCAAAATTGTAGGTGCCAATATGATAATTAAAACAAATGCAAAACTACATTATAATGCTCCAAAAAAAATAAAAAAAAAAGGAAAATTATATAGAAATTCATCTTTTAAAAACTATTTATTACTATATCAGTCATAATTTTTGGATTATGTTAAATTTGTAAAATTAGTACTTTTAATATATTTTAAGGATTAGAATTTATAAATTAGAAGTCTAGAATATATTTTATAGGGTTTATGATTTATGAATTGGAGTCTAAAATTTTAAATTATGGTGTAAAATCATAATATATAGAGAATAATAACATATTAAGAATGAGCTTAAAATGGCTTGGGATAGAGGTTACAGAAGGGTCCAAATAGAGCTTGATTCACAGGTTGTATTGATAATGATACATGGGATGACAGGAACCATCGATTAGCATGGCTGTTGATGAGATGTCAGGAGTACAAGAGTCGAGATTGGGAGTTGAGTCTGATTAATACGTTTCGTGAAGGTAATCAGGCTGTTGACTGGATGATGAACTTCACAAGGTCATTTCTTGTGGGTCATCACAAGTATGATGTGCCTCATGTAGGCCTTCAGGATATTCTTCGTGGGGATCGGCTTGGCCGACACTCACATAGGATAAGTCGTTAATTAGTTCTTTTCCTTATTTTGTTTGGGTTTTCATCCTCCTTCAATTACCAAAAAAATATATTAAGAATAAAGTTTGGTGATATGACTTAATTATAATTTTGTATTTAATTATGATATTTATGTATCCATAAACAAACTGGGTATGAGGCCAATGGGCCTGTGGGCCTATCAATTCTCAGATTGTTTTATGGGCTTTTTATATAATATGGGTCTTTTACATAAAAGACATGAATATTAATAATATTTATAATTTAATCATTAGTGATAATTTAATTTATAATATATCAAATAAAACTATTTTAAAAATATCAGGGGTTAAATAAAAGTATGAATTTCAAAATCCTAGCTTTTAGGGGTGGTGGTTTATTTAATTTGATAAAATTCAAATTATTTCTTGATATTATTGTAGATAATTTTTCAAATCTGAATTTCGCTGTAAATTTTCTAAATCATATCTCTATTTATAAAATTACAATTGAATCATATTATAAAACTTAATTCTCAATATGTTATTATTTTCTATATATATATGATTTTATACCCTAATATAAATTTTTGACTTCAATTCACAAATCAAAAATCGAAAAAATATATCTTAAACTCCTGATTCATAAAATCTAATTTTTAAAATATAAGAAAAACAATTATTTACTTAGTTTGACATTATTTAAATTAGTACTTGACATAGTTGTAAATAAAATTTCAAATCTGAATTTCTATGTAAATTTTCCTTGTTTTATTGTAAAAAACAACACCTCAACAACATAAATTTCATTATGATCTTTCTTTAACCCCAAATCTTGAATCTTCAATATTTTCAAAGAATTGATGAAAGTGTACTTAATTTATTTATTCCACATGGTTACAAAATTGAAGTCTCTTCAGTCATGATAGGTCATTAAAAAAAAATAAGGAATATGTAAGTAGAGTATAGAGAATGCACTCATTTCAAAGTATAAGGAATGAAAGCAACCAATAATGTATATGTAAAGACATGTTTAGAAACAATACTAAAGTGTTGAGATAAATATGATGTAATATTTTAAAATGTAGACACCGAATAACTCAGCAATTTGATCAATCAGACTCTCTCTTGTTCAAAATACAGATGTCTCTGAAATTCAAGTTGTAGATACATATACATGATCTACAATCTGTGGCTAAACATATATATAGAAGCAAGGGTTGTCATACCATACATTAAAATAAACAATCTGTCTTTAACGTTTATGACTATGTTTTTTTGAGTTAAAATAAAAAGGTGTGCTGACGGACTCAGAGAGATGCTTTCCTTCACTAGCAATCTTATCTTTTTCTATTGTTTTTAATCAGTATGATCTATTGAATGGAACTTGTGTAATGACTGACTGTATATGAACATGTAGGACTAGAAATAATTATATTATTAACTTGAAGAAAAATAACATTAAAAATAAAAGAACTATAAAAATCCGAGAAAGAGTCCCACCAACATAAATTAACATTTTGAAATTCCAATTTCGTTAAAATGTTAGTGGCTCTATTTGCCTCGTAGATATGTGAGACGAAAATGCACATATTGTTCATAACATGCAAACACTTCAATTGGTCCCGACGAAGCTTCCAAAAGACCTTTGAGCTTCTAGTTTTTACGCAATTCACAATATATGTAGAATCATTCTCAATAAATAAATGAAGACAAACTTTCTTCCAAGGTTTTAAAATAACAATACAAGCCGCATGCAATTCAGCAATATAAGAGAAAGTCGAAGGAACATGAATCGTAAACAATCCTCTAAGGAAACCACAAGGCGTTCTAAAGATTCCTCCTGAACCAGCGACACCATGTGAATTAATAGCCAAGCCATTAGTATTTGCATTTAATAAAACCAGGGGGAGGAGGACGCCAAACAACTTCCATACCGCAAAGGAAACGACCAAGTCTAGCAGCATTTGAAAATGTGAACCGCAACCAGTGGATGTTCCTCTCGCCAAGAAATTTGAAAATCTAAACCGCAACCGCAACTAGCTAGCTTGTTTTCCTTAATTCTTATACCAGTATCATTTCGGATTTAAATAAATTCAATTGCATTGGTATATCCCAGGTTTGTTTCTGAATTGTTAATTCTGATACGTCAATTTGTGTTTTTTTCTAATTATTTATATGAAGAATTGAAAATAAATAAATAACGGAAGGCGCAGAAAAGAACAAAACATAGTATAATGTTAGTTTTAACACTGGAAATGTAAATAAATCAAGAGCATGTAGTAAGAAGAAAGAAAAGAAGGCTATTACATGCGTGACAATTATTGAATTAGTGTCGTGTTTATATCATATCAATTATCATGTTCATATCATATCAATTATTGCATTAGTATTGTGTTCTGGTTCTTTCTATGTTAGCTTAAAAATATTATTTTAAAGAATAAAAAAAATGATAATAAAAATTAAGAGAATAAATAACAATTTTTTTTATAATTAATATTCATAAGTAAGGAAATTTTCAGTATATATATATTATACAAGCTTCATTAATATTCTTTTAATTAAATTTGAAAACTATAGATAAGTTATTTTATTTATATAACTACAAGTAATTTTGTTCTTTCATAAACAAAAACAAATAGAAAAACTAAAGAGTTGATTAAGATGAAATTAAAGACCTTATAATAATACAATATATATCTACTATGTTAAATAAAAACGAAAGAAAATTATAGTTATTTACCTAAAAAGAAATATAGATATCTAATACACTTACAAGTGTTTGGTATTCTATTGGAATAGGGATAAGGATAAAGGTTGAGATATGGATAGGGACAAGTGATTGGAATAAGGATAAAAAATATGATAGTTGAAAATTATTATTCAATGTTTGGTATGTGGGATAGAGATAGAGATATGGATAAAATAATATATTTTACTATTTTAACCTTATTTAAACTAAATGACATTAATTTGAGGGATAAGATGGACTTTTCCATCATATTAAAATCCCACCCCCTTATACCACCATCCTCCTAGGTATAAGATTTGAGGGATAAGACTCATATCCATCTCTTATCTCCCTAACCTGTTTTTAAAACAAACATGAGATAACCCATCTCTGTTTTTTTTATTCATATCTCCGTGTCTTTATCCCCTCTAACAAACACCCCGTTATTTCGTATGAACTTTAAAAACCAAACAAAGAGGGTGGTTGTTTATTCAATTTTCTTCTTCCGTTTGACTTTTAGTATTAAAAATGAGAGTTTTAATTGTTTGATTAAGAAACTATTGTTATTGTTTTATACATGAAAAAAAAACTTTTTTAGACGGTAAAAAATCTCTGCTTTTCCAACAGCAAACCATAACAGTAAACAGAAGGTAAATCAAAAAGGCCAAAAGTGTAAGTTTCAAAGAAGTGGGCTAATTAATATGTAAACCTAGGCGATTAATGAAGTGTGGGCTGGTCTTTTACATGAAATTCATATATATAATCATATTTATTGTTTAATGAATATTAGTAATTTAATTAATGTAATATCAAAAATATAAGTTTTTATTTGAGAAATGTCAAATTTTGTAAGTGGTTTGGTCGAGGAAGTGGTAGTGAAAATTCATTAACTGCCTACTTGACTTAATGCATAATTTGATAGAGAAAGTTGTAAATAATTTTTAAAATTTGAATTTCCAAGTAAATTTCCCAATTATTAAACATTTTGGGCTTTTATTTTAAGTTACATTGTGAAAGCCGAGTTAGTGATTCTAAGTGTGACGTTAGTCAATTTATTCAATTTATAATAAATTAGTCCTCAAACTTAGTCAATTTATTCCAGATTGAATTACGTGTCAAATACATGAATATCATAATTAAGTATAAAATTATAACTAAGTCATATCACCAAACTTAATTTTTAATATGTCATTATCCTCTATATATTATGATTTTATACCATAATTTAAGAAATCTAGATTCCAATTAATAAATCATAAACCCTAAAAAATATATTTTTGACTTCTAATTTATAAATTTTAATCCTTAAAATATATTAAAATTACTGATTTTACTAATTTGATATAATCTAAAATTATGATTTGACATAGTTGTAAATATTTTTTAAAAGATGAATTTCTGGATTATTTTCCCTTCAACTAAAGATATTGATTCAGGCTTAAGTTAGCAAATTTTACAAATTAACCAAACTTTTACAATTTTTTTTTGTATTAAATTATTATTCTATTCGTATCAATTTAACAACATTTACCAACTTGAAAATTGAATTGATACTTAAATTTTAATTTACGTTAAACTGATCTTTCAAGTCAACAGGATGCGTTATTTTAGTTTTAATTGGATTATTTTTCTTAAAATTAATACTACTACAAAATAATTATATTTTTCAGGTCTTTAATGGAATGTTTGTTAGAGGGGATAAAAAAACGAAATAACTTATCTCAAAAGAGTGAGAAAATGGAGAGATAAGCCACTTATCCAACTAAAGTTATCTTATATTGATTTTTATCCCAACTTTTATTCCTATTCTCCCCTATAGGATACCAAACGTCCTTAAGGGATTGAAGGGTTCAAGACTTTGAGTAAAAGATATAAGTTTTTTATACTATCATACAGCTTGCCAATTATTAACAAATCATGTACTTTTTTTGTTCGAAGATATAGATAAAAATAAACGAAACACGTAAATTTTGTTCGTGTAATGGTATACAATTTCTTATTTCACATTCAATTTTATTATAATCAACATTGATCTAAAAACCTAACACATTCAGAAAAAATATTAATTTAGCTGTTATCTGCAGTTTTTGTTCATTTTATAAATTATTTAACAACTCATGTTGCTAAATATTTTTTATTATACATTCATACATCACCTATATTTGACTTTCTTTCTTAAATAAACAAAAAAAAAAAATAGTAATTACTAAACTAACCACTTGCTATTAATAATTACATATTTTTTCCTTCAGAAATCTATAGCAAAAATTGGTGGTTTATTTCAAGCCTGCATTATCCATATAGTATATACAAATTTCTTCACTACCAAAGTAGAGCAGAATGCAATTCACCAGAAAAAGCTCGCCGGCCGGGATCTCGACTGTTTGATCCAAACGGCTCTGATACCATGTCATTGAACCAATTTAACCAACAGCTCAAATTGATAGTTAAATCCCAATCATAGATCTTATATTAATCTTTAACCATAGCTCAAATTGAAAGTTGGGATCTTGGAAACCTGATGATTGATAGAATTCCAGGGTTTCCCCCAATTAGTTTTTCTGACTTAGCTATGTTTGAGTTAGTCCAATTGATTCAGATTCCTTCTAAAAAGGAATCGAATCTTACCATTTTGGTCGCTTTATTTTGTACGGGTTATTTTGTCTCTTGTAGCCCCCTAAAATTAATATATATTGATTCTATGTATAATTATTTCAAAGTTTGAAGGTAGATGAGATGGTTATCCTAGGTTCTACTCTCCCTAACCTCATTTTATTTTAGAAATTATTTATTTATTTTAACTTTATTTTTCAATAATTATAAAAACATGTTACCATTATTAATTAATTTGAATGGACTCTTTACCATTAAAAAAAATTAATTTCTTATTTTTGAGATTCAAATAACTTAGTTTCTAAATTAAATTTGATGTGTTCGCTAAAACATTAAAAGTGTCCAACGTGAAAAGTGTAAACATATTTAATTTTCTATTAGTTCAATTCTAGTTTCTAATTATAACATTTTTACAGTTTTAACGCCTTAGAGGCTAAAAAAAATTTTGCCCAGCCCTAACGGGCTGGACTTTGAACATTTATCCTCAACCGCACGACTAAAATTAGCCACCCCCCCCCCCCAATTTAAATTCCTAGCTCCACCACTGATGATTCCAACCCTGTCTCAAGCATCTAGTGTCGTCCTGTATTCCTTTCAGGAACTCAATCCGCCGCCCCTGACGGACTATCTGAATTCCAAGCTTCATCAGAAGTCGCTCTTCTTAGGTCCTTCATTCCTGTCGGGGTCAAACTCATCAGGAAAAGACGTTACATGGTGCTTATCGTGGCTAGACGGGCAAAAGGTGGGTTCTGTTGTGTATATATGCTTCGGAACTGGCATGCAACTGCAAAAGATAAAATCCTGAAGAGCTTGGAAATTATTTTCCAAGATGAAAGAGGGAAGAAATTCACAGAAAATGTAAATAATCTCAAACATGTTTTGAATAACGTCAGATAAGTATGTCAAGTTAGTTACCTGAGAGCGAATAGCCTGTACTACGTTTAAACAATCTGATTGAATCACTACTTGAGATAAATTTAGAGCTTTGATCCAACTAAGCGCTTCTCTTATTGCCATCGCTTCTGCAAGGGTGGGGTCACTTGACTCAGCCAACCCCGCATTCTTGGCATGAATACAGTCCCCTCAATTATCCCGAATAAGCATTCCGTATGTACAAAATGTCTCCTCTGTATTGATGCCTGCATCTACGTTACAAATCAGCTTTCCTAAGGGCGGTTTTTGCCATTTTGCTTGCGTTTCTGCTGTTACAGGAGCTGAAGCTTTGAACTTTGCTTGGGCGTTCTTCCATCCTAAGGAATCTGTCATTGCTGCTGCTAGGACAGTCGACGGGAGGCTGAACTTCTTTTCCCATACCACCTTGTTGCGATATTTCCATAGATTCCATATTATCCCAGCAGCGTATTCCGCAACAGACAGAGAGTTACCGAGTAAACCCGAGAACCACTCGCCCACATCATTGACGTCGTCCATACGACTATCAGAGAAAAACAGCCCCCATACCTGTTTAGCAAACATACATGAAACAAAAATGTGAGTTTCGTTTTCATTTACCATATCACAGACCGGGCATTTATTCGGAAGTGTACTACGGCGTTTGGCCAAATTAGCCATTGTTGGGAGACTTTGAGAAAGTAATCTCCATATGCAATTTTTCACTTTAGGAGCAACATTTAATTTCCAAAGTAAGTGCCACTTAACTTGGTCTGCGAGTATCGGCTCTGCTGTTGCCTTATTGACTGCCGTCCAGTATCCACTTTTTACTGAGTAAAGCTTGGTCGGAGTGAATTACCAGAACCAAGTATCAACACCTCCATGAGTTCTGTTTGGGATAGACATGATTAATTTCCTATCTCTATCGTTGAAGATGTTGAGGATTAGATCTGAATTCCAGTTACCATCAACCCTTTTAAGGTCGCTCACATGATCCACTTGGCAGTCCGCCTGTTTCTGACTGGTAGGTAGAGGATTTGAGTCATCCGGCAGCCATGGGCTGTCCCAGATACGGATAGATTGACCAGACCCGACCTTACACCGTAAGCCATCACAGAGGAGAGGGCGACCTGCTAAAATGCTCCGCCAAATAAATGACGGATTGTGTCCAATCCCTGCTTGGAGAAACTCTTCTTTAGGAAAGTACCGAGCCTTCAGTATTCTGGGCATCAGTGAGTGAGGTTCTTGGATTATCCTCCAACTTTGTTTAGCTAACAGGGCTAGGTTGAACAACTGAATATTTCTAAAACCCATTCCTCCCTTATTTTTAGGAATACACATGCTCTTCCAATTTTTCCAATGAATACCAGAAGGATTTGTACCAGATGATTTCCACCAAAATCTGTTTAGGATCTTATGAATATCATCACAGAGTCCACTAGGTAATAGAAATATACTCATTAGATAAGTAGGGATAGATTGTAGAACCGATTTGATCAACACCTCCTTCCCTGCCCTTGATAGAAATTTCTCCTTCCAATTGTTCACTCTGTTCCAAATCTTATCTTTTAAGAATCCGAATACCTGAGATTTGTTTCTTCCTATATCGATTGGAGCCCCAAGGTAGTTATCAAGAGACGATGCTTCACTTACCTTGATTTCATCTACAATTTCTGCCTTTGCTGCGTCTGGCGTATTTGAGCTGAAGAAAACAGCCGATTTCTGAAAATTGATACTCTGTCCGGATGCTTTTTCATAGACAACCAGGAATTCACGGATGTACTCTGCTTCAGATTTTGTTGCTTTGAAAAATAGCAGACTGTCATCTGCGAAAAACAGGTGAGAGATAGCAGGAGCATTTCTTGTTACCTTAAACCCGTGGATTTTACCGCTTCTTTCTCTGGCTGATAAAAGTGCTGATAATCCCTCCGCACAGATCAAGAACAAAAAAGGAGAGAGAGGATCGCCTTGGCGTAGTCCTCGCTCAGGAATAATAGGCCCGATCTCCCTGTTATCCTGTATGATTTTGTATGATACCATCGAAGTGCATAACATGATCCAGCTGATCCATACCGTTGGGAAACCCAATTTCTGAAGCATGTGTTTGAGGAAGTCCCATTCAATTCTGTCATAGGCTTTGCTCATGTCGAGCTTTAGTGCTGAGCTACCCACCTTCCCTTGTCTAAGGTTCTTCATCTTGTGAATAATCTCATATGCCACCACAATATTGTCTGTTATTAGTCTGCCTGGGATAAATGCGCTTTAGCTGGTAGATATAATATCAGGGAGTACCTGCTTGAAACGATTTGCCAACATCTTTGAAAGAATTTTAAACAGAACATTGCATAAGGCAATTGGCCTTAAATCAGATACTGATTCCACATTTTTCTTCTTTGGGATCAAGACAATAAGTGTTTCGTTGAGGTGAGGGGGAAGCGAACCATTACTAAGAATTGATAGACAGGTAGTACTTACCTCTTGACCCACAATGTCCCAGTAATGTTGATAGAACGCCGGGTTGAGTCCGTCGAGTCCCGGGCTTTTATCGGGTTGCATGGAGAAACATGCTTGTTTGACATCGTCTGCTGTAAACGGCTCAGATAGAAGGTCTGAATGAGCTGCTGAAATCTTATTCTGAACATGAGATAATACCTCAGAATCCTCTACTCCCGAACTGGTAAAAATCCCCTCGAAATAGCTTCTAAGAACCTCCTCCAACCCGTTGCCCCAAGTAACCCTGCTTCCTGACCCGTCGAGTAGAAAGGAGAAACTATTCTTTTGCTTCCTTGCGGATGCATAGGAGTGAAAATACTTAGAATTTGAGTCACCGTCTTTGAGCCAGAAGAGCTTTGCTCTTTGTTTCCAAAAGTCTTCCTGTTGCTTCAAGGTTTTAGAATAAATTGAGGAAGCATTGAAAAACTATTCAATACCGTAATCGTCTTTATGGCCTCTGAATTTCTCCATCACCGATCTCATGGCTCCAAGGGTTTTTTTGAAATTATATTCCAGGTTCGAACTCCATGCCTGTAAAGCCATTGAACATCTAGATATTTTTTCTGCTATCGAACAGCCCTCTGACGATGCCCAGGAGTTAGCTACAATAGTTGCACACTGCTCTTCTCTTATCCACACATTTTCAAACCGAAAACGATGAATTGTAGCTTTTCTAACCCATGTTTGCATCTCAAGCAGAAGTGCCGAGTGATCCGATGCTACTGTTGTTAGATTCTGAATTCTGGTGTTGGCGAACATGTCTTTCCAGGTTGAATTCACCATAGCTCTATCAAGCCGTTCTTCGATCCAGTGATCAGTTCCCCTTCCAACTTCCCAAGTAAACGGATAGTCGCTCATGTCGATTGAAAATAGTTCACTTTCCTCAACCGCTGATTTGAACCCGTCAAGTAGCCATACCGGTTGTCTTCTTCCTCCAACTTTTTCATGAACATTGAGGATGTCATTGAAATCTCCAATACAGCACCACGCCCGTCCATCTTGCTCCTTGAGGGACCGCAGCAAGTCCCAAGATGCACGGCGTCTACTCCTCTCCGGAAAGCCATAAAAACCAGTGACCCTGCAGGTCGTTAGATTAGGAAAAGTAATTAAAGAGTTAATATAATTCTGAGAGGATGAGATAACATTGACGCTGACTGAGTCTTTCCAAAATAATGCAAGGCCCCCTCCATGTCCACAACCATCAACCACAAACCTTCCAGTGAACCCCAGCTTCTTACTGACCCCAATCACCTTTTCTTCTTTTATCATTGTTTCCATTAGAAAGAGGACCATGGGCTTGTGAATCCTGATTAAGTCCAGGAGAACGTTTACTGTATGTGGGTTGCCCAGCCCACGATAGTTCCAGCTAAGGAGACTCATTGATGTGGGCGGACCTGAGCTCTAGGTCCCGCCCCAATATCGTTTTTTGAAAGTTCTGAGCCATCCACCTCCATATCTGTTCTCGGTCTTTTCGGGTCGTGAGTGAAGCCTAATAGATTCCATGTGGCTCCTGGATCCTTTACATATGGTTGTTTTGAAGGACCTGTTTTCTGTACTTCATTGCTAGACAAGTCTCCCTCCTCCTCAACATTATCTCTCAGCCATTCTCTCCCTTCTTGGTAGCTATTTCGGAGAAGTGCTGCCCTTAGGAAACTACCAAATTGCCGCTCTGTAGTGGGATTTGGATCGTCAAAGAGTAGTACACAATATTTATCAGAGTGCCCAATGATTCCACAGTAAAAGCAAAAACTGGGTAGCCGTTCATATCTGAAGTTAACCCAGAACCACTCCCCACCGTTTCTTTTCAGCTTCTGCCCTCTTTTGATTGGTTTCCTTACATCGATAGCAACTTTGACCCTCAGATAGTTTCGACGAAGCCCTGAAAAATTGTTGGTATCGGATTCTACGAACTGGCCTATAAAATTTCCCAGTAGTTTGCACACATTCGCGGTTTGGAATCCTACAGGGAGGTCAGAGATTTGAACCCATATAAGTAAATTAGATAGGTCTACCTGTAAAGCCTGTTAGGCACCTCAAGGTTGATTTCGTTAGTAAAGAGATTTTGCCGAATTTATAGATATTAATCTCTAATTCTATTATTAAATCATAAAAAGTATGATTTTTTTTAGAACTAACTGATATGCAATTAGTACAGAATAAGGAATAAAATATCTGTATTTTATAATAATGTTTGAAATTGACCAAACTTGCCAACGTCAGGGGTAAAATTGCCATTGACTGCCAACGTTAGAGGTAAAATTACCATTTTAGACGCTAAGAGTAAAAAAATACTCATGAGTGTGAACGTTAGAGGTATTTTTGTACCTTATCCCTTTTAATTAAGTATAATTCTAAATTTTTTTTCTCTATTTAAAGTTGAACATGAATTTTAATGATTCTTGAATCATATTCCAATTAAGGTTTTAGAAGACACTAGGTGCTAGTCAGACGGACATGACTTTCGAATATTAATTAGAAATTAATCGGATTTATATTTTTGTATTTTTTATTTATGAATAAACAAATTGTTATATAAATTCAATTAAAATATATATTATACCATCTAAAAGTATTAATATAAGATGATTTAATATAGAAAAACACGTATATATGTAATACTCCATCTGTTTCATATTAGATGTCTTTTTGGTAAGTTATACAGAAATTAAGGATATTAGAAAAAAGACTTTGTTGTCGCTTATTTATTGATTTCACTATTTATTTATTATGTAATAAGTCAATTATTTTAATTAATTTTCATAAGCCTATGTTTTATAACACACAGAAGGTGACTTAATGTGTATTGATCATACAATATGACATGTAATATAAAACAAGAAAAAATCTCTAGAAAGACATGTAATATGAAACGGAATGAGTATTTCAACTACAAGTAAACCAAAATATCCAAAAAATAATAAACAAAATTCATGAAAAACCATGCTACAATATTCAAAAGTAAATAATAATAGTAATAATAAAACGTTTTTATTCATCGTCGTTAGATAAGATGACGTTCTGATGGAGATCCAGGGGCGGAGCTAGCCCGGGGCTCGGGGGCCGAAGCCTCCCCGGCCACCGGCTCCACCCTTGAGTATCATTAATTTTTTCCGTTTAACTGATGTAGTATTGTTTCAAGAGTTGAAGGTAGTTGAGTTGGTTTAGGAGCATTATCTTAAAATGAATGGTAATGTGTTCAATGCCCACCAAACTCATTTTGTTAAATAAACATTTATTTGAACTTTATTTTTCTAAACGGGCTCTTGAACTTATTTTTATTATATCTCTTTTTCCTAAAAAAAATTTGATAAAAAAATCAAATTCTTACTTCTGAGACTCAAATCTGAATTAAATTTTATAAAAATTATAAATAATTTATAGCTAAAAAGAATAAAAAAAAGTGTAAAAAAATTATAATTTTTTACTCAACGTATCAAAATCACAAAGTTTTAGCACGTTGGAAGCTAAAAGCCTTTACGGGCTGGACTTCGAAAAATTACTTCCAACAATAAAACTAAAATTAGCTCCCAAATATAAATTACTGGTTCTGCCACTGTGGAGATCAGATGGTTAAAAATCACTTAAGGGCCAAAAAAAAAAAAAAAAATTACCAGAGGGACTACTTGTTTTGTTCATTCTCATTGTTGATTGAGATTGAGATTTCCAAAATTCTATTAAATTTTCACCGAGTAGATCTACTCCTAGTAAATATCCATTATAAAATTGCAAAGCTAGCTCATAAATAAATAAACAATCATTTTAGGTTAACTTATTTAGGAAAGTCAACTATCATCATCTTCATAATTAAATTAAGGGTAATTAATTTATTAGTCTTTATATTTTGACAAAATACATTATTTAGTTCCTATATTTTTAAAAACACATGATAAAGTTCCTAACCTTTTTCTCGATGAACTGTTTAGTTCCTAACGTTTTTCTCAGTGAACTGTTTAGTCCCTGGCGTTAGACTCTCATGAAGATTTTGTTAGTCAATTTGGATTTCTGTTATTCTTTTCCTTTATTTTCCATTCCTTTAAACTCTAATGTATCTGAAATCAACTTTGAATGTTCTTCTTCTTGATTTTCTTCTTAATCGTTCAAATTCGTAAGCATTGGGTGTGTTCTT
Source organism: Euphorbia lathyris (assembly GCF_963576675.1). NCBI lineage: Eukaryota > Viridiplantae > Streptophyta > Magnoliopsida > Malpighiales > Euphorbiaceae > Euphorbia > Euphorbia lathyris. The sequence goes on from NC_088913.1 coordinate 13,065,822, forward strand.
TTTCTTGTTCTCCATACAAATGGCTTCTTTTTCTAAATTGGATTTCCTCTTCTAAAGTTTGAAGGTAAATGGTAAAGAATAATTTAGTCATTTCCGAAGTCATAAACGTTAAAAAATCTAACAAACAGACGTAAGGACTAAACTGTTCACTGAGAAAAAAGGTTAGGGACCTTACCATGTGTTTTTGAAAATATAGGGACTAAACAGTGTGTTTTATCAAAATATAGGGACTAATAAATTAATTACCCTTAAATTAATATAATACCAATTGTGCTTACCTTATAATACATTATAAAACATGAACTTCTTCTTCACTTACTCTTCAGCTCAACAAAGTTACCTTATTACTGTCACAAAATGAGCTCACCGGCCGACGCGGTGGCCGGAAAACACGTGGCAGCTATTGCACTTCCTTTCACTTCTCATCCAATTGTTCTCTTTAACCTGATACGCAATTTAGCAGCTGCAGCTCCAAACATTCAATTTTCTTTCTTCAGTATTGCAAAATCCAACTCTTCAATCCTGTCGGAACAAACTAGTTTTGTCCCTGGAAACATTCGGAACTACAACATGGAGGAAGGGAATGTCCCGGCAGGTTCCGATCTGATTACAGAGATGAATGTGTTCATTGAGGAAGCTCCCGGAATTATCAAACGCAGCGTCATAGAAGCGGAGATTGACACCGGTGAGAGATCTTGACACATTTATGATAAAGATCGAACTATTTCTCCTTTTGTGTTTCTTTTGATAATATTTCCGGATATATGACTTTTTTTTTTTCAAAACTCTAGTTTAACCAGAATTTTTACAATAGAGTAGACATGTTCACGGGCCTGGGTATCCGCCCGGTTTGCCCAGGCCCATGTTCTCTGGGCCGGACTTGAATACGAAAATTTGTCTCTAGACTCAGTCTGGTCCTGGCCCGCTGAAATTTGCTTCTTTTTTAGGCGGGTTTGAAATTTATAAAAATAACATGGGCCGGTCCAGTCCAGTCCAATCCGCCTATTATATTAATTAAATTTATATATTTATATTTATTTTCAAGTATAAATTTAATTTTTATTATTAAAAATTAGGTGCCTTCTATGGTTACTTTGTTTTTGACAAAGTACCATTACTTGGTGTGTTTTCACCATTGGATGATGTAGTATAAAATTAATCCAATGGTGAAAACACACAAAGTAAGACTTACTTTGTTAAAAACAAAGTAAGCATAGCCTATACCTAAAGATTATATATATATATATATATATATATATATATATATATATATATATATATATATATAGGTGGATTTATATGGGTTGGGTTTGAGATTTGATTTTTGAGCCCAGCCCCACCTGAGCCCAAGCCCGTCTAAATTAACAGCGGACTTGACTGGGCTTGGAATGAGCACTTTAGATAAAAGTCCGCTGAGTCTGGTCCATGAACAGGTTTACAATAGAATAATAGACCAATAAAAAATAGTTTTGGATACTGGTTGATATACTATATAATATAGGTATAGATCAAATGAGTTTCCACTTGTAAGAAAAAAAAAAATGTAAAAATTACCCTAGGCATTAACTTTTTGATGTAAAGACGTTAAAAAAATATCAATTTAACACCATAAATCATCATAAGCAGCTCCTTTCAATGAATTCTGAATTTGTCACTACTGTATATATAAATAACAAGAATTGACTTGCATTTAAATGAATTTGTCAATACTAGATATAATCAGCAATTGCATTAATCTGCCTAACAAATAAGATAAATTCTACTGTGAACCGAGACTAGTACTGATTCCTGCACTCATATTACCCTACATCAGCTGTTGGGTTGATGTGCTATCATCTAAATGGCCGGAACCAATACTGATATCGACCATTGTAGAAATTTTCGTCAAATGAACGTTTTTTTTTTATATATATCTTGAAAACTAAAATAAAAAGGGAAACATTTTGAATTTTTAACATACACATGTCAATATTCCAACAGGTAAAAGAATCACAAGTTTCATTACTGATCTGACATTCTCGTTTGCCGTCGGAGAAATGGCGAAAGACCGGAATATCCCCTGGATTTCACTTTGGATACCTGCTCCGTGTTCCCTTCCGGCTTTCTTCCACTTGGATCTCCTCCGACAGAAGTATGATAATCAAATTAGCGACCAAATTCATAATCAGATTAGTGACCGAGTACTTGATATAATTCCCGGTTTGCCACCAATAAGTTTCGCAGACTTACCTATGTTAGAATTCAGCGGATTAGTTGAAAGGACATCCATCAAACCAATCCGTTCCGTTTGTTCATCTATGACTCAAACATTACATCACGCATCCGCTGTTGTAATGAATTCGTATCAGGAACTAAATCCTGTCGCCCTGACAGACTACTTCAACTCCAAATTTCAAAATTCCCTCTTCCTCGGGGCTTTAACCCTGTCGGATTCCTCCAAGGAAGATATCACCGGGTGCTTGCCATGGCTCGACAGGCAAAAACCAGCCTCCGTTATCTACATATGTTTCGGTACAGGTGTCGGATTACCCCCTGAGGAGCTAACATCATTAGCAGAGGCCCTGGAATCGAGTCCTGCTCCGTTCCTTTGGTCGCTAAAAGACGAATTGAAGGTAAATTTGCCTTCAGGATTTCTTGACAGGATGAAAGGAAAGGTCGTTTCGTGGGCGCCCCAGAGTGAGATACTGAAACATGGTTCGATCGGTGTGTATGTGACGCATTGTGGATTTAATTCGGTTTTCGAGAGTATTGTAGGCGGGGTACCGATGATTTGTCGGTCGATTTGGATTGATAATCATATAAATGCAAAGATGGTTGAGGAAGTGTGGGAGATTGGTGTGAGAGTTAATAATGGGGGGAAAATTACAAAGGATGGAATGTTGAGGAGCTTGGAGGTAATTTTCCAAGATGATCAAGGGAAGAAAATTGTTGAAAATGTTAATTTTCTTAAACATGTTTTGATTAAGGCAGCTGGGACAGATGGTGTTGCTGCTAGGGATTTCAAGACTTTGATACAAATTATTTCTAAAAATTGATTACAATTTCAGAATAAATATTATTGATATTTATGGTCTGTTTGACTCGGTTGTTATTACCGTTGTTGGTAGATATTAATTGATTTTTATTCCATTGATATTTTTTTTTCAAATTTGAAAAAAAAAGTAAATATTGGGATCAATTAAGCATGAATTTTCATTTTTGTGGAGATTTATATGTATTGTATTGCATATATATATACATATATATACTGATTGACAGAACTAGGATTCGTTGACGGGTGCTTATCGTGATTTATGGGTACTAAATTGACATTTTTTAATACTTTTAACCTAAAAAAAATTAAAGTCCTTCCATACAAATTTTTAGTGTTTTTCTGCAACTATGTACAATTGAGTTATGAGCTATTTAATGTCACATTTTACCAAATGCAATCATGTGTCTCGCTCATGATACAATGTACTTCTTTTCCGGATGATCGATGAGACTCTCCCGGAAGGATCTGTGCTCACAGTAAGCTCTTTTAATTTACAAATGTATTGTGAAATATGAATCTACTCCAAATAAAAAAGAAAAAAAATTCTGTGATAATTATAAATGTGACAATTTTCCTAAAAAATTTAACGTTATCTTACACTAATAAATAACTTTGAGATAAAATTAAAAAAAAATTTGGGAAATTGTACAAACTAATTTGCAGTATATAGTCATTTAACGAAAAGTAGAGATATACCTGATAAATTTATTGGTCATATGCAAAATTATCTCAAAAAAGAAAAAAAAATCATGTATAAGGCTAATTAAGGACAATTTAAAGTGCATAAATTTATTTAAAAAGATTTAGACAAATACATATAGTTCTCATTCTCGTCCTCATAGGGTTTAGAATTCCCGTTCCCATCAAACTCTAAATACATTTTCTTCCGTTAATTTTTTTTACTATATAATATAATTAGAAAAATATAATCTATAAAAATTAGTATTTTTCATGTATTAATCATAATTTATAAGTAATATATATAAATCTACAAAAACATAAAATTATTAATAAAAATCACTCAAATATATAAAAATCCATATAAACTAAATAGGGATATGGAACCTCGTCGGGTGGGGAGAGACATCTTCATCCCATCCTTTGGAGAACCTTTTCCCCATCCCCGTTTCATGAGAAAAATAAATGGAGACTCTCACCTTCCATGTTGGTGACTTTGTTGAAAAAATGAGTTATTATATTGTGATTACTTATTAACTTGAGACTTAAAATATAATGGACTTATAAAGTTTTGAATAACATATACTATGTCATTGTATCCTATTCCATGAGATTGTTTCAATAGTATATTATATTATAAGTTCAAAAATGGTAGATAATAAATGAAAAATGATAGTCAAAGTATCACACGAAATGATTTTGTTGAGGAATTAATAAGAGTTAATACACATATTTGCCATTGTGTTTTTTCGGAAAAACATATGCCATTGTATCAAATAAACCCACTAAAATCTCCCTATATTTTCCACAAACCTACAGATATACCCTAATCTAACAGACGTGTGATTTGGCACAAACGGCGTGTCATGCATGATTCCACGTCCCTATTTTCGTAATTAGATAATTAAAATAGGAATTATGTGGAAATGAATGGCCTATTACACATTTTACCCTAAATTTAGCCAAACCCTAAAATCTTCTTTACTTTCGTTTTCTCTCTAAAAAACGGAGGAGGTCGATTCTGCCAAAAGACGAAGGAAGAAGGGGAAGAGAAGTTTGATTCTCTACTGCAAAACGATGAAGGAGGAAGCTGATTTTTCAGTGTGGAACGATGAAGGAGAAATTAGCATTTCGGTTTATGTTTTCATAATGTGAATTTTTGCCCTTATTGTGTTTCGGGGTTTGGGGTTATTTGCAGCTTCGGCTTGGGGTGGATGAGAGTTATACATTGTTTGTAGATAAGAAAGATGGACAGTCGATTGTTGGGGAGGCGACCATTCAGGTAAACAATTTTCTAACTTTCAGCTTTTATGGGCTTTGTCTGCGTAAATGCCAGCATAAATTTAGTTATGTTGTTGATTTTCTGTTTCCTTTTCTAGTGTACCACTTTCTGTTTACTTTTTCTTTTCATATTTGATTTCACTCAATTATTTCTTGAGTTCTAGGACATGTGTTTTATCCTGTGCTGCTTATGATAAATAAGTGTTCCTTAATGAAAGTCTGATATGCCATTGAATTCTATAGTTTGTTTTTTTAATCACAATGCTTTCTGCAGTGGCTACTTTCTTCGCTTATTTGTCTGCTCTTGTCTTTCCAGTATGAACCATGCTGGAAAATTTAGCCCTGCATCAAAGGTTCGATGAGAACATTTGGATAGATAGGTCTTTTGGTACTTCATTTTCATCAAATTTAGTGGTGGTGGTGAATCCCTTTTTATTATTCCTTTTATCTTCTCATCATTTTTCATTATTTAATAGCTCATGTTCTACAAATATGAATCATTATCATGCTAATTGCTGTAAATGAAATAGTGGCGAGCTTCTCTATTTGATGGGTGAGACAGTAATCCAGTTGAGGCAACCTTCAATCGTTGTGGAAGAGCAATTAGCTAAAATTCAGTGTACAATTTTCCTTCTAAACCAAAGGTGGTTTTTTTATTTTTGTTTTTATGGTTTCAGGTGGTTCAGGTGGTATTGAAGGATTTCCAGGCCAAAGGTAATTTAGTATGCTATAAGAATGCGGTTACATACATTCTTTCAGAAAATAGGTTGTATTTCAAATGTGATTGTTTGTGATTTTTCTTTCTTTGAAGTTTCATGAGATTCTTAGTTGCCCTTCTTTCATGAGGTGTAGTTGCTTGAAATAACAATTCATGGTTTAGATTATGTTGAATTCTAAGCATGTATCAGTCATCATTCCCAATTGTTAGCTGTTAGTAGTATCTGTTAGCTAATTGCCCAAATGCATTCTTGTTGAATCAGAATCCATTATGTGTGCTTTGTAAATTATGAGCTATTCTATTGAAGTCCAATGCATATTAATACGTACGAACTTAATTATGTGTAGATAGTTGCAACTTGCAAGGTTGTAATTCTATAGTAGGCGGAGTGGTAATTGCAATTACTGCTATATGGGGTTATGGTCTCTAGGTCAGATGCATCTTTTGTGTTTAGCTTCCCCATCAAATGTAGACAATTTGAGCTGCATCTTGGCCTAGAAGATCAATGAATCCAAACCACTATTGATCCGTTCAATCTCTTCCACCATGGATTTAGGTACGTTTTTGCATTTCCAATCTCAATGAGTTTGGATATTTGGTCTTGTGGTTATATTGTTTATGAAAGTTAAGAAGCTGTGATTCCTAGAATAGATAGTTGAAGGTAGATATGTTATCATATTTGAAGATAAGAGAAATTCTCAATGAAATAGATAGTTGATGGTAGATATGTTATCAAATGAAGAACACAATCTGGAAACTTTACCAAATGAAGAACACAAAGATAAAAAGCACGAGTATTCTGCCACATTTTCGATCCAAGCCAAAACTGCTGTGACAAGTACTAATGCTGGGTTTTTCGTTTGCAAGCGGAAAGTAAGGGCTGCTTGGTTTGGTGGGAATTGGTTGAGCCATTGCAAGTTTAGATTCACTACAAAAGCGATGATGATGAAGAAGAAGGCAGAACTAAGATTGGTAGGGCGGAAAAGGTTGATGCTCTAATACCATCATAAAGTTGATCAGAGATGTTTTCTTCGAGTGTGCCTTATTTTATACGCAAGTATTCATTTCTACAAAGTTTATGTTTTGGATGTCTAACCAATACACTGAAATGGTTTGTTGGTCAGAGATGTTTTCTTCAAGTGTGCCTTATTTTATACGTTGATGACAACTTCAAATGGTGAAAATGTGTTATTATTGGATATTTTCTTGTGCTTCTGGTAGTTAATTCCTCTAGAATTTGATGAAAGCTATGCATTAGAAAAACATCATAAAAGGCCATTTTTTATAAGTATAATATCATTTTCACCTTTGTGTACATTTCCTTTTAGTCCTTTTGAATTCTTCTTCAATTCGAAATTTAACCTCATTTTCATTGGATTTTCTATGCAGGATATTGCACTACCAATAGACTTCTTGAGTCCTCTTTTATCGCTTAATCCTCATCTTATTCAGGTGCCTCTACTTGAGTTCCGTTGCTGAAAAGAGAGGGCGTGCTTTTCATATATCTGATTTGGAGGAGTTACTCGTTGGTTGCATGCAATTAAAAGTAAGGTTTAGATGCAAAAATAGTTAATGAGAGTTGCATTGTTGCTATTACAAGGCAGATAAGGATTTGAAGTTGGTTAGATTTGATTTTGGCAATGAGAGTTACATTGTCCCTATTGCAAGGCAAATAGGGATTGAAGTTGGTTGGATTTGATTTTGGACTTGAATAATACTTGTGTGTAATATTTGTAATATATTTTTTCATGTCAAACAGTTGTGTATATAATATTTGTAACGATTACTAATTTGTTAAAGAATAATAGTGTAATATTTATTTGACGACTCTTGTCTCGGTAAGGCTTCACGCGTGGGGTTTGTTCTTTTTTTTCATCTAAACCTTAATAAAAAAGTAAATCTAAAATTTTAATAAGGGAGAATTTTCGTCAGTAAATCTATCGGTAGGTCTTTTTTGGCGATAAATTTGAAATGTCAGCACATAAAATTTCGTCGTATGAAATTTCGTCATAAAATTTCGTCGCTAAAAGATATGACATGGCATTGTTTAGTTGAGCTGGCAGATGAGTGGAGATGACATGGAAGCTGAGGTGTTGCACTGTTAGTGCCATCTCACCATTCTGTTAGATTATGGCATTTTTGCTGTTATTTAAAATATATGAGGATATATTAGTGGATTTATTTGATAGAAGGGCATATCTGTTTTTTCGAAAAAACACAAGGGCAAATATGTGTATTAACCCAATTAATAAACTCATCCACCATTGCTTTCACTTGAGAGGAGAATATGATTTATAATCCAAGGTGTTAATTAATAATAAAATAGATGACTCTCTCACGTGTAGATGAAGGGGGTGCAATCTAATTCTAATGGGTCAAGGAGTGGCGAATACATGATTCGTCTGTTGGGGAGGGCAAAATTTACACGTGTGGTAAAACAATTTTGCTAAATCGAACTCATTCATTTTTTTTTTGCGTATATATACATATGTTATCAAGATACCACTGTAAAATATCTAAAAGTTAAGCTTTGGACTACAAAACTAAAATTGAGTCATTTTGAACAAACTTAAAAGAATTTATAGTCTAGTTCCTCTATTTCATTTTTTCTGCTCCCACGATAACTTCTTTACATAGAGTTCGATCAACGTTGTAGCTTTTGACTACAAAACTAAAATTGAGTTATTTTGAACAAACTTAAAGGAATTTTTAATCTAGTTCCTCTATTTCATTTTTTTGTCCACACAATAAATTCTTTACATACGTAGAGTTCAATCAATGTTGTTGTATCATGTAATGATTGCCAACCACGAGTAACTTTTGCCTTAAGGAGACTGTTTCGTGAGAGATCTCCACATTAATATTCTATTCAGGAATTCCTTAAAAATTCAAAATATTAATAAGTGCCAGAAAAAAATATAAAATTAGTTCCTCTATTTCATTTTCCTGCTCCCACGATAACTTCTTTACATACGTAGAATTCAATCAACGTTGTTGTATCATGTAATGATTGCCAACTATGCAGGTCTCGAACCTGCGACCTTCGCGTTATTAGCACGACGCTCTAACCAACTGAGCTAATAGGCCATGAATATGATATTGTCCATTATATTTTGTTTTTCCAATTTACATGGTTTATCGGATTTGTTATTTTCAATGCTGGAAACGGTTTCCTATTAAAACTAATTTGTCACAGTTTTTGGAAATGAAAGGTAGCTGATACTTTATTTTCTAAATCACATAAATCTCAATATAATATATTGATTATAAATTTGATATTTATAAAAGAAATTAATTAGCTAATATAAGAGTAAAAGTTTAATGTGTAAAATAAAGTTAACTAACTCCGACATACAACAATATTACCTATCTTCATGGGAGGAGGTATTGTATTTCTAAATGGTGGTAGGCGCGCCATGTTATACATGTCAAACTGAATACAAATGTTTTTGAATATTTTTCCCTTAGAATACCTACAGATTTTCTATCTGTAATCATGATATGATCTTGTAAACCCAATCTTAAGTAGTCTATTTCAAATCTCTTTATGTTATTGCCTTCTTGCTTGCTTAAGGTCATTTTACTCATAACTTTTATTATTGGACACTTGTCATATTCACGAGGTGGAGTTAGATATATGTATTCTTCCAAAAAAACATGTAGGTATGCATTATTCACATCTATCTAATGAAGTGGCCATGCCTTGCCTGCAACTAGTGCCAATAACATTCTTACTACCACACTCTTGGCAACTGTATTGAAAGACTTTTGGCCATGCATTGGTTGTAACTACTCCTTCTTTGTAACAGTCAACTCTACATTGTCTTCATATTTTACCTTAATCTCCATTCAGAGTCAATAATATTCTTATCTGGTGGTAAAGATGTGAATTGCCATGTTTGGTTTTCATCCAAAGTATTAAGCTTACTCTACATTTCTTCAATCCATCTAACATATTTCGAAGCTTCTTCATAGCTTTTATGCTCCTTTGTAGTAGCTACATTCGAAATAAACTTTAGATGAATGAAAGAAAAAATGGTAGTTTAGTTTCTTGTAACTTATGTGGTTTATTTGTTATATTGTTACAGACGAAATCATTAAGCCAACTAGGAGGATGTGTTAACTCTATGAGACTATCATCTAGTCTCTAGGAGCTAACTTGCATTTGTAAGGAGTTAGATCAGTATAACAACACAACAAAATGGATGAAATCATATATAGTTTAGCATGTGACCATACAAAACCTCAAGGTGTGCTTTCCATTGTAAAACAATTATTGGCAATATATTAATTACTGATGTAACCAACAAAATTTCTTCTCTCGAATACTAAGATGACAATCATGACTTATTAGTTTGTAATAGGATCACCTAAGTAACTTGGTAAAGTCATCCATAAAAGTAAGAACGTAATTGGCTTCAGTAAAAGAAGGTACCTTATAAGGCCTCCAAACATCAATATACAAAGTTGAAACTTGAACAATTAGAACTATCCTCTTGAACAGAATGGTAGAGATATGATGAAGAACTTCATCTGATGTATGGGCTAACTTAAGGTGCCAGACGTCTTGTGTAGTTGTTTGTTGTGAATTATATTGCATGCAATCTATAGTCACGTGAGCTGTTGGTGAAGTAGTAGTACAAAAGATCCATTATACAACTTGTAAAGGCCTTTTCAATATCATCTTACAACCAGTAAGTTATCTATATTCTAATCCTATAGATAACAAGAGTCTAGGTTGAAAGTAACAATAATATTGGACCGCCTTAACCGTTTTCCAATATAAAGAAAACTATATTTAAAAGAGGATATATGTAAGACATCTTGTACTTCCGAAGCTGAAGAAAATTTCATTGTTCCAATATGATCTACCATTTATGCACTTCCATTTGGCAATCCCATAATTTTCTTATATGATAATGGAGCATAAGAACTTAAAAGTAACAGATTAGAGGACATATGAATGGTAAACCTTGTGTAAAAAATCCAATATGTTGAAACCACATTGAAATGAGATTATGAGAAAAGGCATTACCAGAGTATCCAACAAATTCACAACTAGTGTGGAGGAAACTTGTTGTGGTTGTCCTCCTTTCAAAATTATGTGAACATCATATAACATGTGCTCTATTGATTTTGCTTCACCTTTACCTTCACTATTATCTTCTTCTTGTTCGTGATCTTGTGTCGAATATGCAAAACTGATGTTTTCTTCAACGGGCACAATAGACACCTTAGTTTAGAGTAAAAGCCCTACATTTGCCCCTTTATTTTTTAGGATCCTTAAACAAGTCAGATTCCAATAATCCTAAAGCATTCAACCTTTATGGTTCTTGTTCTGTTACAATGTCCATAATATTTTTCTCTTTTATTCACTTCAAAGCTTCTGTTCATATCACTATTATTATTCATGTACATTATATATATTGAATAATTTGCGATTTCTAAAGACTGGTGTATTACCCATTAGATCTAATAGCAGTATCTGATTAATAACTTGCTCATATGGTTCATTCTTGCTAGTAAGAAATTGCACCAGTTTATCTTCATCATAAATATCCAGAATGTGTTGATAAGCATTACAAGCAGAAGGAGATATTTCTCTATATTAACACTCAGGGATTAGCCTTGACATAGACATTTCATCCCATAATCGCTTCAAAATTTTGAAATATGAACAAACAGACCAGTTACCTTCTGTTGTTCTACCGAGCCGTCGTTTGAGTTTGAAGAGAATGGGAGAATTATTGTCTCAAAAGACGTTGCTCCAATTTCTTCCGTAATGATCTAGCAGATGCAGAAAAATGAATGATTTGTAAGCTAATTCATTTTACAAGGTTTTAATTAATTAATAAAATAGATGATTTTCTCATGTGTAGATGAAAGGGGGGTGCAATCTAACTCCAATGGGCCGGACAGTGGCGAATAAAAGATTGGTTCATTGGGGAGGGCTAATTTTACACGTGTGGTAAAACAGTTTTCCTAAATCGAACTCGCTCAATTTTTTTTTTTTTTTTTGCGTATATATACATGCGATTTTGATCACATGGACCTTAATGATCATGATGAATTTGGTCATTCACCGTTAGATATAGGCTTATTAGAATCCTATGGTGGAGATTTAAAGCATCATAAGGTCATGATTTAATAAGCCTAGATCTAACGGTGAATGACTAAATTCGTTTGGTCATTAAGGTCCATGTGCACACCGTTGTATATATATGTTATCAATGTACCACTATAAAACTTCTCAAAATTAAGCTTTGAACTACAAAAGTAAAATTGAGTCGTTTTGAACAAACTTAGAGGAATGTATCGTCTAGTTCCTCTATTTCATTTTTTCTTCTCCCACAATAACTTCTTTACATATGTAGAGTTCGATCAATGTTGTTGTATCCTAGAATGATTACTAACCATGGGTAATTTTCTTTCTTAAGGAGGCTATTTTATGAGAGGTCACCATATTAACATTCTATTCAATATTCATTAAAAATTCAAAATGTTAATAAGTGCCAGAAAATAAAAAATATTACTCCCTCCATTCCATTATATAAGTCATTTTAGGGTATTTCACACAAATTAAGAAATATATTGGTTAACTAAATAAAATTCTCTCTCATGTCACTATTGGGTAATAAGTATTAGAATATTAAAAAACACATGTATCAATACAAAAAATTTAATATTTGGACTAAGAAACTAAACTAAAAGTTCTTGGAATCCTAGAATGAGTTATATTTAGGAAAAAAACTAATTTACTAGAATGACTTATATAATGGAATGGAGGGAGTAATAAGTATCAAAAAATATACAAATATGGCCTATGCAGGTCTCGAATCTGCGACCTTCGCGTTATTAGCACGACGCTCTAACCAACTGAGCTAATAGGCCATAAATATGATATTGTCTATTATAATTTATTTTTCCAATTTACATACTTTATCTGATATGTTATTGAAATGGTTTCCTATTGTCGCACCCTGGCTTCCGGTTTTTTACGCAGGTCGGGGTGCGTGGCCGGCTCGATCTGCCTTTCTCGCGTTTTAAGGTTTCGAGTCACCACCAATCATCACTTGGAAATACGTGTGTGCGGGCGTGATTGGTCGCCCTATCTGTTTGGATTGACTCTGTACGATTTGGTTTTGATAAGGATGGTCGTCGGAGAGATCAGAGGTTCGTTTTTCCGGTTACGTGTAGGGAGGAGATGTGATCTCACCCTACCCCGCCCGACGTATCGGTACTATTGTGATATTATGTGTTTGCTATTTGTTTTGCTTTGAATTGTCTATATAAACTAGGTACTTGCACGCGTTTTGGGATTATAGGGTTTAGTACAGAATTCTAATGACGTTTTCACATCAATTAGGATTAACTTGGTTTAGGAGTTCGAGTGACGTTTTCACATCAATTCGAGTGAATTTAATATTCAAATGACGTTTTCACATCAATTTGAATTAGTCTAATTTATATATTCAGATGACGTTTTCACGTCAGTTTGAATTAATTCGGAGATGAATTCGAATGACGTTTTCACGTCGATTCGAGTGAATTTAATATTCAAATGACATTTTCACATCAATTTGAATTAATCTAATTTATAAATTCAAATGACGTTTTCACATCAGTTTGAATTAGTTCAGAGATAAATTCGGATGACATTTTCATATCAATCCGAATCAGTTTGGTTTAATATATTTTTTATTGATTCGGGATAACATCTCGAATTGATTTATTTTCGTTTTAAATTACGCGTGCGGCGCACACGTAATCTCTTTTTATTAAATTAGAGTTTAATATGATTTTACGTATATCACATATACGATAAAATAGAATAAAAGATCTAAGGGAGAGCATCTCGAATTCAAGCGACGTTTTCACATCGACTAGAATTAGCTTGGTCGCGCATTCGAATAACGTTTTCACATTAGTTCGAATTAATTTGATTAACTATATCGGTTCGAGATGACATCTTGAAATTTGATGTATTATTTCTCCGAATACAATATATATGGCATGTGTGTATTCAGAAGCCAGTGCAAAGTTCCTAATGAAGAATATCCTCACGCGTATCGTCGAGTTAATAATGCATTTTTGTATTGGCTTAAACCAATTCAAAAGAACCGCGCATTGTGTTATTTAGCCCCTTTTTTTTCGAGTCAGCTTTATTATTATTGTTTTTTATTAGGGTCGTGTGTATCACATATACGCGGGGATTCATATTCATTTCACTATCTCGGGTCGGTGACACGCGAAACCGGATAATTAGACTCGAACCAACATAATTGAATTAAATGGGCTTGTTTATTCCAACCAAAGTGAAAGGCCCAAAATTAATAAAAAGAATACCTATATCTAAACCCACACCACCTCCATTCATTTGTTTTATCAAACTCTTCAAATCCCATTTTCTTTTCTTCCCCTCTCATCTTCTCGAACTTTCATCTTCTCACCCCTCACTCCCATCGATTCTCTCTCTTCGGTTCCCATGGATTCCGACCACTCTTCTCGCCGTTCTCACTCCGTCTACTCTTCTATGGGCGTTTTTTGGTCATCTCTCTGTATTTTGACATGGTTCGGACCGTTGGATCCGTTTTTGGGCGATTCGGAGACGGTTGCCGTCCCTCACCTCCGATGACGAGTTCGAACTTCCGAGGGGGTGGTTCTAATCAGTGGGAACCTACATGTAAAGGTGAGTTATGAGGTTTGTGTCTCTTTTGCTCTCACTCCTCCTCGACCTCGGTTTCTCTTCGGGTTTGCCGTGAGTTCTAAGAACTCTTAGAGGCGTATGAAATGTTCTGTGGTTTGAGGTAGATGCTTGCTATGTTGATCTTGTTAGAGATGTGTTGTTTATTCGATTTGTAATGCTTGTGGTATTGTCTTTGTTGATGGATTATTTGTTGGGACAATTTGATTTGGCATGCTTTGGGTATTTTTTGTTGGGAATGGATTATTTACTGGGAATAATTTGGCTTGAGATATTTTTGGGATGCTTGGCTGTGTGGGTTCGATTTTGGCTATTCCTACTGCATAGTTATTAAAGGCGCGCGCAGGCCTTAGCGCCATGGCAGCCCCATGGCGAGACGCAATCGTCATGGCGCGCTTCTGGTGAGACAGACTCATTTGAAAAGTAAGAGACAGAGTCATTTGAAGAGGAAGAAGTTTAGTAGAAAGAAAACACATCAAACGGATTCAAACAACAGAAACAAAGAAGCTAAAGGGAATTCAACTTCAACAGTTTGATGACCAATAGTTTGATGATGCCTTAGATGAGGTGTGATAGTGATGATGAGGAGTGATGGATTTGGAGAGTTTTGATTAGGAGTAGAACTTAGAAATTAGTATTCAACTTTAAAGTTTTCTAATATGGGGTTTATTTTGCATTTTAAAATTTATTTATGCTTAAGATATTTTCATGATTTAGTTTTATGTTAGTTTTATATTTTTATAATTTTTATTTTTTAAGTGCGCCTTGTCTCGCTATGGCGCGCGCCAAGGCTCCAGGATCTCTTGCGCCTTAATGCACCATGCGCCTTTAATAACTATGTCCTACTGTTATAGTCCATTCTTACTTGCCTGAATTTAGTTTTGTGTGGAGATGGTTTCCCGTGACCTCCAAACGGGTTCCGAGAATGCAACCAGAGCCGTTATCGGCTCTGGAGGGTGTTTCGGTTCTCCGTTTGGCGTGCTCAGGAACGGGTTTGAGTTACGGTTACTACTTGATTGATTTATATGATGAAATGAGATTGAAAAAAAAAGAAACAGTGATACAATAACGGATATATACGTGTATATATGTATGAATGTGAGTAAATTGCAAATGAATTTACCCTTGCTCTTTTGATTGCTTTTCTGAGAATTACAGTATTGGAGAAGCTTTTCCTTGCATCCCCTCTTTACAGTGAAATCTCTTCCTATTACAGTGATGAAAGATTTTCAATTTTTTTCCTCCTGTTACATTGAGATTACAGATGTTTTTCCCCTTTACATTGATCCCCCTTCTCCATTTTATAGTAAGGGTTTTATGTGAATTATTGCTCATCATTTTTCTTATTTCCCCACTGTACCCTTGAGGATTGATTCGTCTTTTTGCATGCCCATTTTCACTTCTCGATGCTTGCTGGATGAGATCATCTCTGTTGAATTATTGATTTTTTTTGGCAAAAATGCCATTTGGTCCCTGTAATTGTGATTTTTTCGCAGACTGGCGCTGCCGAACTGAATTCTGACCCGAATTTGATATGGACCTGGATTGAATTATTTATGACCCGAACTTTGATGTCTACTCGGACTGAATTTGAATTATTTCTGACCCGAGCTTGATGTGGATCCAGCTTGAATTTGAATTATTTCTAACCCGAGCAGACTCCGTTGGACTTGTACGGACAAAATCCCGAGCTTTGGAGTTTATTGGACTTGAACTGACGATTACCCGTGCTTTGGAATCAGACTTGAACTGACGGTTATCCGTGCTTTTGAATCGGACTTGAACTGACAGTTACCCGTGCTTTGGAATCGAACTTGAACTGACAGTTATCCGTGCTTTTGGAATCAGACTTGAACTGATAATTACCCGTGCTTCAGATTTTGTTGGACTCGCACAAATAATTCTTCGAACTCCCGATTTGTTGGGACTTGTACCGCAATGAGATAACTCAGTCACTTGAAAGGATTTGATCACTTTTTTAGAATATTCTTGAATCGAGTCTGCATTATGATCTTGCTTTTCGGGATATAAAGATTGTCTTCAATTTTAAAGTGAGCATTTTCTGGTATCTTTGACGTTGACGAGCAGGTCTCCGGATCTGCCAAAATTACTGTAAAAAACAAAAATAATAAGAGAAATATTTATATTAATAATGCAATATTTATTTATTACCGAAAATTCCATTTTTAAGTCTTCAATTGTCGTTAATTTATTAACTTCTCAATTTTTGAATCCATTTGTCATAATTCGTTATTTAAAAATCAACTATATTCTAAACGTTTAATTATAATATAAATCGTAACCAAAGTCAATATTAACTTTAACTTTAATATACGATGTTACATCATAATTCGCAATTCAGACTATAGGCGTTTCTAAATATAGTTTACGACAAATAAATAAACATTGAAATGTTAATTCGATTGATTGACATCTGAACTTTAATTAATAAATTATGACTCGAATTCAAGCAAATTCATTTTTATTCAAAATACGAGGAACATATCTCGAATAAGATTCATAATAGTTTAAAATTATACCTTAATTCTATTAAGTCGCATTTTGAATATAATTCGATATTTTTACCGATTTATACCGAAATATGACAAATTAACCTTAATAGCATAATTTTTTCCCCAATAAATTATTTTTGAGATAATACCATGTATTCTAGATAATTCATGAATTGTTCAAATTTTGAGTGAAATTTATTAAAAACTTAAAAATTGGTCCGGATAAAAATCGGTATCTACACCTATTAAAACTAAATTGGCACAGTTTTTGGAAATGAAAGGTAGCTGATACTTTATTTTCTTAATCACATAAATCTCAATATCATATGTTGGTTATAAATTTGATACGTATAAAAGAAATTAATTAGCTAATATAAGAACAAAAGTTTAATGTGTAAAATAAAGTTAACTAACTCCGACATACAATAAAATTGCATATCTTCATGGGAGAAGGAAGTACTGTACTTCTGAATGGTTGTAGGCACACCTTGTTATACATGTCAAACTCAATATAAATGTTTTTGAATATTTTTCCCTTGAATACCTACAAAATTTCTATATGTAATCATGATATGATCTTGTAAACCCAACTTAAGTAGTCTATTTCAAATCTCTTTATATGATTGCCTTCTTGCTTGCTTTAGGTCATTTTACTCATACCTTTTACTGTTGGACACTTGTCATACTCACGAGGTGGAGTTAGATATATGTCTTCTTCAAAAAAAACACCCATGCAGGCAGGGACAGATGGACTGAGCTGTTGAAGCTTTTGTTAGCATTGACAAGAGGTTGAAGAAGAGATAGTTTGGGTTTTCGTTTTTGATATGCCTTCTTTCTAAGCAAAACGCATCGTTCCACTAAAGCCTGAACGATATCGTTTTGTTTAATGAAACCTTTAAAAAAGAAATATTAACTAATTCTAAATCTTTTGCCTATCGATCCCCAATTCCGCAAAAGCTAATGTTGCCAAAATCCTAACATCAACAGAAATCAAAATCCTAAATTTGAAATTTTAAAAACCAGTCACCAGTCCGTTCGATGCAACACCGATGACCAGTCATACCGTTTGATTTTTGCCCAGTTTTATGGTAATCTCCATTATTTATGTAATTTTGTTTTTTCTAAATAGCAACTTTCTTCACACCTTCACTTTCATGTTTGAATTGAAGCAAATAATCTGAAAAAGTAGTTTATACATATTGAGGGTTTTTACTTATTGTAATTGAAATTTTGAATTAAATGGTGAAATATTAGTTTCTGCTAATCGGGTTTTGCTCATCCCTATCCTTCTAACATGGCAATATTATTATATTTCTAGTTCCTTGTGACAATCGTAATTTATTTTGATACATTGTAATTTAACTAGTTTATTTATATTATTATTAATTTTTTGTCAATTTAATATTTCACCTGTATAGTTTGCCCCCATTGGTTAAAAATCCTGGATCCGTCCTTGCATGTAGGTACGCATTTTTTACATCTATCTAATGAAGTGGCCATGCCTTGCCTGCAGCTAGTGCCAATAACATTCTTACTATCAGACTTTTGGCAACTGTATTAAAAGACTTTTGGCCATGTATTAGTTGTAACTACTCTTTTTTTATAACAATCACTCTACATTGTCTTTGTATTTTACCTTAATCTCCATTTAGAGTCAATAATATTCTTATCTGGTGGTAAAGATGTGAATTGCCATGTTTGATTTTCATCCAAAGCATTAAGTTCATTCTGCATTTCTTTAATCCATCTAACATATTTCGAGGCTTCGTCATAGCTTTTATGCTCTTTTGTAGCTACATTCGAAATAAACTTTAGATGAATGGAAGAAAAAATGGCAGTTTAGTTTCTTGTAACTTATGTGGTACATTTTCTATATTGTTACAAACGAATTAAGCCAACTACCTGGATGTGTTAAATCTGTCAGACTATCATCTTGTGTCTAGGAGCCAACTTGTATTTGTAAAGAGTTAGATTAGTATAATAACACAACAAAATGGGTGAAATCATCTATAGTCTAGCGTATGTCCATACAAAACCTCAAAATGTGTTTTCCACTATAAAGCAATTATTGGCAATATATTAACTACTAATATAGCCAACAAAATTGCTTCTCTCGAATACTGAGATGATAGTCCTGGTTGAAATTAACAAGATATGGGTATGTTCACAGGCTGTCCGTGCTTTCTTTGATTAAGATAATTGATGAATAATTCCCTCAATTGAAATAAACAAAAGATAATTGATGAATCTCTTCAATTAAAATAAAACTTAAAAATTTATCATTAAGAAATTCATTTCCATATCACTTCGAATGATCTTAACCTTCGTATCAAACTGTGTGTCAATCATTTGAAAAAAGTTACGAAAACATTACACATTTGTGACTTATTAGTTTGTAACAGGATCACACAAGTAACTCTAGAAAAGTCATCCATAAAAGTAAGAACGTAATTGGCTTCAGTAAAAGAAGGTACCTTATAAGGCCTTCCAAACATCAATATACAAAGCTAAAACTTGAACAATTATAACTATCATCTTGAACATGAATGGTAAAGATATGGTGAAGAACTTCATTTGATGCATGAGCTAACTTAAGGTGTCAGACATCTTGTGTAGTTGTTTGTTGTGAATTTGATTGCATGCAATCTATAGTCACGTGAGCTGTTAGTGAACTAGTAGTACAAAAGATCAATTATACAACTTGTAAAGTGCTTTTCAATATCATGTTACAACCAGTAAGTTATGTTTATTCTAATCATGTAGATAACAAGAGTCTAGGTAGAAAGTAACAATAATATTGGAATGCCTTAACCGTTTTCAATAGAAAGAAATTATATTTAAAAAAGGATATATGTAAGTCATCTTGTACTACCGAAGCTGAAGAAAATTTCACTGTTCCAATATGATCTACAGTTTGTGCACTTCCATTTGGCAATCCGTAATTTTCTTATATGATAATGGAGCATAAGAAGTGAAAAGTAACAAATTAGAGGACATATGAATGGTAAACCTTGTGTAAATAATCCAATATGTTGAAAGCACATTGAAATGAGATTATGAGAAAAGGCATTACCAGAGTATCCAACAAATTCACAACTGTTGTTCTTATCCTCCTTTCAACATTAGCATCATGTAACATGTGCTTTATTGATTTTGCTTCAAATTGATAATGATTGCCAACCACGGGTACATTCTTTATTAAGGAGGCTGTTTCGTGAGAGGTGTCCTTATTAACATTCTATTCAATAATCGATTAAAAATTCAAAATGTTAATAAGTGCCAGAAAATTAAAAATATTAATACCGTAAAAATACATAAATATGGCCTATGCAGGTCTCGAACCTGCGACCTTCGCGTTATTAGCACGACGCTCTAACCAACTGAGCTAATAGGCCATGAATATGATATTGTCTATTATATATTGTTTTTCCAATTTACGTGGTTTATCTGATTTTTTATTTTCAATGGTGGGAAACTATTTCCTATTAAAACTAAAGTGCACACAGTTTTTGGAAATGAAAGGTAGCTGATACTTTATTTTCTTAATCACATAAATCTCAATATCATATGTTGAATACAAATTTGATACATATAAAAGAAATTAATTATCTAATATAAGATTAGTAGTTTAATATTGTAAAATAAAGTTAACTAACTCTAACATAAAAAAGGGCGGCCCGGTGCATTACGCGTCCCCGCTAAGCGAAGGTCCGAGGAGGTGTCCCACCACAAGGGTGTACTGGGGGCAAACCTTCCCTTGCCAATTTTTTTGGCAAGAGGCTGCTCCTAAGACTCGAACCCGTGACCTTCGGTCACACGACAACAACGTTTTAACTAACTCTAACATACAATAATATTACCTATCTTAATGGGAGGAAGAAGTATTGTACTTTTGAATGGTTGTAGGTGCACCATGTTATACATGTCAAACTCAATACAAATGTTTTTGAATATTTTTCGGGTAAATTACATGTGGTGTATAAATTTTACCCTAAATCACACTTTGGTGTATAACCAAAATTTTGTCACACTAAACCGTACGAACTTTAGGTGACCTCCCACTAAAGTGTACAGTCGGGTTTTATGACCGGTCAATGCTGGTCAAAGTTGCCACATCATCATTTTTTATTATAGTATTAAAAAAAGTGGGACCCACTTTTTTATAGAATTACTAAAATAGTCTTATCCCTTGTAAATTTACTAAATTACCCTCATCTTCTTCCTTCAACCCCTCTCTCTACCATTTTTCTCTCTCACTCTTCTCTCTCTCTACCATTTCTCTCTCTCACTCCTCTCTCTACCATTTGAAGTCAGTGTAAATGGTTTGTTTCTTGTTGCAACTTAACTCTTATTCGTTAATTTCTTCTGGAAGGGGTTTATGGAAAAAGAAAGGAGAGAGGAAGTAACCGTTTTTTGGCCAGGTGGGTACGCGAAACCAGCAAATACGGAATCGAGAGTATTGAGATCGTGCGATTTGTTACAGAGAAGGCTCAAAAGCAAAAGAATCCCAAAGAATATTGGGGAAAAGATAACAAAAAGAAACTCACAGAAAGAGGGAAATAAATAGGAATCGATTAGCGGAAACTGATGAGTTGTTTTCCTCCAATGGAGAATCCACAACTAAGAAACAGTTTTTGGTACATAGTAAAAGTAGAAAAAAAATTAAAGGAGAAACAAACAGTAACAGCACAAATGGAAACTGATGATTTGAAAAGAATCAAACGCCAAACATAGTGAATTAAATTAAATTGCAAGATGGGGTTATCAACAAAAAATAAGATGATTTGTTTCACCATTTGAGTAAAAGTTCATTTTTGTTAATGGGAGAGATAGAGAGGAGTGAGAGAGAGAAATGGTAGAGAGAGAGGGGTTGAAGGAAGAAGATGAGGGTAATTTAGTAAATTTACAAGGGATAAGGCTATTTTAGTAATTCTATAAAAAGTGGGTCCCATTTTTCTTAATACTATAATGAAAAATGATGATGTGGCAACTTTGACTAGAGTTGACCGGTCATAAAAACCGGATGTACACTTTAGTGGGAGGTCACCTAAAGTTCATACGGTTTAGTGTGACAAAATTTTGGTTGTACACCAAAGTGTGATTTAGGGTAAAGGTTGTACACCACGTATGTAATTTACCCAATATTTTTCCCTAAGAATACCTCCAAAATTTCTATCTGTAATCATGATATGATCTTGTAAACCAAAACTTAAGTAGTATGTTCCAAATCTCTTTAAGTGATTTCCTTCTTGCTTGCTTTAGGTCATTTTACTCATACCTTTTACTGTTGAACACTTGTCACACTCACGAGGTGGAGTTAGATATATGTCTTCTTCCAAAAAAACCATGTAGGTACGTATTATTCACATCTATCTAATAAAGTGACCTAGCATTGCCTATAGGTAATGTCAATATCATTCTTATTATCACACTCTTAGCAATTGTATTGAAAGACTTTTGGCCATGCATTAGTTGTAACTACGTTTTCTTTGTAATAGTCAACTCTACATTGTCTTTGTATTTTTCCTTAATCTCCATTTAGAGTCAATAATATTCTTATCTGGTGGTAAAGATATGAATTTCTATGTTTGATTTTCATCCAAAGCACTAAGCTCACTCTACATTTCTTCAATCCATCTAACAACTTTCGAGGTTTCGTCATAGCTTTTATGCTCCTTTGTAGTACCTACATTTGAAATAAACTTTAGATGAATGGAAGAAAAAATGGTAGTTTAGTTTCTTATAACTTATGTTGTACATTTGTTATATTGTTATAGACGAAATCATTAAGCCAACTAGGAGGATGTGTTAACTCTATGAGACTATCATCTAGCCTCTAGGAGCGAACTTGTATTTGTAATGAGTTAGATCAGTATAATAACACAACAAAATGGGTGAAATCATCTATAATCTAGCGTTATGAGGCTATTTATACTAGGATATGTGTAACCATCAATCTAGTAACTAGGAAGCCTTCCATTAATGCTACTTTAATGAGTAGTTATTACACTATTCATGTCTGGCTGTTAGCTCATTTATGGGGCTGTTTCTAGTCATTTAATGGATTCAGTTTCCATATGGGAAGAAGATGCTGACATCCTTGGACGGTCAATGCTGGATGACGGGTCTTCCAAGATTTGGCGGTTGCGGACCTCTTTAAGGCGTTTGGCCTTTATGAGGCGTATCGGCAGATCAAAGATCCTTTGTGGCGTGTGACTTGCTTCATACGCCATCTGGCTGGCGGACCTTCGGTCACGACCGATGTCTAAATACTTCTTCAGTCCTTTTAGCATCTTTGTATTTTCCTTGGAGATTCGTTAGCAGATCCTTATCCATAAGAGTATTGATGACAGATCCTTCATCCTTTGTCTAATTATGCCTTTTCCCCATGTATGATATTTGGATGTTATGGAGATATAGATGAACAGTCATGTCACTACTCATCTTTAATTGTTATCAATTCTCCCTTAATCCCAGCATTTATCCTTGAAACCCTCAGAGTTGGGGTATTCGAATAGTCAAGTCTTTATTCCCCTTAATGGCTATTAACTGCCATTTAATTGTATTTATTCCCATTCATAGATGGCTATAAGTGCGCCTTTTGGTATTCTAAGGACCGTCGAGGCGTATGTACGCTCTCCTTGAGAACAATGACGGGTCTCCATTACTCGCTCTCATCGGGCATATCTTGTTATGGCGTGTCTCGTCATGGTCCACGTGGCGTGGCATAATGCTAGAGACTCATTCTTTTTTCTTCATTATTTGCATATTCACGCCTGCATTAATTATCATTAATTCTATATTAATCATGCATAAATCACACTTTTAGAATGAATAATGGTTTGTCATTATTCTTATTAATTTTCCCTTATTCCTCATTCTAAAATAATTTGGGTTGTTATCATGTATTCTTCCAAAAAAAACCATGTAGGTACGTATTATTCACATATATCTAATAAAGTGGCCTAGCATTGCCTGCGAGTAATGTCAATATCATTCTTATTATCACACTCTTAGCAACTGTATTGAAAGACTTTTGGCCATGCATTAGTTGTAATTACATTTTCTTTGTAACAGTCAACTCTACATTGTCTTTGTATTTTACCTTAATCTCCATTTAGAGTCAATAATATTCTTATCTAGTGGTAAAGATATGAATTGCCATGTTTGATTTTCATCCAAAGCATTAAGCTCACTTTACATTTCTTCAATCCATCTAACATCTTTCGAGGCTTCGTCATAGCTTTTATGTACCTACATTTGAAATAAACTTTAGATGAATGGAAGAAAAAATGGTAGTTTAGTTTCTTGTAACTTATGTTGTACATTTGTTATATTGTTATAGACGAAATCGTTAAGCCAACTAGGAGGATGTGTTAACTCTATGAGACTATCATCAAGTCTCTAGCAGAGAACTTGTATTTGTAAGGAGTTAGATCAGTATAATAACACAACAAAATGGGTGAAATCATCTATAATCTAGCGTATAACCATACAAAACCTCAAAATGTGTTTTCTATTGTAAAACAATTATTGGCAATATATTAATTACTGATGTAGCCAACAAAATTGGTTGTCTGAATACTGAGATGACAGTTCTGACTGAAATAAACAAGATCTGGCTATGTTCATGGGCTGTATGTGCTTTCTTTGATTAAGATAATTGATGAATAACTAGTTTTTGGCCCGTGCGATGCACGGATTCATCTTAATATATAAATCTATATAATATAAAACAGTAACGATGGAACTGAGGTGTCACTTCCTCCTTTTTTACTGATAAAAAATATAATATAATATATAATATATTAGTTTTTATTTTATTATTATATTTATCTATAAAAATATTATTTAAAGTAAATATGAAAATCAAATAATAATATTTAATTTATATAACATATTTATGTCATTAATTGTAATTATTAGATTGTATTTTTATTAATATTTATATATTTATATATAATAAAATTAAAATTAATATATTAAATTTTTTATCACTAAAAAAGGAGGAAGTGACACCTCAGTTCCATCGTTACTGTTTTATATTATATATAGATGTGTAGAGAATTAGAGAGATTTTAGGGATTAATTTAAATTCTGTAGAACTCTTAGATATAGTACGGATAAAATAATCTTTTTATAGATAAATATATATAATAAAATTAAAATTAATATATTAATTTTTTTATCACTAAAAAAGGAGGAAGTGACACCTCAGTTCCATCGTTACTGTTTTTTTTATTATATATAGATGTGTAGAGAATTAGAGAGATTTAAGAGATTAATTTAAATTTTGTAGAACTCTTAGATATAGTACGGATACAATAATCTTTTTACAGATAAATATATATAATAAAATTAAAATTAATATATTAAATTTTTTATCACTAAAAAAGGAGGAAGTGACACCTCAGTTCCATCGTTACTGTTTTATATTATATATAGATGTGTAGAGAATTAGAGAGATTTTATGGATTAATTTAAATTCTGTAGAACTCTTAGATATAGTATGGATAAAATAATCTTTTTTTATAGATAAATATATATAATAAAATTAAAATTAATATATTAAATTTTTTATCACTAAAAAATGAGGAAGTGACACCTCAGTTCCATCGTTACTGTTTTATATTATATATAGATATAGATGTGTAGAGAATTAGAGAGATTTTAGGGATTAATTTAAATTCTGTAGAACTCTTAGATATAGTACGGATACAATAATATTTTTATAGATAAATATATATAATAAAATTAAAATTAATATATTAAATTTTTTATCACTAAAAAAGGAGGAAGTGACACCTCAGTTCCATCGTTACTGTTTTATATTATATATAGATATAGATGTGTAGAGAATTAGAGAGATTTTAGGAATTAATTTAAATTCTGTAGAACTCTTAGATATAGTACGGATAAAATAATCTTTTTATAGATAAATATATATAATAAAATTAAAATTAATATATTAAATTTTTTATCACTAAAAAAGGAGGAAGTGACACATCAGTTCCATCGTTACTGTTTTTTTATTATATATAGATGTGTAGAGAATTAGAGAGATTTTAGGGATTAATTTAAATTCTGTAGAACTCTTAGATATAGTATGGATAAAATAATCTTTTTTATAGATAAATATAATAATAGAATTAAAATTAATATATTATATTATATTTTTTATCAGTAAAAAAGGAGGAAGTTACACCTCAGTTCTATCGTTACTATTTTATATTATATATAGATTTGTAGAGAATTCGAGAGATTTTAGGGATTAATTTAAATTCTGTAGAACTCTTAGATATAGTACGGATACAATAATCTTTTTATAGATAAATATATATAATAAAATTAAAATTAATATATTAAATTTTTTATCACTAAAAAGGAGGAAGTGACACCTCAGTTCCATCGTTACTGTTTTATATTATATATAGATGTGTAGAGAATTAGAGAGATTTTAGGGATTAATTTAAATTCTGTAGAACTCTTAGATATAGTATGGATAAAATAATCTTTTTTATAGATAAATATAATAATAGAATTAAAATTAATATATTATATATTATATTATATTTTTTATCAGTAAAAAAGGAGGAAGTGACACCTCAGTTCCATCGTTACTGTTTTATATTATATATAGATGTGTAGAGAATTAGAGAGATTTTAGGGATTAATTTAAATTCTGTAGAACTCTTAGATATAGTACGGATAAAATAATCTTTTTATAGATAAATATATATAATAAAATTAAAATTAATATATTAAATTTTTTATCACTAAAAAAGGAGGAAGTGACACCCCAGTTCCATCGTTACTGTTTTATATTATATATAGATGTGTAGAGAATTAGAGAGATTTTAGGGATTAATTTATATTATGTAGAACTCTTAGATATAGTACGGATAAAATAATCTTTTTATAGATAAATATATATAATAAAATTAAAATTAATATATTAAATTTTTTATCACTAAAAAAGGAGGAAGTGACACATCAGTTCTATCGTTACTGTTTTATATTATATATAGATTCCCTTCAATGAAATAAACAAAAGATAATTGATGAATATATAATTCCCTTCAATTGAAATAAAATTCAACATTTATCATTAAGAAATTGATTTCCATTGTAATTCATGTTAGTCCCTTATGAGATAGAATCTAGTTCCAAATGGGGAGGGGGGGTGAATGGAACTATTGATAAATTTAAGCCTTTATAAATTTTCTCACATTTATTTCAATATCACAAGGCAGCTCGGAATCAGAGGCAAATTTAGTTTACTGTGTTGAACAGAAACTGAGTTTGATTCTGCTTCTGAATGTTAAAACACTTAGCCACTAAACTAGAGTAGCCTTTGTGTGACTTTGTTCACCGCAATATTGATTACAATAGTCAAAAACAAAAGTTATATATTTTTAAGCACAGAAGCAAGCAATATAAATATATCAGAAAGAAAGGGTTAGAGAAATTGTTACGCAGTGATTTATACTGGTTCGGCCTCCTACTTACATCTAGTCCACAGAATACCTTCTTCTGGGTTTTAATCCACTAGTGAACTCTTTCCAACAGGTAGAGCACAAACCCTTACAATAGATACAGAGGCTCTATAAAGTACCTTCCTTTACACTCAACACTCAGTTATCTATCTTCCTCTCTTGCTGTTTACTTATAACTGAAGCAAATAGAAGAGCTTCTGAAGTTTTCTAAGCTATTGATAGTTTTGTTCTAACTCAAAACACAATGAAAGAACTTAGAGCTATTACACAAATGATACAATGAGTGTGTATAGACTTTTGCTTTGCTTTTCGAACTTCAGTAATGATTCTCTTTTGAATTCATCGTTGATGATCCAGTCCAAATGAAGCAATTGATGGGGCTTTTATAGTGACACTTTGAGGCTGATTATTTTGAAATTCAAAATAACTGTTTGAGGGAAATAGCTCTTCTGTCGCCTTCATCCTCAGTAGGCAGTGTCGTTAGCCAATGGTTATTCTTCGCTTTTCTGTTCTATCTTCAAGATGCCACGCTTCTGATTCTTGACAGAGGCAGTCTAACTGTCTAACCAAATGAGGTAAAGATTCCAAGTTGACTAGGGGACAAGCCGTCTGGAGCTTCGACTTCTTTCCTTATTTGGTGATGCATTGTCAATAGATCAGAGTCAAAAGTTTGATCTTGTCTCTTGTGCCTTGATCTTCTATCTTCCAGAATCAGTCTTCATTTAGGCATGGCTTTGAGCTTCTGGATCCTTCCAGCTATTGGGCTGAAGTTGATCTTTGGGCCTTTGGTCTAATCTTAAGGCCTTTGATTATTTCTTTCATACCTACACTTTAATTAAACATACACTCAACAAATACATTAGTCCAAATAAATCAATATTTAATTTTAATGTGTTATTAATTATGAGAATATTAGTTTCTTTAAATATTTTTATCATAATCAAAATTAGTGTGGAAATTGCGTTTCAACAACTTTTAATCATAATAACCTTTGTACCAAACTGTGTGTCAATCATTTGAAAAAAGTTACCAAAGCATTTTACACACTTGTGACTTATTAGTTTGTAATATGAACACCCCAAGTAACTCTAGTAAAGTCATCATTAAAGTAAGAATGTAATTGGCTCCAATAATAGAATGTATATAAGGCCTCCAAACATCAATGTACAAAGCTAAAACACTGTCGAAGCTAAAGAATTCATTATTCCAATATGATCTACTGTTTGTGCACTTCGATTTGGAAATCCCACAATTTTCTTCTATGATAATGGAGCATAAGAACTGTAGATGTTGAACAATTTGCGAATTCTAAAGACTAGTGTATTACAACCTCTTTTTTTCTTTTCAATCTCCAAAATGATTGAGAATGCTTTATTAATATTACCGATTAGATCGAACAACAGTATCTGCAGCACATGATTCATTCATGCTAGTAAGAAATTGCAATAGTTCATCTTCATCGTTGATATCCAGAATGTGTTGATAGGCATTAATTACAAGCAGAAGTAGAGATTTCTCCGCATTGGCACTTAGGGATTAGCCTAAACAAAGGCATTTCATCCTATAATCGCTTCAAAATTTTGAAATACGCACAAACAGATAAGTTACCTTATGTTGTTCGACTGAGCTATTGTTTGAGTTTGAAGAGAATGTGAGAATTATTGTCTCCAAAATGTTGCTCCAATTCCTTCCACAATGATCTAGACGATGCATCAAAATGAACGATTTTGCAAAATCCTTAGGTATGGAATAAAAAATCTAGGCTAAACTAAACAATCAACATGTTTCCAATCCTTATGGTCATTAGTGTTTTTCTTTGGAGGCTAGAAAGCTTCTAAACACACAAAAATAACCGTTACTCTTATGTTAACTCAACAATAAAGGATATCACTAAAATAAAGTTCATCTTATAGGTTGATAGTCTTGAAAACATATAATATAATTAATATGATGATGGTGTAACTCCCATTGAATCCTAGTTGCATGTATCAAAGATAATAAAAAACTATTTGTAGTTCTTACTTATCAACTTAATCTAAATAATATTCATTCCAATAACATCTAAAAAAAATATAACATAAAATTTTGATAATCTCTACTATATAAAACTCTGAAATATCAACAAAAAAAAATTGTTTTAGCAAAATAAATAGATTTTATTATCCATAGTCAAAATAAATAACAATGGTTTATAATCCCAAATATTAATTTCAAACTAAATTAAGCAATTGGTAAATCAAATTGCAAGAGAAAGAAAGGTAAAGTCAAAGATTTGAGTTGACAAACCATTTACTTCCTCCGATTGTTGTTGCTTTTTAATGGAGAAATCAATCAACTCCTTTTCTATTGAATATATAATTAAAAATTTTAGTAAAATATATAATAAAGGGATAAGGTGAAAAAATACCCCATAACTTTTACAGACATGAGCAATTTTACCATTAACGTCTCAAATGGTACAATTTTACCCCTAACGTTGGCAATTAAGAGCAATTTTACCACGAACATTGAAAAGTTGGATCAATTTCAGATATTATTATAAAACACTGATATTTTGTTCCTTATTCTTCACCAATTGCATGTAAGTTGATTAAAAAATAATATTTTTTATGATTTAATAATAGAATTGGAGATTAATATTTTTAAATTCGGTGAAATATTTGAATTTTTTGCCCAACTCGTACAAAATACAATATATTTTTAAAAAAAGTTCACGTTTAATCATATGTTTGTGATATGTTACTAATGAGTGATAAAATAAAGCATATGTGAAGTGTAGATGACAAAATTCATGACCGAGAAGGCAATTTGATGAATAATTTCTCCAATTGACTCAATTTGTTAACGTTAGGGGTAAAATTGCTATTGGCTGCCAACAATAAAGGTAAATTTGCACCATTTTAGACGATAAGGGCAAGATGTAAACATTAGGAATATTTTTACACCTTATCCCATTAATAAATATTAAATTAATTAGCTTTTATTTGTACAAAATTAATCAACTAGAAAAATTATTATCATATTATTATTCTTTTACCTAAACAATGTTCAAATCGTTTACTAAAATTCATACACTACCTACCTTTGACTTTGTTTTTTAATCAAAATTAGTAATTAATTTGGCCACTTGCTAACAACAATTATTGCTAGACTAGGAATATTTGAAATTAGATGAATAAATACTAAATTCAAATTCTTTTTTTTTTTGAGGAAAAATTCAATTTTTTTTAATCAGAAAAAATGATTCCATTCCATTACTGATCAAGGAATATTCGAAGTATGTTTGATATAAATGTTATTGTTTACAATTTTTTTAATTGTTTTTATTTGTTGATTAACTCCCCCTCTGAGGGTTACTTGGTGGCATTTACAGCCGGTCCCAAGCCCGGACAAAGAAAGACGGTTGTGGTAGGTTTGTGGCGGCTAGTGTAAAACTTAGCCATATCTTATGGACATGAACCAAAATATGAATATCATGGGGACGTTCCCAACTTAGCGACGCGCTGCACTTCATAGATCTGGGTGTAGTGAAAAATATGCAAGAGTTGTTAGGCCGTCGCCCCGAAGCGGCACACCATCCCGGTGCCCGGGGGTGGTGTCAAATGTGCAAGGGTCCCCGCATGATGGACGCATGCGGGTAAATAAGCTAGTTCACGGTAACAGTAATGGTAGGGGTAGAGGTAGTAGGTTACGCTTTGGGACATGGAACATAGGCTCTTTGACAGGAAGATTAGTTGAAATTGTAGATGTTATGAAAAGGAGGAGAATAAATATAATGTGCCTACAGAAACTAAGAGGATTGGAGCTAAGGCTGGAGAGATAGTTCATTGGGGTTATAAGCTTTGGTACTCAGGAAAGGATAAAGGTAGAAATTGAGTAGCTATTCTTATTGATCGAGAGTATATTGATGATGTAGTAGCAGTGTCTAGAAAGAGCGATCAAATTATAAGTATTAAGCTTGTGATAGGGAATGAGGTTGTGAATGTCATAAGTGTATATGCACCACAAATAGGATTAGATACCTCTATTCGACAAGCTTTTTAGGAGGACTTGGAGGAAGTGGTGCAACAGGTTCCTGGGGATGATAAGATGGTATTAGGTGGTGACCTCAATAGACATGTGGGTTCTAGGTGAGATGGGTTTGAGAGTGTTCATGGAGGTTTTGGTTTTGGAGATAGGAATGAAGAGGAAATGATACTCTGGAATTCGCATCAGCCTATGACTTGAGTATCATGAGCACTTGGTTTACGAAAAGAACCTCCCACTTAGTGACTTATCGGAGTGGCGGTAGTGCGAGCCAAATTGACTTCTTCCTAGTGAGGAGTGCTTGGAGAAAGAGTTATATTGATTGTAAGGTGATCCATGGTGAGAGTACGACAACTCAACATAGAGTAGTGGTGCTTGATTTTCGAAGTAGGAGATGTATAAGAAAGCGAATACCACAAGTGGAGACTAAAATCAAGTGGTGGAAACTGCAAGGGGAGAACCAACAAAAATTTATGGATGAGATGTCCACAAGAGATATTTGGACTTGTACTATGGATTTAGATATAGATTCAGTGTGGACTAAGATGGAGCATCGTATAAGGGAAGTAGCAAAGGAAGTTCTAGGGGAATCTAAAGGTAGCATGCCACCGGGTAAGGACACATATTGGTGGACAGAAGAAGTACGATAAGAAATAAAGAGTAAGCGAGAATACTATAAAATATTGGGGAAATACAAGAGTGATGAGAACTATGAAAAGTACAAAGATGCTAAAAGGGAAGCAAAGGTCATACGAGATGTCAAAGCAAAGGTGAATCAGGATCTATATACAAGATTGGATACGAATGAAGGGGAAAGAGACATATATAGAATTGCTCAGATGAGAGATAGGAAGACACGAGATCTCGGAAAAGTTAAAAGTGTGAAGGACGTGGACCAAAAATTCCTAGTTGGAGAGAAGGATATCAAGGAATGATGAAGGTCATATTTTGATGATTTATTTAATGGTGATCGCAGACAAGATAATGGAGATATAAGTATTCCCCATGACATGATAAATCGTGATTGCATGCGGAGAATTCAAAAGGGTGAAGTCAAAATAACATTAAATAAGATGAGATTGAAGAAATCAGGACCTCATGGCATCCCTATTGAGATTTGGAAATGGTTGGGAGAGAGAGGCATCAAATGGTTGATGAATTTCTTCAACAAGATTTGGAGAAGCAATAAGATGCCATCAGAATGGAGGAAAAGTACCCTAATCCCTTTATATAAGAACAACGCGATGTCCAAGATTGTGGCAACTATCGATGAATCAAATTAACGAGTCTCACTATAAAACTTTGAGAGCGAGTGATCGAGAAGATCTCAGAAAACCAGTTTCGCTTATACCGGGAAGATCAACTATGGAGGCCATCCATCTAATGAGACAATTAATGAAGCACTATTGAAATAAAAAGAAAGCTTGCATATGGTTTTCATTGACTTAAAGAAGGCATATGATAAGGTACCAATGGAAGTACTTTGGTGGGCCTTAATAAGGAAAGACATTTCACGGAAATATATTGACATGATAAAGGACATGTATGAGGGAGCATGCACGAGTGTACGTACAAGTGTTGGGAAGACTGAAGAGTTCCCTATTACGATTGGAGTGCATCAAGGTTCCGCACTTAGCCTATTTCTTTTTACCGTCGTTATGAATGAATTAACGAGTTTACTTCAAGATGGTATACCATGGTGCATGTTGTTTGCATATGATATTGTGTTGGTTGATGAGACGAAAGAAGGCATGGAGAGGAAGTTGGAACTATGGGGACAAACTTTGGAATCTAGAGGCTTTAGGTTGAGCCGAAGTAAGACAGAATATTTGGAGTGTAAGTTTAGCGGCGATATATGTGGGGAGGTAGGGAGAAGTACCCTGGATAGGAGGGTTGTCCAGAGCTCGGATTGCTTATGTTATTTAGGGTCTATTATTCAAACGGATAGAGAAGTGGATGGAGATGTTGCTCATAAGATTAAATCTGGTTGGTCGAGGTGGAAGAGTGCTATGGGTTTCCTTTATGACTCCGACATGCCTAATAGATTGAGGGGAAAATTCTAGCGCACGAAAATTAGACCTGCATTGTTATATGGTACGGAGTGTTGGGCAATGAAACACCGTCACATTCATAACATGTCGGCGGTGGAGATGGGTATGTTGCGATGGATGTACGGTCATACGAGAAAGGATCGGGTGAGTAATGAAATACTTAGGACAAAAGTAGGGGTTACATCTATTGAGGATAAAATGAGGGAAAACCGACTAAAGTGATTTGACCATGTAAAGAGTGCTTGATGCGCTGTTTAGGAGGACTGAAGAGTGGCAAAGGGATGCAATGGTGAGGGGTAGGGAAAGACCTAAGCAAACTTGAAAGTTGGTGATTTAGAGTGATATAATTTATTGAGGATTGGGGAAAATATGGTAGTGGATACGACGGAGTGAAGAGAGAGAATTTATGTCGCTGCCACGACTTGATTTCACGGTTTCGTATAACGGTTCATATTAACCGGCCCTAAATCATTTCGAGACTAAGACTTTGTTGTTGGTGTTTGTTGATTGTTTGTCATCGTTAATAGTGTTTTCATTTCAAAATTGCTATTAATATTTGTTTATAAAAAATTTAGTCTTTATTAGTACATAATTTATAATTTTTACTATAAAGAAGCATGTAGTTTATCAGGTAAATTACACCCATGGCCACTGAAATTTATCCATTCTAATATTATGGTCACTAAACTTCAATTCTTAACAGTATGACCGTTGAACTTTACACTTTTTAACATCGATTACCACTCAATTTTAACTAACTCCTCAAAATAACTGTTAACGATCTCAAAATGAAAATATTCAAAAATTAAAGTTGTTCAGAACGACATTTACCATGAAACCATATTTTTTATTTTCCAAAATCACATTTTATGGAGCTTTCTCTCAGGGTAAATTACACCCATAGCCACTGAACTTTATCCATTTTCACATTATGGCCACTCAATTATTTCTTCCCAGTATGGCCACTAAACTTTACACTTTTTAACACCGTTGGCCACTTAACGCCTCAAAACGACCATTGACGGCTAAAAATAAAAAACCCAAAGCATTAATGATATTGTAAAGAACTTTAATTCTTGAAAATTTCCGTTTTGAGGTCATTTAGGTGTTGTTTGGTTATGAGAGAGAAAATGAATTTTTAGAGAGAGAAAGATCCAACAAATGTGATTTTTGAAAATAAAAAATGTGGTTTCATGGTAAATGCCGTTCTGAACAACTTTAATTCTTGAATATTTTCATTTTTTGAGATCGTTAACGATCATTAACGGTCATTTTGAGAAGTTAGTTAAAATTGAGTGGTCACCGGTGTTAAAAAGTGTAAAGTTCAGTGGTCATAGCGGGAAGAAATGAAGTTGAGTGGCCATAATATGAAAATGGATAAAGTTCAGTGGCCATGGGTGTAATTTACCCATTTCTCTCTCTAAAAATTATTTTCTCCGTCCTAACCAAACAAGTCTAAATGACCTCAAAACGAAAATTTTCAAGAATCAAAGTTTCTTAGAATATCATTAACTCTTCGAATTTTTTTATTTTGAGACCATAAACGGTCGTTTTGAGGTATTGAGTGACCATCAATATTAAAATGTGTAAAGTTCAGTGACCATACTGTTAAGAATTGAAATTCAGTGGCCACGATCTTAAAATGATAAAGTTCAGTCCAGTGGCCATGGGTACCCGTAGTTTATCTCAATCTTAGAAGTAGGTAGACCTAGTGAGCAAAATTTCTGTTCCTTTGACTTCTGTAATTAAATACTAATTACATAAATTTCTGTTCAACCAACGGACCGACACCTTTCCAATAAAAACTAGAAAGGATGTAATCATACCACAAGATATCAATTTGTCTTTCTTTTCCGAATCAAAATCTTTTACCAATGGAAGTACTTCAAGATGGTATATCAATCATGCCGTTTGCCGTGTCCGCACCCGTGTCCGTGCTTCATAGTTCAGAAGGTAGTCAAGTAGCAGTTTTCCCTTACCCAATTACTAGTCATCCATTTGTTATGTTTAACCTTATGACTAAATTAGCAGCTGAAGCTCCAAGTACACAGTTTTCTTTCTTCAATGTTCCTAAATCCAACAAGATTCTCTTCTCCTCCAAGAATCCTGATGCTATCCCTTCCAACATCCGAGTTTATAATTTGGATGATGGTTGTGTTCCAGGAGGTTCTGATCTACTTCAGGAAATCAATTGCTTCCTCAGAGTGGTCCCTGGAAACTTCAAAAACGGTGTAGATTTAGCCGAGAATCAGACAGGTCAGGGGGTCACTTGCTTCTTGACAGATGCTTTCTTCTCTTCTGCTATTGCTACAATGGCCCAAGACAGGAATGTCCCGTGGATCGGATTATGGGTGCCTGCCCCTTAGGCACTTCCGGCTTTCCTTCGTATGGAATACATTCAACAGGTTTTCGACAAGGCTGATCAGCCGGAGGACATTATCCTGGATATAATTCCAGGGTTTTCTCCATTATGCTACTTGGACTTACCCTGTCGAGAATTGATCGAACCGATTCCATTCTTAAGCGATTCGGTGGAACCTGTCAGGGAATTATTTGTATCTATGGTACAAAATATACACCGAGCATTGTCTTGAATTCGTTTCAGGAACTCAATCCTGTCGCCCTCAACAATCATCTGAAGTCCGAGTTTAAGAATTTACTGTTCTTGGGAACATTAACCTTGTCCAAGGAGTCATCATTATCGGGTAAATTACATACGTGGTGGAACCTTTGCCTTTTTTCATAATTTGGTATACAGTCTTCAATTTTGCACACAAAACTAATCTTTTCATAATTTGGTGTACAACCTTCAATTTTGCACACAAAACTGTATAATCTTTTGGCGATTTCCCACCAAAGTGTACAACAGATAACGGTGATCGGTCAACACAAAGTCAACGAATCACGTCAGAAATTTTGATTTTTAAGGTCAAATTGCTGACATGGAACGTTGACCGGTCATAATTACTGGATGTACACTTTAGTGGGAGATTAGCAAAAAGTTGTAGAGTTTTTGTGTGCAAAATTAAAGATTGTACAACAAAGTGTGAAAAATGACAAAGATTGTACACACGTATATAATTTACTTCATCATTATCCTTAGGCGAAGATAAGACAGGATGCCTGGATTGGCTTGACAGGCAAGAAGCTGAATCCATTGTGTACATAAGTTTTGGGACGGGTATCGGATGCCCTCCTGAAGAGTACTCAGCTATAGCATAAGCTCTTAATGCTTGGGGTGTTCCGTTTCTTTGGACTCTGAAAGACGAATTGAAACATAGTTCGATTGGTGTGTATGTGACGCACTGTGGATACAATTCGGTCCTGGAAAGTGTTATGGGCGGGGTTCCGATGATTTGTAGGTCAATTTGGACAGATAATCATATGACAGGGAAGATGATTGAAGAGGTGTGGGAGATTGGTGTGAGAATTGAAGGTGGGAAATTCACAAAGGAAGGATTAATGAAGTGTTTGGAAACTATTTTCTGTCATGGAAAAGGAAAGAAAATCAGAGAAAATGTTAACAAGATGAAACAAGTTTTGATTAAGGCAACGGGTTCGGATGGCGTTGCTCGACAGGATTTTAAAACTTTGGTGAAGATTATCAGTGGCTAGAAAATGAGTACTAAACATAAATTATTAGTGTGGATTTTTATAATTGACTACTTAATTGCTTGCCATTGCCATGTTAGTTTGATTTCGTTTCTGATGTTTTCTTCCGGTTGAAATTGTTAATTCAATAAGTGTGAGGTATTTTGTTTTGGGAAAGGTCAAACAACAACAAAGCCTTAGTCCCAAAATGATTCGGAATCGGGTAATATGAACTGTCATATGTAACCGTAAAATCAAGTTGTGTCACCATATAAATTCTCTCCTTCCACTCCGTCCTATACAGTGTCATATTTTCCTCAATCTCCAATAAACTCATATCCAGTGGCGAATACAGGATTGTTTGGCTTGGGGGCCGATTTTACACGTGGTGTGTAATTTTTTTTTTTAAATTGAACTTGTTAAAAAAAAAATTGTATATATACGTGTTATAATCAGAGTGGTCAATAACCAATTTTCAAGTAAACTTTTCAAAATTAAGTTATATTGTGTTTAACATTCTTAACATGTAAATTTTTTTTGTGTCTAATAGAAAAAATTGGATTTAGGGACGGCCTAATAGTTAAAAAAAAAACTAGAAATTTGAATTCAATGAGGGTCTAACAGGACAAAAAAAAAAAAAGAATTTTGTATTTAGAGATACCTAAGAGGCCATAAAAAATTGGAATATTAGATTTAGAGAGTGCCTAACAGGACTTGAGCCAATTTTGGAGTGCTAAATGAGAACCCGGCCATTATTTCATGGAAACGAGGAGCCAGAGCCACCACAACCTCAAATTTCGTGGAGACAGGGGGACCGAAACTACTCGTATTCATGGCGAAACCACCTATCTCCACCTCTGCTCATATCACTCTCAAGCACCATCTTCAAAGTTTGCTTAGGCCTTTCCCTTCCCCTGCTCCTCACCATTGCATCCTTTTGCCACTTTTCAATCATTCTAACCGGCGCATCAAGCTTTTCTCGTCTTACATGGCGAAACCACCTTAGTCGAGTTCCCTCATTTTATTCTCAATAGATGTAACCATTGCTTTCGTCCTAATTATTTCATTCCTCACCTGATTTTTTCTCGTATGACCACACATCCATTGCAACATACGCATTTCCCTTCAATCTATTAGGCATGCGGGTAAATTAAAGTTAGGGTAATTAATTTATTAGTCCCTATATTTTGACAAAACACACTGTTTAGTCCTGTGTTTTCAAAAACACATAGTAAGGTCCCTAACCTTTTTCTCGGTGAACTGTTTAGTCCTTCCACCTGTTTGTTAGATTTTTTACTGTTTATAAATTCGGAAATGACTAAATTACCCTTTACTATTTATCAGTCAAAAACAATTCACACCTCTGTATCTTTCTCTCACAACTGACGCTCACAAAAAAAATGGAGAAAGGATTAAATCTCTAACCCATAATCGAATCACTCATGCTCACTCTTCCTGTTTGAATTGAATGTATAAATCGACTCAAATCTCTCTCGCTTACTCTTCCTTAGAGTTAAAAGAAAAGAAAATAAAGGAAAAGAAGAACGCAGAGATGAGAAAAATGAAGATAATGGTTTTATATATTTGATTTTATGGTAAAGGGTAGTTAAGACATTACATTTTTATTTTAAATAGATTTTGACTCAAATCCAAATTCACTAACAGAATCTTCATGAGAGTCTAACGGTAGGGACTAAACAGTTCATTGAGAAAAATGTTAGAGACTAAACGGTTCATCAAGAAAAAGGTTAAAACAGTGTGTTTTGTTAAAATATAAGGACTAATAAATTAATTACCCTTAAAGTTAATATAGGTAAATATTGTTGTAAAATACTGTTCTAAATGAAGAAGGGTGTCCCAGACTCCCAGTCTGGCATGCCACAAGGGCAAATCAGAATGTACTTTGATTGATACAATTTTCATGTTGATCTTATGAATGGGTTGAATCAGTTGATATACCCCCACTCTCTAGCTTAGCATAATCAGTCCTCTTGTTCATAATCATATCCTGAATCACAAATGACATGATCGGTGACCCATGATGCAGCATGAATTGAGCTATTGGGAGTAAAAAATATATATAACAGTATGTTAAAACTGAAACTTGGAAAGCACCAAAATTAAAAGATCACCGTAATGGAATGAGTCGCCGACTATGTCGCTTTCTTTAACATGTTCCTAAAACGGTCAGAAAGTGCAAGCAGATCAAATTCCAGTCGCCTCTGGGATAAAACAATCCACTCATGGTCATATTGCATAGTACCAACTCGGTTCTGTTTACACTCTAATTGTTCAGTTTGAAATTTTTAGAAAGTATTGTTTTTCAGCATTTGTAAAATGAAAATCACAACAGGTATTTATAGAGTAAAATAGAGCTGTTGTGAGTCAGGTGAGTATGTGTGGCTGTTGAATTTGATTTTCCTTTACAAATGTCTTCTTATTTGCATTTTTGGATCCATATCCTGAGGGAAACACATGCTTCTACAGCAGGAATTCTCAATATGACCTTCTTTTCCACAGTAAGGGCATATGGGAACTTTGGAATTGTCCTGATAGTATTTTTTGCTAGGAGTAAATTGTTTGTTACTGGAAGATTTAGGTGTAAAAGTTTGAGCCACAAAAGCCGTTGTTTCAATAGTTTGTAGGTTGATGGAATTTATGTTTAAATGTTTTTCATGTTATATTGCAAGAATAAATACACATTTTAAGGCAGGCAATGGTTTCTTTGGGAGCATATGGATGAAAAATTGTTATTAAGGCACTGCAAAAAAAGGTAATAACCTTATCTGATTCAATTAGGAACATTCCAAGTTAGATGAATGAGTACTAAATTCATTTTTTTAAGGGTAATTAATTTATTAGTCCTTATATTTTGACAAAACACACTGTTTAGTCCCTGTATTTTCATGGTAAGGTCTCTAATTAACTTTTTTCTCAGTGAACTGTTTAGTCCTTTCGTCTGTTTGTTAGATTTTTTTTACCGTTTATGACTTTGGAAATGACTAAATTACCCTTTACTATTTACCTTCAAACTTCAGAAGAGGAAATCCAATTTAGAATAGAAGCTATTTGTATAGAGAACAAGAAAAAGAACAGACTCAATGCTATCAAATTTGAACGATTAAGAAGAAAATCAAGAAGAAGAACACTCAAAGTTGATTTCAGATGCATTAGAGTTTAAAGGAAAGGAAAATAAATGAAAAGAAGAACGCAAATCCAAATTGACTAACAGA
Source organism: Euphorbia lathyris (assembly GCF_963576675.1). Lineage (NCBI taxonomy): Eukaryota > Viridiplantae > Streptophyta > Magnoliopsida > Malpighiales > Euphorbiaceae > Euphorbia > Euphorbia lathyris. Next base: position 13,106,147 of record NC_088913.1, read on the forward strand.
ATCTTCATGAAAGTCTAACGGCAGGGACTAAACAGTTCACCGAGAAAAACGTTAGGGACTAAACAGTTCACCGAGAAAAACGATAGAAACTTTACCGTGTGTTTTTTTAAATACAGGGACTAAACAATGTATTTTATTAAAATATAGGGACTAATAAATTAATTACCTATTTTTTAATGATATAAAATGTTTTTATTCCATTGATAAGTAAAGACTTAATCTTTGAAGTTTTCTAATCAGGATTAATGTGACCGCACAAACTTTTTCCCGGGAAAGAAAAGAGAACATGGTATTTAGGTTGGATGCTAATTTGAAAGCATAACGGCGACTCATGTTCTTCTTCTCCTCTTTTCTCTTCTCATTTCCTATCAAAGTCTTTTAATAGGTAAACACACAAACTTTTGTATTTTGTTGATCTATTTTGAAGAAGATGAAAGAAGTTTCTCTTCCTTCTTTGATACGGATTAGTCTCGAACGTGTTGATTTTAATCGTAAATCAACGAAAAAGTTTCTTCTCATACCTAGCTTGAATGAGTTAATCTCAAAGAAGGTTAAACCTTTACTCTAATGGAGGCTGAAATGTTTTGATCGAATAAAAGATACTCTTCATTACAACCTAAATTAAAAGCCAAAGACTTAAATACCCTAACTAGGATTACAAACATTAAAGAAATGGTAGGGGTAAGGAGGGGACAAGTGGCTAAAATGACATTTAGGATATTATCTCTAAATGGCAAGACATCAATTACACTAATGATATAAGTAAATATCAGAAATGAACAGTAAACTGACGGTCTTGTCCCTTGTATGTTTTGTGCAGGAAATCCTTTCCACACGATGTGTGGGGGTGCCACACGGCGTGTGGCCTTCGTAGTGCCACAAAGCAGTTCCTACAAGTCTCCACGAGTCAGCCCTCTAATGAAGTCACAGGGCATGTGGCCAAACCCCGCTGAGTGAATTAAATGCAAAATTCCAAGGGCTTTTCTTAATGCCCACACGATGTGTGGCCTCGGTGACACACCGTGTGGGGAAGAAAATCACCCAGCCCTTCATTTTAGTTTAGTCTCACACTGCTGGCACATGGTGTGTGAGTGGCATTCGCTCCACTCTTTAGCTTTTTGTTGGAGATGTCCGCATCATTCTCCCGTTCTTCAAGAGAGTTGGACCACGACTCATCCTTGGTAGTTGCAAGAGAACCATTCGGTTTCCATGGACTTAAATTTCGCACATTAAAAAAAGTTGACATCTTCCCGAGCCAATTGGGAGGGTTATATGATAGGCGTTGACACTCGCTTTCGTAGTTACCTTGTAGGGATCATACTTCCTCGGTCTGAGCTTACTACTTGGGGAACTAGCAAGTCTCTCTTCGCCTAGGTGCACCATTACTTCATCCTCGACTTCAAATTGGAGATCTTTCTAATGCTCATCCACCTTCGCCTTTAGCTTGCTATTTTGTTCTTCGATGCTTTGCTTCACCTCTTGGTGCATTTGATGATAGTCATTGGCGAGGTTTTGGGCTACTATGCTCTTCTTCTCTCCTTTCGGGGTGGCCCCAATGTAAAGCATGTGATTCGAGGTCTTGGTGTACACAACTTCAAAAGATGCATTTCTCGTGGTCGAGCTTACGATTGCATTGTAAGCAAACTTAGCTTGTGCCAACACATAATCCCACATCTTCGGCTTGTCCCTACACTTGCTTCTCAACAGATTCACCAAGGTCCGGTTGACCACATTCGTTCGCCCATCGATTTGCGGTTGTGCAGTGGTACTAAACTTCAAAGTAGTATAGTGAAGAGCCTATAGAGTACACCAAAAAGTGGCTGATGAACTTCTTTATCTGATATAATACTTTTAGGAACACCATGCAACCTTACTACCTCCAAGAAGAACAACTTGGCAATTATTGTGGCATCATTTGTCTTACAACACAGGATGAAATGTGCCATTTTGGAAAACTGATCTACTACTACAAAGATAGAACTATACCTCGCAGAGTTCTAAGTAGCTCCAACACAAAATTCATGGATAGGTCTTTCCATATTGATTTTGGAACCGGTAATGGCATAAGCGAACTCGCATTGGTGGCATGTCCTTTAGACGTTTGGCAATTCACATCGCTCTACAATTTTATTAGCCTTGGCCAATAGTAACGGGAACTCACGGTTTCAAAAGTCTTAAGTCTTTTCTTAACAAGTTCAGTAGAGACTTCTTAATACTATCACTCCCTTCAAACATTCTTTAATGTTCTTGTTGTGCGTCTGTTAGTGGTATCCCTATGGATTTTTCCTTCAAACCTTTCTCAATCTAGACGAAAAATTCTACATTAATTTGCTACAATGATCATAATGAAGACCATCGAAATAAGGTATCTTTACTAAAATCTTTTCATCACCCATCTATCTGGTGAACTTATCAATTTTGCTTCCATTAATAAATCAAAAATAGCCTTACGGAGAGATGAGATGGAAAACAAAAAAAAATCTCATTGTAAATTTATTGAAGATTTCGAAAATATAACATATATATTTACTGAGCTAGACTTCTAAGCACATGGTATCAGTAGTATCAACTTCCGCATCCTCCGAATCCTCTGATCATCCATAATCACCAACATATACTCAATATAAAGCTGCTGCCACCGCCGCCGCATCCGCCGCCACCACCGCCGCCGCCGTGGCACCCACTGTTTCTGCACCGATAGCCGCCGCTGATCATAACATGAATACTGTATCAAGCGAGTCGGTTGCGCCGAGCTCATGCTGGAGATTTACCTCACCGTTCGTCACAGGCGAGTCATCCTTCCTCGCGGCAACGGCGAACCAGCAACCTACATCGCAGATGCAACAGACGCAGCAGCCGCTCCAGCCGCCCGCGTAATAGCAGCTCCCTCAGACCATTGGCGACATGCTGACGCAGGCTGTCCGCGATGCGCTAGCTGCATTCCAGGCGGCAAGTCTTCGCGGCACGTCGCAGCAGATCACGTCACAACAGCCAGCCGTGGCAAACGCGACCTCTTCTGCTACGGTCCGCAACGCGCAAGCCGTGCCTCTCTTGACTCCGACTACTTCCACCGCCGATGCCGCGGTGCTAGCTGCTCTTGTGGCATACCAGGCAGCAGTTCCGCTGCCGCAAAATCAACAAATCCCGGTTCAGAAATCATCAATTCAATCCCAACAACCCTCGGCCACTCAAACCCTATTTTCTCCATCAGTTCTCGCTGCCTTAGCCATCTATCAGGCAGCCGAAGCCAGTAACAACCGTCAGGTAATTTCTGAATCCAATACTTCACCATTTGGGTATAATACTCAATTAACCCATGATCCAGCCCCATCTTTTTTCTCAAATTCGTATCACAATACTGTCGATGCACCTTCAAACAATTTTCGACCTAATTTTATTCCTCCCTCAAATACCACTATTTTACCAAATTATGTCCATCCAGAACCTATTTCTACCCATGTCGATCAACCAAGACAACCACCCACAAATATCACCATTAACATCAAATTAACCCCTCACAACTACAAAGCATGGAGAATGTCCATGGAATCTACCCTTCAAACCTATCATTTTCTTTCCCACATTCTTAGTTCAACACCTCCTCCACCCAAATTTATTTCTAGAACAGGTTTTGTGACATCTGCTGCGGATTTAATCATAGATCCATCTTTTTCCCAATGGGATGATGTAGAAAATGTGGTTAGGACTTTGCTCCTAAATTCAATCATCGAAGAGGTGTTTCCTGATATTGCTTATCTCAAATACTCACATGATATTTGTCTAGCTTTGGAAGATGCCTACGGGCTTATTACAGGTAGCAAGCAGTTTCAGATGGGAGTTGAACTACATGAGCTTGAGCAAGGGGGAATGTCAGTTACTGCGTATATGAAAAAAGTGAAGTCTATTCTTGATGATCTGGATGCCTCGGGGAACCCTTACCCTCGACATCTACTACCGTCAGTTCTTTACAAGGGTTTAGAAGAAGAGTATTGCTCTACCGTCCAGAATCTTGTCACTCAACGCGGTACAAACATCAACTATCAGGAGATCTTGCACAGTTTGAAAACAGTTGAAGGCATGATTCAATCAACTAGCAAGACTACTCTGCTTCAACCCGATGGTATATCAGCACACCGGGAGGCTAATGTATCCACCATGGAAACAAATCAATCAAAGAAGCAGAATCCAAAGAAGAGAAGAAGTGGCAAGTGCTACAACTGTGGTGATCCAAGCCACTGGGCTGATAAGTGCAAAAGACCAAAGAACAATTCAAGATCAAACTACAATCCTGGACCACAAGCACACATGGCATGGCAACAACCACAAAATCCATTCATGGGTCCTAATCAGCCGTGGTATCCTGACACAGGAGCAACAAACCACATAACGGCAAATCCGACACAACTTCATCAAATGCAGCCATATCAGGATATGATACGGTTCAGTTTGGCAATGGTCAAGGTTTGCAAATTTCTCACTTTGGAAATTCAAATATCAATAATTTGAAAATTAATAATGCCCTACTTGTTCCTAAGCTTACCAAATCTTTACTATCTGTTCAAAAATTTACCCGTTACAATTCATGTTTCTTTGAATTTTGGCCTAACCATTTTCTTGTGAAGGACCAAACAACTGGGGAAATCCTGTTACGGGGCCCGAGTAAAGATGGGCTTTATGTGCTTACACCCACCCTGAAGGAGGCGCTAGTTGGAGAGAAGGTGTCTTTTGAAAGGTGGCATGCACAGCTTGGACATTGTCAGAATCAGACAGTCAGCACAGTTCTCAAAGGAAACAATCTATCCTCTTCAAAGTCAGTTAGAAATTGTTCTTTTTGTCCATTAGGCAAACTTGCTAGAAGCCCTTTACCCTCTATTAGTCGCTCTAGCACATTTATTTTTGAGAATTTACATCTGGATGTTTGGGGACCAGCTCCAGTTGTTTCTTGTCTTGGTCACCGTTATTTTTTAATAATCATTGATGAATTCAGTAGATTTGGATGGGTTTTCTGTTTAAAGAATAAGAGTGATGTTTTCTCAACCTTTTGTGATTTTTATGCCATGATCTCTAATCAGTATAGTGCAAGGGTTAAGAATATTTACTCAGATCTTGGGGGAGAATTCCAAAAACTACAACCTTTTTTCAAACGACATGGCATTATACACAAACTTCCGTGCCCTCACACTCATGCACAAAATGGTATAGCTGAGAGAAAAATTAGACATGTTGTTGACACCTGCCTTACTTTGTTAGCCAATGCATCTTTACCTCTCAAATTCTGGAACTATGCCATGATCCACAGCATTAGGCTAATCAACTACTTACCCACCAAAATACTGAACAACAATTCACCTTATTTCTTGTTCTATAAGAAACAGCCTGCCTATAAGGCATTGCGCATCTTTGGCAGTGGTATCTATCCTCTTCTTCGTCCATACAACCAACACAAATTTGATTTTCATTCCAAGTTATGTGTCTACCTTGGTCCATCGGAAAATCATTCTGGGGATATCTGTCTTGAGTATGCCACCGAACGCATATACATCTGCAAATTTGTGCAGCACAATGAAGAAGTATCTCCTGCATCAGCAGTCACTGCATCATCACCTTCATCTAGCAACTTGGGGGTAAGCACATCGTGTCAACTACCGTCTTTACTCGGCCCGTATCCAGGTAATTTCTCTAATCCCACTCCTATATTATCTCCTTCTAACTTAGTTCCATGTTCCCAACCAATCACACCTGTCCACTATGGACCTCATCCTGGCACTCCAATTATTCCCCCTGACTCTGAAGCCACAAACACTGCTCCACTAGTTCCACATCAATGTTTGTCACCAGTAGTCACAGCTGCATCAACACCTGTTTCTTAGGATGATCTCACCACACCAGTTGACTCTGTGAACATCACCACACCGGAGATACAGAATGCAGTACCTTGTGAAGAGAATGCCATGCCACAAACAGAGTCTCCTCCTCCTGAAACTGCACCACCTGCTCCTGTTCCAACTGCAAGGCCCAGACCTCGCAATGCACCACTGATTGGTCCACGTCAACATTATATGCAGCTTCGACAGTCGTCTTTTCACTCACGGGGATGGTTTGAGGGGCTTCTAGCTACACATCCAAATGTCACAGTGGATCCCACATGCTTCAGCAAGCCAACAAACAACCCGAATGGCGCACGCCAATGTCTGACAATATTCAAGCTCTTCTGGACAATGGCACCTGGGAACTTGTACCGAGACCACATAATCAGCATGTCATCACCTCTAGGTGGCTCTTTCGTACAAAGAAGAAGTCTGATGGAACCATTGATCGACACAAAGCTCGTTTAGTAGCACGGGGATTCACTCAGAAAGCTGGGATTGACTACAAAGAAACATTTAGTCCAGTAATCAAAGCTACAACCATTCGGTCTGTCTTTGCCATTGTAGCAGCAAACAACTGGTTCATCAATCAACTGGATGTCTCTAATGCATTCCTTCATGGAAACTTATCAGAGACAATCTATATGAAACAACCGCAGGGTTTTCGGGATAGTGATTGACCGGATCATGTTTGTCTTCTCAAAAAGAGTCTTTATGAATTAAAACAAGCACCGCGAGAATGGTTCACACGCCTTCGAACATTCCTCCTCTCACTTGGGTACAAGATGTCACAGGCTGACAACTCTCTGTTTATCAGACGCACCGACACTGAAAAGACTTACATTTTGTGCTATGTTGATGATATACTCATAACAGGTAACCACCCTGCACACATCACCAACACAATTGCAGCCATTGAACATGAGTTTCCCATTCGCAATCTTGGCAAGGCAGAATACTTTCTCGGAATTGAGATAAGATATGAGAAGGATGGCATTCACATGTGTCAGGCCAAGTATGTGGCTGACATCCTAGACAGAGTGAAGATGATTGACTCTAAACCTACACTGACCCCCATGGCCACCACGCCAACACTTTCAAAAGAGCCAGGCATCAGCTTAACCTCTAGAGATGAATATCGAAGCATTGTGGGAGCACTTCAATACTTAACATTCACTCGTCCTGATATTGCATTTGCAGTTAACAAATTATGTCAGTTCATGCACTGTCTGATTGATGAGCACTGGAAAGGATTCAAGAGGGTCTTACGCTACATTCAGGGCACATCAGACTTTGGGATAGTCATGTCCATCAAACCAATAGAGCACATCCATTGTTACTCAGATAGTGATTGGGGAGGGTGTCCTGATGATCGACGATCCATGGGTATCTTCTGTGTCTACCTTGGATCCAGCATTGTATCGTGGAAGACCCGCAAGCAACCCACAATAGCCAGATCCTCCACAGAAAGTGAATACAAGGCAGTGGAAAATGCCACGACAGAACTCCTATGGTTCAAATCACTTCTCTCGGATCTGGGCTTTCCTTTACCTACCCCGGTTCAGTTATGGTGTGATAATGTTGGAGCAATTTATCTCACTTCAAATCCAGTTTTTCATGCTCGTACGAAGCACATTGAGCTAGATTATCATTTTGTTCGTGAACAAGTTCACAGAGGATTTCTCAGTGTCAGATTCATTCCAACCGATGATCAGGTTACAGACATACTCACCAAGCTGCTAGCTCCGGCTCGCTTCACGATACTACGCTCTCGCCTCTTTGTTCGTGCTCACCATCGGCTTGAGGGGGGGTGTTAGAGATAATGTTCCTATTATCTCTGTAAATAGATTTTTATCTAGTTAGAGTTTCAATTTGTCTATAACCCTAGCTAGGTACAGTTTCAATATGTTTATACTTGTGTATTATATTCCTATACAAACTACTATTGGCTCACTATAAATACAAGGCCTCTGAGCCATAATCATCAAGGTGATTCAAACCATTATTGTGTTATTACTTATCTCTCTATCTCCATAATATTCCTGTATATCAAACTATACATTCAACAGCAACTACTTATAGCAAACAAATACCTCATCACAAATGTGTGACCACATTTTTTTTAATTTAACCTTTAAAGTAATTAAGGGTTTTTCTCTAAAAAAAATTAATTAATTAATTAATGGGAATAACATGTGTATTTGGCATATGTATTTAACAAACAAAAACTATAGGCTTAATACATCATTTGCCCCCTGAACTTGTCCGAAATAGTTGATTGGCCCCCTGAACTTTCAAAGTGTCTCGATAGCTCCCTGAACTTGCATAAAATGTTTAGTTAGCCCTCTGAACTTGCGTAAAACGTAATCAATTGATCACTCGGTTGTAAAAAAGTAAGTTAAATGCGGAAGATGTATTCCACGTGTCTTAGAATGTTATTACATAATTCAAAAATAGAGTAAAAATGAAGTTATTACTTGCTCAACTACAAAGCTTGTATTCTCTAATATTACAACTGCAATACTCTGATCTTGATTGTTTTACTTTTTTTAAGACGCGTGCAATATATTTTCCGTATTTAACTTACTTTTTTTGCAACCGAGTGATCAATTGATTACGTTTTACGCAAGTTCAGGGGGCTAACGGAACATTTTATGTAAGTTCAGGGAGCTTTCGAAACACTTTGAAAGTTCAGGGGGCCAATCAACCATTTTAGACAAGTTCAGGGAGCAAATGATGTATTAAGCCAAAACTATAAAACCAAATTACATCCTTTTTATTTTATCTTATTTATATAACTCATAACATATCAAAATGTTTTAGTTCAGAAAAAAAAAATGATAAAATGACTAATCTTTTTTGGTAAATAACTTAGGGTAAATTTCAAAAAAAACCCCTGTGGTTTCACTTTTTTGCCAAAAAAGGACTGTGGTTTTTTTCGTTTCAAATACAGGACTGTGGTTTATTCCGTTACACTATTTACGGATTTGGTGAAGATGCCGTTAATTTGCTGACGTGGCTGAAGGGCAATTATGAGTTTTTAAAAAAAAAAACCTGTGGTTTCACTTTTTTGCAGAAAAAGGACTATGGTTTTTTTTCTTTTCAAATACAGGACTGTGATTTATTCTTTACACTATTTACGGATTTGGTGAAGATGTCGTTTATTTGCTAACGTGGCTGAAGAGTAAATATGGATTTTTAAAAAAATTGATTAATAATTTTTTTATAACTATTTGGGGTCTACAATATTTACCGATGAATTTTTTATAACTATTTTGTGGCTACAATATTGACTATAAAATCTCACATGAGCGCAATCTCACATGGTTGTTCAAGGCCTTTTATAGTCAATTTTTTTAAAAAACTCATATTTGCCCTTCAGCCACGTCTGCAAATAAACGACATCTTCACCAAATCCGTAAATAGTGTAATGGAATAAATCACAGTCCTGTATTTGAAAAGAAAAAAACCACAATCCTTTTTCTGCAAAAAAGTGAAACCACAGGGTTTTTTTTAAAAAAATTTATCCCAATTTTTTTAAAAACCCATAATTGCCCTTCAGCCACGTCAGCAAATTAACGGCATCTTCACCAAATCCGTAAATAGTGTAACGGAATAAACCACAGTCCTGTATTTGAAACGAAAAAAATCACAGTCCTTTTTTGGCAAAAAAGTGAAACCACAGAGGTTTTTTTTGAAATTTACCCAATAACTTATTATTTCTCACCTTTTTACATAACACGTTGTTTATTCTCACTATTTTAAAAAATAAGTACATTATAAAATCTCTATCCTTTGTCAATATTTACCTCTTAGTCCTTTTGTCTTTTTTTTTAACTGAACATGTCTTAGTTTTTAGGACATTTATAGTACAATAGAAAATGACATATTACTATGTTATTTTCCCTATCTGTCTATTTATGTCAAATATAACGGTTAAAAATCTAAAAAAATAGATAAAAGAACCAAAAGGTTAATAGTGACAAATGATATTGACCTTATAATATATTTTTCAAAATAGAGAAACTAAACCGTATGTTAGATAAAAATGAGGGAACTAATAAATTATTTACCCTATTTTTAACAAAGATTTTATTGAAAACATTTGTAAAGACAAATGGATGAAACTTCAAATTCGTATTTATATATTTATACTAAAAAGTTAGTTTCGAGAAGCTCTGGCTTCTCTCTAACTCCTCATACACTTCTACCTTTTTTCTCTTCTAAATATCTTATTCTTGTAACTTTCCACCACCATCATTATGGTTCAACGTTTCCGATATTACTTTTTATCAGGTTTACTCTTTTTCCTCATCCCATTTAGGTTTAGATCTACTTTTTCTTGTTAGCTTGAAATCCATATTCCTCATTGAACTTCTTTTTTCCGGCGGATCTGCACTTGTTAGCTATATTTCTTTCATTTATTTTTATTTTCGGTCTTAGCAAGAGCGGAAAAGGTTCATCTTGTCCGTAGATCTATAGATCTACGTGGTTGTAAAAAAAGAAAGGACTCAGATCCGAACATCTGGAAGAGACTAAATGATGAAGCATGTGTTACAATGTTTTTTCAACGGGAATCGACTTACGAGAAGGATATGATTTCTACTTTTATTGTATTTGTACTTTTTGTTGTATTGCTCTTTGTAGTCTTTCTATTGCTCTTTGTAGTCTCTTTTCTTCTCTTTGTGGATCTTGTACTGACTCTAGCCTGTATAATAGGAAGTCTTATTTGTTGTATCTATATGTTTAATCTAATGGAATCAAATATGGCATTTTTATCCCCAAAAAAAAAAAGTTTGCATATGCACAATATATATTAATTCACTAAACGTGCAACGTAATGAATAAGATTTCTATTCATAATTGATCAATTCATAATCTAATGTATAGTATATATAGTATGGGGTGTCATGTGGTTGGATCTCTTATATTATAGTCTTGGTCTTGCTGTATTGAATTTCATGTTCAATATTTTAGTGTTAGTTACAATTCTCATGAATAAATTAAATATTTAATAAGTTTTCACTACAAAGAAAAAAGAAAAAATTCTAATTGTGTCCCTAATTTGAAATGGTCAGAATTTATCAATATTTTTTTAAATCAATAACTTAATTTTAAAAAAATAGAAATATTAAAATGTAATTCTGATATATTTAAAAAAAACATGGAATGATAAAATGCAGATATAATAATTAATTAATTGATTTTTTTTATATAATTTCCTTAATATTTTATGTACAATGACAATATTTGACTAATTTATTTTAGGCAAAAAAATATAATTAAGTCCCTCAACTTCGGCTGTTTTAAGGATTAAATCTCTTATCATTTATTTTTTCATATTGAGCCCCTTGATCATTGATTCTGTTATGGATTAGACCCTTATTTAACTTTTTCGTCGAGTTTGAACTGCATACATCGTTAAGGAGATTCGGCTTGTTAACATGGACAAATAAAAATAAGAATTCATTAACTAGGAGAGATAAAAATAAAAAATTAAAATGAAATTATAGAAATTAATTTCTAGTATATTCTTCCAAACTCGATTTTCTCCTTTCCCATTTTGTGAGTTTCAATATTAGAATCACCAAAGCGATATTCTCAACTCCTAAATTTGACAGAAATGTCAAATAAGGGTCAAATCCATAACAAAATCAATGATCAATGACTCAATATGGAAAAATAATTGATCAAGGGCCTGATCCTTAAAATAGGTAAAGTTCAGGGGCTTAATTATACTTTTTGCTTTTATTTTATTGAAGAAAGTAACTTATGATGGTATTTTATAAATTTATGATGGTACAATCTTGATCACATGTATCTTAATGAGCATGTAGAATTTGCTCATTCACCGTTAGATTTAGGTTTATAAGAATCTTAAGGTAGAGATTCAAAGTATCCTGAGACTTAGATTTAATAAATCTATATTTAACGGTGAATGAGCAAATTCACTTGCTCATTAAAGTGCATGTGAAAATTTTTGTATATGGTATTTTATAAAATTTTAAAAAAATTTATGTAGAAGAGGTCTACAAAATCTTTTAATGCATAACTAAAGATATGCAAGTTGTTTTGTCCAAAAAAAAAATATTTAGCATGATATCCTTGTCATTGAATGATAACTAAAGATATGCAAGTTGTTCTATGTAGAGAGAAAAAAAAATGTTTTAGATTATATTTTTTTCATTATTATTGGACAGAAAAGAAGTCATGATCTGTCTTTATTTATTAAAATATATATGTTTTTTTGGTGTATCACGTGTATATATTAATTATGATGTAGACTGAAATCGACTGAGAGTTTTAATCGTACACTCACAAAGAATGCAATCTTTTCAAGCTAAACTTGAAGGTTGAATAAACCCAAGCAAGAATGAACCTTGAGCTCCAATGGAGGCTTTGAGATAAATTTCATAAAAGTTTCTCAATATTACAAAGAAAGAGGTTTATATACTCTTTCCAAATAAAGGGGAAAGACCAAAAACCCTCAGGTAGGGTTTTAGCATAACCTAAAGGAAAAGGGCAAACTTGGAAGGAAATTGGAAAGTAGTGTTAGGGACATAACATAAGAGGGGCAAAACAGTAAAGTGAAACAAATAGAGATGGTCCCCCCAATCTTAAGAACTTGGAGAAGAAGTATCCTTCAGGCAGGACACGCCCCGTGTGGACCTTGGTACGCCCCGCGTGACTTAGCTCCTGAACTTGGAGAGTCTTCGAGGAGGACTTTACGCGCGGCGTTCCTGGAGTCACGCTCCGCGTACTGGAGCCTCTGATCTTGGTGACTCTTGTCGATGGGCTTCACACGTGGCGTCCTTGGGACTACGCCCCGTGTAGTTGACCTCCTGGACTGGTTTCTTCTCGACTGCCCAATCCACGCCCCGCGCGTTTAGAGGCACGCCCCGCGTTCCTGAGCTTCTGGACAATTCTTCGAAAACGGGATCCTTCACGCCCCGCGCCTTGGTGAGCACGCCCCGCGTGCTTGGCTGGTTACCCCGGCTCTCGTTGTTCTCGTCTCTTGGCTCCGAGCTCGGGCTTAGGGAAGGGATGCCCCCATCATTCTCCCCTTCTTTGAAAGAGTCGGACTCCGCCTCCGATGCCTTGGTTGGCAACGTTCCCTCCGGTTTCCACAAGCTAAGGTATTGCACATTAAAAGAAGAAGACATCTTCCCAAGCCAATTAAGAAGGGTTAGTTGGTAGGCATTGGCATTAATATTTTTGGTGATCCGGTAGGGGCCATACTTCCTCGGCCTCAATTTGTTGCTAGTAGCATGCATGAGTCGCTCTTTTCCCAAGTACACCATCACCTCATCCCCCACCTCAAACTGCACATCTCTCCGATGCTCGTCAACCTTGGCTTTGGTCTTACTATTTTTCCCTTCAATGCTATGTCGAACTTCTTGGTGCATTTGATGGTAGTCATTGGCCAAATTGTGTGCCGCTACACTCTTCTTCTCCCCCTTCGGAAACTCGCCCAAATCAAGCGAATGGTTCGGTGCTTTGGTGTACATAACCTCGAAAGGTGACTTTCCGGTGGTGGAACTCACGGTGGAGTTGTAGGCAAAATCGGCTTGGGTAAGCACATAATCCCACATCTTGGGTTTGTCCCGACATTTGCTTCTTAATAGATTTCCCAAAGTCCGATTTACCGCTTCATTTTGCACATCCGTTTGTGGGTGAGCCGTGGTACTAAACTTCAAAGTGGTCCCGAGGATAGCCCAAAGAGTCCGCCAAAAGTAGCTAACAAACTTGGTGTCCCTATCCGACACAATGAAAAAGGGGGATAATAATAAGATCTTAATCTCAAAGCAAAATAAGGGGATATGGCGAAACTGGTAGACGCTACGGACTTAATTGGATTGAGCCTTGGTATGGAAACTTACTAAGTGATAACTTTCAAATTCAGAGAAACCCAGGAATTAAAAATGGTAAATCCTGAGCCAAATCCTGTTTTTCGAAAACAAAAAACGTTTCATAAAGACAGAAAAAAAGGATAGGTGCAGAGACTCAATGGAAGCTGTTCTAAACTCAAAGGAATTGACGGGGGCCCGCACAAGCGGTGGAGCATGTGGTTTAATTCGATGCAAAGCGAAGAACCTTACCAGGGCTTGACATGTCGCGAATCCTCTTGAAAGAGAGGGGTGCCTTCGGGAACGCGGACATAGGTGGTGCATGGCTGTCGTCAGCTTGTGTCGTAAGGTGTTGGGTTAAGTCCCGCAACGAGCGCAACCCTCGTGTTTAGTTGCCACTGTTGAGTTTGGAACCCTGTGCAGACTGCCGGTGATAAGCCGGAGGAAGGTGAGGATGATGTCAAATCATCATGCCCCTTATGCCCTGGGCGACACACGTGCTACAATGGCCGAGAAAAGGGTCGTGATCCCGCGAGGGTGAGCTAACTCCAAAAACCCGTCCTCAGTTCGGATTGCAGGCTGCAACTCGCCTACATGAAGCCGGAATCGCTAGTAATCACCGGTCAGCCATACGGCGGTGAATTCATTCTCGGGCCTTGTACACACCGCCCATCACACTATGGGAGCTGGCCATGCCCGAAGTCGTTACCTTAACCGCAAGGAGGGGGGCCTATTTACCCTCTTTTGCAATCAGTTTCGCTACAGCACCTGCAGCTCTAGCTAATTGTCCACCCATTCCAAGTGTGATTTCTATATTATGTATGGCTGTGCCTAAGGGTACAGTGAAGCATATTGATAGCCGAAGCATTATTTTGTAGTTTCTTAAGGTCATCTTCTGACCACTCAGTTTCACTCTTGACAATTTTCTCATTGTCAACAGTTTTATAAGGCACATATAGGCCTTGAACTATTGCAAGCCATGCACTCATGTTTATGGCTTGAATAAAGTTCTTCATCCTATTCTTCCAGAATGTATAATTAGATCTAAACAATAGGGGAGGCCGACTAATTGATAATCCTTCAGGGAGTATCTGTGTTGTTTGGTTCCCTGGAAGGAAATGAGTGCTGTTCTCAGCCATTTATCGGGATCAGCTCAAGATAGTTATATCTTTGAGTAGTGAGCTATTTAGCTCTGATACCACTTGTTGGTCCCTTGTGATTAGTTCCAAAGGGGGGGTTAGGAACTAATGTAAATTTTTATCTTTAATTGCACTGACTTAATTTAATTCTTTGAGTTTCGCAACTCAGTTTTGGTCAGCGTGGCCGAGTGAGGCGTAAGACGGCTTTAGTCAGATATTGACTAGAGCTGTTTTACGTGTGAGTTGGAAAATGACACTTTTATAGTCAGCTTCCAACTCAACACTCTTATTTACTCAGTGTCAACTTGAGCAATTTATATACTGAGTAAATATAGCAAGCAACACATACAGATATATATTAAAGGAGAGTTAGAAATTACTCAGCAAGACTTATCCTGGTTCGGCCTCTTCGCCTACGTCCAGTCCCCAAAATCCCTCCGGGCTTTTTAAATCCAATACTGAGCTCTTTAAAGGTAGAGCACAAGCCGTTTACAAGGCAGTTGAATATGCAAGAGTACCGTCCTCTATTCGTCTACTCAACTCCACTAAGCGCTATAACCCAGCACTTAGATTTTCTCTACCACTGAGTACCAAACCGAGTACTCAGCACACTCTCTCAATACTTATGATTGATACAAGATTGTTCTCTTTCAGACAAAGAACACTTTAGATGATTACAAAGAAAATCACTCTAGCATTTACACAGGAATAGAAATTTGGTGTAAGATCTCTTTCTTGTATTGATGTGCTTTTGTATGTATGCTCTTATTCTCTTTTTGTTTTTACAATCGGCAAAGGATCCAAGAAGTATACTTGTCCTTTTATAGTTGTATTCTGAAGACTTGTTCATTTGAATTCTGGATTTGTCCGTTGAATCCAAACAGCTCCTTTTTGAGACAAGGCTCTGGTCAGCTTCAGATTTGTAGGCCAATCCTGTCGTCTGAATTCCGCAGGCGTCAGGTTTGTCTTCTTCTCGCAGGTTTCGTCTTTTTGTGCCAGTTTGTCTTTTAGCAAAAAAACAGTTGACCCATGCACCTTGAAATTGGCTTTTGCGTAATTCCAAGGTTTCTATATTGGTGCAGACAGTTGTCGGATCTTGTCTTTTAGCAAACGGATCATTCGCGCTGTCCTGAAGATCACTCAGCTTGTCTTTGATAGCTGTTGTCTTCGATTGTTGTTAATACAGATACTGAGTTCTCTTTTACTCAGCTTCCCTGGCCAGCTTCGTTCTGCAAGACACAGTTCTCAAGAAGACTTTTCTACTTTTGATACTGAGTTGCGTTCCACTCAGCTTCGTTGATTTGTTTGATCTTTAGGCTTCTATTCTGAAGATCTTCTATCACGCTGAGTTACACTCCACTTAGCTTGTGCTGTATTCTCATGCTGACTTCGTCCTGTCTTACTTTTTATTTCCATTTGTATTTATATTTATACTCAACATTGAACAAACATATTAGTACAAAGCACTTAAATTTAATTGTTCCTTAATCATGGATTAACTTAAATAATTTTGTCAAATCAAAATCATGTGGAAAGATGTTTCAACAGAAGCCTCTACCCTTCTTCAAACACTCAGTCATAGGAGCCACAATAGCGCTGAAATTCCGGATGAACCGTCTATAGAAAGTAGCCAACCCATGGAAGCTTCTAATATCCCCAATGGTCTTCAGAGTCGGCCACTCCCGAATAGCTCTAAGTTTCTCTTTATCAACCCGGATTCCATTCCCACTGACCACATACCCGAGGAACACCAAACTCTCCATCACAAAGTCACACTTCTTAGTATTGGCAAAGAGTTGGTTCTCCCGGAGTAAGGCTAATACGGTCCTCAAGTGCTCCACATGCTCTTCCAACGTCTTACTATGGATGAGAATATCATCGAAGTAAACCACTACAAACTTCCCAATCACCGGACACAAGACTTGGTTCATCAACCTCATGAAAGTGCTCGGTGCATTGGTCATCCCGAATGGCATCATTAGCCACTCATACAATCCATCACGTGTCTTAAACACCGTCTTCCACTCATCTCCCGCCTTGATCTGAATTTGGTGGTACCCACTCCTCAAATCAATCTTCAAAAAGACCTTGGACCCACTCAATTGGTCTAGCATGTCATCAAGTCGGGGAATCCGAAACTTGTACCGAATGGTGATCTTGTTGATGGCTCGGCTATTGATGGGTGTCGAATCCACCAGATAAATAATTGTTACAAACTGACTACTGGTTTGTAGAAATGGTAAGTAAAGATCGTACCCTAAGTATTAATACCGATTGATTACGTATTATGACTAAATCTAATAAATGTAAATTGTGGGGGGGGGGGGGAGATTGTTTGGTAGTTATCTTGGAATGAATTTTGTAAAATTGAATTGAAATTAAATCCTGTTACTATTATATGAGAGAGTACCGATCAAGGGATATCCGCAGGCATAACAATTATTTCCTGTTGATCACTGAAAGTGGGAAAATATCATAATTAACATGATCTGGATTGGTTATAATCGCTACCTACCCTTTTCGACGGTGTACTAGATTTCACCATCACTACATAGACCGTTTGACTTTCCTCGCACTCGTTGATAAACGCCTTGTGAGTTGGACAAACGATCAAAGTAGATTTCTCCTTAGCTTTGGACTCCCCTACAAGAGGTGTGAGCACATAACGAACCCCATCTTTCACAAACCGATAGGTGTTCTTTCTTCCGGCATGGGTAGTATCCCTATCAAATTGCCACGGACGTCCCAACAATAAGTGGCAAGCATCCATCTCCACAATGTCACAATAAACCTCATCCCGGTTCTTGTTGGGGTTTAGTGTCCTATAGACAATTGTTCTAAGATATGAACTAAATATAAATGAAGTGTTCTTTATATCATTTTTTTTAATAAGATATGGTTTCATAACTATATAAAGGCAACCTCTTTTAAGAACTAAATAAGTCTAATAAAAGGAAATCCATAAGTTTGTTTAAAGTGATTATAAAGTGTTCATACAAGTATGAAGTGAGACGAAACTTTATAATAAACTAATAAACTTAAAACCACCCCAAGTCAAGTAATATGTTTAGAAATAGGATTGACATATCACTGCTGAGACTTGCATGTAACAATGTCTTCTGTCGAGACAGAGAGCTGATCTCACAAGCTTCAGATATGCAGATATCTGGACAATTGCATGGATCCGATGAAAGGGAGTTCATTAGGATTGGGGACCCGACTTGAGATAACAGGATGGGTAGATTTATCCTTGTCACCTGTTCATCTCATTGGTATTAATAGGTATAAGTAATCCTAAGACTCAAAGGAATGTTAATTAGTGATTCTGGATTATGGAATGTGATGCTTTGATCCTGTTGTAACATGATCCATAACAGAGATGACTCTGGAGTGTGAACGACAGACGTTGGGTATCACAGGAAGTAATTGCAGGATAGTTATACATTGGATTGAGCATTTGTCACTCCCGATAAATGGGAGATATGTCCAAGGATCGCTTGTGGAAGACATTACTCTAAATCCTTGCAAGGTGATAGTTTAAGACTTGAAATGTGGATTTCACTTAACCTATCTAATTGGAGTCAACTCGGCCTGTACAAATAAAACGAACGTCTCGCTATATGTTACTTGACATTATCCATAGTCATAAGATTCAGTTCAAGGATGTAGTTGATGAAGGATCGAAGTATACTGTAACTAATACGGAAAGGTCAACGACAGAATCAACTTGTCTTCTTATAGCTCTGGGGGAATGTTTCGGATCTTCCAATCACATTTCGCGTACTCATTCTGTTATGCAAAGATTAAATATAATTCTGAGAAAATTAATTTAATAGTTGCATACGGCTAGAAGCAATAAGAACCTAATGGGTCACACATAAGACTTGGAGCCCAAAAGAGAAACAGATGTTAATTAATTGATGGAAGCCCAACTGAGTCCACTAATGTCTAGTACATAGGGGGGCGATTTATGTATGTAAAATACATAAATAAATTAATCTGATTTTAAACAATTCTAATTAGATTATGATTGTGAATTAAATTAATTAAAGGATAAATAAGTTAGGAGGTTTAATGAGATTAAATTGCTTCTATTATTATCCTATCAATAAGTTATTATTATTATTATCTTTATATTTAGATATAATTATAGATAATAACTAATAAGAATTTTATTCCGAATTAAATTCTTATTTCAGTAACCTAATTCTATCTAACTAGGGTTTAGATACAAGAGACTATATATACCCCCATTATAGTAGATTTATTAGAGGCAATCTACTTTGGTTGCTTTCATACGGTTGAGTTCTAATCATATTTTGAATTGTGTTTTTGTCTTGTGCTCGGGAACTCAGAGTAAGAGTTGTGGGCACTACGATTGCAACGGTAGATAGTTCATCGAAAGGTATTTCCTTCTATCACTCTTTATATGAAATAACGATTAACGGATCTTGGGTTAATGGAAAAAGGTTAAAATTTTTATATTTCCGCTGCCAAACGATAGCCTATTTTCCTTCAGTACTCTCCTGTCTTAAGAGGTACCCTACACCTTTGAGTGACCTTCATCTCTCCTATGTTCTTGATCCACCCCACACTATACGGACTAGGATACGCTTCAATCACCAACCCAAACCTCTTAGCCGTAGTGTCGCTAATGATGTTCTCTTGGCTGCCACTATCGATGATCATATTGCATTTCACCCCTTCCACTAGACATCGGGTTCGGAACAATTGATGCCTTTGGTCCGTTTCCACTCTACTCGAGATCAAGAGTCTTCTCACAATATGTATGGCTTGCCCACCATCATACTCCCCTTCATAATCATCATCAATCGGGTCACAGCAAACATCCCCTTCATCATCGTACTCCTCATCATCTTCATACCGCTCAACCATGTTGGCACTTCTTCTCTTGGGACACTCATTAAAACGGTGACCCGACTCATTGCATCGGAAACATTTGAATGGAGCCGTTCTCACATAGGGGTTGTTCCCCTAGGGGGTTGTGTCGCCTTAAAAGGCCTCACATCCCCACTAGGTGCCTTTCCCGCACTTGGCGCCTTAGAATCGCTTGAACTTGCAATTCCCTTGCCCTTATCAATCCCCTTGGGAGTTCCTCTCCCTCCATAAGTACCTTCAACCCCGGCTTTCCTATAGCCCTCACGTCCCCTCACA
Organism: Euphorbia lathyris; assembly: GCF_963576675.1. Lineage (NCBI taxonomy): Eukaryota > Viridiplantae > Streptophyta > Magnoliopsida > Malpighiales > Euphorbiaceae > Euphorbia > Euphorbia lathyris. The sequence goes on from NC_088913.1 coordinate 13,126,175, forward strand.
CTCAACTGTGACTCGGCCTTCAAGGCTAAATTGCGGGCGTCTTGCACCCGAATCACCATTTGCATTCCGATCCGGTCTTGGATGTTGTACCTCAATCCTTCAAGATACCTTGAAGTCTTTTGGCTTTCGATTTCCGACAAGTTAGCCCTTGCTGAAAGCCGCAAGAACTCCGAAGTGTACTCGTGCACACTCCTTGCACCTTGAGAGCAATTCCGATAAGAACTGTAAATGTATTGCTCGTAGTCGGGTGGTAGAAACCTCTCCCTTAACATCGACTTCATTCTAAGCCAAGATCTAATCGGCTCCCTTCCTCCTCTTCTTCTCCCTTCTTTCATGTTATCCCACCAAACCAAAGCTCCTCCTTTCAACCGATAAGCCACTAAACGGACTTTCCGATCCTCCGGTATTCCTGCATAATCAAAGAACCGTTCCACCGCTAGCAACCAATCAAGAAAACCCTTTATGTCGAGTTCTCCCCCAAACGTCGGTAAGTCCACTTTTAATTTGAAGGCATCATCCCTCTCAAAGTTTCCCCCATAGGCCATTCTCAAATTCGGCTCGCCTCTATATCCGCCTCTTTCATTACCTCGACCCCCATACGGGTCATTCAAACCAAAATTCTCCCTCTCATAACCACCTACAACATTATCATGCACAATATCCATATTCCTGGCACGCACATGCGCGGGACCAACAATATCATTCACATGCATATTATCCCTATGCCTATCATTCAAAACATGATCCATTCTAATCCCCATATTCCTAGCAATCCTAGGCATCTCAAAATCATCAAATAGATCTCCATCGCTATCACTATCAACATTCCTAATGTTCACGGGATTAGTTTGTCTTACCTCTTGAACCTGAGGGTCCATTGGTTGTGGTGCATGATTTCTTCTAGGGGGTGGTGTTGGTTGTCGTTCGAGTTGGGGGCGGATTTGCTCCTCGTGTCGTTGGTGAGGTTCTCCGGTGAGGAGGGCTTGAGTGTTTCGACCCTCAAGCTTTAGCCCTTCAATGGCAAGAAGGATATCTTGGGTACTCGTGGCATATTTCTCCTCCAACGCCCTTAGAGATTCCATTAGATGCTTCACATTGCCATCTAGCGCATCAACTCGTTGCTCTATGGATCCAGTGGCTTCGTTTGTGATACGTGGTTGAACCATTTCCGAGAAAAAGTCTCCGGGAAGGAAAACGACTCGGCTCTGATACCAACTGATGTAGATTGAAATCGACTGAGAGTTTTAATCGTAAACTCACAAAGAATGCAATCTTTTCAAGCTAAACTTGAAGGTTGAATAAACCCAAGCAAGGATGAACCTTGAGCTCCAATGGAGGCTTTGAGATAAATTTCATAAAAGTTTCTCAATATTACAAAGAAAGAGGTTTATATACTCTTTCCAAATATACGGGAAAGACCAAAAACCCTTAGGTAGGGTTTTAGCATAACCTAAAGGAAAAGGGCAAACTAGGAAGGAAATTGGAAAGTAGTGTTAGGGACATAACATAAGAGGGGCAAAACAGTAAAGTGAAACAAATAGAGATGGTCCCCCCCAATATTAAGAACTTGGAGAAGAAGTATCCTTTAGGCAGGAAACGCCCCGCGTGGACCTTGGTACGCCCCGCGTGACTTAGCTCCTGAACTTGGAGAGTCTTCGAGGAGGACTTTACGCGTGGCGTTCCTGGAGTCACGCTCCGCGTACTGGAGCCTTTGATCTTGGTGACTCTTGTTGATGGGCTTCACACGTGGCGTCCTTGGGACTACGCCCCGTGTAGTTGACCTCCTGGACTGGTTTCTTCTCGGCTGCCCAATCCACGCCCCGCGCGTTTAGAGGCACGCCCCGCGTTCCTGAGCTTCTGGACAATTCTTCGGAAACGGGATCCTTCACGCCCCGTGCCTTGGTGAGCACGTCCCGCGTGCTTGGCTGGTTACCCCGGCTCTCGTTGTTCTCGTCTTTTGGCTCCGGGCTCGGGCTTAGGGAAGGGATGCCCTCATCAAATTATATAGGTTTTCAAAACAAAATCCCAAGTTTTCTTATAAAATACTCCCTCACATATTTTTATTTTCATAATACATGTCATTTTGATATGATTAATAAATATTAAGTCATTTTTTTATATTTTTTTGTAGTCGTTTTTGTCCCATTATAGATTTTGTTTAAAAAATTTACTTTTTATATATCTTGTTGTTGTACTTGTTCTTTCTATATTTAATGAAGACGTAGACATTTTCATAAAAAAAAATAAAAAAAATATTAAGTCACTTTTTTTCTCCTATAAAATATGGGTTTGTAGAGATCAATTAAAATAATCGACTTACTATAAAATAAATAAATAGTCGAATTAATAAATAAAATGTAGCAAAGTCTTTTTTTCTAATATTCTTAATGTCTATACAATTTTTAGAAAGACATGTTATATGAAACGGATTGAGTATTTTATTATTAATTAATAAGATTGTCATGTACTTCAAAATATTATATATATAAATTACAAAATATAATTAAATTTAAAAAATAATCAACAAAATACGAAAATTTTATAAAATTAATATTTCACGAAAAATAATTTTCCCTGAAAATAATTTTGCTGAAAATTTATTTATGAAAAAGTTAAATATTTTATTGTTTGGTGTAATATGAAAATGAGTATAAAAAATAAAGATATTTTTCTTGTTTGTGTTTTGATTAATCTCCAAATATACGACGTGTAAATTTAACTTTAAGAAACGTAAACTTTTTGTTCTGGGCCACACGACGTGTGGTTTGTTGACATGTCATTTGGACTCTTCACACGACGTGTAAACTCTTTTCCTTTCGGTAATAATATTATAAAGGTAAGAATAACGTTAAAAAAGAAATGAGTTTTATTGAAATAAAAAAAGATAATTTTGTCAACATCAAATAAATACAAACAATTGTTCATAAACTTAATCAAACACCATATTTCTTCTAATGCAGAGTGAAACGCTAAACGTTATTCAGAAAGCAAACAACTCCTCTGCCCTCCAAACTAGGGGTGCACGGGGTCGGTTAACCAGTCCATTAAGGTTAATTCAGTCGGTTAACCATTTTATCAGTTTTTTAAAAACACTAACCATATACTAGTCCAGTGAATTCGGTTAACCAATTATTTCGGTCGGTTAACCTTTTATTTCGGTTTCTAACCATTAGTAAATAAAAAATAATAATAATAAAACTTCTAATTTTTATTGTGAGTGGAACGACGGGTCAATGGCGAGTTGAAGAGATTAACGAGGGAGAGAGAGAGATGTGTGTGCATTATGTACGTGTGGACTATGGATTGGACACTACATTTTTTCCTTGCAGCAACGCTTCAAGATCAAAATTCTTATCCTCCGTGCTTTACCAATTAAGCCCGATCCATGTATATTAATTTCACTAATTATCTACTTTGTGACAAATTTGATAGTACACGACATTTGGGATAAAATATTCCATCATTGAGACTTAGTCATCGGAAATAATTAGTGTTTCTTATTAAATTTTTACTATTGATCCCTGTATTTATTTTAAGTGGGATACTGTATAATTATATATATAAATATAAATATAAACAAATATATTTTTATGTATTTAATTGAATTCAGTCGGTTTCGGTTAACCGTGGTTTTTTGAATATGAAAACCGTAACTGTAACCATTAACCACTATTTTTAAAATTAAAAACCGTACAATTGTCCATCAGTTTTGGTTAACCTTATTTTCAGTTTGGTTTTTCGGTTTTACGGATTTTTGTATGCACCCCTACACCAAACAACATTAACCCATCATGCATCCCAATTAAAAATGCAGGTCTTTTTATTTCTAATTAGATTTTTTTTATACTTCAAACTAAATGGCAATACATATTCTAATTAAATAAAAATAAATGAGTAAATAATTTATTATTCTCTATATTTTTTAATGCACTGTTTAGTCATCGTATTTTAATAATATATTATAAAGTCTTTAATTTTTATTCTATTTAACAGTTTAGTCTTTATAAAGCGACTAAACTGTTTAATAATTTAAATATTTCAACCATAAAACTGGTGAATAGAAAAAAGTTAATGACCTTATTGTATTAAGAGGATTAAAGAACATCTTAAATAAAAATGTATATTTACCTAAAGTAAAAAAATGTATAAAGGTACTGAATTAAAATATAATAAGTACTAATCTTCAAATGATTTCTATTAAAAAAAATCCCCATCCAAGATTAAACAGAACTCCAATAATATGAGAAGTTATAAAAAGAAAAAACTACAGATTCATCATCTTCCTCCCTTTCCAAATCAACGTCTCATATGTTTCTGTTGATCTACTTATCTTTCTTCTTCCTCCTCCCACCCGGTTAGGTTTTGTGTTTTTTGTTTTTGTTATTTTATTTTTAATCAGTGTTCATATTTTTCGGATTTAGCAAGAGCGGAACCGATTTATTTTATACATGGATCAATAGATCTATGTGGTTGCAACAAAAGAAAGGACTCTGATCCGAATATTCGAAATGACCTAAATGATAAAGATCGGATTGCAGTTGCTCTTCTGCAGATTTGGATTTCCAAGATTCATATGTTTCATTGTTTTTTGTGTTTTTCTACCTTTTATGGTTTTTTCTTGTTTTTTGTAATCGTCTTCGTCCTTTTATGGATTTTATAAGGTTTTATTCCTTGTGGTTTTCTTATTGTATTTGGACTTTTTTTATCTAATGAATATTGAAGCATTTTCATAAAAAATAAGGCTTAATAGGCACCCAACCCCCTAAACTTGTAACTTTTTTTCACCTAGTCCCCTCAACTTAGGGGACAACCTCTCAACCCCCTCAACTCTCCAAAAACATCACATACAGCCCCTTACACCCCTATGTTCGGTCAAAATATTGACTCGCGTAGAAAACGTGCTTCACTGTTGACCACACCAATGCCACGTGTCATTTTTTATTAAATTTTTCCATTGACACCCCTGCTCGGCGAGCAAGCCCAATTGTGCTCGACGAGCAACTACCAGAGATGGATGTCGATTAGAATTCTTATGCCAGAATGAAAAATTTTAATAAAAAAAAATGACACGTGATATTGGTGTGGTCAACAGTCAAGCGCGTTTTCTACACGGGTCAATATTTTGACCGAACATAGAGGTGTAAGGGGCTGTATGTGATGTTTTTGGAGAGTTGAGGGGGTTGAGAGGTTGTCCCCTAAGTTGAGGGGGCCAGGTGAAAAAAGTTACAAGTTTAGGGGGCTGGGTGCCTATTAAGCTCAAAAATAAATAAATAAAAACATTTACAATATCGCTTCACCATTGCTTGTAAGTTGAAATAATGATTTGATCAAAGACTAGTAATTAAAATATATATTATTGAGTAAATTAAGAATGTCAAATATATATATCAAATTCAACTTGAAGCGTATACATAAGAGTGAAGAGGATTCAATTCATAAGAAATTCATTAATCAATTTAAAATTCTATCTAGTGGCAGTTAAATTTAACTAATTTATTTGACGGTTACTATCAAGAATGAAGAAATTATTATTGTATTAATTTTTCTTCTGTAGTGACGGTTTTAGTCGCCATTACTGTATTTACCGACGGTTTTCAGAACCGTCCCAAAACCTCCTATCCGTACAACAAGCGTTGCTATTTCTAGTGACGGTTTTCACAGGGCATCGGTATAAGTTTCCTCAAGCCCATGTGGAACAATGCCAGTATTATAATTTATAAGTAGGGGTTTAAATGACCTGAGCCGTTCATGAACGGCTTGGTGGTCGGCTCGACTCGACTCTATTTGTAAACGAACCGCTTTTGAGCACGATTTACTGGCTCGGTTCGTAAACAAGTCAAGCTTGAGCAGGTCAGAGATCGGCTCGGAAGCTCCCGTGCATGCTTGATTAGAACATTTATGAACAGATTTTAGTTTTGTAGAAAACTATATAGTTTTGTGTTAGTTCACAAATATCTAAACTTGATATTATTTCATTTGTTATTAGATGAGTTCGTTCACAAACATAATAAATGAGTAATATAGAACTATCTGTAATCATTTTATTTATTTATTCACGAACTTTGCTTGTGAGCTTGTTTATGTACACAATTAAAGAGCTTTTTGCGAACAAACTTCATAAATATAATTAACGATTTACTCACAAACAATTCATGATTAGATAATTTTCTTAATGAACCAAGTTCAAAGAGGATTTTGAGTTCGAAAAAAACTTGAAGTTTGGCTCGAGCTCGTTTATTTTCTAATGAGCTGAGCCGGTCTTGAGCAAGCCAAACTCGGCTCGCACTCGAGCTCGTTATTTATATTGCGAGCCGAGCTTGACCAAACTAAAGCTCGACTTGATTACTATTTATAAGGCTTTTAAAGCCCTCGTCTTTTGTAGTGGCATCAAGCACTTTATAAAAGTGTTACTAAAAAATGTTGGTATAAGCCAATTTTTTTATAGTGAATGCTTCATAAGCTTCGGTTTCATGTTCCTACACATGTACATCTCTGGTGTGATAATATAGGAGCTATTTATTTAACATTTAATCTCGTACCTCACCCGCACAAAACTCATTGAGTTTGACTATCACTCTTTGTCAAGAAACAGGTTGCATAAGGGTTTCTATCTACTCGATTCACTCCCATTGAGAAGAACCGACTCGGTTGAAAATACGGATGTGGTGGAATACGGAAAATTTTATATAATTAATTATATATATATATATTATATATATAAATATATAAAAAAACTTGATAAATCACAAATTACTTATGATAGCTTGTGAAAAAATCCTTGATCGGAGCACTTCCCTGTGAGGCGCCGTTGGGATCGGCCGGGGACACTCCGATGCCAAAGTCAGTAATATTTCTGACAATAAACTGTAAGCACAAAAGTAGAGAATCAGTAAGTGTACCTTTGATCCTAGGAAGCTTGGGTATTTATATAGGTTTCTTTAACCCTCAGCGTTAATGGGGAAGCAGGTGAAGACTCATGTCATTACTTATCTTTTAATTGCTATCAATTCTCCATTAATCCCAGCATTTATCGTTGAAAACCTCAGAGTTGGGGTATTCGAACAGTCAAGTCTTTATTCCCCTTTAATGGCTATTAATTGCCATTTAATTGTATTTATTCCCATTCATGGATGGTAATAAAGGCGCATTTTGGTATTCTTATATCCGTCAAAGCGTATATACGCTTTCCTTGAGAACAATGGTGGGTCTCCATTACTCGCTCTCATCAGGCGTATCTTGTTATGGCGTGTCTCGTCCTGGTCCACGTGGCGTGGCATAATGCTAGAGACTCCTTCCTTTTCTTCATTGTTTGCATATTCACCCCTGTATTAATCATACATTAATTATCATTAATTCCACATTAATCATGCATAAATATCTCTTTTAGAATGAATAATGGTTTGCCATTATTTCTATTAATTTTTCTTTATTCCAGATTCTAGAATAATTTGGGTTGTTATCAACTTATAAACCATAAAAACACATCCATAATAAGATAACTCATTAAATCGCAAGGAGCTAGGTGTAGGATGAAATCGCAGACAACAACAAGAGCAGAGGAGAGAAAGACTCGCAAGGAGCTAGGTGCGGGATGAAATCGCAGACAACAACAAGAGCAGGAGAATCGCAAAAGAATCCCAGGAGAATCATTAAAAAAATAGCAGGAGAAGAAAGAAACCCTAAAAGCTTAGAATCACAATAACATCAAGTGAGAATTAGATGCATTTTAGGTTTTTTTGTCAAATTTTCTAATTGAAACATATCTTTTAGAAGGAATAATGGTTTGTCATTATTTCTATTAATTTTTCCTTATTCCTGATTCTAAAATAATTTGGGTTGTTATCAACTTATAAACCATAAAAACACATCCATAATAAGATATCTCATTAAATCGCAAGGAGCCAGGTGCAGGATGAAATCGCAGACAACAACAAGAGCAGAGGAGAGAAAGACTCGCAAGGAGCTAGGTGCGGGATGAAATCGCAGACAACGACAAGAGCAGGAGAATCGCAAAAGAAACCCAAGAGAATCGTAAAAAAAATAGCAGGAGAAGAAAGAAACCCTAAAAGCTTAGAATCACAATAACAGCAGGTGAGAATTAGATGCATTTTAGGTTTTTTTTTTTGGTCAAATTTTCTAATTGAACCATATCTTTTAGAAGGAATAATGGTTTGCCATTATTTCTATTAATTTTCCCTTATTCCAGATTCTAGAATAATTTGGGTTGTTATCAACTTATAAACCATAAAAACACATCCATAATAAGATAACTCATTAAATGGCAAGGAGCTAGGTGCATGATGAAATCGCAGACAACAACAAGAGCAAAGGAGAGAAAGACTCGAAAGGAGCTAGGTGCGGGATGAAATCGCAGACAACGACAAGAGCAGGAGAAGAATTGCAAAAGAATCCCAGGAGAATCGTAAAAAAAAATAGCAGGAGAAGAAAGAAACCCTAAAAGTTTATAATCGCGATAATAGCAGGTGAGAGTTAGATGTATTTTAGGTTTTTTTAGTCAAATTTTCTAATTGAACCGTATGTTTTTAAAAAAAAATTAAAAAAACCCTAAACTTTTATATTTTTTCACCATTAGCCGTGTCCTGTCATGCCACTGCCGAGTCACCGTCGAGTGCCATGTGACTGTCGAGTCCTGCCGTGTCCCCGGCGAGTCCGACATGTCAGGGCGACCCCGGGGGAAGAATCCTTGCTTCATAGAGTATATATATCTTAATCAATCCGCTTTGGAGTGCTAATTTTTTTATTCTCTATCCTCGGTTGAAATTGTGCCCTTGACATGATAATATTTGAGAATTGATAATCCTATTGTGCTAATATCGTGTAGATATATTTAATTAGGAATATCTACAAAAAAAAAAATTAATAAACAATAATCATTAATCATTCTTTGACTTTTTTTAATTAATATATAATGTCAAGTAGTAACCAATGAATCTATAAAATGTAAAGCAAATATTCAGGCTAAAACACATTTTTCTCTAATCTTAATTTAATTAAATTCCAAATTCAAAATGGAATTAAGAAGAAATTCAGAAGATGGACATGTTGCAGTTTTCCCATTCCCATTCACAAGTCATCCATTAGTTATGTTTGATCTTGTACTCAACTTAGCTTCTGCAACTCCAAATCTTCACTTTTCTTTCTTCAATACTACCAAATGCAACAAATCTCTCTTATCCAAGAAAAATCTTCATATCCCTCCCAACATCTTGTTTTATAACCTCGATGATGGTTCGGGATCGGAAGGTTCTGGTCTATTTCAGGTAAGGCGTTGTTGTCAATTTCTGACGTAAGAGACAATTCGTTTGATACAATTATCTTTTCTTATCATTTATGTCATATAGATCTCGAAGAGTCCGTAGTTAATTTTGTTATTTACAGAATTATACAAATTCGTTAATACTGAACGAATCAGTGACAGAAATATCCGTCACTGAGATCTGCCAGTTTTTATATATGGTTTGGTACTGTGACCTGATACTTAGGGTCTGTTTGTTTCAATTGTTCCTGCTTGCTTTTGATGTTGCTGATTGGTAGTAGACATTAGTTGTTTTTTCTGCAAAAAGCAGCTGTTTTGGAATTTTACCAAACACTTTCTATCTCCTGTTTGGTATAGAAACGCAAAAGCAGTTCCGAAAAATGGAAACACACGGGCATTTAGAGTATCATTGCATACCTAAACTTGACGGTTTTAGACCTGTGAAACACTTATTTATTGATTTGGTAAAGTTTAAAGTTGATACGGCATTATTGAGTCAACTTTTCACCAAAACATATTTATCATGTCAGTAAATAAATCTCAAAATGGTCACTCAACATCAATTTATATCAATAAAATCATTCAATTTTGAGTTTTGTCTCAGTTAGATCACTCTGACCATTTTAGTGATTAAAAAGCGTCATAATGATAATATAGGTAACACGTCAGCATGAATCAACTTAGATCTCTCACCGAAGTGACACATGACATCTACGTACTATGCGCCACATGGCTATCACGTGTTGGTTATTTAGTTTTTTTTCATGAAAATAACTGACACGTGGCTGTCACGTTTCGTTTCGGTCAGAGATCTGAGTTGTCTCATGTTGACGTAATTCAATGCCTTTTGACCACTGAAATCGGCGTAGTGACCTAATTGAGATAAAACTCAAAGTTGAGTGATTTTAAATTGGAGTTGAGTGTCACGGGTAAAACCATTGGTTACTGAATTTATATGGTTATCTCAAAATGGAAAATCAGTCAACTTTGAGTTTTGTCTCGGTTAGGTCATTCGGACCATTTCAATAATTAAAAAGCATCTGAATGATGATATAAGTGACTCATCAGCATGAATCAACTCAGATCTCTGAACGAAACGATACATGACATCCATGTATGCGTCACCTGGCTATCACGTGTCGGTTTTTTTAGTTTTTTCCATAAAAATAACACCTAAAAAGGCTAATTTTAGGTGTAGAATTATGCATTAAGCTTACATGAAATATATAGATCACATATATAATTATAACATTATAACCCGTTTTGACACGCCTAATTTCAGGAAATGCATAGCCTCGCGAAAGCCGTGCCCGAGAACTTCAAGCGCGGTATCGATGCAACGGAGACTCAGACCGGGCGGAAAATCACTTGCTTCTTGACAGATGCTATGTTTTGTTATCATATTAGCAGCATGGCTGAAGAGAGAAAAGTTAGTTGGATAGCATTATGGGTACCTGCCCCTTATGCCCTTCCTGCTTTCCTGAATCTAGATTACATTCAACACCTTTATCAAACTTCGGATCAGCCCGAAAACTTGATCCTCGAAATAATTCCCGGGTTGTCTCCTATAAACTATTTGGACTTACCCGTCAGAGAATTCATCGAAAGGCCACCTTCCGCAAGCGTGTCCCCGACGAACACACTATTCGTGTCTATGATACGAAACATACACCGAGCATCGTATATTATCATGAATTCCTTTCAGGAACTTAATCCTGACACCCTTACTGAACATGTCAAGTCGAAGTTTCAGAATGTGTTCTTCCTCGGAAACTTGTCAGAGGTTCCGTTATCATCGAATGACGACACCACAGGATGCCTGTCTTGGCTTGACAGGCAGAAAGCCGAATCCGTGGTGTATATAAGCACAGGAACAGCAATCGGATGGCCTCCTGAGCAATGCTCAGCTTTATCAGAAGCTCTTGACGCTTTTGATGTTCCGTTTCTTTGGACATTAAAAGACGAATTGAAGAATCGTCTGCCTTCAGGATTCCTCGACAGGGCGAAAGGAAAGGTCGTTCCGTGGGCGCCTCAGAGTCAGGTACTGAAACATCCTTCGATCGGTGTGTATGTGACGCATTGTGGATACAATTCGGTCCTGGAAAGTGTTGCGGGTAGGGTTCCGATGATTTGTAGTTCGGTTTGGACGGATAATCACATGACGGCGAAGATGATCGAGGAGGTGTGGGAGATTGGGGTGAGAATTGAAGGTAGGAAAATCACAAAGGAAGGAATGATAAAGTGCTTGGAGACCATTTTTAAAGATGGAAAAGGAAAGAAAATTAGGGAAAATGTTAAGAACTTGAAACAAGTTTTACTCAAGGCAGCTGGTCCAGATGGTGTTGCTGCTCAGGATTTTGAAAATTTGGTGCATAAAATTTCTGAAGAATAGTTTTAAAAGATAAAATGTAAATGAATAAATGATTGATGTAAGAATAATTGGCCTCCAAATTCTGAAAGGTGGCTGCAAGTATTGTTTTCAATATATGTAGAGAATTTTTTTTCGATGAAATTTGTTGGTTAGGAAAAATGTAATGACGGTCATTCTTGTTAGAGATTAATATAAAAATTGTCCTTGGTCTTAACTATCAGCTTAAACTTTTAGTTCAACCGGTTCGATAATATGATATCAAAGCTTCTTAGAACAAATAGTCGACGGTTCGAACCCTGACGTCTAAAATGGTGTAATTTTACCCCTAACGTCTAAAATGGTGCAATTTTACCCCTAATATTGGAAGCCAAGAGTAATTTTACCCCCTAATGTTGATAAACTGGGTCAATTTGAGAAATAATTCATCAAACTGTCTTCTCGGTCATGAATCTTGTCATCTACACTTCACACGTGCGTTATTTTATCAGTAACAAATCACAAACATATGTTGGGATGTGAAAAAAATAAAAAAAAAATATTAAAAATATACTGTCTTTTGTACGAATTAGACAAAAAAAAAATCAAAAAATTCACCGAATTTACAAATATTAATTTCCAATTTTATTATTAAATTACAAAAAACATTATATCTTTTTTTAGAACAAATTGATATGCAATTGGTGCAAAATAAAGAAAAAAATGACTGTATTTTATAATAGTGTCTGAAATTGATCCAATTTATCAACGTTAGGGGTAAAATTGCACCATTTTAGACATTAGGGGTAAAATTGCTCCTGACCCAAAACGTTAGGGGTATTTTTGCACCTTAACCCATATAAAAACTATTTGACCAGAAGAAAAACATCTAATCCTTGTAAATGGTAAAAATTATACATTTCTCGGAAAAGATTGATGTTAATAGCACTAAATGCTAAGATAAAAGATAATTTTATGATTAAAGATATTTAACCTGGTTATATTGATTTTGTTCGGCTAGATCACTTGGTCCAAATTGAATTCGTGAAAAAAGTCTTAACGTTTTGTCTTCGAAGAGTTAAAGAAGTGTAAAATAGTGTTATTTATAAAGAAGGTCCTCAAATACTTAGGTGTGCCCCAAGGGGTGCCGCACTTTTATAAAAGAGTGATGACCTACATGATGCTAGACCACCACATGCGCCTGCGTGCTGTCGTCGTTCTTCCGTCAGGATTGGGTTGATGTAGTGTGGTCACTTCCATGTTTTCTCTCCCATCTTTTGATCCACTAGACTAGCTCTTTTTTCTTATATATATATAGATGTGTGATTTTTCTTTTTCAGTACACTGAAAAATACTTTCTGCTTCTGAAAATCGAAATCGAAACTGAGCAATTATTTGAGTGTATTATGACCAAGTTCGTATTGTGCAATACGAACTCGTATTTCTCATTGAGTAGGCTGTTTTATCTTAGAGGCGACAAGATTATTCCTGCTTGTACTTTGTGAAGGCACTTAAAGCTAATAACATAGACCTACACCAAGGAATATAATTCATTCCATTCAAAATTGTATTAACAAGAATTAAATGAGGATTGTCACCATTTCCAAAGTTTTGAGAGTTATTTGTACCTCGGAATGAACTTTCTCCATTGTGATTGTGATTTTTAGTTATGATTACGATTGTTGTTTGCGCCTCGTCTCTCAAATTCTTATCATCTTTGTCTTGCGTCTGTAATGCCTCGATATTCATCTTCATCTTCGTCATTGGAGAATGAATGATCTGGATCACCGAATTCAGTAATTTGTACCGTGATGTTTTGATACCATGAAAATCATTAATAAACTCTATAAAGCTTTGAGAGAATTTGGAGGAAAATGATTTCTATATATTCAACTAACAACAAAATATTGTATTTATAAAGTTATGACAAATATAGTGGCATGACATTTAGCCATTTACAATACATTTAGCCATTTACAATATTACCCTTCTAACAACTAAATTTCCTGACTCGGCAGGTAAAAACCTTAGGCATCATTATTCTTCGATACCTTTCCACGAAGAAAAACTTGATGACATCCGTACAAAGAGATATACCAAAAATACTCTAAATAAATGATAAACTAACCTAACATATTAATAGATCGATCAAACTTTATTTAATAAAAAAAAAAATCAAAACAAAGCCAATATGGGGTTTATCTTCCGAATTAAAGCCGGAAAAAAAATAAAACATTTCTTGACAAATAGGATTTCATTCCCTTTTCAAAAGATATTTTTAAGAAATTGCGATTCTTATACAAAAATTAAATGGATCGGATGAGATTGCATTAAAACTAAATGAATCTGATTACAGAAAGATGATCTGTCCGCTTAAACAAATTTTGAACACGGAAAATTATTAGAAGCACCCAATTCTCAATGTTACTTCTCTCATACATATTTTGTCATGTGTAACATGATTCACGCATATTATAAGAGCCTTCACTATTTTATTTATTAAGTAAGATCATAACATAGTGTCCAAAGCTGAATTTCTGTTCTCCAAGTGATATGGAACATCGGTTACTTAATATAAAAACTCTATTGTACACTTGTGGTTTTTATAAACACTAAATTGTTGGTCAATGTGATTCCTATATATGCAAAAGTAGTGGTTGTATTTAAAATAGGCCTAATGCTCCTCCAACCCCTTAATTTATCCAAATTGGTCATTTTACCCCTCTAACTCATCGAATGTCCTATTTACTTCTTTAACTCCATAAAAATGATATTTCTCACTCCTTTAATTTGTCCAAATTGGTCATTTTACCCCTCCCTAACTCATTGAATGTTATATTTACCTCCTTAACTCCATAAAAGTGGTATTATTCACCATTTATTATCTTATTTACCCTCTTAACTCCATAAAAGTGATATTTCTTACCCTTTCATAGTGGAAAATTAATAGGACTTATTCAAATGAGTTTGAACATATATTTTTTTTAATATCAACTTTTTATTTTGTTTTAATTTGATAATTATATTGATTCTCCATGTGTTTATTACAATAATATTATATTACAATAGTTAGATAATCAAAATTTAACTACTCAGAAAAGTTGAAAAGAGAAAGAATGAGTAAATGATACAAATAACAAAAACATTAATATAAACAAGTTAAAAACATTATATGTAGGGATAAGGTACCAAAACAGGTCTCTGGTTTTTGGGAAAGTATCAACTTAGGTTCCACGTACAAAATAGCACCAATACAAGTTTAATGTTTAAAAAATGTATCAATTTAGACCTCGATAATTAATAATTTTTATCTAACGAATCTTATAATTAATGATGATTAGATTTGGACAAGCTATAAAAAAATTTATTACTAATCATTCTTTGACTAAAATATAATAGCATTCCTACTACTAAAAGAAAGGTGTCCGCTATGGTTACTTCCTTTAAAAACAAAGTTGGATTACTTTGTTTCAATAACGAATAGTATTGCGACAAGGGTCAAATTAATTTAAAATAAAATAAATTCTATTAATAGGAAAAATTAAAGTTACACAAGGTAGAATATAATTCTATCCACCAAACCACTTTACGGAAATTGACACTATTTTACGGAAAATCTATAAAACCTTTACAAGTTTCCGTAACATTTCTATAATTTTACTTAAATTAATTATTTTTTGTTAAATTATAAATAAAAAAATAATTTTAATTCTATCCACCAAACCACTTTACGAAAATTGACACTACTTTACGAAAAATCTATAAAACCTTTACAAATTTCCGTAATATTTGAACAATTTAACGTAAATTAATTATTTTTGATAAATTATTAATAAAAAATAATTTTAATTCTATCCACCAAACCACTTTACGGAAATTTACACTATTTTACGGAAAATCTATAAAACCTTTACAAATTTCCGTAATATTTGTATAATTTTATATAAATTAATTATTTTTTATTAAATTATTAATAAAAAAATAATTTTAATTCTATCCACCACACCACTTTACGAAAATTGACACTACTTTACGGGAAATATATAAAACATTTACAAATTTCCGTAATATTTGTACAATTTAACGTAAATTAATTTTTTCGGTAAATTATTAATAAAAAATAATTTTAATTCTATCCACCAAACCACTTTACGTAAATTGACACTACTTTACAGAAAATCTATAAAACCTTTACAAATTTTCGTAACATTTGTATAATTTTACGTAAATTAATTATATTTTGTTAAATTATTAATAAAAAAAATAATTTTAATTCTATCCACCAAACCACTTTACGAAAATTGACACTACTTTACGGAAAATCTATAAAACCTTTACAAATTTCTGTAATATTTGTACAATTTAACGTAAATTAATTATTTTTGGTAAATTATTAATAAAAAGTAATTTAATTCTATCCACCAAAGCACTTTACGTAAATTGACACTACTTACGGAAAATCTATAAAACATTTACAAATTTCCGTAACATTTGTATAATTTTAGGTAACTTAATTATTTTTTATTAAATTATTAATAAAAAAAATAATTTTAATTCTATCCACCAAACTACTTTACGAAAATTGACACTACTTTACGGAAAATCTGTAAAACCTTTACAAATTTCTGTAATATTTGTACAATTTAACGTAAATTAATTATTTTTGGTAAATTATTATTAAAAAATAATTTTAATTCTATCCACCAAACCACTTTACGTAAATTGACACTACTTTACGAAAAATCTATAAAATCTTTACAAATTTCCGTAACATTTGTATAATTTTACGTAAATTAATTATTTTTTATTAAATTATTAATAAAAAAATTTTAATTCTATCCACCAAACCACTTTATGAAAATTGACACTACTTTACGGGAAATATATAAAACCTTTACAAGTTTCCGTAATATTTGTATAATTTAACGTAAATTAATTATTTTTGGTAAATTATTAATAAAAAATAATTTTAATTCTATCCACTAAACCACTTTACGTAAATTAACACTACTTTACGAAAAATCTATAAAACCTTTACAAATTTTCGTAACATTTGTATAATTTTACGTAAATTAATTATTTTTTATTAAATTATTAATAAAAAATAATTTTAATTCTATCCACCAAACCACTTTACCAAAATTGACACTACTTTATAGAAAATCTATAAAACCTTTACAAATTTCCGTAACATTTGTATAATTTTACGTAAATTAATTATTTTTTATTAAATTATTAATAAAAAAATAATTTTAATTCTATCCACCAAACCACTTTACGAAAATTGACACTACTTTACGGAAAATCTATAAAACCTTTACAAATTTCTGTAATATTTGTACAATTTAACATAAATTAATTATTTTTGGTAAATTATTAATAAAAAATAATTTTAATTCTATCCACCAAACTACTTTACGTAAATTGACACTCAATTACAGAAAATCTATAAAACCTTTACAAATTTCCGTAACATTTGTATAATTTTACGTAAATTAATTATTTTTTTATTAAATTATTAATAAAAAATAATTTTAATTCTATCCACCAAACCACTTTACGAAAATTGACACTACTTTACGGAAAATATATAAAACATTTACAAGTTTCCGTAATATTTGTACAATTTAACGTAAATTAATCATTTTCGGTAAATTATTAATAAAAAATAATTTTAATTCTATCCACTAAACTATCTTACCTAAATTGACACTACTTTACAGAAAATCTATAAAACCTTTACAAATTTTCGTAACATTTGTATAATTTTACGTAAATTAATTATTTTTTCTTAAATTATTAATAAAAATTAATTTTAATTCTATCCACCAAACCACTTTACGGAAATTGACACTACTTTACGGAAAATCTATAAAACCTTTACAAATTTCCGTAACATTTATATAAGTTTACGTAAATTAATTATTTTTTATTAAATTATTAATAAAAAAATAATTTTAATTCTATCCACCAAACCACTTTACGAAAATTGTCACTACTTTACGAAAAATCTATAAAACCTTTATAAATTTCTGTAATATTTGTACAATTTAACGTAAATTAGTTATTTTTGGTAAATTATTAATAAAAAATAATTTTAATTCTATCCACCAAACCACTTTACGTAAATTGACACTACTTTACGAAAAATCTATAAAACCTTTACAAATTTCCGTAATATTTGTAATGTTTTATGTAAATTATTTATTTTTTATTAAATTATTAATAAAAAAAATAATTTTAATTCTATCCACCAAACCACTTTACGAAATTTGACACTACTTTACGGAAAATCTATAAAACCTTTAAAAATTTCCGTAATATTTGTACAATATTACGTAAATTAATTATTTTTGGTAAATTATTAATAAAAAATAATTTTAATTCTATCCATCAAACCACTTTACCTAAATTGACACTACTTTATAGAAAATCTATAAAACCTTTACAAATTTCCGTAACTTTGTACAATTTATGTAAAGTAATAAATTTTTGTTAAATTATTTTTTTATTAATAATTTTAATTCTATCCACCAAATCACTTTACGTAAATTGATACCACTTTACGTAAAATCCATAAAACTTTTACAAATTTTTGTAATATTTGTACAAAATATAAGGTAATTATTTTTTGTTAAATTATTAATAAAAAAAATTCTAATTATAGCCACCAAACCACTTTATATAAATTGACACTACTTTACGTAAAATCCATAAAACCTTTAAAAAATTTCGTAACAGTTGTACAATTTTATGTAAAGTAATTATTTTTTGTTAAATTATTAATAAAAATAATGTGATTTATTAATTAATTTATATTTATTTATAAATTTAGTAAGCAACACTAAATGATTTTAGTAAAAGGCAAATAATTTACGGGAAACTCGATTTTGGAAACTTAATAATATTTTAACGAAAAATAACAACTTTATGTAAATTTAATCTTATTTTACGTATGTGATAACAACCCAAATTATTCTTGAATAAGGAATAAAGGAAAATTAATATAAATAATGGCAAACCGTTATTCCTTCTAAAAGAAATATTTGTACATGATTAATGTGGAATTAATGACAATTATTGCAGGATCAATGCAGAGGTGAATATGTAAATAATGAAGAAAATAAAGGAGTTTCTAGCATTATGCCACACCACGTGGACCATGGCGAGATACGCCATAACAAGATACGCCCGATGAGAGCGAGTAGTGGAGACCCGCCATAGCTCTCAAGGAGAGCGTACATACGCCTTGACGGATCTAAGAATACCAAAATGCGCCTTTATTACCATCCATTAATGGGAATAAATACAATTAAATGGCAATTAATAGCCATTAAAGGGGAATAAAGACTTGACTGTTCGAATACCTCAACTCTGAGGGTTTCAATGCTAAATGCTGGGATTAATGGAGAATTAATAGCAATTAAAGATGAGTAATGACATGACTCTCTACCTGCTTCCCCATTAATGCCGAATGTTACAGAAACCTATATAAATACCCCAGCTTCCTAGGATCAAAGGTACACTTACTGATTCTCTACTTTTGTGCTTATAGTTTATTCTCAGAAATATTACTGACTTTGGCATCGGAGTGTCCCCGGCCGATCCCAACGGCGCCTCACAGGGAAGTGCTCCGATCAAGGATTTTTCCACAAGTTATCAATTGGTGCGGTGAAGGTGGATCTCTAACAAACAGAAGATCACAAAATCTTGATTGTATAGAGTTTCACAAAGAACAAAACAATGGAGTCAACAGAATAGAAATCATAATCTCAAACTTTGGCTCAATCAGTAAAACAAATCTATCCAAAGATACAGTTCTCCATATATTGGTGGGAAAGAGTTTTCTACATTAAATCTGGAATTTTATGATGAAAAATATAAGTTTCCTCCCCTTTCTTATTCCATTTTTAATTAAAGAAAATTGAGATCCTTCACTCTTATAAAGTGCTATGAATATCATTACGTGTTATTATGATAAATCTAATAAACTGTGAAAGATGAAGTCATAGACACAAATCTTTCATTAAATCTTGCATGCTTACTATGCCCTCATATTTTTATGCATGACAAGTGTAATATGATATTATCATTGAATTAGTACAAACGCATGTATAAGACCCGTAATCTTGGGATTTACAAAAAAAAAAATTCATCCATTCAATGTGATTTTGTCATTTGATATTAAAATATCATAAAAGGGCTCATGTAATTATAAATGATTTAGATCTGGTCGGTCTTTTGGATGAACATGCATATAACTATTAGAAGAAATTACAAAAAAATCATATTTGGTTTTTCCTTGTACAATTCACCATCTATATATGGCTTTTCTCCTATATAGTACTTTTAATATCAGAAATTCATATTTTTGAATATTGTTATGTCAAACAGTTATTTC
Organism: Euphorbia lathyris; assembly: GCF_963576675.1. Taxonomy (NCBI): domain Eukaryota; kingdom Viridiplantae; phylum Streptophyta; class Magnoliopsida; order Malpighiales; family Euphorbiaceae; genus Euphorbia; species Euphorbia lathyris. Next base: position 13,146,200 of record NC_088913.1, read on the forward strand.
ATTCCCTTTTTTATAAGGATGTGTCTATTCATATAAAAACTGTTTATTTGACATTGTTAGAATTTCTGTTACCAACACAAGAGACTTGAAAATATTGAGTCTATTTGTAATTATCCTGTAATTGTCCCAAACTATTAAGGCCATTATGGGCTGATGAATTACCAAATTGGATAAACAAAACTTTCATGTCCTGAGCTAACTACAAAATAGTGCAAGTGTCGGTTTCGGATCAGAACATTAATTTATGCAAAATTCTTAGGATATACATGAGAATTCCTTAAAGATTGGAGGATTGTATGTGAAGGTAGGTGAGAGTGGATTTTGAGTAATTTTCCTTACGCTTCAAATTGGAGGAGAATCATGGTACATGTATTTTTCTTCCAAAATTACCCTTTCTCTTTTATTTTATTCGTACAAATGAAATGATATAACAGTAATTTTATATATAACTATATTATTAAAGCATCACTTACTTTTCTTTAATTACACCTCATTCAAATGAGGCTTTAATGATCTCTGAATGCCATTAATGTATGGATGCACAATATTAATTGCAAGTAAATAGCAACTATGTAAGATATCTTACCCAATATAGAATGTCATAACTTTTATGATGTTTAAAATAAATATGATATCTTGGATATTAATGTGCATTGAAATACAAAAGGACATTGTTCTTAAACCATTTTCATTATGGTTATTTATTAAGAATTCATTATGATATTTATGTGCAGTAGTAATCTTTATGGTTATGACCGTTATATGTGGTATTATTAACACAATCATGAATAAAATTCTATTATGAATTTGTTTGACATGTAATATTTACTCGGTTTTATCCTTTGACTAAGCTCATTCTAGAGTCAGGGACCAACGTGAAGGAATTATTAAGTTGATTCCAAGATGAACTAAAAATTCCATAAAGAGACATTGCATTATACATGATATTTGCCAACAAGGTCAATGCAAACAGTCTTTTGCTATGAAGTATGTTCCGTGGATCAAGCCACTGATCCCTAAGGTAAGTGAATATAGCTTTTATGCCTTACCACAATCTTTTAATAATGGACAAGGTATGCCCCACTTCTGGAGTTCTTTCAGTGCTAAATCACAGGTACAAGGGAATTGCTAATAATGCAACCGCAACCAGTGCCAAACACTAGCATGAAAAATAAAGCTCAATCCAGAGAAGTGTATATTCAGAGTCACTTCAGAAAAATTCCTTGACTATGTCATTAGCAAAAAAGGAGTTAGAGCAAATACAGATAAAGTAAAAAGCCATGCGAGGAAAAAGGTGAAAAGAGCGCCTAAATAAAAGTCATGCGAGGAAAAACGTGAAAAGAGCGCCTAAATGAAAGCCCCACTATGGGTGAGAAAGATCCAGAGGTTGAACGGGCGGATCATTGTGCTAGAAAGATTGTCAACAAGCATATCAAGGTATAAAACAATTCCTAGCAGAACCACCCTTGATGAGCAGACCAATCTGAAGGGGAGACCTGCATTTGTATCAATCTGTCATGGATAAAGCTATGTGCACCGTGGTTATTCAAGAAGAAGAAGGTCAACAGTTCTCCATCTATTATGTTAGCAAAATGTTGAAGGATGCGGAGACAAGATATTCGAAGCTAGATAAAATGGCTCCCACGGTTGTGACAACATCCATCCGCGTTATAGCTCCAAGCATAACCTCAACATGATCGAGATCAAGATCAAGAGCCAGCTTCACCATCATGATTCAACATTGAACACACGAATGATGAGATTGAAAGGCGAGTGCATGCCGCTCTGGATAGACAAGAGAACAATGCAGAAAGATACGCCATCCAGTTAACAGGAATTCGCCATTCACAGCGCGAATCATGGGGTACGAGGAGGAAAAAATGATTAAAGCTTCCAACTTGCCACAATATAAAAGAAAAGAATCAATATAAGTGGGACATTACATATCCCGAACCCAAAGAAGGGGAGCATGTAACTGTTGGAAAAAACGCCAAAGCGTACTACAGGTTGGCCACCATACTGAAGCTTGCTGGGAGCTGGCAAACTAGATAGCTTTGTCCAGAATAACAAATAACAAGACGACAAGCAGAAGACAGATCCCAAAAAGAAATTCAAAAGTGTCATTAATGTCATAGCAGATGGACCAGTGTATCAGCCACCCGTGGAAAAAGCAAAAATATCCGTTCTGGATAAAACATCCCTCAATTGCCCCTTTTGCAGAAACAGGTCCAGTAATCTCTCCACATACATATGCGTTGACAATTGAAGGATGGGAGATGAAATAAAGCGAGTAATGGTAGACACGAGCAGTTCTTGCAATGTCATCACCATAGGTGCATTCGCCAAACTAAAGGTTGATCCGATCCAAATAGAAACAACCATTGTTGACATCATGGGAGTGACAGGTCACACTATCCGAACCAAGGGCCAGGTAACTTTGGAATGCAGGCTAGCGGATGATGATCAAGCGTGGATTGGTGATCTGGAGTTCTCTATTATGGATGGACAATTAGCTTATAAGATCATTCTTTGGCAGCCGTTCATCTCAGAGGTTGCAAGCCCTAATTTCCATCCGCCATCTGGCAATGTACATTCCCACCAGCAAAGGAGGAGTAATGATTAGTGGGAACCAAAAGGTGGCTCAAGAGACCTACTCGGCGTCACTATCGATCCGCCCACAATTCAAAGATAACGAAGGTGAGGAAGATGAACTTGTCACTACAACTTTGGGCGACACGAAAATGTTCCTTATTGCTGATGGAAAGCGGGTGCGGATCGCCAAAGGATTAAAACCTGAGATCAGGGAGGATGTTACGCAAATTCTCATTGAGTCTGAAAGCCTATTTGCATAGGAGAATGAGATCCCCACAGGACTAAGCCCAGATGTGATTACTCATAAGTTAAACATCATTGAGGATGCGGTTCTAGTTGCTCAGAAAAGACGGAACCATAGGCCTAAAAATTAGTATTTTTACGTATTCTTATATGTGCATTAAACTGTTATAGTATCCTATATTTTATAATTTATTCTTTCTCGCCATACTTCTTATATTCATTTTCCTAGCTTTTATTCCTGATATACGCCCAGTGGCTGGCGAATGAAAAGTTCCACAGACTAATCAATTACCTCAAAGATAGGACAATTGATCCCCATCACGGGCGGATCCCCTTTCCACAAAGATAAGAAGCACAGACCCTCAGGACCTTTCAAATGAGCTCAACTCTCTCCTCAAAGACAGGAAAAATATTGGTCACCATCAAAAGCGGGTTAAAATTATCTCAAACATGAGAAAATTACACCCTAAACTTTCTCCTCAAAGATAGGAGAACAATAATCTCAGCGGCGGATCGATCTACCTCAAAGATAGGAAACAATTGATCATCGTTAGAGACAGAGTTAAAACATTTCTCAGACGTGAGAACTTTACACTCTCAAATACTCTTCCTAAAGAAGAGTCTCAAGACCTGGCGGCGGTTCGATTCACCTCAAAGATAGGAAGCAAATCGATCGCCTAAGGCAGCTTAACTTCCTCACCAGGAATAAAAGCTTCTAACCTTCACAAAGGTTCACACATTGGGGTACGGCTGGCCACCTACCCTAAACAATCGGAGAAATCATAAACTAGATTCTAAAAAGTTACTTGCTAAAAGATATAATGCATTAGTAAAAATAGTTCTAGAAAGAAAAGGGTTCATCCAACAACGAAGCCTCGTCTTCATCCAAGTAATGAAGCCTCGTCTTCATCTCCAAATAATGAAGCCTCGTCTTCATCCAAGTAATGAAGCCTCATCTTCATCCAAGTAATGAAGCCTCGACTTCATCTCCAAATAATGAAGCCTCGTCTTCATCTCCAAACAATGAAGCCTCGTCTTCATCAAAGATAATGAAGCCTCATCTTCATCAAAACAATGAAGTCTCGCCTTCACAAATGCAAAGTAAAAACACTTTGGAAAATAAGTAAAGGCTACAAAGGCAAATACCTAGAGTGCCAAAACGCCCCCACAAAATGCACAAAAGTCCATAAATGGCTGATCATTCTTACTGATCCCTAAGGTCGGGTCATTCTCCTCAATATGGCAAAACTGAAGAAAAGAAATCTAAGGCGAATCATAATCCTATGCGGTAGGAACAAATGGTCTCATAAAGGGCGAGTTATTCCCTTTCTAAAAGAAATATAACTCTCAAGAAGCCCCTAGAGGCTAACAATGGATACGGTTGGCCACCTATCCATAAAGAAGCAAAAGCCCCTAAAAGTGCATCATATCCATATGTGATCCCACATAGGGTGGATCTTGTTCATAAGTTCCCGCATAAGGAAGCCCCTAAAAGCGCATCATTTCCATATATGATCCCCCATCAAGGGCGGGTCCACTTTCCTCCAAGATAGAAAAATAAAACACCATTTAGACAGCCCTAAAGAGCTTTTTACACCTTTAGGGGGGGCTTCTGATAACAACCCAAATTATTCTTGAATAAGGAATAAGGGAAAATTAATATAAATAATGGCAAACCGTTATTCCTTCTAAAAGAAATATTTGTGCATGATTAATGTGGAATTAATGACAATTATTGCAGGATCAATGCAGGGGTGAATATGTAAATAATGAAGAAAATGAAGGAGTTTCTAACATTATGCCACACCACGTGGACCATGGCGAGATACGCCATAACGAGATACGCCCGATGAGAGCGAGTAGTGGAGACCCGCCATAGCTCTCAAGGAGAGCGTACATACGCCTTGACGGATCTAAGAATACCAAAATGCGCCTTTATTACCATCCATGAATGGGAATAAATACAATTAAATGGCAATTAATAGCCATTAAAGGGGAATAAAGACTTGACTGTTCGAATACCTCAACTCTGAGGGTTTCAATGCTAAATGCTGGGATTAATGGAGAATTAATAGAAATTAAAGATGAGTAATGACATGACTCTCTACCTGCTTCCCCATTAATGCCGAAGGTTACAGAAACCTATATAAATACCCCAGCTTCCTAGGATCAAAGATACACTTACTGATTCTCTACTTTTGTGCTTATAGTTTATTCTCATAAATATTACTGACTTTGGCATCGGAGTGTCCCCGGCCGATCCCAACGGCGCTTCACAGGGAAGTGCTCCGATCAAGGATTTTTCCACAAGTTATCAGTATGTTATGTCTATAAGTTCAAGATTGACTTAAAGTAATTTTTGTAAAATAACAACTTTGCGTATAAAATCCATAAAACGTTTACAAATTTCCGTAACATTTGTACAATTTTACGTAAAGTAATTTTTTTTTTTGTTAAATTATTAATAAAAATTAATTTTAATTCTATCCACGAAACCACCTTACTTATATTGACACCACTTTACGTAAAATCCGTAAAACCTTTACAAATTTCCGTAACATTTGTAAAATTTTACGTAAATTAATTATTTTTGGTAAATTATTAATAAAAAATAATTTTAATTCTATCCAACAAACCACTTTACATAAATTGACACTACTTTACGGAAAATCTATAAAACCTTTAAAATTTATGATATTAAATTTGGCATATCTGCCACAGATTATCCAATATATATTCTTTGGCAAGAACTGGTTATGTGATGATATCATTTCTTTAGTCACTACAAGAAAATTGTTTTTTGGCAACAAGTATTGGCAACGACATAAAATCATTGTTGCAAAAACCTAACTTTACCAACGAAAAGTCTTTGGTCGTTACCAAAGGTTGTTGCCATAAGTATATCCACACCCTCTCCCCAAAAATTTCGCCTAGCGGGGAATTTGTAAAAAATGTAAAATATATTGCAACAAGGAAGTCGTTGCGCTAAATGAAGTCGTTGATAACAACGACCATGTATTGTTGTTATACACATATCCAGGTGCAGCAACGACAGAGTGTTGTTGCAGTAAATGTAATTATTTATAGAAACGACATCATGTTGTTGCAGTAAATATAAGTAGTTACAACAATAAAATTTATTGTGGCGAAAAATATTTACTAAATTAATTTTAAAATAAATATATTAATATCATTAGCTTTTCCATTTTCCCTCCAAAATATTTTGCGTAGCGGGAAAGTGAAATTAATGCATTATGTTTAGCAACAATGGTGTTGTTGCAGTAAAATAACAAATTTATAGCAACAACGACTTCTTGTTGCGTTAAAAAAAAATATTTCAGCAACAATTGACTGTCGTGGCGAAAGATATAAAAATTATAATTTTTTTAATAAAAAAATAAAAATCTAAAAAACGTATTTACAATTGGGTATTTTGTTTGAGAACCCATCACTTTAGGTCGGTGCTTCCCTCTTGAACTGGCCATCAATTTTGCTCCTCCTTCCCAACTTTTCTAATTGGGTGGTTGCTTTCCTCATAGATAACAATCAATTTTGGGTTGACGCTGAACCAAAAACAAAATCTTAGGTCGGCGCTTTTCTTTTGCTCCATGGTTATCGCTTACTTCCAGCCCTAAAGGTCCGCTACCTCTTTTAGCTTTGAGGGTAGATGATTCTGAACTGTCCTTTCTGCTCTCTCTCCCTGATCGCCTCATTGCCGTTCACGGTTACAACAGATACCAGGTAACTTTTAGTATGTTAGTTGGACAAAATGCCAATTTTGATTCTTCTATGTGGTGTTTGGGTTTGGATTAGGTTTGCCTCTAAATTGATTTTGGTTTCCCTAGATGCGCATTTTTTTTCCAGAAATTGTATTATTCTATTTACACAATACAAAAACACCGAACTCGTCACATTCAAGTTCATTTTATCAGTTTTAGGCAAATAAACAGTAGAGAATGTGGGAAAAAGCCATAAGGAGAACTCTAGAAAAACGTTTCAGGTGAAAAGGCTAAAACAATCAGTGAGCTTTAGGATCCACACCGACGGACTTGAGAGTCTCAACATGAGGCTGATGAGCAAAAGCATCTTCATGAATAGTATTAGGCATATAGCTGAGTCCATTCTCAAATTCCTGAATATGAGCGATTTTTCTGAACAATGATTTCTTCAAGAACTGATCTGCTTCATTCACTAGTTGCTTAACATTTTATAATCTGATACCTTTTTAAGATTCCACACTATATGTCTTTGATTTTCAATTTAAACATTGTGGAATCTAATCTTGGTTAAGCTAATGCTTTTGGGTTTTTTTAATAGCTTTATTAGTTATGGTAATGTGGTTGGGCAGTGTGTTGGATTTCTTTAATTGGTTGCACTAATATGTTTGGGTTTCTCTAATTAACTAGTTATGTTATGCTTCATATTTTATGTTCTGGTAGTCATATCATATCTTATAGCCATACCCCTTTTAGTTGTTTGATCTCTGCATTTTTTGATCAATTTTGTTCTAAATCATGTTTTTAAAATGACCTCTTTACTTTAATGTTTGTCCATCTCGCTTTATATGAATTTGTGGTGTTAAGCCTAACTAACCTTTTATTACTAAATCATTTTAAATTTGTTATCTATATTGCATAAAAACTTCTAAATTGGTAGGGGAAAGCTTGCCCCCATTACACCCTTGTGGTGGGATCTCTCCCCGGATCCTCGCTCAGCGGGGACGCGTAGTGCACCGGGCCGTCCTTTATCGCATAAAAACTTCTCTTTAGTAGCATTTCTGTGATTCGTGTCCGCATTCAGGTTATTTTATGTCAGTGCCCGTTTTTTTGTAAGCTATTTTATAAAGTTTAAGTTTTAGAAAAATGTTATTTTATATTGGTGTCCATTTTCCTTTTTCATTTCCATGTCCGTGTCCGTCCAAAATAGTTTTTTACTATATCATGATCACATATGGTTAAAGAGCTATTTTAAAAATTGATTTGGAATTATTAGTTTTGAATTATTGTGCCTGTTTTTGGAACAAATGTTAAGAAAAAGTAAAACAAACATTAAAGTATTAAATTTGGAACATTAAAAAAGGTAGAGCTAAGTAAAGTAGGTGTATATTGGCACAAATTATTCATTTCATGTGGAAAAGAGATTATACTGCTACCTAACCACTTCAAGATAAAAATGAACACTCAAAAAATGCATAGTTTATTCACAACTTAATCATTTATCCAAATGGAAAAAAAATTTAACAGAAATTGATAATAACAATAAAACAAAAAACCAAAAATTTGTTTATAATAAAATCAGTAACATAGGAGAGAAGACAACAATAAACAATAAATCAAAATTTTAAGAGTTATGATTGTTTTAGATTTTAACATAGGAGAGAAGACAACAAAATCATTATCAAGGAAGAGATATTAAATCCCACCAATATCACCTTATGAATTTTTTTCCAATATGGTTTTACTGTATCTATGATAAAAACAACCATAGCTATAGAAAATGGATTTTTTTCACAGTAGTTCAAAAAGTATAGAAGACATAATATTTAAGGGCTTTGTAAAGATGATTTGTTTATTAGAATTTAAAAGTGTTTTTACTGCGAGCAGAGTTGTTATTTACATAATTTATTACTAAATTAGTATAAGATTAGAGGTTATTTAATTTATTTTCATCTCAGGCATCGAATATTAGTCAATGGCTTGGATTATATGTACAGGACTTCTCCTATTTTTGCTTGATATGAGAGGATCTGAATCCTAAGTTTTTCTAATAATACAAATCGATTACTTATTGCACCTGATTACTTATTGGTTTCAATTGGTTTCAGTTAAAGTTTAAATTGGGTTCTTCATGTGAACCAGCATCATATATGTAATACAAAGGTTAACACCCAAATGAAAGATTTCATCTATTTTGCCTTAAGACAGTTGAACATTTCAGTTCAACGATGTTGAAAGTACTTTATGTACTAATATCTTTAAGCATCATAACATTTTAGTATTTAATATTTACCTTGAAGTTAAATATGGATATGTGGGATTTATGGAACATACATGGTGGCTCTAAGTTCTATAAATGATTTTTAGTATATCAATTCCTTATCTCCTTGCTAGTATTGTTTTGTGAAGCTATTGTCAGTGTTTCATTCTTAACCAATTGATGTCTTATCAAATGGAAAATGAAATCTTTATTCATCCTTATCAATCAATTCATCCTCTTCTCAACATTAAGTCTAAACCAATAAGTTTGCAGTTAATATGGAGGCTCAATTAAAGCAAAATTGCAGCCAGAACAACAACAAAACATACGTAAGCAACAAGCTTAGATTACTCATTTACAAAGTGAGCTAGAAGGAAGTCAAAATCAGATTGCTCATCTACAAAGTGAGCTGGACGAAAGTAAGAAGCAAATGGAAGAATATAAACTACAACAAACAAGCACTATGACAGATATGGAGAAACGTCTTATGCAGATGATAAAAAACAACACTAGGTACGGTGAACAACTTCAAATCGCTTTTTATTTGCATCTATTAATTAATATTTTCCAGGGTAAATTCCAAAAAAAACCTCTGTGGTTTGATGTTGTTCCAAAAAAACCCTTGTGGTTTGTTATTACACAAAAAAAGGACTGTGGTTTGCGCCGTTACCCGAAAAACGGAAATGGGCTTAACACCGTTAATTTGCTGACGTGGCACAGGGGTAAAACAGGAAATTCGAATTTTTTTTTTTTTATTTTTTTTTTCCCTCTTCTCTCTCCTCCTTCTTCTTCCTTCTCTCTTCTTCTTCTTCCTTCTCTCCTCCTCCATCTTCCTTCTTCCTTCTCTCCTCCTTCTTCTTCTTCCTTCTCCCTTCTTCTTCTTCCTCCTTCTTCTTCTTCTTTTTTTCTATTCTTTTTTAAAAAAAAAATCCACCACTCGAAGAAATCTACCTTGAACTTATCAGGTTTAGGCTTCTGAGATCCTTATTTGCTGATTTGGCAAATTTCAAATAAAATCCACTTTGCATTCTTGATCAAATTTGAAGTGTACCGAATCAGCAAATAAGGGCGCCATAGACCCAAGGGTGGACAAGATCATCCATAAATCGGCCAGGCGATTAGGACTAAAAGGCTTTGCAATAAGAAGGGTTATTTTTACCAACTGGATCAGACACTATTGTGGGTTCTATTCCCTGGGTAATTTGGTCCAGGTCTGATAACTGTTGTTTGTGGCTCTGCATTTTTCTAATTGGACTGCTTTAATCTGCAAAGCAAAGCAAATTATGTCATTGTCAAAACATGATTCTATATTTGTTAGTCAATGAGTAGTCTTGTATGTATTTTCGGTGTTTTTGAAGGAATGGATAATGGACCAGTGGGAGAAGAATTACTACATCAGTGCAATTGCAGGAGCTAATAATGGAAGCTCATTGGTTGTGATGTCAAAGGGTTAGTCTTAGATATTCTTAGCAATTCTTTGGTTTTAGCTTCTACTTGTTGCAGTTATTGACTCACTTTAATTTCAGGGACCCAATATTTACAGCAGTCATATAAAGTCAGTGATTCATTCCCTTTCAAGTGGATCAATAAGAAATGGAGAGAGGGCTTTTATGTTACTTCCATGGCTACTGCAGGATCTAGATGGGCAATTGTTATGTCTCGTGGTGCTGGTTTTTCTAACTAGGTCTAATTGACTTTTTAAACCTCCACATTTATTTGCTTTTCTTCAAGAGAATTTATGTCATCTTTTTTTCCTTCTTGTCCCAAATTTTAGGTTGTGGGACTGGATTTTCTATATCCCAGTGAAGGAATTCATAGGAGGTGGGATATTGGTTATCGCATTACTTCAACAGCAGCAACATCAGACCAGGCTGCATTTGTTCTCAGCATTCCCCGGAAAAAACCAACAGATGAAACCCAAGAGACTCTTCGAACTTCCGCTTTTCCTAGTACACATGTCCAGAATTCTGGAATTTTCCAGAATTCTGGAAATTAAAAAAAAAAGATGAAGAAAAAAAGGAAGAAGAGAGAGAGAGGAAGAAGAAGAAAAAAGAAGAAGAAGAAGGAAGAAGAAGGAGGAGGAGGAGAGAAGGAAGAAGGAGAAGGAAGAAGAAGAGGGAGGAGAGAGAAGAGAGAAAAAAATAAAAAAAAATTTGATTTTCCCGTTTTACCCTTGTGCCACGTCAGCAAATTAACGGTGTTAAGCCCATTTCCGTTTTTCGGGTAACGGCGCAAACCACAGTCCTTTTTTTTTGTAATAACAAACCACAAGGGTTTTTTTGGAACAACATCAAACCACAGAGGTTTTTTTTGGAATTTACCTTATTTTCTATTGTTGTCATCTATTCAACAAAAGATGGAATTGATGTTGCTCTGTGCTTAACAACTATTTGATCTTAATTTTTTGAGTTCTTACAATAACTTTATGTTTCTAATTGTCAATTTTCTCACATTATCACACTAGAAAATTGGTGCATTGATATGGTAGAAGTACAAACACATTGTCTAATGTTTATGCTGTGTGGTAAATTGATTTATATCAGTCTTTCGAACATGTAGGATTTACTATACATGTGTCTGCTATGATAAAAGTTCACTGCTACCTAGTTTCCTTGCTTTATGCTTAGTGTTTGAGTCTAGTATTGTTTTTCTATGGCTTTTCACTAGGACTTGTATTTGTATTCAATGCTATAATGGCTACTCAGTCCAAAGTCAATTTAGATTGGCTTTAGGACAATAGTTTCTGTTCTTATTTACAAATTGAAAAATAGATATCTTATTGAATTTTTTATTCTTGCAACTTGGCATAGCAGCTAGTGGTATATTAAGAATCACTGGAATATTTACCTAAAAGATATATTTGCTACACAAATCAATGTTATCCTTAATGTGCGAGTAACATTTACAACTCTAAATGCTAATACAATATTCTTATATTTTTAATTTGAGATATTAGCATTATGACTTTGTACCATATTAAGGCAAACTATATGATGCCTCATTTAAGTGTTTATTATTTTAATCATGATTAGTATTTGCTTTTATATTAGTCTGGGATATTTTATTTTAATTTGTCATGGCCCTATTTCTATACATAATGTAGTTTGTAGTTTGTTTCTTTTTCTTATTTAGGTCGGAGTTTCATGATGATGATAGTGTTGATGAATGAAAGTGAAGCATAAGGAGGAATCCACATGCTTGAGAATAGACCACATTTTGTATAGCTAACTGTTTGTGGTTATAATTTTTTGTGAAATTCATACTCAAGCTTTTGCCATCTTTGATAGATTTTGGACCATGTGATGGTGATTCATTAAGTTAGTTTTTGATGTAATTAGATAACTCGTTTTGTAAAGAAGAATATATGTTGACTTGGTAACTAATTATGGCTATTAAGCTATTTGTTATAAATTAGATTCCAATTTAGTTGTGTTATATATATATATATATATATATATATATTTGTATAATTTACAAAATGAAAAAAGCAATAATATGTATATGTATTCAGGTATTAGTTTGTTTGGCAACAATAAGTTGTGACAACATAGTTGCTGAACTACAACATATATGGCAACGACAGCATAGGTTGTGAAAACATTAATTAATATGGCAATGACAAAATTTGTGGCTAAACATTAACTTAAATGGCAACGTCAACTCTTGTTGCGACAAATTAAAATATATAGCAATGATAAATATCGTTGATAAACATTAAAATATATAGCAATGACCTATGCCGTTGCTAAATATTAACAATTATACCAACGATGGAATTTGTTGCTGAACTAAAAATATATATAGCAACGTGAAATGTTGTTGCAAAAGATATATTTCATCTACTTGGATATGTTACAGATTTGGCAACGTAGAACGTTTCGCAATAACGATATTGTTGCTGAATATATATATTTGGCAACAACGCTTATGTCGTTGCAGAACGCTTTGGCAACAGACATAGTCATAACGACGCGTTATCATTGCAAATAATGCATTGTCGTTGCAAAATATGTTTTTAGCAACGACTTTTTGCGTTGCCAAAAAATGATTTTCTTGTAGTGAGTGGATTACTAAACCCAGCCATGAATTCCCACCCCTAGCCCCGTGAAAAGACCAAACTACCCTTTACCTAAAATTTGAAAAAATACAAAACCTCTCAAATACCCTATACACTCTTTGATCAAATCCGGACTAATTTGTGAACCAAAACATGGAGTGTAACAACAACCGTAAAGGGAAAGCGAAAATAATAAGATTTACCGTTTTTGTTTTTTGATTTAAGCTTAAAAATTGAATCTGTGTGTGATTTTTTAAAAACGCCGGAATCGCAGTCGGGCGTATGAACATCACGCCCAACCTACGGTTCCGGCGTATGAATATCACGCCCGACCTGTGGTTCGTGCATGAGGCTATCACGCCCGACCTATGGTTCGAGCGTGATGTTCATACGCCCGCACCATAGGTCGGGCGTGATGTTCATACGCCCGACCTATGGTTCGGGCGTGATGTTCATACGCTCGGGGGGTTTTTGAATTTTTTTTTTTTTAAAAAAAATTATATTTACGTTTTAATTAAATTGTTAAATGTTTACATTAATTTTGTTAATTCAGGTATTTACGGGTTAAATTCAATAGCGGACTAATTTTTTTACAGGTTTAATTCAACAACGGACTAATTTTTTTTACGTAACAAGTATTTACGGATTTAATTCAATAGCGGAAAAGCTATTTTTTTTGCTCTCCCGACACACGGGCGTGTGGCTATCATGCCTCACCGTGTGGTCGGGCGTGATAGCCCCACGTCTCACCGTGTGGTCGGGCATGTAGCAATCACGCCCGACCTCACGGTGAGACGTGGGGCTATCACGCCCGACCACACGGTGAGGCGTGATAGCCACACGCCCGTGTGTCGAGAGAGCAAAAAAAATAGCTTTTTCCTCCCCAAAACCCATAAAAGGGTATTTTCGTCCTTTCACAAGGCTAGGGGTGGGAATTTGGGGCTGGGTTTAACAACACCCTTTCTTTATGATGCAGTTCTCATTTGATCCAAAAAAAACAAATAAATATGAACATTCAATTCATACAAAATAATCCTTTTTATTTGACAGAGGAAGGTAGCAGATCAACTAGAGAAAATAACATAGTAGAACATACTTATTTTTTAGTTTCATTCTCTTTCTCGTAGGCATCGTTGTAGGCTTTTTTGGCATTATACTAAATACCGTTACCTGCCAATACAATCTCAGTACACACTGTTGCTGATATGTAAAGAATCTGAATTCTTGAATAATGTTTAGTAGGTTTGAGGAACACTTGACTTCTGACCTTCTTCAATAGATCCTCAATTTAATTTCGTATAAATGGACCATCCATTACTGTCTTCTTTCTCTGGAGAATTTTCTCAAACTAATATTTCTTATAAATGGAGCCTTATTTATCTAACTGGTGAGCTTTAGGGGATTGGTATAGCCCCATTTTCCATTCTGTTTCACTTTGACTGTTCTTCAATGCAAGGATAGAATTGGTACAGTAGCCTCACTAGTTGGTCCTACGTCTTTGTTTTTCCTTGCTACTTCTCCTGCAAGAAGTGTATTGATTTCGGCCATGATTCTTTCAACATCGTATCTTGCTATGTCATAAGCTTCATCTGCTTCCTCTTGGGTGCCTAATCAGAAAGTGTCAAAATCTTTATTTGAACTATTTTAGGCCAATGGAAAGTTACAAATTGAGATAATGATCCTACAATAGTGAGACAACTGAACAAAATGGAAAAACCATAAAACAACTGTAGACAATATGGAGTAACTAAATCAGTCACTGTGAGACATTTACTCTTATAAACAAGCATTTTGAAGCAAGTTTAGTTTTATGGATAGCATTTGATTTGAGTATGTCATTCCACATAAGAAGTGCATCATCCATAGAAAATATCGAACAGCTTATTAAAGACAAATATTGAGTTTTAGATTTATCACTTTGACATAAAATCCATACAAATTATGCATTTCTCATCCTTGTACCAGTTCTACTATAATAACCTCCCCAAAAATCAATTGAACATATAAATGACCGAACAAAAATATCATAAGATTATAACAGACACACCAAACAGAGACAAATAAATGCTAGATCAACTTAAGGAAATACCTAAGATTTCAAAAACCATCCTATCAATTTTTCTGCAAAACAAATTAGCAAGGGTTATTATTTTCCTTTAAATCTTTTAGCTCATATTAAGAAATACATAAAATGACCCAACACTAAATTAGAGAAATAGAAAGAGAAAACTTACAAAAGAACACAAAAACATGGATCAGATCAGTGCTGCACCATAAAATGCTGAAAATCGAAACTGATACGAATTGATTGCAGAAGAACGAGGAGATTACAGAAGACTCTGTGCTGGAGAAAAGATTCAAGGAGATAGAGAAGATTCAACGGGACTGAGACTAGGGGTGCAAGCGAGCCTTGGTAGTTCGCAAACTATTCCAGCTCGGCTCGATGAAAGCTCGATCAAAGCTCGGCTCGATATGGCTCGACTCGAGTTCGGGATCGGCTCGAGCACTAACGAGCGGAGTCCGAGGTTTCTCAGGTTCGGCTCGAAAGCTCGCGAGCAGGCTCGATTATTTTTAATTACTATATATATTTCATTATATATATTTAATATATATTTCATTAGTTATTATTAGTTTTCATCACAGTTGAACCTCTAACTGAGACAATGTAGTAAAAGGCGAGGCCTAGAGAAGAGTTGTACAGACGAGGTGGAGAGAAAGTCCAAGACCGAAAGAAGCAGTAACCGGTTGAAATAATTGAACCACCGGTTGATTTCAAATTACGTGTACTTATAATCAACGGTAATACAATCAAAGTAACCTTTACTTTGTTTTTCAACAAAGTGAGGATAGCGGGCACCCTAAAGGAAGCAATCCATGAATTTATAAATGGAAAGAATATAAATCAAGATACAATAAACAAATATAACCTCTTTCCATTAGTATATCAAAAAGCTTTAATTGGAAGAATATCGACACTAAATGATCAAACGTTAAATTTAGATTTATTAAATCTTAGTTTTGGAATACTTTGAATTTCCAAGTAAATCTAATGATAATTCATAGTCGATGTAAACATTACTCTTAATATGAGACATGATTTGTTTTCAAATTGCCTTGAGAGATAGTACTGAAATAATTTTCCTAGAGCTGCCTTCTCTCTAGGATTTACATACCCTTCCGCCTACTCCCACCGCCTCCCACCGCTTTCTTCTTTCTTTTTTCTTCTTTGCCCCATCCAACCTGCCAATCTTCCGTTAGCTTCTTCCTTTTGCTGCAGTCTAGTTGAGGAGGAAGAAGTTCCTTCTTCCTCCTCCCACAGTTTTTATTTTTTCTTTGTTTTTCGTTTTTGTAGTTGTTTTTCCTTTTGTTTGTGTTGGTCTTGTTAGTTGGATCCTATATCTTATCATATCTCTAGATCTGTTGGAAGTGCATCTGGTGGCTACAATCTTTATTTTTGTAATTTTTTCTGTTGTAGTAAGAGCAGAAACGGTAGATCTTATCCGTAAATATATGTTTCAACTGTTGTTTATGTTCGATTTGCCTTTGATGGCCTTTTTTGCTTTTAATAGTCATTTTCTTGCCCTAGTGGACTATGTATTAGACTTAGCCTATATGTATGTGAGGTTTTATGTCTTACTGGTCTCATATTGTACTTGCAATTTTACTACTTAATGAAATATTAGCATTATTATCAAAAAAAAAAATATATGAGACATGATTTGACTATTTTGTATAATAAAAATAAAATTATATTTTGCAATAATCTTAAAACAAATTTAATCTTTATTCTTATTTCAAAATTGTTCCTTAAGAAGGGAATAAAAATGACCTTTAAGCCTTTCCTAAAATTTTCATTATTTCATGCATATGCCATAATGAATTTAAAGGATTGTCGATACAACTTTTAAAGTTTTAACTAAAGAACCTCAAACTCAAACTGATTAATTAAATTTAATTATCTAAAAATAAAAAATTAAAGGAACCCATATAAAGTTTTGGAAAGAAAACTTGCTATTTAGCCATAAATTAGGATAAAAAGACCGACGATATTAAAATTAGAAAAAAAATCCAATAATTAAAAATTAAAAATTAAAAATGTTTGAAATCACATTTCTTCTGAAACTACCATTTGTGATATTCTGAATCAAAATTCTCTTCTTATCAAACACCAGTTTAAAAAATCTATTAAAAAATTAAAGCTAATTAGAACATATTCTTATCAGTTTGTTAATATCAAAAAAAATATATATTATATTAAGAGATAAAATGTAAAAATACCTCAAATATTTACTGTCATGAACAAATTTACCTCTAATGTCTAAAATTGTACAATTTTACTATTAACATTGACAACTAAGAGCAATTTTACCCTTAAATAACAATCATAATACAGAAAAAGAAAACAATTATAATACAGAAAAAAATAGCAATTCGAAAGCAATCTTCTAACATTTTAAACAAAAAAAAAACAGTACTTTTACACACAAAAAAAAAAGTATCTATTCGCAAAGTTAACAGAAAAAATTTGTACACTACGCTTATGAACATTTCTATATACAGATGAAAGCCTCTTCTCCATCAGAGCATTTTCAAGCAACTTGATCATCTCCACATGTATCATTTTCCGCATCGCCTGTCAACGACAGAAGCTCCATGAGCTCCATTCGATACTCGAGACCTCGAAGGTAGTGTCCCAAAAGCATACACCTGAACAAAAGAAACATTGATAAAAAGAACAGATTAGTATCAGAAGCAATGACTAATTTCATCGCTGAAAAAGCGGAAAGTGTGTTAAAAAGGGCAATAGGATGTGGCCTAACCAGAAGAGTAGACGAGCTAAATAATCCCGCGTCAACGAAATTAGGGGCTGGAATGGGAGAGAAGTGTTCTCAACAAGTTCCGCACAATCTTCACTCCCCGCATTTCGTGCTCCAGTGGATGCATTCTCTGATTGAGGCGGAGCCTTGGAATGCATCTTTGGAGAAAGAGTTGCAAGGAGACCATGGACGACGGAGTAGATTACTTCTTTCAATTCTGACGATGTAGGTTCTGATAACTCAGCTACCTGTTCATCATACAATTTCAAGTTAAAAATAATAAGTAGAATCTAAGTTCCAAATGAGGTAGCCAAAGCTTGAACCCGGAGAGCAAGAATGTAATCAGATTAGAAAAGGAAGACGAATGCTGCAAACGATGTGTAACAGTAGGAAAGAAAATCACATGCTAATTAGTACGTGAGAGACATCGAATCGGATAACAGAAATGCTTGTGTAAGAACATGTTGCTTATAACCTGAGAGATTGCACTAAGGAGAGCCAACAGTAATACCAAAAGTCATATCTTGTCCCTATACATAACCAACATAAATCAGACTACAATTTAGTAGCATCAACACTCAACAGGATTGCAGTTAATTCACCGAGCTACGAAAATTTAAAAAAAAAATGAAAAAATGAAGTGGTAAACATGATTTTGGAACTTATTGAATGAAAAGAAAACAAAGAGCGGCCCGGTGCACTACGCATCCCCGCTAAGCGAGGGTCCGGGGAGGGGTCCCACCACAAGGGTGTATTGGGGGCAAGCCTTCTCCTGCCAATTTCTTTTGGCAAGAGGCCGCTCCTAAGACTCGAACCTGTGACCTCTCGGTCACACGACAACAACGTTTACCATTGCGCCAAGTCCCGCCCTCCAATGAAAAGAAAACAAAGATTTCAAAATAATACTAAAAGAGTAGCTGTTATGTGAGCCTCTGTCATAGAAAACCACAATCATTCCAAGTTAGCCTAATAAAACAGAAAATCCGTGCAGATAAAAAGTTGGAAAAAAGAATTCTGAGGCTCCTGATCTTTTCGATTTATATTGATTACGCCTCTGATCTTTCAATTTGACACATTGAGCTCTTAAACAATTATAATTGAATACATTAAGCTCCTCATGGCCAAGAAAGTCAGCTTTGAATACAAAACTTGATTAAGGGAGCATTGTTTATTTTATTTGCTTTCGGAATTTTGCATTTTAACAGTTCTTTATATGTCTGATGTGATGTGGCTATAGAGAAATCGTAAAACTAAGTATAATTTTAGAAGCAAATGAAACAAATAATGCTCTTTTAACTGAATTGGATGTTTAAAGCTAACTAAATTGGCAAGCAAGGCTTAATGTGTACAGTAATAACTGATTGAGGGCTCAATATCTCAAATTGAAAGATCGTGGACTCAATTAACAAAAATCGAAAAGATAAAGGGCTTAAAGATCCTTTTTTCTTAAGAAAAATACCATGAAATGTTATAATTACTCTCAGATATTCTAGAGTCTTTGGAAGGCTTTTGGAAATATACTAAATATTACTGGAGAAGAAAGCAAATATTACAAGCATTAAAAGCCCGCGATCCCCAATTTGATGTGAAGCCTGCAACAACTGCAACTTATAGGGCCTGTTTGGTTTAACTTTAGTTATGTACTGTTTGTTATTGTTGTTAGCAGCAACAACTATTTCTCAATCCTAACCAAACACTTTATATCTGCCGTTTAAAGTAAAACAAAACAACAAAAAAGAGCTACAAAAAGGAGAACCGAACGAGCATACAATGGCACATCGTTACAGGCAAATGTTCGATTCAAAAAACATTGCCAACGCTAAAAAAAGGGGAGCATCAGTAGCAAAACAACCACTAGACTAATAAGAGATTGAAAATTGAACCTTTTCTGGTTGTAATGACCTTAAGTAGTCCAGCAAGTCATTCTTTTCTTCACCTACAAACTGTTGCATTTGAAGAGCAGCACTTTTCCTCTTGACATCATGGAGTTCCTTTGATACACCAAAAAAAAAGTGAGTATGCACCCTGACAATCATAAATAGGCTATTAAGAACATTCAAATAAAGCTACAATACAACAGGATCAATGGGAATAATCAAATTTGAAAATAAAAGGCAGAACACATCCGGGGGCCCTGAACTTGGCACAGAAAACCGATTGGCCCCTTGAACTTTAAGGATGTGTCATTAGCCTCTTGAACTTGCTTAATGTGATATCAATGACCCCTACGTGGCAACATAAGAGAAGGTTCGGACAAATTGAAGTTCGCATCACTTTAACCAAGTTCAAGGGGTCAATATGTTACTTTAAGCAAGTTTTTAGGGGGCCAATAGGTCACTTCAAGTAAGTTCAGGGGGTCAATATGTCACTTTACCTAAGGTTAGCAGGCTAATGAGACATCTCCAAAGCCCAGGGAGTCAATTGGTTTTCTATGCCACGTTCGGAGGGAGATATAGTCCTCCCTCCTACGGCTAAAGATCAAACTAAAACAGAATGGCCACAATCTTAACAAATTTTCTTTCTCTTCTTGATATGACAAGATTATTAGATCAAAGATACAAACCGAAAGAGAAACATTATCTGACAAAAATGACAATTTCACTTTGCAACATGACAATTTTTTTCTTATACAAAAATTTGCCATCTCATCAGCCAAAAAAACAAAAAACAAAGACATCAATATGGATCTTTCTCTAATAATGACTAATGCCTATTGAGCCTTTATCAGAAAATACTTTAGTTTCATGTCCTTCTATCTATAGAAATTTGCAACCAACAGACCAATAGATTATAAACAAGGAAAACCAAAAACGGTACTTGGTTTGCTCATCTACCAAGCTAAGATAAGCGTACCTTTTTCACATAAGATAAGCGTGATTGCAAATGAAAAATATATTCTTGAACTTCAGGGGACATTTCACCAAAACCTTCAGTAACATTATCATATGGGTCTTCAGTTACGTTTTCAGATCTGCTACTTTTTTCGTAGCATTTATTCGTTTTAGCACTATCTTCCTCTGACCCTTGCAAATAAATTTTACTTGTTTCATGTGCTTCATTTTCAAAAATTTCATCATGCTCATCAAGGTTCCTTTCAAGGCAAAGCCTATACTCCGCATTCCGCAATGTATACCTACAATTGAAGCCTAGATATTATTTCTAAACAACTGAAATTTGACTGGAGAATAAATGTTAAGAGTATCATTTACAGAATACTAAAACTGTTCGCTAGTATAAAACAAGCAATCAAACAACTCAAGTAAAGAAGGCATAATGCATTTCCTAAATTATAGGCTATCCGCTACAGAAATAAGATCTGCTAAAACTGCAAGGAGCCCATCATAAGCCAGATTCCAAGGGCAATCAATAGGATAAAAATTGTCTAATGTTGTATGATTGCATTATGACTTTGTGGGAGGTCAAAAGAATAAGAACATATATAAGAATGTAATGAATAACCATACCCAGTCATCAACGAGGATACCAATAATTTGGAGAGTGGTTCCCACAAAGCCTCGATCGAAACTTTAAACTGATCAGATGGAAGTAACCCCAACATGCCAGAGATAGTCCTCTTCATGGCATCCAATGTAGTAGGTGGAACATCTCTCTGGATAAGGCTCACATCTAATGGCTCTATCTCTTGTATCAAATCCGAAAGAACTGATTTCTGAAAGAACAAAGACTCGGCATCAGTAAGACGGAGAAGACTTACCAATCATTATTTAAAGCAACACACAAATTAACTTCTAATACTTATTGATAATTCTCTATAATTACTGTGTCTCTATCTATTAATAATGGCAGGATTCTATACAAGCATATACTACTGCCATATCCTTTTTCCAGATATCAACATCGAATAAGTTCAAATGATAGCAATAATTCTTCCATGGAGTACCTTGATTATGAGTTGTTACAAGTGCTTTTCTCTTTTATTCTGTTGGTTCACTGTCACGATTATTCGAATTATGCCTATTTAGAGTGAATCGTTATATTCCCTATTCTTATTTAAGGTAGGTTATATTTCCTATTCTTATTTAAGGTAGGTTAGAATTAATAGGGTGATTTAAGGTAAGTTAGAATTACTAGGGCCATAAATTTAGGAGGCTAGCTATAATCATTCTGTACCAATTGACTATGCAATAGATTAATGAAATCTTTATTTCTTTCTTCTAAATTCTTCTCTCTATTCTTCTCTATATTCTCTCTGTTCTCATTCTTTTTCTTCCTATTCTAAAATTCTAGTTCATCGGAATCCTAGTTCTCACATTCACATTCCACTGTGACGCAGTAGAGGTAAATATTTAAGAACTTCATATGTGAATTCTTTCAGACCTAATAATCCAGACCTTCTTCCTCGTGATTAACATATTCACTATTTGATGTTGTTGTTAGCTATTGTTATTGCTGGTAGCTCAGGTGGTAAGACGTTAGCTGATTTCCGTTTCTCAATTCTAACCAAACACTCTTGATATACTGTTTGGCGTAAAACAGTAAAAAAGAGCTACAAGAAAAGAGAACTAAACTGGCATTAACAGCCGAATTGGGTTGAAAATTTCTAGTGTTGATCGAAACATAATCTACCAAGTTCAAATGATTCCAACCACTAATTTGTTTCAATGCAATAAATAAATTTGTGATGAAAATTGTTCATGTTCGCTTTCAAATTGAATTAAGTGGTTATCAGAGAACCAATAATCAAATTACTCCAATCAATTCCAAACATCATTAGTTCAAAAATACAGCATTCAACTAAGACAAAGCAACTCATATCCACACTAAATTTTTCTGAATGAAATCAAATCCCTCAAAAACAGATTTGACATTCACACTTTCTTCAACAATAACATAGCTAATAAGTTGAAGCTGTATTGAAGAGCCAAATTTCACTCACGAAATGCTCAAGCCAATTCAATTTGAGAAAATAAAAATAAAAATCGTAAACACTAACCTTATCAGCAGAATTCCAATTACGATTAGAAACGAAATCATCGGAAGAGGAAGCGAGAATCAGCGTCCGAGTTTTTCTAGGGTTTGAAGTGACAGAAGCAGAAAGAGGAGGAGAAAAAGGGAACGAGAGAGAAAAAGGAGAATAGTTATGGTGGTTATGGAAAGAAGAGAGAATCCGAGGAGGAGAAGGAAGAGAAGCTGAGAGAAAAGAGGCAAAGGTTGCCATTGGAAACAACCTTAAAGCTTCAGTCTTTTCTCTTCTTCTTCTTCCTCTCTGCGTCGTCGTCTCTCTCTCTCTCTTTCGAAGGTCAAAATCAGAAGTTTCAGCCACAATATCTCTAAATGGATGATGGACGCACACGTGTCGATATGGGATTGACGACTCATTGGCTGTATTAACTTGCTATCATAGTCCTGCTTTCATGTGAAAATTCTTTTTTTTCTTGTAATAAAAATGCATTAGTCTCTAATGGTTGCTTTTAGTTTGCTTTTAGGACCAATTTGCAATTTCCAAAAATTTAGTGGAGATCTTCTAACCATTAGATAGAGTTAGGGCTGTAATCGAGCCGAGCCGAACCGATTTTTGACCTGTTCAAACTCGGCTCGCTATAAAATTAACGAGCTCTATCTCGGGCTCGAGCCAAGCTTGCTATAAAATTAACGAGCCGAGCCCGAGCCGAGCTTTGGCTTGCTCAACGAGCTGGAGCCGAGCTTCGAGCTTGTTTCGAGCCTAAAATCCTCTTTTGGACTTGGTTCATTAAGAAAATTATCTAACCATGAATTGTTTGTGAGTAAATTGTTAATTATATTTGTGAAGTTTGCTCGCAAATAACTCTTTAATTGTGTACATAAACAAGCTCATAAACAAAGTTCGTGAATAAATAAACAAGATGCTTATAAATAGTTCGTCTATTACTCATTTATTATGTTTGTGAACGAACTCATCTAATAGCAAATGAAATAATATTAAGTTTAGATATTTGTGAACTAACACAAAACTATATAGTGTTCTACAAAACTAAAATTTGTTCATAAATGTTCTAATCGAGCCTGCTCGCAAGCTTGAGCTTTGGCCTGCTCAAGCTTGGCTCGTTTACGAACCGAGTCAGTAAATCGTGTTCACGAGCGACTCGTTTACAAATCGAGCCGAATCGAGCCGATCACCGAGCCGCTCATGAGCGGCTCTGTTCATTTACAATTCTAGTGAAATGGGATAGAGTTAATTGAAACTCTCCCATTTCCAGCGAGTCGCCCAATTGGGCGACTTGTTTGGCCTGCTCAAAGGCCTAGCAAGAAAACATGTTCAATTGCTGAAGTGATTTTGACGCGCGCAAGCACACCACGAAAAAAATTTGCGTTGGTTGCAAACCCCATATCAGGCGAGTGGCATGTTTAAATTCACTTTTTCCATTTTGAGTGAGGCTGCTTGGTCTTATTACTTTACATTTTATTTGTTTATTTAAACACTTCTCAATTTATTTGTTAAATGCTTTTTGGACATAAAAACTGAATACTGAATTTATTTGCAGGAATTTGTTTTAAATATTTTTCATCTCAATTCCAACTTTTTTTTAGGTTAATTCTAACTTTTAATAATTCTAATTTTTAAAGTATTTTTTGTTTTTAATTACTAATATCAATTAAAATCTAGACAAAAAATGATATTACGCTTTTAATATAATTTATTATCAATTATATTATTATTATAAAATAAGTTAATTGATTAAAAGTAAATAAAATAAAATATTATATGACGTGTGGATCCATTAAACAGAGTGATTGTGACTAACCATTAGAGGAAATTTTTGGAAGAGTTGTTTAGATTAAAGAGCTGTTGGAAATGGGTGAGGTGGTATGGTTGGAGGGTGTGCAACCCTCCGACCACTAGAGTTGCTCTTAGGCTGTTAAATGCACAATTGCTCCGACATCTTAAAATGGTAATTTAACTTTAATTTGTCTCAATAAAATAACTCAATTTTAAGTTGTGTCTTAATTAGATCGTTTAGCCTATTTTAGTGATTAAAAAGCATTGATATAATGATATGGGTGATACGTTAACATGAATCAACTCAGATCTATGACTGAAACGGAATGTGACAGCCACGTATCAGTTATTTTTATGAAAAAAAATTAAATTTTGTTTTTTTTTCATAAAAATAGCTGATATGTTATAGCCAAATGGCGCATACGTGTATGTCATACGTCGTTTCGGTCAGAGATCTGAGTTGACGCATGCTGACGTCTCATTTATGTCATTATTCTGATGCTTTTTAATTACTGAAATTTTCAGATTGACCTAATTAAGAAAACAAAACTCAAAATTAAGTAGACAAATTGAAGTTAAATAAACATTTTAAAACAACCATATAAATACAGTGACCAATGGTGCATTTAACCCATTATTCCCACAAAATATCCTTGTTTTGGAAATTTAAGAAAATAGCAAGTGAAAAAAGAGATTTTATTTTTTTAAAGAAAAAAGAGATTTTATTCTTTTTGTGTGTTTATTTTAATAACATATAATTATTTCCTTTATTTCTTTTTAATTTTAGATTTACCTCTCTTACTCAAACTCTATGATTTTATAAATTTTTTTCATTTTTCACTACATTACAACTATGCCATAGTTATGAAATTCTGTTTAATCTCTATTTTACTTTTCACTTTTTATTTTGGCTTTTATACGTATTTATTTTTACTAGACTAATTTCATTTTTTATCCTTTTATTTTTTTTATTTTTACTTTTTCAGTTTGATAAATATAGTTTTGACCAAAAATTTTATTTTATTATATTATTTTTTATTAGTAAAAAGACAAAAATCCCAAAAACACAAGAAGAAAACTATAAACAGGTTAAGCGGCTGAGGGCCACTCCACTACAATTTTCAAATAAGATGTTCTGAATGCCTGCAGGAGGCACATCGCACTCGTTATGACCCAAAGGAAATGATCCTGCGAATTCCGCCATCTAATCAGCAGCCCGATTACCCTCCTGATATATATGTCTAAATGAGATTTCCCAATCCCGAGATCGGAAGTCAAAACATTGGTTAATTAGCCAAGAGAAATGGTGATGGAGTTCAACACCCTTTTCTAGACTATCAATCATCGATTTAGCGTCCACCTCAACTTTTAATTTCTTCACACCCCTGCTCCATGCCAATCGTATGCCAAAATATAACCCCCACAACTCGGCCATAAACACAGTGCAAATACCAATATTACATAACCTCTCTGCCACAACCCCCGATAAACCTCGTGCTGCAGCGTATCTTGGATTTCCTTTACAAGAACCGTCAAAATTTAACTTCAGCCAGCCTTTTTCCGGTGGATCCCAGCTTACCCAAATTGTGGTGGGGATTTTGTCACTATTTTTATCCAAACTATAAAAGCCGCTCGATAGCCAACAACTTCATGAATCAGAAAGGCCCTACTATCCCTATTGGTTCGAGTTCCATTAAAAAAGTATTCATTTCTACACTTCCAAATCCACCAAAGTGAAATTGAAAAAAAGCATACACTAATCCACTCCGCTCAGCTTGCTGATAGGGACGTTTTGTCCCTATCTTTTTAGCATGATTTACGATTTATTTTGAGCTAATAATTAAGTTTAATTACAAAAATAAGTGTGTTTTGAATAAATAAAAAAATAATAATAAAATTATACTTTTGATAATTTTTCATTCATGTTTTATTAATTTTAGAGAAATAAAGAATACAGTAATCTCGGTGTTCGTAATCGTGTTTTGCAGGTTCGGGATAAACACACGAGATGCAAAGGACAAATAGCCGAAATTCAGCTCAGTCCACGTGGAGCGTGCTTCGCCTTATGCAGAGCGTGCCAAGTCATCATGCGGTGCCCACTGAATCACGGCAGTCAACCTTATCTTTGCCCCAGGTCAACTCAGTCCACACAGAGCGTATCACACACCACGTGGAGTTTGGACCGGTGAGAATCAATTGATAAACTCCATGACCTCACTCACGCGGAGCATGACCCCTTCTACGCGGAGCTTGGACCGTGAGAATAGATTGAAGAAATTCAGGAGTTCATCTACGCGGAGCTTGGCCAACTTCACGCGGAGCGTGGACCGGTCAACATTTGGGGATCTAATCTTCGAAAGTGTGAAATCTGCAACAAATATGGAAGACCTTTTTTACGCAGAGCGTGGCCTGGAAAATCAACAGAAAGTGTGAACTATCCCAAAGACCTCTGTAATTGTGATTATGCCCCCGAATTTGATTTGTATAAATAGGAGTGCTTAGCACTCATTTAGGCATTCAGATTTTGTATAATAAAACTCTACCACCTTGAGAGCTTGTGTATTCGTTCCGTTACTCCGTCGAAGTTCCGTTCCATCCTTATTCCCCAAGCTCGAGAGCTCCACCTCCAAGTCCTATGAGACAGCTTTGAGTCCGGTTAGCTAGTTCCAAGGATCGATTCTTCTTTCCTTTCTACTTGTTAATTAGCTTGCACTCTTCCTGTGTACTAGGCTTGGTTGTATTCCGCATTTACGCGTTCCACATTTATAATATATGATTTGCAATTTCAGTTTCTCTATACGTGTTGATATTTATTACTTGCTTTGATACTCATAATTGACTGTTGTGTAGGTTGATTACGAACTCCGAAACTCATTGGAAACCATATAGGTGTTGTCCTACCGGAATTGACAATCCAGAAACCGTAGGAATTGACAAGCCATGGAACTTACGGGCCCTAGTTTCCGATCCCTAGAATTAGAATCGCCTTAAGAGGGAGCCACGAGATCTAAGCACTTCACGGGGTTGGTCAGTTTATACGTAGTCGTCTTTACAAGAGTAAATTGTTACTCGTATATGTTCTGAAATATTGTTTATTATATGTTGTAACTTATCGTCACCCGTATCACTCCCTTAGAGTTTGAACTATACAAATCTGTCTCACCATAGTTTAGGAGTAGTTGTAGTTGTCACCCAATCCAAAGCTAAAGTATTCACTGCCTAGATAACGAATAGAACCGAGTAGTTTAATACTTGTAGATATAAATCCCGCGGATTCGATACCTGGACTTAACCAGATTTATTACTTGATACGACAGGGTACACTTGCCCCTAAGTAAAGGAGCCAGGCTAGTTAAGAGATCATAACCGTAAAACCACACAACACACAACACATAACGCTCTAGCTTCGACCCCTACACTATCACTTGCTACGGTTACTCAAATTAATCTGTAGCCAATTATGCAGATCCATTGAATAAAATTCACCTTGGAGGCTTACCGGGATGAATCGGTCCCAAATTCTTTTCGCCAAAGGACAGTCATGGAGGTGGTGAATTACGGTTTCCTCAGCCGAGCAAGACGAGCAACTGCCGAATATGACAAAGATCGGGAAGCTTATTAGCATTATAGAGGATGCTCGACCTCGCAACAAGCCAGACAAAAATACGGATTTTTTGCTCCACCTCTAGCTCCCAGATTAATCACCATATGCTGTCATTTCCTGGTTCGGGAACAATAAATGCAGATCGAAACCCCCAAAGCCCCTGTATAACGGCCCGTATTCGACTCCCTCCAATACTATCTGTCATTTTCCTCCGAATCTGGAAACACCAGGAAGGAAGATAATATAAAAAAGAGCAGTAGCAGGTAAAAATTGGGATAAACTCTCCCAGTTCCATCTGCTTGTGTCGAGCCAATATGATGTAACATCCAGATGAATCAAACTAAGTGGGACCGCATGAACTGTCAAGTTAATGAGCGGGTCAGTGTCGCACCAGCTGTAGACACCGAGTCGGAGGACCTGTGACGAAAACCTGTAACAATACGGTTGAAGCGGTTGGTTCCGGGAGTTTTAAAAGCAAAAAAATATATATAATAAAAAAACGAGAGGTCAGTAAGAGTTGCGGTCGTCGAGTGGACGGTTCGCGAGTGCTCGGCGACGTGGTGCGAGCGCCTAGCGGCAGTTGGCGCGCGCCCGACGACAGTTGGACACGCGCCCGGCAGCGCGGGACGCACGCCCGACGGCCGCTGGGCGCGCACGCCCGACAACCGTTGGGCGAGCGCCCAACGACGTGGGGCGAACGCCCAACATCGTTGGGAGGACGCCCAACGGTCGTTGGGCGAATGCCCAACTTTCGTTGGGCGAACGCCCAACGTAAGTTGGGCGCGCGCCCAACATCAGTTGGGCGTTCGCCCAACTGATTTTGGGCGTCCGCCCAACATTTTGGGCGTAGGCCCAAAATGTTTTGAGCGTAGCCCGACGCCCGTCGGGCTACGCCCAAAATATTTTGGGATCCGTGCCTATAAAAGGCACGGATCCCCATGCATTCAAGGAGAAGGAATTTTGGAGAGCTTTCTCACTCTATACATTTTTAGAGAGAGAAAGTGAATTCTTTTGAGAAAAATATTTTTTTTCTCAAAAAGTCCGAATTTCCTAAAAGTTAAATTTTTACTAAAAAACCCGAAAAACACCGGAAAATCACGATTCGCGGAATCAACCGACTTCGACTGTCAGATACCGATCTTGAGGTATTATCCAAGGACTAGACTCGTTTTATTTTATTTAATTTCTTTCCTTTATTCATTTATTTTTATGTTATAATTTTATTTATTTAGTTAAATAAACGTTCGATTTTGTTTTGAAATAAAAACCTCGTTTTAATATCCCAATACGAACCGTGATCCGATTCAAAGGTAGTTCGGGATTAAAAACGTTGTAATTATAAGTTTTTTAAAAATATTTCTAAATAACGTTTTAAAATAAAACATCGTTTTAGGAGTCCCCGTTATAGACTATGATCCAATTTTGGTAGTTCGGGAACCCAAAACGATAGAATAGATCTAATCTAAAGCTTTTTGAATAAATCTGGAAACTGTTGGACTAATTCTGTAATTTTCCGTTTTCTGTCATAAAGGCTGTTTACCGACGGATTTTCCGTCGGTAAAGCTGCTGGAATGTAAAAAATACTGTTTTGGTCCTTCTTTCCCAACTTTTAGACTTTTGGTCCTTGTATATATATGTGTATAATTATGTAATGTATTTATGAAAATTATTTTGGGTTATATAACTATTAATTACATATTATTTATCTATCTACTTTATATTTTAAACTTAATTTACATCAATTTAGTTTTGTAAAGTAACATATTTGTACATAGCTATAGTTTTTTTTGGTTTATTTGAGTTATATTAGCCATTATTTACGGTGGGGGTTATTTCCTATATATTTATTATGTAAAACTATTTTGGGATGAATTTAACTTTTTTATTTATGGATTTTATTCTCTATTTTTACATTGTTTCTTAAATCAAAATCAAAGTGTATTTTAATTAGTATTATCTCTATTTTCACTTATATATATATGTACTATTGTTTTGTTTCTTACCATATATTTAACCTACATATATTATTACTATTTTTACCATTCTAGTATATACGTATAAATATGTATATTTATTTTCCTTTTAGGTTTTCTATATGTATATATTCTATAAATATATTTGGGTTGATTTAGACTAAATTTCTTAATTGTTGTGATTAGAGGTTAATTGAGTGAAAAAAGGGAAAACAAAACCACAAAAAGAGAGTTTAATTTGCTTACTTAAACTAAAAGTTTTTCTAGATATTCCTAAAAAGTAAATAAAAGGCTTTTTCTATCATTTCAAACGATCTTCTTAAACATCACGTTTTAAAACTTTAATTCGTCCCAACGACGGATTAAGCGAACCTTGTAATTAAAATCGTTTCTTTTCATTATAAATAATGAAGTTTTGAATCGTTTTCCTAACTAAACAGTTTTATACAAAATGAATGAACTTGTATGCTTAATCACGTTTTTGGTTAAAACTTCTTGTTCAAACGTTTTCAAACGCTCGAGTCGTTCCAACGGCGATTCGAGTCGATGTCATGTAAATTAACGGGGTTTTGAAACGTACCTAAATCGTTCCAACGGCGATTAAGGTACGAACCTTGTAAATAAACTCATTTTTCGGGGAGTGAGATTAGCTTAGAGTTAGTGTATAGTCTAAAGCATAAAATCACACTATGAATAAATCAATTCTCTCTTCTCCCCCTCTCTCTCTTGTATACTTTAAATTTATGCAAAATGGGTGATTCTTTACTAAAATGGCTTTCAATAACATGCTCAAAACGGTTTTCAAAGCGAGAAAGAAAAGGTTTCAAATGAATTTTAAACTTAAAGAAATATGCGATTAGTCCGTTATCGCCTAACACGCTGAGTAGGAGGCCGGTGGTTCATAACCGGGCGATGTCGGGGTGCCTATTAGTCTTTCTCCGAAAAGGAGCTAGCCTTCTCGGCTCGTACCTAAGTTTCCCGAACCCTCACCAGTCTCCCGCAAGGGATCGGTGTTCATTTTCCCATTCGTGGGTGGCGACTCTTCCATATCTCCGAGCTCCCGTCCTGCCGAGCAGCTTGATTCCACGATTGGTTGCTTTCGGCACCAATCACCGCTTACGTCGCCATGAGGTGTCCACCCTCCGGTCCGCCCGGGCGAGGCCGTTTGACACCTTGTCTAACAAGTGGCGACTCTGCTGGGGAAGCGAGAAATTTGATTCCGGAAGGCGTGTATTAAGCCCTTAACGGGGACGGATCGTATTATTTCTTTTCGTATGCATTCATAAGCATTATTGCAAACCTTTTGGGTAATTTCCGTGAAACCTCTAGCGAGAGTCCATTCGTCGCTCGAAAGAGGCTAGCGTAAGTTCCCCCTTACAATAAGGCGCCAAAGGGTCCCCATCCATTCGTTAGGGGCGAATTTGTGCGGTCCTGTGAGGTCCCGCGATCAGCCATGTCAGCATATAGTAGCCTTAGAAGTTGCCATAGGATTACCCGTTACTATTTTTGATGTGATAAATGAATCAATTCGTGTTTTCAAATTGCCATGATACGTGTCTAATCCTAAAACTAAGTAAAGAAAATGAAACGATACGTTAATATATACTCTTGAACCGATATATAAACTACCCCAAAACATCGAAACGATTCGAACTAAAGACGACTTAGTCATCTCGTGTGAATGAACTTGTGCGACCCGCCTGGTCCCTTTCCGTGTCCCGAAGAAGGCACATGTTCAGGAAATACGTTGTGACGTAAGCACGTATTAGTACAAGTCGGTTTGATATTAAAGATGGTTATATCTCGATTCAAAAGACTATATTAACGATAATCGTTGTTCACATTCTTTAATACGTTGGGATAAAGCGAGATTATGACGAAACGAAAACGAAGAACATTTCTGTTTTGAACGACCCCGTTGTAACTTAAAGAGTTTTGCAAACGTAGCCCGTCCCTTCCGAATAAAAGACAAGCTCTTACGTTACACCTTGCGTTGTTCTAAGGAGAAATGGACGTATCCGCAAAAGTGACTAAGAAAATAAAAAATAAATAAATAATGAAACCGACCAAAATCATTCTGTATCTACGATATATGTGAATCCCGAGAGTAGTTAAAGAAAATAAACCAATGCCGTTGAATACGTGCCTCGAACGAGTATATACGCCGTTTAAAATCACGAAGCCGAATTAAGCTAAACCGCATAATTGCACCATATGGACGAGACTATGGGTTTGACTAATGGCTCGATCATTTTGACCATTACCAAAACTACAAGAAATATGGCCCGATCTGCATGTTTTCTTAACTCGTGCCTAGATGAAAAGAACGGTAATATCCTCTCTTCGAATAAGCATGTGATTAAACGAAATGTTGATTTTCTATAACCACGCTAGGATGTTATATCCCGTAAATTGGAAGAAATAAAGAGTTGTTATTAGCCGAAAGATTATCGTGCGCTCGAATAAGACTCACCGTCTTTTCATGTAGCTAAAACGAGCAAGCGGATTTTGACGCTAGAAACAAACACGTTACGCGATGAGTCCGTTCCCTAACATAAATCCAAAAGTGATACCATCACTAAACAAACACGTGGTTGCGTCTCTCGATAGATCCAAAAGATCCCGTTGTAATCCAAAAATCGAGACATAAACCCACGCGAATAAAGGGGAACGAGTCATTGTCGATAACGAACGATTGAACCAAAAGAATAACTTGTACCATGTTTAAATCTGATATACGCTCAAAAGGGAGTCAAAACCCGAACTAATGCGTCTCGCGAAATAACAAAAGACGAGTTATTCCGAAAGGACAATCCCATTTGGTCGATATCTTAGTCGCTGAGCGCTGATGCGTTAAAACGAATTGTATTGTTTGATGAATGATTTATTTTTCCGCAATAATCGACGGCATCACGCGTCCTCTGGACCACGATGTGAGCCCATGCCAAAATCCTAGGAAAGAGACTTGGACCAACGAGTGTGTGGAGGAATAAGGATGGAAGAGAGATGGCATGATAATTATGATTGATATCTAACATTTTCTTTCTCTTGTTGCGATCTAATTACGCGTTATGTACGATTTTTCTAACTAGTTTGTTTGTATAGATTTATATCTTGTTGTACATCAGTCGAGTCAGATTTAAGTTATATTGCATTCTATGCTTAACGAAGCATTATAGTCATACCATATAGAGCGTTGCATGCTAACCGAATTGCGTGCAGCCATTCTAGGTTCCGTAGACTTAGGACATGTTTATTAGGAATGTGAGAAAGAGCCGACCCCAGCGTCACGTGTCATTCAGGAGGCATACCAGTTATGTCGTGACGTATCCCATACGTCTTTGCCTTGTCGTACCTATATGTTGGGACGCATCCTATGCGTCCTTGGCATGTCTCGTGCGTCTTCATCGTGTCGTTTGTATGCTAGCTAGGAAGGCATGTCCATTATGTTGTGACATATCCTATGCGTCTTCGCCTTAGCATACTATGCGTATAATAGCGTACCTCGTACATTTTTCCAGTATCGTAGGCACTAGTCAGAAGGTACAACCATTATGTCTTGGCGTATCCCCTACGCCTTAGTTTTGGCATACCCCGTATGTCGCGTCATCTCCTGTATGTCCTTGCCCTGTTAAGAGGTGTACCGTTCTCTCATGATGAATCCCTTATGGCCTTGCTGCGTCGTGTCATCATAGTCCACCCGTCAGGAGTCCCACCTGTCATCTGGTGACATATTCCTTGTGTCTTCACTTTGTTGTACCCCGTAGGACGTAACGCGCCCCATGCATCTTCCATTAATCATCCAGGCACTAATCAAGAGGCATACATGTTATGTCGCGACGTATTCCATATGTCTTTTCCCTGTTGCACCTCGCTTATTGGGACCCATTCCTGGTGTCTCTATTATGTCATTACACACCGTTCAGAAGGTATACTATGTGTGTCATAACGCATCCTGTACATCTTCGCCTCATCCCGCATGTCATGGTGTATCATGCGCTTTTTCACCATGTTATATACGTTTGACGAGAGGCATACCAGTTGGGTCGTGACGTATCCCATACGTCCTTGCCTCGTCCCGCCTTCCATACCATGAAGTGTCCCATGCGTCTCTATCACATCAGCTATACACTAGTCAGGACGTGTACCCGATGCGCCTCCATGCATGGTGTACATCCGGGAATTGTCGAGGTCGTACATCGCGATAGGTCATATATGTGCCTTCCATATCAGGTACACTAGTCTAGAGCCATACCCTGTATGTCATAACCTGAGTTCTCGCCTTGCTAGGTGCCTAACAGAAGACATACCCCGTATATCACAATGCAGCTCGCACGTCTTTACCATGTCTCGCATACCCGTCAAGTGGCCTACCTTTAGACCCTGAGGTGTTCCCAACGTCTTCGCCATGTTATACTTCGTGTGGGATACATCGCACATATCTTTATCGTCCTGTTCATACCATTAGGGGGTGTACCGCATGCATTGTGACGTGTCACATGCATCTTCGCCATCGTGTTTAAGTCATCCGGAGACATATCCCATGTGTCGCGACATACCCCACATTCCTCTATCATGGTTAGGCTTGTTTGGTGGTCATACCCCGCTTATCCTGACATTCGCATCGTGGGGCAGGTCCCGTATGCTGTCCGCACGATCAACTCAAGACATACTAAGTGTGTCGCCATGTCACCGACAACATATCAGTAGTTCAAAAAAAAACATTATCATGGCATCGGTTCCCCCGAGACTCGAATTAACCATTCGTCACATGTCTCATACACGTCCTATTTACGCCTCGAGACATACCGTGTATGTCGCTATGCCTTAGCCAACACATCTCAAGATTATGACTGGTACCTTGATCTCAAATAGAACCATAATCTCACGGGTCGTCGTCACCTCCCTTTCGTATCTCAAGACATACCCACGGATGTCACCACGCTATACACAATGCCCAGGTGATTCCAAATTACGTTGTTGTATTATCCATGCCCCTCACCTCGTAGGTTGTCATCATGACTTTCGTACGCTAAGACATACCACGTGTGTCGGTGCGCCGTGCATCTATACTCCAAAGTTACGTGGTTGTAAGATTGGAACCTTAGGGTCGAGTGAATTGTTTCACACGAATACCTGTCGTCATTCGCATTTGGGGATATGGTCCATACATAGCACCTCTGTATTTCAGAGTTGTGGGCAATACCCTCAGCTCCGAAACAAACCCTTAACTCGTGTGTTGTCCACACCTCCCATTTGTACTTTTAGGTGTGCCACGTGGGTCATCATGGTGCCCCCTCGTATTTACATCGTCCCACTGTCCGGACCCCAGGTTCACATTGACCCTCTGACGCATGTTTCATACGAAGTCATCGCGTCGTATCCGCACTTTAACTAGCACCTTATAGGTCGCCTCGTCACATCTAATAAATCCGTGTGTCATTGTACTAACCTCTTAGCTGGTAGGTCATCGTCACACCCCATTGGTACCCTCGGTCGTACCTTGTATATCGACACATCATTGCACTAAGGTAACCCGCACATCCTTGACCTCCTCGAGACACCCCGTCGCATCTTCAAAACGGGGAAATCGATATAAGACATACCAAGTGTGTCATCATATATCGTAACACATCCGTATTACAAACATGTGACGTTGGTGCTTCAAGCATGTATCAGCTTTCGGTGTATATCTCGTATGTCACCGCTTGCGCTTTAGTCATACGTTGGGCCTTGTCAAAACGCGCCCCGTGTGTTGCATTGTCATCGACAATGTTTGTAGTCCGTGAATATGTCATTAGGCCATCCAATTCTGGACCGACCTTTGACGCACGTTCCGTATGTCATCCCTCGCACCTTACCCACATATCAAAGACTGAGTCGTTTATACCATCCAGTCAGGGCTAATCTTGTGGCACACACCCCCATACGCGGTTTGGTACGTCCCATTCGCATGTCAAATGTCGATTCATTCATGTCATCGAGTTCAAGTCGAATATGGGGCAAGTATCACATATTTCATCACATGCATCTCGCTTACATCTCCAATGTCGAGTCATTTGTATCGTCAAGTTCGAGTCGAACTTTTGGCACGTACCTGTCATATAGAGTGATTCATGGCGTCGAGTCCAAGTCATACCCTTAGGCACGTACCCTATGGGCCGTCTCGAGCGTCCCGCTCACACTTTGACATACTGAGTCATTCATGCCGTGAGGCTCCTGTCAAACTTTTGACGCACGCCCCGTAAGTCGTCACTCATGTCTTGAGTACGCCTCAAACGGCGGTTTGTTTATATTGTCAAATCCTCGACACGCCCCCCTACATCATTGGTACCATTGTCTATGCGCCCCAAACTCCGAATTGCCTTATTTACGAGTCTGAGACATATGCCCTATGTGTCGCCATTTAGGTCTCGCTCGTATCAATAGTATCGAGTTGTTCGTACTGCGTCTAAGTCCAACATTTGGCACTTACCTCGAAAGTCTTGGTTTGCGCCTTCTTTGCTCTTTAAATTGTTCATAGCAATAGGTTTCAGTCGAACTATCGACGTCTACCCTATGTGTCATTGCTGGTATCTCAAATATTGGTGATGGACCAAATACGTCATAAATATCCACGTAAGATCTTTAGGGATTCTCATAAAACATATCGTCGTCGGGTTTGCGCTATGAAACGAATTGACCTTTGACACATACCAGGTAAGTCATCGTTTGCGTCTCGTTGGTACCTCGATCGGATTGGGACACCTCTCATTCTACCAGACGCACCGATGTCCACAAACTCATCGAGGTATTGGTGTCTCTAGCTTGAGTTAATCCTTAGACTGCACCCTGCGTGTCGGTATCGTGTCTAGCTGACACCTCCAATGTTGTTAGGAGGTACCTCTTGAGTCATTTCTGTGCTTCACCTATGCCCAAAGTTGGTCAGATAATACGTGTGTCGTATGCGTACCCTATTCGTGTCTCGTACTTAGCATGTTGGATTTCCCCCGCGACGGTCGAAATCCCAAAATCAAGCCATCATATCATTCGTGAGTTGTGTATAAGTCAATCGTGGGGGCACATCAAGTGTGACTCCCATCATGCCTTTTGGCTACCTCTAAGGCATACCATGTACGTCATCGTACTTCCTAAATGCACCATGTTTCAAACCACGCTGTCATGATACTAGTGAGCCAAGTAGGAGTTAATAATTGGCACATACCTCGTATGTTGACATATGCATCCTATTCGGACCTCGAGTATCGGGTATTCCGTGTTTATTGTCCCATTAAATAATATCCATCATTGTAATAGTTGCTTTCCGAGAGAAGCTGACAATTGGCGCACATCACGTATGTCACTCGCGTCTTCCCTTATGCCTTAACCTGTTTGGGGCACACCCCGTGTGTTACCACTTTCTGCATAGCACGCCAAGGTTCCGTTGGTACGTCTACGTATTTGTATCTTGGATTTAAACTAACCATTGACCCACACCCCGCATGTGGTGCACCCTCCGTGTCGGCCTATTTCAGGAAGCTCGTGTTTCCCAAAAATGCGGTTCCCTACTATTAGTGTCGATACCAAGTAAACCCTCAACACGTACCTCGCATGTCTTCATCATGGTCTATTCGAGTCTCGCGTTATCAAAGACATACTATGAGCGTCACATCATCCCAGGTAACACCGCGTATCTTCGAAGTACGTCATTACAACCGGTGATGACAATCCCTCACATAGACCTCATACATAGTCGCTTAGGTTGTTCTTTTTAGATCGTGAGCCGTGTCGATGTACCAAGTATGTCATTCCCCCCACTCATGTCGCTACCCCTCCTATGTATCTACACGTCACGGATACCATCGGGGTACACTCTCATCTACCTAGCGTCCTAGGGAATTTTACTTATCATGAGGGTCGCCTCAATCTCACAAGTATCAGTAGTGTCGAGCGTCATTCAACATTGTACATCTTATAAAGTATTGCGTAGTAAACTCGTAGGGTTCATACTAATGTGTGTATAACAGTTGAAATGGTTTTGGGCATCCGCACTTCCAAACAGGTAAGTTAGCATAGACGATCGAAGCGCTGCCGACAGCTCTAGTAAAAAAAAGGGTTTAGCTCTATTCAAAATCGTGTTGTAAGAAATAAAAGCGCACACCACGAATCATGCATAAATCATACATCATCGATAGGAGGCACAAGTAGATAGCTCTGGCATTCGCATCACACGTGCATCGCATCATCAAAAATTCATAATGCCTAAAAAGCTCCACTCACCCATCTTTTCTCTTTCCTTATTAGAAACCCAACTCATGGCCCAACCCAGCAATTCAAACCACAATCTTGAGAGCCGTGTGCAAGGGGCTTTAGCCAAATACATCTTTTCTGATGAGTTCAAACGTGCTCTTAATGATCCGGAGGCTACTAAGCATGAGGGGGTTGAAAATTCCCAAGAGATGATAGGAGATTTCAATCTCAGAGCAGAAATCGAGCAAGTTCTTCCCGATATCCTTGCTTTAGATGAATTCAAGATAGAGCTGAAAAGGTTGGTCAGGGAGGTCCTGAGCGAGTCACTGGTTGCGGAGATCTCGAAAGCTGCTGTGGAGAAACCTATGTTCTAGCTCGCTTCACAAGCTAATCCATAAACATTCACTCCACCAAGGGTAGTCTCACACCATGTTTCACGAACACAACAAGATCCACACCATCGGGGACATGAGATTACCAGGGTTGTTCGCCCTCTATCGCCCACTCAGTATAGAAGGGAGGGAAGGGAATTCTCCACTTTCACTCAACCCTTATTTGAAGTGTTGGAGGGTCTACGAATGCATGACATACTTCATCCTCTACCAGCCACGGGAGGTCAAACCACTGAGTTAGCCAAACGCAGGGGCTACTGCCACTTCCACCAGAAATATGGTCACGAAACAAGTACTTGCATGAGGTTGAAGCATGAAATCTAAGATCTCATCGAAGCTGGAAAGATAAGTGATCCAGATCCTTCTCAGCAGATGAAGCCTTCGACTGGTTCCTTGAACGGTGAAGTCTACAACGGATCAGGATAAGCTAAAGAAGAAGTTCTCGAGATTGAGGACATTTATGAAGTGGAAGAATCTGAAGCTTCCTGAAGTAGCATGAGAGAGAGGATTGAACTTGTAGTCTTTATCCTTGTCTTTTATTTTATCTTCTATTCCACAAGATGTTGTTAACCTCCTTTTGAATTCAATGAAATTTCGTTTCCGCAAATTTATCCTAAACATACGTACTTACATTTGATATCTACTCAATTGAGATATTCCTGCTTCTATCATGGCACGGACATAAGCTCTAGAATATACTTATTGCTCAGTACTTAACCACTGAAGAGAGAAAACTAAGAGAGTAAAAAAAAAATACAAATCATGAGAAGCGATTCCTTGGCTCTACGATGATAAGTCGGGCATAGACCCATCAAACGAAGGGTTCTCACCAGCTTGTGCCCAAAAATAAGACCGAGCGACAATCAACAAAGTCCAAAAAAGGAAAAAGAAGGAGCAAGCAACAAGCCCTTAGAACCATGCTGGCACTAAGGCACCGACAAAAGTTTCTCCCCTCAAAGGGGACACGAGTACATGGGTGCACCATTCAGAACAAGACAGGGGCAATTGACCTATCAGCGATAAAGGACCCTATTCCAGGATCAACGAAAGGGTTTAGGTCTATGATGACTCAAAGTTAAAAAAGAAAAGAAAAAGGATGATGCTAAAAAGGCCCAGGGGCAAAGTCAGCCAATCAGAAGTAAGAAATTATTCAAATAAAAAGCAGACGTTACTAGCCGATGAACATCAAGGTGACAAGAGCGGTTGACATTGCCCAACAAATGGGTGATCAAATGTACGAGAAAAGCTTACTTTGGCAAAGAAAAATCAAATATGTAGTCGAATGAAGACAAAGACGGCGATGAAGTTTAGAACTACGATCAATCTCAAAGGAACCAAGGAATCTTTCTCATCAAATACGCAGTCGAATGAAGACAAAGGCGGCGACGAAGTTTAGAACTACGGAACCGAGGAATCTTTCTCATGAAAATTAAAAAAAAAAAAGAAAAGAAAGGTTGAAAATCCGCAAAGGACGGCCTATGCAACAATAAGGGACACCCCAATAAGTGAAAACCCTATGGGGCGCTTATTTGAAAATTCCGGGGATAAAAGGAGAGAGTTAAAATAACTGAAATGTGAAAACCCGTAAGGGCATACTTTGGTGACAGTGGTTAATAAACTGAGCAGTAAACAATTCAATGTATGCTTGCCAAGTGTTTTACTTAAGTTAGACAGTTGCATTTGCAATGAAAGTACCCGCATCAATAGACACCCCATCTCAACTGAAATCACCTCAACACCCATAAACCAATCCAAAATCTAAAAAAAAAGAGAAACTAAACAAAAAGAGACTATTCTTCTCTCTCATGCTCGATGAAGTTTTGTTCCCCTGCTTCTCTGTTGTCCTCTCAAGAGTCAAAT
This sequence comes from Euphorbia lathyris, assembly GCF_963576675.1. Lineage (NCBI taxonomy): Eukaryota > Viridiplantae > Streptophyta > Magnoliopsida > Malpighiales > Euphorbiaceae > Euphorbia > Euphorbia lathyris. The sequence continues at coordinate 13,186,661 of NC_088913.1, forward strand.
TTCGACCGAAGCGACTACTCCCAACGGTAGTATTCCTAGCTTGAATGCACATGAAATCTCACCTCGAGTTTGCTGGGGCATGCGCTCGCATCAACTTCTCATCCACACTAAGACGGTAACATCAATCGGGGCATGACCATACGATCGGATCACCATCCATCTCGCTCCGGAAGCTTCTCCATTAACGAAGGCATCAGGCATGAACTCATCATCAAATGCTCAGCATAGAAGTGGCCCGTGGATATGAACCCCCTGTGCTATCCAGTATCATTTACAATAATAATAAAAAAAAACTGAACAAAAGTTGGATTGAAAACCTCAAAAGAGGCGATCCAAGCAAAAGGAGAGATAGAGAAAATCAGTGAGATATAGAAAAGATGAATTGAAAACCCCTAGGGGCGGTTCATGCAAAAGGAGAGATAGAGAATATCAGAGAGATCCCGTTGAGTCGAAAACCCAAAAAGGGCGGCTTAAGCAAAATTAGGGAAAAAATGAATGCGTCAACCTCTGGTTAAAGGCGAGAGCCCCTTGACACAAGCTCATCAAAACCAAATCCCCATCCTTACAACCCTTGGTTTCAAACTTATCCTCGCCCTCATCCTTGCACACCTAGGGGATGGCCTGAACCATCATTTCTCGATCTAAAGCTACCGAAATCCTCCAGCCTATGAAAAAGGAAATCCATTCGACCATCTCATCCACACATACATAGTTTGCATACACACATGTCCATACATCCGCATAAAGCAAAACGCATAGGCCACACTTATGCACATTCAAACACACGCACAGTCACCTGCACACACACACATATGTGATTACACGCATCCATAGAGTAGGCTACATCCACCCATCTATATGCATCACTACACCTCATCATTAAGAATAACAAATATCCTCACAAAGGGCATGATTCGCTCGCTCTATGTAGAAAATCTAGGTTACAGGATAGCGCACCGATCTCCAATCTGCAGTCCATTTCAACCTATGATTCATGCCAAGCAGTAGCAACTGACGGGAGATGACTCCAGACGATAGTCGAAATTTACAGAACAGTGGCGCCAGTTAAAATACAGACAACAGTCAACAGAAAAATAAGTCTTAGTCTGAAGTGTTCCAGACGAAAAGATAAGGACGTTCCTATCAAACAACTCAAATACCCGAGACAATAGCTCCAGTGAAAATACAGACGACAGTGTTTTAGAATTCAGAATTGCTAGAAAGAACCTTTTGGCTTTTGAGCCATCCTACCTACGGTCCACGACCGAGGTAGCTTTTGAGCCATCTTACCTACGGTCCACGACCGAGGTTGCTTGTGAGCCATCTGACCTACGGTCCACGACCGAGGTTGCTTTTAAGCCATCTTACCTACGATCCACGATCGAGGTAGCTTTCGAGCCATCTTACCTACGGTCCACGACCGAGGTTGCTTGTGAGCCATCTTACCTACGGTCCACAATCGAGGAAGCTTTCGAGCCATCTTACCTACGGTCCACGACCGAGGTAACTTTTGAGCCATCTTACCTACGGTCCACGACCGAGGTTGCTTGTGAGCCATCTTACCTACGGTCCACGACCGAGGTTGCTTTTAAGCCATCTTACCTACGATCCACGATCGAGGTAGCTTTCGAGCCATCTTACCTACGGTCCACGATCGAGGTAACTTTTGAGCCATTTTTACCCGCGATCGATTTAGAGACTAGGGTCGCTAGAAAGAGCTGTTTACCCGCGGTCGAGTTAGGCTAGGATCCTTAAGGAAAACGTCCGCCGACAGCCGATTCGAAGGCAAAGACAGAGGGGATCGAAGACGAAGTTGGAGCGCGCAGCGCAGAGATCAGGTATTCTTCCTCCTACTCTATATGTGTCTTTTACTTTAATATATTTCCATTGCATGTGCCGTGTTAGCAAAAAACGTTTTCAAAACACACACATCACTGTCAAAATAGAAAAGTAGGGGCAACTGTAGACACCGAGTCGGAGGATCTGTGACGAAAACCTGTAACAAGATGGTTGAAGCGGTTGGTTCTGGGAGTTTTAAAAGCAAAAAAAATATATAATAAAAAAACGAGAGGTCAGTAAGAGTTGCGGTCGTCGAGTGGACGGTTCGCGAGTGCTCGGTGACGTGGTGCGAGCGCCTAGCGGCAGTCGGTGCGCGCCCGACGGCCGCTGGGCGCGCACGTCCGACAACCGTTGGGCGAGCGCCCAACGACGTGGGGCGAACGCCCAACGGTCGTTGGGCGAACGCCCAACGGTCGTTGGGCGAACTCCCAATGTAAGTTGGGCGCGCGCCCAACTGATTTTGGGCGTAGGCCCAAAATGTTTTGAGCATAGCCCGACGCCCGTCGGGCTACACCCAAAATATTTTGGGATCCGTGCCTATAAAAAAGGCACGGATCCCCATGCATTCAAGGAGAAGGAATTTTGGAGAGCTTTCTCACTCTAGACATTTTTAGAGAGAGAAAGTGAATTCTTTTGAGAAAAATATTTTTTTTTCTCAAAAAGTCCGAATTTCCTAAATGTTAAATTTTTACTAAAAAAACCCGAAAAAACACCGGAAAATCACGATTCGCGGAATCAACCTACTTCGACTGTCAGATACCGATCTTGAGGTATTATCCGAGGACTAGACTCGTTTTATTTTATTTAATTTCTTTCCTTTATTCATTTATTTTTATGTTATAATTTTATTTATTTAGTTATTTATTTATTTATCACGTTTTATTTAATTTTTCGTGTTTATTTAATTTTCGTCTCGTATTAAATAAACGTTCGGTTTTGTTTTGAAATAAAAACCTCGTTTTAATATCCCAATACGAACCGTGATCCGATTCAAAGGTAGTTCGGGATTAAAAACGTTGTAATTATAAGTTTTTTGAAAATATTTCTAAATAACGTTTTAAAATAAAACATCGTTTTAGGAGTCCCCGTTATAGACTATGATCCAATTTTGGTAGTTCGGGAAACCAAAACGATAGAATAGATCTAATCTAAAGCTTTTTGAATAAATCTGGAAACTGTTGGACTAATTCTGTAATTTTCTGTTTTCTGTCACTAAAGGCTGTTTACCGACGGATTTTCCGTCGGTAAAGCTGCTGGAATGTAAAAAATACTGTTTTGGTCCTTCTTTCCCAACTTTTAGACTTTTGGTCCTTGTATATATATGTGTATAATTATGTAATGTATTTATGAAAATTATTTTGGGTTATATAACTATTAATTACATATTATTTATCTATCTACTTTATATTTTAAACTTAATTTACATCAATTTAGTTTTGTAAAGTAACATATTTGTACATATATATAGTTTTTTTTGGTTTATTTGAGTTATATTAGCCATTATTTAGGGTGGGGGTTATTTCCTATATATTTATTATGTAAAACTATTTTGGGATGAATTTAACTTTCTTATTTATGGATTTTATTCTCTATTTTTACATTGTTTCTTAAATCAAAATCAAAGTGTATTTTAATTAGTATTATCTCTATTTTCACTTATATATATGTACTATTGTTTTGTTTCTTACCATATATTTAACCTATATATATTATTACTATTTTTACCATTCTAGTATATATGTATAAATATGTATATTTATTTTCCTTTTAGGTTTTCTATATGTATATATTCTATAAATATATTTGGGTTGATTTAGACTAAATTTCTTAATTATTGTGATTAGAGGTTAATTGAGTGAAAAAAAGGGAAAACAAAACCACAAAAAGAGAGTTTAATTTGCTTACTTAAACTAAAAGTTTTTCTAGATATTCCTAAAGAGTAAATAAAAGGCTTTTTCTATCATTTCAAACGATCTTCTTAAACATCACGTTTTAAAACTTTAATTCGTCCCAACGACGGATTAAGCGAACCTTGTAATTAAAATCGTTTCTTTTCATTGTAAATAATGAAGTTTTGAATCGTTTTCCTAACTAAACAGTTTTATACAAAATGAATGAACTTGTATGCTTAATCACGTTTTTGGTTAAAACTTCTTGTTCAAACGTTTTCAAACGCTCGAGTCGTTCCAACGGCGATTCGAGTCGATGTCATGTAAATTAATGGGGTTTTGAAACGTACCTAAATCGTTCCAACGGCGATTAAGGTACGAACCGTGTAAATAAACTCATTTTTCGGGGAGTGAGATTAGCTTAGAGTTAGTGTATAGTCTAAAGCATAAAATCACACTGTGAATAAATCAATTCTCTCTTCTCCCCCTCTCTCTCCTGTATACTTTAAATTTATGCAAAATGGGTGATTCTTTACTAAAATGGCTTTCAATAACATGCTCAAAACGGTTTTCAAAGCGAGAAAGAAAAGGTTTCAAATGAATTTTAAACTTAAAGAAATATGCGATTAGTCCGTTATCGCCTAACACGCTGAATAGGAGGCCGGTGGTTCATAACCGGGCGATGTCGGGGTGCCTAGTAGCCTTTCTCCGGAAAGGAGCTAGCCTTCTCGGCTCGTACCTAAGTTTTCCGAACCCTCACCGGTCTCCCGCAAGGGATCGGTGTTCATTTTCCCATTCGTGGGTGGCGACTCTTCCATATCTCCGAGCTCTGGTCCTGCCGAGTAGCTTGATTCCACGATTGGTTGCTTTCGGCGCCAATCACCGCTTACGTCGTTATGAGGTGTCCACCCCCCGGTCCGCCCGGGCGAGGCCGTTCGGCACCTTGTCTAACACCAGCTGTTAGTCCAAAACTCAGTAGTTTTTCCATTCGACACAATCCTTCCTATTCCAATTTGCAGAACCGCAACTCCTTTGACAATACTCTTCTAGACATAAGAATGGTGGTTTTTGGCTTGAAAGGTTGACATTCCGTCTCTAGCCCAACAATATTTGGCTCTGAGAACCTGCGCCCAAAGAACATTTGCCTCAGTAAGCACCTTCTAACCCAATTTAGCCACCATGGCAACATTAAAGTCACACAAATTTCGAATCCCTAATCCACCCCTCTTTGCGGGGTTTGCAAACCGTATTCCAATTAACCAGGTGGACTCCCCTCTCCCGGGCTGCTAATCTCCATAAGAACTTATTTTTAATTATTTAAAAAAATTAAATATGATTTTTATGCTTTTTTATTAATTTTGTTTCAGTTTTCTTGGTCATCGTATTTTGAATTTAATAGTTGAAGTAATTAATTTTAATTTATATAATTCCATGTGATTAATTTAAAAATACATAACATATAGGTATAAAAATTATTATTAAGAGAATTCATAACTTTGGTTGATTCTTCTTTCAAAAAAAACTTTGGTTGATTCTCTTCTTTGAACCAAACAACCATAAAAGAATCAGTTGTATATTATTCCCTTTTTGGAATCGAAATAAACAGACAAGGAAATTCAAAACATTCTTTTTCTTTATGTTTCTTTTCTAAATTCTAATACTTTTGTGTAAATCAAACGCTTTCTAATTCTTTTTTGTTTGTTTTATTTTGTGATTATAACTAAATGAAATTAGCTCAATGAAAAAGAAATTAAATAATTACATTTTTTCTCAAGAAAAATAAATTTTCTAATCACCTAAAATAAGTAGGAGTTTCATGATTTTTTTTGATATATTATCTATAATAATTAATTAAATAAACTTCTTTAAAAATGTAATTCAAAAATTCGGTAATTAATATTTGTTTGAGTAACAAATACTTATTCAGTTCAGTTGTTAGCTAAGAGCATCAATAATGGTTATAACAAACCATTGTTAGAATAAGATGCCACCTAAAAACAATACACCATTATATCCTTTATTACTTAAAAAAAACAATTGTATTTAAGTTAGAAAAAAAAAGTAAATACTTGTATTTGAAAAGAGTGGCAGATAGTGGGTTCAAGACTTATCTGCCACTTAATCACAATACACTCTTGAATATACAAGCATTGAAAGGTGTAGTTGCCACCCTCCATTTGCAGTTGTGTGTGTTGGTGACCTTCTCTCTTTTACCTATTTTATTATATTTTCAATCTGAAATTTTGCTTGTTACCTCTATAAGTAACTCCCCTTAAATTGCAACACTAAAGATACAATCCCTCTAATGGTTGGGTGTTACAAAATTGTTATAAAAACAAGTTTGTAACACCCATTAGAGGTGCTCTTTCGCTATTGCTGATAGGGGTCAAAAACTCATATCTTTGGGTACGGTTTTAGGACGGTTTTTAGTTTACTTTCTGCTAATAAGCGAGCAATTCTCGCATTTATATGCATTTGTGTGTGTTAGTTAGAATTTGTATATGTTTTATTTACTTTTGTGGTTTAGACTCATTTTCTAATCATTTTTAGGCAAATATGGCCAAACCAGCAAATACGTTAACTTTTGATTATCTTTTATGGCTAATTGATCCGCCAAAAGTCGCACCAAACGAAGTATTTACTCAAAACAAGCGATTAATGGGTCAATTTAGCCTCGGAACTAATGTCGTTTGGAGTTTACGTGCATGTGCAGGTCAAAACAGGAACGAGTTTGGACAAAAATCGCGTTGCGGGAATACCCGACAGTCACGCAAGGCGTCTGGGCATGTCGCTCGTCGAAAACTGGCCTTTTTAGGCCAGTTCGATGAACTCGCCCTTAGGGGCCAGCTTGGCCGAGCTGGCTATGCCAAATCGCTGAGCTGGCCCTCAGGGGCCTGCTCGAGCGAGCTGGCCATGCCAGCTCGCCCAGTTGACTTGCGGGAATCAGTCTTTTGACTGATTCTTGGCCCCATGATGCCACAATTGACCCCACGTCTTCCCACTTACAAAAGGAAACGAATTAGGTTAGAATGAGTGCCCGAACTGCGACTATAAATAGAACTCTTAGTTTCAATTTGTAATCATCTTTTCATTATTGTATTTTACCTTAGCCTTCCCCCTTGAAGAATCATCTCCACCTCCTCCATCTCCTTCAACCTCCATTGAAAAACCTTCGAAGCTCTACTCACCGAGGATTGTTCAAGGTCCGTCCTTAAGACCTAGAAAGACGCCTGCATGATAGACAGGTTCCCTAAAAGGGATTTTCTCATCCTTTTTATAATTTGTTTGTCCCTTGATACAGTCTATGAATCCTAGGCTAATTGTATCCCCGTAACATTATTTCTTCATCTTTAATGATATTATAGTTTTTGTTATGTTCAATTGGTTTATTGATTGAATCATTGTCTTACGCTTTATTCGACTGGTTTAACTCATTCATAAGTCCTACAATTAACTTGGCACATATTGCGAGCCGAATCTGACCTAGTCAGAGCCTAGGAGATTGACAACCTCTTAGTTGATGAGGCCCAAATTGATGAGCCTTAGAGCTAGTTTCGGCCTTACAAGGGAATCACAAACTAGGGACATCAGACGGATAAGTAGGATTAATCGCCTCGAGTACAAGTGATTTGGGTTAGGTTTTTAATCAATTGCCTTAACAATCTATCTTCATTATTATCGTATCACCCCATGTTCCTTCGGGTAATTTCATAAGTGAAAGATCAATTAGGAGTAGAATAACTTAATTAGGAGTAGAATAACTTAGCTAGGAGTAGAGTAATTTAATTATGAGTAGGTTAACTTAAACAAAAACCAATTCAAACCCCCCCAAAGCTTAGATAACATCACACGATCGAGTAGCTCGATACTTGCGGCAGTAGATCCTGTGGATTCGATACCTGGACTTGTCTAGATTTTATTACTTGATAACGACGGGGTACACTTATCCCTTAGTGAGCCTGGCGGTACGACGTCGTTGGGCGCATCAAGTTTTTGGCGTCGTTACCGGGGATTTACTTTTCCAGCAATATCGAACCAAAGGTCAAATTTGTTAGTTTAGGCATTCTTTCTGTGAATTTCCTTTGTTTATATCGTTTATACTTGTTTATATATAATTCTTTATACTCTTCTATACTTGTTAAAATTCCATAGCTGTGATTTTTAGTTTTATACTTGTTAAAATTTTGTATTCATAGCTGTAAAATCTTGCTTATCAACTTTTGTGCTAGAACTTCACTTTTTCTCAGCATTCTCTGATCAATGAATTGGCAAGAAGGAGTCGAGTGGCAAGCTTAAAAGTTTACTATACCATCAAGACAATGTTGGAAATTAGGCTAAGGTATAGCAGCGAAAATATAATATTTTTAACCTATTTCCATTTAACCATAGGATCCGTTAATCGTTATTTCATATAAAGAGGGATAAGAAGAATTACCTCTTGATGATCAATCTACCGTTGTTAATGAAGTGCCCACAACTCTTCTCCGAGTTCCCAAACACGGAATCAAACACGGGAAGATTAATTTAGAATCAACTGTTGAATAGCAACCAAAGTAGATTGCCTCTAACTAATCAACACAAGATTAAGGATAAAAGAAATAGATGAAATCAATTGATCGGAAGGAAGCCGTAGAGAAATCTCGTCCTCGAACTAGGGGTGTCGAATTTTCTCTCTCTTGCACTATATGGATTTCGAAAATCTCAATGGCTTGCTCTCTAGGATTTCGAAAATCCCATAGGGTGGGGTATTTATAATCTCTTGTATCTAATCCCTAGTTAGATAGAATTAGGTTACTAAATAGGAATTCAATTCGGAATAGAATTCCTAATTATTATCTCATTATATATCTAGTATATTAAGGATAATAATAATAACCTTATTGGATAATAATAGGAGTATAATAATCTAATTAAAACTCCTAACTTATTTATCTCTTAATTAATTTAATTCATAATCCTAATCTAATTAGGATTTAACAAAATCAAATTAATTATTCATGTATCTAGCTATATGAATTTCGACCCCCCCTTGGTCTATGGGCCTTATTGGGCTCAATTGGGCTTCCATCAATTAATTAACATCTATCTCTCTTTTAGGTTCCAAGTCTTATGTGTGACCCATTAGGTTCTTATTGCTTCTAGCCGTATGCAACGTTATTAAATTAATTTTCAAAGAATTATATTTAATCTTTGCATAACGGAATGATGTACAGAGTATGTGATTAGCAAGTCCGTAATCATTCCCCCAGAGCTATAAGAAGACAGGTTGATTCTGTCGTTAGCCTTTCCGTATTAGTTACAGTATAATTCGATCCTTTATCAACTACATCCTTGAACTGAATCTTATGACTATGGATGATGTCAAGTCACATATAGCGAGACGTTCGTTTTACTTGTACAGGCCGAGTCAACTCAAATAGATAGGTTAAGTGAAATCTGTATTTCAAATCTTAAGCTATCACCTTGCAAGGATTTAGAGTCGAGTCTTCCACAAGCGATCCTTGGATGTATCTCCCATTCATCGGGAGTGATAAATGCTCAATCCAATATATAACGATCCCGCAATCACTTCCTGTGATACCCAACGTCTACTGTTCACACCCCAGAGTCATCTCTGTTAAGGATCGTGTTACACCAGAGTCAAAGCATCACATTCCGTAATCCAGAATACCAATTAATATTCCTTTGAGTCTGAGGATTAGTTATACCTATTAATACCAATGAGATGAATAGGTGACAAGGACGAATCTACCCATCCTGTTATCTCAAATCGGATCCCCAATCCTAATGAACAACTTTTCATCGGATCTATGTAACTGTCCAGATATCTGCATATATGAAGCTTGTGAGATCAGCTTTCTGTCGAACAGAAGACATTGTTACATACAAGTCTCAACAGTGATATATCAATCCTAAACATATCACTTGACTTGGGGTGGTTTTAAGTTTATTAGTTTATTATAAAGTTTTGTCTCACTTCATGCTTGTATGAACACTTTATAATCACTTTAAACAAACTTACGGATTTCCTTTTATTAGACTTTATTTAGTGCTTAAAAGGGATTGCCTTTATATAGTTATAAAACATATATCTCATTAAAACAAATGATATAAAGAACAATTCATTTATATTAAGTTTGTATCCTAGAACAATTGTCTATAGGACACTAAACCCCAACAGACAATACATTCATGCCCTAGAGAATGAGGCTCCCAATCCCTCCATGGTCGAGTTAAATAAGAAAATGGATATCTTGATGGCGAAACTGAGCCTCAATACCAATGAAAGTGTAAGATTTGTGGGTAATCACCAAAGGTACAATTCTAACCCCAATTCTTATAACTTTTATGGTAGTGATTGGAGGAGACCTCAACACTCAAATCTGTCCTACGGGAACCCTAACATGTTGAGGCCTCCAAATAGGTTTGTTAATGAGCATATCGAAAATGAATTGGGAATGTTTCCTTATGAACAAGCAAGCCAAGTTCCTCCACAACCCTCTAGCTCACAAGATGAGGTGATGTCCCTTTTGAAAGAAATGTCAGCCCGACTTACAATCAATGGGGAGTTATTCATGAACTTGAGCAACCAATTGGCTCAAATAAACCATGAGATGCAAGAGCAATCCCGAGATGCTCTCCCAGGCATAAAGGAAAACATAGAAATCCCACAAAGGGAATCATCTCAAGCCATCTCCTTGAGGAATGACAAAAAGGTAGAACCAAGTCCACTGTCACATGCATCACTCAAGGTAAATGAGGAACCAGAAGCGGTAAGCAACTCCGGTTCAAAATCTGAAATTCTAAATCATGTGATAGAAATAAATGATCAAATCAAAGCTTATGTATATCAACTACCTTTTCCTCAAAAGTTAGAAAAGTTTGGATTTACTCCTTATTCAGAAGTTTTCATTCTTTTCGACCTACCAAGAGAATCCAAAAGGGAGCAAATTAAACGTTTTCGTAATCTATTTAAATTTGGCCTCTTATTTTTATTTAACTCATTTGAGGCTCCTAATCCGTTTTGTAGGTATGGATTGTTTATTAAGGAATTCGAGTTCCTAACACCAATAGAAGCTTACACCTAGGAAGGAATTCCATGTCCAGCTAATCGACTATAAAGTAGCGCTTCTTGGGAGGCAACCCAAGTTTGGATTAACTTTTTCTAGGTTTGTTTTTCTTTTTAATTTAATTATAGATTTCTACTTTTAACTTTAATCAGTAAAAAAAACCGGCAGCGCCAATCATCAAGTTTTGGCAATTGCAATGTAATCAGTAAGTTGTCTTCTCCACTCTAACTCCTTTCACATGTGTTTTATTGTTTTTATATGCAATGTTGGAACTTATTGCATGATTTAAGTGTGAGGAGGAGGGGTAGACAAACTTACAAAAATTGTACAAATTTTAAAATTTTTGTTGCGTCGTGTCTAGTTTAGTTTAGCATTTTTGGGTTTTATTTATGCTTTATTTATGTTTTTGCATATTTAGGACCTAAAACCGAAAACTTCCTTTTAAGCTAAACTTTGTTATTTGTTTCTGGGGACTGAGAACCGAATCTAAAATTTTATAACAACTAGTTTAGCTGTAGGACACAATACTTGTATCTGTAAGCGCATAAGCTAAAGATTGCATTTAGACCCTAGTTTTGAAGAAATGCTAAAATCGGTGCTTAGGTAGATAACTTAAGGATTAAAGGCATGTGATATTGAATTTGAGCTTGGGGAGAACTAATAAACACAAAATTGAAACCCAAAAAATTGTGAGTTGAATTTGAGCCTAAGAGCGAACATCAAAAAGCTCTTTTTCTTGGCATTTTTGTGTGAATGCTTTGACTTGTGGAAGATTACAGATTTTGCACCTAATACCGAGTTGAACCTGCATGCAATGATTTGAGATGATAAACGATGAATCAGCCTCATTAGAACTAACCTTTTCTTTACCTTATTTTCTCTTTTTTATCTACTCTAGGAAGCCCCTTTGCTCCTGTATTTTGTAGCTTGTAGTTTTTCTTTCATTCTAACCCAATTTTTGCAAACTATCACTTAGTTTGTTACCTAACCCGAGTTTTTGCAAAGCTCACATTGAGACTTTGTTTTCTTCTAGCTCTTTCTCTTTGTTTATGGCATTATTGTAGCAAGCCAAAAGGCTAAGAGGTGAATGAGCATCACTATTAAAAAGAAAAAGGAAAAAAAAGAAAAGGAGATACGAACAAAAAATGGGAGAACTTCATTCCCCAGTTCTTAAAATCAGAACGTCTCAGGAAAAAAATAAAGAAATAAAAAGCTCAATCACTTCACATTTGCTAAAGCCATTCTAAACTTTGTTTTTCTAGCGCTAGAACTCCTAACCTATTATTGTACCTTTTGTTGGGGTTTAGTGTCCTATAGACAATTGTTCTAGGATACAAACTTAATGTAAATGAAGTGTTCTTTATATCATTTGTTTTAATGAGATATGATTTCATAACTATATAAAGGCAATCCCTTTTAAGAACTAAATAAAGTCTAATAAAAGGAAATCCATAAGTTTGTTTAAAGTGATTATAAAGTATTCATACAAGCATGAAGTAAGACGAAACTTTATAATAAACTAATAAACTTAAAACCACCCCAAGTCAAGTAATATGTTTAGGATTGACATATCATTGCTGAGACTTGCATGTAACAATGTCTTCTGTCGAGATAGAAAGCTGATCTCACAACCTTCATATATACAGATATCTGGACAGTTACGTGGATCCAATGAAAAGGAGTTCATTAGGATTGGGGACCCGACTTGAGATAATAGGATGGGTAGATTCATCCTTGTCACTTGTTCATCTCATTGGTATTAATAGGTATAAATAATCCTCAGACTCAAAGGAATGTTAATTAGTGATTCTGGATTACGAAATGTGATGCTTTGATCCTGTTGTAACACGATCCATAACAGAGATGACTCTGGGGTGTGAACGGCAGACGTTGGGTATCACAGGAAGTAATTGCAGGATAATTATACATTGGATTGAGCATTTATCACTCCCGATAAATGGGAGATACGTCCAAGGATCGCTTGTGGAAGACTCGACTCTAAATCCTTGCAAGGTGATAGCTTAAGACTTGAAATACAGATTTCACTTAACCTATCTAATTGGAGTTGACTCGGCCTGTACAAGTAAAACGAACGTCTCCCTATATGTGACTTGACATTATCCATAGTCATAAGATTCAGTTCAAGGATGTAGTTGATAAATGATCGAATTATACTGTAACTAATACGGAAAGGTCAACGACAGAATCAACCTGTCTTCTTATAGCTCTGGGGGAATGTTTTGGATTTGCTAATCACATTTTGCGTACTCATTCCGTTATGCAAAGATTAAATATAATTCTGTGAAAATTAATTTAATAGTTGCATACGGCTAGAAGCAATAAGAACCTAATGGGTCACACATAAGACTTGGAGCCCAAAAGAGAAACAAATGTTAATTAATTAATGGAAGCCCAGCTGAGTCCACTAAGGCCCAGTAGAGAGAGGGGGGCGATTTTATGTATGAAAATACATAAATAATTTAATTTGATTTTAACAATTCTAATTAGATTATGATTGTGAATTAAATTAATAAAAGGATAAATAAGTTAGGAGGTTTAATGAGATTAAAATTACTCCTATTATTATCCTATAAGGTTATTATTATTATCTTTATATTTAGATATATTAATAAATAATAAATAAGAATTATATTCCGAATTAAATTCTTATTCAGTAACCTAATTCTATCTAACTAGGGTTTAGATACAAGAGAGTATTTATACCCCCCTCCTATGTAAATTTCGGCCAACCCTAGCCAGAGAGAGAGAGAGAATTTCGACCCACAAATTTGAGGACGAGATTGTCTACCGCTTCCTTCCGTTCAATTGATTTTCATCTCTTTCTTTTATTCCTTGATCTTGTGTTGATTGATTAGAGGCAATCTATTCTTGATTGCTTTTATACGGTTGATATCTAACTTGATTTTGGGTTGTGTCTGTTTTGTGCTCGTGAACTCGGAGTAAGAGTTGAGGGCACTTCGCTTGCAACGGTAGATAGTTCATCAAAAGGTATTTTCTTCTATCCCTCTTTATATGAAATAACGATTAACGGATCTTGGGTTAATGGAAAAAGGTTAAAATTTTATATTTCCGCTACAATACGTTAGCCTTAAATTCCATCACCTTTAACCCTCTTCTAACCACATTACAACCCCAATTCGAGGCTGTTTTTTATATCATCGGAGTCATGTAGCATAGTAGAGGAACTCGGATGCACGTGCAAAGTCAACGTAATCCTAAGCAATAACATAAGCCGAGAGTAAACACTTTAGTTACTAAAATTGTGTGAATTGAGTGAACTACCCATGGTGAGGTGTTTTACTTAGCTATCCCCTTAAGCTCGTTTAATTGAACATGTATCCTTTTCTCAAGAGTATGACCTGTGATAATTGAAATGAGGCTTTTGGATATCGTGTCTCTATTTTGTACTTCCGAATGCATGTAATTACAGATGCTCGAAATTGTGTCAAGCACCTAGTCAAACCAGGAGGTTTTCTAGCTTGCTTGTGATTGCGGGTTTAGTTTTTTAGTTTACTTGGGGACAAGTAAAGTTTTAAGTGCGAGGAGGTTTGATAGGGGTAAAAAACCCCTATCTTTGGGTACGGTTTTGGGACAGTTTTTAGTTTACTTTCTGCTAATAAGCGAGCAATTCTCGCATTTATATGCATTTGTGTGTGTTAGTTAGAATTTGTATATGTTTTATTTACTTTTGTGGTTTAGACTCGTTTTCTAATCATTTTTAGGCAAATATGGCCAAACCAGCAAGTACGTTAACTTTTGATTATCTTTTATGCCTAATTGATTCGCCAAAAGTCGCACCAAATGGAGTATTTACTCAAAACAAACGATTGGTGGGTCAATTTAGCCTCGGAACTAATGTCGTTTGGAGTTTGCGTGCGTGTGCAGGTCAAAACAGGAACGAGTTTGGGCAAAAATCACGTCACGGGAATACACGACAGTCACGCAAGGCGTCTGGGCATGTCGCTCATCGAAAACTGGCCTTTTTAGGCCAGTTCGGCGAGCTGACCTGCGGGAATCAGTCTTTTGACTGATTCCCGGCCCCACGACGCCATGTCTTCCCACCTGCAAAAGGAAACGAATTAGGTTAGAACGAGGTCTCGAACCGCAACTATAAACAGAACTCTTAGTTTCAATTTGTAATCATCTTTTCATTATTGTATTTTACCTTAGCCTTCCCCCTTGAAGAATCCTCTCCACCTCTTACATCTCCTTCAACCTTCATTGAAGAACCTTCGAAGCTCCTCTCACCGAGATTGTTCAAGGTCCGTCCTTAAGACCTAGGAAGACGCCTACAGGGTAGACAGGTTCCCTGAAAGGGATTTTCTCATCCTTTTTATAATTTGTTTGTCCCTTAATACAGTCTATGAATCCTACGCTAATTGTATCCCCATGACATTATTTCTTCATCTTTAATGATATTATAGTTTTTGTTCTGTTCAATTGGTTTATTGATGTAATCATTGTCTTACGCTTTATTCGATTGGTTTAACTCATTCATAAGTCCAAAAATTAACTTGACACATATTGCGAGCCGAATCTGACCTAGTCAGAGCCTAGGAGATTGACAACCTCTTAGTTGATGAGGCCCAAATTGTTGAGCCTTAGAGCTAGTTTCGGTCTTACAAGGGAATGACGAACTAGGGATATCAGAAGGATAAGTAGGGTTAATCGCCTTGAGTACTAGTGACTTGGGTTAGGTTTTTAATCAATTGCCTTAACAATCTATCTTCATTATTATCGTATCACCCCATGTTCCTTCGGGTAATTTCATTAGTGAAAGATCAATTAGGAGTAGAATAACTAAATTAGGTGTAGAATAACTTAATTAGGAGTAGAATAACTTAATTAGGAGTAGAGTAATTTAATTAGGAGTAGGTTAACTTAAACAAAACCAATTCAAACCCCCCAAAGCCTAGATAACATCACACGACCGAGTAGCTCGATACTTGCAGCAGTAGATCCTGTGGATTCGATACCTGGACTTGTCCAGATTTTATTATTTGATAACGACGAGGTATACTTATCCCTTAGCGAGCCTGGCGGTACGACGCCGTTGGGCGCATCAATTGATATAAGTTATTTGTTGTTAGGTAGTAACTGTTAATTATTACCTAATGGGTAATTAGTATTTGATAAGCTTATAATAAGTTGTTATTATAAAATATGAAAAGACTAATATGGATATGTTAGTTTTCAATATATAATGATAGAGTATGAACATTGAACAATAGCAAGCCCACTAAATTTGGTTGACCTATGTCGGGAATGGTCCCTAGAAATATTCTGACAATTAAGTTAATGAATGAATAATAAAGAGAGAAAGTATGTAAAGAGTGAGGGCCTAATGGGCTTAAGCCCAGTTGTTTCATCATAAGCCCCCACCCCGCCCCTCCTGTCAGGTCAATATGAGATACTCAGTGTGAGTTGTTGGTTTATGTGATAGGGATATTTGTTGGAGATCATGATTGTGGGGTTGGTGTGGGGAATGCTCTCAAATTGGTGTCATAGTACTGAGGACATGTGTTCTTTGACGTGATGGTTCAATTATTATCCAAGTGTACTCATAGTTTTCGAAACATTAGCCCTTTTTGTTGGGTGGAAGAATTGTCATTAATGATGACCATTTATTGACTGTGTCATTTGATCTTCTGCGTCTTATTATAAAATAAGGCTTCTCTTTTCTTTATTTTTCAATTTCTCTGTGTTTTCTATGCTTGCTTTATTTTTTAGAGATTTATGTTGTTGGGATTTATCTATAAGGTTTGATGATTTTTCTGGCCATCTTCACTAATCATGGTGACGGTTGTAAGGTCAGTCTACTCCACATTCTTCTTCATTTTCCTTTTGTCGGGGCTTCTGGGTTTTGTTGTTGTTTGTTGGGTCCTTCTTCCCCTCTTTAGACTTCTTCCAGAGTCGTCGGTGAGATTATGTCTATTGGGGAACATTCAAATTCGTCGGGTCTTCAGACTAGGGAAGATTTGATTGCACAGATCCCGAGAACCATGAAGTCGACTTCTTCAAAAAAGGAATCAAACCTTAACGCCCCTTCGACTTTGATTGTTTTGATCAAGAAAGGGAATAAAGTTAAGAAAAAAGCTTTGTCAAATAATCTCAAACCACTACCGATGTTTCCGAAATCAAGTGGCGACGTTGTTGTGTGGGTGACAGTGACCTTTCCTGAAGTATATAGAAACACCATCCGCAATCTTGAGGCAATCTATAAAGATCTGTTTGAGATGAAATGGCCTTGGGGGCCTACAATAGTAACAAGTCCCATGGAAAGAGATTTGATTCGTTTAAAAGGTCATCTATACCCAAATTGTAAAGGGTAGAGGACACGTATAGCATCATTATTAACATGGACTTGGGTGCGATCTCCACAGTATAGTGGATTAGGACACAATTGAATATTATCGTGATATCGAGGGAAAAGAGGGTGAATGATCAGTGTTGAAACACAATTTCCACACTGAATTTTGATTATGACAAAAATATTGTAAGAGAATTAATATTCCATAATTAGTTTTCAAATTGAAGTTAAATGTTGATTTAATTGTACTAATTGTTTGTTAAGTGTGTTTGATTAAATAAAAGAAAGAAAGGAAATTAAATTATGGCTTTGAAGTGGACTAAAGGCCCAAAAGTGTTTTCAGTCCAATAGTTGGAAGGATCCAGAAGCAAAGCTCATGCCAAAAAAAGTTACTTGTTCCAGAAGATGAAGATCAAACCATATCATGCAAGATCAATGTTGACTCTGGAATATTGACATTGCACCTCTATATATGAAAAGAAGTACAAGGAGTGGACGGCTTGTTCCCTGGTCAACTTGGAATCTTTACCTTATTTGTGCAAACAGTCAGACTGCCTCTGGCACAACTCAGAAGCGCGTTGTCTCCTAGAGACAACAAAAAGAAAAATTATGGTCCCTTGTGAGATAGAATCTAGTTCCAAATAGGGGGTGAATGGAACTATTGGGTAAATTTAAACCTTTAATAAATTTCTCACAAAATTTAGTTCAATATCACAAGACAAAACAAGCTCGGAATCAAAGGCAAATCTCGTTTGCTGTGTTAGACAGGAACAAAGCTTGATTCTTCTTTTGAACGTTTTATACACAAGGCCACTTAACTAGAAGAGCATCTATGTGACTTAGTTAAATAGACTATTGAGCACAATAGTCAGAAGCATAAGTTATGGATTTAAATACAAAAGCAAGGAGTATAAATATATCAGAAGGAAAGGGTTAGCGAAATAGTTACGCGACGATTTATACTAGTTCGACCTCCCGCCTACATCTAGTCCCCAGAATACCTTCTTCTAGGTTTTAATCCACTAGTGAACTCTTTCAATAGGTAGAGTACAAACCCTTACAATAGATACAAATGTTCTGTAAAGTACTGTCATTTACACTCCACACTCAGCTATTTATCTACCTCTCTTGTTACTCACTTACAACTGAAGTGAACAGAAGAGCTTCTGATCTTTTTAAGTTATTAATAAGTTTGTTCTTACTCAGAATACAATGAAAAACTACAATATATTACACGAATGAAAATAGTAAATGTGTATGAGCTTTTTGCTTTGCTTTTGGAACTTCAAGGATGATTCTCTCTTAGATTTTAGTGGTGATGATCCAGTCCAAAATGAGCAAATGATGGGGCTTTTATAGTGACACTTGAAGCTGGGTCATTTCGAATTTTGAAATAACCGTTGGAGGGAAAGGCTCCTCTTGTCCCTTTCATCTTCAGCATTCAGTACACTCAGGCAATAGTTGATCTTCTCTTTTCCGTTGTGTCCAGGAGACAGCATGCTTCTGAGTCTTGGCAGAGGCAGTATGACTGTCTTCACAAATTAGGTAAAGATTCCAAGTTGACCGGGGAACAAGCCATCTGCTCCTTGTACTTATTTCCTTATTTAGTGGTGTAATGTCAGTGGTCCAGAGTCAACATTGATCTTGTCAATTGTGGGTTGATCTTCATCTTCCGGAACAAGTAATCCTCATTGCTTTGGGCTTTTCTTCTGGATCCTTCCAACACTTGGGCTGAAATGTGCCTTTGGGCTTTTTGATCCAATTTCAAAGCCTTGGTCTATTTACCTTTCTTTCTTTCATTTTAATCAAACATACACTTAACAAACAATTAGTACAATTAAAATCAACATTTGATTTTAATGTTTAACTTATTATAGAATATAAATTATCATTTAATATTTTTTGTCATAATCAAAATTAGTGTGAAAAATGTATTTCAACAAAAAGTTCAACGGTAGGCTATGTACTGAGGACAGGGGATGAAAGCGACAGAAGGAGCATTTTCCTCTAACGGTTATTTAGAAATTCGAAATAATCTCCTCAAGTGTCGCTATAAAAGCCCCATCATTTGCTTCATTTGGACTGGATCATCAACGTTGAAATCTAGAGAGAATCATTTTTGAAGTTCCAAAAGCAAAGCAAAAAGCTTATACAGATTCACTGTTTTCATTCGTGCAATAGCTTGTAGTTTTTCATTGTCATTAAGTCTAATTTATGAGTTTCGATTAATCAATTCAATCACGTTCAATATAAGCGATTAATTATATTCAAGTTGGGATTTGGTCCATCTCCAAAGAAGCATTAAGTTTTATTAGTTCTAAACCTTAGATTAATTACTTTACCTTTTACTTTACCTTGGTCCAGCTAAAGTAATTAATCAAAAGTAGCATTAAGATTCACGCAAAAACCAAGGAAAGCCAATAAGCCACTTGGTCATTAGGTCCAATTTATGAATTTCAATTAATCAATTTAAATCACGATCAATATAAACGATTAATTATATTCGAGTTGGGATTTGATTCATCTCCAATAAGCATTAAAAATCATAAATTAGTTCTCAAATGAATAAACATTTGATTAGGTTAAACGTGATTGTCATATAATTAAGGTTAAAATCCACATTTAGCCATAATTAAGAAGGTTTTAACACATTATTAGATTAAAACTCATCTTAGAAAGATAGATAATGATGTTCATAACAATAAAAGTATATTAAGGATTAGAAGAAACTGTAATGACGATAGTCGAACGAAACTTCCTTGGTGAATTGAAAACTTACTTTTATTATTGCATGAACTTTTTCAACAAATAACAATTTAAGAAAAAATCAGCAAACTAACATACAGATGGAATAATTAAGTCTAAACTTGATGTATCTTCAAATGGCTTCCAAAGACTCCTTTTAAATTGAGAAGTCACATATACTCCCAAAAACCAAGTCTATGCGTGTCCCCCAACTGCCAAACATTTTCATTTATGGGCTAGGAAAATTATGCATCGAAAGTTTACAAATTGGACTTTGAAACCGCGTAAGAAAAATGAAGTTTCTGCATAATTTCTACATGCACCTCGCCGAGGTGCATGGACTAAAATGAATTAACTTCACTTTATTTTAATCTCGACAAGGTTGGGATGCACCTCGCTGAGGTGTGCTGCTTCCTTAGCCAAAAGAGATTCGTTTGACACCCGAGTTATTGTCTTTGGCCCTGACTTCGGTTATTTGCGATGAAACTTTGTGAAAATACATAAAAACGACTTAAATACATAAAATGATTCATGTACGTAAAATTATTATTACAACCATAAAATGGTATGAAATAAACAGAAATTAAATACAAAAAAGCTATAAATTACAATAATAACAAAACGCGAAAAAAGGTAAACACGATTAAAAAAAATAAAAAAACTTAAAAATGAAAAGGCACAAAAAAGGTAAAAATTAGAAAAAATCGTGAAAAATGAAAAAAAAATGAGGAAACACGTTTTTACTGTTTTCATATAAATATTCCAGGAATTTTCACATGCACCTTAATGAGCAATTGAATTTACTATTCACCATTAGTATAGGCTTATTAAATCTAAACCTCATGATGTTTCGAATCTCCACCTTAGAATTCTAATAAGTTTAGATCTAACGTTGAATGAGCAAATTCTACATGCTCATTAAGGTGCATGTGATCAAGACTGATGATAAATCATCTTCAAACTATTCTAATTAAGTCATTGAGCACCTGACTAACCGGTTTTGTTGCCTAAAATATTAGTAAAAAACTCAACGTGTAAAAGCGTTTTTCATATGCTTAATCCTAAAAAAATTAAAAGTTCAAGAAACTCAATAATGTATTTTAACATTTATTTACTTTAATATCTTATTGTTTTAAAAAAATAACTATTTTCCCCCTTTTTTTTCTAAATGTTGAATGCACATATATCCAATAATTAAAAATAAAAAAAATAAAAAATCAAGAAAAATAACTCTGATCCTAACTTTAAAATCCTCTCTTCAATCCATGTTCACTTTTTTCATTATTAGGAAAAAAATATCATATTTAAACCCGTGAACTTTAGAATTATTAATTAATTAAAAAAAACTAGAAAAATTATTTATTATTTCTTCAAAATTATAAGAATGTTAAAGTAAAATAATGTCAAAAACATATTATTAAATCCTTGAACTTGTAAGATTTTAAAATCAAACCTCTAAAAATTTGATTTTCACACACATTTCACTAATGGCATAGACAACGAACCATAAGTGAGAGGATCCATGTGTATGAAATTAGTTGTTCAAAAAGTAATAATCTCAATTACAAAATTAACAAAATTACAATTGAAAATTCATGAACTACAATAAAATCTCTATAAATTAATAATGTTGGAACTATGAAATTTTATTAATTTATATAGATATTAATTTATCGAGTATTAATTTAATGAAGTGGCACAAGTTAGGACCAGAAAAAATTATTATTTCAAAAAGATTATTAATTTATCGAGTATTAATTTATGATTTCTCTAATCCAATAAAAACAGAGCTAATAAATTAGCATCTCGCAGTGTTTGGTTTGGTTCAGTTATTGCTGGTATCGTTTGCTGTTTGGTGTTATTAGTAGATATTAGTTAAAACTATAAAACTAACGAAAATGCAATAAATACTAAATCATGACAATATTCTTAAGCATAAATAAATTTTATAATGCAAAAACCCCAGAAAAGGACACAAATCGTGGAGACGCTAAGGAAGAATTTCAGTGCAACATACCTAATCAACAAAATAAAATCAGTTTGTGTTCTGAATTCTAATAAGACTTTGTCTCTTCCTCTTCAGACGTGTAGTGTATAATCTCTTCCTTTTTAATATTTGTTTTTTTTTTTTTGGCTCATTCGGGACCCTCAAATCAGATCACAATTTATTCAACAAAGTGTTCCAGATAAAATAAATGGAAAAAAAAAAATCTAAAACTCCCCCTATGCCACCAAGGTGCGCCTTTGGCAACTGCCCCTTGACACACCAGGCGTGTGCCACCGCGGTTGCGCCCGCCATGGGGGATGTCATGGCGCTAAGGCCTGCGCCTGGTGCACAATGCACCAAAGGCGCGCCTTTAATAACTATGATTCCACATATTTCCCTATAATGCATACTTAAATGTTCTTTGGGTGTTTACCTTCCTAGAGCCTCTTCACGATTTCTTCATTAACGCGATCATAGTAAGTCATCCTCTGTATGCAACTTATAGCTTCTTCAAATTTCTGACTTCGGAAAGCATTTGCAAACGAATTAGACCAATGTTGCAATTTTTCTCCCATCTGCGTAAGCAATTATCAACAGAAAGTAATATTAGTGATGAAAAGGACATTGATCAAGTCCATAGTCCAGTAAATGAACCATGGGCAGAGAGAATTTACATAGATGCTAACTTCTTCCATCAACCTCCACGCTTTCGTTTCACGTTTTTGTTTTTCAATTAAACTATGTATGAGATTAACTAATTTCAAAATTCACAAATCAATAGTCATTCTGACGGTATATGCTACAATAAAGAGACATACTTGATATTGAATATCGGTTAAAGCGTTAGAGTTGGGTGCCTCTTCGACCGCTTCCCTTATTTCCATAATCTGCAGATACATAAATCAACAAAATAAAGATCAGAGTTCCGTTTCTTGATTTCCAATCCATGCCCGTTAGGCCAAAACCATACGCAGCCCCTAAACTTGTCAGTTTTAGTCATTTTGCCCCCAGAACTTACGGGACGACCCATTTGCCCCTTCAACTATTTAAAAGTGGTATTAGCAACCCCTGTTTTCATTATAACGGAAACAATTATGACTTGTTCTCATTGCAAGCACTAATGTCATAATAAAAAAGGTTGTGCACTACTAAAACAAACTGCAAATGAGGTTAGTATAAACAGTACACAAGTTCTCTTATAAAAAATTGCATATATGGTTGTGCATTACTAAAACAAGCTGCAAATGAGGTTACATATATGTAGGCTCGTTCCAATACTTCCATGAACACTTGCACTAATGTTGAAACTTCATTTTATTTCCGTTATAATGAAAATAGGGGGTTGCTAATACCACTTTTAAATAGTTGAGGGGGCAAATAGATCATCCCGCAAGTTCAGGGGGCAACATGACCAGACAAGTTCAGAGGTCCGCGTATGGTTTAGGCCAAGATTTTAACACTGTTTTCATTAGTACTGAAAGACATCCATGACTTCTAAACTAATGACTATTATTAACAGAAATCAATTCTATCATAATTCTTATAATTACAGGAACAAGAAGTTGAATGGAGTGTGACTTCACAGAACAACTAAACCACCTTCCATCAGAAATATTATTTGAATGCAAACACATTAATGTGACTTGCCTCAGCTAGCAATTGTGGTTCTGAAATCGTTTCTTCTTCGTTAAAATCTACTACTGCTTCAAGCTTTAACTGTGACAGACACAAAAACTAATATTAGGAAGGACAACCGATACAACCAAAAAGCTAAAACGGGAAAACAAGTTTGCATTATCAATAATGTCCATCAAGAAATGCTTAGAAGGGCAAGTCCATAAAGCAGAGAGATTTAATACCTAGCTATATTTTTGTCACCATAATTCTAGTAAGCTCGAAATTTCGCCCTATCCGTATAATATTGCATCCTACCAGTATGTAGTAAGCATTCAAAGCATAGAACTTTCCATATTGATGCCCAACATAAATCAATGAGAAAATTCCTATTTTAGCAAGTCAAGATTTTCAATGTGAAAACAACAATATATATATATATATATATATATATATATATACATATATATACATATATATATATATATATGTTAAAAATATAGATGACTTACAATATATATAGCCCTTAACCGTGGATTGCTGAGAGTTCTGTAAGCATCAATAACTCGACCAGATTGTTGAGCTGCAAACTCTCTCTCTTTCTAAAGAGAGAAAAAGAACTAACCAATCAATAATTAACAAAAGAAAAGAATCATTTTATCAAACAGAAAACAGAATTGAACCTCAGATTTCGAATGAACTATGTCAGGATGTAGTTTTTTCTGCCAATCTTTGTACTTCCCGTCAAGATTCTCCTTAATTTCATAATTCTTCTCCCTGTTTACGTTCAATTCGTCACTATTCAGCTCAAAAAACTGAAATAAATTCAAATATTGACCAAAAAATAAGATAATAAACAAAAAATCTTACAGCCCAAATATCTTGAAGAAATCAACAGAATGATCGACGGGTTGGATCGCTTGACAGGAGTCGCAAACTAGAAAGAGCAATCGCTGAGATTGAGTATTGCAGTTCCAACAACTAGCATATTGTCGTTTTAAAGATTCGGAATAGAAGCGGTTCACGTAAGATTGGGGAGCATTTGGAAAAAGGTAAGATTTAGCAACCTGAAAGAAAAGAGTAGAATTCCCAGAGAAGGGGGAGTTGACATGCGGAGCAGAGGGAGATTGATTGAGGAAGAAACGATTAGCCATCGAATTAATAGCTCTGCACCCAAGAAGCGTCGAGAGAGAAGTCCAATGTTCCTTCCTTCTCATCATTTTATTTCTGTGGAAAATATATGGATAAATTGCATAAGTGGTCACTAAACGTTAAAGTCAGTTCCAAATATTTTGTCACCATTTGCATCCTACTAAGCTAGAAATCTCGCCCTATCCGTATAATATTTCATACCATAAAAGATCTTTATCCTTTGTCACCATAATTCACTATATCAACTAGTGTGTTGTAATCATTCAACAAAAAACACCAAAAAAATAAAAAACAAATCAATTAAACACCATAAAAACGTGCAAAGCATAGAACTTTATACCCAATATAAATTTGGGAGAAAATCTGTATTTCAGCAAGACAAGATTTTTAATGTGAAAACAAAAAATATTAAAACAATTAAGCATTATATGAAGATATTGTCCATATAACACGCAATGAGCATGAATGTGGTAAAAATATGGATGCTTAACAAAATATAAAGCCCTTAACCGATTGCTGAGAGTTATGTAAGCATCAATAACTCATCAGATTGTTGAGCTGCAAACTCTCTCTCTTTCTAAAGCAAGAAAAAAAAACTAACCAATCAATAATTAACAGAAAAAAAAATTCATTTTATCAAACAGAAAATATAATTGAACCTCAGATTTCGAGTGAACTACATCAGGATTTAGTATTTTCTGCCAACCTTTGTACTTCCCGTCAAGATTCTCCATTATTTCGTAATTCTTCTTTCGGTTCACGTTCAATTCGTTATTATGCAGCTCAAAAAGCTGAAATAAATTCAAATATCGATCGAAAAATAAGATGATAAACAAAACATCTTACAAGCCAAATATCTGGAAGTAATCAACAGAATGATCAACTAATTGGTTCGCTTGAAAAGAATCGCATACTAGAGAGAGCGATTATTGAGACTGAGCATTGCAGTTCCAATAACTAGTATATTGTCGTTTTAAAGATTCGGAGCAGAAACGGTTCGCGTAAAATTTGGGAAAAGGTAAGATTTAGCCATGTGAAAAAAGCATAGAATTTCTAGAGGAAGAGTTGACATGTGGAGCAGAGGGATATTGATCAAGGAAGAAACAATTAGCAGTCTCTGCACCCAAAAAGCGTCAAGAGAGAAGTCATAGTGTTCCTCCCTCTCATCATTTTATTTCTGGTCTCTGTTAAGTGAAGCTTAAACTCAAGGGGAAAATATATGAATAAATTGCATAATTGGTCACTAAACGTTAAAGTCAGTTTCAAAAAGGTCACTGAAGTTTATTTTGTTCCAATAAAAGTCATTAAATTTTGTTTTTTATTTCAATAAATTCGGGCAAAAAAACTCAGTGAAATAATGAAGTGACAACCATATTAAAAAGAACTTTATTACTTTTAACATGAAAACCACACACACACACACATATATATATATATATATATATATATATATATATATAATTTGGGTGTCGCATGACAGTTTTAAACAGCGGAGAACACTTTCCAACATTTGAGATGTGTAAAATAGGAATTGTATGTAAAAGAGGGAGTCAGCATTAAAAAGAAAAGGTCAACGATCATAATGGTCACGGGTGTAACTTGGTGTAAAGTTCAGTGGCTTCTATACTACATTTTGAAGTTGGTCATATCGTGAAAATGGGTAAAGTTCAGTGGACATTGGTGGAATTAACCCATCGATCATTACGTTGATTACTTCCAGAAATTTGGGTTGTAAGATTTTTCGTTTATTATCTTATGTTTTGGCCCATATTTGAATTTATTTATTTTGAGCTGAATAATAACAAATTGAACGTGAAAAGAGAGAAAAATTACGAAATAAAGGAAAATCTTGACGAGAGGTACAAAGATTGGCAAAAAACGTTCATTTCAAAATCTAAGATTATCATCCACGGGCGCTAAGGCAGGAGTCTTAGCGGAGGCGCGCCTCAGGCGCTTCTGAGACGCGCCTTTAATAACTATGGTCTAAGTTGTTAGATATATATGAAGAGAATTATCGGTGATTACTAAATGAAATAGTTTAAACCATGGAGGAAAATTGAGAAAAATTGTGGAAAATAGAGGAAATTGAAACAATACCATTACAGATGAAGAAAGAGGTAAGACCAACGAGAAAAGCAAGCGTATAAGATAAAAACATACCATTTCTACGGGAAATTGAACATAATACGTCAATAATCTCAAAAATCGCTAATGATTGGTATCAGAAATTGAAGAAGATGAACCGAAGAAGATGAACCGAAGAAGAAGAAGAAGAAGAAACGGAAGAAGCGGATCGATGATTGAATAGAACTATGGGTAATTTTGTCCAAAATGGTTGAAAGTGTCTAATTTGGTAAGATGGAAGCAAAGTGGGTTAGATATGTAAAAGGCCTCTCTTAATTGGGCTAGATTTGTAATTATCCCAATAATAAATTCAAAAGGTTGTATGCAAAACATAGATATCATAATTGCAACATAGCAATCCAAATTGATACTCTGTAAACTTTACACCCCCATGTTTGGAACTCTATTCCATGTAAGAAAATAATATTTGAACTTCGTTACTAGAACTCAATTGAATTACAAAATCATTTTCCTATATTTAGAAAAGATTACTATATAATACAAGCACAATTACAAATTGAATAATATATTATCTATAGGCTACTATCAATTAGACATTTATTATCATAACATGGTTTCTGCAAACTCCAATTAAAAAAATTTAATCAACTCAGTACCAATTACCAAATCAACAACAACAATTCAAACTTCAAAGAGAAAGCCAAACTATAACACCAACCCATTTAATCACACTCTTTCATAATTGCAATTCCACAAGATAAAGAAACTCAAAAACTAAAATTTGAGCAAGGACAAAAATTGCAGAAAGAAAGAATTTTTGTGAAATTACCTCCAAGACCACAGCATTACATAGAAGTAAAATCACCAGAATTGCGCTACTTTTGAAGCACGGGAACAATGGAAACTAACCATTTCAAAAACAAAATTAAATTTTATAAATCCTTACCACAAACTGATAACAATAAAAGAAAAAGTAAAATATAACTAATAAACCATAAAAAATTAACAAAGCAAAAATTGATACTAATTCAAAGGGGGATGCAAAAAATTCAATTAGAAAATTGCAGTTAAATTGAGGACCTGCTTGTTGCTTTTCGGAGGAGGTCCCAATTCAATTCAATTCAAATTCAGAAACAGCAGAGGAGAACTGCCACTAGTGATCGGTGTTGGAACAGACTAGAGATTGGAGATTGGTTATAGGGATTTAAATTTCAGCACCGAGAGGATTTTTGGGTTTTCGAATTGGGAATGGAAATGGAAATGTGATATAAAATAAAACGACGCCGTCACCTCACTTAAAAAGAAGTGCGTCGTTTTGTTTAGTAAAGCAGAAAAAAAAGGTAAAATAAATATTCAGGTTGATTGAGTGTTATAGAGGTGCGGATCTTACCTCACCGGAAACGACGAACGGCGACGCAACAGGCGGCGTAAACAACAGAACCGACGGGAGGAGGCAGACGAGCAAGACGAACAAGCGGCGATTCACGAGGATTACGAAGCAGCGACGCTCAACTGCAGAGGCGGATTGCAACAAGACGACAGTGGAGACAATGGCAGCGGACGGCGATAGCCAAGAGGGGGCTGCTGCTCCTTTTCGTTTTTTCGGGAAAAGAGATAGGCAGAAGAAAAAATTGTGGCTGCAATTAAGATGGCAATGGGTAGGGTACCCGCGGGTATCCGGCACTATTCCGATTCTAATGAAATTACCCGTGCCCTATAAAAGGGTATGAGATCAAAATCATTAGCCATTAAGGTAATGGGACGGGTATGACAATACTCTCTATAGTACCCGTTATCCGTCATAAAAAAAATTCATATTAATAAATATCATTGTTTTTTAGATGTGAGATATGAAATTTAAACCCCAACCATTTATTTTTCAACAATTTAGGGTCCGTTTGTTTTATCTGCTGTTTGCTGTTTCCTGTTATGGTTTGCTGTTTGCTGTTTGAAAAAGCTGCTGTTCCAAAAAGCAGTGATTCCTTGCTTTTATAAAAAGCTACTTTTCGGCTACAAAAGGCAAACAGGAGGTGCCTAACCAAACACCTGAAACTCTCCTTTTCAAAGTGAAAAGGCAAACAGGAGGTCGAAAAGCAGCTACCAAACACCCCTTTAGTGGTACCATTAAGCTACTTTATTCTTATTAATTAAGGTTCAATTTATTCCATTTTTAGATTAATGATTTATTAAATTTATAGTTGGTTAAATTTGTAATATTTTTTTTATTTATTGATTTTTAACGGGTAAGGGTACCTGCGGGTACCCGCGAATTAAATGGGAAGAGTATATGATGCAAAAAGTATACTCGTTAGAGTAATGGGACGGGTACAGGTAATTAAAAAATAAAAGAGTAAGGGTTTGAGAATGACATTACCCACGGATACCCTACCCGTTGCCATCCCTACAATTGTGTGTTGAAGTAACCCTAAAATTCAAACTTATTTATTTATAAATCATTTTTAAAATTCTAAATTGACCCCTGTAGTTTTAATTTACTTTAACTTAACTCATATAGTCCTAATTCGTCCCAATTAAGCCTTCTCCAATTTAACCCCAATTGCTTCTCTTATCCTAATTTCAGCTCAACAAAGCTAATTAAACATATTTGTTTCACTTTAATGTACTTTAATGTATTTTACTGGCTGATAGAAGAACGTTATAAGAGATCAGGTTACGATTGGAAGGTCAAAGTCGTTCATACTCTTCGCGAAGGGAATAGGACGGCGGATTTTTTGGCAAATTTCGCAGGTACAATGAGCTTAGGGCATCACGAGTGTGACGAGCCCCCTATAAACCTTAGAGTCATCCTTATGTCGGATAAATCTGGTTCTTGTGTTATCAGGAGAGCTCGGGATTCCCCTTGAGCCTCGTCCTCTCTCTTTTTTG
This sequence comes from Euphorbia lathyris, assembly GCF_963576675.1. Lineage (NCBI taxonomy): Eukaryota > Viridiplantae > Streptophyta > Magnoliopsida > Malpighiales > Euphorbiaceae > Euphorbia > Euphorbia lathyris. The sequence goes on from NC_088913.1 coordinate 13,216,259, forward strand.
GGGGGGTCTTGTACCCTTCCCTCTATTAAAAAAAAAGTATTTTCTTTATATATTTATTCTCATCAATTTCAATTTCATTCATATTTGCATGAATTTAGATAATTTAAGTTCATTTTGAATACATACATATATTATATTAAGTTATTAAATGATATATGATTAATTTTATTTATCGGGTTTTAATTGATGGGTAGTGATTATAATACAATTAGCTTATCTCGATCACTGGATAATGATTTTGATACATAATAGGTAAATCACATATTAATAATTTTTCTATATTTCTTTTTATAAAAAATTAGTAATTTATGGTTTTCTTTTATTTATTAGATTTTAATTGTTGGATAGCGGTTATAAAGTAACTAAATTATCCTGATCACTGAATAATGATCCGTATAAATAAACGATAAATAATTGATAAATTGTACATTCTTATGTTTGAATAAATATAATAGTTTTTCCTTATTGATTCTACCAAAACTGTAAGGATAAATGGAGTAAACAAGCTTTGATCCATTTACTGATCCATTTATGGTCCGCCCGTAACCTAATCTGATTAAGATTAGGGTTATGGTCAGGGTTTAACCTAGCTATAAATAGATAGCTAGGGAGGTTAAAACCCTAACACAAGTTAAAACAGTATAATAGAAAAGAAATTCTCTCTCACTTTCTCTCTCTCCTATGTGCCCCCTCCCTTTCTCCTTTGTCTTTGAGTTTCATTCTTAGTTCGTGAATCAAGGGAGGGACATCCAATAAAGTACATGTCTGCTTGGTAAGGTTCAGAGTGAATTTCGTATGGATGACCCACCTCGGCTCAGCCTAGTTGAGAAAAGTGGAATCCATCTTTAGCCTGCTCGAAACGTCTTTGCTACATCTGTTGACGCTGTCGTTACGACTGAGTTTGCTTGGAGGGAAGTTCTGGTCCTTTGTATGTGTCTGAAAGCTTAGTTGAAGTCTCTCCTTATAGTCTGCGAATCTCTTTCTTTCTCTCTTATTACCTATGGTAAACTTATAGTTCTAGTGATCACTCTAAGTTCCCCTACGGGATTGAAGAGAAAGATAGAGACTACATAGATCGATCTCACTCCTAGCCATTATTGCCGTGATGAGAATGAGAATCCGAAAATCAAAAGTAAAAGAGCGTTAAGGCATAAAATTCGAATCTCTGGATTCTAAACCGAAGATAGGTATTAGATCTTGAGCAGGAAGGAGTACTAGGGAATATGAAATGCACTGGCATCTCAGGATAAGCTTTGGCATTACGCTTTTTGGTCGAACTCTCATTTTCACGTAATCCCCTACAGGTCTAGGAGAATAGAGCTACCTTCGAGCTGAGAACAGTTCGCGACTTTAATAAAAAGAAAGGGCAACCTCTCTGCTTTATTTGCTTGCAATGCTAGATATATATATATATATATATATATATATATATATATATATATGAGTGAGATCTAGTAAGACAATGGATTCTGGTGTGGCAAGAAGCTTATTATGTAACATAACAAAACTGCGTAGTTTTGATGATAATTGAAAATGACAGGGTGGCAAATTTGTAAATAAAATGAAAGAGATGATAGATAAAATTGTTTTATTTCTTTTTTTAAATACATTTTCCTGACCTTTCTAACCTCGTTTTTCGAAAATTTTTATACTATTAGACTCGTCTAAATTAGACGGTCATTTTGAGATCCATGAAGCTCAGGTAAAATAATTTATGGTAACTCATACGATAATTATCTAATCCAAATTTTTCAAATAAATTATTTTACCTATTATAAGCTCACCAGAAAACGCCCACCCGGATAATTATCTAATCCAAAATTTTCAAAGAAAATCTCAAGGAGATAAGTTCAAAATGATTGTTGCAGTTGGATTGAGCCCGTATTTGAAGTCGAATGACTCACCAAACGCTTTTCTCAAGCACGAAAATCATATAAGCAACGTAACCTTTGGGGTATGAAAAATAGTGAGATAACTGGAGAATGCGTGAAAAGTGAATGAACGAATGCAGTTCAAGCTTTCCTTTGTTCACAAGAAAAATTTGAAGTTTGTCGAACACATTGGGGGCATTGTATCCTAGTATGAGGGGGCAAAATCCGCAGTCATGTTTTCAGATTGAATTATAACCGGAGAGAAAGTTAAAGAGAAGCTCAAAACAAGCAGAACTGAGACAAAATATGAAGAATGCATTCTTCTAACATATCGATTGAAGATGTCATATATCAAGTCAATCACAAAGTCCACAAGAAATCATGTGTCTAAAATAAGAAGATACTCATCTTCTACTCTCAGTTATTTTAGAATCATCAAATTTCTCCTCAAAATTGTGGGCTTATACCAATTTCTCCTTGGAGTTATGATCTTCTACCAGATCTGAATACTTAAGAGATGACGAGCACTCAGCACTGACTGTTGACTCCTGAAGATGAACAGTGCATGATATTTGGGCTTTTGTGGCTTCTATTCTGTGTGATAATGATCAAGGTGGGATCTTCATTGCTTTTCACACCCCAATGAACACTTGAACTGAGATTTGCCGGGGATAAAAGAGAATTTTGACAAACAAGAAAAATCTTCAGATGAAAGTCCATGACTTACTATCCAAAAGATTAACAAAGATTGTGCACCAGAAAAAAAAATGATCAATCAATTGTTAAACATGTGTTTCTAGGGAAGTTATCCAGATTAAGATTTTAAAAAAAAAAAAAACTCTAGAACTTATTTGATTATTCCTCGAGGCGAAATATCTGATTAACTCATGATTAGGGAAATGATTAAGGCCTTCCTCGAATCCATCATTTAGCCTTTTACCTACCCTTTCATCATATTCCTTTGTTCGCCCTTTTGAGCCAATAATAAACCTCTATTTCATATCACCAAATTCCCCTTTTTCTACAAGAAATCCAGTTGATTGAAGGATGATCAAACATCAAATAGTCAATGTTCCTTCAAAGTGACCAATACCAGGTCAATGCAATAGACATTCAAAGATGTTACAATACACTGCCAATGCACCTAAAAAAAATAAAATAAGCCCGCTAGATCGAAAACCCAACAAGGGCGATCTAGGCAAAAGATAGGGTAAAAAAAAGAAGAAAAAGAAAAAAATAAAAGAGCCCGCTAGATCGAAAACCCCACAAGGGCGGTCTAGGCAAAAGATAGGGCAAAAAAAAATAAGAAAAAGAAAAGAAAAAAGCCCCCTAGATGGAAAACCCCACAATGGTGGTCTAGGCAAAAGAAAGTGTAAAAGAAATGATAGATTTCTCGATCTAGGCAAAAATTAAGGCAAGTCGAGTACATAAAGTCATAAGACGACCAGGTCAAATCATCCGAGTTAGAGCATATAAAAAATACATCTCCTCGTGAAAGAAAAATTGAGCAGTTCAACTGGTTTTCTAAGCCTTTTCCATCACTGTTACCTTTAACCTAAAAAGACCTTTTGATCCCTAATTATGAAGTTAGTCTACATTAGTGGAGAGGAGTATGAAAAATAAGCATATGGTAGTTTTATTTCAAAATTGACTTAATCTTGATAATCTACCTAAAAACTCATATGATCAGATGGAATCAAAACAGATACGTTGAGCAGCGAGAAGCAATATCTCCTCTTCAGGCAATCATAAGGATTTTCCTTTGTTAGTCCAAGAAAAGTCTCTTCTTTTGAGGGTCAAATCATATGCTCAATGGCAAGATAAATTCAAAATCTCTTCAGAACCATCCTCAACAACAATACTGATTAAGAAGATGAATTCTGAAGGCTTAGAGCCAACATAATTGTGTCAAAAATTATAATCTCTGGCTAGAAATTTTCTAAATTCAGCAAATCACTCATGATTCTTGAAGAGAAAGTCGAGATGGATTTGCAATATCCCATATGAATGAATTGGTGTTCCAAAGAATGTCGAGCAGAAATAACGTACATCTGATTCAAAAATTTAGATGCTCCAGTGGATGTCTTTCAAGACAGGAGTCGCAAATGGAATCTCAGTTTTAAGGCCCGTGAAAAAGCAGCTCAACAAAGCTAGATGAGGAATTTAAAAAAAAAAGAAAAAAAAGAAGAAGAAAATGAAAAAAAAAAGTAACATCAAAAATTCCTCGCAAGCATCAATTATATCTTTAAGACGCATATCGCTCTTTAAAGGAAGGTTTCAAACGCAAAATATCAGAAAGTTTAGGGGCATCAAATTAATCTCCTTAGCATCACCCAGTCAGTCATGTCTAAATGTGCGCAAATTTGGGAGCAATTGTGGAGATACTGCCAACAGAAATTGTCATGTCATCTGTCTAAACATTGATAGGAGAATCCGGGGGGCAATTATGAGGTCCACCAATGAAGATCATTGACCTCGTTGCCAAGAAAATGAAGATGTGGAACACAAATTAGGGGCAATCAAGGTATTGCTATCGAAAAAACTCGAGAATTAGAAGACAAAACATCATAAGAGGACATGTTGAGCAGTGAAATCTTCTTGGGGTGCCATCATGCCGCTCAAATGTTTGAGTGTGTTCATACAAAAATTTGCTAACCAGATTGGCTTCCTCAGCACCAAATTCATCAAACATAGACATTGGCGATCCTGAAACTGAGAATGAAAACAATGGGGGCATGAGACCTTCACATAAAATGGTTATAAAGAACCATAATCTTCGCAAGCCTTAAGAGCCAAACATCCTTAGAGGTGTCAATCAATGTCTGAACAATGAGATATTGAGATACCGCTCCGTTGTTTGAGCATGTTCATACAGAGTTTTCTGGGGGGCAACCAGATTGGCTTCATCAGCACTAAGTCCATCAGATATAGACATCAGTAATGTTGAAACCGAGAATGAAGAACATTTGACTCATGGTACCTTCATAACAAATGGTTATAAAGGACTATAATCTTTAGGAGCCCTGGGCTTCAAATATCCACAAAGATAGCCAATGTTCAGAAAGACTGATTAGTCTTTGCGAAAATGCAAAAAATCGGGTGGTTGGCTGAGAGACAAATGCATGACCAAAAAACCTTAAACAAATGAAGCTGAAAACCCTGAGAAGCAGTTTGATCTCTCTCAGATTGTACATGAGCCAAAAATCCCCGAGAATAGCGAAGATTCAGAAAGATTGACCAGTCTTTGCGAAAATGAGCCGAAGCAAAGTCAACATGATTTAGTACTATTTATGAAGCTATGATGCAAGTCTAAAACCATGAAGTTCTGATCAATTGAAGCCCAAATTTTCCGAGATGAAGCACTGGTATCTCTCGGGTTACGCATTACAAATGAGCCAAATGGAAAAAAAACCAAAAAATTAAAAATTACAAAAAAAAAACTTTTCATTTTCTTATCATTATTTTTCATAACACCTTTCATGGAGATTTCACAAAATTTTCCAGAGTATTTCCACGTTGACTATTAAAATGTTGAATGTCACCATTCTCTTGTAAGTTTATTATGGTTAATGGAGTGGAGATTCTTTGTCTCCACTAGGATCCATCTTGTCATAGACGGAGAATAAACAAAAATTCCCATAAAGCATACGCGAGGGATGAAGTCAAATTTATTTTCGATTAGATCTGGATAGAATCAAGAATACCTATTATTTTGTATTATAAAATAAGATGTTCATTTCAATTAATTTGAGATACTTTCAGTTGTATTCAATTAGTTTTAAATGGGCTCAGATCCTCTCCTGTTTTACTAAAACAAGAGAAGTCGAGTTCATCAAATCCCAACCCTTCTTTGAATATAAAGGGCTAGGATTTAATTAATACTGTGTAATTACATTTTGAGTTCAGTAATTAGTCCAACGTGCTCATCACTGTTTTCTAGGAATATATCAATTTAAGGTAAATTACACCCATGACCACTAAATGTTATTTATTTTCACGATATGGATATTAAACTTCAAAACATAATATAAAAGTCATTTAACTTTATACTTTTTAACTTTATAACAATTAAATTTGGGATAAGGTGCAAAAATACTCCAAACGTTCACACTTAGAAGCAGTTTTACTCCTAACGTCTAAAATGGTGCAATTTTACTCCTAACATTCGCAGCCAAGAATAATTTTACCTCTAAAATTGATTCAACTTGTCAATGTTAGGGATAAAATTGCACCATTTTAGATGTTAGGAGTAAAACTGCTTCTAAGTGTGAACGTTTGGAGTATTTTTGCACCTTATCCCAAATTTAATTGTTATAAAGTTAAAAAGTATAAAGTTAAATGACTTTTATATTATGTTTTGAAGTTTAATATTCATATCGTGAAAATACATAATATTTAGTGGCCATAGGTGTAATTTACCCTAAATTGATATATTCCTAGAAAACAGTGATGAGCACGTTGGACTAATTTCTAAACTCAAAATTTAATTACACAGTATTAATTAAATCCTAGCCCTTTATATTCAAAGAAGGGCTGAGATTTAATGAACTGGACTTCTCCTGTTTTAGTAAAACTGGAGAGGATCTGGATTCGTTTTAAATACTTTAGGTTGTATTTTTGTAACAGGGTGCCAAGTATACGTTTAGTTGGGTGCAGTTTATGCCATGTTTAGAAACCATGAGCGAAGCGATGAATTGTCGAATCTCTTAAAGAGACTAGATATCATCGACCACTTGACTAATGGGACTGAAAAGTATGTGGCCATATGATGGACGAAATGTAGGGTTGCACATAACTAACTAGAAAACCAAAAAACCGATTTTCGAAACCAAACCGAAAAATAGGTTAACCGTAACCAATGGACTAGTTTACGATTTTTCATTTAAAAAATCGATGGTTAACCGAAACCGAAAAATAAACCGATTATGTATTGATACACATAAAACTAATATAAATATATGTAGAAATTTAATTATCAATATATAAATTACATATTTATATTGAATTTTTAAGTTAAAAATATTAAAATAACTTAAATTTTATTTGTTTTGACGATATTGTTAATTAAATTTGAAGTTCAATATTTTTTATTTAATATTTAAATAATTATATAATTATTTTAAAGTGAATAATTATAAATTTAAAATGATATTCTCTACGAAAAGTCACTAATGGTTAACCGACCAAAGTAATAAACTAACCGAAATATGATTAACCGAATTAAATGGACTGGTTAATGGTTTTTGTTAATGGACTGGTTAACCGACCATGTGCACCCCTAACGAAATGTGTATCATGCAAAATTAAGGTCAAGTGCACCTCATCGTTATCAACTAATCAATAGTAAATAGAGTATTGTTCCCTCGAGGATTGTATTTATATCTATTGATTTCAGTGAATTTCTATTGTCAAAGCAATCGAAACTTGAATTATTTGAGAGACTAAACTACTGAATTTAAAAAAAAAAATTGAATAAAGTAAACAAAGAAGGAAACAAAATGAATTTAAATACGATGTAAATCACTAGAGCAAGGATTCACCCAACCTAAAGTATATAATCCACACAAGAATCATATCCCAGCTCTTAAGTTTTAATCTAGAGACGTCGATTATTTCCTAAAGTAATTAACCTAGCTTTGGCCCAGTCAAGATTAATCCTATTTCACATACAATTATCCTAGCTTTGGTCCAACCAAGAATAAAGGTACAATGAAAGCATTAAGTTCTCTTAAATAACCCCAAAGTTAAGTCGTGAAACTAAATCCTGAAAAACCGCACCGTATAAACACATGTCTAAATTATGTAGTTCCATTAATCATCTTAGTGTCGGTCAACTAAAATATTTAATTGTAATTTAGCTAAATATTGGCCAAATATATGACTAGGAAATTAAGCTCATAGTTTAATTCTCTAATTAATAAATTATGAACTTAAAATCGGATTGCAAGTAAATCATATACTTTGATTAGGATCTGCAATAGCTCTAGCTATGGAGGAGTTAATTCATGGTAGATGGAAAGAAAACAAGAAATTTAATAGAAAATAAACTTGAAAACATAATTAATTCACTTAACAAATAAAAGTTGAAGTAAAGAGAAGAGAAGATGAAATGAGAATAAACTTTGGAATGAAAACATGAAAAGTAAAATAACAACTAAATCCATTACAAATGTTGAATTAAGAGTTTGAGAAAGAGAAAATGGAACTAAAAGAATATACTAAAACAATAATAGGAAATTAACATTTGTGTTTCGAGATGTGTTCCAGCTCTGTGTTGAGGTTGTTCCGCATCTCTTTCATGCTTTCTAAGGTAGGTATTTGTAGTTGCACATGCCTTCATGCATTTCTTGTAACTTCCAATTTTAATGCCATTAAGGAGAAGATTAATGGAGGATTGAATTCGTTGTTCTAACTTCTTAACTTTAATGTAATTAAAAAGAATATTAAAGGAGCATCGAATTCTTCTTTGCAACTTCTTAACTTTAATGAAATTAAAGAGTGCATTAAGAGAGCATTAAGTAGTATAACTCCCTCATGAGCATTCAAAAAACTCTTTAATACATTAATAAATAGTCATAATATTCCTTGTGTGGTTACTGAGAAATTTATGATAGTAAAGACTTATGTAAAAAGTCATGGATTCTTCATTCTTGAACTACTACGAGATCGCCGACTAGAGGGAGTTCTGACCGGACAGCTTTATTTACTTGACTAATGACTCAATAATTGCATTTTTGCCTCAAATAATACCTAAAACACATGGAACAAATATTAGTTCTTAAAACACAAAACTAAACATAAAACAATTTTAAAATGTTAAAAACTATCTTAAAATTTATGATTGATATAATTAAAATATATTAAAACTATATGAAAATGCAAGATAGCACCACACCTGAATGGGAAATGTGTAATTGCTCATTTGAACTTATCATCAGTTCATTAGAGATCAAAAAAATGTCTGAGCAACAATTGAGGGTGACTTAATCGTGCCTCGTGCTAGACTTGATATCGTATAACAAGGGATTACTGAAGAGGATACTATTAGGTTCTCAAAGGTTATATGCAAGATTACTGTCTGACTTGGATAGTCATAAAGGTCAATAAAGCCTTGTATGATTAGTAAGACGAAACGAATGTTCGCTTTCACCACCATCTCTAGATAGATCTATCAAGATCGCTAGTAAAAGAGAATGGATGGAACTGGAACATAAGGTTTTTCAAAATGTCGTGCATTACATGAATCTAAGAGCATTAATTATATCAGTGTTATATGGGTCCAGGTGAATGGAGGAATTAAATTGGATTAATAATTAAACTGGATTGAGACCAAGTTTAACCTGACTCGAGATTAATTAAACAAAGAGAGGGGCAAAATTGTTTGAATAGAAAATTTCATTTTGATTGATTAAATTGGAAATATAAATTATATATTTGGAATTTATATATAAATTTTTCTTTTTGCAAACTATATAAAGTTAACTAAAAATACATTTCTAAGAATGATACATCGGCAGATGTTGATTTGTAAAAAAAAAAAACTAAAAATCAATACATAAAAGTTGAATAATGGTTACTAAAGAATTAAATCTCATTCATTGTATTAAATATGATATGATTAATGTTTCATTATTAACTCTGTCCAATGTTTCAGTAATTACATTTGTTTTAATTGTGATTAACGTGAATTAATTTAGTAAAATTAATTTTTTATTAAATGTTTGAATTAATTGAGAAAAACAATATCCTAATAGTTAGCCAAAGTGATTTTTGGCTCATTTAAAATAGATAGACAGTTCATCTCATAATTTATCTCTGTGCCAATTTTTTTCATCTACTAGAACTAATGTTTCGATTTGTTCATCATATTTTTTGATTTTCTGATGGTGATTTGCTACACATGCTTAGAGTTTGATCCACACTTTTGTTGTATTTTGAGATGATTGTCGACTGCGATAAAATCTATTTTGAGGATACCGATCTCATAGGCTTCAAAATCTTCATCTTCCATTCATTCGAAGGTTAATTATATCTAATTTATTATAAATTTATTATTTATGTTCTTATATTTAATAAATTATTATTCTGTTCTTCAATTAATGGTAAATTTAATGATTTTTTTAATATATATATATATTATTTAGTAATCTATTAAATATATATAAAAGTTGAGTTGTGAAATGTATAGAATTAATATTCATTATTAATTATCTAGAATATTTTAATGGTTTCACAAGTATTAATTGTCATTAGCGTGAGTAAGGTCAATTTTTCCTTAACTAAACTAGTTTTTGAATTAATTGGGGGAAAATAATTTCAATAGCTTTTCTGTAAAAGTGATTTTTGACTCATTCGAAATAGACAGATAATTCATATGAAATTTGTTCTATGTGCCAAATTTTGTTGAGCTTCCAAAACTCATGTTTCAATTCGTTATTTCTTGGATTTTTGGTGAAAATTTAACATACGAGGTAAGAGTTTCACTCACACTTCTATCGTATTTTGGAAGATGATTGAAAATTATGATTATATGAGTAAAAAAATATTTAAGAAATTATGATTATATGAGAAAAAATAAAAAAAATATATTGTTTTATTATTAAAACATATTAAAAAGGATAAAAATATGTATTTTAAATTCTATCTAATCAAATTTGACCATTGACTTAACTATAAAGGCAAAAGAGTCAATAAAAATAAAAAAACTAAGCGTGTTTGTTTTCATTTTTTTTTGCCTCTAATACTAAGCAGAAGATAAAAAGTGTTTGCTAAAATTATAAAACAGCTACTTTTTGTAAAAAAAAAAACTAATATCTACTGTCTATCAGCAACAGTAAACAAAAACAATAGAAACAAACAGACTTTAAAACAAAAATATAACAACTAAGTAATTTAAAAAAAAACATAGGATTTTAAATTCTAAAACGGTTTATAATATAAAAATTAGGATAAAACTACAAAAAAAAAAAAAATTCAAAATCTTTCAAAAAAACGAGATATATATGTAGAATATTTATTTTGCTCAAACGTGACAGATAAAAGGGTACAAATGAATTATTATCTTTGTATAATTTATCTGGAATTGAATATAAAATCTCTAATTTAAGCAATTTAACACTTTTAACCAATAACATAAATACATTAAAGTAACATGTGAGCCCTTTTCTCCTTATAGGGAGAAACAATATAAATATTAAATTAAGTAACACCCACGTGTGGGACCCTTTTCTCCCAATTGGCGGAAACAATATAAATATAATTAAATAGTAATAAACGTTATTTAATAGAACTAAAACCCTAGGTATAAACCTTGTACTGAAACTCTTAATTTTCTGAGCAAGTTCACTTTCTCTGAAATTCTTCTTCAACTTCGTTTCTTCCTCAACCTCTTCTTCTTCAACCTATATGCTCGTCAAACATGGACGGAATTGACGAGAATCTTCGTAAGAAGTGGCGTTTAATGGCGCAAAATCCTCCTCCTCCTCCTCCTCCTCCTCCTCATAAAGATCTGTACAGTCTTTTTGAGTTTGATCAATCATCTCAGATGATTTGGGGAAATCAAAACCCTAATCTCATCCCTCAAAATTCCGATTCATATCCATTAATTCCTCAAATTTCCGATTCATATCCATTAATTCCTCAAATTTCCGATCCATATCCATTAATCCCTGAAACTCCCTTTCTGATGCCAGAAAATCACCAAAACCGCTTCTTCTCGCCGGAGAATAATCACCTGGCTCATCGGTATCAGATGAATCATCATCGTGATTCCGGTTTATTCATGAACCCGAGTTACGACAGCCAGCTTGCAAGGCTCGAAGAAGCGATTGCTCGGATCAGTTTATCGTCGCTGTCGTCGGATTTTTATTCACTGAATCGTATGAGGGGTATGTCTGCTGGTCTCGGTTTGCTCCGGGGCGCGAATTCCAATATGCTGAACGCTCCTTATCAGAATAGGGTTAATCCTAATCCTCATCCTCGCCGGAGCCGGCGGGCTACTGATTATGAATATAGGGCTGGTAATTCGTCTTCTGTTCGGCCGATAAACTTACATCATTATGCTGGATTGATGGAACCGAGGAGGGCTGGATTGATGGAATCGAGAGGGAGCTGGAGCTCGAGTATTCAGTTGGATATGAAGCAGGTGAAAGGGCGGATTGCTGCTCTAGCGAGAACTCAGGAAGGGAGCCGTTGGTTGCAGAAGAAGATTGATGAACAAAGATCTGATCAAATCGAGATGATTTTCGCGGAATTGAAAGATCATGTTTGTGATCTCGTTGTTGATCAGTTTGCTAATGTCGTTCTTCAGAAGCTGTTTACAGTTTGCAGCGAAGAACAGATTACTCAACTTTTAATCTCTCTGATTACGAATGGACAAAGATTTCTAAATATCTGCATTCATCAACACGGGTATGGCTATTTTCTTGAGCAAATTACATTTTTTTTATGATGTTTTGGCTTTTTTAATTTGTTTTTTTATAGGTTGTGTATTTGCACTTTTAAAAATATTTGCACTTCTAACAATATTTTCTCAATTTTACTTTTATTTATGATAATACGACCTCTTTAAAAGGCAGACAACAGTTTCTTTTGAGGGGGTTAATTATCAGTTTAGGATAATCCAAACAAATTGCAAAATCAAAGATTTTTACATAAATGTTATGATTTTAATGTAGCTAACACATCTATCCCAGAGAAAAAACCCGGAATTTACTTATTTGGAAGCACTAACAGTTTTACCATTTCATCACATAGAATTCACTCATTTTATCAATACATGTGGTATTCTTACTTGTCTGGGACCTAAAGTCACGGTAAAAGTATTGTAATTTTACTTACTCATTTTGTAATTTGTTTTCTAAACTATCCTGAACTGATCTCAAACCCGGAATTTACTTATTTGGAAGCACTAACAGTTTTACCATTTCATCACATAGAATTGAGTCATTTTATCAATACATGTGGTATTCTTACTTGTCTGAGACCTAAAGTCACGGTAAAAGTATTGTAATTTTACTTACTCATTATGAGAGTGACAGAAACTTTATAGAACCAATAAAATATTAACACTATATAATTAATTAAATATTCTTTTTAGATCCTAAGACTACTGGAAACCAACCTTCGGACTCCCTTATATTTGCAATAGTTTACATCAGATTATTAGCTCCGCCCACTATAATGTGGTCCGTCAGTCGTATAATAAAATTTCCCCGATAACATTAACGTAAATTAAACTTTGAATATCCCAAATTTGTGTTTTTATTAGTTTATATAAACTACTCTAAAATTGAATTTTTTTTTTGTTTAAGTGCTATAAAATGTTAATTTTCTCGCTGTTTCGTTTGTTTTCGTAGAACTCGTGCCGTGCAGAAAATGATAGAGCAAATGAGAACAAGAGAGCAAAGATTTGCAGTTGTTTCTGCTTTGAAGTTCATTACTGTTTCATTGTGCAAAAATAACAATGGTCATCATGTCATTCAACAATGTTTTAAATGCTTCTTACTTGATGATACTAAGGTAATTAATTTTCTAATCAACTATTTTAGTCTAATTTAATGTCACGGAAGTATAAATTTTACTATGATCCCGGTCCACCTGAAAGTTTATTTTCTTTACACTATAATCCTGCACGGTTATTATTTGTGTGTTAAACCATTCGGGTTTTGTAACCATATTATAACATTAAGCGAAGTTGAATGATAATCAGTATATTTTAACCCGAACTAATCATGTTCAATTAAAGGTTAATTATCTAATATAGTCTTTGATTTGATGATGCAGTGCCTTTTAGATGAAATTGCAAGTAGCTGCCTCGAAATTGCAATGGATAAAAGCGGATGTTGCGTATTGCAGAAGTCCTTGACTAGAGCTGAAGGCGAACTCAAAGATCGTCTTCTAGGAGAAGTAGCCGCGAATGCATTGATCTTATCAGAACATCCTTACGGGTTTGTGCTTGAAAACTTTGGAATATTGGTATATTTGTGATAAAAGTACAAAATATTTATCATTTTATGTACTTTTTTAATCAATTTCTAAACTAGTGACATGTTTTGTCCAATACGCCTTCTAACAGGCGTGTTGAACCAAAAATGTCACTAATTTCGGAATTTGCTTAAAAAACATAAAATCTGAAACAGTTTATGCTTTTACCACGAATATGTCAATATTCTGAATTTTTGATACGAGATGCGTCAATAATTCAATTTAGGTTCCCACATCTCTGATAAACATATTTATTTTCGATTTGTTAGGAACTATGTTGTGCAATTTGTTCTTGAAATGAGACTACCATGTGCTGAAGACACTGTAACGGAGAGGCTGTCGCGGAATTTTGTGACTCTTTCGATGAATAAATACGGCAGCAATGTGGTAGAGAAATGCATGAAACATTGCAGGGAACACAATGCTGCAAAAATCATTCAAGAGCTTATGCAAAGTAAGGATTTTTTGGATGTCATTCAAGACCCCTTCGGCAATTATGTGATCCAGACTGCATTAAATACCTATAAGGTAATTAAATTAACTCGGGAAAACACCCATTGATCAACTACTCTAAACCCATAAATAGTTTATAAACTATTCTGAAATGATAAAATGTTTCTCAAACTACCGTTAACTGGTATTTTACTCGAACAACAGTCAATTATGTTTTCTTATAAACTACTTCATATTTATATTTGTTTTTAACTTGTAGGGAAATAATTTCTATACTCTTGCTCGAGTCATTGATCATTATCATCCACTTCTGCACAGCCACCTTCATGGGAAGAAGGTGCTTGCGGTGCTTACTCAAAATCGAGGAACCCGAAATGGCCGAATTCAGTTGGTAAATTAGAATTGTTGTAGTTTTAGTTAGTGTTTTGTTGTGATTTAGTTTAAATTCAAGATGAACTACCACTGTTTTCAGTGTTGTTTTGTTGTTTTAATTGTAGGAATCGTAGGAACTGTGCACTAAAAGATGCCCATATATTTTATGGCCGAGAATAAGGGTTTGTGCCAGTTCTGAAATGTAGGTTTTGATTGCTAGGTAAGATTATTTGTTAGAGAGAGTATATGTTTGACAGATTTAATTCAATTGTTGTTTACTGTTTGTTTGGATATTATCGATTGTTTTTTAATTCTAGTCAAACACTTTATGAATATTGAGTTCGGTTGTTGTTAGATTTTATCTTATTTATACTACCTATGTGAAAATTTTACCTGTTAATATGCAGTTTTTTTTTATTAAATTATGCAAATAAAAATAGAGAAATTAAGGTGGATGGTTTTCTGTATTCTATCAATAATAAAATAAGTTTTTTAATACAATTATCAAATATCTGATTTTTTTATTTGTTTTTTTCATATAAACCGTTAGCAGTAAATAAATATCAGATTTTTTTATGTGCAAAATAAAAAAAAATAAGTATTAGATCATCCTACTCCTACTTTTTCGTTTTTTTACCTACCTCATTAATGTTTATTTTCTAAATTCAAGTTTATAGATTAAGGTTTATATTTTAGGGTTTAAAATTTATAAATTAGAATTTAAGGTTTATATTTAAAATTTTAGGATTTATATTTCAGGATTAAGGTCTAAAAATTATATTCTAGAGTTTATTTTTTAGGATGATAAGTTTAAGATTTATATTTTAAAATTTAATATTTAGAATTTATAAATTAAAGGATTAATTATTCTGTGTTTCGTCGATTTGCAGACGGGTATTTGTGGTATCTTTTTTTTACAAACACAATTTTATTGTTTGTGAATTTGGTCAATAACAATATCGAAATGAAAATTTTCAAGAGTTAAATAATATTTTAAACAACTTTAATTTTTCAATTTTTCAGGCTTTTAAGTGTTGTTTTTTTAGAGGGAAAGTTAATGTTTAGAGAGAAAAAACTCAAAAAATGATGGTTTTGAAACATTAAAAATATGGTTCCATAGTAAATATGATACTAAACAACTTTAATTTTTGAAAATTTTCATTTTAAGGTCGTTATTGGCCAAATTTGGAAAAGTAAAAAAAATATAAAATTTTACAAACCACAAGTTACGTTATAATGAAAATGCTACAAGTATCCATTTGCAAATCCGTATAACCACAAGATATCTACTTATAATTAACCCTAAATTAAAGTATATAATTCATATAAGATCTAAAATTTATAAATTAAAGAAAATGTTATTTTTTCATTATCGAAAGTGAGAAAGTGTGAGTATTGGAGTAATTATAAAGAAACAGTGACTATTTAATTTATTTAACATATTTATATATTTATCTTTAAAATAATAATTGATATATCCATCCTATTTTTAATCTGCTGTTAATGGTAATTTTCAAAAGTTTGACATAACAAAAATTATGTTTACAAAGAGAGAAACTTGTTTTTATTTAGGTCAAATGTGAGTGTAATATAACTAACCCATAAAAATATTAGTAACAGTAGTCTGGACAATTTGATAATTAAAAAAAAAATATATGTTTATAAATAATAGTTTTATAAAAAAATGTTTATGTTATTATTTTTGGAGAATTCCAAATATAATGCACTGCATATTTGCAGATTAATGTCTGGGTATTTTTTGTGCGAATAAGATTACTGTTAGTAAAACTAAAGAGTTTTATTAGGTTGATAGTTGATGATTTCAAATAGAAAATTTTAAAAATTAAATTTGTTTAAAACAATATTTATTATAGAACGGAAAGGCTGTTTGTCTTAAGAGTCAGAATCTCATTAAAGCCATCTTGAGGCTTCGTCCTGCCTTCGATTCTCTTACCTTCTCCCATATTTATAGGGAGCAAAACCGCGTGGCGGATCGCTTGGCAGCTGCTGGGTATGAGGGGATGTTAGGTGTTTCTACCCTTTTCGTTCCTCCTTCTTTTCTATTACCTTCTCTTCTTGAGGATAGGATTGGGGTCAGTCTTCCTAGACTGATCCCGGGTTAGGTTTTTGTTTGTTTGTTTTTTTTCTTCCCTTCTTACCAAAAAAAAAAAATAGAACCAAATTTTTTATTTTTAAAAATCATCATTTTTGAACCGTTTTCTTTCTAAATATTCACTTTCTCATTCTAAACAAAGAGTATCTAAATGACCTTAAAGGTAAAACATTAAAGAATTAAAGTTGATTAGCATATCATAAATTCTTGGATTTATTAAATACGAACAACTGCGAAAGCATTTGCCAAAATTTTTTTCATTAATCAAGAACGAAAGTTAACAATGTCACCTTAAAAAGATAATTTTATTAATCAAATAAATGCAAAGAATGATTTCTGTAAAAAAACTCTCAAAAATATGTTGTCCGATTTTTCAGTTGTCCCGGGAAATGTTCAATTTGTATCTATTATTGCAATTATGTGATATTCCTACTTTATCAAGTAGCAGATATGTTGACGAGCTCTTGATTTCAAACTCTTCGTGATTTGTCTTATGGTATAATCTTGACATCGGCCTAACGGGAGTGTTAGTGATTTCAGGATTACATTTATTCTTTCCTATTCAAATTCTATTCTTGTATAGTTCATATAGGAATTTATGTTGTATTATAAATACACTTTCCATTAGGGTTGGACACGGATCCTAGAAATATTAGATTGAACTGAATATCTCAGAAAAATATAGAATTGGAATAAAATTTGACTAACTTTGACCAAATTCGACTAGTTCGTTCAAAAAAAGTCAACAATTTAATCTAAACTTGAATTATTTTCTTTAGATATTCGATCTTATATAGCATATTTAATATCCATGTCCAACCCTACTTTCCGTATGTTTAATCCTAAATTCATTAATTGAATATTTAGTTCTACATTTACCTTGAATTACCTTGAATGTAATTCGTTCAAAAAAAGTCAACAATGTAACCTGCAATGTTATGTTTATCTCTCTTGGAAACTAACTTCCCTTTATGAAATAGGAAATGATTTTCTTTTGTTTTTAAAATATATTTGTTTAACTATCAAATTATTACTTTTAAGAATATTTTCTTAATTTTACCCATCTTTATGATAAGAGAATAGTTTGTAAATTATGATAAGAGAATAGTCTGTACTGAGCATAGCATATACTTATGTAAGGTTTTATTTCTTATTTTTTTTACTGTACTTTTGTTTTCTTATCTATGAAATACACATTTATATATATAAAAAATATAGTATACAAGGTTTCTGTCACTCTTAATAGCGAGATCCATCCATGCGTAGTGTGCCATAACTACTGGCAGAAACAGTGTTTTTAAAAGGCGGACATACACTGTTTCTGCCAGGTTAAATATCAGTTTAGGATAATTGGAGAAACAAATTACAAAACCAAGAGTTTTTAAGTATATTTTATGATTTTAGTGTATCCAATACGTCTATCCGGAGTAAAAACCCGCAATTAGTGTCTAGAATTTTGAATCTCGGAAAAGTCCTACAAATATATTACTTGTAGACCAGTGTCTCTAATACTTTACTTGGTTTTGGCTTGATATTCTTTTTGCAGTCATTCCTTTGTAAAATGTAACCTCGGGACTTAAAGTATTATAATTTTACATTGTTCGGGATTCAAAATTCCAGACACTCATTTCGGTTTTTTTGACTCCGGGATAGATACATTGACTACCCTAACCTAAGAAAATATTGATTATGTAATTTGTTTTCTAAACTATCCTAAACTGATCTCAAACCCCAGTTTCTGCCACTCTCAATAGCAAAAACAGTATCGTACGCTGCTAATGAGAGTGTCAGAAACCGTGTAGATATTTTACTGTACATCCATGTAACCCGTGCGATAGACTAATATTTTGATGTGTAACTTGTGCGATAGACACATATTTTTGATGTTAATCGATAAAATATTAACACCATGTAATTAATTAAATATTCTTTTTAGACACTTTCTATGTTTGATAACTAGTTTTAGCACTTAAATTTAATATGTTAAGTGGTTATTGGGTTTAAGATTGTTAACACAATTTAAACATTTCAGTTAAGTCATAGAATCACTTATTCTGATAGTCCAAAGATTTAACTTAACATTTTAAGTTGAACATTATTAACTAATATTTCTAAATTCAGCACTTATTTTTAGTATTTATCAAACACTTATATCATTTACTACTTTCAGCATTTACAATATTGAGCACTTAAAATTCAATACTTATTCTTTTCAACACTTAATTTTAAATTTTATCAAACGGCCCTGCGGAAACCAACCATTGACTACTTCGACTACCCCTATATTTGCAATAGTTTACGTCAGATTATTAGCTCCGCCCAATATGACGGATCTTTTTAGACACTAAGACTAGCAGAAACCAACCTTTAACTACTTCGACTACACCTATATTTACAATAGTTTACGTCATATTATTAGCTCCGCCCACTATAACATTGTGTGTCAGTCGTATAATAAAGGGATAAGGTACCAAAATAGATCTAATGTTTTTGGGGAAGTACCAATTTAGACTCAACGTTCAAAATAACACAAATATAGGCTTAACGTTTACCACATAATATCAATTTAGGTTTAACGTTTACAATATAGTATCAATTTAGGCCTCACGTACAAAATAACACTAATATAGGCTTAACGTTTACAAAATAATACGAATTTAAGCTTAATGTTTACAAAATATATCCAATTTAAACTAAACATTACTTTTAGTTTGTGGATATTCAATTACTAGTGTTTGTAGGAGTCATGTAATATTTGCAGGAGTCATGTAATATATTGTGGATATTCAATTACTTTTAAACTACACAATATTTGTTGGAGTTATGTAATATATTGTGGATATTCATTTACTTTTAGTTTGCATATATTATATGAGCCATGTGATTTAGGAGTAATGAAATAGTTGATGAAAAACAAATATAAAGTTTTAATGGTTAAGAATACTAATTAATTATATTATAATAAATAAGAAAATAGAACTAAATAAAAAGATAACATATATATAAACTCAATAGGAAAAGAATACAATATGGTTAATTTAATTGTAATATTTAGTTTAAATTGGATATATTTTGTAAACGTTAAGCTTAAATTCATATTATTTTGTAAACGTTAAGCCTATATTAGTGCTATTTTGTACGTGAGGCCTGAATTGATGCTATAGTTTAAACGTTAGACCTATATTGGTGCTATTTTGAACGTTGAACCTAAATTGGTACTTTCCCAAAAACCTTAGGCCTATTTTGCTACCTTATCCCTATAATAAAATTTCCTCCAATAAGATTAACGGAAATTAGGCTTTGAGAATATCCCAAATTTATGTTTTTATTAGTTTATAAACTACTCTAAAATTGAATTTTTTTTTTTTTTGTTTAAGTGCTATAAAATGCTAATTTGCTCGCTGTTTTGTTTGTTTTCGTAGAACTCGGGCAGTGCAGAAAATGATCGAGCAATGAGTCATTGATCATTATCATCCATTTCTGCACAGCCACGTTCATGGGAAGAAGTGCTTGCGGTGCTTACTCAAGCTTGAGGAACCCGAAATGACCGAATTCAGTTGGTAAATTAGAATTGTTGTAGTTTTAGTTAGTGTTTTGTTGTGATTTAGTTTAAAATCAAGATGAACTACCACTGTTTTTGGTGTTGTTTTGTTGTCTTAATTGTAGGAATTGTAGGAACTGTGCACTAGATGATACCCATATATTTTATGGCCGAGAATAAGGGTTCGTGCCAGTTCTGAAATGTAGGTTTTGATTGCTAGGTAAGATTATTTGTTAGCGAGAGGAGATGTTTTTGACCGGTTTAGTTCAATTATTTGTTTACTCTTTGTTTGGATATTATCGATTGTTTTTTAATTCTTTTTTAATTCTAGTTAAACACTTTATGAATATTGAGTTCGGTTGTTGTTTGATTTTATCTTATTTATAAGTAGTATGTGAATTTTTTTATTAAATTATGCAAATAAAAATAGAGGAAATTACGTGATAAATAAGTTTTTTAATATAATTATCAAATATCTGATTTTTATATTTGTTTTTTTCATATAAACGGTTAGCAGTAAATAAATATTAGATTTTTTTATGTGCAAAAAAAAAAATTAGATCATCCTACTACTACTGTCCCTTCGGGGACATCCGATAAAATTGGAACGATACAGAGATCATCCTACTACTTTTTCGTTTTTTTTGTATGCTTTTCTTAATCTATCCATATCTTCACGTCATTAATGTTTATTTTCTAAATTCAAGTTTATCAAATCTGCTCCCGGTTTGGGCTATATATTAGCATTTCCTACTTATTTGAATGGTGCAGTTCATTGGCTTTGTCTTCTTGGTGACAAATTGAGTCTTATAGTTTCATTTGATTGTGAGAAAGAATGTTTCCTACCATTTCCATCACCTCCATTAATAGAGGGCAACATGGTCAATGTTGGCATGGGAGTTCTAGGAGGATGTCTTTGCATGTGTGACTCTTCGAATGAAACATTGGTTTGTGTTTGGGTGATGAAGAATTACGGTGTTGAAAAATCATGGACTAAAGTCTTCGAAATCGACATGTGTTGTTGTGACATATTGCTTTATGGATTATATCAACCTATAAAATACATGACTAATGGAGCACTTTTGATGTTTAATTATCCGAGGAATATTCTAATTTATTATGACCCGAGAAAACCTGTGTTGAAGCGTTTCGAGGTTCACCCAACGAAATCAAGCTTTGAGATAATTGCTCACAGTCCAAGCTTCATCTCACTTAAGGATGTTCTTGCAGGGTGTAATGTGGAGGTACTTAATATCAATTCAAGGTACTTATTAACCAAACTGTTTCTTTTTGTATATAATTAAATTGTTTCTGCTTGACTCATTGAATTATTTGAACTATAGATGTGGTGGGTTGAAACTAAAGGACGAACATAGAGCCATTTCCTTGTATGAGAAGACGATTGAATCTGATTTCGAATATGATCTTGATTATATTTTACATGACTATTATGTACCTTATGGATGGGAGAAATACTGGTGGGGTAACTATGAGTATGACTTATCAAAAGTTTGGGTGAAACCATAAACATATTTTTGCCTCAGAAATTACATTTTATTTTTGTTTTGTAAGGTTTACTTTTCCTTGTTGATTATTAGATATGGAGCTTCTGTATTTAATTTCTGACGTTTGGTTTTATAGGCAAGATAAAGTGTTACCTTGTTAGTATAAGGTTCACATGATTTAAAAACAATTTGGTCACTTACCGTTAGATTTAGGTTTATTAAAATCTTATTGCGGAAATTATAATTATAAGTCTTAGATTTAATAAGTTTAGACTTACATTGAGTGACATTTTGATCATTCATGGTCCATATGAACAACACTGTGTATTATCTTATGAATAACAACTCTACAATTATAGAAGAACTAATGGAATGATATTTGACCACTTTAATAGTACGAGTTGGTGAAAATGTATACCTTATGCAACTTTTAATTTTTGAATTATCTGGTTTTTAGGTTATTTAAAAAATCGAAAATGTGGGTTCATGAGAAACTATGATTCTAAACAATTCTAATTTATTTTATTTTTTTCATTTTGAGATCATTTACTTTTACAAGAGATTCTAACTTTCTAATGTTAGTAACTAAAATAATGTTTATGAATTTTTATCTCCGGTTTTAAAGGTTTGTAGCCATAAAATTTCAAGGTCAAAGTTGAAGACAATAATTTTAATTTACCCTTAAATAATTTCAAAGTATATTTTATCTAATTGAGAAATATATATACGGTAATACCAACTTTGCAATAGGAACGTGTGCAACATAGTGAGAATTATATCAGGTTATTATAGTTCCAAGTGAATATCCTATTTGTAACTAATAAAAAAAAAAAACCGAGGATGCTCCATTTTACAATATATTTTAAACATAATGCGTAGATTTCATTTATTTTTATTACGGAACCATTTTAATGGAATATCTTCGTTGATTGTTAAATCCAAGTAGAATGCTCATTTAGAGTATACTATCAAATCTCATGTATAGGAAATACCACTGGAATCACATATATAAATACCTTGAAATATTGGATTTGTCAATACTAAATACCTGAATCACATATAAGAAAAACACATATTTAAGCCTTTGATTAATTTAATTTTAAGCTTTTAATTTTTTAAATAGATATAATAATTAAGTCCTTGATTAATTATTGTTAAACACACTAAACTCCCAATCTAGTAAGGCGATATTCTTTATTATTTAATTTCAGTAACAATCAGTTTAGTAACAATTAGTTCAGTTCAGTTCAACAATCAATTTCAACATTCAGTAAGTTATCATTATTTATTATAATGATTATTATTTATATATAATTTATTATTATTGATTCAAAAAAAAAATATAATTTATTATTATACTTATTATTTATTATAATTATACTTATTTATATATAGTTACAATTATTATTTATTATAATTATAATTATTTATAAATAATTTATAATTGGGCTAAGGTACCAAAATATGTCTATAGTTTTTGTAGAAGTGTCAATTTAGGTTCACGTATAAAATAGCACCAATATGAGCTTAACATTTAAAAAAGGGTACCAATTTAGGCATTGATAACAGAACGAGACATGTCATTGATATTACTCTGTTAAGTTCTGTAAATTGTACGTGGAGGGAGAAATCAGAACTTAATGTAGTAATATCAATGACGTGTCCAAATCCG
Organism: Euphorbia lathyris; assembly: GCF_963576675.1. Lineage (NCBI taxonomy): Eukaryota > Viridiplantae > Streptophyta > Magnoliopsida > Malpighiales > Euphorbiaceae > Euphorbia > Euphorbia lathyris. The sequence continues at coordinate 13,239,771 of NC_088913.1, forward strand.
TTCTAGAGACCTAAATTGATACCATTTTTTAAACGTTAGACATATATTGGTGTTATTTTATACATGTAGCTTAAATTGATGCTTCCCCAAAAATCATAGGCCATTTTGGTACATTATCCCTTTGTGTAAATTTGTGTTTGTATGCAATTTGTATTTTTAATTAAAATTAGAATCATTTTTATTTAATTTCATAGGTTTTTATGGAGCCAAATTTTTATTTCATATTCAATTTAGTTTTATCTTTAATAATATATATATATATATATTATTATTATTATTATTATTATTATTATTATTATTATTAGAACCATTATTATTATTATTATAAACTTATTAATGTATAATATTATCATTAAAATTATTTTAACGTCTAATATCATCATTATTGTTAAGTTCACTAGCATCTAATTAAGTTCAGTAGCATTCAGTTCGATTTAGTTCAGTTCAGTATTCAATAGCATTCAGTTCATAGTTCAGAAACATTCAGTTCAGCTCAGTTTTTTTTTGTGTGATAAAGAACAGAGTCTAAATAGAGACATTAAACATTTGATCATTTTTTAACACATTAAGCTCTTTTTAGACGATCCAATCATGTGTGTTCCAAACTCCATTTAACACAAATGAAATTGCCAGGATGTAATTGTTTTAACTCGCCAGTTGACAAATAGAATGCCACACTAGATAATTTCTTAACAATTTACTTTAGAAGAACAATGATATTTTGACAGTTTTACGTATTGCAAAACGGGTTTGATTTTCCAAAACGGGGTTTCTCTCTGCATCTATTTACACCACTCTCTCACTTTCTTTCTCTAATTTGGTTTTAGCGCACATTCTGTTTCTCTCTCTTTCTCTGGGTTCTCTCGTTTCATCTTGCTCTTTCATTGGGTTCTCCCTCTTCATCTTGCTCTTTCGTTCACTGTGTCTTCCATGTCACATTCGACTTCATCCAATTTGAGAAGGTACATATGCGACTGTGGCTTAGAATCACTGTTAAAAAATTAATGGAGTGATTCAAACCCTGGTAGGAGATATTTCAATTGCTGAAACTATAGGATAAGTAATTAAGGTTTGAGCTTGATAACGGTTTTTTTTTATTCAGGGTTTTTAATGTACGAGTATTTGTTGCTTGGGACCTTGTAATTACAGGAAAGAATGCATGCAAATTTTTTTGTCTGGTTTGATCAACTGATGCAACCTAGAGCAAAATGTGTTATTTTTGGTCTTTTAAGGAAGCTTGACAAGACCGAGAGAACAAGAGAGGGACAGGAAAAGAGGAACAATCAGTGAAGGATACATGAAACGATGGAAATTTGTTATTATAAATTTTGTGTATGTACTAGTTATGTATTTGGAATGAACGCTTATCTTTGTTGCTGGAATTTGCATTTAATGAATTTGTATTTTTGTTGTTGGAATTTGCATTCAATGAAATTGTATCTTTTATGCTGAAATTTCCAGTATGTATATGTTATCTAAAAATGTGTACAAGACCTGTAATTAGGAAATGTAATTGGTACTAAAAATATGTGTTCCAGGTTTATGACCTGTAATTGCCACCTAAACAATTTGTTTTTCAGATTTATGACCTGAAATTTCCAGCATGTAATATGTACCTAAAAATGTGGTTAGTACCTGTAATTATACTGTCATTAGTACCTAAAATTGTCGTTGATACATGTAATTATATGGTAATTAGTACCTAAAAATGTGGTTGGTACATTTAATTGGTATCTAACAATTTGTTTGTTCAGCATTAACCTCATTCTGCGTCGTTGCTTCAGAATTAACCTTATTCTGCTCAGTTGCTTCAGGTGCTTCAGTTGCTCAAGGAAACTCTGAACGTTTATTGGGAAAAGAGAAAGCGATGTCTAACGTTCTTTTTGGAGGAAAAAGAGAAAAAAGGTAAGAATTTAAATTCACTTTCAATGACCCCTAATTTTTTAAAAAATGGGTGAGGTGACCCGCTGATAGATCATTTTTCCCGCTTTACACTTTAGTTAGAGATCACTCATAAACTGAGATGTATTTGTGTATAAAAATGAAAGTTGTACAAAGTGAGATATATTTGTGTATATTTGTGTAAGAGTTATACACCATGTATATAATTTGCCCCCATATTTCATCACTTACTAAATATATTAAGAGCCCCCTCAACTTGGCCTAAAAAACCGATTGGCCACCTTTATTTACATAGTGTCTCGTACCCTCCTAAACTTATATACATCATTTTAAGCTAGTTCAGCGAGCCAATATATGAGTGTAAGCAAATTCAAAAGGTCTATAGACTACTTTAAACAAATTCAGTCACTCGATTTTTTAAACTAAATTCAAAGAGCAAATTTTTTTTTTATTAAGCCTTCATCGCTCCTCAAAGTCATCACTAGCGGTGTCAATAACCATTGGTAGTTCGCAAATTATTCGAGCTCGGTTTGATCAAACCTCGGCTCGATTCGACTCGAGTTTGAGATTGACTTGAGCAGTGACGAGTCTGAGCTTCCTTAGATCTGGCACAAAAGCTCGTAAATTGACTCGATTATTTTTAATTACTATATATTTTATTATTTTAATTTTTTTCATTAATTATTATTAGTTCATCAGAATTAACAATTCATCTAAATAATTTAACCTATCAGAAAAAAAATATGATACAAAAATGCTTTCGCCTCTTTAACTAGAATTTTAGATTTTAATTTAAAAAAATACGTTACAAATTTTAATATATATTTCATTTTTTAAATTTTTCTGTGAGTTTTTGTTTTCCAACAACGAGCAATATCTACTATTCTTGAATCTCGGTAGTAACATGCGATTATTTTCTATATATATTTTAAACTTATGTGGAATACGTTATAAGTGTTTTTTTCTCCTACGCTACTTATTCTATACATGTACGATGATTTTGGTTAAAACTCGTAAAAAGTTCGGCTCAATCAAAATTTATTCAAAGCTCAGTTCGAAAAGGCTTAGCTCGAGATATCAGCGAGCCAATACCCAATATATATAGGTTCAAATTCATCTCGACTCATTTAACCCATGGTCATCACCACCGTTATGGTCATAGTCCAACATCAAATTCCTTTAGTTTCGGTTACGAAAAGGTACTGAAAACGACATAGCATAAAGACAGATTTACCAAAGAACCCCTTCACTTCTAAGGTATTCCATTTTGATACATTCACTGTATTAAGCCTACATTTTGAGCTTCTCAGCTTCCTTTCTGTCATCGTAACTTGTATCCGATCGTTTCTCCTTGAATTTCAGGTATTTCTTTTTCTCTCTTTATTTCTGCAGTTCCATATGATCATGGTTAGGAGTTGAATCGAGCTAGGGTTTCCATCAATTTAAAGCTTTTATGATCATCGTAAACTAGGGTTTTGCTTTTTGTTACTTGAGCAACTCATATTTTATTGGGATAAGTATGAATTTTTTCAAGAAGTTATTGGGGAAATATCAAAACAGCCAATCTTAATTCGATTTTATATCGATGGTACCCTAAGAGAACTCCGCCTATGAGGGTCACTTGGTGGCCTTTACAGCCGGTCCCAAGCCCGGACAAAGGAGGAGGGTTGCGGTAGGTTTGTGGCGGCCAGCGTAAAACTTAGCCACATCTTATGACATGAACCATAATATAAATATCGTTGGGGCGTTCCTTACTCAGCGACGCGCTGCACTTCCTAGACCCGGGTGTAGTGATAAATGTGCAAGGGTGGCTAGGTCGTCGCCCCGAAGCGGCGCGCCACCCCAGGACCCGGGGGTGGTGTCAAATATGCAAGGGTTGCGGGTAAATAAGCTAGTCCATGGTAATTGTAGGGGTAGGGGTAAGGGTAGTAGGTTACGCTTTGGGACATGGAACATAGGTTCTTTGACAGGAAGATTAGCTGAAATTGTAGATGTTATGAAGAGGAGGAGAATAAATATATTATGCCTACAAGAAACCAAGTGGGTTGGAGCCAAGGCTAGAGAGATAGCTCCTTGGGGTTATAAGCTTTGGTACTCAGGAAAGGATAAGGGTAGAAATGGAGTAGGTATTCTTATTGGTAGGGAGTATATTGATGAGGTAGTAGCGGTGTCTAGGAAGACAGATAGAATTATGAGTGTTAAGCTAGTGATAGGGGATGAGGTTGTGAATGTCATTAGTGCATATGCGCCACAAATAGGATTAGATGTGTCTGTAAGACAAGCTTTTTGGGATGACTTAGAGGAAGTGGTGCAACAGGTTCCTAGGGATGAAAAAATGGTACTAGGGGGTGATCTCAATGGACACGTGGGTTCTAGGCGAGATGGGTTTGAGAGTGTTCATGGAGGGTATGGTTTTGGAGATAAGAATGAAGTAGGAAATGATATTTTGGAATTCGCATCAGCCTATGACTTGAGTATCATGAACACATGGTTTATGAAGAGAACATCCCACTTAGTGACTTATCGGAGTGGCGGTAATGCGAGCCAAATTGACTTCTTCTTAGTAAGGAGTGCTTGGAAAAAGAGTTATATTGATTGTAAGGTGATCCCTGGTGAGAGTACGACAACCCAACATAGAGTAGTGGTGCTAGATTTTCGAAGTAGGAAATGTATAAGAAAACAAACACCTCAAGTAGAGACTAAGATTAAGTGGTGGAAATTGCAAGGGGAGAATCAACAAAAATTTGTGGATGAGATGACCAAAAAAGATATTTGGACTTGCAATATGGATTCAGATATAGATTTGATATGGAATAAGATAGAGCATAGCATAAGGGAAGTAGCGAAGGAAGTTCTAGGAGAATCTAAAGGTAGCATGTCACCGGGTAAGGACACATCTTGGTGGACAGAAGAAGTACGACAAGCAGTAAAGAGTAAGAGAGAATCCTATAAACTATTGGGGAAATGTAGGAGTGACGAGAACTACGAAAAATACAAAGAGGCTAAAAGGGAAGTAAAGAAGGTCATACGAGATGCTAGAGCAAAGGTGAATCGGGATCTGTATACAAGATTGGATACGAAAGAAGGGGAAAGAGACATATATAGAATTGCTCGGATGAGAGATAGGAAGACGCGAGATCTCGAAAAAGTTAAATGTGTGAAGGATTTGGACCAGAAAGTCCTAGTTGGAGATAAGGATATCAAGGAACGATGGAGGTCCTATTTTGATGACTTATTTAATGGAGATCGCTAACAAGATGTTGGAGATATAAGTATCCATCACGATATGATAAATCATGAATGCCTGCGGAGAATTCAAAAGGGTGAAGTCAAAATGGCATTAAGTAAGATGAAGTTGAAGAAAGTAGTAGGACCCGATGGCATCCCTATTGAGATTTGGAGATGTTTGGGAGAAAGAGGAATTGAATTGTTGACGACATTCTTCAACAAAATTTGGAGAAACAATAAGATGCCATCAGAATGGAGGAAAAGTACCTTAATCCCTTTGTATAAGAACAAAGGCGATGTCCAAGACTGTGCCAACTATCGAGGAATCAAATTAATGAGTCACACTATGAAACTTTGGGAGCGAGTGATCGAACAAAGGCTAAGGAGGACGGTGAAGATCTCGGAAAACCAGTTTAGCTTTATGCCGGGAAGATCAACTATGGAAGCCATCCAGCTAATGAGACAATTAATGGAGCACTATCGAAATAAGAAGAAAGACTTGCATATGGTTTTCATTGACTTGGAGAAAGCATATGATAAGGTACCAAGGGAAGTACTTTGGTGGGCCTTGATAAGGAAAGGCATTTCGCGGAAATATATTGACATCATAAAGGACATGTATGAGGGAGTATGCACGAGTGTACGTACTAGTGTTGGGAAGACTGAAGAGTTTCCTATTACGATTGGAGTGCATCAAGGTTCCGCACTAAGCCCATTTCTTTTTGCCATCGTTATGGATGAACTAACAAGTTCACTTCAAGATGGTATACCATGGTGCATGCTGTTTGCAGATGATATTGTGTTGGTTGATGAGACGAAAGAAGGAGTGGAGAGGAAGTTGGAACTATGGAGACAAACTCTAGAATCTAGAGGCTTTAAGTTGAGTCGAAGTAAGACAGAATATTTGGAGTGTAAGTTTAGCGGCCATAGGAGCAGGGAGGCAGGGACAATCACCCTAGATGGGAGAGTTGTTCAGGCCTCGGATTGCTTCCGGTATTTAGGATCTATTATCCAAACGGATGGAGAAGTAGATGGAGATGTTGCTCATAGGATTAAAGCTGGTTGGTCGAAGTGGAAGAGTGCTACGAGTTTCCTTTGTGATCCCGGCATGCCTAATAGATTGAAGGGAAAATTCTACCGGACGGCAATTAGACCAGCATTGTTATATGGTACGGAGTGTTGGGCAGTGAAACACTGCCACATCCATAAGATGTCGGTGGCGGAGATGCGTATGTTGAGATGGATGTATGGTCATACGAGAAAGGACCGGGTGCGTAATGAAATAATTAGGACAAAAGTAGGGGTCACATCTATTGAGAATAAAATGAGAGAAAACCGACTAAGGTGGTTTGGCCATGTGAGACGTAGAGCGCTTGATGCGCCGGTTAGGAGAACCGAAGAGTGGCAAAGGGATGTAGTGGTGAGGGGTAGGGGAAGACCTAAGCAAACTTGGAGGAGGGTGATCGAGAGTGATATGAGTTTATTGGGCATTGAGGAAAATATGGTAGTGGATAGGACGGAGTGGAGGGAGCGAATCTGTGTCGCTGACACGACTTGATTTTCACGGTTTTATATGATGGTTCATGTTAGCCGACCCCGAATCATTTCGGGACTAAGGCTTTGTTGTTGTTGTTGTTGTTGGTACCCTAAGAGCAATATTGTCCCAAAATTGATCCCCATTTTCTTTCTCATTGCAAGTATATGGAAAGAATTGCAAAAGAAAATGCATAATTTGATTTTTCTTTGTAGGAGTCTGAAAATGAGTTTTAGTTTTATCTATATGTTCCACAATTAATGCATAAAAAATGATAATCTTCTATGAAGCATGTTCAGAAATTGGCATTTCTAATTCTTTGTGTAACTCGTGAAATCAAAGCATTTTAGTACTCTGTTTTATTACTTTCCACTGTTTATTGATAAATTTTTGACAGAGCAGTGATGAAAGGGAAAAAGATTTCAAAAGCTTGTGGCCAAAAAAGTAGAAATGAAGAAGATGAGGCTGGTCAAGTAGAGATCTAATATTCAGGTTGTTCAATTACGAATTTACCTAGCCACCTCCTTGCAGCTATTCTTTTTAGACTGTCCATTAAGGAGATAGTTGTTTGCAAATGCATATGCAAATCTTTGTATGCTACAATTTCAAATCCTAGGTTATACACACGTGTCAAGAATACTTTATCTGCTTGAGCTAAAGCAGGATGGATTGGTTTGCCAGGTTAGTATGAAATTCGATTCCAAGTTAAAGATTCCATTGCGCAACTTCCCATTGGTTTTAAGAGATAGCATCGATGGCAATGAAGAAATCACATTGAAGGCGAATGATCACCGTTATAAGATAGTGAATTCGTGTAATGGATTTCTTTGCTTATCTGAACCAATGGATAATAAGCCTGTTGTTGACAGGCGAGTTTATTAATCTTCCGCAAGTCATTGAGGGTAAAAATTATTATAATTATGATGATTATATTGATCATTGTGGGTTTGGTTTTAGTCCAAAGACCAATCAATATAAAGTGGTAAGAATGTTTGAGCAATATTCGGATCCGGAATATGACATCATTGGTAGGTTGGCTCGGGTACATATTCTTGGTACATGATCATGGAAAAGTATCGAATCTGATCCCTATTCGGGCTATATGTTTGCATTTCCTACTTATTTGAATGGTGCAGCTCATTGGTTTGGTTTTCTTGGTGAGAAATTGAGTCTTATAGTTTCATTTGATTGTGAGAAAGAATGTTTCAGACCATTATCATTACCTCCATTAAGGGACAGCAACATGGTTAATGTAGGCATGGGAGTACTAGGAGGATGTCTTTGTGTATGTGACTCTTCGAATCAATCATTGGTTTGTGTTTGGGTGATGAAGAATTATGGTGTTGAAATATCTTGGACTAAAGTTTTCGAAATCAACTTGTGCTGTTGTGATGTAGTGCTGTATGGATTATATCAACCCATAAAATACATGAATAATGGAGCAGTTTTGATGGTTAATTATCCTAGGAGTGTTCTAATTTATTATGACCCGAGAAAACCTGTATTGAAGCGTTTCAAGGTTCACCCAACGGAATCAAACTTTGAGATAATTGCTCACAGTCCAAGCTCCAATTCACTTAAGGATGTTCTTGCAGGATGTGATGTGGAGGTACTTAATGTCAATTCAAGGTTGAAACTAAAGGACGAACATAGAGCTATTTCCTCTGGTGGGGTAAGTATGAGTATTGCTTTTCAAAAGTTTGGAGGAAACCATAAAGATATTTCTTCCTCAGGAATCACGTTTTGCTTTTGTTTACTTATCAGACATGGAGCTTCTTGTATTTAATTTGTGATGCTTTGTTTTATAGGCAAGAAGATAGTGTTACCTGTTAGGATAAGGTTCAAATATGCAATTAATGTTTTCGGGAAGTGCTAATATATCTCTAACGTAAGAAATTGTAAAATTATGTCTTCAATGTTTTCAACCTGGTCGGTTCTGTACTTCTGTTACCTGTGCGCCAAGATCATTCTAGGTTGAAAACGATGATAAAATTTTACTATTTTTTACATTAGGGATAAATATGCTCTTCCGAAAAATGTTACAAAGCTACTATTAAGTATAATTGGCGTTATGTTGGGCCACATACTGTATCAATTATGATTCTAGTGATAGTCATGATACTTCATATATATATATATATATATATATATATATATATAGGATGGATCAAGTGAGAACCTAAAAAAAACGCTGAAAATGCATTTTAAAGAAAAAAAATAAAACAATTTTCTCTTTCCTTTTATTTACAAATTTGCCACCTCCTTTTGGTTAATTACAAAATTGCTCATTGTCACACAATAAAGCTTGTCACACCATAAGAGATGTGTCACACCTGATCTCTCATATATATATATATATATATATATATATATAGAGAAGGGCTCTTGTGAGAACCCTTTCTTAGGTGAGGACATTTCTTAGGTGAGAACCAATTAAAACTACGTAGTTTTGGGGTATTTTTTTGATAAAAACGGTGAGTTTCATTTGAGAAGTCGCGCGTTTTTGAAGTTGAAAAGATCTGTCTCTTCGTTCTTCGACTTGTTCCTCGACTCCTTCGTTGTTTCCATCTTCTCTCATTTCTACAGTCGATCAACTTTGGTTTTGATAGTAGATTTGCTTTCTGCATTTCATCAATTATACCGTGTATTTCTTCCTCTGAACTTTGGTTAGTTGTTTATCGTCTTCGTTTTTTCTGTTCATTGTTTTTGTTTGCATTTTTTCGCTTTTTCGTTTTTTTCCATGAATTTGTTCGTCTGAACGAGGTTTGTTGCTTTATGTTCTTCGTTTATTTTGTTGTTTGATGTTCTTCGTTGATTTTGATAGCGATTTTATATAGTTTTTTTATTTTCTAGGGTTTCGTTTGTTTGAACTTTATGAAGAAGTTTCTGTATGTGTTTTCAATGTTTTTTGTATTCAAATGTATTTAGTTTGAGAATGTTTTTATGTTGTTTTATTATTGTTTTATATTTTGTGTTTGTTGTTCTAAAATGATGAACGTATGTTCTGTTAATGGTATATTGTTTTGTTTTATGTTTGTTCTCTATTTTTTAGTTTTGATACCTTTTTTTTGTTGCTTTTTGATTTGTAGGTTTTTCATTTGTTTGAAATCTGTAAGTTTGTTGTGGTTTGATTTTGAAATTTAGTGAGTTTCAAAATGATTTTATTTTTTTTCAAAGTTTGTTCTATATTTGCATGTGTTTGTTCTAAAATTTTGAACAATTGTTCTGTTAATGAGATATTAGTTTTGTTTGGGGGTTTTGCTTGTTTGAACTTTCAAAGTTTGTTGTGGTATTATTTTGTATGGTTTTTGTTCCAAAATATTGAACATATGTTCTGTTGATGAGTTATTGCTTTGTTAAATTAGTTTATGTTTTGTTGATGAGTTATTGCATTTGTTTTATGTTTTGTTCTATATTTGCATTTGTTTGTTCTAAAATGTTGATTATATGTTCTGTTTTTTTGTAGAAAATGGGCGGAAATGGAGAAGATAGTTTCCCAAGTAATGTGATTGATAAGAATTTGCTGGATGAAATTATTGAACAATATTGTTCTGATGAAGATATGAAAAATAAGAAGAAAGGTAAGAGTGTTGTTCCTGTTGAAGCTATAAGTGGAAAAAGACAGACATCTAGAAGATTTAAGAGGACTTCTAAAAGACCTTCCATTTCTAAAAGACCTTCAATGTCAGCCATTCCTGCTGACAATGATTTGCTCTCTAGTTATGTTGTTCCGTCTAATAATTTGTTGAGGCGGCAAACAAGGAGTCAATCTATCAAAGGTGCGTTAAAGTAGGAAACAAGTAGTCAATCTAGTAAAGGTATGTTTAGATGACAAACAAGGAGTCTATGTAGCAAAAGGTTTTGATTCTTCTCAAGTTTCTGAAACTTCTGTTGATGGTTTAAAGGAAGACGTTGATGCTAGGAAGCTAAAGAAAGTTAAGTTTGCAAGAAACATAAATGTTGCTTCTAGGTTTTTAAAGAAGCGGAAGAAGGTTGTTAGTGCAGGTGATGATGAAAATATTTCTAAAAGGAATAAGACTGCTCTTGGTCAAAGAATACCTCCTAAACAGTTTATTGGTATTCTTAATGATATTCCAGAGACTCATAAGAATGCAATTAGACGGATTGGATTTGGTGGTTTTTTGGATTTAAGTTTAGATGTTCATAATGCTTCTTTTTGTGAAAGACTTGTCAATAGTTTTAATGTAGATAGGTGTAGCCTTATGTTGGGTAATAGTGAAGAGTTGAAGTTTGTTAAGGAAGATTTTCAAGCTGTTTATGGCTTGCCTTATGGAGGTGTAGAGATTGAGGAGCCCCAAGATGTTGGGGAAGATGATTGTTCAGATTTTTTTGCTGAATGGAGGTCTTATTTTGGGCTTGTGAGTGGAAGTCCAATTAATAGTACTGTGATTGCTAAGCTGAATGATCTGAAGACGAAACCATTGTGTGATGAGTTTTTATTGCATTTCGTATTCTGTGCGGTGAATTGTTGTATTCGTTCAACCAAGAACCAGGCTATGAACTATAAATTTCTTTATAGTTGTAGGAATGTTAATGAGATTGTAAATTTGGATTGGTGTTCTTTTGCATATAAGCATTTGTTGGATTCTATCAGTGATTGGAAGAGGAGTCCTACTTTTTTCACAGGTCCCCTTCATTTCTTGTTGGTAAGTATATTTTTTATTATTATGTGTTTGACAATATTTGTTGGTTGTTTATTTTTTAATTTGTGTTTAACTTGTTCATTTTTGTTATTTTTTTCTAGATAAGTTATTTTGATAGGCTTCAACGAGCTAATGTTGTTAATCCAAGAGATTATTCATTGATATATGTTTGGAATAAAGAACGAATTCAAAAGAGGATGACTTTAGAGAAATTGAGGGGATTTGGAAGTGGGATTGTGTTAAATAGAATATTGGTAGGAGAAAACTTGGTAAGAGAAGGTATGTATGGGGATGAAGGAAAGTTGGAAAGAGAAGCAGTGAATAGGAATGAAGATAAACAAGATGCTGAAGTTGGCAATAAGAAGGAATGTGGAGAAGCTTCTTCTAGTGGACCAGCAGAAATTTTTGTACGTTATTATAGCTTTCCCTTTGTTTTTAAATTTTAGAACATTCTTATTAAATTTTAGAACATGTTTATTAAATTTTAGAACATGCTTACTATTATTTATAACTTGCCCTGTTTTTTAATTATGGTTTTGTATATGCAGGAATTTCTTTCTAAGTTCCAATCATTAGCTAAAGAACTGGGTTCTAAAGTTAATAAAATGTATGTTATGTTGAAAGAAGCTAATGTTGTTTTTGGTGAAGATGTTACAAGCGTTGAGATGGGTAATGTGATAAAGAGTTTATGGAGTAAATATACTCGAGGCAATGAAGATCCAGTTAGTCAAAGTGAAGGAGGGAAAGAAGAAGTTGTTAATGAGAACAAAGCTGAAAGTAAAAAAGATACAGGAATGACTGGAGATTTTGAATGTGATTTGTCTAGTCAAGATAGTCATCCTTATCTTAATTCTGAATTTTTGATGAGATAGATGCTTTAGTTGAAAGAATAAAAAGAGAGAAGAAAGATCAGAGAGAAAGTGAAACTCCAATGAAGAAATCTGAAGAAAAATATTCTTGTCCAAATTTTAATTTGTTGAGTCAAGAGTTGCATGATTTTGTTGGAGCTGAAGGTGGATCTACACAAACAAAAAATTTTGTTGAGAAAGTGGATGTTGCAGATGTGAAGAATAATTCTGATCCTGAAGTAATGTATGTGATAAGAATTATTTTATATTTTGTTTATTTTTTTAATGTTTGTTATATTTTAGAACATATGCCTTATTGTTTAGGACATAGGTTTTATGTTTCTGATTATCTTATTGCTTTTTTTATGTTTTAATGTGGTTTGTTTTGTCAACAGGTTTGTTGTTGATGATGAAGTTGATAACGTGATGATAGAAGATGTTGTGGATGTAGATTTACAAGCTTTGCCTAGAAATATTCCAAATAAGTTACAGAGTCTGTGCAAATGGGCTAATTCCGAGTTGGTGAAAGGCAATTTTGTTAGCTATGTTGTTAGTGAAGAATTGTTTGGACATGCTGCTAAAGCATTATTGTTGAGGCAGGATATATATTCTTTGGTTCATATGGGAGAGATAACTTGCAACGTTATAATTTTCTATATGAGGTATTTTGTTTTTGAAATATTATAGTTTTATTTATATTAGTTGTAGTTGATTCTTACTGTGTACTTTTGTGTTTTTATGTAGCTACTTGTTTAATTTGTTGAAGAAAAGAGGAATGGACAAATTGTTTTATTTTGTCGATCCTTATTACACTTATTCAATTGGAAGTACTAAAACAGTAAGCCAGCGCTCATATGAGTTGATGAATCGATTGAAGATGTCCACGATGGATAAGTCTATCTTTTTGTGTCCATATAATACAGGGTATGAAATTTTAGTTATTTTATTTAATATTTTTGTAAGTAATTTTCTTTATTTTGAAATAATAATAGTATTATTTTCAGTGGACACTGGACGTTGTCAGTTATCGATTTGATGAATTTTAGAGCTTATTGGTTGGATCCGTTGAGAAGGCGTTTGCCAAGGGCAGATATATGGATGGATGTTGTGAATGAGTATGTTTTTTGTTTATATTTTGTTTTATAGTTTATTTGATATATAATTATGTTTTAAGATTAAGATTATGTACCTGATTTTAATGAATTTCATTTTAACAGCGCTATTCTATTATACTCTGGGAATGATCAAATTAAAGTCAAATGGACTTCACTTTTGGTAACTCTTAATTTGTATATTGGTTTTGTACATGTGTGAAATTGTTTAGAACGTAAAGGTTAGATTGATGTACATGATTTTAATGTTGTGCTTGTTGTGTTGTAGGGTGTGCCAGAGCAGAAAGATCATAAAACATGTGGTTTTTTTGTAATGCGGTACATGAGAGATATTGTGATGGACAATGATTTGAATAATAAATGTTTTGTTGCATTATTTTGAAATTATAGTTTGTTTTATGGTATTAATTTTTTTATATTTTGTAGTGGAAAAGTAGGTGTGGTATGAAATATAGTCAAATTGATTTGGATGAAATTCGAAAAGAGTTTGTGGAAGAAGTGGTAAGAGTAGGAGTTACTGGACTTGATGACTGTTTTACTGATGCTGTTTCTAATAGTAATGCAATGTAAGTGATATTTAAGAATTTTTGTAATTTAGAATATCTGTATGTGTTTTTTGAACATATGGTTTATATTTTAGAACATGAGAATAAAATTTAAGAGTATGTGTTTTCTGTTTTGGAATATGGTTAATTTTTTTTCCTTTTTGTTATTTTTTTTATGTTGTTAATAGGAGAGTAGAGAAAGATGTAGGTGAGAAAGTGCAAGAAAATGGTGTTGGAAATCGTGCAAAAAGGATTTCAAAGTTGCCTGTGTATCTACAGTCTCCATTTTTGGTTGAGTCTGAGCATTTACTAAATAATATGCTTGGTTCGAGGAGAATGTTGGTGGAATATGCTTTCTGTAATGGAGACCCACAGTAAGATCTTAATTGAATGTTGTTTGTGTTAATTTGAATTTTCTTTAAGATATACTTATTGTTTTTATTTTATTCTGTTTGCTTTTTTTTGAAGTGAGTTGTTGTATAGTGATTCTTTGTCCACAATCAATAGAGAGGAGATTATGACCTTGTCAGGAAAGAATCATTTGGTTTGTAATATTGTTGATGCGTGGTCTCGAATATTGAATGGTGAAAGGAAGAGCAGGGATCAAATTGCTGCGAACAGATTCTTCTTCTCTACTGTACCATTTGTATGTGTTTTTACTTTTTGATATTTTTTTTTGTTAAAAAGAAATTGGATTATATTAATATGAATGTTGTATTTTTGTATAGTTGTTACTATGTACAGATAAGGGAGTTCCTGGATCTACTAAGTACAGCGATAGACACAATGCTTTTTTTGAGAGGATTGTTATGAACTTCGTGGGGCTAAAGTAGATAGTTTACAAAATTATCAGTTGGTAATTATATTAAAAGTAAATTGTGTTTTACTGTAATTTTTGTTTGAAATTATTATGATTGCTAATGGTTTATCTTTTTAGGTGTTCTTTCCGGTTGTTCATGCTGCACATTTCTATCTTTTTGTTATCAACCATTTTACTGGAAAAATAGACGTTATTGATAACAAGGCTCTTGAGAAAGGTGTTCAACCTTCTAGTAAATATAAGGGTTTTGCAAAGGCTTTGGTAATATTACTCAACTGTTTTTTAGTTTTGTTATTGTGTTCTATATATTTATTATCATGTTCTGAAAAACTAACTGTATGTTCTGAATAGTTTATGATATGTTTTAATATTCATAAGATGTTGTTTTATGTTTTCCAGGTGAAAGCATATTCACTTTATATTAAAAGAGAAAGCCCTGAATGTTTGAATGATATCAGTGCTTATAGTGCAAGACATTTGAAGTTGAAGTGGAAAGACACAACCAACAATGATGATTGTGGTGTTTTCCTTATGACGCATATGGAATTATATTTTGGACAAGATGTTGATAAATGGGATATTGGAGTTGGAGATAACAATGTGAGTTTTTTTTTTTAATCTTTTTTATGATAGGTTGATGTTATTATTTTGAGAATATTAGTAATATTGATTTTGTAATATTGCAGGTTGATCCGTTGAAGAATTTTAGAGTTGAGTACTGTTGGAGGATTTTGTCAGATCCTGGAAACAAAGAAGTTGCTGCTGTTAATGGGAAGACATTAAAATGGAAGAATAAACACTAGTATTATTAGTTTAGTTAGTTATAATTTGTAATATATATGGGATAGTTATTGTAATTTTTGTAAAATATATTGTAGAAGTTTCTGTTGGCAAAGTTTGTGTTTTATTTTTTAACATGTTATATATGTTAGAACATAAGACATATTTGTTGGAACATAAAACATATTTTTTGGAACATACACGATTTTGATAACAGCAATGAAGTGTAGATTGGATATATTTGTTTAGAGTGGAAAGGTGTGCAGCTTAGAGGCTTGTTTAACAAAATTGTAATCATATGGAAATTCATTAGAATAGAATGAGAAGCTTGAAGTTAAATTTTACTGTTATACATGTTTATATCCACTATAAACATATTAGATTCATTTTGATACATGTCATAATGATCATATTTGTAATACTTAAAATATGATAATTATGGCACACGTCATAAATTGGATGGAATATAGATAAAAAGATAGAGGAACATGAAATAATTATTATACTTATAATACTTTGAAATATGTTAATTATGTCATTGAATGAAATACGGGTAAAAAGATAGAGAAATAAAAATAAAAAAATTTAGAGAAATAAAAATAAGAAATGGCCTCTCTTTGCCTTCACACACCACTTAGTGGTCTGGTTGGCAGCGAGTAGGATATATTATATCCTGGCCTCGCTCTCCTTTCCCTTCCGATAGCTCCTTCCTCTGTCGTTGGCATTTTCTTTTAACCAGAAAGAGGGAACCCCGGTAAAAGGGCAGCTTCTTACATAGAAAAAAAATAATTCTGTGACAATAAATTGTATATTGGAAATATTAAATCGTTGTTCTAATACATGTATCATATGTTCTAAACAATATAAGAGATTAGTTGTTCTATTTTTCTGGACAGTTTCTGCTATCATGGTTAGCAAGCTGATTACAGACTCTGCATAACCTCTTTTTTTTCTGGTTTTCCTCAACAGCTTTCTCTCTTTCACTCTTCAATCTTTTATCACCGTTTCCTTTTGGAATATGTACACCTGTACCTTTGTTCTTTGATATTTTTGGTGCTTTGACATTAATTTCAGTTGGTACACTAGTTCCAATCAACATTTCAATGTCTTGATTTTTTGTAAGAGTTCTGTTTTTCTCAGTGTCTTTTTGAGTGATGTTAGCTTCTAAATCCATTCTGATTCCTTGAAACTTCTTCACAAGATCCTTTATATTTTCCTCATTACCTTGAGCTAAATAGACACAAACATTAATCTCTGACCATAGTTGATTCAGCAATGTTTTCTTATCAATTGTAGCAGCACATTCTTCCATAAGATTTCTGTGCAGATTAATGTTTTTTTGACTTGTTGCTAATGTAGTCCATCTGTTAAGAACATACCTGTTAGGAATTGATTCAAGCATTTTTGCCTTCCAAACCCACACCATGTGTCTACATGGTAAGCCTTGTCTTTCAAACTTCTTGCACGAACATTTTGTTTCGTCTTCAATGCTGTACATAACCTGAAAGTTTTTTGATGTCCTTTGCTCTTTGATAGTGTAAATTTCGAAAGGAGGTTGTTTATAGAATCCGTCTATTCCACAAAAGAAAGAACCATTATAAACCTCTTCCTGAAACTCATAAAAGACAGTAGTTGTATAAACACCAGCTCCATGTTTTTCAATACCCATTGGTGTTTTGCATACAAGTCTTTTATGTTTGGCATCATTGTCATTGTGAGCTTGGTTATGCATTTGTGCATCCATTGCACTATCAAATCTCAAATAAAATTCTACAAGACTTAAATGAGAATTTGTAAAAGCAGTGAAAAAGTTGTTCTCGCTCTCTAACCTTGATGTAGTTCTCATAATTCCTCCTAGGAATAAGTCCCTGAAGTACGCTAGAATCCACATTTTTCTGATTTCAAATATTTGACCTAGCCATTCATGTTTTTCCAAATTAAACTCTGAAATGACTGCTTTCCATTTTTCATCAAATTCTTCAGGTTCAATCTCAACACTCCAGACAATTGGTTGAATCCTTTTTAAGAAATTGGTTTCTTGCATAATTGCACGACCTATTAAAAAAACCAGTAAGTATCTTCATTATATACAAAAAAATTTAACATGCCAATAATATATTGGAACATACAATTTAATACGTGATCAAAACATATAGTAGAACAATCAAGTAGTAAAATTTTTAATTGTAAACAATGCTTTGGAAGGCTTACCTATTTTATCATTCATCTTTTTCATAATGTGCCACATGCAGAATCTATGTTCTGTTTTTTGGAAAACATTTTTTATTGCAATCTTCATTGCTGGATCTTGATCTGTTATTAAGCATGTAGGTTCATTGCTTCCCATTGCGTTAAGAAACGTTTTGAAAACCCACTCAAATGATGCAATATCTTCTTTAGCAATGAAACAAGCAGCGAACGTAACACATTTTTTGTGGTGGTCTACTCCAGTAAAGGGGCCAAAGATCATGTTATATCTGTGGAAATAATATACAAATATTTATAAATAAGAAAACTTTTTAAGAATATAAGAATAAGATTTTAGAACATGCCAATTAATATTTAGAACATTGCAATAAGAAATTGGTACATGTAATATTATACCTGTTTGTTTGGTATGTTGTGTCAAAAGATACCATATCACCAAATAGAGCATAATTCTTTCTACAAATGGGGTCTGCCCATAAAGCTCTGCAGAGATGATCGTCTTCATCCATATCAAAGTCGAAAAAAAAAGCAGACCATAGAAGTTTTTTCTTGCTGAAAATGTCAATAAACATTTGGGCATCTGACTCATAAATGTAAGCCTTTAAATCTCTGTGGAAGTTTTTGAAATCTTGCTCAGATGCTCCTACATTGTTGTATCCTCCTATATTTTCTTTTATTTGCCTGTATGTTCTTACGGGTCCGACATTCATCTACACAAAACACATGAACAGATTTTATAAAGAAAGTAAATACAATTTGAAAACATTGTAGATGTTGTTAGGAAAGTAAATTTAGAATATGACTCACCTTAGAATTATCAACAATCAACTTCTTGTGTAGTATTGTCAGTTTTCTTCCCTGTTTTTGAAATTTCATACAGCGTGGACTGTAAAGTGGGTGTGTATGTTCCTTTTTTAAACGAAAGACAATATATTTTCCATCATTGCAGTACTTTAAAATAATTTGTGCTTGACATCCAACACGTGTGATTAATCTTCTTCTCGATTTATGTCCTTCAGTATCTTCAACATTTTTTTTTCTGCTTATGGCCTGCTTTATTGCACAAACAGTATTGAAAAATCACAACATTTGTGTTCTTTCTTTTTTTCACTGTAGATTTTCTAATATTAAATCCTGCTTCAGTGGCATATGCTTTGTAAAATTCAATACCCTCATCAATAGTATTAAATTTTGTTCCTACAATAGGTATTTTTTCCAGAGAGCAACATGGCTTCCATTCTTTTGTTCCTCCAGGAGTCAGGACAATTTCTACTTGTGGAGTGTAGGATATAATTGCAGTGGAAGAATGATTTGGCTGCTCTTCATGTGACACTGCATTTAAGTGCAATTTTGGAACATATGTGATAATATATAGGACATATGAACAATTGTTTAGAACATGAGGTACAGTTTGAAGAACGTAGTGAACTCTATATTTCAATATACTCAATTTTATTTTTTCAACAATTTTTACAACTAATTATAAATAAAAAACGAATAATATGTACTAATATCTATAGAACACATGAACAATTATTTAGAACAAGATTTTTTAGATTATGAAGAACAGAGAAATTATGAAGAACACATGTACCTCTTTCAATAGTTGAAGACAGAGAAATTTCATGGTTATCATCATTCTCCTGTAGATCATTGTCTATTATTTCATGCAATTCCATTGTTTCGGAATAGAATCTGAATGATTTCCAATCTGTTTCAGATTTAAGCAATATCTGAATAATTATAAACATAAAAAACAGAACACAATTTAATATTCATTTATAGTTGTTGGAGATAAAATTACCTGATTGATGTTATTTCTTTGACTGTAGATCGTTTTTTCTTAATCTGATTTGCGATTTCAGATTATTTTTGGAGTGTTTAATGACGGAACGATGATGAAGGAGGTCGATCTAATTGACGATGATGAAGAACGATGATGGAGAAGATGATGGAGAACGATGATGAAGAAGATGATTGAGATCGTTGATGGAGAAGATGTGAGAGATTTGAGCGTTTTTTGATCGTGATTTTGGTGTGAGTGATTTGCGTGATTTGTTGATTGGAATAGCAGGTGGTTATAGTATTGAGTTAACCGGTGTAGTTTTAGGTGGTTCTCACCTATCAAAGTGTCCTCATCTAAGGGAGGGTTCTCACTTAATCCCCCCTATATATATATATATATATATATATATATATATATATATATATATATATATATATATATATAGGAGGGATCAAGTAAGAACCTAAAAAAAAAACGCTGCTGCCATGAGGGTTCAAACCTTGGACCCTTTGTTTACACTCCAAATTACTTACCACTGAGCCAATTACTTTCCTTATGTGATATGTGCCGCGCTGATTAATATACCATCACACTTTGTTTAATATTTGACGCATGCACTTATTAATATTGATTAAATATGCATAATAATGCATTATTAATAGAAAAAAAAAGAAATGTCCATAATAATGAATTATTAATAGAAAAAATTCAAGAACATGCTCCAATTTCTTATTTATTTCATTCCTTTTTATTTTGTAATTTATGTTATATAAGAAAATATATTTTTTTAAACATACATTATAACATATAATTTAACTTTTTTTTTGAAACAACATATATTTTAACTTTTAAAACACGAACTATGAAGTTTAGAACGTACGACATATTTTTTAGAACATACGTTATGTTTTTTAGAACATGTGTTATGTTATTTCGAACATGAGTTATAAATTATATTTTTGGAACAAATGAAAAAACGATCCAAATATCTACTGATTTTTTTAGAACATTATACTTAATTTTTGGAACACAAACTACAAACTTTAGAACATATGTTATGTTTTTTAGAACATGTGTTATGTTTTTTCGAACATGAGTTATAAATTATATTTTTGGAACAAATGAAAAAACAATCCAGATATCTACTGATTTTTTTAGAACATTATACTTAATTTTTGGAGCACAAACTATAAACTTTAGAACATACGTTATGTTATTTAGAATATGAGTTATAAATTATATTATAGAACAAATGCAAAAATGGTCCATATATTTACTGTTTTTTTTAAACATTATACTTAATTTTTAGAACACAAATTATAAAGTTAAGAACACATGTAACAATATTTAGAACATCGTCCTTAACATTTTAAAACATAAATTACAAAAATATGGAGGAATTAAATAAATAAGAAATTAGAGCATGTTCTTGGATTTTTTTTCTATTAATAATTCATTATTATGCACGTTTCTTTTTTTATTAATAATTCATTATAATGCACATTTAATCGATATTAATAAGTGCATGCGTCAAATATTAAACAATAGAAGCTAGAAGTGCAGTGGTATATTAATAAGCGCGCGACATAACACATAAGTAAAGTAATTAGCTCAGTGCTAAGTAATATGGAGTGTAAACAAAAGGTCCAAGGTTTGAACCCCTATGGCAGCAGCATTTATTTTTTAATTTTTAGACTCAAAACTGCGTAGTTTTAGTGGTTCTTACCTAAGAAGGTGTTCTCATCTAAGAAAGGGGGGTAAATTACATACATGGTGTACAACCTTTACCCCGAATCATACTTTGGTGTACAACCAAAATTTTGTCACACTAAACCGTACGAACTTCAGGTGACCTCCCACTAAAGTGTACAACCGGTTATTGTGACCGGTCAACGCTGGTCAACTATGCCACATCAGCATTTTTTAGTTGTAGAATTAAAAAAGTGCGACCCACTCTTTATGGAATTACTAATATAACCTTTAGTCCTATAAAATTACTAAAATACCCTTTATCTTCATCCTTCGACCAAACAACACACCATCTCTCATCCCTTCACCAAACAGCCATAGCAGCATACTAACAGCAGTTGCAGAAGCCGACTTAGCGCAGAAGCCAAGGTTTCTTCTTGATGAAACCCTGAGTTTGAGTCCACAGACATTTTCCCCTCAAAAATCACTTTTACCAAACCATAATCCCATCATCTCAGTAGCTTCACATCCTCTGTTTCAAATGGAATTGGAGAAAAACATAAACCAAACCTAAATTTGAGCACAAAACCCTAAAACACCAAAAAAAACATGATTAAATCAAAATTCGAAGAATCAGTAACTAAAGTAAAGAAACAGATGAAGCCTAAGGGAGACTCAGTAAGGAGAGAAATTACAAATGGCAGAAAACGAAAAATATGTACGGTAGTAGAAGAGAAACAGCAGCAACGCTCATTCAGTTTGCAAATCCGGAATCGGGAATCGCAATAGCTATTGGAATTATCCTTGGTTGCATCTTCGCCTTCCTTTTTCCTCATGGGTTTCACTTTTCAATTCCTCAATCTCAAACTCGCGGCCTCTCCAATTCCATTTCCCAAGTTCCTAAAATTCATTCGAATCAAATTCTTGTCTGTTTTTCATGGGGATGCAAATTATTTGTGTTTTATTCTACGATTTTACTTGTTTTTGTTAGACGAGAAGACGATGGAAGAGGCCGAGACAGAAGTGGAGAAGACGACGGAAGAGCCTGAGGAGGAAGAGAGAGATAGGGAAGAGAATTTAGGAGAGAGAAAAGATTTAATATGAAAAAAATAAAAAATAAAAGAAAATATAATTAAGGGTAAATTAGTCATTTAACATTAGGTGGGATCCACTTTTATTTGTTAGGAGGTTAAAAGTGATGAGGTGGCGCGTTGACCAGGCGTTGTCCGGTCAAAATTACCGGCTGTACACTTTAGTGGGAGGTCACTAAAAGGTTGTACAGTTTAGTGTGACAAAATTTTAGTTGTACACCAAAATGTGATTTGGGGTAAAGGTTGTACACCACGTATGTAATTTATCCTAAGAAAGGGTTCACACACACACACACACACACACACACACACACATATATATATATATATATATATATATATATTCTCGGTTCGAGACTCGTCGAATACTGTTTAAATGTATTTTCTCCCAATTAAAGTTTTCTGATATCACTTATGATAGGGAATCGATTCTTATTGTTCCATTTTATTTTGAGAATGAGTGTTTTCAATCATATTTGACGACTTCAATACATAATTCTTTATTACAGAGCTGATGGAAATATATATTTTATGCGACTTTTAATTGTTGAATTATTTGGCTTTGAGGTTATTTAGGTGATGTTTAGTTTGAAGAGAAAAATTGGCTATTTAGAAAGAGAGAGCTTTGAAAATGGTGATTTAAAAAATAAAAAAACGTGCATGAGATATCATGGTTCTAAATAATTTTAATTTTTGGATTTTTTGAGATTCTAATGTTAGTAAATAATGTTCATGAACTTTATGCCAATATTGAAGATTTGGGGCACAAAAAATTAAAGTCAAAGTTGAAGGTTGTAATCATAATTTATCCTTAAATAGCTCCAACGGAATATTTGAACTGGCTCTCTAAACTTGTTCATAATAGGCTGACTTTCTAAACTTTGCAAGTGTCTCGTCAGCTTCTTAAACTTGATTGCTTTGTATTATCAACTCCTTCAACTTGTCCATAAAAATATATTAGCTTTCTGAATTTTATAAGTGTTTCACCAACTTTCCGAACTTGTTTATTCGGTAACAACTAAATACAAAAACCATAATGTTAAGTCTTAACCTTTATCAATTTGATCTCTCAAACTTGCAACACTAAACTCTTATAATAGGCTGAAAAGTAGTAGAAGAGAAAAAATTACATCTCGAATAGATGAATATGTATTCTTAGAATTTGGGTTTAATATGTTTTCGTATTTAGTCGTTATGTAATAAGCAAGTTTAGGGAGTTGGTGAGACACTCTAATCTACTTTTATGGATAAGTTCAGTGAGTTTGTGATACAAAATAATCAAATTCGAGCTGACGAGATACTTCCAAAATTTAGGATGCCAATCTACTATTATTGATAAGTTCAGGGAGCTGGTGATGTATTAGACATATATTATATTATCATAGGTTCAGTATCATAGTTGCAAGTAGGTATTTTATTTGGAAGTAATAACCAATGATGAAGTTCTATTCGAGTAAACTTTAAAATATATTTTCCATTCGGTTCGGTTTAAATTCCGAATTAAGTTAAAAATAACAAATAACAAATAAAAATCACTATATTTTCTCATCAAATTTACCTCAACAACAATAAAAATTGAAATATTTCCAAAATATATCTATATTGGGTTATTATCTCAACAATAATAATAAAAAATTAAACTTGTATAATCAAATATATGTGTTTATATATATAAAAAATGTAAAATATGTGTAATTCGGTGCGGTTCGGTCTTTTTTCATTTTCTGTCAAACCGAACTGAACCGAACCAAATACCGAAATACACTCTAAATTAAAACCAATGTCGAACCGAATTGTTAAAAAAACCGAACCGAAAAACTAAATTCACTCGGTTCGGTTTGGTATGCGGTTTAAACCGAACCGATGCACACCCCTACACCTAAGGCCATTCAACTTTGCTCCTTTTAACATTATAGTCATTCAACTTCAAAATTTAATATAAAAGCTACTCAATTTTACACTTTTTTTAACATCGATGATCACTTAATTTTTACTAACTCCTCAAAATGACCATTAATTACCTCAAAATGAAAATATTAAAAAATTAAAGTTGTTTGAAACGACATTTACCATGAAATCATATTTTTTATTTTTCAAAATAACATTTTTTTGGAATTTTCTCTCTCTAAAAATTCACTATTTCTCCTAACCAAATAACACCTAAATGACCTTAAAACGAAAATTTTCAAGAATTAAAATTGTTTTAGAATATCCTTAACTCTTTGAATTTTTTATTTTAAAACTGTCAACAGTCATTTTGAGGTGTTGAATGGCCACAGATGTTACAAATGTAAAATTAAGTGACTTTTATATTAAATTTTAAAGTTCAATAGTCATGATATTAAAAAAAGCAAAGTTCAATGGCAATTGATGTAATTTACTTAATTTTTTAAAGAGCGAGAAATGTCATCACTAGGGCATGCATCGGTTCAAAACCGAACCGAATACCGAAATTACTAAAATAATTGATACTGAAATGTTATCACTAGGGTAAAACATAAATATAACCGAACCGAAATATTCGATGCGGTTCAGTTTTGTAACGACCAGATCCGAAGTGGGTGGCGTCGGGATAGAAGGCCTGAACAAGGAGCGGCCCTAAGGGATGGCGATGGGGACAGGAATGAACTGAATCTCACATTGGAAATGGAGAGGGAGTGATTGGGGCTTATTAGTAAGATGTGAATCCAATACATGTAGACGCGTTTTAAAGCCTTGAGGCCCAATGTGTTGGAATTGGGGCAGAGCGGACAATATACATGGTATTGGACCAGGGTGTTACAGGTTTAAACCGAATTAGTTAAAAAAATAGAAAACAACAAATAAATATTACTATATTTACTTATTAAATTTGTTTCAACAAAAAAAAAATTGAAATACTTTCAAAATATAAATATATTGACTTATAATCTTAACAATATTAAAAAAAACTAACATTTTAACATCTAATATATATATATATATATATAAATTAATGTAGAATATGTGTAATTCGTTGCGGTGAGGTTTTTTTAATTTTTTTGTCAAACCGAATACCTAAATACACCTAAAATTAAAACCGACAATGAATCCAAATATAAAAAAATCGAACCAAAAAAACAAATTCAATCGGTTCGGTTCGATATGCGGTTTAAACCACACCGATGCACACCCCTGGTCATCACCACCGCTATGGTAAATTAGTAATCGTCCAACATCAAATTCATTTAGCTTCTCAGCTCCGAAATATGATATTTTTCTTTTGGCCTAATACACAAATAACCCTCTGAACTTGTTTAAATGTTGCAACTGCCCATCCGAACTTTCAACTGAAACAACTTACTTGTTCAATTGTAAAACATAACCCCTCAAACTTGTCCAATTGTAAAACATAACCTCAAATTGCTGATATGGACTGCAATTGAAGAAACACGTGAAATACAAAACGCTCGTGGAGTGTGAGAATCAGATATTTGGCGTGATACGAATCCGGGAAAACGTTTTTACGTTTGCTTCAAGTACGGGATAAAAAAATTTCCAATTTGGAGTTATATTTTACAAGTGAACAAGTTTAAAGGGCAAGTTGTTATAATTGAAAGTTGGAGGGAACAGTTGCAATATTTGGATAAATTCAAGGGTTATTTGTGCATTAGGCCTTTTCGTTTCCGTGTACAGTTTGTTTAGTTTTGTAGGGTCCTACTTAAAACGACATAGCATGAAGACAAATTTACCAAAGAACCCCCATCACTTCTACGGGGTGTTTGTTTGTTTGTTTTTTTTTGATAAACTTCTACGGGGTGTTTGTTAGAAGGGATATAGAAGGTGTGATAGGAATAAAAAAACACGAGATAAGTTATCCCGTGTTTGTTTGGGAGATAGAAGAGAGACGGATGAGGGATAAGCTTCTTATCCCTCAAATCCTATACCCAGGACGGGGTGGTATAAGGAAGTGGGATGAGCTCCTGCGATTTTAATATGATGGAAAAGTCCATCTTATCCTTCAAATTAATGTTATATAGTTTAAATAAGGTTAAAATAGTAAAATGTATTATTTTATCCCCATCCCTATCCCACGTACCAAACATTGAATAATAATTCTCGACTATCATATTTTTATGGGATAAGGTACCAAAATAGGGCTAAGGTTTTTGGGGAAGTACCAATTTAGACTCAACGTTCAAAATAGCACTAATATAGGCTTAACGTTAACAATATAATATCAATTTAGGCTTAACGTTTACAATATAGCATCAATTTAGGCCTCACGTATAAAATAGCATCAATATAGGCTTAACGTTTACAAAATAATACGAATTTAAGCTTAACATTTACAAAATATATCCAATTTAACCTAAATGTCACAATTAAATTAATCATATTATATTATTTCCCTATTAACTATATATGTTATCTTTTTATTTAGTTCTATTTTCTTATTTATTATAATACAATTAATTAGTATTCTTGTCCATTAAACCTTATATTTGTATTTCATCAACCATCCCATGACTCCTAAATTTCACAATATTTCGAACACTGACATATATCAATATTATTTTAATTAGTGTTCGAAATATTATGGATATTCAATTACTTTTTGTTTGCATATATTACATGAGCCATAAAATTTAGGAGTCATGGAATGGTTGATGAAATACAAATATAAGGTTTTAGTGGGAAAAAATACTAATTAATTGTATTATAATAAATAAGAAAATAGAACAAAATAAAAAGATAACATATAAAGTTTATATAAAGTTAATAGGAAAAGAATATAATATGGTTAATTTAATTGTGACGTTTAGGTTAAATTTGGTGAAGCTCTTAGCCTGGTGGTTGAGAGCTTACCTAAGCCTTGGGAGGTTATGGGTTCGAATCACATCCGGGTCTGGTGGGGATTTTTCTTTCTTCTTCAATTGTAAGCGCATTGCGAAATTTTTTTTTAAAAATAAAATAAATAAAAAAATAAAAAAAAAATTGTGACGTTTAGGTTAAATTTGATATATTTTTGTAAACGTTAAGCTTAAATTCGTATTATTTTGTAAACGTTAAGCCTATATTGATGCTATTTTATACGTGAGGCCTAAATTGATGCTATATTGTAAACGTTAAGCCTATATTGATATTATGTTGTAAACGTTAAGCCTATATTGGTGCTATTTTGATCGTTGAGCCTAAATTGATACTTTCCCAAAAACCTTAGACCTATTTTGGTACCTTATCCCTATTTTTATCCTTATCCCAACCATTTATCATTATCCCTATCCCAACCTTTATCCCTATCATTATCCATATCCCAATAGAATACCAAACGCCCACGCCCCGTAGACTATTCCATTTTGATACATTCACTATATTAACCCTATTTCATCACTTCTAGGGTATTCCATTTTGAACTTCATACGCCATGAATAGTGTCTCATCTTCCTTTCTCTGATCGTAACTTGTATCCCATTGTTTCTCCATCAATTTGGAGCTTTTATGATCATCGTAAACTAGGGTTTGTTTGTTCTATGTTACTTGAGCAACTCGTATTTTATTGGGATAAGTATGAATTTTGTCATTAAGAAATTGGTTGTCCTAATTCATTGTCCTAATTCTTATACCAAAGCATTTTAGTACTCTGTTTTATTACTTTCCACTGTTTATTGATAAATTTTTGACAGAGCAGTGATGAAAAGGGAAAAAGATTTCAAAAGCTTGTGCCCAAAAAAGTAGAAATGAAGAAGATGAGGCTGGCCAAGTACAGATCCAATATTCAGGTTGTTCAATTACGAATTTACCGATCCATCTACTTGCAGCTATTCTTTTTAGACTTTCCATTAAGGAGATAGTTGTTTGCAAATGCATATGCAAATCTTTGTATGCTACAATTTCAAATCCTGAATTTGCTCAATCTGAGGTTTTTCCAATTGCTCGAACCGTCTATTATAGACACATGTCAAGAATACTTTATCCCATTGAGCTAGAGCAGGATGAATTGGTTTGCCAGGTTAGTATGAAATTCGATTCCAAGTTAAAGATTCCAGTGCGCGACTTCCCATTGGTTTTAAGAGATAGCATCGTTGGCAATGAAGAAATCACATTGAAGGCGAATGATCACTGTTATAAGATTGTGAATTCGGATTTCTTTGTTTATCTAAACCAATGGATAATAAGCTAATTTGTGTGCAATCCGGTTATAGGTGAGTTTATTAATCTTCCGCAAGTCATTGAGGGTAACAATGTTGATGGTTATGATGGTGATATTGATTGTGGATTTGGTTTTAATCCAAAGACCAATCAATACAAAGTGGTAAGAATTTTTGAGCAATATTGTCATCCGGAACATGACACCATCGGTAGGCTGGCTCAGGTACATATTCTTGGTACAGGATCATGGAAAATTATCAAATTTGCTCCCGGTTTGGGCTATATATTAGCATTTCCTACTTATTTGAATGATGCAGTTCATTGTTGGCTTTGTCTTCTTGGTGACAAATTGAGTCTTATAGTTTCATTTGATTGTGAGAAAGAATGTTTCCTACCATTTTCATCACCTCCATTAATGGAGGGCAACATGGTCAATGTTGGCATGGGAGTTCTAGGAGGATGTCTTTGCATGTGTGACTCTTCGAATGAACCATTGGTTTGTGTTTGGGTGATGAAGAATTACGGTGTTGAAAAATCATGGACTAAAGTCTTCGAAATCGACATGTGTTGTTTTGACATATTGCTTTATGGATTATATCAACCTATAAAATACATGAATAATGGAGCACTTTTGATGTTTAATTATCCGAGGAATATTCTAATTTATTATGACCCGAGAAAACCTGTGTTGAAGTGTTTCGAGGTTCACCTAAGGAAATCAAACTTTGAGATAATTGCTCACAGTCCAAGCTTCATCTCACTTAACGATGTTCTTGCAGGGTGCAATGTGGAGGTACTTAATATCAATTCAAGGTACTTATTAAACAAACTGTTTCTTTCTGTATATAATTAAATTGTTTCTGCTTGACTCATTGAATTATTTGAACTATAGATGTGGTGGGTTGAAACTAAAGGACGAACATAGAGCCATTTCCTTGTATGAGAAGACGATTGAATCTGATTTCGAATATGATCTTGATTATATTTTACATGACTATTATGTACCTTATGGATGGGAGAAATACTGGTGGGGTAACTATGAGTATGACTTATCAAAAGTTTGTTGGGTGAAACCATAAACATATTTTTGCCTCAGGAATTACATTTTATTTTTGTTTTGTAATTGATTATTAGATATGGAGCTTCTGTATTTAATTTCTGACGTTTGGTTTTATAG
Source organism: Euphorbia lathyris (assembly GCF_963576675.1). Classification (NCBI taxonomy): domain Eukaryota; kingdom Viridiplantae; phylum Streptophyta; class Magnoliopsida; order Malpighiales; family Euphorbiaceae; genus Euphorbia; species Euphorbia lathyris. The sequence goes on from NC_088913.1 coordinate 13,269,266, forward strand.
GCAAGAAAGTAGTGTTACCTTGTTAGTATAAGGTTCAAATATGCACCTAATGTTTAATTTCTTTCATTTGTGTTCTCTCAGTAGTGGTGGTTCACATGATTTAAAAACAATTTGATCACTTACCGTTAGATTTAGGTTTATTAAAATGTTATTGCGGAAATTATAATTATAAGTCTTAGATTTAATAAGTTTAGACTTACATTGAGTGACATTTTGATCATTCATGGTCCATATGAACAACACTGTGTATTATCTTATGAATAACAACTCTACAATTATAGAAGAACTAATGGAATGATATTTGACCACTTTAATAGTACGGGTTGGTGAAAATGTATACCTTATGCAACTTTTAATTTTTGAATTATCTGGTTTTTAGGTTATTTAAAAATCGAAAATGTGGGTTCATGAGAAACTACGATTCTAAACAATTTTAATTTTTTTTTTCATTTTGAGATCATTTACTTTTATAAGAGATTCTAATATTAGTAACTAAAATAATGTTTATGAATTTTTATGTCCGGTTTTAAAGGTTTGTAGCCATAAATATTTAAGGTCAAAGTTGAAGGCAATAATTTTAATTTACCCTTAAATAATTTCAAAGTATATTTTATCTAATTGAGAAATATATATATGGTAATACCAACTTTGCAATCGGATCTTGTGCAGTGAGAATTATATCATGTTATTATAGTTCAAGATGAATATCCTATTTGTAACTAATAATCAACGATGCTCCATTTTACAATATATTTTAAACATAATGTGTGGACTCCATTTATCTTATTACGGAACCATTTTAATGGAATATCTTCGTTGATTGTTAAATCCAAGTAAAATGCCCATTTAGAGTATACTATCAAATCTCATGTATAGGAAATATGGATACCTCAATATTAAATCTCCAGTTGTGGAAATACCACTGGAAATCACATATATAAATACCATTGGAATACCTTGAAATATTGGATTTGTCAATACTAAATACCTGAATTACATATAAGAAAAACACATATTTAAGCCTTTGATTAATTTAATTTTAAGCTTTTAATTTTTTAAATAGATACAATAATTAAGTCCTTGATTAATTATTGTTAACACACTAAGCTCTCAATCTACTAAGGCAATATTCTTTATTATTTAATTTCAGTAACGGCTTGCTTTTCTTGTCCAATCCATATGGTAAACGTTCTCTTATTGTTTGCAATCCGGTTACCGGTGAGTTTATTAACCTTCCAGAGCCTAAGAAGATTGATGTTAGCTGGCTAAAAATATGTTATGGTTTTGGTTTTAGTACATATTCTTGGTACAAAAACATGGAAAAACATTGAGTTTTTCAACCAGAAAGTGCCCATGTTATTATCTCCTGCTTATTTGAATGGTTTTCTTTACTGGTCTTTTTATTTACAACCATTATCTATAGTTACTTTTGACATTGAGAAGGAACGGTTTGGGTCAATTTCAGCGCCAACATTGAATCAACCTGGTCACGATGTGAGAGTATTAGGCGGAGAACTCTGCATATGTGAGGTTTTTGAATCTAGTGTTATTCATGTTTGGATAATGAAAGATAATGGTACCGTTTAGGATAACCTTAACATAATAACCATATAGTATCAGAAATAAACACTCAAATAGCATGTGAAATTTCCAATCTCTATACTCATATTCATCCTTATTTGTTTTATTGTCAATCATAAATAATGCATAAATAATTTGGATAGAGACCTCTAATTCAATATAAAATCAGACACCGTTTAGGATATTAATCAAATGCTAGCCATGAAAAGAAGGTTAACGAATAGTCCTGAGTAACTCAACATACAACAAAAGGAATAAACTAAATGAACTTCTAGAAGAAAGAAAAATACCCAAATCGTGGTTCCTATCTCCGCGGGATTCCTGAAAGTGTTACTTGCAGTCGCACTTCATAATATACTTTGAAGCAACATCATGAACCTAGTAAAACAAAAAAGGGCAATATATACAAGTCTAGTTAGCCAGATGCTAGAAATACAATTGTGGAAAGAACAAGTCTGAAAATTTAACAAACAAGAAATAAGATGAACCAACAATGACCCACCTTGCCCAATCACTCACCCCATATTCACAAATAACAACTATCTTCAACACAATGAGGGCATAATTATCCATGTATGGAACTATATCAATATCACCGAAATATTTTGCTTCTTTCTTTAGCTTTATATGTTTATTTAATTTCCATTTAGTTGAATAAAACATGGTGTTCTAGTGATCCATTAACATTTTCAATTGATAATAATTTTATTAGATTTACTAGTTTATAAAACCAAGTATGAATTCCTTTTCCATCCTCACAAAAGCTACGAAAGACCAAGCCACTCTTTCCACAGATCTTATCAACTTTTGATGCATCCAGTTTGTACCCACAGCCACACGCTCTGCAAAATGGTTGCCAACAGAGAGAATGCCAATAAAACGTTCTAACCATCAAGAATTGAAGGATCTTGCCACTTACTCGATAAAATTTTCCCCATCGATGCCTCTACTAACAGTTAATGGTTATGGACTAAAGTTGATGTTTTATGGCTCCTGGACAGAAAGCTTCGATTTAAAACCCCCAAATTATACTTAATCATCTGGATGCATACACTCTAAGCAAAATTAAAATTAAAATCATCAAAACCCTAAAATTTATCCAAAACCCCAAATTATATATACTAAAACAAATTTAACTTAAAATCCTAGACATTAGTAATACAATCACGAAATCAAGCCTTCGATTTCATGTAATAGTTGAAAAAAAATTCAAAAATTACCTCAATATGTCGGAGTTAGATCTCCTGCATTCATTGTCGTCGACATGATGTAGCCGTCGTAACCATAACCCCTGCTAACAGGTCTGCCATCAGTTTGTACAAAGAAAAAGGAACGAATAAATAAAGGAAATATTAGAGAGAGGTGATTGGAGGAAGAACCATGAAGTAGACATGGATGAACGAAGAGGGAGGTGATGGACGTAAATGGACGAAAGAACTAAAATAAGGAGGCAGGAAGCAAAGAAAGAAAGAAGGCAAGAGAACCGCACGATACAATTATGGGAAGGGTTATAGTTTTGTCCCTGAAACTTAATATTTAGAATATATAAATTTTAATATTATATATTTTTGTCCCAAACTTTAAGTTGGAAAAGCAAAGCAGACAATTAATAAATTAGTCCTCAATCAAAATTGTAAACAAAAAATTGAGGACTATATATTTAAAATGTCCCTATTTTTTTTGTCCCTTATAATCAATTATTTTGTAGTGACCGTTATCTTTTTGTCAGTATGACACTTGTTAGTATCCTTTGAATGAGTCTGATTTGCTATTTTATTTGTTTCCTTTTCATGCTTAATATAAACATCTTCTTCCTATCTGAATGTTACTTGATTTTACTCAATACCATATAATCTTGATGTCAGAGTCTCCTACTTTCATATTTTTTTTACCATAAACACATATGCTGATTTTTTTTTGTTTTTTTTCAGACTTATAAGAATTTTGATCATGAAAAGATCAACCAACAATCCACTTAATTATTTGTTTGTCTATCTTTGACTTGTCATACACACACGTGATTGCATTTATTAATTATTGGACAGATATCATTGATTTTTGGAAGGTCCGCTTTTGACAATTAAATAAAAGGTCAAGTAATAATAACCAATATGAAGCACTATAAGATCGTATTCTGACGCATAAAAAATGATGATCTTGTATGAAGCAAGTTCAGAAATTGGCAGTTTTAATTATTAGTGTAACACATGAAATTCAATTTTGTAAGAGGATTGTTTTCTTCTGCCCAATACGCATGAAAAAGAAAAGTATAATACTTCAAAATAAAATAAAATAACATTCAAATTTAAGTCTTTGATTTCTAAATATGCATCTGCTAGAAAAACAATAAAAAACATCCTAAATTCGATTCTTTAACTTCTTATAGAACTGTTCGAACAAGTCATCTTCTAATCTTTTATCTGCTCTTCTCCGTAATCGAAGAAAAAATCCTCTTCTAATGCGATATTTTGTCATTCTCCTTCAATCTCGGTATTTTGATTCAGATTCCAATCCGATGATGAAAAGAATGAAGAGTCAGGAGTGAAGTACGATGTGGATGGTGAGTAATCCGCAGTAGTATTTTGTATGGTTAATGGTGGTAATTGTGCTGAATAGTATTTATCCCACGAAAGAATAGAATCGATACTAGCTTGATCAAGCGAAGAATCTGGTGTATATAGATCATTATGACTGCTCTCTAAAAATTCTAAATCTAAATTTTCCCACACAATTTCGTAGTTCATCAATAGATCATAAAGATTTACACTTATCTCGTCATCCAAACGATCCAATTTTTCGGAAGAAGAATCAGATGGAAATTGTACTTATATTTATTTCCTATTTGGATTAGAATTTCTTTTTATCTACCAGTTGCTTGCTTCGACTATTTAAAATCAATTTGGATTAGAAATTCGTTTTATCTTTTTAATTTTTAACAGTTTTGGTACTCATTATCTATTTTTTCTTTAATAATATAGATTAAATATTTAAATAATTAATGGTAACAATTAAAACTTTAAAATAAATAGGGTTAATGTGTAAAAATACCCTTAACGTTTTGGGTCAGGAATAATTTTACTCCTAACGTCTAAAATGGTGGAATTTTACCCCTAACTTTGGTAGCCAATAACAATTTTACATCTAACGTTGATAATTTGGGTCAATTTCAGACACTATTATAAAACACAAATATTTTATTGGCTTAATACATCATTTGCCCCCTGAACTTGTCTAAAATGGTTGATTGTCCCCCTGAACTTTCAAAGTGTCTCAATAGCCCCCTGAACTTGCAATACATTTTCCGAATTTAACTTACTTTTTTGCAACTGAGTGACCAATTGATTACGTTTTATGCAAGTTCAGGGGGCTATCGAGACACTTTGAAAAATCCATGTATTTTGATAATTTAATAATAGAATTGGAGATTACTAATATTTTATAATTCAGTGAATTTTTTGAATAATTTTTTTCCAATTCGTACAAAGACAATATATTTTTTTTTTATTTTTTTTCATATCTCAACATATGTTTGTGATTTGTTATTGATAAAATGATGCACGTGCGAAGTGTAGATGACAAGATTCATGACCGAGAAGACAATTTGATGAATTATTTCTCAAATTGACGCAAATTATCAACATTAAGGGTAAATTAGGGGTGCAAACAAGCATTGGTAGTTCGCAAACTATTCGAGCTCGGCTCGCTGAAAGCTCGATCAAAGCTCGGCTTGATAGGGCTCGACTCGAGTTCGGGATCGGCTCGAGCACTAACGAGCTGAGTCTGAGCTTCCTCAGGTTCGGCTCGAAAGCTCGCGAGCAGGCTCGATTATTTTTAATTACTATATGTATTTCTATATATATATATATATATATATAACCAGACACGCCCACGGATTCAAGGGGTCTAATAAACAACACGGAAATATTAATAGACTATATTCTAAAAACCAATAAATAGAAAAAACAAAGATAATAATGGGAATATGAAAAAAAAACAGGAAAAGACAAAAATGATGATGAGAATATTGAAATGAAATATAAATATAGATATATATGTATATATATAATATATAATATATAATATAATATATAGATAATATGTATATAATATATATATATATATATATATAATATAATATATAATATATATATAATATAATATATGTATATATATTTAATATAATACTAATAGATAAATATATATATATATATATATATATAGGTAAGAAAATGAAATAAACAAAATAGTAACTTTCAAACTTGAACGTCTCCCAGTTTCTGTCTACTTATGATCATAGACCATAAGCTTGCATACTTTTGTAAGGGATCCCACAAAATTTAAAAGGATCTAGATAAATAAACTTGAAATATGAAATTTATTAAAAGTAGGTGGCGTAGCCAACCATCAAAAACTTACAAATTTGGAATCAAAAACTGGAGATACAACTTCCTTCGTAAAAGGAATTACAAATTATTCTTGAAATTGATTACAAGAGAGAAATTTAAGGTTTGGGGTGGAAAATGTGGTGTATATGGATGAAAGAGGAAGGTGGTGTATATGGATGAAAGTAGAAGGTAGGGATGGAAGTGGAAGAGATGATGGAGAGAAGAGAGAGAGTGTTGGAAGGAGAGAGAAGGTGTATGGAGAGTAGAATGAATGCTTGAAAATGGATGTATGAAAAATGGATGGATGTAGTGTTGGAGGGTACCTCCTTATATAGGCAAACCAAAGGGCATTTTTGGAATCATAAATAGTAACCAGGGGTATTTTTGGAATCATGAATAGTAACCAAGGGCAATTTTGTCTTTGTGAATAGTACTGGTACAGTATATCCACATGCCAGCTGCAATGTCTGTCTGCAAAATTGTCAGTGGTCACGTGTTGGAATCTTCAAAAATCTTCAATCTTTGGAATCTTCAAAATCTGCAATCTTCAAAATTTGGATTTTGGGGAGTAATTGTCCCTTAAGTTTTGCCTAAGTACCATTTAAGGTAACTTAGCGGGATCTTTTTTTTTATTTTTTTTTTTATTTTTTTTTTTTATATATTTTTTTTTATTTATTTATTTATTTATTTTTTTATTTATTTTTTTTTTTTAGAAACCAGAATTACCAAACATGCTAAAGTGATCATAGTCGGAATCATTATCACTCAAGTTAATTGCTGGTTCATCCTGGTCTGAGTCTGACTGGGATTAGGGAAGGTATTTTCTGAACAAAGCAGTCATCTCTTCAGGGGTTTTTGCTGCAGCTAATTTTGAGGCTAAGTGGGATTTCTCGGCCAAAAATTGTGCTTGTCCCAAAGAAATGGTTTTTTCAGGTATTTGTTTGGAAAGTGGAAGGAATCGATTCTCAGTGAACTGTATTTCTCCAGATTTTCTAGTAGGATTTTTCAACCATATATCCATTTTCTCAACAGTGAGACTAGGAGGAATCTTGAATTTGTCCCACCATCTTACTAGAAATCTCCTTTGAATCAGTGAATTTCTATAATTTTCTGCATATTGTACCTTCGAAGCACCTACCCAAGCAAAGTAAAATTTCATGCAAAATAAAGCCAAGGGAGAGAACCTTTTTTCCTCCTCACTGGGTTTGTAACCCGCCTTAAATTTTTTGTAACAAGTAAGAATTCTGTCTTGGAGGATTTGCTCAACGCAACCCCAATGTTCCCACCATTGTTGGAACCAAAGAGGAAATTTTTCTAGATTACAAGCGGTATCAAAAAAGATAAGCCAAGAATGTTTTCTCCCAACATTATTAATCAGGAGGGCATTCCACCAGGCCTGTTGGTATTCCCAGTAATTAAAAGGAGTCTCATAAAATTCTTCTTCTTTGTATTCCACAGGAAAATACACAGGTTCAGACAGTGGGTGTTTCCAGTCTATCGGAGAAATAACCTTGTGAATTTTTACTGTGGAATATGCTGGGTCTGAGTGTTCAGATTTCCAGTAAAAGTGTTTGAAAGAAGCAGAATTTGTGACAGTAAGAATCATTTCATAATATCGTGAAGTCTTGTTTAAGTCCCATGATTTGAAAAACCAATTTTTACCAAAAGCTTTTTCAATTGAAACTTGAGGATCTTCATGATAAAAGCCTTTTTCTACAGAAAGAACATTTTGAAATGAATTCTTGACAATAAAATCACTTGGAAAAGTTGAAGGAATTGGAGAAGGGACAACATGTGTGAAAGCCACTTGGGAATTTTGAAAATTGGAATTGGAGATTGTTTTTTGGGTATCATGAAAATATTTTTGGGAAGTTGAGATTTGGGAACTTAAAACATTTTTAGAAATTTCATGAGAAAGGGCTTTTGTTGAAGAAGATTCTCCTTTCTCAGGTTTTTGAACAATTGGAATCTCTTCTTTTGGAGTCTGATACTTGACTAGAGCTTGTTGAAGCTCCGGGGATTTTGCAAATGTTTCTGCCAACCATTTTTGGATTTTAGGGTCCAAACCTGATTGGTTGGTATCTTCAAGAGTTGATTCTTTCTTTAGAGCGGCATCTCTCCATGTTTTTATTTTTGAATCTTCATCAGAATTTTTGTTGGAATCTCTCCCAGTGATTGTGGAATCTCTCCCAGTGATTTCTTTTCCTTTATTTTTCTTCGGCATGGCTGGAATTTTGAAGGAATTCACGGGTTAGGAAGTCAGGAATGGAATTTGTATCTCCTTTTATAAACTCAATATCAAAATCATAAATGCTTAAAATTGCTTGCCATCGTGCAAAAATCTGTTTTGATGCAAGGTTTTTAACATCCTTTTGTAAAACTTCTTTTGCACTTTTGCAATCAATTCTTAAAAGAAATTTTTGATTTAGTAAATCACTTTGAAATTTGTTTATACATAAAACAATACTCAAAATTTCTTTTTTAATTGTTGAGTAATTTCTTTGGCATTCATTCCAATGTCCAGAGGTGTATTGAACTATGTGTTCTTTACCCTCGGAAACTTGTTTAAGAATTCCACCATAACCTAGGTCTGAGGCATCTGTTTCTACAACCTTAGGTAGGGAAGGATCAGCTAGATGAAGACAAGGAATCTCTAAGACCTGTTGTTTGATTTTTCTAACAAGAGCAGTATGCTCTTCAGTCCATGGGACAGGATTCTTCTTGAGTCTATCATGTAATGGCTTAGCCATTCTGTTGATATTGGGACAAAAATCAAGAACATAATTAAGGCTTCCTAAAAACCTCTGTAATTGATTTTTATCAAGAATCCTATCGGGAAATTTTTGTGCAAATTGAAGGGATCTTTCAATTGGTGTGATAGTTCCTTTGGATATGTAGTGTCCTAAGAACCTGATGCGAGTTTGGAACAAGGAAATTTTCGATTTCGACACAACCAAACCATTTTTCTTAACAACATAGAAAAAGGTTTTAAGGTGTTTGAAATGTTCTTGAATAGAATTTGAAAAGATAAGAACATCATCGATGTACACAATACAGAATTTTGAATAATCATTGAAAATGTCATTCATAATTCTTTGGAATTCAGAAGGGGCATTTTTCAAACCAAAAGGCATTACATTCCACTCATACTGACCAAAAGGAACAGTAAAAGCAGTTTTGTACCTATGAGATTTTGAAATTTGAATTTGCCAAAATCCTGATTTCATGTCAAATTTCGAAAAAACATAAGCAGAATGAAGTTTTTGCAAAAGATCTTTTTTATTTGGAATAGGGTACCTAATCCATCTCAACGCCTTATTCAAAGGTTTGTAATTTATTACTAACCTAGGCGTTCCTCTCTCTATTTCAGAATTTTTATTGACATAAAATGCAGCACAACTCCAAGGGGACCTTGATTTTGAAATTAGACCCTTTTGTTCTAATTCCTGAATTTCTTTTCTACAGTATTGCTCAAGTTCTTGGTTCATTTGAATTGGCCTAGCCTTGGTTGGAATTTGTTTCTCATCAAAATCAATTTCGTAAGGCAAGTCAACAATATGTTGTTTTCTGTCCCAAAAGGCAGTTGGAAGATCAGAACAAATTTCTTTTTCAATCAAGTTTTGAAATTCAGAAATTTTCTGTTGGATTGAAGGATTATTTATCTGTTCTTCAAACCGTTTGAAAACAACATCTTTTTGGAGAGATTGAAGATGGTAAGTTTTCCCTTTGATTAAAACATTTAAGGAATTTTCATGAATCGAACAAGCTTTGATTAAATCGAGATTCCTTGTTTGAGGTTTTTCGATAAATTCAAAATTTAATTTTCCATTTTCTGTTCTTGAGGAAATTGAATCTGCTTTCACCTTATAAGGAGTAATCAGATTCATGAAAGGAGTTCCCAAAATGACACTGTGTTGAATAGCACTGACAGAAACGAACCAAGTTTTTAGGAGAATATCATTATTTAAAGTTTATTTATCTAGATCATTTCAAATTTTGTGGGATCCCTTACAAAAGTATGCAAGCTTATGGTCTATGATCATAAGTAGACAGAAACTGGGGGACGCTCAAGTTTGAAAGTTACTATTTTGTTTATTTCATTTTCTTACCTATATATATATATATATTTATCTATTAGTATTATATTAAATATATATACATATATATAATATAATATATATATATATATATATATATATATATAAAATATATTTCATTGGTTATTATTAGTTTTCATCACAATTCACAACTCAAATAAGATTTAACCCATACAAAAAAAATAACATAAAAAAAAGCTTAGACATTTGAGTCTTTAGCGAGACAATTAGACATTGATAAAGAATAAAATATATTACAAAGTTTAATATATATGTCATTGTTACAAATTTTTCTCCAAGCTTGTGTTTTCTGGTCACAAGTATCATATACTGTTATGGAATCTCGACAATAACATTATTGTTTTTCTTTATAAATATTTTAAATTCATATGGAGTATGTTATAAGGCATTTCTATTTTTTATGCTACTTATTCTATACTGTTAAGTATCATATACTGAATAATTTTAAACGTTAGGGATAAAATTGACGTTAGATGTATTTTTACACCATAACCCAAATAAATAAGAAATTACATTTGAGGATGAAATGGTCAATTGAACTAGCTAGCTATGCCATCTTATTCCATCACGCAAACCAAATATAAGAATAGTCCTACGAAATACATATTCTATTCATTTGTAAATTAAACCTTAACATAAATGAAATTAGAAGTAAGTACTGATCAAGATTATATTAAAATTGAGGTAAAGGCTATGCTTATTTTGTTTTTTTTACAAAGTAAATCTTACTTTGTTTTTTACAAACTAAGCTTTACTTTGTGTATTTTCATCATTTGATAAATTTTATGCTCCATCATCCAATGGTGAAAACACACAAAGTAATGGTAGTTTGTCGAAAACAAAGTAACCATAGAAGACACCATTGGAATTGAACGACAATGTTCGTATTAAAAGTAATTTTTTAATTTCCTATTATTAAATCTAAACTTTAGCATTCTATCATGGGCTAATACACAAGTAACCCCCTGAATTTGGCCAAATGTTGCAACTGCCCCCCGAACTTTCAATTGTAACAACTTACTCCTCAAACTTGTCCAATTGTAAAACATAACCCCTCAAACTTGTCCAATTGTAACACATAACCCCAAATTGTTGACATGGACTGCAATTAAAGAAACACGTGAAATACAAAAGCTGCAATGCCCATGAAGTCTGATAATCAGATCTTTGGCGTGATACGAATTCAGGGAAACTCATATTTTATTGGGATAAGTATCAATTTATTGGGGAAGATATCAAAACAACCCAATCTTAACTCAATTTTATGTTGATGGTATCTTAAGAGCAATATTCGCCCAAATTTTATCCCCATTTTCTTTGTAGGAGTGTGATAATCTTGTATGAAGCTGGTTCAGAAATCGGCAGTCCTAAGAGGATTGTTTTTTTATACCCAATTTGCAACCTTGAAATTAAAGCATTTATTGATAAATTTTTGACAGAGCAGTGATGAAAAGGAAAAAGTTTTCAAAAGCTTGTGGCCAAAAAACTAGAAAGGAAGAAGATGAGGCCGGCCAAGTAGGGATCCAATATTCAGGTTTTTCAATTACCAACTTACCAAGCCACCTCCTTTCGGCTATTCTTTTTAAACTTTCGATTAAGGAGATAATTGTTTGCAAATGCATATGTAAATCTTTATATGCTACAATTTCAAATCCTGAATTTGCTCAATTTGAGGTCTGTGCAATTGCTCGAACCTTGAATTATACACACGCGTCAAGAATACTTTATCCCCTTGAGCTAGAGCAGGATGAACGGTTCATGGACACGGTTTCGAGTCAGCAATGCCATGACTATTCTGAAATTTGCCAAGTTAGTATGAAATTTGACTCCAAGTTAAAGATTCCAGTACGCAACTTCCCATTGGTTTTAACGGATAGCATCGATGACAATGAAGAAATCACATGGAAGGCAAATGATCACCGTTATAAGATAGTGAATTCGTGTAATGGATTTCTTTGTTTATCCGAACCAATGGATAATAATCCTGCTGTTGTGTGCAATCCAGTTACAGGCGAGTTTATTAATCTTCCGCAAGTCATTGAGGGCAAAAATGTTGATGGTTATGATTGTGGATTTGGATTTAATCCAAAAAACAATCAATACAAAGTGGTAAGAATTTTTGAGCAATATTCTCATCCGGAACATGACACCATCGGTAGGCTGCCTCAGGTGCATATTCTTGGTACAGGATCATGGAAAATTATCAAATCTTCTCCCTATCCGCGCCATAAGTTAGTATTTCCTACTTATTTGAATGGTGCGGTTCATTGGCTCGGGCTTGGTCTTCTTGGCGAGGAAATGAGACCTATTGTTTCATTTGATTGTGAGAAAGAATGTTTCCTACCATTTTCATCACCTCCATTAAGAGATGACAACAGGGTCAATGTTGGCATAGGAGTTCTAGGAGGTTGTCTTTCCGTATGTGACTCTTCAAATCAATCATTGATTTGTGTTTGGGTGATGAAGAATTATGGTGTTGAAAAATCTTGGACAAAAGTTTTCGAAATCAACATGTGTTGTTATGATAAATTGCTCTATTCATTATATCAACCGATAAAATACATGAATAATGGAGCACTTTTGATGTTTAATTATCAGAATAGTGACCTAATTTATTATGACCCGAGAATACCAGTATTAAAGCTTTTCGAGGTTTACCACATTGAATCAAGCTTTGAGATAACTACTCATACTCCAAGCTTCATTTCACTTAAGGATGTTCTTGCAGGATGTAACGTGGAGGTGCTTAATGTCAATTCAAGGTACTTGCTAACCAAACTGTTTCTTTCTGTATATAAGTGGATTGTTTCTGCTTTACTCATTGAATTATTTGAATTACAGGTGTGCTGGGTTGAAACTAAAGGGCGAACTTGGAGCCATTTCCTTGTATGAGAAGACGATTGAATCTAATTCTGAATATGATCCTTATGAGCTTGAGTATTTTTTACTTGACGGTTACTTACCTACTAGATTTGAAGCATACTGATGGGGGTAACTATGAGTATTGCTATTCAAAAGTTTGGATGAAACCATAAATATATTTCTGCCTCAGGAATTAAATTTGAAGGTAGCATTTTGTTTTTGTTTAGTAAGATTTACTTTGTTGATTATTAGATATGTAGCGAGCTTCTTGTTTTTAATTTGTAACGCTTTGTGTCTTCTTCAATGTAAGCGTATTGTGCGCAAATTGTTTTTAAAAAAAAAATTGTAACGCTTTGTTTTGAACGCAACAAAAAATTGTGTTACCTATTAGGATATGGTTCAAATATGCACCTATTTTTTTTGGGGAAAGTGCAATTATATCCCTAATGTAAAAAGTTATAAAATTGCATCCTCCAGCAATTTTTATGAATTTACTTCTATTACCTGCTCCTAGATCACTCTATGTTGAAAACCATGATAAAGTTTTACTATTTTCTACATTAGAGATAAATATGCACTTTTCTAAAATGTTAAGGACAGATTTATACATAATTATTATTATTTTTTTTATTATTAAATTGAGAGGTACATGATAAAAAATGAAAGATGGAATTCACTTTTACTTAAGTTATTAGAATTCTTTTTACTGGTATTAAAAATGACTGTATGTCTTCAAAAAAAAATGTATGAATTTTTATTTCTTATATATTATTTGGATACTTAGTGATACGGTATTTTGTAGTGTTGACATGATCATGAGTTAGCGTTAGATATGGCTCTTATCAAAATTTTAGGATGGAGATTAATTATTGTTAAATAAGTCTTTGATCATTTAATGACAACACTAAAATGTATTATCTTTATTATCTTTATTAAAATCTGATGCGAAGATTAAAAAATAATTGTAAAGTTCAGATTTAACGGTGAAAGGTTAAATTTTGGTTATTCAAGGACTATATGAACAATACTGTTTATTTTCTTATGAATAATTAAAATAATTTTATTTGAATTTTTTTTAAATCATTTACTTTTATAAAAGATTCTTAGTAACCAAATTAATACCATGGATTTTTTTATGTCCGGTTTTAAATCACCTCATATTGAAAATGATGAACTTTTAAGTATGACTTAACAGCCATATGACAACAAAAAAGTTAATAAGTTTGTTATTTACTATTAATTCATGAACTATTTGAAATGGTGACATGTCAGCCAAAAATAAACTTTTATTTTAATTATCACGTGTCATACATCTAGTTTCCATGTGACTCTAATGTTATGTAAAAAATAGTTCTTTCACACACGTAATTACCAATATTATATTGATTGAAAACCAATTGAAGTTAAAATATATAGAGGGACGTACTGTGCTAAAGGTTATTGACTGATATTTTCATACAAATACTTTGAAATACCATTTTATAATTAATTCATTTGTATCTGTAAAAAAATATATAATATATAATTAAGCAAACACATCAAATATCAATATCATAAGAAATATAAAGACATAAATAATAGAGAAAGTAGCAATAATCCATAAAAATAAAAGTAGAATACTTTAAAAAAAAGTAAAATAAAAGCACATCTTTTTTTTTATTAAAAGTTAGTTACAGAAAATTGAACCCGAAAATATTCAAAGAACGAAGAAAAAACTACAGCTGGGAGAGAAAAGAACATCTTCTTAATTGATTTGTTAATCATTTTTTTCTTATGGAACTCTTCCAACTAGTCATCTCCAATTTGTTCTTCTTCATAACCGAACAAAAAATCCTCTAGGAATGCGATGTTATCTCCTTCTTCAGCCTTAATATTTGGATTCAAATTCCAATTACATGGTGAAAAGATTGAAGAGTCAGGAGTGAAGTATGATGTGCTTGACGAGTCATCCACAATAGTATTTTCCATGGTTAATGATGGTAATTGTTCTGAATGGTATTTATCCCACGAAAGAATTGAATTGATACTAGTTTGATCAAGCCATAAGGAAAAATCTGGTCTATATGAATCATTATCATTGATCTCTATAAATCCATAATAATCTAAACTTTCAGACAGACTTTCGTAGTTGTTCATTAATAGATCACCAAGGCTTGTACTTTTCTCATCATCAACGTGATCCAATTTTTTGACAGAAGAATGGGATGGAATTTGTGCATAGTCATCCATTAACTGATTCATGCAATTTTGCAATTTATGTCCTCCATTATGATATTTCCATTTGAAAGAAAGTTCAACCAGATTATAAGCTTCTTTGTCTTCTTCCTCTCATATTATTTGGACATTTATTTATTTCATTGTTCAATTACAATTTCTTTTTATTTATTAGTTGTTGGACTATTTGGTTTCCTAATAGGATTACAATTTCTATTTATGTTTTATCCGTTTTCATACATTTTTGTATGGAAAAGTATAGAAATAAACCTTTTGGTTACACCTGTTTTCGAACAACATCTATGTGGTTTAAAAGTTTACAAACTGGTATCTTGAGGTTTATTCCATTAGCAAACACATGTCAAATTGACTAACGGTGTTAAAAGTCAAAAGAAAAAGAGTCAATTTAGTCCTTATATTTAAAAGTCAAAAGGAAAAGAGTCAATTTAGTCCAAATTGATATCATTATGTATTGGAATTACGTCTTCCTCATTACCTCCATTACTGCTTCATCGATCCTCTGTTCTTCTTTCTTCCGTACAAGAATTCTGATGGCGTTTGTTTGACAAACGACAAGCACCTTGTTGTTTTGATCACCTATTTCAGGTCGATTGTTGATGTGTTCTTCGTGCTGCATATATTTTTGAAGTTCCGGCTTTTGTTGCTCCTAGTTCTCGAGTTTTTGGAAGGGGTGAAATGGTCATGGATGCCGGGGAAATTTGAGAATGATTAATAACTAATGAGATTATTTTTGAAAATCAGACTTGCATGGTGTAAAAATAATCTCATTAGTTATGTTAATCAGTTATGGTAAGGACTAATTGAGTATTAAATTGATCGATCAGTTCATATCCTAATGAAATTGCAAAAGGTTTAGATCGTGATGGATTAGCAAAATTCAATTGATTTTAGAAAAAAAATTAAGAAAGAAGAGAGAGACAAGAGAGAGAAAAAGATGAGAGAGAAATGAGAAGAAAAATAAAAATGAAAAAGAGATTGAGAGGAGAGTGTAATTGATTTTTATTTTTTATTTTGGGATTTGTTTGTAATAATTAGATAATAAAGGAGGTTAATTTATAAAATAAATAAATATAAGGATTAAATTAACTCTTTTCCTTTTGACTTTTAACATCGTTAGTCAATTTGATATGTATTTGCTACCGCAATGAACCTCAAGGTACCATTTTGCAAACTTTTAAACTACATGGGTGTTGTTCGAAAACAGGTGTAACCACAAGGTTTATTTTTATACTTTTCCTTTTTTTTATCTATATTTTCAGTTTTACTCTACCAAATTTGATTAATTAGAAATTTTAGGCTCAAAGACGATTAAGATTAACCATGCTGTTTTCAATTTAATTAAAATTTATTTCAATTGGTTCGGATAATTCATTAATTTATTTTAACATTAATTAATTTTCGGTCCGGTCCAGAGCCGCTAAAAGTCACATGTATCTAAGACGGATTAGAAAATTATAAAATAGCACGAACCACTAAAAAATAGACCGAATCTAATCGAATATCAATGAAGAATCCATTAATTCAGTCTGTTCAGTTAGGTGTTTCGGTTTCAACACATATTGTTAAATAAATTAAAATAAAACTTTAATCAATTTATTCTAAAACTCCGTACAAATTAATCAGTTTAATCAATCTTGTGCAAATTTTAGCCTAGGCAAATGTCGAATCCGCCCGAGCAATGGCTGGGCAGATGCTGCATCCGCCTGGGCCGATGCTGCATCCGCCCAACCATTGGTCGAGTGGATTCAGCATCCACCTAGGCCAAAATTTGCGCGATTCTCTCAAAAATACTAAATTTTCAGTTTTGAAATGGTGAAACTGTCTAAATGAAGGCGGTGATAAGTAATTTGAGGGGTAAATAGTAATACCCTATATAATATGTAGACAAATAGTAATAAATGGCAGAGACAGTAAATATGACTGAGCTGGGTTTAGGCTGACCATTTTTTTTGAAAAAAACATGTTAGTCCAATCCAGCTCGATCCATGAACATATCTACTATGAGGGTGGGCTCAACAGTAAGAAAGCATCCTTGTGGAACTTCACTTCTAAACGGAATTGCACCAAATTACAGAGGCAGCAGTGCAATTCCAACCTTTTGGGCCAGTAATAATGAGAGTGAGAACTATAATGGAAGGACAATTTCAACTATAGTTCATGGGACGGATACTTGTATGTTCTTTCGAGACCTGCATTTAATGAGTCGAGTTTGGATAAAAAAAATCACTTAAAACCCGGTTCGGTCCATAGCCGCTAAAGCTCGAATATATCTAAGACACATTTGAGATTTATAAAAATAGTATGAAACAACTAAAAAAGAGACCGAACCTAAGCGAATATCAATGAAGAATCGATTAATTCAGTCGGTTCGTTAAAGCTTTCGGTTTCAACACATATTTTTAAATAAATTAAAATAAAATATAGTTAAAAGTTTAATGTAAAACTCCGAAAAAAATTATAGAAATATTTTAATGAATTATATTAATGAATATCATAATTAAGTAAAAAATTACAATTAAATCATATCACCAAACTTAATTCTTAATATGTCATTATTCTTTATATATTATGATTTTATACTATAATTTAAAAATTCTAGACTCTAATTCATAAATCATAAACCCTAGAAAATATATTCTACACTTCTAATTAATAAATTCTACTCCATAAAATATAGGCTTAAAGCACTATTTGGCCCATGATCTATCCAAAATTTTGTCATTTGGCCCCTGACCTATTATTTGGTCATATTTGGCCCCTCATCTATCCCAAATTGGTGAACTTTCACCCAATTTGGATTTAAACTTAACCGAATCATTATCTCATTTATAAGTAACGATATTTTGACACTTAAACTTAATAGCTTTTAGTTTAGGATTTGTTTTTTCTTTTTTTCTTTTTTTTAATCTAATTAATTATTTCCACTTAATGTGGAAAAAAAACTTTAAGAAATATCACATTTCAAGTTTAAGTGTCAAAATATCAGTACTTATCAATGAGATAACGATTCCATTAAGTATTCATACAAATTGGGTGAAATTTCACCAAATGGGATAGATCAAGGGCCAAATATAACCAAATAATAGGTTAGAGCCAAATGACACAATTTTGGATAAGTCAGAGGCCAAATAATGCTTTAAGCCTAAAATATATTAAAAGTATTGACTTTATTAGTTTGACATAATCCAAAATTATGACTTGACATAGTTGTAAATAACTTTTAGAACATGAATTTTTGTGTAATTTTCTCTTTTTATTAAAATGAATTGTTTGCTTTTAAGTCTTAATTATATTTTCAAAATTTTCAATTCTTTGATTTGCAATTGACGTATTGATAGGGGTGTTTCGTCCCTATCTTTTAGCGTGATTTACAGTTTAATTTTAGAAGAAATAAATAAGTTTAATTACAAAAATAAAGCGTTTTGATAAAATAAAGAAATAAGAATAAATTTCGTACTTTCAGTTAATTTTTCGTGTTTTTGATTAGTTTAGAAAATAAAAACGTCAAGCTAACTCGGCTCTTAAGATTTGTATTTCAGGTACGAGCAAGGAGCAAAAATCTACTCAAATACGCGGGGCGTATCATCCTTTACGCGGGGCGTATCATCCTTTACTCGGGGCGTATCATCCCTTACTCGGGGCGTAAAACATGGTTTCAGCAATAATTGCCTTATCCGCAGACACCATGTGGAATTGACTCAGCATACGCGGGGCGTATGCCACCCTACGCGGGGCGTATGACACATGTCGGAAATAATTGGCCTAATCCTGAAAGTCAGACTACATTGTCTCCCGGAGTCAACTCTCCATACGCGGGGTGTATCATCCTTTACGCGGGGTGTACTTCAGCTACGTACGGCGTAAAAGCTCCAATTCAAGCTATAAAATCTCAGAAACTCATTTACGCGGGGCGTACTTCAGCTACACAGGGCGTGTTTGAGACAACAAGACATAGAATTGGTCCACATGCAGGAGATTTCTGACGGAATGGGCATATACGCGGGGCGTGCCTCACCATACACGGGGCGTATTATGGGATTTCTGCACTCAATGATGTTGCTCCATACTTGCTCCTTGTGAAGTTACATTTTTGCCCCTAGCTTGATGTATAAATAAGAGTGACTAGCACTCAATTAGACATCTCTTGACACCTTGTACATAGCTACATTTTACTTTTTTTTATTCTTGTTATTTTAGTTTTAGATTCAGTTTTTATGTAATAAAACTCTCCCACCTTGAGGGCTTGTTCACTTAATCCGTCATTCCGTCAAAGTTCCGCTCCACCCTCGGCCACCAAGCTCGAGAGTTCCACCTCCAAGACCTAAGAGACGGCCTTGAGTCCGGTTAGCTAGTTCCGAGGGCTGATTCTCCCCTCTCTACTTGCTAATTAGCTTGCACTCTTCCTATGTACTAGGCTTGGTTGTATTCCCTATTCACGCTTTCCATATTTATAATATATGATTTGCAATTTCTGTTTCTATATACGTGTTGATGTTTATTGCTTGTTTTGATGCTCGTAATTGACTATTGTGTAGGGGAACGCGATTTCCGACGCCATTCGGGCTATCTTTAGGGATTCATATAGGTGTTGCCTTACCGGAAGTGACAAACCGGAAACCGTAAGAATTGACACACCACGGAACTTACGGGTCCTAGTTTCTGATCCCAAGCATTAGACACGCCTTGACGGTCGAACTACATGTAGTCTAAGTATTGACACACCACGGAAACCGTAAGAATTGACACACCACGGAACTTACGTAGTCTAAGTACTTCACGGGTCGGTCGAACTACATGTAGTCGTCTTTGCAAGAGTAAATCGTCAATCGAATATATTCGGAGTCATTGCCTTTTATATTTATAACTTATCGTCGCCCATTTCATTCCGTGGAGTTTTCGTTACATAAATCTGTCTCGCCCATAGTTAGGATTAGCTTGTAGTTGTGTCTTACTTTACCCAAAGTAATCACCGCTTAAATAACATACGAAACCGAGTCGTCTAATACTTGTAATTATAAATCCCGTGGATTCGATACCCGGTCTTAACCGGATTATTACTTGATACGACGGGGTATACTTGCCCCTAAGTAGTCGTAGTGTCTAGTAGAGTTAAGAGCAATTTATAAAGATCACATCCATAGATATAGAGTCCGCACTCATAACATATATATTTCGTCATAGAAACTCTACCACTAGGCGTCGCGCTATCAAGTTTTTGGCGCCGTTACCGGGGATTTATAATCTCCTACAATATTAGACAAAAACGTTTCATTGTTAGTTTAAGCATTTGTAAATATCTTTTTCTTTTTGTGAATAATTTATTTATTTCTTGTTGTTACTAATGATCTTTTCCGTGGTATGATATCTCATAGTCGTCATCTATGGGGCGACCTCATGGACGACGAATGTTCGCACCAACATTCAGCCTCGCAATTCGATGTGGTAATCTCTATGCTTAAAGATATTCAAGTGAGATTATCTAACAATGAGGCATATTGCAGGGATTTAGGAAGTCAAATCGCCGGATTAACGGCTCGTCTCGATTCAACCGCGGACGAATCGATTAGAGATGCCAACCCGAGTGATCAAGATGTGGAGGTCGAGTTAATTGAGCCCTCTCAAGAGGAATCCCCAAATCATATAGGTTGTCTCAACTGTGAGGAGCCGGAAATCCTAATCGATGAGCCGGTTGTGTGCGGACCCATGGAAATGACTCCACAACTAGAAGAGTTTGAGGTTCCTTCTACCTCGGGATATTTCACTCTCTTTGAGCTACCCAAGGAGTCAAAGAGGGAGCAAACTAAACTCTTCAATAATTTCTTTAAATATAGTTTTTGGTTTTCATTAAATTTCTTTGAATCGAACAATCCGTTTTGTAGGTGCAGATTGTTCATTCAGGAATTTGCATTTCTAACACGAGAGGAAGCATGCACCTAGGAGGAAACGCTAAGTCGAGCTCACCGACTATAACGTAGCGCTTCTTGGGAGGCAATCCAAGCTCGAATAAGGGAGTTTTTCTTTCCCAGCTTTTATTTTCCGCATTTCGTTTTCCTACCGACTCATGTCATTTCTTTTAAATAAATAAAAAATCAAAAAAAAAATCAAAAGGAAAACAAATCCCACTTTTTCCAAAAATAAGCCGCGCGGGGCGTACTCCATTTTTACGCCCCGCGTGTCCACCATTTTTCTTGTATAAATGGCTCAGAGATAGAAACACGCGAGGTGCCCCTCTTCATGCGCCTCGCGTATTTGAGTCTCTGTCCAAAAACGGCTCAACATGCACCTCCTATGCGGGGCGCCCCCTGGGCACGCCTCGCATAGGACCTAACTCTAAGAGTCCTATTTTGTCCTTCTTTATTTTTGTTTTTGTTTTGTTTTCTTTTTGCGACGCCCTTAGAATAGGCGTCATTTTAATAACGCGGAGGGCCGTGCAACCCCGCACTCTTAGTTTGGTTTGCACTAACAAAAATAAAAATAAAAATAAAATAAACAACAAAATAATTAAACTAATTTATTGACTCTTCTAATTTTTCCCGACACACTATCCCTCCTTCGGAAATTAATTAAAGTTTCGTTATTTGTCATCAAAAATAAAAGACGTCGACACAAGGGGATGACCTAATTAAGGGATTTTAGTTTTGGTTTTGAAATTAGGGAATTTGTGCAAAGCTTAGGTTAGTACTAAACTAAGACATTGAGTCTTAACCCAAATGTTATCTCCATAATGAACTTTGAAAAGGCAATAAAAACGGGATAGTTGAGAATTTAGCGAAGACTTGATAGTACACAATTTAAACCCGAATCTTTGTGAGGTATTTTTGAGCCTAAAAGAGTTCGTACGAGAACTCTAATTCTTTCACAATTTTTCGAGAGCTTTGACTTAACTCGACTCATAGAATTTGCATCCGATACCGGGTTAAGTACACTTATTTTTGGTAAAAAGGCAATAGATGATAAACCGAACCCACTTAGGCTAATTTTTCTTAATTTATTTTTCTCGTTTTCACTAAACATTAGGAAACCCCTTCGAGCCTATTAACCAACTTTTTTGTTAATACCCTTTTTAACATTTAACCCTTTTTCCTCTTGTTCGAATACCGACAAAATCAATTTGCACCCAAATCACTTGGAAAAAGTCACGGCCTTAACAAACGAGCACCATAAGCCTTCAAAATATTATTTTTGTGCCTCTATCAAAACAAAGGATACAATAAAAACAAAAAGGCATTCTCAAGCTCCACCCGAGCAATTTTGAAGTATATTTTGTAAAAATCGCCAAGGCCGAAATAAATAAAAACACGGTGCAATCACAAAACGGTATTTTGGAACTTGAGTCTCTTTAAACTAACCACTAAAAAGCCACCCACATTACAACCCCCCTCCGGGTTCATTTTTAATGTTGCCTAACCATGTTATAGGAGGAAAAACCCGGATGAAAATGCAAATTCAACATGATCTTGAGTAAGTGCAAAGAAGAGTGCGAAAACACCGACCCACCAAAAATTGAGCGTAAGAGTGAAATTCGTTGGTGAGGTACTACCGAGTTCTCAAAAGATGATCGGCTCCCGTTAATATCGCCTATTAAACTTAATCATGGAGGTCTCAAATAAGTTTTTGTACTCAATTGCTTGTGTAGGTACTTACCGAAACCTTTGCATAAAACCGTAACTTTGAAATCACGCACTTGGTAAAACCAACCTTCGGTTTGTTTCTCAATTATCTCAATCCCTGGTCTTTCGATTTCTTTTACTTGAGGACAAGTAAAACTTTAAAATCCGAGGAGGTTTAATAGGGGCGTTTCGTCCCTATCTTTTAGCGTGATTTACGGTTTAATTTTAGAAGAAATAAATAAGTTTAATTACAAAAATAAAGCGTTTTGATAAAATAAAGAAATAAGAATAAATTTCGTACTTTCAGTTAATTTTCCGTGTTTTTTATTAGTTTAGGAAATAAAAACGTCAAGCTAACTCGACTCTTAAGATTTGTATTTCAGGTACGAGCAAGGAGCAAAAATCTACTCAAATATGCGGGGCGTATCATCCTTTACGCGGGGCGTATCATCCCTTACGTGGGGCGTAAAACATGGTGTCAGCAATAATTGCCTTATCCGCAGACACCATGTGGAATTGACTCAGCATACGGGGGGCGTATGCCACCCTACGCGGGGCGTATGACACATGTCGGAAATAATTGGCCTAATCCTGAAAGTCAGACTGCATTGTCTCTCGGAGTCAACTCTCCATACGCGGGGCGTATCATCTTTTACGCGGGGCGTATCATCCTTTACGTGGGGCGTACTTCAGCTACGCACGGCGTAAAAGCTCCAATTCAAGCTATAAAATCTCAGAAACTCATTTACGCGGGGCGTACTTCAGCTACACAGGGCGTGTTTGAGACAACAAGACATAGAATTGGTCCACATGCAGGAGATTTCTGACGGAATGGGCATATACGCGGGGCGTGCCTCACCATACGCGGGGCGTATTATGGGATTTCTGCACTCAATGATGTTGCTCCATACTTGCGCCTTGTGAAGTTACATTTTTGCCCCTAGCTTGATGTATAAATAAGAGTGACTAGCACTCAATTAGACATCTCTTGACACCTTGTACATAGCTACATTTTACTTTTTTTTATTCTTGTTATTTTAGTTTTAGATTCAGTTTTTATGTAATAAAACTCTCCCACCTTGAGAGCTTGTTCACTTAATCCGTCATTCCGTCAAAGTTCTGCTCCACCCTCGGCCACCAAGCTCGAGAGTTCCACCTCCAAGACCTAAGAGACGGCCTTGAGTCCGGTTAGCTAGTTCCGAGGACCGATTCTCCCCTCTCTACTTGCTAATTAGCTTGCACTCTTCCTATGTACTAGGCTTGGTTGTATTCCCTATTCACGCTTTCCATATTTATAATATATGATTTGCAATTTCTGTTTCTATATACGTTTTGATGTTTATTGCTTGTTTTGATGCTCGTAATTGACTATTGTGTAGGGGAACGCGATTTCCGACGCCATTCGGGCTATCTTTAGGGATTCATATAGGTGTTGCCTTACCGGAAGTGACAAACCGGAAACCGTAGGAATTGACACACCACGGAACTTACGGGCCCTAGTTTCTGATCCCCAGCATTAGACACGCCTTGACTAGGAACCACGTAGTCTAAGTACTTCACGGGTCGGTCGAACTACATGTAGTCGTCTTTGCAAGAGTAAATCGTCAATCGAATATATTCGGAGTCATTGCCTTTTATATTTATAACTTATCGTCGCCCATTTCATTCCGTGGAGTTTTCGTTACATAAATTTGTCTCGCCCATAGTTAGGAGTAGTTTGTAGTTGTGTCTTACTTTACCCAAAGTAATCACCGCTTAAATAACATACGAAACCGAGTCGTCTAATACTTGTAATTATAAATCCCGTGGATTCGATACCCGGTCTTAACCGGATTATTACTTGATACGACGGGGTACACTTGCCCCTAAGTAGTTGTAGTGTCTAGTAGAGTTAGAGCGATTTATAAAGATCACATCCATAGATATAGAGTCTGCACTCATAACATATATATTTCGTCATAGAAACTCTACCACTAGGCGTCGCGCTATCACGTATGAAAAAAAAAATTAATTACAAACTTACAGTTGTTCAATACTTTCCTCTAATAATAATAATAATAATGATATAAATCAAAATGTTACATGAACTAATAATTATATATTTGTTTAATTTTATTATTTTCGTGTAGATTATATTTTATATTTACTTTTTGGAGTTTAAATTTGGTATTCCTTCATTGGAATCCTGATTTTAGATAATAAAATTTGGGTGTTGTTATATCAAGCCATCAATTCCCACCTCTAGCCCCATGGAATGACCAAACTGCCCTTATTGGTTTTGGTCTTTGAAAAAAAAATTTCTCTCTACGAAACACGGGCGTGTGGCTATCACATGCCTCACCACGTGGTGAGGCGTAATAGTCACATGCCTCACCATGTGGTGAGGCGTGACAGCCACATGCCTCACCACGTGGTGGGGCATGTGATCATCACGCCTCACCACGTGGTGAGGCGTGATGTTCACATGCCCACGTGTGATTTTTTTTTTCAATTTTAGATTTTAAATTATTATTATTTTAAAAAATTATAAATATTATAATTATTCTAAAAAATTCTAAATATTATAATTATTAACATTATAATTTGAATTATAATTATTAACATTATAATTTGAATTATAATTGTTAACATTATAATTAGATAATGTGAGGCGTGATGTTCACATTCCCACATGTGAATTTTTTTTTCCAATTTTACATTTTAATTATTATTATTCTAAATAATTATAATTATTCTAAAAAATTCTAAATATTATAATTATTAACATTATAATTTTAATTTTAATTATTGACATTATAATTAAATAATATACATTAAGTATCTAACATGTGTTAAAAACAATAAGTTCTAAAGGATTCTAAATATTAACAAATTACAACAAACCAATTCGTCCGGTTCCATTCCTCAATGAAACTATGTGTGATAGCTTTAAGAAAGAATGTTCACATGCTCACGTGTGAATTTATTTTTCCAATTTTACATTTTAATTATTATTATTCCATGGAACCGGACGAATTGACTTGTTGTAATTTTTTAATATTTAGAATTGTTTAGAACTTATTGTTTTCAGGAGCAATTTGACCCCTAACGTCTAAAATGGTACAATTTTATCCGTAATGTTGGAAGCCAATAGCAATTTTACCCCTAACGTTGATAAATTGGGTCAATTTGAGAAATAATTCATCAAACTATTTTCTTGGTCATGAATCTTGTAATCTACACTTTACACATGCGTTATTTTATCAGTAACAAATCACAAACATATGTTGGGATGTGAAAAAAATAAGAAAAAAATATTAAAAATATACTGTCTTTTGTACGAATTAGAGTAAAAAATTCACCAAATTTATAAATATTAATCTCCAATTTTATTATTAAATTATAAAAAAAATTATAGTATTTATAATTGTTTAGAATAATAATAATTAAATTGGAAAATTGGAAAAAAAAAATTCTCACGTAGGCATGTGAAGAATATGCCTCCACTATAGGTGGGGCATATGAACATCACGCCCTACCATAGGTGGAGGCATATGAACAATATGCCTCGACCTATGGTGGGGCGTGATGTTCATACGCCCCACCTGTGGTGGAGGCATATTCTTCACATACCCCGACACCGAAAATTTGATTTTTAAAAAATCATTCGATTTTACTTACAACAATCGTAAATAAAACATATTTTTGTACAAAATTACGTACCATTAGTCATTTCCCATGTTTTTTCGTTACCAAATTAGTCCGGGTTAGATTTTAGAGAGTTTTGTGTTTTTCAGAGGATTTGAAAATTTGAGAAGATGAGTGAATTTGTTGAAAGGGCAATTTCGTCTTTCATGGGGCTAGGGGTGGGAAATGGTGGCTAGGTTTAGTAATCCACTAAAATTTTAATAAGGTAGAATTAAGTATATTCAAAACTGTTTAAAAAAATTCAAAACGAGCCGTTCGACGACCTTCGAGCTCGAGCTGGACCTATATCAACCTCGAGCCGAGCTGTAAAATTCCAGGCTCGATGAGCTTCGAGCTCTAACCGAGCCCGATCTCCGAATTTCTTGAGCCGAGCTGAGCTTGCCCTTGTTCAGTCTCCGTTTGGCTCGTTTGCATCCCTACATATACTAGTGCTACGTGGCTGCTCTTCTTATTATTTTTACGATGTGCCACTGATATGTCGATGACATAACGCTAACATTAGCATTCCAGTGAAAGAGGTCCCCTGAAATGATCCTAGTGACTTTGTTGACAGAAATATATTACTTTAATGACTTGTTATCCAAAAAGAAAATCAATTGAGATATTTGAAGATCGGCCAATGTAAGATGCATCCAAAAGTAGCAATTGCTCATATTCCAAGCTTTGTTTCACTCAAACATACTCTATCGGGACAAAATGTGAAGATGTTTAATGTCCGGTCTAGGTAATTTTGGTTCTGCAGATTATTACAAAATGTTTTTAAATGTTGCTTATCTTTATCTTTTTCTAACCATTGTATTTCTCTGTGTGCGCGAAAGTTGATGTTGCGCGAAGATCCCGATATCATCGATCTTGTAAGCTGCACAGAAGTAAATGTATCTGCTACTAAATTCAGATATTCTAACCAAGCTTGGCATTGTTGAATCATGTGAAAGCAGGCGAAGCCATATTCATGTTTGAAGAATCTGACATTGATATTCGTTTTATGATTTTCCATTATATATATTCCATTCAATTAATGTTTACACAATATCAGATTAAGATTCACCGTGTTTTAATGCATATTTTTTATTTTAATTTAATTTTGTTCTGTTTCCATAATCTTTTTGGTGTAAATTATGCCAATTGCTACTGAATCTTTCTCGTTTTCACTGTATGACTGTTGAACTTCAAAACGTAATATAAAAACAATTAAACATTACACTTTTTAACATAAAAACCACAATTATCGTTGACCATCCATCGTCGAAATTGAGCTCCCTCAAACTGGAACTTTTTATTGATTTCAGTCATCCCAGTAGTTTGTTCGGTAGTCATGGCAATTGTCTTAAAATTGTTGAAACTGAATGTAAGAAAAAATGAAAACACCGAAGTAAATAAAATTTAGGTGAGTCACGGACAAGGTTCCTCTTTTTAAGACGTTCGTGACACTGTCTTGAGATTGTGCAAGCAGACTACTAGTCCATGGACTACGGGATACAAAAACATAGTGAAATACAAGTTTGAACAGCACGTTTCCTAATTGTTCAAGCATATACACTCATATTTTTTTGTTGTTGCTCAATTGAAAAATCAATCCATCACCAAATTCTTTTCGATGGAAACAATATCCAACAAAATCTTCCACCTCAAGTTTGAGGTACAAATTTAATTTTTGTACTAGTAATTTTTTTCCGTACATAGAATCTAACAAAGGAAAGTTAATGGATACATTTGCATTGAATTATGTTAAGATGAAAGTCGAAAGACATTGAGATTTTTCTCAAGTCTGTCTTGTATGAGTTCCAAGAAAAATGTGGATATTTAAATGAGCCATTATGAGGTTGTGTCCAAGATAGAAATGGAATGCCGAACACCTTGTCTATCTAACTCAATCTATAAATGAATCAGAATGTTACAAATCATAGAACCTGAATTTTGAGTTTTTGGACATGTTTAGTGTTTGCAATAAAGTAAAAATTGAATGCATTGAATGAGGCAGAATTAGTACAGGATAAGAGTAACAGTAGTAACCCCCAAATACAGCAAAAGCATAAATAGGCCGAATTCCATCAACAAAACACACAATCAACAAAGTAATAACATAGTAAAGAGATGCCAGCATCAGCAGCAATGAAGAAAATTGAGATGATGATAGTGATAGTCATAGGTATTTTAGCAACAGCAGCATTATCAGAATATGTGGAAGAAGCCCCAGCCCCAGGCCCAAGTATATGGACAGAGAAAGCAGTAGTATTATCAGAATATGTGGATGTAGCCCAAGACGCAGCCCCAACCCCAGGCCCAAGTATATGGACAGAGAAAGCAGCAGTAAATGCAGAAGGGGGAAGCGAGTGCTGGTCAGCTCTTATAGGCATACCAGGATGCCTTAATGGTACTCGTACTGGGGAAGCAGCTATCTTTAGCACTGCTTGTTGCAACGAAGCTAACAAAATCACTGAAGAATGCTGGCTTAAATTGTTCCCTTTGTTTCCATTCATAGCCCAACTTCTCAAGAACTTCAGCTCTCTTCTCCCTTCCCCTCCCCCTTCCTTATGATCCTTCTCTTATTTACTTACTAAATATATGTTATCCTAATAATAATTAATCAAATAAAATGTCTGTTTATTCTTTCTCCATTCAATTTCACTTAACGGATCAGGAAGTCACCATCTGTGTCTTCTCCAACAATTAACAACTTTAGCCTTAATACTAACATCAGTATCAGCAATGTTCAGACAAGGTAAACATATCAATTAAGCTACATCGATCCATTGAGCCAAAAAGAAAACTTATGCCTATTTCCCACACTATATTCAAACAGCCCCTTTCCTGAATAAGGAAGAATAAAAGTAATGAAAATGCAATATTGAGACAAGAGCTGGGATCGTTAGGAAAGAAGTTATATTTTTAATGCTCATATGTTTCTGCTAATTAAGACTCACCAAACAATAATCATCATCCAACTACTCATTAAACCATATTCCATTTACTCCTCCAACAATTTATCCCAAATATAAAAGCTTAAATTAAGCACAACAAACTAAAAAAAATATCCTATCTACTTACAGCATATCAACTCAATAATCGCATATTGAGAAAATCTTGGCAAGCTTAACAATTCTTGAGAAACTTTCGACGGAAAATCTGTTCCATCATCTTTCAATTGGACGACCATCTTTTCCAACACTTTGGCATTCTTAAGAAAAAATTGATTAATAGTCCACAACAAGACCCCTCTCAACCTAAAGTATTCTCCTCTCACTGCATCATACACCAGATCAATTCCATCATCCCACAAGACTTTTAGGTCATCTATTAAAGGCAGCAAGTACACATCAATATCATTTCCAGGCAGCTTGGGTCCGGAAATTAACAAAGTTAACATCATGTACTTTCGTTTCATACATAGCCACGGCGGAAGGTTATAAACAACCATTATGACTAGCCAACACGAGTAGGTGCTGCTAAGATTGCCAAATGGGTTAAAACCATCTGAAGATAGTCCTATCCTAAGGTTCCTAGGTTCACTACCAAAATCTGGCCACTTAGTGTCAATAATTTGCTAAGTTGGGGAATCAGCTGGATGTCTCATCAATCCATCATTTTTCCTACTAGTCGAGTGCCAAGTAAGTTCCTTAGCGGTAACTGTGGACTGAACCATTCTTCTAAACCTTAGGATTGGTGGAAAATACCATAAAGTCTTAGCATCTACCCCTACCTTCTCTGTATTATCCCCAGCTAGTTTCCACCTAGAGCCATTACAGGATGGACATCAAGTAGCACCCTCATTAACATCTCTATACAAAATGCAGTCATTAGGACATGCATCAATCTTCTCATATTTCATCCCTAAAGCATGAAGAGTTTTTTTGGCCTCATTGACACACATTGGCATTTCATTCCCATCAGGAAGTAGGGTGTGAAACAACAATAAAATGTCAGTATAACAAGACTCGGTCAGACCATGTTTAGCTTTCAGATTAAAGGTTTGTAGTAAACCATTCATCTTGGTGGATTTAGTACAACCAGGATACAAAGGCTTGTCTCCATCATGAACGAAATGCATAATTTCATCTGACTCTACTGAGCGAGATTTTATATGGTGCTATGATAGTTCCATATGAGATACCTAATTGGAACTTATATCCAATACAATGCATCCATGTGTATTCATTAATACACTTCAGTTGGACCCACATTAAATTAGAAAATAAAAAAATTAAATTTTAATTTTACATCATTTACTCTATTATGAACAGAATTTCCGATTCCTCCCACCACTCCCTGTGTTTAACTGCAAAACAATCTCTTCATCTGTTTTTTACGATTTTTTTCTGGCAGCCAAAGACTTCACCTTTTTCTTCGATTTTTTCAGTTTCTGGCCGCCAAACACTGCACCTTCAATCCGACTTTCCCTGCTTTCTTCGATTTTTTCTGTTTCCGGCTGCCAACGACTGCACCTTCATCCGGCTTCCAGGTATTATCTCAATTAGAATTAAACTTTTGATTTTTTTTCTGTTTCTAGCAGTCCACAACTGCACGTTCATCCGAGTTTGAGGTATTATCAAAATTACAATCGAACTCGGTGACAAACAGTGAGAGAAGGAGAATAAATTTCGTTGTTTATGAAGCTCGTTGATTTGTCTACTTATTATATAGATGCTTGATAAGTGTTTATAAGTCGATCTTGTTTTTGTTTTATTGTGAGCATGTATGTTTTCTTTTGTAATAAAAAGCACAGACACCAAAACTGAATTTAAATGTATAAAACAAGTGCAGTGCAGCTAATCATGAAACTTTGATAGAATTGAATTGAATTGTTATTATTTGATATAGAATTAAACCAGTGCAGCTAATCATAAAACAAGTGCACCAAAATTGAATTGTTATTATTTGATATAGAATTATTATTATTTGATATATTAGATTTTTAGGCTGGCATGAAACTTTATTTGTTTTTCACATTGATTGTTGAAGAGATAGTGAGTTATGAACCATATATATATGTGCATACGAGATTCTCATTCACTACCTTTTTTGCAAGGTTGGAAAAATTCGTTATTTTGTTGTTTCATTATTTCGAACGCTCTCAACGATCAGAAGTCTATTGCTCTTGTTCGTTCTTCGCATTCAAAAGTTTAATGGAAAATATAAAAGGTACAATTTTTATTGACAAACCTTTTTTTTATGTAATTATTATAATGATTATTATTTTTTAATTATAGATATTAATGACAACGAAGACAATATGTCAATCGGTGAAGAGAATAATTTGCATATTATTCGCAGTCATAAATTTAATGACAATTTGATGGGATTGACTGTACAAAATGAGGATGAGGCATATAGTTTGTATAATGAATATGCTATTCGGAAAGGATTCAGTATTAGAAGACATACACATAGATTTCGTACGGGGACAAGGGAAATTTCAATGCGTATCTTTTGTTGTTCTAAACAAGGTTATAGTACAGCAGATCCTAATAGTACAAGATATCGTAGTATAATAGAAACTCGAACGGGATGTGAAGCAATGGTACGATTTTCAGTTAAAAATGGTTTATGGGAAATAACCAAATTTATTCAAAATCATAATCATGAGCTTGCATTGCCATCGGAAGTTCATCTCTTAAGATCTAATAGGGATGTGACTATTGATAAAGGGAAAGTTATTGACACAATGGTTAATTCAGGAATAAGCACAAAAAATGTTTATTCATATATGTCAACTGAGGTTGGGGGTAGTAAGTTTGTTGGTTTCACAAAAAGAGATTGTTATAATTATGTGAATAAACAGAAGATGGTATTAATTGAAGCTGGGGATTCTCAAAGTTTAGTAAACCATTTTAAGCTTAGACAAACCGAAGATGCAATGTTTTTTTATACGATTCAAGTGGATCAAGAAAACAGAATGACAAACTTCTTTTGGAGAGATGGGGGTAGCATGCATGATTATGATTCATTTGGAGATGTTGTTATTTTTGATACAACATATCGTACAAACAGATATAATTTGGTATGTGCTCCTTTTGTTGGAGTTAATCATCATTGGCAGAATATCATGTTTGATTGTGCATTTTTACTTGATGAGACAACTGAGTCTTTTATATGGTTATTTACATCCTTTTTGGAGTCAATGGGGGGCAAAGCGCCCAAAACAATTTTTACAGATGAAGACCAAGCTATGGCTAATGCAATTAAAGAAGTTTTTCCACATACAAGCCATAGGTTATGCTTATGGCACATATCAAAGAATGCGTCATCTCATTTAGGAAGTTTCAATTCTAATAAGGAATTTCGAAAGTTGTTTTATGAATGTTTGATGCATTGTGACTCAGAACTTGAGTTTGAAGATACTTGGGGAAAACTGATGAATCGTTTTGAAAGTTTGAAAGATAATAGTTGGCTTTGTAGGTTGTATGAGAAACGAAAGAAATGGTGCACAGGTTTAAATAAGGATTTTTTTTCAGCAGAAATTAAATCCTCACAACGAAGTGAAAGCACCAATAGTGTTTTGAATGGTTTGGCAAATAAAACCACTTCATTGACCAATTTTGTACTTGCATTTGAGAAATTGATATCAGGTTGGCGTGAAGGTGAAGCATCAGAAGACTTTCACTGCAAACAAGGTATTCCTTTAATCAAAATAAAAAATAGCAGTATATTGAGGAGTGTTGTCAGAGTTTATACATTGAGGATGTATAAGGTGTTTGAGGATGAGTTTCTAAATGGGATTGCAAAAACTTGGAGAGAAGTTTCATCACATGAGAATATATATACTTTTGAGGTGATTGTTGAAGAAGAGAGAGATACGAAAACTCGAATAGTGATTTTTAATGCAGATACAATAGAATTTAGTTGCAGCTGTAAGAAATTTGAGTCTATGGGTATACTTTGTTCTGATGCATTACGAATTCTCAGTGTGAAAAATGTAAAGATGATACCTGAAAAGTACATTTTAAAGAGGTGGACTCGAAGTGCAAAAGCAAATGTGATTAAGTCTATAGAGTTAGGAGAATCAAGCAACCATGTTGTTGAAGAGACCGAAACTATATTCCGCAATCACTTAACATCTCGTGCATATAATTTATTTTTTAGAAGTCAACGATTTGAGACAACAAGGAAAATTTGTAAAGATGCATTGACTAGAATTGAGATGGAAGTTGAGCGTGAACTAGAAAAATTAAACTTGGAAGGTGATAAGGTTGATGATAAAGTGAACCCTGACTTTTGTGATGATAATAATACTGCAATTTTAAATCCTCCACGGGTTAAGCCAAAAGGTGTTGGGAATGCAAGATTGAAGGGCCACTTTGAAAAAAGAAAAACAAGAGCAAAAAAAAGGATCTAAAAAATTAGGTATGTTTTCTTATACTAATAAGAATCTCTAGTTGAATATTTTGTTATATGTGTACTAATAATCTTTTTTAAATTTGTAGTTAAACAAAAAGTTACAAACGTGGAGGATGTTGTGATTCAACCCATAGAAATTTCTCAAAGAATGGTTGTACCTTCACAGGTGAGAGTTTTGACTAGAAGAATAAATGAGTTATTTTATAATGAAATAGTTTTGATCTTATATACTTGAACAAAAAAGATCCAATGAAATAGTTCAACTAATTATTAGTTATATTGTTTTTATAGAGTTGGTTTACTCCTATCGTGTCTCCCGAGAATATTCCTTCATCTACAACATTATCCTTATCAATGCAAACAATGCAACAGATTCCTGTAAGGTTTTTCAAAATTTTATTTATTTAAGGGATAATGTACCAAAATAGACCTATAGTTTTTAGGAAAGTATCAATTTAGGCTTCGCGATAAAATAGCATCAATATAGGCTTAACGTTTTAAAAAAATATCAATTTAGGCATCGATAACGGAACGAGACACGTCATTGATATTATTCCGTTAAGTTCTATCAATTGTAAGTGGAGGGAGAAATCGGAACTTAACGGAGTAATGGAAATGACGTGTGCAATCCGTTCTCGAGACCTAAATTGATACATTTTTTAAACGTTAAACCTATATTGGTGCTATTTTATATGTGGAACCTAAATTGATACTTCTCCAAAAACCATAAGTCTATTTTGGTACCTTATCCCTTTATTTAAATATATACTATATATGCTAATGATTTTTTGATACTTTTTATAGAACATGCAATATGATTATAATGGTATTGAATCAAATATGTCTTTCACATCCATGATGCAAAACATTAATCATAGGACTAATTTGAATCAAGTAAGTATTTAAACTTTATGATAATTTTACAAATATCCATATTCATTGTTAAACTAACTATTACTTTTTGTTATAAGAATTAACTTCACGTCTGCAATGGAAAAACTAAATGAGCATGGGAGCTAAGGTGAGAGCTTAGGCTCGTAAATTGCATTGTTTAATTGTTGTAATTGAGTTTCTGATGATTTGTGAATTGTTCTTTTTTTTTTGTATCAGTGTAAGAAGAAGGGTATGAGGTGGTTAAAGATGAAGTGCAGAAAGATGAAGGAGGTTGAGGAGGAAATGCAAAAATATGAAATAGTTGTTTTTATCCGTTTTTCCTATTGCTACTGAGTTGTACAATATGTTCTTTTTGTGTA
Organism: Euphorbia lathyris; assembly: GCF_963576675.1. Lineage (NCBI taxonomy): Eukaryota > Viridiplantae > Streptophyta > Magnoliopsida > Malpighiales > Euphorbiaceae > Euphorbia > Euphorbia lathyris. The sequence goes on from NC_088913.1 coordinate 13,304,332, forward strand.
CTTTGAATGTTAACAATTTTCACATTAATGTCTTATTTTTTTTATAAATTTAATAATTTCAGTTTTGAAACATTTAATTGGGGTGAAGTTTATTTTGGATGTTAACAGATGTTTTTTCGAGTTATCATATATTATTTTGCATAACTCTTTGGTTCACAAACTTGTTAAGTCATTATCATCTATATTTTTAGAATTGATGTTTCAGCTAATGTTAAAAGTTAGTACTGAGTGGCATAATTCAATCAATATGTTGATTGAAAAATAAGAAACGTATAACTAATTTCAATAGGGATAAGGTACCAAAATAGACTTATGGTTTTTGGTAAGTATCAATTTAAATATCACGTACAAAACAGTACCAATATAAGCTTAGCATTTAAAAACTGTACCAATTTAGGTCTCATAATGAAACGAAACACGTTATTGATATTACTCTGTTAAGTTCTGTACGTGGAATGACGTGTCCAATCTGTTCTCGATGCCTAAATTGATACTTACTAAAAACCATAGGTCTATTTTGGTACCTTATTTCAATATAATGAACCCGTGGAGGAGAGTAAATGAAATATAATGTCATCTATATATGCAAAAAAAAAAAAAATCATGAATAAACCTGATTTCAGTAAAAAGAATAATGGAGCATGAATTAGAAACACAAGCAGTACATGTAATAAGAGTATTATAGAAAAATTAAAAGCATGAATGTTGAGATAATATGCATGCTTATTTTTTACAAGCATTGAAAGTAAATCTGTCACTGCAGTAGCAATCTTGAGAGTCCGGAAGCAGATGTCATACAAGGCCTCATTGTCCAAAACTATACATTCATCAACATTCTTCTCTAATCTTGGAAATAAGAAGAGTTCCCATGCCAGAACCAGTACCTCCACCCAATGAATGACAAACTTGGAATCCACCTGCATTATTTATCAGCATAAAGGAAATGCATGAAAGTAGACTAACGAATATTTTATGCACATTTTGGAAGTTTGAAATGCTAATTAAGTTTTTTTTGAACAAATTTAGAGTGCATGATGTATTAAACCTTTATTTTTTAATAAGATCAGGAACTAATAAATGGGATGTAATACAGAGCTATTTGCCATCAGAGACACCAAGTGGATTGAAAAGGCTGAGGAAGAAAGAGTTAGACCTGTTTCTAACATTCATCTCAAATGACCTGTTTTAGGTGGCATTGCCAATCCTTTTCCATATCCAAGGCGTTGCAGAACTGGATGCCCACCCTCTAAAATCGATAAAAAAAAAACCATGATTTTTTAAATTGTTCCACATCAATTAATATCAATTTCACTAACACATTATTTGAATTCAAATGCTAGACCCATTATCGGAATCAAGAAGCAACATCAAGACTTACGTGCCAAGGGATGAGGCATTTTCATAGATAAAAGATGCTTCATTTATAGGAAAGACAGTAAAATCTGTTCTTCATAGCCTAGTTCCACAAATTGCCATAAGATTACTTGACAAAACACTTGGATTCCTTTACTTCAATGCCATTGACTCACTTTTCAAACAAGGTGTTGTCCTGCCCAAGGGTACAAAACTTGGGGCTATTCCAAAGACTTGTCAAAATTGCTAAAGACGGTGGAGATGATCTTCTGCGTTTTGAGATGACCACCTGCATTCATACATCGTAATAACTTCTAACTCCATGATATTGTAGAGTTTAATTTAAGCATATGACAGCACAAAAACATGTTTTCTTAAAGCATTAGCCAGTTCTGTAAGATCATTAATATTAGATCCAAGAGGACAAAATCAGCCGATGGAAAACGCTTGCATATCAAAGAGAGATAACTTCTATTATTAAGAAAAGAACAGACATTTGCTTAGTATAATATGAAATTGATGTTCCGTTGAATTACTTACCTTGTCATTAACAAATTTTCACCAACCAAGCATTCTATTTTCGGGATACTTCTTCGCTACTCCACTGGAAACACAAGACAAGACATTTCAATTCCAATGTGAAAAAGAGCATGAGTTATCAATCTACCATTGATTGGCACTGCAATTTTAATGTTGCTGTTATATGTAAAGCTTTTCCCATATTCACAAAATTTGGCACAAATTATATATAAAAATATTCAATATTATATATCAATGGCTCTCAAGCATCACCTAATGAAAGGAAAGCATAAGTAATAGTTAATCAAACTGTTTTGTGAGTTTGGGCATGATCTTCAGTAAGGAGAGAAAACAAACCATAAGTAGCACATTGATCTGATCATTGGATGAACCATTGGTGATGAGAGTATCAAGAAAATCTCTATCTTTTCCTTTGCATACTCTTCTTTCTTCAACAATACCTTCAAAAATCTCAAAACATCTCTCATGTAATTCCTTAATTTTCTTCTGCAAACCTTGCAAATCAAACCTACCAAAAACTGGATACAAATCAGACAAATTAGGAGTTGAAGCAACCTCTAATATTCTACTCAAAAGCCACTTCATATCTCCATTTTCTAAATCTTCATAGTTCATAAGATTTCTTGACACAAAAATGCAACTCAACATGTTAAAAACAGTAACCATACCAATTTCTTTCAATTTCTTTTGGAAAATCAACAGGTGCCCACCGTATGTACTCCATATTCGTCTTCCAGTTGTCTAAGGAGGTAATTTAATGCACCTCTCAAAACAGAACCCTGTAAAAACAAAACAACAAGATTCTTGAATACACATACATGAAGAAAGAAATTGAGAAATCCTGAAAGGGTAGAAACCCTTAATTTAAAAACTGAAAAACGATATACCCTTAATTTCAAGCCTGATTTCAATTGTGTAAGCACTCTGGAAATCAAAATGATCGGAGATGAACCTCTTCAGAACAGTCAAACTTCGGTTGGCCACGGATTGACTCCTCCGGTCGATTCTACCTCGGCCATTAGATTCGAAAATTGGGCTGGTTTAGAAGAATCAGAAGTACGCAACGAAGTCGCCATAGATAGCAACGAACCGGAGGTAAAAAGGTTGCAACGACAGTTGCAGTCACCGGAGGTAAAAAGGCAGAAAAAGGTTGCAACGACAGTTGCCGGAGGTAGGGTGGAAAAAGGTAGAATCCGATTGAGTTAAACACGTACCAAACACAGGAAACAATGCAAGTTTTAATTTTAATTTTTTATTTTCTAATTTAACGTGGGCCCAGCTGAAATGTATTAATGAATAAACGTGTATTCATTGTATTGGATATAAGTTCCATTTGGATATCCTACATGGAACTACAATAGCACGGTATAAAATCTCCTACTGAGCACCCATCTTCTTCTAAGTCTCTCCTTAAGTCATGGTTCATTTCAACTGTTTCAGAACTCTCACCTATATGATTTGAGTCTGCAATAGAACACTTACCCTGCCATACCCAAGTTGTATATGTTTTCATAATTCCATTACAGATTAAATGATCCTTAATAAAGTCAATACTACCACCTCTGAGATTACAACATTTGACACAAGGACAGCAAATATAGTTTGAGTTTGTAGCATTCGCCGTTGCAAACTTCAGAAACTCTTGTAAGCCTATTCTAACCTGTAGTGATCTCCTATCAGCCACCATCCATGATTTATCCATCTTGAACAAACATAATCTATAATCAGTTCTTTTCTAACTAATAATTAACAATAAACACATACATTGACAAATATAAAACAACAGAGAAACCCAAAATGTATATGTAAATGTATCTGCAAGACTATAAACCCAACATCAAAAGTACATTAAAGAATCATCTCCAAAGTAAACACAACATCAAAAGTACATGAAAGAATCATCCAAAGTAAACCCAGCATCAAAAGTACATGAAAGAATCATCCAAATAGAACAGCATTGCCAAAAAACCAGATAAACATAAAAAAATAACTAGATATACTAAAACCATATAAAACCCTTATTTCAGAATGTCAATACCTGATTTTAAGCAAACAAACTTCGAATTATAGAAAGAATATGTATTGTGTTTAGGGCTTTTGCAGAGGTGGAGATTGAAGGAGAAGAGGAGGATCGAAAGATTGGGTGTAGGCTAATTGGCCTTATATACCCCGTTCTTTTTTTAAGCGGGCAAACTAAAAGTTAGAGTTTTTGTTCCCCCGCTTTTCTAAGTTTTGGTTGCCACTTTTTTATTTTTGTACAACAATGACAGTCATTTATTCGAAGTGTCGTTTGATGCTTAAGTGACTTTTCCATCAAAATCGTGTTTTTTGGGATGACAGCATACTGTAACTAACTGTAACGTCATCTGAGTCGCGAGCGCATTTTTTATTTCACCTTCCGATGACATAGAATTAAAATACTGTCACGAAACATATTCAGACGACATGAAAACAAATGTCTGTCATGTATCTTGTGTCATGTGAAAGGGAAAATGACATAGTGACAGATGTAAAAAATGTAAAGTTAAATGACTTTTATATTAAATTTTAAAGTTCAGTCGTCATGATATTAAAAAGAGCAAACTTCAATGGCAATCGATGTAATTTACTCAATTTTTTAAAGAGCCAGAAATGTCATCACTAGGGGTATGCATTAGTTCAAAACCGAACCGAATACCGAAATTAGTAAAATAATTGATACTGATACCGAACCGAATACCGAAATTAGTAAAATAATTGATACTGATACCGAACCGAATGGTATATAAAACATAAATATAACCGAACTGAAATATTCGGTGCGGTTCGGTTTAAACCAAATTAGTAAAAAAAATAGAAAACAACAAATAAAAATTACTATATTTACTTATTAAATTTATTTCTAACAAAAAAATTTGAAATACTTTCAAAATATATTTATATTGACTTTTTTTTTTTTTTTGAATGAATTTATATTGACTTATTATCTTAACAATATTAAAAAGAAAAAAAACTAACATTTTAACATCTAATATATGTATATATATAAAATAATGTAGAATATGTGTAATTCGTTGCGGTGAGATTTTTTTAATTTTTTGTCAAACCGAATACCGAAATACACCTAAAATTAAAACTGACACCGAATCGAAGTGTAAAAAAACCGAACCATAAAACCAAATTCAATCGGTTCGGTTCGATATACGGTTTAAACCGCACCGATGCACACGCCTGGTCATCATAACCGCTATGGTAAATTAGTAATCGTCCAGCATCAAATTCATTTAGCTTCTCAGCTCCGAAATATGGCATCTTTCTTTTGGCCTAATACACAAATAACCCTTTGAACTTGTCCAAATATTGCAACTGCCCATCCGAACTTTCAACTGTAACAACTTACCCCTCAAATTTGTTGAATTGTAAAACATAACCTCAAATTGCTGATATGGACTGCAATTGAAGAAACACGTGAAATACAAAACGCTCGTGGAGTGTGATAATCAGATATTTGGCGTGATACGAATCCGGGAAAACATTTTTACGGTTGCTTCAAGTGCGGAAAAATTTCCAATTTGGAGTTATATTTTACAAGTAAACAAGTTTAAAGGCCAAGTTGTTATAATTGAAAGTTGGAGGGAACAGTTGCAATATTAGGATAAATTCAAGGGTTATTTGTGTATTAGGCCTTTTCTTTTCCGTGTACAGTTTGTTTAGTTTTGTAGGGTCCTACTTAAAACGACATAGCATGAAGACAAATTTACCAAAGAACCCCATCACTTCTACGGGGTGTTTGTTAGAAGGGATATAGAAGGTGGGATAGGGATAAAAAACACGAGATAAGTTATCCCGTGTTTGTTTGAGAGATAGAAGAGTGAGACGGATGAGGGATAAGCTTCTTATCCCTCAAATCCTATACCCAGGAGCGGGATGGTATAAGGAGGTGGAATAAGCTCCTGCGATTTTAATAGGATGGAAAAGTCCATCTTATCCCTCAAATTAATGTTATATAGTTTAAATAAGGTTAAAATAGTAAAATGTATTATTTTATCCCAATCCCTATCTCACGTACCAAACATTGAATAATAATTCTTGACTATCATATTTTTATGGGATAAGGTACCAAAATAGGCCTAATGTTTCATGGCCTATTTTGAACGTTGAGCCTAAATTGGTACTTCCCCAAAAACATTAGGCCTATTTTGGTACCTTATCCCTATTTTTATCCTTATTCCAACCATTTATCCTTATCCATATTCCAACCTTTATCCCTATCTCTATCCCAATAAAATACCAAACGGCCGGTAGGGTATTCCATTTTGATACATTCATTATATTAACCCTATTTCATCACTTCTAGGGTACCATGAATAGTGTCTCGTCTTCCTTTCTCTGATCGTAACTTGTATCCCATCGTTTCTCCATCAATTTAAGGTATTTCTTTTTCTCTCTCTATTTCTGTAATTCGATATGGTTCTTTTACCTCATGGTTAGAAGTTGAGTTTAGCTAGGGTTTGCATCAATTTGGAGCTTCTAATGGGATAAGTATGAATTTTGTCATTAAGTTATCGGGAAAGATATCAAAATAGCCCAATCTTAATTCAATTTATCTGATTGTATCTTAAGAGCAATATCGGCCCAAAATTGATCCCCATTTCTTAATGGTAGTATAGGAAAAGAATTGCAAAAGAAAATGCATAATGTGATTTTTCTTTGTAGGAGTGCGGAAGTGTTTATCTTCCACAATAACTGCATAAAAATTGATATTGTATGAAGCAGGTTCAGAAATTGGTTGTCCTAATTCATTGTGTAACGCATGAAATTGAATCTTGTAGGATGATGCTTTCTTATACCCAATTTGCAACCTTGAAACCAAAGCATTTTAGTACTCTGTTTTATTACTTTCCACTGTTTATTGATAAATTTTTGACTGAGCAGTGATGAAAGGGAAAAAGATTTGAAAAGCTTGTGGTCAAAAAAGTAGAAATGAAGAAGATGAGGCTGGCCAAGTACGGATCCGATATTCAGGTTGTTCAATTACGAATTTACTGATCCATCTACTTGCAGCTATTCTTTTTAGACTGCCCATTAAGGAGATAGTTGTTTGCAAATGCATATGCAAATCTTTGTATGCTACAATTTCAAATCCTGAATTTGCTCAATATGAGGTCTTTCCAATTGCTCGAACCGTCAATTATAGACACGTGTCAAGAATACTTTATCCCATTGAGCTAGAGCAGGATGAATTGGTTTGCCAAGTTAGTATGAAATTCGATTCCAAGTTAAAGATTCCAGTGCGCGACTTCACATTGGTTTTAAGAGATAGCATCGTTGGCAATGAAGAAATCACATTGAAGGTGAATGATCACTGTTATAAGATTGTGAATTCGTGTAACGGATTTCTTTGTTTATCTGAACCAATGGATAATAAGCATGTTGTTGTGTGCAATCCGGTTACAGGCGAGTTTATTAATCTTCCGCAAGTCATTGAGGGTAACAATGTTGATGGTTATGATGGTGATATTGATTGTGGATTTGGTTTTAATCCAAAGACCAATCAATACAAAGTGGTAAAAAAATTTTGAGCAATATTGTCATCCGGAACATGACACCATCGGTAGGCTGGCTTAGGTACATATTCTTGGTACAGGATCATGGAAAATTATCAAATCTGCTCCCGGTTTGGGCTATATATTAGCATTTCCTACTTATTTGAATGGTGCAGTTCATTGGCTGTCTTCTTGGTGACAAATTGAGTCTTATAGTTTCATTTGATTGTGAGAAAGAATGTTTCCTACCATTTTCATCACCTCCGTTAATAGAGGGCAACATGGTCAATGTTGGCATGGGAGTTCTAGGAGGATGTCTTTGCATGTGTGACTCTTCGAATGAACCATTGGTTTGTGTTTGGGTGATGAAGAATTACGGTGTTGAAAAATCATGGACTAAAGTCTTCGAAATCGACATGTGTTGTTGTGACATATTGCTTTATGGATTATATCAACCTATAAAATACATGAATAATGGAGCACTTTTGATGTTTAATTATCCGAGGAATATTCTAATTTATTATGACCCGAGAAAACCTGTGTTGAAGCGTTTCGAGGTTCACCCAATGGAATCAAGCTTTGAGATAATTGCTCACAGTCCAAGCTTCATCTCACTTAAGGATGTTCTTGCAGGGTGTAATGTGGAGGTACTTAATATCAATTCAAGGTACTTATTAACCAAACTGTTTCTTTCTGTATATAATTAAATTATTTCTGCTTGACTCATTGAATTATTTGAACTATAGATGTGGTGGGTTGAAACTAAAGGACGAACATAGAGCCATTTCCTTGTATGAGAAGACGATTGAATCTGATTCCGAATATGATCTTGATTATATTTTATATGACTATTATGTACCTTATGGATGGGAAAAATACTGGTGGGGTAACTATGAGTATGACTTATCAAAAGTTTGGGTGAAACCATAAACATATTTTTGCCTCGTGAATTACATTTTATTTTTGTTTTGTAAGGTTTACTTTTCCTTGTTGATTATTAGACATGGAGCTTCTGTATTTAATTTCTGACGTTTGGTTTCATAGGCAAGAAAGTAGTGTTACCTTGTTAGTATAAGGTTTAAATATGCACCTAATTTTTAATTTCTTTCATTTATGTAGTCTCAGTAGTGGTGGTTCACATGATTTAAAAACAGTTTTGGTCATTTACTGTTAGATTTAGGTTTATTAAAATCTTATTGCGGAAATTATAATTATAAGTCTTAGATTTAATAAGTTTAGACTTACATTGAGTGGCATTTTGATCATTCATGGTCCATATGAACAAGACTGTGTATTATCTTACGAATAGCCGCTCTACAATTATAGAAGAACTAATGGAATGATATTTGACCACTTTAATAGTACGGGTTGGTGAAAATGTATACTTCATGCAACTTTTAATTTTTGAATTATCTGGTTTTTAGGTTATTTAAAAAATGAAAAATGTGGGTTCATAAGAAACTATGATTTTAAACAATTTTAATTTTTTTTTTAACTTTGAGAGGTCAAAGTTGAAGGTAATAATTGTAATTTACCCTTCCAAGGCATATTTTATCTAATTGAGAAATATATGTATATGATAATACCAACTTTGCAATTGGAACTTGTGTAACATAATGATATAATTCTCATGTTATTGTAGTTCCAAGTGAATGTTTTATTTGGAACTAATAATCAAAATTTTATAATATATTTTAAAAATAAATGTTAGATTTCATTTATCTTATTACAGAACCATTTAATAAAATATCTTCATTTGTTGTTAAATCCAAGTAGAATGTCCATTTGGAACTATAAGTATACTACTATCAAATTTCCTGTATAGGAAATATTGATATATATATATATTAGATTGTAAATATCACTGGAATACCTTGAAATATTGGATTTGTCAATACTAAATACCTGAATCAAATAAAAAAACACATACAGTAAAATCTCTATAAATTAATACTCGATAAATTAATAAACTCTTTAAGATAATAATTTCTCCTGGTCCCAACTTGGGCCAGTTCAAAAAATGATCAATTTTAATAAATTAATAAGATAATAATTTTCTGGAACAACCCTTTATAAATACATTGTATTATTACCTCTATAAATTAATAATTTCTCAAATATATATAGATATACATACTTAGGATAATTTAGCAAAAATATGAATTTATAGTATTTTGTTTTTTCTTAAAATTTAAATCTAGTTGAATTTCATCTCTAACTATTCTCAGTGCATTCAAAAGTTCCGGTGTATCCTTGTCAAATTGTAACAAAAAATTGTAAAGAGTTGATGATGCTATAATTGCTTCCTTTCTTGTGACTGGTTTCAAAGGTACCAAATCATCCTTAGCTTCATCCTCAATTAAATTTTGCTTAAGACTCGACACAATTTCTTCTAAACTTGAGCATTCATTGTTTTCACCTGGATAATCCAATATTTGATTGACATCCATTGGATTGCGATAACCAATCTGACCAATCATTCTCTCAAGTTCATGAATGTCTTCAGTGGTTGTTTCCTCTAAATTCGTAGTGACAGATTCATTAGAAGTCTATTTTTGGTATGATTTGAAACAACATTCCACGTAAATTTATATAGTAATTCATTAACTATGGTCCATTGAATATTTTTAACATAAATACAATCAACTTCCAAGTTCAATTAACTTATATAATATATATTTAATCTTATTTGTTCATTGATTTTAGACAAAAACTTTATTTAAATTAGTAATTTAAACTTTATTTTTGAAAAAAATTAAAATCACTCTATAAATTAATAATTATTGCTGCTGGAGGAGTTCTTCGGGATGCTGGTGGCAATTGGATGGCGGGGTTTACCCATAACTTGGGGACGGGCTCCTCCTTTTCTGCGGAGCTCTGGGGTATCTTGTCAGGTATTAAACTCGCCATTCGCATGGGTGTTAAAAAGCTCTCGGTGGAATCTGATAATCTGGAGGCTATTAACAGGATTTCAGATAGCCAGGTTGTTTGTCTGAAGAGCCAGAATCTCATCAAAGCTATTTTGAGGCTTCGTCCTGCCTTTGAGTATCTTAATTTCTCCCATATTTTTAGGGAGCAAAACCGCGTGGCGGATCGCTTAGCAGCTGCTGGGCATGAGAGAATGTTAGGTGTTTCTACCCTATCTGTTCCTCCTTCTTTTCTTTTGCCTTCTCTCCTAGAGGATAGGATTGGAGTCAGCCTTCCTAGACTGATCCCGGTGTAGGTTTTTTGTTGGTTTTGTTTTTTTCCTTTCCTTTCTTACCAAAAAAAAATAATTATTAATTTATCAATTAATTAATAACTCTCTAAATTAATAAAATTTCATTGTCCCAACATTATTAATTTATAGAAGTTTTACTGTATTTAAGCATTTGATTAATTTAATTTCTATTAATTAAGGGCCTGTTTGGTTCAGCTGTTAGCTAATAGCTGTTGCGGTTGCTGTTTGCAGTTGCAGTAAGCTGTTGGCTGTTTAATTACCAGTGTTTGGTAAAATTATATTGAACTGTTGTTGTTCGTATTTAAAATGTCTATAATGGACATGTTTTAAATTAATCAATGATGAAATTATAGAAGGAAAAATGTGAAAAAATGCACATAACGTTTACAACTAGGAATAATTTACTCTTAATGTATAAAATTGTGCAATTTTACCCATAACACTGACAGCTAAGAGCACTTTTATCCCTAACATTATCAAATTAGGTCAATTTCAGATATTATTAGAAAGCATAGATATTTTATTTCTTATTATACACCAATTGCACATACCAGCAGTTCTAGAAAAGAGATTTCATATTTTTTTGTGATTTAATAATAAAATTGAAAATTAATATTTATAAATTCGATGAAATATTGAAATTTTTTTTGTCCAACTCGTACAAAAGACAATATATTTTTTTATTTTCTTAAAAAAAAATTCACGTCTAATAATATGTTTGTGATCTGTTACTAACGATGATAAAATCGTGCATATGTAAAGTGTAGATGACAATATTCATGACCAAGAAAACAGTTTGATAAATTATTTCTCAAATTGACCCAACTTGTCAATATTATGGATAAAATTGCTTTTGGCTTCTAAAATTAGGGGTATAATTACACCATTTTAGATGTTAAGGGTAAAATTGCTCCTAGCTATAAATGTTGGGGGTATTTTTGCACTTTATCCTATTATAAAATAAAAAATATGTTACACGAATTAATAAAAATAATCTATATAAAAAAAAACTTTATTGAACGTAACAAAACCTTGTTTTTCCGGTAATTATGTTGTAGAAATATAAATAATGTTAAAGAATAAACATATTTCGTGGAAATGAGAAGGATAATTCTGTCAAATAACACCTAACTATAAACAACTGTTTATGAAAAGCTCCAAATAGGAGCTTTTCGTGAAACGCTCCAAAACACTGCAGTTTCTAGAGAAAATGTTAAACGTTGCGGTTATATAAACCTAACCAAACGCTATATTTCCTGCGTTTTGGAATGAAACGCTAAACGCTCCTCCGAAAAGTTAAAACAAACACCCTTTAAGCCTTTAATTTTTTAAATAGATACAATAATTAAATCCTTGATTAACTATTGTTAAATATATTAAGGGCCAGTTTGGCTACTTGCTATTCATGTTTGCTAGTTGTTTTTACGGTTTGCTGTTTGCCTTTGGAAAAATCTGCTTTTCCAAAAAGCAGGGATCCTCTGGTTTTGTAAAAAGCTATTTTTCAACTGTCAAAGGCAAACAAGAGGTGTCTAACCAAACACCTAAAACTATGTCTTTTAAAGTGAAAAGGTAAACAATAGGTGAAAAATAGATAACCAAACACTCCTTAAGCTTCCAATCTATTAAGGACTTATTCTTTATTATTTAATTTCAGTAACAATCAGTTCAGTAGCAATCAATTATGTCCAGCATTCAGTAATTTATCATTATTTATTATAATACTTATATATAATTTATTATTGTTGTTTATAATTTATATATAATTTATTGTTATTATACTTATTATTTATTATAATTATAATTATTATTTATCTATAGTTTATTATAATTATAATTATTTATAAATAATTTATAATTGGGATAAGGTACCAAAATATGTCTATGGTATTTGAAAAAGTATCAATTTAGGTTCCACGTAAAAAATAACACCAATATAGGCTTCACATTTAAAAAATAGTACAAATTTAGGCCTCGATAACGGAACGAGACACGTTATTGATATTACTCTGTTAGGTTCTGCCAATTGTACGTGGATGGAAAAACCAGAACTTAACAGAGTAATATCAATGAAGTGTCCAAATCCATTCTTGAGGCCTAAATTGGTACCATTTTTTAAACGTTAGACATATATTGGTGTTATTTTATACGTGAAGCTTAAATTGATACTTCCCCAAAAACCATATGCCTATTTTGGTACCTTATCCCTTTATATAAATTTGTGTTTGTATATAATTTGTATTTTTAGTTAAAATTAGACTTATTTTTATTTAAGTTCAGTAGCATTCAGTTAAATTCAGTTCAGTTCAGTATTCAGTAGGATTCAGTTCAGTTTAGTAACATTCAGCTCCGTTTTTTTCAGCAATAAAAAACGGAGCCTAAATAGAGACATTAAACCTTTGATCATTTTCTTTAACACATTAAGCTCCTCTTAGACGATCCAATCATGTGTATGTTCCAAACTCCATTTAACACAAACAAAATTGTCAAGACGTAATTATTTTAACTTGTCATTTGACAAATAGAATGTCACACTAGATAATTTCTTAACAATTTATTTTAGAGGAGCAATGATATTTTGAGAGTTTTACGTATTGCAAAACAATGTTTGAATTATTCACATATCTGATTTGCCAAATAGAGGGCGGTAAATCACCCATTGCCACTGAACTTTACCTATTTTAACATTGTGACCACTGAACTTCAATTCTTAACAGTATGATCGCTGAACTTTACACTTTTTAACACTTACGGCCACTATGACCGTTGACTAGCCTTTCTTACCTTTGACTTCCACTTTTCACCGGTTCTCTCTCCCATTCACTCTTTCTAAAATATTATATACCTATTTTACCCTCATATATATATATATATATATATATATATATATATATATATATATATATTTGTTTCTCTCTTCATCTATTTACACCACTCTCACTTTCTCTCTAATTTGGTTTTGGCGCGCATTCTATTTCTCTCTCTTTCGATGGGTTCTCTCGCGTCATCTTGCTCTTTCATTGGGTTCTCTCTCTTCATCTTGCTCATTCGCTCGCTATGTCTTCCATGTCACGTTCTTCGTCCAATTTCAGAAGGTACTTATGCCACTGTGGTTTAGAATCACCGTTAAAAACTTAATGGAGTGATTCAAACCCTGGTAGGATATATTTCAATTACAGGAACTATAGGACAAGTAATTAAGGTTTGAGCTTGATAAGGGTTGTTTTTTATTTAGGGTTTTCTGGTCAAATTAGGTTATTTTTTTAATTTATGAGTGTTTGTTGTTGTTGACCTTGTAATTGCAGGAAGGAATGCATGCAAAAATTTTGTCTGGTTTGATCAGCTAATGCAACCTCAGGATGCGCCTCCGCCAACAATCCAAATTTCCGAACGGCGCTGCTGCTCACAATGTTCTCCTGGCTACCACTATCAATTATTACGTTGCATCGCCCACTGTTCATAAGACAGCGAGTCCTGAATAGTTGGTGCCTCTGATCGCCCTCTACCCGGCTGGAGACTAATAATCGCCGTATCACATGAATGGCGTGTCTCTCCTCATCCGCCTCGTCATCGTACTCCCCTAAGGGTTCACAAAATACTTCATCCCCCTCTTCATAATCATCTTCATATCTTTCCACCACGTTGGCGCTCTTCCGCCTAGGACACTCATTGGACCTATGGTCTGGCTCATTGCACCTGAAACATTTAAAAGGGGTCGGCCTGGCGTATGGGTTGTTGTTCTTAGGTGGTATGGGTACCTCCTTGTAAGGCCTATTATCTCCCCCAGATCTTATTCCAACGTTGCTAAACTTTGCCCCACTGGCACTCGCCACCTGTTTGCCTTTTTCATAGGGCTTCATATTGCCTCCTCCTCCAGGCGTATACTCAACAGTGGCAAATCTCCTGGATCTCCCGGTTAGTTGGGATTCAGCCTTGAGGGCTAAATTCCTGGCATCTTGTACCCGAACCACCATCTGTGTGCCAATACGATCCTGGATGTTGTATCTCAACCCTTCGAGATACCTAGAGGTCTTTTGGCTTTCAGTTTCTGACAAGTTGGCCCTTGCCGAAAGAATCAAGAACTCTGAGGTATATTCATGGACACTTCGGGTCCCTTGAGAGCATCCCCTGTAGGAGCTGTAAATATACTGCTCATAATCCGGTGGTAAGAACCGCTCCCTCAACATCGCCTTCATCCGTAGCCAATATCTAATCGGATCTCTGCCCCCTCTTCTTCTCTCTTCCCTCATCTGATCCCACCAAACTGTAGCACCACCCTTCAAGCGATACGCCACCAGCCTCACTTTCCTCTCATGAGGAATCCCAGCATACTCAAAGAAACGTTCGACTTCCGATAACCAGTCTAAGAATCCCTCTATATCCACTTCACCTCCAAAAGATGGTAAGTCTATTTTTAGCTTAAAGGCATCATCTCTATCAAAGTTCCCTAGACCTGGGTATACTCTAGCAACATCCACACGTCGGTTGTCAACAGGCCCAACATCCCTCGTAGCTCTAACGGTATCATCATCCCCAATACCCTCAAAGTCATCACTATCACTATCAGCATTATGCACAAGGACAAAGTTGAGTCTTCTTACCTCAGGATCCCTAGGACCCATTTGTGGGAGCTGTTGTTCAGGGACTCCTTCCTTTCTCTGGGTTGATCCTCCCGCGGTTGGTCGGATTAGAGCCAGAACCTCCAATTTAAAGTTTTCTAGGGAGGTGGCTAGCTCTAGGAACCGTTGGTCGGTTTGCCTCTGCTGCTCATGGCTGACTTGGATCTGCTCCGCGAGGTGCTCCCTCAGCTCCTCATACCTCCGATCACTGGTCTCTATGGAATCTTGCGGTTGTCGGGGTTGAACCATTGCCAAAAGAAGTTTCGGGTCAGGAAACGATCGGCTCTGATACCAACTGATACAGATTGAAAGCGATAAATGAAGGTTTTAATCGTAAACCAACAAAGAGGTTCTTCTCTAGCTAAACTAAAAGGAGTGAATCCCAATAAACAAGGTATAAACCTTAGGTTCTCAAAGAGAATGATATTTGATTGATAAAAGTTGCCTCATCCTTACAAGATGGGGGGGTTTAAATACATCCCCTAAAGATAACAAAAGGACAAGGACTACCCCTACTAGGGTTACAATAAGGTTATCAATAAAAGGGTAAAAGGGGTAATACGCTCCGACAATCAGTACAAAGGTACAGGTACGGGGTGTCAGGGTTGTTGGTGAATTCCTTCGGGAGGAAGTAAACCTAGAGATCCGCCCATGGGTAGATGTTGATACGCCTCCATATGTACTCCTAGATCCGCCCCGCTCGTATGTCCTGGGGATCCGCCCTTATAGGGACAACCTCCGTGGGTCTGAGACAACAAAAAGGGTAAGATAGTAGGGTCAGGAACCGTTGGTGGTAATCCTACTATTTAGTTAAATATTTAAGTTATGTTATCAAACAAGTTTAAATCAAATAAGTTGTATTAATTTTAAGTGCTGAAATTGGTTATCAAACATGGTCTAATGTGTTTTGAGAGGTGTACTCAATCCCAGGTAGATACAAAAGAGACATAATATGGGTTGACAATTAAATAGAAGGTAACAATATGAGATAAGCTTAGAGGTTGATGGAAGCATTAAGCATGATAAAATGGTATCAGAGCCTTCAAAGGATCTCACAAATAGTTAGAACTTTTTAAAATCACTATGTCATCTTCATATACCAGTATGTTTGCATCACAGCTTAATATTCATAGGAAAGCAGTTGATAAAATTACAAGCGGCATAATTGAATTAGATTTAAGCAATAGTTTAGAAATTTCTATTCTATTAGGCAAATTAATTATATTATTAGAATATTACCAACATCTCCTTAATATAGGAACTAGTGATCTAAATAGGCATATAATGTTAATAAGAAAAGTAGAAATGATTAAATGCCTAATTAATTTCACAATCGTGATTTTTCAGAATTATACACACTAGATAATGGATATACCAGTTGAAAGTCTTAGGATTATTGCTGAAAAACCATTAATTTATAATCAGGATATCAATCAACATATTATAAGTTGTAGAAGAGCATTACAAATTATGGAATTAAAAGATAGACAATTAGAAGTAGCACAAGGTGCTTTAGATGCTAAGCGTATTGAAAAGATAAAATTACAAAAAAGAGTTTTTGACTTAGAAGATGAAGTAAAACGATTAGAAGAAAAACATAGAGAGCAAGAAGAGACAATAGAAATTCAAAAACAAATAATTACTGAAAGTTACAGACATATTCAAGTTTTAATCAATGGAAGAGAATAAAGAAATAATAGAACAAACCCATACAGAAAATACTAATATCTACTATCAAATGGATACTTATGAAGGTGGTATAACTCAAACTTTAAGTTTTAAACCAGATATTTATCAGAAAATACAAGATGAAACTGAAGAGCTATCTGTAAATAAGATATTTAAAACAAAATGGTTTGAGAGAAATAAAAATATACGATATATTGTTCAGAAGCATGAGAATATTATTGATACAACTACTATAAATGGTAGAGCAAGGATAAATTTAATAACAAATGACGTAATAAAAAGAGAATTATCCAAATTATCACATAAAGAAGCAAAGAAATATAGGAATATTTACTTTGGAGGAATAGAATTCACTATAAAAGCATATTTTCAGAAAAATATCGATACTCCTATTCAAATATATGTATTAGATGATAGAATATTAGATAATATCCAAGATGCCTTAATAGCAGTAGTAAGAGGAAACTTAATTTATCAGAAACTTAAATTCACAATTCAACCAGATTTTAGTATCTCATTAGAAGATAAACATAAAGATCTAGCTTTAACACTCTATTATAAATTAGAAGGAATAAGAATGCCCCCAGGAAGTAAAGTAATTAGTATAGAAACAAAAATGATATATGCCCTTACAGGTAATCATCATATCAGAAAACAAAATGATAGGGATATATTAGTACCAAAATTATATCAGGAAATATTAGAACCACTAGAACATAAGGAAAATTCCATCATAACAATACCAGACGAAATATGTATAGATTTTAATTCTAGAAAACTACAACCAATCCAGAAATTATTACCTAGGATAGAAGGAGGAAGGTTAAGTTTTAAGAAAGACATAATAAGACAACCGAGAACATTAGATTTATTACATACATATTATGAAGATAAGTTACGAATAAAAGTAATATTATTTAATGAGCTACGAGCAACTGACTGTATAGCTGAAATTAATACAGGAACCAAAAGTTTAGTACATATTAGCCAAATAAATGAGAATAAATGTGAACTAATCGAACCACAAACTTATAACTGTCCAAATAGTACAAGAGAAATAATCATAACTAAAAGCATAAGAATTAGATTTAAAATTCAAGATCTAGAATATGAGATAATTGTAGGAGTAACAGAATATGATAGTACATATGCACTATTATTAGGATACGACTTTTTAAATAAAATAAAATATAAGATAAATAATGAAGGAATTACGATAGAGGACCAAAACAAAATACGGTATATAAATAAAATATGAACATACGACAACAACTTGATAAAAAAGAGAAAAAATTACAAATAATAAAAACTATTATGGCAGAGACAATCATAGAATCTCAACTAAAATATTTAGAAATTGAATCTAAACAACAGAGACTAGAATGTGAAATCAAACAATTAAACTCTTTATTAGAACCACCTAAGAAAGAATGGATCAAACTTGAAGACGGATGGATAAAAAGAATCTACAAAGATGAGTGATCCTAACCAAAAATTGGACCAAATATGGATAGAGATTGTAGCAAAAGAACAATTAAAGAATACTCTTAGTTTAATACAAGAAAACCATATTCAAATCCAAGAAATGATAACACATGAATTAACAAAACTGTGAAATACATCGGAAATACCAACGTTTAAGATAATTTTGGAAAAATTAAACATGTTAGTAGCTAATATAGACAAAAGAAAAAGACCCATAGAAGAAAGCTGTAGCATTACCTCAGGAGAAAATCTAAACATTACTATAACACAAACTAAAACTCCAGAAATAGTACCCATAGATGCTTGGAGACGAAGCAAGGACCCAATAATGATGGATATAAGTGAAATAAAACCTAAAATCCCTACAACCGTAAATAAAACCTTAGATCTGTTAACCGATTTACACAAAAAAGGACAATTCTAATCTAATGGCCGAACAAGAACATAGTGTAATAACATTTCTTAAAAATCACGCCCAAGAAATTATTGAAAAGGAAAAATACAAATATGAACCGCTAAAAAACAGCAAACTCAAAGACAATGATGCTAAACCATCCAATGTAGACGTAAGCACCGAAGCCGAATACCTTCAACTAAAAATCGAAAAACAACATAAAGAAATCAAAGACCTACAAAAAGAAAACATAAAATTAGTCATAAATTCGAGTACAGAATGGGTCGAAAAATATAAAAAATATAAACACAAATTTAAAAATACTAAAAAAGAATTAAAAGAAACAAAGCTAGAATTAAAACAAACAAAAACAGAGCTAATCCACATTACAGATGAATTAAAAGAATTAAAGGAAGAAGTAAGAGTCTTAAGAACAATGGTTAAAGAAGTAAAAGGGAAAACTATTCACATCAGTAACAGTAGTAGTGATAGTTCAGATAGTTCAGATACTCAAAGTGAAAATAAACTAAAAATCATTGGGTATATAGAAGAAGAAAATAAAGATGAAACAAAATTAATAGAAGAAAATCATCAAATAATGAAAGCATTAGAACAAATGAAGAACATTAATGCAATAATAGAAGAAGAACCAGAAAGTGATATAGAAAACAACGAATACAACAACAAATACACTAGGTATGAAGAATCAGATATAGGATCAGAAAATATAGTAAACGAAGATGCCGATAATTATCCAGAAGAAGAAATGATAGACCCCAATTTAGACGTAGTAACTAAAAGAGTACCTACGATTCCACAACATATACCTATAGGCCAACAAGGAGACTTTAAAGAATTTATAGGATCTATGTCTCAAGGATTAAATCCAAATGGATATTTTTTAGACTTAGATAATGTCTATGATGAACAAGAAATAAGTAGACGAATAAATGATTGGAATTTAGGAATGTACATAGCCTTAATGAATTCATCTCACACTGAAAATTTAGACTATATGTATGACCTAATATCTAAAACAATGATAGGAAAAGTAGGATTTTGGATGGAATCAATAACTCATCAGTTAAGACCACAAATAGAAGCTTGTGCTCATGATTGGAAATCAATGTTATTATTATTCGATATGGTATTAAAAAGAGAATTTTTAGGAGAAAGATGGTTAGTGGCTAGAGAAACAGTATTTGCTGAAAGAAAAGCTGAAATAATAATGAATTTGAATAACATGAAATGTTGTAAAATTAGTAAATTACCAGAATATACTATCAGTTTTACTAAGTTCTTTTATGAAGCTAGGTTTTTACCACAAGAAGGATTGATATACCAACAACTATATTATGACCACTTACCAAACCCATACAACGTAGAAGTTTCAAAAGAATATACTCAATTAGAACCAAAAGAAAATACATTAGGAGAAAGAATTAGAGTACTACGAGCTTATCTTATGCGAAAATGTGAAGAATATAGAGTTCAACAAAAGGTTAAAAAGGATAAGAAACTCGGGTTACGAGAAATATGTGGATTCACGGAAAAACGGTTAGTTTTTGGTTGTGATGATAAAATTAGGAGAAAATATAGACGATATACTCCTAATCGCACTTATAGACATAATCCGACATATAAGAAGTCTTATACTAACAAGTATGATAATGGACGATTTCGACGAAAACGATTTAGACGATATAAAAATAATCCCGAAAATCGGAACAGATTTAGATATAAACGAAAATTTAGGAAAAGACGAGAAAGACCACTAAGGGATAAAAATACTAAACTTACAGAATGTAAATGTTGGAATTGTAATGAGAAAGGACATTATGCTAATAAATGCCCTAAATTAAAACAAAAAGGTATCAAATATATAGGAACAACAGAATTTATAATGAGTCTAGAACAAATAAGAGCCAGCGATGATAAATGGCATAAAGAAGATGAATTTTATATTACTGAAACAGAAGGTGAGAACTCAGAAGAATTAGAACCAATAGAATATGAAGATAGTGAAACTAATAACTAATGGTAGCCATATATGTAGAAGCACCGGTAGAATATAAACCTAATAAGATTATAAAACGCCGCATATTTATAGATAGTGGAGCTGATATATGTTTAGCGAAGCAAGATGTACTAGTTTCCCATAAATGGAAAAGATCTAAAGGACATAAGGTCAGAGTTACAGGATTTAATGAACAAATGAAAGAATTAGATATTATAGCCGAAAATATGAGATTAATACTTAACAAGACAATCTTTCGATTACCCATAATTTATCAAGAAAATAATATGAAACAACATATATTATTAGGAAATAATTTTCTTGATTTCTTTAAAGTCCAGCTAATCAAACCTGAAACCATAAGTCTTTTAACTCCTTGTAATAAATGGATTATCCTTAAGCGCGTCCTACCTTTATATCCACTCACACTACATAATATCAAAACAAATAGAGATACTAATTTAGAACTTTTAAAACAAAAATATTTAGACCATTTAAAGATCAACTTTGGAGAAAACCCTATAACGTTGTGGGAAAAAGAAAAGATATATGCTAAGATAGAACTCATAAACCCTAATGATGTTGTTCGCACTAGACCAATAAGATATAGTCCTGATGATCAAAAGGAATTTGAAATACAAATAAAAGAATTATTAGACTTAAAATTAATTCAAGAAAGTAAAAGCCCTCATAGTAGCCCGGCATTCTTAGTAAGAAAACATAGCGAACAAAAGAGAGGCAAAGCAAGAATGGTAATAGATTATCGAGAACTAAATAAGAAAACGATTTTTGATGGATATTTTTTACCTTATAAGAGAAATTTAATTAATAGATTATCAGGAAAAAAGTGGTTTAGTAAATTTGATTGTAAAAGTGGCTTTTGGCAAATTAAGCTTACTAAAGAATCAAGACCTTTAACAGCATTTAGTGCACCACAAGGACATTATGAATGGATTGTGTTACCTTTTGGTTTGAAAAATGCACCCCAGATATTTCAACGACGAATGGATACGATATTTAGAAAATTAAATGACTTCTGTGTAGTTTATGTCGATGATATATTAATCTATAGCAATAATATAGCAGACCATTTACAGCACCTAGATGCATTTATAAAAACAGTACGACAACATGGAATCCTTTTATCTGAAAAGAAATCATAAATCTTTAAAAATAAAATAGAATATTTAGGATATATAATAGATAGTGAAGGATTACAACTACAAGATCATATCGTAACTAGAATTGAAAATTTTAAAGAAAAATTAGATACTAAGAAAGAAGTCCAACAATTTCTAGGAATAATAAATTATGCATCAGATTATATAAAAGACTTACCAAAATTACGACAACCCTTGCAAGAGCTAATTAAGAAACATAAAGTATTTGAATGGACGACAACTCACACTGATACTATAAGAAAAATAAAAGAAGCAGTAAAAGTTCTCCCAAAATTAAGACTACCTAAAGATAATGATCAATTAGAATTATATACAGATGCTAGTGATATCGGGTGGGGAGCAGTACTCATCGCATATAGAAAAGAAGATATAGACAAAGAAACTCCTTTAATATGTGGCTATAGATCAGGAACTTGGAAACCCTCAGAGAAAAATTATCATATCAATGAAAAAGAATTACTAGCTGTTAAAAATGGAATTAAAGGATTTAGGTATCATTTGTTACCCATAGAATTTATCATAAGAACAGATAATACACAAGTAGGAGCATTTATCAGAAATAAAATAGATCCCCTACCAGAATTGAACAAAAGAAGGCATTGGCAAAGTTTTTTCAATTGCTATAATTTTGTTGTTAAACCTATCTCTGGAAAACGAAATATCTTAGCTGATTTTTTGAGCAGGAATGGAGATAATGATCCAGCGAATATCAGAAATCAGAAATCAGAACCGCCAGATGCTGGCAATGATTAGAAATCATGAGAACTTTCTGGACAACCTTGAGGAAGAACTCAAGAAACTCCAGTCTCAGAACAATCAGAATATACGAACCATGACTCCTAGATCATCTTATGAGTTGTTAGGAGATCTTCATAAGAAGCCAATTGAGCTGCCAACTTCATCTAGTGGACTCTCAGGAGCCACCACCTTGAACCATTCTAAGCTGATTAATCAGAACTCATCAGAAATCACAACCTCCCAGGTTATACAATTCCCTCCAGAAATGACAGAAGCATATAAGAATATCATGAAATTTTTTACATATAAGAAGAGTCAAACCGTATATAGAACCATTAAGATGACCAAATACCCTAGGTATATATGCTCAGAAGACTGCAGTCCAGATGTTGTTCAGAAACTATTTCGATATGGATTTCTGGACAAAGTCATGACTGATGAGAGCCTTAATAGTGTTTCAAAACTCCCATCTATCATACCCAGATCCATTGACGAACTTGGATTAAGATTTGGAAGAGGAATATTTTGTGTTCAAATTTTTGATGCTGCTATGGACTTAGAAGGGAAACCGATAATAATTGCTCAGATTTTTAAGACTGGTAGAAACACTAAGATTGATGTAGATAATTCCGACCATCAATGGGACATTCCATGCAAATTAGAAAATTTTAAATCTTGGTTAGGAGAAAAACGAGCACATGGAATCCATACGATCAAATGTAGACTCGAAGACTATATTAGAAATAAAAAGGTGGCTATAATAGCCAGATCGAATCATGGAGAAGTTGAAGAAATGATAACTATCAACTATTTAATGGAAATGGGTGATGAAACGAGTCAACAAATTTTGATAGAAATGCATACGAAATTGATGGATAAGAAATATAAACATAGTTCAGATACATTAGCCCATTATGAATCTATATATGGCCCAAGAAAATCATGTTTAATTAGAATTGAGCCCATAAGACCTGAGCCCATGAATATTGACTCCATAAGGCCCAAAGAAGAAGCCCATCCAAGAAAAGAGGAGGATCCATTTATTTAGAAAATGAGATAAAAATGGATAAGAAAAATAAGAAATATAAGAACGAGGTGTCAATACCTAAAGAAAAGGTGGCAATAAGATCAACACGTGGCAAGACATGAAGATATGAAGAGACATGTGTCCAAAGAAGAAGCATGAGGTGGAAACATTAGAGATTAGTGGCAAGATGTAAAGCTTGAGGTGGAAGAGCAAAATAAGAAGCATTCGACACGTGTAACCTAAAAGTTTGTACTTTTAACTTTTGTGATGATGTAATCTCCTTTTTGGTAATTTCACCTTTGATCTTCTACCTATATAAGGAGAAGACATATGATGTATGAGACATAACTTGCTTTGAGCAATAAAAGCTTTCTTTCTCTCTATATCCATGGCTTTCTAAACTTCCCTTTTTAGCATCCATAGTTGTTAACTACTTAAGTTTAACTTCCGTATAGCATATTAGTTTAAAAAGATCCAGAGTTATAAAGCAACAATAGTTAGCCTTCAGACGAATCCAAGAGGTGTGTAGAGATGCTGGAACACAGCCATAACCCATGATGATGATGAGAGGGTGTCAGGCAGAGTTCAGAAGTCTCCACTGAGGATTGCTTTGAAAGGTATACTAGAGTTCCTCTATAACTCTTGTTCTAATTAAATTAATTTGTTATCATTAGTTACACTTAAAGGTTTAATATATTATGGATGTTAAATTTCATTTAACAATGTTTACTTCAGCAGTCGTTTGTCTTCCTACCCTTTTTAGGGTCATAAGAGCGATCCTGCACACATTATACACATCAGAAAAAACGGTCCACATAAAATGGTATTTTATGTGGACCGTTTTTTCTGATGTGTATAATGTGTGCAGGATCGCTCTTATGACCCTAAAAAGGGTAGGAAGACAAACGACTGCTGAAGTAAACATTGTTAAATGAAATTTAACATCCATAATATATTAAACCTTTAAGTGTAACTAATGATAACAAATTAATTTAATTAGAGCAAGAGTTATAGAGGAACTCTAGTATACCTTTCATTTGTTCATTAAATCCTGTAACTCTGACCTTATGTCCTTTAGATCTTTTCCATTTATGGGAAACTAGTACATCTTGCTTCGCTAAACATATATCAGCTCCACTATCTATAAATATGCGGCGTTTTATAATCTTATTAGGTTTATATTCTACCGGTGCTTCTACATATATGGCTACCATTAGTTATTAGTTTCACTATCTTCATATTCTATTGGTTCTAATTCTTCTGAGTTCTCACCTTCTGTTTCAGTAATATAAAATTCATCTTCTTTATGCCATTTATCATCGCTGGCTCTTATTTGTTCTAGACTCATTATAAATTCTGTTGTTCCTATATATTTGATACCTTTTTGTTTTAATTTAGGGCATTTATTAGCATAATGTCCTTTCTCATTACAATTCCAACATTTACATTCTGTAAGTTTAGTATTTTTATCCCTTAGTGGTCTTTCTCGTCTTTTCCTAAATTTTCGTTTATATCTAAATCTGTTCCGATTTTCGGGATTATTTTTATATCGTCTAAATCGTTTTCGTCGAAATCGTCCATTATCATACTTGTTAGTATAAGACTTCTTATATGTCGGATTATGTCTATAAGTGCGATTAGGAGTATATCGTCTATATTTTCTCCTAATTTTATCATCACAACCAAAAACTAACCGTTTTTCCGTGAATCCACATATTTCTCGTAACCCGAGTTTCTTATCCTTTTTAACCTTTTGTTGAACTCTATATTCTTCACATTTTCGCATAAGATAAGCTCGTAGTACTCTAATTCTTTCTCCTAATGTATTTTCTTTTGGTTCTAATTGAGTATATTCTTTTGAAACTTCTACGTTGTATGGGTTTGGTAAGTGGTCATAATATAGTTGTTGGTATATCAATCCTTCTTGTGGTAAAAACCTAGCTTCATAAAAGAACTTAGTAAAACTGATAGTATATTCTGGTAATTTACTAATTTTACAACATTTCATGTTATTCAAATTCATTATTATTTCAGCTTTTCTTTCAGCAAATACTGTTTCTCTAGCCACTAACCATCTTTCTCCTAAAAATTCTCTTTTTAATACCATATCGAATAATAATAACATTGATTTCCAATCATGAGCACAAGCTTCTATTTGTGGTCTTAACTGATGAGTTATTGATTCCATCCAAAATCCTACTTTTCCTATCATTGTTTTAGATATTAGGTCATACATATAGTCTAAATTTTCAGTGTGAGATGAATTCATTAAGGCTATGTACATTCCTAAATTCCAATCATTTATTCGTCTACTTATTTCTTGTTCATCATAGACATTATCTAAGTCTAAAAAATATCCATTTGGATTTAATCCTTGAGACATAGATCCTATAAATTCTTTAAAGTCTCCTTGTTGGCCTATAGGTATATGTTGTGGAATCGTAGGTACTCTTTTAGTTACTACGTCTAAATTGGGGTCTATCATTTCTTCTTCTGGATAATTATCGGCATCTTCGTTTACTATATTTTCTGATCCTATATCTGATTCTTCATACCTAGTGTATTTGTTGTTGTATTCGTTGTTTTCTATATCACTTTCTGGTTCTTCTTCTATTATTGCATTAATGTTCTTCATTTGTTCTAATGCTTTCATTATTTGATGATTTTCTTCTATTAATTTTGTTTCATCTTTATTTTCTTCTTCTATATACCCAATGATTTTTAGTTTATTTTCACTTTGAGTATCTGAACTATCTGAACTATCACTACTACTGTTACTGATGTGAATAGTTTTCCCTTTTACTTCTTTAACCATTGTTCTTAAGACTCTTACTTCTTCCTTTAATTCTTTTAATTCATCTGTAATGTGGATTAGCTCTGTTTTTGTTTGTTTTAATTCTAGCTTTGTTTCTTTTAATTCTTTTTTAGTATTTTTAAATTTGTGTTTATATTTTTTATATTTTTCGACCCATTCTGTACTCGAATTTATGACTAATTTTATGTTTTCTTTTTGTAGGTCTTTGATTTCTTTATGTTGTTTTTCGATTTTTAGTTGAAGGTATTCGGCTTCGGTGCTTACGTCTACATTGGATGGTTTAGCATCATTGTCTTTGAGTTTGCTGTTTTTTAGCGGTTCATATTTGTATTTTTCCTTTTCAATAATTTCTTGGGCGTGATTTTTAAGAAATGTTATTACACTATGTTCTTGTTCGGCCATTAGATTAGAATTGTCCTTTTTTGTGTAAATCGGTTAACAGATCTAAGGTTTTATTTACGGTTGTAGGGATTTTAGGTTTTATTTCACTTATATCCATCATTATTGGGTCCTTGCTTCGTCTCCAAGCATCTATGGGTACTATTTCTGGAGTTTTAGTTTGTGTTATAGTAATGTTTAGATTTTCTCCTGAGGTAATGCTACAGCTTTCTTCTATGGGTCTTTTTCTTTTGTCTATATTAGCTACTAACATGTTTAATTTTTCCAAAATTATCTTAAACGTTGGTATTTCCGATGTATTCCACAGTTTTGTTAATTCATGTGTTATCATTTCTTGGATTTGAATATGGTTTTCTTGTATTAAACTAAGAGTATTCTTTAATTGTTCTTTTGCTACAATCTCTATCCATATTTGGTCCAATTTTTGGTTAGGATCACTCATCTTTGTAGATTCTTTTTATCCATCCGTCTTCAAGTTTGATCCATTCTTTCTTAGGTGGTTCTAATAAAGAGTTTAATTGTTTGATTTCACATTCTAGTCTCTGTTGTTTAGATTCAATTTCTAAATATTTTAGTTGAGATTCTATGATTGTCTCTGCCATAATAGTTTTTATTATTTGTAATTTTTTCTCTTTTTTATCAAGTTGTTGTCGTATGTTCATATTTTATTTATATACCGTATTTTGTTTTGGTCCTCTATCGTAATTCCTTCATTATTTATCTTATATTTTATTTTATTTAAAAAGTCGTATCCTAATAATAGTGCATATGTACTATCATATTCTGTTACTCCTACAATTATCTCATATTCTAGATCTTGAATTTTAAATCTAATTCTTATGCTTTTAGTTATGATTATTTCTCTTGTACTATTTGGACAGTTATAAGTTTGTGGTTCGATTAGTTCACATTTATTCTCATTTATTTGGCTAATATGTACTAAACTTTTGGTTCCTGTATTAATTTCAGCTATACAGTCAGTTGCTCGTAGCTCATTAAATAATATTACTTTTATTCGTAACTTATCTTCATAATATGTATGTAATAAATCTAATGTTCTCGGTTGTCTTATTATGTCTTTCTTAAAACTTAACCTTCCTCCTTCTATCCTAGGTAATAATTTCTGGATTGGTTGTAGTTTTCTAGAATTAAAATCTATACATATTTCGTCTGGTATTGTTATGATGGAATTTTCCTTATGTTCTAGTGGTTCTAATATTTCCTGATATAATTTTGGTACTAATATATCCCTATCATTTTGTTTTCTGATATGATGATTACCTGTAAGGGCATATATCATTTTTGTTTCTATACTAATTACTTTACTTCCTGGGGGCATTCTTATTCCTTCTAATTTATAATAGAGTGTTAAAGCTAGATCTTTATGTTTATCTTCTAATGAGATACTAAAATCTGGTTGAATTGTGAATTTAAGTTTCTGATAAATTAAGTTTCCTCTTACTACTGCTATTAAGGCATCTTGGATATTATCTAATATTCTATCATCTAATACATATATTTGAATAGGAGTATCGATATTTTTCTGAAAATATGCTTTTATAGTGAATTCTATTCCTCCAAAGTAAATATTCCTATATTTCTTTGCTTCTTTATGTGATAATTTGGATAATTCTCTTTTTATTACGTCATTTGTTATTAAATTTATCCTTGCTCTACCATTTATAGTAGTTGTATCTATAATATTCTCATGCTTCTGAACAATATATCGTATATTTTTATTTCTCTCAAACCATTTTGTTTTAAATATCTTATTTACAGATAGCTCTTCAGTTTCATCTTGTATTTTCTGATAAATATCTGGTTTAAAACTTAAAGTTTGAGTTATACCACCTTCATAAGTATCCATTTGATAGTAGATATTAGTATTTTCTGTATGAGTTTGTTCTGTTATTTCTTTATTCTCTTCCATTGATTAAAACTTGAATATGTCTGTAACTTTCAGTAATTATTTGTTTTTGAATTTCTATTGTCTCTTCTTGCTCTCTATGTTTTTCTTCTAATCGTTTTACTTCATCTTCTAAGTCAAAAACTCTTTTTTGTAATTTTATCTTTTCAATACGCTTAGCATCTAAAGCACCTTGTGCTACTTCTAATTGTCTATCTTTTAATTCCATAATTTGTAATGCTCTTCTACAACTTATAATATGTTGATTGATATCCTGATTATAAATTAATGGTTTTTCAGCAATAATCCTAAGACTTTCAACTGGTATATCCATTATCTAGTGTGTATAATTCTGAAAAATCACGATTGTGAAATTAATTAGGCATTTAATCATTTCTACTTTTCTTATTAACATTATATGCCTATTTAGATCACTAGTTCCTATATTAAGGAGATGTTGGTAATATTCTAATAATATAATTAATTTGCCTAATAGAATAGAAATTTCTAAACTATTGCTTAAATCTAATTCAATTATGCCGCTTGTAATTTTATCAACTGCTTTCCTATGAATATTAAGCTGTGATGCAAACATACTGGTATATGAAGATGACATAGTGATTTTAAAAAGTTCTAACTATTTGTGAGATCCTTTGAAGGCTCTGATACCATTTTATGTGGACCGTTTTTTCTGATGTGTATAATGTGTGCAGGATCGCTCTTATGACCCTAAAAAGGGTAGGAAGACAAACGACTGCTGAAGTAAACATTGTTAAATGAATTTAATCTTTGACATTTTAGTGAAAAATTTAAAGGAAAGACATCATTGAAATCTTTGTATGGAATAAAACAAAGAAGTTGTAGTGGAATGGCAAGTTGACACAAATATTATGTTCTTTTTACGTATCAACAATCCAACCATCTCAGTTTGATCTTGTAATATCACACCAGCAAAATAAAAAAATTGAAAATTTAAAGAATTTTTAAGGCACTAGGAAGTTCAAAAAGTATATTTCTCAATTAGACAAAAGATCCTATTTGACAAATAGTTGTTAGTCGATAGTTAGCTGTTAGTGTTGGTCCCGTGTAACGTGACAATATTAGTTCCAAGGGGGGGTTAGGAACTATTTAAAAAATTTCACGTATGGCTGACTGTTAATTTTAACTTAGACTTTCTCGAAGTCTTTTAGCACGGTGAAACTGAGTAAGTTTTAGATACAAGCTTAGTCAACAGGTGACTAAGTCTGAATCTATCCTTGAGTCAGGAGATAGCACTTGAGTCTATTCCTGAACTCAGCTTCTCAGTTCACTCAACTCAGTTTATGTTCTTTTTAGCGTTTAACTAGGCAATGTTATAGCAAGCAATAATTTATGGAGATAAGGGTTAGAAAGATATTACTCAGCAGACGTATCCTGGTTCGGCCTCTCCGCCTACGTCCAGTCCCCGGAATTCCTTCCGAGCTTTTGAGAATCCTCTACTGAGCTCTTTAAAGGTAGAGCACAAACTTTTTACAATAGAAAGCTGAGTATACAAGAGTACCTTCCTATATTCCTCTACTCACTCCTATTTCTACCGCTGAGTACTATGACCGAGTACTCAGCTTCTCCTTTCTATACTTCTAGAAATGATAAGTGTTTGTTTGTCCTAAACAACAATTGCTAAGACACTTTAGATGATTTAGATCACTCTAGACTTTTACACGGGATTGGAATTGATGTAAGATTTGCTTTGCTTTTCTCAAAGAACTTCGAATATCAATTTGGTCAGCGTTTCGACTTGATTGAAGATCTGCATCGAATGAAGCGTTTGAGTGGCCTATTTATAGTGACACTTGATGCACCGGTAATTTCGAATTTCGAAATAACCGTTGGAGGGAAACTGCTTCCTGTCGCTTTCACTCAGTACGTGCTCAGCGTCCTCGACCAATCAAATTCTTGTATCTTCTGTCTTCGGCAGTGCTCAGCAGCTTTCCGTCAGACAAGACAGAATGTCTCCACATTTATGGTAAAGTCTTCGAGACAGCTTTCTACGTCTTCTGAACTTTACCCAAAGTAGAAATACTTTGTCTTCAAGTTCATTCAGGTCAGCCGCTGACCTGACTTTCTTGTCGCTCAACTCAGCAGCTTCGTCTTGAAGCTTTTGGTCGAAGGCTTCTCGATCCTTCTCATTGTTGGGCTTGCGTTTTACTCAGTACAAGCTGTGTTTTGATCTTGGGCCGTGAGGCTTTCATCCTTTGACTTGGTCTTGACTTTCTCTTGTGGGCCTTTAGGCCTTACAACTTAATGTCTTATAGATTTAGAGACTCAACATTGGACAAACACATTAGTATGAATAAATCAAAGCATTTAAACTTAATGTGTTAGAATATTTCTATCATGGAGATTTAATTCTTGTTAAATAATTTTGTCAAATCAAAATCATGTGGAAAGGTGTTTCAACAAACTCCCCCATTTTGATGTTGGCAAAAATATTCAATAAGGAACTCAGTGTTGAGCTCCCCCATGATGGTTGACCTTTCGTTAACTTCTTAAGATTCTCCCCCGTAAGGGTTGAACTACTGACTCAGTTTTACTTTAAACATTTCAAGGTTTAATCAAGTAAGTCTAAAGTCAGTTTTCAGAGTAAGGTCAGTACTTGGAACATTTTCAATTTACTCAGTTTTGGTATTAGGTTAAGCAGAAGATTAAGTTCAGATATCAGAGTTAGACTGAGTGAATTTGTTGGGGCTGAGTAGTTTTACTCAATGGCCAATTACTTGATTAATTTTTATGTTCACAAGCTTCAGTTACTTTGTTCAATGAGATTTAAATAAGAAGACATGTGAGAAAGGACGTGAATCTAGATCAACACAGCAGATAATCATAACGCGATAAATAAGTAACATCGTTGTTTAGAAGAAGATACGATAATATATTAACTCAGCTAAGTAAGAAACATGTCAGCAGCAAATACTAAGTTTACACAAGTTAAAATATCTATCGCCTAATGTTGACAGAAACTTGGTTCGATTTGGGCTTGGTTTGCTGACTGGACTTTGTTGTATCTTGGTGTTGAGGTTGTGTGCTGAGAGGGACAGCAGAAGTAGAACCAGGATGTTTCTTCTTCTGAGTTTCGTCCACCGGATGTTTGTTTTTCTCCCCCATTTTTCCAGCATCAATGGGCTGAGGGACAGCAGCATAAAACTTCCCTTAATCAACAGCACGAGTTAGCAAAGAGGAATATTGTTGGAGTTGACCCGTACTGTGCTTAAGCCCTTCAAACACTTGGATACCACCAGCCATGTTGGACACCGAAATCTCCATATGAGAGCTGATGACGTTGAGTATAAACTCAAGTGACTTGCCCATCCAGATAATGGAGTCCGTCATTTTGGCGTAGGACTGATGATACATCCTGAGCACTGCAGCATCATAGTGATGGCGCTGATTGGATTGATGTGTGACATGCTGATAAGTAGACTTGGCGAATTGGAAGATTTCAGATGACTTCGCCTGATCGGTTTGCATCTCTTCTTTGGATAAGCTGAGCATGCGAATGGCTTCAGCGATTTGCTCTATAGTGCATTGAGAGGAAGAGGAAACCAAGTCTCTGGTGGCAGTCAGCTCAGTGAAGACTTGAGCTACTTGGGCTGACTGAGCTACACCGGAGTTTGCAGCAGATAAAGCATTTAGCTTTCCTTCAATGGTATCCATGTGGTGCACCATATGCAGATGAAGGTTGGCCATCTTTGTAGCAAACTCCTGCTTTGGCTGCTGAGCAACCATATTGGTTAGTACACACAAAAGCTCCTTAAGACTTTTGAGTTCAGTCAGAAGTTGCGTTATGGTGCTTAGTTGAGTAGGCTCAGCAGTATGACACTCAGCATCAGAGGCATGAGTACGGTGTATGTCCGCGATCAGTTCTTGAGCAGCTTGTAGGATTCTTTTCCCAGAATGGGAAGTAGTAAGAAAGCTCAGGGGATCAGCTGATGGATGCTCAGGTACTGAATTCTGGTTAGCAGCGGGTGTTTGGATATTTGGTTGCTCGCCAGAAATGGAGGTGCCCTCTTGATTAAGTGATGGTTGAGCGATGGGAGTGGTAGACTCAGTGTTGAGGCCAGCAATAGGTGCTGACTGGTTTGCTAACTGCTCAGTATGAGGATTGAGTTGTGCAGCAGCATTATCTACCTGCTCAGTGTCATTATGGAGCTGAGTATGGACTTGTGGAGGAGTCAGCTCGAGATTGTCCTGAGCAGGAGTTTCCTCAAATACTTGTTCATTCACTTGAACAGCAGGTTCTTCGATCACTTGCTCAGTTAAGGCAAGAGCAGCGGTGTCGGCAGACTTCTGACCTTGAGAAGCGTCAGCTTCGGCATGTTCCTGACTGCGAGAAACAGAGGCTTGTTTTTCCTTGACTGGTGAGGGCTTTGCAATTGGTTTGGAGAAGAAGTTAAACTCCAATGCAGTCAAGTCGACAATAGGATCACGCAAAGGAGAGTCGTCTAGCACATCAAACACTGGTGGTTTGCGTGACTTCCTTTTGAATCGTTTATCACTGCCTTCTTTGGATAGTTTTGGAGAAGGGGTTTGGTCAGCAGAGATTGTGTTGGTTGACTTAGAAGAGGTATCAAGATGGACGTCCTTATCCTCAATAGTCGTGGTGTCAACAGGGGACTCAGTTTCTGGCTCAATAGCCGGTTCTTTAGCAGTTGAGTTGCTCGGTGCATTCTTCTTTGTCTTCTCAGAAGAGACAGACATATTCCGCTGACTGTTAGGAGTTTGTGCACTCTTATCAGGTTCCTGAGCTCGCATGAAGAAGGAGTCGTCTGGAACAGCAAAATCCAGAGGAGTTGCGTTCAATGGTGTAACTCCAGAAGCCTTCTTCCTCTTTAGGGGTGGCTCAGTGTCCTCCGGTTCATCCTCAATCTCTTGGACAACGGCAGGTCATTTTTGGGCAGCCTTAGCAGGCTCAGCTTTCTTCTTAGCTGACTCAGCTGGAGAAGGTTTGGCCAGCACAACTTTAATTCTCTTGGCAGTCTGGATTGTCGGCTTATCTTTTTGTGCAGCTGACGTGTCTGCTTTTCTCTTTTTCCCTTTTCTGGGCAGCTCAATTTCCTCTTCATCTTCTATCACAGTTTCCTTTCCTTTCTTCGATTTGGATTTGAAAGGAAGGCTATGTGCTAGTCCAGCTAGGATCTCAACGGTGATTTCCGTCCCCACTACACTCTCTTCACCTTTGAAACTAATCTTATGATCCTTGAGGATCTCGGTGATGAGTGATCCCATTCGAAGAGCTCCAGTGCTTCGTTGAATTGCCCCGATAAAAAACACAGGCATATTCAGGGGTTTGTAGTTCAGCATGTGCCAGAGGAAGCACTGCTCGAAGTTGGATGCGAAGGATGTGGCGTTGACCTTTCGGAACAAATAGTTGGTCAGGAGATAGTGGGCGTGTCTTTGATGCTGACTAAGTGAGGTGCACGATACTTCACCTACATGTCCTTCTGGCTTACAGAACTCAGCTTTGTATTTGACTCGTTTATAGTCATTGGTTTTCCTTAATTCAGCTCCTTCCGCCTTTAGGTCTAAGAGTATGGACATGTATAAGGGGTCGATGATGATTTGTTTGTTATTGACGTATGTGACCATGAAATCGGCATCGTCTTTTGCAACCAATAAGTTTGTGTAGAACTTAGTTACTAGCCTTGGGTAAGTTAGGCCGCTGAGAGAAAAAAGTTTGGTCCATCCATTCTTGGATATCCATTCACAGTAGGGTTTCTCAGCTTCAACGAAACTCTTGGAGAACCATCGTGAGGGGACGATATCGAGGTCCGCAACATCTGAGAATACAGATAGGAAGGTTCTTGCCTTAGGCTTCTTACCCTTGTCCTTCTTCTTCTTTGAAGGAGTTGAATGTTCAGTGTTGGGGTCAAATGCCAAGGATGCTGACTTTATCCATGGGTTTGTCGTGCCGACCATGACCCGTTTGAGCCTCTTCTTCTGAGGTTTCTTCATACTCCTACTCAGGTGGAGAAGCAGGATTGATGTCTGATCGGTTGTCTTCGTATTGGTCATCGGAGAGATTCTGGGAATCAGACATGGTGTTCTTAGAAGAGTTCTCTGGAAATGCTTAGAGATATGGGATTTGAGAGAGAGAGAGATCGAGTGAGAAATCAAGCGTAGAAAGTAAATAGTGAGAAATCTTTCACTATTTATAGCCGGTAAGTGTTGATTTGATAGGTCGGGGAGAACGGTGGGAATTTGAACCATCGATAGTCAGTTATTACTGACATTAATTGCGAGAAACGGCGCGTGGTTTTACTAATGATGACGCTTACGTCATCCTAGAGGCTACTTAACTACGCGTGCAAACCCTAATTGTGCAAGTTGCTTTACTCAGCAACGTAGTTACTCAGCAGTTCAAGTGCTGAGTGTATAGGTCAGTTTTATAACTTTGCATAGTAAAAGCACTCAGCATGCATAACCACTCAGCATGTATAGTTACTCAGCATGTAATCAAATCACTCAGCATGAATTATACTTAGAATTTATTGGAGAGGATTAAACATACAGATAGCTTCTCTATGTATGTTGAATTGCTCACGAGCCAGCGGCTTAGTGAAGATATCAGCAAGTTGTTCATCCGTTGGGACATAGGCCAGCTTAATCTCACATTTGAGTACATGGTCTCTGATGAAGTGATGCCTTATGCTAACATGCTTCATCCTGCTGTGTTGGATTGGGTTCTTTGATAGGTCAATGGCACTTTTGTTGTCACATTTGACTTCAATCATTTTGGTTTGAACGCCATAATCTTCTAGCTGTTGCTTAATCCAAAGGACTTGGGCAACACAGCTTCCAGCAGCAATGTACTCAGCTTCAGTGGTTGACAAGGCTACTGACGACTGCTTCTTACTGAACCAAGACACAAGACAGCTTCCAAGGAAATGACATCCTCCATAAGTGCTTTTTCGTTCAAGCTTGTCTCGTCCGTAGTCAGCGTCAGTGTATCCGAGAAGTGTAAAGTCATGAGTGTTGGGATACCATAAACCTGCATTCACTGAGTCTTGCAAATATCTAAGGATTCTTTTTACAGCTATGTAGTGAGATTCCTTAGGGTTAGATTGATATCTAGCGCAATAACATACTGAGAACTGAATGTCCGGTCTACTAGCTGTTAAGTAAAGTAAGGAGCCAATCATACCTCGATATATTTGCTATCTACTGACTTACCACTTTCATCAGCACATAGGACAGTGTCAGTACCCATTGGGGTAGATATTGGCTTACAATTTTCGAGTTCATATTTCTTTAATATTTCTTTAGCATACTTCGTTTGACTGATGAAGATGCCATTCTTGCCTTGTTTGATTTGAAGTCCAAGGAAGAAGTTGAGTTCTCCCATCATTGACATTTCAAACTCAGTCTGCATCTGCTTACTAAACTCCTTGCACATAGACTCATTAGTAGCACCAAAAATGATGTCATCAACATATATTTGAGCCAGCAGGGTGTCTTTTCCCTTTCTCTTAATGAATAAGGTTGTATCAGCTTTGCCTCTGACATAATTTCTAGTCAGCAAGAAACTGGTCAGCCTCTCATACCAAGCACGTGGTGCTTGCTTGAGACCGTACAGAGCCTTTTTGAGTTTATAAACATGGTTTGGGAATTTAGGATCCTCAAACCCTGGAGGCTGATTAACATAGACTTCCTCATTTATAACTCCATTAAGAAATGCACTCTTAACATCCATTTGAAACAATTTAAAATTCATGAAACTGGCATATGCGCATAATATTCTAATTGCTTCAAGCCTTGCCACTGGGGCAAAGGTCTCACGTAGTCAATGCCTTCCTGCTGACTGTAGCCTTGAGCTACAAGTCTTGCTTTGTTTCTGACTACATTCCCTTGTTCATCCAGCTTGTTGCGGAAGACCCATCTCGTTCCTATGGTCTTCTGGCTTATTGGGTTTGGCACCAAGTCCCAACTTCATTTCTTTTAAACTGATCAAGCTATTCTTGCATTGCACCCATCTAGAACTCATCGTTCTCAGCTTCTGAAAAATTCTTTGGTTCCAGAACTGAGACAAAAGCTACATTGCTGAGGTATCTTCTGAGTTGATTCCTTGTCATTAGGGTATTCTCAGCAGCATCGAGAATGGCGCTTTCAGAGTGTCCTCTTGGGATTTTGATTTCTTTCGGTAGTGTGATGTCTTGAGCTGGTTGTGTTTCAACAATCTCTGCAGGTATGGATTGGTCAGTGAAAACAATTTGAGTGTCGTTTTCACCTTTGGTCAGCCCTTGAAGTGGTAACTCAGCGACTCCACTTTGGTCAGCATCTGCTGAGTATGGATCATCCTCAGTCGGTTGACTGACCTTCCCTGTAGGGTTAGTTTCATCGAACTCAATATGTACTGACTCTTTTAAGACCTGAGTTCATTTATTGAAAACTCTATATGCTTTGCTGTTTGTTGAGTAGCCTAAAAATATAGCTTCATCAGCTTTTGAATCAAACTTAGCAAGGTTGTCTTTAGTATTTAAAATAAAACATTTACAACCAAAGGCACGAAAGTATCCAATGTTGGGTTTTCGTCCTTTCCAAAGTTCGTAGGGGGTCTTCTTCAATATGGGTCTAACTAGAGCCCTATTGAGTATATAATAGGCTGTGTTGACAGCTTCACCCCAAAAGTACTTTGGAAGCCTATTCTCACTCAGCATTGTCCTGACTATTTCAACCAAGGTTCTGTTCTTCCGTTCAACTACCCCATTCTGTTGAGGAGTTTTAGGAGCAGAGAAGTTATGGTCAATGCCGCTGGCTTCACAGAACTAAACAAACTGTTGGTTTTTTAATTATCCACCATTATCACTTCGAATGTGAGCTAGTTTTAGGTCTTTATCATTTTCAAGTTTTCTAACTAATGTCGAAAATGTCTCAAAGGTTTCATCCTTGCTACTCAGCAAGATGATCCAAGTGTACCGAGAAAAGTCATCTACAATGACCAAGGAAAATCTCCTACCACCCAAGCTCAGCGGCTGGACTGGTCCGAAGAGATCCAAGTATAGCAACTCTAGTGGACGCTTAGTTGAGACGATGTTTTTACTGTGAAAAGATTTTTTGGTTAGTTTTCCTTGCTGACAAGCATTACATAATTGATCCTTTTCGAACTTAAGTTCGGGCAGTCCCTCAACTAATTGCTTTCTTGCTAATTTGGCCAGGAGGTCCATGCTTACATGACCAAGTCTCATGTGCCATAGCCAGGAATTTTCTTCCTTTGACACTAAGCATATATTTTTTGAAAATTTCTTTTCTAAACTCAGCATAAAGACATTGTCAACACGAGGGGCGGTTAAAATCAATTCATTCGTTTTCCCCTCGAGTATTTTACATCTAGTGGCATCGAATATAACCTTTCTACCGATATTGCACAGCTGAGCTACGCTTAGTAGGTTATATTCAAGTCCTCTGACTAGGGACTCTGACTCAATAGTAGGATTGCCGCCAATGGTTCCTGACCCTACTATCTTACCCTTTTTGTTGTCTCCAAAACTTACGCTTCCTCCTCGTTTAAGCTCAAGTGTGATGAACTGAGTTTCATCACCCGTCATATGCCTCGAGCATGCGCTGTCAATGTACCACAACTTTGAATTCTCCGCACACCTCAGGCCGACCTTCAATATAACTAGTTATCTTTAGGTACCCAAGTCTTTTTGGGTCCTCGTTTGTTAGGCACAGCAGGTGATACATCATATTTCATTTTATGACGGCACACGTTGGTGGTGTGGCCAGTCTTACCACAGAAGTCACAATGGACCTTCCTTTGTGGACGCCTTATTGGCGGGTCAGCACCATTGTGCTGAGCATGCCAACACACCTTGGTAGTGTGGCCTTTCTTCCCACAAAAGTCACATTGGACATTTCGTTGGGGAGTCCATTTCCGCTGACTAGTACCTAAGTACTCAGTGTAATGATGGACATTTTTCTGATTCGGAACCTTTAGCTGGTTCTGAATAGATGTGATGTCTTTCCTCAGCTTCTTAGAGTATGATTTGACCTCAGTGACATAACTATGCATGATCTTAAGATTTTCATCTTGCCTAGTATTGTCCTGGAGAAGATGACGAAGGTCACTGAGTTTGGCCTCCTCAATCTCATCACATCGCCTGCTGAGTGCTCGCACTTTCTTGTTACACTTTTTGATAAGTGTGTAAAGATCACTCAGGGCATTAATCATTTCATTTCTGAGCGAAGGTAGAGTTGTTACCTCAGTTGGTTGTTCCTCATTGTCAGATACACATAATGAGTCAGCTTGCTCAGAAGGACAGGGGTCAGCAGACTCATCTGCCATGAAACAAATGTTTGCAGACTCAGTGGCTTCATCTCCTGATGAGGATGATTCATCGCTATCGCTCCATGTGGACACCATTGCTTTTCTCCCACTTTTCTTGTCCTTCTTCAGGGTAGGACAGCTTGACTTGATATGGCCAGTTTGATGAAATTCAAAGCATGTGATAGGCTTTAAGCTTTCCTTCTTGTATTTGCTGTCGCTTGACTCAGCTTTGTATTTGTCATATTTCTTGAATGGCTTTCTGCTGTACTTGTCATTCTTGCGGAACAGCTTCTTCATCTTTCTTGTGAACATGGCCATTTCTTCATCATCAGATGAGTCACCATCAGTGGAGTCAGCTTTCATGACAAGAGACTTTTGCTTCTTGTCCTCAGCTTTTTCTTTCACCTCAAAGTTCTTCATCGATATCTCATGGGTCAGCAGAGATTCGATGAGCTCATCATACTTGTAGGTGGTTAGGTCTTGGGCTTCCTCAACGGTTGTCTTCTTCGCTTGCCAGCTTTGGGGAAGACTCCTCAGTATTTTCTTCACTTGCTCTTCCTCAGTGAAGTTCTTGCCGAGCCTCTTGAGTTCGTTAATAATGTTGGTGAACCTTGAGTTCATGTCAGAAATTCCTTCACCATCATTCATCTCAAACAACTCGTATAGCCTCATGTGTTGGTTCACCTTGGATTCCTTGACCTTACTGGTTCCTTCATAGGTGACCTCCAGCTTCTTCCATATCTCCTGTGCTGACTCGCAACCTGAGATTTTATTGTACTCTGCAGCATCTAACGCACAGTGAAGCATGTTTATAGCAGCATCATGATTTTGCAGTTTCTTGAGGTCATCCTCTGACCACTTAGCCTCAGCTTTGACAGACGTTTGTCCGTCAACAGTTTCAACAGGAACAAACGGGCCTTGGACTATGGAAAGCCATGCACTCATGTTTGTTGCCTGAATGAAGTTTTTCATTCTGTTCTTCCAAAAGGTATAGTTAGACCCGAAGAACAGAGGAGGCCTAGTAATGGACAGTCCCTCAGGAAGAATCTGAGTTGTCTAATTTTCTGGGCGGAAACGAGCGCTGTTCTCAGCCATTGTGGGGATTAGCTTAAGATAGTTATATCTTGTTCAGTGAGCTGTTAAGCTCTGATACCACTTGTTGGTCCCGTATAACGTGACAATATTAGTTCCAATGGGGGGTTAGGAACTATTTAAAAATTTTCACGTATGGCTGACTGTTAATTTTAACTTAGACTTTCTCGAAGTCTTTTAGCACGGTGAAACTGAGTAAGTTTTAGATACAAGCTTAGTCAACAGGTGACTAAGTCTGAATCTATCCTTGAGTCAGGAGATAGCACTTGAGTCTATTCCTGAACTCAGCTTCTCAGTTCACTCAACTCAGCTTATGTTCTTTTTAGCGTTTAACTAGGCAATGTTATAGCAAGCAATAATTTAAGGAGATAAGGGTTAGAAAGATATTACTCAGCAGACGTATCCTGGTTCGGCCTCTCCGCCTACGTCCAGTCCCCGAAATTCCTTCCGAGCTTTTCAGAATCCTCTACTGAGCTCTTATAAGGTAGAGCACAAACCTTTTACAATAGAAAGCTGAGTATACAAGAGTACCTTCCTATATTCCTCTACTCACTCCTATTTCTACCGCTGAGTACTATGACCGAGTACTCAGCTTCTCCTTTCTATACTTCTAGAAATGATAAGTGTTTGTTTGTCCTAAACAACAATTGCTAAGACACTTTAGATGATTTAGATCACTCTAGACTTTTACACAGGATTGGAATTGGTGTAAGATTTGCTTTGCTTTTCTCACAGAACTTCGAATATCAATTTGGTCAGCGTTTTGACTTGATTGAAGATCTGCATCGAATGAAGCGTTTGAGTGGCCTATTTATAGTGACACTTGATGCACCGGTAATTTCGAATTTCGAAATAACCGTTGGAGGAAAACTGCTTCCTGTCGCTTTCACTTAGTACGTGCTCAGCGTCCTCGGCCAATCAAATTCTTGTATCTTTTGTCTTCGGCAGTGCTCAGCAGCTTTCCGTCAGACAAGACAGAATGTCTCCACATTTATGGTAAAGTCTTCCAGACAGCTTTCTGCGTCTTCTGAACTTTACCCAAAGTAGAAATACTTTGTCTTCAAGTTTATTCAGGTCAGCCGCTGACCTGACTTTCTTGTCGCTCAACTCAGCAGCTTCGTCTTGAAGCTTTTGGTCGAAGGCTTCTCGATCCTTCTCATTGCTGGGCTTGCGTTTTACTCAGTACAAGCTGCGTTTTGATCTTGGGCCGTGAGGCTTTCATCCGTTGACTTGGGCTTGACTTTCTCTTGTGGGCCTTTAGGCCTTACAACTTAATGTCTTATAGATTTAGAGAATCAACATTGAACAAATACATTAGTATGAATAAATCAAAGCATTTAAACTTAATGTGTTATAATATTTTTATCATGGAGATTTAATTCTTGTTAAATAATTTTGTCAAATCAAAATCATGTGGAAAAGTGTTTCAACAGTTAGCTGATTACCTTTTTGTTTAGCTGATTGTTAAAAGTTGTTTGTGTAAAATGATAAATAAGGATATAGTAAAGTTTTTATTTGGGGTTAGGGATTAGTAAACAGAGGTAAAAATTTCGTTCAAAAGAGATTGAGCAGTAAACTAATTGAAAAAACTTCTAAAATGAGGCTTTTCAAAATTAGTTTTTTTGGACTTAATAAGGTTTTTCAAAACTCTTTCTATCAAATACCACTAATAGAGGTTTGACTAGTCAAAACATCTAAAGTGGATCAAAACTCTAATTTTATCCCAAAAAACTCTTTAACAAACAGGATCAAAATATGGGTTGGAGTTATTTAGGAGTAAATTACAATCATGGCCTTCAATTTTGACCTTAATTTATCAGGGCTTTTAAACTTTAAGGGGTTTTGGTTCGCGCAAAGATAACATACATGAATTCAGAAAGGGAAATAAGGACGAGAAAGGAAATGAGTAATTCTGAATTTTCTATGTGTTTGTTTCAATTCCGGAAAGAAAGTGATATACCACATATTCAAAAGACGAGAATCAACTAAAATTATGAATTTTCCTTAACAACAATTTTTTATATTTACATATTTTAAAGGCTCTAGACCTCTACTTTTTACACTATTTTCTACAAAATAAAGTACTTAGCCCTATTGTTAGATTAAAGTACAAAATAAAAACCATATGGTTTGAGATTTTTACAGATGTAGTTCTGTTGTTTAAAAAGTTTTAAACAAATATATGTGGGTTGTGTAGTTTGCAAACTGAAACATTTTGCTAAAAATTATCATTATGACTATTTAGCCAAAATGGAGTGATTTATGAAAATTAAAAAGTCTGATTTTGCAAAATTACCTCATATGTAATTGCCGATTTCACAAAATAACTAAACTACAAGTTATTTTTTATTGAAAAATTTACTCACATATCCTTAAACTATAGACTAATGTTTGCAAATTTTTAACTATGTGATTGTGTTTGCAAATCAAAAAACCGTAATGTTTTTTGTTTTTATAGTTTACTCTTAGTGTTAATAGAGAAGTTTAGAAATAAATTTTGGACGGCTCCTATTGTACTATTCTTGTTGAGAGGCGATAGTTCAAAAAATGGACAATGTGTTACATTGTTGTCGGTTTTTTATTCCATTTTAGAGCACGTTTGTTTTACCTGCTGTTTGCTGTTTGCTGTTTGCGGTTACAGTTTGTTGTTGCTGTTTGCTGTTGCTGCTACGGTTTGCTGTTGGAAAAAAACTACTTTTCCAAAAAGCAGAGATTCTCTGCTTTACAAAGGCTGCTTTTCGGGTGTAAAAGGCAAACAGCAGATCACTAACCAAACACTTAATGCTGCCTTTTAGATGTAAAAGGCAAATAGAAGGTCACTAACCAAACACCTAAAACTCTCATTTTGAAGTGAAAATGCAAAAAGGAGTATGAAAAGGAGCAACCAAACACCCCTTTAGTTGACTACATTCTTGATTCTTAATTTCAATATATGATTACTATTAAATTTAGATAGAAGATAATAATAATTTATATACATAATTTTTAACAATTGAGATTTAAATAATTATTGTAATTAAAATTATAGTTAGAATTAGAGATCCAAATCATATGACCTAATTGAAATATATTGTAAATAGAAGACCTCCTTAAATCAGAGGCCCGAAGCAGCGGTTTAGGCCGACTCCCCTGAAACCGGCTCGAATTAAAAATAATTACTCCAATCATTAAAATTAAAATACAGAGAACTAGACAAAACTGAAACAAAATTAATAAAATAAAACAAAATGCATTTAGGTTGGATTCACAAAATTTGGCTTTTATTATTATTAGGGTAAGGTAATAAAATAGGCCTATAATTTTTGGAGAAGTATTAATTTAGGTTTTAATAACGGAACGTGACATCAATAATATTAATCCGCTAAATTATGATTTCTCTCTCCAAGTACAATTGACAGAACTTAAAGAAGTAATATGACGTGTCACATTCCGTTATCAAAGCCTAAATTAGTACTTTTTTTAAATGTGGAGTTATAATTTCTCAAAAACTATATGTCTATTTTGGTACCTTATCCCTTATTATTATTATTATTATTATTATTATTAGACATAATACGCATTTTGCTCTCCAAACTAAGGCTTCAAAGTCAATTGGGACCCCAAACTATTAAAATCATCAATCAGGTCTCTGAACTAAGCAAAAATCACGAGTTGAGACCCCATTCTAAACAAATCATCAATTGAGGTGTCATCGAAAATCATTTGGTTGAACAGTTGCAGACCCTCTTCCTCAAACTCATTTTGAACCAACACAAAGATTATTACAATCTATATCAAATAGTCACAATTTTTTATTTTAGGATAGTATAGAGACTCAATTGATAATTTTTGCTTAGTTAAGGGACCTGATTGATGATTTTGATAGTTTAGAGTCCTAATTGACTTTGAAGCTTTAGTTTGGGTACCCAAATGAATGTAATGCCTTATTATTATTATTATTATTATTATTATTATTATTATTATTATTATTATTATTATTATTATTATACAGTTTGTTTAGTTTTGTACGGTCTTCACTTCAGTAAGGTATTCTATTTTGATACATTCACTCACTACCTATTTCGTAACATTTTGAGCTTCTTACGCCATGAATATTCTCTCGTCTTCTTTTCTGCCATCATAACTTGTTTCCGATCGTTTCTTCACCAATTTCAGGTATTTCTTTGTCTCTTTCTATTTCTGTAGTTCGATATGGTTCTTTTACCTGTTTTTAAAGGTCATGGTTAAGAGTTGAGTCGAGCTAGGGTTTCCA
This sequence comes from Euphorbia lathyris, assembly GCF_963576675.1. Taxonomy (NCBI): domain Eukaryota; kingdom Viridiplantae; phylum Streptophyta; class Magnoliopsida; order Malpighiales; family Euphorbiaceae; genus Euphorbia; species Euphorbia lathyris. The sequence continues at coordinate 13,348,884 of NC_088913.1, forward strand.
TCAATTTGGAGCTTTTATGATCATCGTAAACTAGGGTTTTGCTCTTTGCTACTTGAGGAACTCATATTTTATTGGGATAAGTATCAATTTTAATTCAATTTTATTGAGGAACTAGGATTATAATAACTTAGTTATTGGGGAAGATATCAAAACAACCCAATCTTAATTCAATTTTATCTCGGTGGTATCTTAAGAGCAATATTCCCCAAAATTGATCCCCATTCTCTTTCTCAATGCTAGTATAAGAAAAGAATTGCAAAAGAAAATGCAGAATTTGATTTTTCTTTGTAGGAGTGTGAAAATGGGTTGTCTATATGTTCCACGATAAAGGCGTAATTATTTTCTTATACCCAATTTGCAACCTTGAAATTAAAGCATTTTAGTTCTCTATTTCATTACTTTCCACTATTTATTGATAAATTTTTGACAGAGCAGTGATGAAAAGGAAAAAGATTTCAAAAGCTTGTGGCAAAAAACGTAGAAATGAAGAAGATGAGGCTGGCCAAGTAGAGATCCAATATTCAGGTTGTTCAATTACGAATTTACCTATCCACCTCCTTGCAGCTATTCTTTTTAGACTGTCGATTAAGGAGATAATGGTTTGCAAATGCATATGCAAATCTTTGTATACTACAATTTCAAATCCTGAATTTGCTCAATCTGAGGTCTGTGCAATTGCTCGAACCGTGAATTATTCACACGTGTCAAGAATACTTTATCCCCTTGAGCTAGAGCAGGATGAACAGTTCATGGACACGGTTTCAAGTCAGCAATGCCATGACTATTCTGAAATTTCCCTGGTTAGTATGAAATTTGACACCAAGTTAAAGATTCCAGTGCGCAACTTCCCGTTGGTTTTAACGGATAGCATCGATGACAATGAAGAAATAACATTGAAGGTGAATGCTCACCGTTATAAGGTAGTGAATTCGTGTAATGGATTTCTTTGCCTGTCTGAACCATTGGATAATAAGCCTGTTGTTGTGTGTAATCCAGTTACTGGTGAGTTTATTAATCTTCCGCAAGTCATTGACGGTAAAAATGTTGATGGTTACGATGATGGTATTGATTGTGGTTTTGGTTTTAATCCAAAGACCAATCACTACAAAGTGGTAAGGATTTTTGCACATGACACTATCTGTAGGCTGGCTCAGATACATATTCTTGGTACTGGATCATGGAAAATTATCAAATCTGCTCCCCATCCGGGCTATAAGTTAGCATTTCCTACTTATTTGAATGGTGTAGTTCATTGGTTTGGTCTTCTTGGTGAGAAAATGAGCCTTATTGTTTCATTTGATTGTGAGAAAGAATGTTTCCTACCATTTTCATCACCTCCATTAAGAGAGGACAACAAGGTCGATGTTGGCATGGGAGTTCTAGGAGGATGTCTTTGCGTTTGTGACTCTTCGAATCAATCACTGATTTGTGTTTGGGTGATGAAGAAGTATGGTGTTGAAAAATCTTGGACTAAAGTTTTCGAAATCAACATGTGTTGTTGTGATATATTGCTTTATGGATTATATCAACCGATAAAATACATGAATAATGGAGCACTTTTGATGTTTAATTATCCGAGAAGTGATCTAATTTATTATGACCCGAGAAAACCTGTATTGAAGCTCTTTGGGGTTTACCACACTGAATCAAGCATTGAGATAATTGCTCATACTCCAAGCTTCATTTCACTTAAGGATGTTCTTGCAGGATGTAACGTGGAGGTGCTTAATGTCAATTCAAGGTACCTGCTAACCAAACTGTTTCTGTATAGAAGTAAATTGTTTGTGCTTTACTCATTGAATTATTTGAACTACAGGTGTGCTAGGTTGAAACTAAAGGGCGAACTTAGAGCCATTTCCTTATATGAGAAGACGATTGAATCTAATTCTGAATATGATCCTTATGAGCTTCAGTATTGTTACTTACCTACTGGATTCGAAGCATACTGGTGGGGTAACTATGAGTATTGCTATTCAAAAGTTTGGATGTAACCATAAATATATTTCTGCCTCAGGAATTACATTTGAAGGTAGCATTTTGTTTTTGTTTAGTAAGATTTACTTTGTTGATTATTAGATATGGAGCGAGCTTCTTGTTTTTAATTTGTGACGCTTTGTTTTGTAGGCGAAAAAATAGTGTTACCTATTAGGATAAGGTTCAAATATGCACATAATTTTTTGGGGAAATGCAATTATATCCTAATGTAAAAAATTATAAAATTGTGTCCTCAATGTTTTCAACCTCGAGCAATTTGTATGGGTTTACTTCTGTTACATGCTCCTAGATCTCTCTAGGTTGAAAACGATGATAAAATTTTACTATTTTCTACATTAGGAATAAATATGCATTTTTCCAAATTGTGTCTTCTGAGATGAATTTTGTGATCTCGCATATCTTCCGATCGGGGAACAGAGCGGCTGATCTACTTGCTAACTATGGTCGCACATATCTTGCTGAGCGTTGGTGGGACTCTACCCTGGATTTCTGTCGTAGCTTGGTTAGTGATAACAAATGTGGCTGGGTATCTTACCGGTTTAGTTAGTTTCTGGCCTGTAACTCTTTTTCATTCTTTCTGTAATTTTTGCTTTTCTATCTTAATAAAATTGGGTCGGGGTTTATCTAGGTTCGTAGATGGTGCCGACCTAGTTGGGATGTCCTACTTCCTAGACACCCCACCCGGCTCTTAATATAAAAAAAGGGCAGCTTTAGACATAATTTTATTATTATAATTTGAGAGGTTCATGATAAAATAAAAAGATTGAATTCACTTTTACTTATGTCTTCGTAAAAAATTATGAATTTTTATTTTTATATATTATTCGGTTATTTATTTAGTGATAAGGTATTCAATAGTGTTGACATGATCATGAGTTAGCGTTAGATATGACTCTTATCAAAATTTTAGGGTGGAGATTAATACCATGATTTAGATTAAGGTGATTATTTAGTCAATTATTCAATGACAACACTACCTGTTAGTATTATCTTTATTAAAATCTGACGGTAGAGATTAAAAATAATTATAAAGTTTAGATCTAACGGTGAGAGGTCAAATTTTGGTCATTCAAAGTCCATATGAATATGAGTAGCTGAAGCTGAAGTAGCTACTTTCGAAGTAACAGAAAGAAAAGCAACGACCGGAGTGGGAGAGTCGGAGTCGGAAAGAAGATTCCTGCCATCACCTAACCATAGTTCCAGTGGTAAGCGAACCCGGGGTAAACTTCAGTGGGTAGAGAAGGCGATCTACTAGTTTCAAGTTTGTTTCTGAGACATGAGATGGGGCTTAGGATCAAGATCTGATTCCATATCTTCTATTTACCAAACCAAACCCGAATGCTACAGCTTCATGCCAAATAGATTCTAACATAGAAAATACCACTGGAATTTCATGAAATATGGGATGTCTCTATAATAGATTCTAACATAGGCAATGTTGGATAATCATAGGCAATCTTGAAAAAGGCATATTTGAACCCTTGAATAATTTAATTGCTATTGAATAAGATTCTGTCTTTAAAAAATAGATACAATAAGTTCTTGATTAATTATTGTTAAACAAGTCTTTGATATAAAAATTCAACATATTAAGCTCCTCTTATATATCCTCTTAGGCAATCCGGTTATATGTGTGTTTCAAACTCCATTTAACACAAACGAATTTGCCAAGATATAATTGTTTTAACTCGTTAATTGACAAATAGATTACTACACCAGATAATTTCTTAACATTTTACTTTGGAGCAACAATGATATTATGACAGTTTTACGTACTGTAAATAAGGTTTGAATTATTCACATATCTGATATGTCAAATAGGAGTTTAATATGTTAAAAAATTATTATTTGACTTAATAGATCCATTTAAAAAGGTTTAATATGTTAAAAAGAATAATTGGTTCTTTATATTGACAAGTGATACATTTATAAGGTCCGACGAGGCTTGGGAACAAAGAGTATAAAGCATATGATAAAAGGGAAAGAAGAAAATAATGGGGAACTGAAAATATAACCTATCAAGCACAATCTTGCTATATATATCCGTAATACGGATAAGCTGAAAATATTTGTTTCTTTGATGTTTTAGTCTATTATGGAATTAAATTTTCTAAGGGATCCTTTAAGGAAATTATTTTCAATCTGTTAATGAAAGGTCATGAAGTATCATTCCGCACTGAATGAATGATACAACAAACCGTTTGAATCATATAAAGAAATGATTTTAACATCTATTCAATTATAGAGCTTATAAATTATTTCTTAAGTAATGAGATTACAAAAGTAAAATAAAAATAAAAATAATAAAAATAAACATTTACAGAGCATATACTCAGTTTGAATCATAATTAAAAAAAATCTCATAATAAATAATTAAAGAGTATCTACACCAGATCAAAGGCAAGAAATTCTTATGTCCATTTTTCCTATCTCTTTACATATTTCCTATTCAGTTTTTGGCATGTGTCTTAATTAGTTTTAAAAAGGTTACTGAATTTCAATTTGTTTCAATAGTTTTTGAACTTTCCTTTTTATTTCAATAAAAGTCATTTCGACAACTTCAGACATAAAAGAAAATCACCTTATATTGGAAATAATAAGCGTTTAAGTATGACTTGATAGCTACATGACAACAACAAAAAAAAAAGTTAATAAGTTTGTTATTTACTATTAATTCATGAACTACTTGAAATGATAACATGTCAGCTAAAAATAAACTTTTATTTTAATTATCACGTGTCATACATGTATAGTTGCCACATGAGTGTAATGTTATGTAAAAAATAGCTCTTTTACAGGTAGTTACCAATATTATATTGATTGAAAACCAATTGAAGTTAAAATATGGAGAGGGGTGTACTGTGCTAAAGGCTATTGACTAATATTTTCATACAAATTCAGTGAAATAACATTTTATAATTAATTCATTTCTATCTGTGAAAAAATATATAATATATAATTAAGCAATACATCAAATATCAATAAAGACATAAATGATGGAGAAAGTAGCAATAGTCCAGAAAAACAAAAGTAGAATACTTTAGAAAAATAAAATAAAGGAACATCAATCATTCTTTTTCTCATAGAACTCCTCCAACTAGTCATCTCCAATTTGTTCTTCTTCATAAACGAACAAAAAATCCTCTGGAAATGCGATGCTCTCTCCTTCTTCAATGTTAATATTTTGATTCAGATTCCAATTACATGGCGAAGAGAATGAAGAGTCAGGGGTGAAGTACGATGTGCTTGACGAGTCATCCATATCAGTATTTTCCATGGTTAATGGTGGTAATTGTTCTGAATGGTATTTATCCCACGAAAGAATTGAATCCATACTAGTTTGATCAAGGGATAAGGAAGAATCTGGCGTATATGAATTATTATCATTGATCTCTATAAATCCATAATAATCTAAACTTTCAGACAGACTTTCGTAGTTGTTCATTAATAGATCATCAAGGCCTGCACTTTTCTCATCATCAACGTAATCCAATTTTTTGACAGAAAAATGAGATGGAATTTGTGTATAGTAATCAATTAACTGATTATATTTCCATTTGAAAGAAAGTTGAACCGGATTATAAACTTCGTTGTCTTCTTCATCCCATATTATTTGTTGTTCAAATTTTCCTACCCATTGCTCCATATTTAGCTGCAAATAATGTTATAAGTAAATGATTATGTATTAATTTTAATTATTTTAATGTTTATAAAAACAGACAAATTTTATGAATATTTAAAATTAAGAAAACCAAAACCCAGCATTAATTAATGAAACAGCATAAGCATAAGCAGAAGCAGAAGTTGAAGTTGGACCAAGATATTCAATTTTATTAAAGAGAGATTATATATGGTAATAAGTAGAAAAAACAAAGGATCGAAATCATAATAGTTTTACTCCACCAAATTTAATTAATTAGAAATTGTAGGCTCAAAAGACGATTAACCATGCTGTTTTCAATTTAATTAAAATTTATTTCAATTGGTTCGGATAATTCATTAATTTATTTTAACATTAATTAATTTTCGGTCCGGTCAGAGCCGCTAAAAGTCACATGTATCTAAGACGGATTAGAAATTTATAAAATAGCACGAAACCACGAAAAAAATAGACCGAACCTAGTCAAATTTATAAATATGAAATTTTTTTTAAAACAAACTGATATGCAATTGGTGCAGAATAAGGACAAAATATATGTGTTTTATAATAATGTGTGAAATTGCTCTTGGCTGAGGTAAAATTGCATTATTTTAGACGTTAGCTAGGAATAAAATTACTTCTATGAATGTTAAGGGTATTTTTCATCTTATCCCTAATATTTATTACTGTATATTCTAAAAATTAACATAAACTAATTAAATATTCTAGAACCTAGAAATTTCTACATTATTCTCCTATGCTATAAATGAGAGAATTCTACATTCTTAAAAAATAAATTTAAGGATGAAAATTATACTAGCTTTACCTTAAAAATACTTGTGAGTGAGGTGCTATGTTTCTTGTGCGTTTTCCTTTCTGTCTTCTGCGTTTTCGTTTCTTACTTTTTTTCTCTCTCTCTATTTATATAAAAAGGTAAGTAAATCCTAATTGTTTAAGGTTTTAGTTTCCTACTTCTAATTGTACATATATTTATTTCCTAATTGGATTATAAATTCTTTATATCTATCGGTTGCTTACTCGACTATTTAAAATCTATTTACTTACCATTTTTGGTTTCCTGTTTGGATTAGAAATTCTTTTTATTTTTTTAATTTTTAACAGTTTTCGTACTCCTTATTATCTATTTTTTTGTTAAATAATATAGATTAAATATTTAAATAATTAATGGTAACAATTAAAACTTTAAAATAAATAGGATTAAGATGCAAAAATACCCTTAACGTTTTGGGTTAGAAGAAATTTTACTCTTAACATCTAAATGGTGCAATTTTAACCCTAATTTTAGTAGCAGAAGCAATTTTACCCCTATTTAGATCAATTTTAGACACTATTATAAAACACAGATATCAAGAGCAATTTTACCTCTATTTGGATCAATTTCAGACACTATTATAAAACACAGATTAATAACTTGCTGGATCCGATTTGATGATCTCCGCCGTAGTTACCTGCAAAACAGAACCGGAGACAGGATCTCCGGGAAAACTCTCCGACGATCAAGTCAGTTTTTGTAGGAGGGTTGGTAAATTGACAATAGTATTGTGGGAAAAATGTGAAATGTACCTTTCCCCCTTTGGCCTTAGGGCTTTTTATAAGTGTTCTTAAGTAACCGCCGAGGGCGGTTACCCCTTCCAGGCCATGTGCCGAGGGCGGTTACTCCTTTTTAGGTCATGCCCCCTCTCGTGGCTTTCGTGGCAACAAACGTGGTATCGTTTGTCCTGAGTGGGAGTTTTAGTGCTCTATTTAGGAATTCGGGGCAGTTACTCACTTCACCCGCTTCCTCTATTCGGGTCCCATCCCATCTTAGACCATGGCTCTAAGTATGGGCTGGGCCCGTGTAATGAATTCGGCCCGGTTTGGCTTCGCGGGTCATCACATGCCTCCCCCTTAGTTTGGCAAGAGCCCTTTAGGGTCTTTTTTATAGGAGACTCTTCGTTTTTGTCTGGATTTTCAAAATTCAAAAATTGTGACTTTCCCTTTCCCGTCGTTTCTTTTCCGGCATCCACCTTTTGCGTCGTTTCTCTTCCGGCATCAATCTTTTTGCGTCCGTTCTTCTCTGTGTCGTCTTTCATATGTAAGTGTTCCTTTCCAGAATTTGTACCTCGCTCGATTCTTTGCTTCTGTTCATTTTCCTTCATCAATATGTCGAACCCTGACCTCGACTTCGCACCATTCGACGAAAATTACGTCCGCGAGGTCTCCCATGAGGTCGAGCAGATGGTTGATGAAGCTTCAACCAGCTCTCCTGGGTCTGATTCTCATCCCGCCGACTTCCTCCACCTGGCGAATACAACCGATGAGGGCCTAGGTTTTGACCCTAAAAAGTTGATTCCGCCACCTGTCCCAACCCCCCGTTTATTACCGAAGAAGGACAGGTCGGGAAGTCTAGTTTGTCAAGAGACAATTGACGATTTGCGGGAGCAGTATCCTTGGCTCCAAGGCCTCGAAACCCTTATTCCCGGGGAGGATAAAGGACTGGGCGAATACCCAAAGGGGTATTTCACCATTTTCGTCGCCCAGATCATCTGCGGCTTCACGTATCCGCTGGCGGATGAGGTTGCCTCCGTCCTTGGCGGTTGCGGAATCGCACCCGGTCAGTTGCATCCCAATGGATGGGCCGATTTAACTCTGGACAAATTTCTGGCGGATTGTCTGGAGGTTCCCTTCTCGCTCAAAATTTTCTCCAAGCTTCATCATTTCAAAAGTTCGGCGGGGTATTTTACTTTCATCCGTCAGAGCGGTTACTATGGTTTTGACGAGAAGCTGAACAAAATCCACGAGTGGGACCGATCTTATTTCTTCATCAAGTTTCACGAAGGGAATCCGAACTTCCTTCGCCGTTGGGGCCGACCAAATGTAAAGAGTTTGAACTTCGGTTACCCCAGCGAGGAAGAATCCGCTGTGATCAAGTTTTTGAAGGGTACTCCTCCCTTTGTATGGACATATGATCAGGCTTTCCACATGCTAAGGAGCCGAGTGGCGATTGTCTATCGCGAGGGGGATCACGTTGTCTATATCCCTTATCGCGTTTTTGTACAAGGTACTTTTTATTTCCAAGTTGATGATTTCTTTTAACCCTTTGCAGGGGTGATCCTTTATCTCAACTCGCTGCAGATCGGGAGGCTAAAGCCCTAGCGAGAAGGAAGAGGCGAATGGAGGGAAACACTTCAGTCGCAGGGGCGATTACTTCTATCGAGGCGGCTTCTCCCGCAAGGGCCTCCGTTTCACAAGGTCCAGCTTCTGCTTCCGAGGACCTTCCCTTAACTAGGAAGCGGAAGAATACTGCGGATATAGAGTCTTCTTGTCCCAGAAAGAAAAACGCTTCTGTGTCCCTCACTGTTGGCGGTACACCTGTATCCGCCTCGTCCAAAGGAAAAAGCAGTACACCAATCCACGAGGTATATTGATCTATTCCCCTTTTTTATGTTGTTAATTTTTCCTTAAGAGTTATCTGCTGTTCTCCTGATCTTTCTCCTTATGCATTCGCAGCCAATTCCCGATATCAGCGGGTGGTGGACTAGGACCTTTGGCATGGCTGTGAGCTTCTCGTGTAGGGACATTGTTTCTTCCATATGTAATGTCCTTGGGCGACTCCCCTCTGCTTCCCGCGTGCGAGAGCAAGTGCCGCTTCCTACTGCTATGGAGGGGATTGAGAAGCGGGCCATAGAGGTATATTGTTACTTGTGATATTCTCTTTCAAGGATCTTGCATTTGTAGTAACCGCAAATTTCTATCCGCTCTTATTATCTGCGAATCATCTTTTATGCAGATTATTAACTTCGCGGAGGGTGCTCTCCTAAGGGACGCTGAACGCGCTAAAGAGTTGGAGAACCTTGGTACTCAATTGGCGACTCAGAAGTCGCTTTATGATGATGTCCAAGGGAAGGTAAAGGCTCTTGAAGGCGCTTGTCAGAAGGTTATGAGCGAGAAGGAGGAAGCTCTCAGATCCCTCCAGGCTAAGTCCAACGAGCTGCAAAAGGTCCTTGATGATCTAAATTCATCCAATGAGGCTCTGGAGATGCAAAAGAAGAAAGCTGAGGAGATTCTAGCCGAAGATGGTGCTCGCATCTATTGGTATGGGGAGCGAATTCATGCTGCTTATGAGCATGGGCATCCAGATCGAGTACTTAGCCGCCCCAAGGTTCCCATCCCTGAAAAGGATCTAACTAAGAAGTGGGACAAGCTGGAAGCCGAGGATGCTGATATGGATGAGGTACTCTTCTTAGATTGGCAGAGTTTTCAGAACCCTCCAATTAGCTGCGAGATCCCTACTCAGAACGCGGAAAAAGAGGCACCACAAGACCTTTCTCAGCCTGAGCAAGAGGTACCGCCCTCTGAAGCGGTTACTGATTCGAGGGTTGAGGATTCGCTTGAAGCAGATCCGCCCACTGGAGGAGATGAGGGAGCCGCTGAAGGCGAGGAGGGCCATAGGGGTGAAGGAGAGGAAGTTGTAGCATAGTTTGATTTATATCTGGACTGTTGTATGTAACAAACTGCCCGTATATATATATTTTCTTTTGCTTGCCGCTTTACCTATACGTGCGATTGTTGCTTTATTCCTTATTGCCCTTTGTTTTCATACGTGACCCTTGCCCTTTTGCTGACTCCATATTTGTATTTCCTCGTAGTTTAGTTTCGTTTCCGCTAGGGTGGCCAAAACCTTTTTGCAATTTTTTGAGTACTCGTTAATTCGCTTAATTTTATGCCTTATCTTATAATTTTTCTTTCGAAAATAATATAATCATAAGGTTAATCATAAGGTTTTGCGAGTGATGCGTAATCATGCATCCGCCTTTCTTTAAGAGGCAACACATTTATGTGTTTTTAAGTTCAACCATAAGGTTTTTGCGAGTGATGCGTAATCATGCATCCGCCTTTCTTAATAGGCAACACATTTATGTGTTTTTAAGTTTAACCATAAGGTTTTTGCGCGATTTACCCGCCTTTTGTTTGTAGATAACACACTGAAGTGGTTGTCCTAAAAAGGATCCGCACTCAAACGTCGTATGCAACAATTGAACATCTTTATTGATAAAAGAAAAGACTTTTTGTTACATTGGTATATGAAATGTGTGGGATCAAAGCCTCATTAAAACCTTTTATCAGAAAACCCAATGGGAAAAAACTCATAAAAGGAAAAAGAGTACTCGTCATTTCCCTGAACTACCCGGCCCGTTTATATAGGCGCAGATTTTCTAGATTCCAGGTGCGCGGGAGCTTTTTTCCGCTCATTTCTTCTATTTCAAAAGTTGATGGTCCCAGCTTCTTGGATACTCTGTATGGTCCGATCCAGTTGACGCCTAATTTGCCTTTGCCATCTCTGGATTGTATTTTGTCCGCTTTTTTCAAGACCAAGTCGTTCTCGTTGATTATCACTTTTCGCACCCTTCTGTCATGATATTTCTTGATTCTATTGCGGTACACTGCCATTCGCATGTAAGCTTTTTCTCTTCGTTCTTCAACAGAATCCAATGCATCTCTAATGTTGATAGGATTTTGTGTGTCGCAATAATAAATTATTCGATCTGTAGGCGACTTGATTTCAACAGGTAGGACTGCTTCGGCTCCATAAACCAGCGAGAAAGGTGTTTCGCCAGTTGCTGCTTTTACAGAAGTTCTGTATGCCCATAACATATGGGGTATCTCATCCGCCCAACCTGTTTTTTTATCACCTAGCCGCTTCTTGATACCTTGAATCATGGCCCTGTTGGTAACCTCTGTCATACCATTCGATTGGGGATGGTTTACGGAAGAAAAATGATTCTTGATCCCCATGCTTTCGCAGTATGCTTTGAACTTGACACAGTTGAACTGGGTGCCGTTGTCAGTTATAAGCTTTTGCGGGATTCCAAATCGCATGATAATGTTCTCTCGTAAGAACTCGATCATTCGTTCAGGTGTTTGAGCGGTTACTGCCTCCGCTTCTACCCATTTGCTGAAGTGGTCAACTGCGACTACCAAGTACTTCCTTTTCTTTGTCGTTTCTGGGAATGGACCCACTATATCGATTCCCCATGTTGCGAATGGCCATGCCGTCATTATAGAGATTTGTTCGGCTCCGGGAACGTGCTTTTCATTCGCATGGATTTGACAGCTGTGACATTCCGCTACCATCTGCTGGGAATCCTCCATCACCTTTGGCCAATAGTATCCCATTAACTTGACCTTTCTTGCCAACGCCGCGGATGCTTCATGTGCGCCGCACATTCCTTCATGGAGTTCTCGCAGTACGTAGTCTCCTTCATTGCGGCTAACACATTTCAACCATGGACATGTATATGATTTTCGATACAAAGTTCCATCTCGAATTGAGTATCTCGCTGATTGTCCAATTAGCTTTCTGGCTAGGCTTTTGTCATCTGGAAAATCTCCCTGCTCCAGATATTGGCGGATAGGTATCCGCCAATCTTCATCATCTTCCAGCTCTTCAATGACCATAATCTGATCGACTTCAAATGCCGGTGCGGATCTTATCTCCAAATTGCATGCTTTTTTATTCCATGGTTCTCTACTCGCCGCTGCTTTTTCCAGTTCATCAGCCTTTGTGTTTTGGCCTCTTGGAACATGCACCATTTCCCAGACGACTCCCTTGTGTGTTAACTCCTGCGTCAATCTGCCGACTATCTGATGGTATTTGACCAGATCTTCTTGTTTCACCAGATAGTTTTTTGTGATCTGATTTATCATGAGTTTAGAATCGCTGTAGATCACCACTCTTTCTGGCGTAAGTTCATTAAGCAGCTTCAATCCGCATATCATTGCTTCAACTCTGCGGCATTATTGGTAGTTTTGAAAGTTAACTTTGCCGCATAGTACAGGCGAATAACCTCCGGGCCTTTGATGACGACTCCCAGTCCAGCCCCATCTGTGGATAATGCCCCATCTGTGAACATGCTCCACTCTTCTTTTTGTGCCTTTGGACGTTCATCTTCATCCCACGTGAATTCATTCACGAAATCGGCAAGTACTTGACCCTTTAGTGCTGGTCTTCCTTCGTAGCGAATATCGAATTCCCCCAGGCGAATTGACCATTCCATTAATCGGCCGGATGCGTCAGGTTTCTGCAGTACCTTCCGCATTGGAATTCCGGTTCTCACAATGATAGTATGCGCCTGAAAGTATGGTTTTAGCCTAGCCACCGTGGTTATCACCGCGAGAGCCATTTTGTCCAACTTCGAATACCGAAGTTCTGCATCCTTCAAGACCTTGCTCACATAGTACACTGGATATTGTTGGCCCTTTTCTTCTCGCACCATTACAGTGCATATCGCCATACTGGTGACGGATACGTAAAGAAATAAATCTTCTTCGTCCTCCGACCTGCTCATTAAGGGCGGATAGCATAGCAGTCGCTTTATACCCTCAAATGCCTCTTGACAATCCGGCGTCCATTCAAAGGACTTAGATTTTTTTATGGCATTGTAGAAAGGTAGACATCTTCTAGCCGAGCATGATATGAATCGCCCTAATGCCACCAACCGCCCATTTAGTCTTTGTACTTCTCTTACGTTCCTCGGAGTTTTCATCTCCATTACTGCTTTAACCTTCTCAGGATTCGCCTCAACTCCCTTGCCACTAACAATGAAACCCAGGAATTTTCCTGCCCTTGCTCCGAACGTGCATTTTTCTGGGTTCAACTTGAGGCCATATTTGATTAGCACTTCCAGGATTTCTTTGATATCCTGCGGGTGGTCTCGCATCTTCTTGCTTTTGATGATCATGTCATCTACGTAGATTGAGAAGTTCTCGCCTGACTTGTCTGAAAATATATTGTTCATCATCCTCTGGTATGTTGCTCCTGCGTTTTTCAATCCGAAGGGCATCACCTTGAAGCAATAAGTCATCTGATGAGTTATGAATGATGTTTTGATTTCATCCGCCTTCTCCATGGGTATCTGGTGGTAACTGGATTTCACGTCGGTGAACGATAAAGCTTCAAATCCTGCAGTTCCATCTACCAATATATCAATGTTAGGTAGCGGATACATATCCTTCGGACAAGCTTTATTCAGATCCTTGAAGTCGACACACATTCTGTACGTTCCATTTGGCTTTTTGACTAGCACCACATTGGCTAGCCACTCCGGATAGGTGACTTCTCGAATTGCATCTGATTTTAGCAAATCCGCCACAGCTTTTTCAATCGCCTTCTGCCGCTCTGGAGCGTGTCCTCTCTTTTTCTGTCGCACTGGGGTTGCACCTTTGTCCACATTCAAACGATGGGTTGCTATATCTGGACCTATCCCTTTCAGCACTTCATTTGGAGCGGCGAATGCCGACTCGCATTGGATCAACACCTCGGTAATGGCTTTCTTCGTTTCCTCAGGGAGTCCTGCCGCTATTCGTACATTCTTGTCATTTGAGATGGCGAATAGTTCTGTTTCTCCTAATGCTTCTGCCGGCAACTTCTCATCAACTTTATCCTCTTCACCTGGCTTTGGTTCAAGTGACAATGTATAGGCTTGTTGAGATACAAGTTGATCACCTTCAACTATGACTCGCCCTTAGTGTGTTGACAAATGTAATGTCAAGTGCTTCATTGAGATGAGCGATTCCGTTTCCGATAGGAACGGATGCCCCAGAATTATGTTGTAGGCCAACGGGAGATCAACAATTGCGAATTCTAGATCACCTCGCCATTTTAGATTCTTATCGCCCATTTCTGCTTCCAACACCACTTGTCCACTTGTTTGAGACGATTGACCTCCAAAACCAATTACATCCATGAATGTATGTTCCACTCGCTCGTCATTAATTCCCAACTTGTTGAATGCAGTCCGAGTAATAACATTACAAGAACTGCCAGTATCAATAAGGACCCGCTTGACGTCCCATCCTTCTACAGCCATCGTAATCATCAAAGCATCCGCATGCGGCTCCGTGATTCGCGCAAATGAGTAATTGAGGGCATCCCCCCTATGCGTGTTGCTTTTTCGCTGTTCACGGCGTGCCCTTTTTGTTGGCGGCTCATAGATCCCGCCAGCTATCATGTTTATCACCCCTTTCTTCTGTTTCTTTTCGGGCCTTGCTTCTCCCTCATGCGGGAGCGTTGTTTTCTCATCAATCGTTTCTTTTCTTACGAATTGGCCTAGCTTGCCCCTCTCAACCAGCTTTTCTATTTCCTTCTTCAGTTCATAGAAATCGTTCGTGTCATGGCCGTTCAATCTGTGGAACCTGCAATATTTGTTAGGATATCGCCCCAAACTAGTTCGACCTTTCACCTCGGGGAACCGCACATCCTTCTTCAGGGGGTTCTTTTCGATCCAAAGTAACACCTCCTGGCGAGTCGTATTCAATGGTGTTTGATATCCTCCCCCTTGAAAGGAGCGATCGCCTCTGCGAACAAAATTACCCTTGGACTGGGTCTGGCGTCGATTGTCCGAAGTGGATCTAGCAGCATCTCTCTCCCTCCGGGTTTGAGCTCTATGTTCTCTGTTGACATCGTTCACTTCCATAAATTCCTTTGCTATCTTCATGAGTTCAGCCACTGTGCGCGGCTTGTTGCGGATGATTTCCTCCCGCATGCTCCAATCCGTGGTTCCATCCGCCATGATGTTGCGGATGCTCACGATATCCGGGTTCTGCAACCGCACCAGAATATCGTTGAATGCGACAACAAATTCCCTTAGGGAATTATAGTTCCTCTGTTTGATCTCCTTCAGCTGCCTATCCGTCACATCTGCCGCTTTACCGCCCACGAACTTGGCACAGAAATCACGACTGTATTGATTCCAGTTGTGAATAGATTCAGCAGATAAAGACCGAAACCAATCAGATGCCGCTCCGCCCAAAGTGGTCGAGAATAATCTTCAAATTATACTTTCACTCGCTCCCGCAACATCCATTAATTCTCTGTAGTTCCTGACATGAGCCTCAGGATCAGAATTAGGATCCCCATAGTATTTAGGTATCGCCGGGGCCTTTATCCTGTGATCTGGTATAAATTCTCGCAACGACGGAGCAAAAGGCGAATCACTCTGCACCTCTGCTCTCGCCCTAGGCGTGTACCCCATTCGCTCCATCATGTTCCGTAGTTGATCTTCCAACTCAAGATTGGGTATTCGCCGAACCTCTTCCATCCGCTGCTGGTGAACTCTAGGTGGCATCCACCCGCCAATTGATGTTGAGATTTGTTCTCGCCGTGGTTCTAGCCGTCGTCCGGTTATAGGATCAAAGTTCCAGGTGTGCTCCTGCCCAAACGTATTCGCCCCAGACGCTATTAATTCTGAATGCCCGTTAAATAAGGGTTCCGTGTGTTGTAGTGGAAGGATTCCTGGCATTCCCGATGTCGGTTGGGATGTTTGCCAGGTCGGATGGATCGTCATACTAGGATCGTGGTACGAGTAGTTGCTTGGATGGCTGCGTGGGTTCATGCGACTACTCTGACCTATCTGGGTTAGCTCTCGAGATGGCTGCGGAAGCGCAGATATGGCGGCAGTAGTCGATGGTTGTGTGGAGACAATAACAGGTTGTTGAGGAGCAGCCGCCACGGCGGTATTATGATCGGCCATTGCGGTTAACAAACTAATCATTCGATCCCCCGCCGCTTGGCTCATATTTGAAGCCAAGACTTGTCCTGCCATTTGTACGAAATCGCTATTGGACATCTCCATTTCATTTTGGACTTGAACCTCCAATAAGGGACTCAATTGTCCCGAAGGGCTTGACGAGCTAGGCACCACAGGCTGCGTACTTGCAGGTTGCGAATTCGCAATCCGTGGACCCCTTGAGTTCATACTAGTGGATCTGGTTGTAACGCCGGTCGTTCGTGATGGTTCTGACATGTTCTTTGTGTACCTTTAACCAAATGTTGGTAAAAAAGGTCCACGTTCACCGCACCAATGATAACTTGCTGGATCCGATTTGATGATCTCCGCCGTAGTTACCTGCAAAACAGAACCGGAGACAGGATCTCCGGGAAAACTCTCCGACGATCAAGTCAGTTTTTGTAGGAGGGTTGGTAAATTGACAATAGTATTGTGGGAAAAATGTGAAATGTACCTTTCCCCCTTTGGCCTTAGGGCTTTTTATAAGTGTTCTTAAGTAACCGCCGAGGGCGGTTACCCCTTCCAGGCCATGTTCCGAGGGCGGTTACTCCTTTTTAGGTCATGCCCCCTCTCATGGCTTTCGTGGCAACAAACGTGGTATTGTTTGTCCTGAGTGGGAGTTTTAGTGCTCCATTTAGGAATTCGGGGCGGTTACTCACTTCACCCGCTTCCTCTATTCGGGTCCCATCCCATCTTAGGCCATGGATCTAAGTATGGGCTGGGCCCGTGTAATGAATTCGGCCCGGTTTGGCTTCGCGGGTCATCACAGATATTTTGTTCCTTATTCTACACCAATTACATATTAGTTAGTTCTAAAAAAAATTCATGTGTTTTTATAATTTAATAATAGAATTGGAGATTAATATTTATAAATTCGGTGAATTTTTTGAATATTTTTGTCCAGTTCGTACAAAGTATTTTTTTTTTCACATCTCAACATATATTTGTGATTTTTTATTGATAAAATGATGGACGTATTTAGTGTAGATGACAAGATTCATGACCGAGAAGACATTTTGTGAATCATTTCTCAAATTGATCCAAATTATCAACATCGAGGGTAAAATTGCTCTTGACTTCTAACATTACGGGTAAAACTGATCCATTTTAAACGTTAGAGATAAAATTGCCCCTGAACCAAAACATTAGAGGTATTTTTGTACCATAACCCAAATAAATAAGAAATTATATTTGAGGGTAAAATTGTCAATTGAACCATAAAACTAGCTAGCTATTCTACCTTATTCCATCAATAGTTGTTTCTACGGAATACATATTCTATTCTATTCATTTGTAATACATATTCTACATCCTTTCTATTCCATTCAATGTCATGAATCAAACGACACCTGAGTATTGAAAAGGAAATTTAAGACAACAAAAGAAACTTACAAAGAGATCTGATGGCCAGAGCGGTTCGAGTTGCTTTGTTCTCTATCTCTACTCATTCTTCAAACTCTTAATGTTCCTTTATTCAATATACTCTCTAGAATCTCAAAATCAGAATCTCTAGAAATAGTAATCCAAAAAGGAACAACTTTGTTAATTGGATTAGAAATTGAACTACAAAAGAGAAAAATAAATACATACAAAAATTATTCGGAAGGAAGAATCAATTAATCGTAAACGTAAGAAAATCGATAGGAAACATCGAGAATGCGTTGGTGCTGAGGAAAAGAAAGGATTAAATTAACAGAATTGGATTGAAAATTAATTAAACCTTAACATAAATGAAATTAGAATTAAGACATGATGATGATTATATTAAAGGGCTAATTATTAATCTAGTGATTTGAGTGGATCCATTAACATATTTGATACATTTCTCTTTCATTCATTTTATAGATCTAAACACTTTCATCCATTTTAATAAGAATACCGTTATTTCAATTCACTTTCTTTCTCGGACTCTCAAACTTTGTCTCCTGATTTGCCTAAAAATCCTTTTACTCCTTCGACACCGCTAGTGAAGCAACGTTACAATGCCTTCTTTATCAGTTTCGTATGAAGGATTGAGAAAATGTTTGGAATTGGAGCAGAGAAGAAACACAAAATTGTCTCAGAATTGTTCATATGCCCCACCATGAAGTGGGACGTGATGTTCGTATGCCCCACCATAAGGTGGGGCGTGATGCTCACACGTCCGAGCATATGTGTGGCTGCGTTTCGGGTTTAGACACCGAAACGCTGTAGAAATATCGCGTTTTGGAATGTAATGTTCGTTATTTATCAATTACAGGAGGTTTCATGGGAAGAATTTGGCGGAAACGGCATTGATTACAGTTCGCAATTTTTTCCCAAACAAACGTTTCAAACACATCATGAAGTTGTTAACTGGGCAAAACAGACAGCAATTGGGATCGGCTTCGAGTTAACCACAACGTCGCACAAGACAGGGCGCAAGTCAAAGTGGATATTGGTTAAATGTGCTCGTGGTGTTAAGAATTATAGAAGGAAAAAGGATATGAATAAGGATGCTATACTATGGAGGGATACAAAAACAAAGTACTGTGGTTGCAAATTCTAGATAAAGGTTCTGGAAATCGCTGAATTAGACGGTTGGGTGGTGAATGGGATTGCTGGAGATAGAGGACAGCACTGTCATCAGTTGGATGTATATCGTCAGGGCTACAGACAGATGAGCAGACTAAGCCCGAGTATATTGTCATTTAGGGAGTTATCATCACTACATACGTCTTTATTTACATCCTACATTTCCAGTGCCTCCCATTGCCACCTAATGGCGTATATTTCATCATCCGAGTGTTCGTCACTTGGACAATCTATACGCTGAAAGGAGAGAGGCTTGGACTAGATTATATTAGTTTTATATGTTGTAATTAATAATATTTATTCATTAACTTATATTATTGTTACTGGTTTTAGTTAAAATTGAATGGTATTTTTAGGTTTTACGTACAATTATGTAGTTACGGGTTTAACGGCCTATTTACGGGTTTAAAAAGCTATTTTTTTTTACCAATTCGACACGCGGGCGTGTGGATATCACGCCTCACCGCGTGGTCGGGCGTGATAGCCACACACCTCACCGCATAGTCAAACGTGATAGCCAAATGCCCGACCTTGCGGTGAGGCGTTGGGCTATCACGTCCGACCACGCGGTGAGGCGTGTGGCTATCACGCCCGACCACGCGGTGAGGCGTGATATCCACACGCCCGCGTGTCGGATTGGCAAAAAAAATAGCTTTTCCCTCCCCAAAACCCATGAAAGGGCATTTTCATCCTTTCACGGGGCTAGGGGTGGGAATTTGAGGCTGAGTTTAACAACACCCTACCAAAACAGCCCAATCTTAATTCAATTTTATCTCGATGGTATCTTAAGAGCAATATTCGCCCAAAATTGATCTCCATTTTCTTTCTTAATGCTAGTATAGGAAAAGAATTGGCAATCCTAGGAGGATCAAAGTTGCATAAAAAAAGGTTAATCTTGTATGAAGCAGGTTCAAAAATTGGGAATCCTAGGAGGATTATTTTCTTATACCCAATTTGCAACCTTGAAATTAAAGCATTTTAATACTCTATTACTTTGCACTATTTATTGATAAATTTTTGACAGAGCAGTCATGGAAAGGAAAAAGATTTCAAAAGCTTGTGACGAAAAAAGTAGAAATGAAGAAGATGAGGCTGGCCCAGTAGAGATCTAATATTCAGGTTGTTCATTTACGAACTTACCTAGCCACCTCAGTGTAGCTATTATTTTTAGACTGTCGATTAAGGATATGATTGTTTGCAAATGCATATGCAAATCTTTGTATGCTATAATTTCAAATCCTGAATTTGCTCAATCTGAGGTCTTTCCAATTGCTCGTACCGTGGATTATACACACGTGTCAAGAATACTTTATCCCCTTGAGTTAGAGTAGGATGAATGGTTCATGGACACGGTTTCGAGTCAGCATTGTCATGACTATTCTGAAATTTGCCAGGTTAGTATGAAATTTGGCTCCAAGTTAAAGATTCCAGTGCGCAACTTTCCATTGGTTTTAAGGGATAACATAGATGGCAATGAAGAAATCACATTGAAGGTTAATGATCACTGTTATAAGATAGTGAATTCGTGTAATGAATTTGTTTGTTTATTTGAACCAATGGATAATAAGCCTGTTATTATGTGCAATCCAGTTACAGGCGAGTTTATTAATCTTCCGCAAGTGTTTGAGGGTAAAAATGTTGATGGTTATGATGGTGATATTGATTGTGGATTTGGTTTTAATCCAGAGACGAATCAATACAAAGTGGTAAGAATTTTTGAGCAATATTCTCATCCGGAACATGACACCATCGGCTGGCTGGCTCAGGTGCATATTCTTGGTACAGGATCATGGAAAATTATCAAATCTGCTCCTGATTCAGGCTATGTTTTAGCATTTACTACTTTGTCTTCTTGGTGACAAATTGAGTCTTATGGTTTCATTTGGTTGTGAGAAAGAATGTTCCTACAATTTTCATCACCTCCATTAATAGAGGGCAACATGGTCAATGTTGGAATGGGAGTTCTAGGAGGATGTCTTTGCATATGTGACTCTTCAAATCAATCATTCATTTGTGTCTGGGTGACGAAGAATTACGGTGTTGAAAAATCATGGACTAAAGTTTTCGAAATCAACATGTGTTGTTGTGATATATTGATTTATGGATTATATCAACCTATAAAATACATAAATAATGGAGCACTTTTGATGCTTAATTATCCGAGGAGTGTTCTATTTTATTATGACCTGAGAAGACCTATATTGAAGCGTTTCCAGGTTCACCCAATGGAATCAAGCTTTGAGATAATTGCTCATAGTCCAACCTTTAATTCATTTAAGGATGTTCTTGCAAGGTGTAATGTGAAGGTACTTAATGTCAATTCAAGGTACTTGTTAACCAAACTGTTTCTTTCTGTATATAAGTAAATTGTTTCTGCTTTACTCATTTAATTATTTGAACTACAGGTGTGCTGGGTTGAAACTAAAGGGCGAACTTAAAGCCATTTCCTTGTATGAGAAGATGATTGAATCTAATTCTGAATATGAACCTTATGAGCTTGAGTGTATTACATAACTGTTATGTACCTCATGAATTGGAAAAATACTGGTTCCATAAACATATTTCTGCCTCAGGAATTACATTTTCAGATAAACAAAGAAATCCGTTACACGAATTCACTATCTTATAACGGTGATTATTCACCTTCCATGTGATTTCTTCATTGCAATCGCTACTATCCGTTAAAACTAATGGAAAGTTGCACACTGGAATCTTTAACTTGGAGGCAAATTTCATACTAACCTGGCATATTTTAGAATAGTCATGGCATTGCTGGCTCGAAACCGTTTCCATGAACTGTTCATCCTGCTCTAGCTCAAGTATTCTTGACACGTGTGTATAATCTACGGTACAAGCAATTGGAAAGACCTCAGATTGAGCAAATTCAGGATTTTAACTTGTAGCATACAAAGATTTGCATATGTATTTGCAAACAATTATATCCTTAATCGACGGTCTAAAAAGAATAGCTGCAATGAGGTGGCTAGGTAAGTTCTTAAATGAACAACCTGAATATTGGATCTCTACTTGACCAGCCTCATCTTCTTCATTTCTACTTTTATGGCCACAAGATCTTGAAATCTTTTTCCTTTTCATACAAGATTATCATCTTTTATGTATTTGTTTTGCAATTCTTTTCCTATACTAACATTGAGAAGGAAAACGATGGATCAAATTCGGGCCAATATTGATGTTAAGGTACCGTCGAGATAAAATAGAATTGATATCTTCACAATAAATTCGTGACAAAATTCATATTTATCCCAAGAAAATAGGAGTTGCTCAAGTAACATAGAACAAAACCTAGTTTACAATGATCATAAAAGTTCCAAATTGATGGAAACCCTAGCTCAAGTCCTACCCATGACAATTAAAAACATGTAAAAGAAGCATGTCCAAGTACATAAATAGAGAGAGAAAAAGAAATACCTGAAATTGATGGAGAAACCATGGGATACAAGTTAGATCATATAAAGGAAGACGAGACACTATTCATATTTCGGAACGAACCTAAGCCTTTGTTTGGGAATTTGGAGGTTAATGGAGGTAAGAGTTAAAAGAGGTAATGGAAAGGGAATGGAAGTGATGGAAATGAAAGTTAAAAATTAACTTTGTTTGAGAGTTTATAGAATGTAAACGGGGTTAAATGTTTAACTTCGTTTGAGAGTTTAAATATAGAAGGGAATGAAAGTTAAATTTACTTTACAGAGACAACAAATTTTAAAAAACTTTACGTCACTTTCATTAACCCCCGATTTGGAGGTTAGAGTTCGGATGTTAGAGGAAGTAAACATTTAACTTCCATTAACCTTCATTTACACTCAAACAAATAACTCTTAAACAAGGTTAACTTGATATTTAACCTTCCATTAACCCCTTAAGAGCTAAATGAATTGATGATAGTGGTGGTGATGACTTCAATGACTGATTAAAACTTAATACGTTAGGTTCCTATAAATTTGGTTTAAAATATCAACTAGTCCTCTTTGGTTATAAAATACCGCATTAGACTCTTAAATTTGCTTATATTAAAGTACGGGATAATGTATCAAAATAGCATGTATAAAATAGCATTAATATAGGCTTAACTTTTAAAAATGTATCAATTTAGGTCTCGATAACAAAACAAGACACGTCGTTAATACTTCTCCATTAATTTCTATCAATTGTACGTGCCTTGTCGAACTTGCAAAGTGATATATATAAACTATAAACGATAATAATAAATTATATATAAATTATATATATCAAGAAAGCATTCGACACTCTGGATTGGAACTTCATCCTTGAGGTTCTGGATTCTTTCGGTTTCTCGCTTCAATTCCGTGACTGGATTCTCAACCTTCTTTCTTCGGCTCGCATATCAATTTTGACAAGCTAGGGTCAGACCGGATATTTTAAATGTTCTAGGGGTGTCAGGCAAGGAGATCCGCTTTCACCTCTGCTATTTAGCATTGCGGAGGATTTTTTGAGCCGTTGGTTATTGAAATTGTCTGAATCAGGGAAACTGTCAGCGATGAAGTACTCCAGGTCTGCCAATTTTCCTACTCATCTTTTATATGCGGATGATGTCATGCTCTTCTGTCAGGCCACGGCAGCTAATTTGAGAATCATCAGGGATGTCTTCTCCTGGTATGGTTGTATATCAGGTCAACAGGTCAACTGGCAAAAATCTGACATCTTCCTGGGCAGTTTCATTAGCCGACGCAGGGGAGCTCATCTTGCAGGATTGGTTGGAATCAAGTAGGGTTCTCTTCCTTTCAGGTATCTCGGGGTTCCTGTATTCTTTGGCTCGCCTCGCAAGCAACATCTCCGGGGGATAATGGATAAAATTATCTCGCACTTTGCTCGCTGGAAAGGGTCCTGTCTCTCGTTGGCTGGCAAAGCGGCGCTGGTCAGTTCGGTGATTACTGGGAGCTGTATTCACTCCTTCATTGTCTACAAATGGCCTTCATCTTTGCTAACATACTTGTCTAAATGCATGAAAAACTTCATTTGGACCGGCTCGGTGGACAAGCGCAAATCGGTAACTGTCCCTTGGCGAGACTGTTGTTGTCTGATAAAAGTAGGCAGGTTGGGAGTTAAGGATGTGAAAACGCTGAATATTGCGCTCCTTGGGAAAATTGCCTGGGGAATAATGCAAGATGACTCGTTCTGTTTTAACTTGCTCCGTTCTAGGTTCGTTAGCGCTGCTGGGCTGCCTAGGGTGGTGACTAACTCAACTATCTGGGGCTCTGTTCGTTGGATCCATGGTTTGTTATTGCAGCAATGCTCCTGGTGAATTGGACAGCAATCAAAATTGAATTTTTAGAATGGCCATTGGATCGCGCCTACTATCGCGGAGCAAGTTAGGCTGAGCGAGAAGGAGAAGCACAAATGCACAGCAGGTGTGGAGGATTTCCTAACTGAAAATGGGTGGCACGGCTTGCCTAATCTCCCAAATGAGGTACTTCTCCGTGTTGTTGACGTCAGAAGAGGATTGGATACAAATGACATCTGCGTTTGGAAGCCTGCGGTGGCTGGTTACTTGTCGGCTAAACTCTTTTATGCTTGGCTGAGGCCGCCTGAAATCACGCAACAGTGGTGCAGGTTCATATGGCAACACACCATCCCTCCTTCCCATTCGACGGTCTGCTGGCGAGAGTACCTTGGTTTTCTTCCAACGCATGACAGGATGAGTCGCAGGGGGATTGTAATTGTTTCGCGGTGTGGGCTCTGCGGTAGCTCGCAGGAAACGGCAGATCATCTGTTCATTAGTTGTCCGTTCGCAGCACAGATTTGTTTCGGGATCAGTGCTATATTTGGCCGGAGGATCTGCACCGACTCGTCTCTGGCGGCTCTGGTTAATGAGGCTCTAAAACAGCGTTTCAGCCCACAGATTGCCAATTTATGGGCTTCCGCCATTGTAAGCGATGTATGGATACTTTGGCAATGTCGGAATAAGGCGTTTTTTGAAAATGAGAAACCATGTATTCACCACGCTCTGCGCCGACTTTGGATGCTTATTCGAGAATCTGATAAGCTCACTGTTGGGGGAATGTGGAATTCCACTACGGAAATGCACACTATTGCGGAACTTGGCATTAGGCGGCACCTACACAGAGCCCCTAGGATCACACAAGTCTGTTGGCAACCTCCTCCTCCAGGATGGACGAAAATAAACACTGATGCCTCCGTCATTGGTAGCCCGAGATCTGCCGGTGGGGGGGGGGGGGGGGGGGGGGGGGGGAATATTCAGATCACAATATGGCTTTCTCGGAGCCTTTGCCCTCCCGATACCAGTCACTTTCTCCTATGCCGTGGAACTTACGGCAGCGATTTACGGGATCAATATGGCATACAGTCGGGGATGGACTCGTCTTTGGTTGGAAAGTGACTCAGCTTATGTAGTCGGCCTTTTGCGTAGTGGTGTTGGTACGGTTCCTTGGATGCTACGATCAAATTGGGTGAACTGTCTAGCGCAATTATCGTCAATGACGTTTGCGGTTACGCATATCTATCGAGAAGGAAATCAAGTGGCGGATCTACTGGCAAATTATGGACGTAACATCGATGGGGCGACTTGGTGGGACGAGTTACCGGACTTCTGTGTTTCTGCCTACTTGTGTAACCTGAGCAAGAGATATGTTTATCGTTTTGCTTGAGGATTGTTAAGTTCTTTCATTTTTGGACATATGTACTCGCTTTTCTTTTTTCTTTTTTAATAATATTGGTTGGGGTCTGCGGTTTGGGGTGCCAACATAGTTGGGATGCCTTCCCTCTCCCTGGTGCCACGCCTTCAACAAAATATATATAAATAATAATTATTATAATAGATAATGATAAATTACTGAATATTGAAACTAATTGCTACTGAACTGATTGTTACTGAAATTAAAGGAGAGTTTTAGGTGTTTGGTTAGTGATCTCCTGTTTGCCTTTTACACCCGAAAAACAGCCTTTTACAAAAGCAGAGAATCTCTACTTTTTGGAAAAACAGTTTTTTCGAGCAGCAAACAACAACAGCAAATAACAAACTTTAACAGCAAACAGTAACAGCAAACAATAGGTAAAACAAACGGGCCCTAAGTAAAGAACAATACCTTTTGAACAACTATTTCATCATATTTTCCAAAATGTGAAGCTACTTCCTCTAGAAATGTTGCAATCTATAAGCAAATAAATAAAATTCAATTTATATTGAGACATGAACTGGTATTATTATTAGTGAACAAGTTAATAGAAAATTCTAACTGCTTATGCATTTAAACTTTCTATAGTCTAGTATATGCTTATATCTACTTTCTGTAATCTGATGAGTACCGTGCTTAATGCCTACCTTGAAACGATCATCGAAACCCGTCTCTTATCACAAGCCTTTGCTTTGTCCACAAATTAATCATTGATCATACACTTGGTCCGTTCAATCATCAAAACAACACATCAATAATGTAAACCCAGAATCCTTCATGTGGTTACAGTAGTAGTATGAGATGCAAAAGAAAACAATTAATAAAACACAATAATGTTAAAGGTAAAACCAGTAACCTGTATTTCTAAAGTCTAACAAATCCAACTGGTTAAATTCCAAAGTTGAAGCTCAAAACAGGACTCACCTAGAATAACAGCTAACAAGTTAGGTTCATAGACATACAAAAACTATTGCTGAAATCAATCAATATTATAAACCAGGTCTATCTAGGACCAAAATTTTTGATAAAAACCTATAGGACACTTTATCACCAAACAATTCATAACAACGTAAAACCCAACAAGCATTAAGTCTAATTAAATCATCAACATCAGGTTGAAGATTCTGAAAATACAAATGATTATGTGCTTGACTAAGTACAGAGACTTAATGCATTAAGTCTAATTAAAATGTTAGCTACAATGTCAATTTGGACTTTTAAATTAGCTTCAGGATCGATTTATCTAAAAATAAACTCTACTATCAATTTAATCCTTCAACTTAATATTATTTTTTCCCAAATTAATCTAATATCACAAGTATCAGTATCATAATTTAACATGTATAAAAAAACACTTTGTCATAAAAAAAACAACTAAATTACACCTATATCAAAACTATAAGTTGGATTTGATGCTTAATGCCCATTTATTAGGAAATTGATGGTGTAAGCTAACTTGAATGATGAAAACGTACAAAGACATAAATGATGCAACTTGAATGATGAAAGTAGCGATTCTCCAAAAATAATAAAATAAAAGAACATCAAAGTTTGAGTTTTTAATTTCCAGTTTTAATCAAGTCACCAAAGCGAATAGACCACTTTAAATAAATTCAAGTGGTCAATAAATGACTAGAAAAAAAATTTAGGAGATAATAAGTTATTTTGACTAGAAAAAAAATTTAGGAGATAATAAGTTATTTTGTAAATTAAGAGGTGAGTCATTTTTCAAGTTCAAGAGGTTCTAATATATAAAGCCTCCATCACTCATCAAAATCATTCACCAAGATCAAATTCATTTTTAAGGTTCTAAATCTCATTCTCTTTGTCTTCAAGTTACTCATCTACATAGCCATATTCTTATTTCTCTCCTCATCTCTATCAACTATACGAATTCTTTCTAGAACACTAGAAAATGATACTTGAGCCTTCTCCTTTCGGCCTGGGCTTAAAACTCTTAAGTAGAAGTATTCATGATAATATTTCCTATTCTGTTATGATAAACAATTCCTTCAAGTGTAGATAGAGAAAGGTTTAAAATAAGACACTAGGCTCTAGTCATACGAAATGTCTAGAGCCTTTTACATCTAAGGAACGCCTTTAATAACCATGTTAGAAAGTGTTACTTTAATAAATAGGGAAGCTTGCAAACAAATAAAGAAGAAAAGAAGGAACTGTATTATGAAAATATTCATAACAATTCAAGCATTAAGTAGCAGAACTTTAAGAAATTATCTTGACTTAACTTTAAGAAATTATCTTTACTTAACTTTAAGCATTTTTGATTCCATCCAAGTTTATTTGACGTTGGAAGCAGTGGACAAATATTATCAAGCTGACATTTTCCCTTGCTTCGAAGTTCCTGGAATGTATCAATCACCCCCGAGCTTCCAAGCAGGGGACAAATCTCAACTTGATCAGCATTATAGATAGACCATGAGATAAATGTTTTCAAGTAATAGATCAGGAGGAAAGACCAATATTTTAGATAGATCCATGAGCAAATAATGCTTTAATCCAAATTAAATTGGACTTACCGTGCTAGTTTTAGCTATTTCGACACAGATTTAAATTGACATTTAACTTTGATCACATTTTGAATTGTATTTGTGGGGCAAAATGGATTCTAAAGTTGACATTCAGAATTAAGTTAGCAAAGATACCACATCACTTTGAACTCCTAAGTTGATATCTAGAATGGCAAAATATAGCTACAACTACATAGTTGATATCTTGTTTGTAGTTGACAAAATGATTATAAATAGTTTAGCAGATGTTAACTTTAGAGCAACATAACATTTACCTCTGCTGAATGAAGTCTATCTCGTAAGGTAAGCTATTCAAAATGAAACTACAGATACATGCCTTCAGAATCATCCTCATACAGTTCACTATCTTCAGAACCAGTCTCCAGTTCCCTAATTTCTTGAACTATGGAAATACCTTTCTTCTCTTTGTGCAGCTTCAGCTCTCCGCACCTGCTCAACGAATTCATAAAATGGTTCATAACCTTGCTGCATGGACACAGACATGGAAACAGGCATGGACACGGAAATGGACACGGGAAATGTTATTTCTAAAACATAACCTTCATAAACTAATAGAAATGAAAATGCACACGAAACACAGAAATGCTACATATGAGAACTGATTCTTTATAGAGAATATGCTAATAGAAATGAAGGTTAGTTCTATAAATTACAACAATTAACATTTTTAATGCCACAAATAATCATATACAGTTATTCATAATAACTAAGAAATAATCAACTACTAATCATCAAGACTAAAGTCTTCATAGTCCATTTTCATCACCACCACAATTATTATCTCCAACAACAACATTCGTTTTCAACATATACTCTAGTATGATAAACATTTTCTTTAGCAATAGATGATATATAAACTCTCTCTCTCTTTCACCATGCTCCAAACCATGTATCCCTCTAGTTCCCAAATTAACCTTCATTCCTCTTAGCATTTTCTCTATTAGATGCTCCCACAAACAATGCAAAAAATTTAAAGTAGACGAGAAATTTCACTAAGAATTCATTTGCAAACTTCCTGGCCATTAATTATTAGAAGCTCCATTGTAATATGCTGAATTGAAAATTCTCATTCACGATTGAATCATTAGCAGCAACAAATAGAAAAAATTGTAAAGCATTGAGATCAAGCAAAGGATGAAGTAGCAAAATATAAGAGAAATACCTTGACTTGACATTAAGAACAGGCACATTATGCCCTGATAAAGCATGTTTGAGTGAAACAAAGGTTGGAATATGAGAAATTGCTTCCACTTTTGATTCCATTCCACGGACCTTCAAATATCTAAATCCACATTTGTATGGCTCATCATATATAATAAAAGCATGTTTATGAGAATTAAACATCAATAACGCCCCATTATTCAGGTACTTTATAGGTTGATATGAGCCACGAGGCCATCTATCACCATCCAGGTTAATGGAGAGCATTTTAGACCAAACCTTTTTACCACCACGATCCTCCATTGTCCAAACATCCATATGATCACAGTCCAAAGCCCCAGTTATGCAGAGTTTCCCACTTAATACTCCCATGCTCACTATTGAAACTATATCATATTTCTCCTCCAATGGTGGTGCTGTACTTGACTTAAAAAATTCTTTCTCAATGTCAAAAGAAATTATAGAACATGGTCCAGAAGAAATCCAATAAACACACCCATTAAAATAAGTAGGGAACAATTTCCGTGTTGACTTGGGAAAAAAGGGAAGGTCTTTCCATGTTTCTGTACCAAGAACATGTACTTCAGCCACCATAACTTTTCCATGTTCAGTCCAATGCGTAAACATTCTTATCACCTTATATTGGTTAGTCACGGGACTAAAACCGAAACCACATTCAACAGGGATGTCAAGATCCTTAACTGTCCTAACCTCTGGAAGATTAATAAACTCACCAGTAACCGGATTGCAAACTATAACAGGGTCATTATCAGATGGATTGGACAAACAAAGCAAGCCGTTACATGAATTAACTATCTTATACTTGTGATTCCTCATATTCAACTTCAAGCAATTTTCACCCCCTACCGCTTCTTTATCTATCATTTTGATGTTGCGCAGTGGGAGTTTCAATTTTGAGTCAAGTTTAATCTTAATAGATGAGGTATCATAAGACATGTCGATCTTGTGCTCAAAATCATTTTGCTCTGGCTGCACAAGATAAAGCATTCTTGACAGTAATGTAAAACCTGAGGTTCGAAGTAGAGGATATACCTCAGATTGATCGAAATGGAGCTTTGCAAACTCAGGATCTGAAATTAGATCATACAATGTTTTGCATACACATTTGCATACAAAAATCCTCTTTATAGGGAGCCTAAGTAGAATATTTACCAAAACGGTATTTGGCAGATCAGAAAACGAAGGACCTGAATAATCCGCTTCATTCCTATTTCTCTTTGCTGTTGAATTCCTTCTTCTTTTCATAATACTGAGACAGTGGAAATGAGTGTATGAGCAAACTGAAATTAAATATCTATTTGATCGATATATTTTGCAAGTAAATGAATTCATCTGACGATTTAGCGATTGATTTCTATAATTTTGCTGGTCCAGCCATTCATAGCCGATTTAAGAGATTCAAACCTAAAATCTGATGAAGCAGGTGTTTAATCTTATCAAACTTCTATGATTCAGTAACACAATGAATGAAAAATCAGGAAAATAACATAAAAAATATGGAAGCATAGCAATTACAGAAAATGGAAGTGAGAGAGAAGTAAGTATTACCGAAGGAAAATTGATGGCCTGGAGAAAGAGAAACGCTGAACTGAGAACTGATTGGGAGATTGATGGACGTGAGGGTACATACATAATTGGCAATTGGCGGGAACTTATGGAGGGAAATGCATTTTTGGGTTCCGAATAACTTATATTATTTGGATTGGACAATATGCATTCGTATTATAAAAAAATCTCATGCAAGACACCCCTAAAAATAATATAAATAATTGAATCTTAGTAATTTACGAGTATTAAGACATATCATCTCAACAATATTTCTTATATTCACTCCTTATTTATTATTTTATCATTAAAATTATTAATTATTGTGATATTTATCAATAATGAAAGGAGAGAGACTATTTAATAATAAATTATTAATAAAAGGATTAAGGTGCAAAAATACCCCTAACGTTTTGGGTCACGAGTAATTTTACCCCTAACATTTAAAATGGTGCAATTTTACCCCAACGTTGAAGGCTAAGAGCAATCATACCCCTAACATTGATAAATTGGGTCAATTTGAGAAATAATTCATCAAACTGTTTTTTCGGTCATGAATCTTGTCATCTACACTTTACACATGCGTCATTTTATTAGTAACAAATCACAAACATATGCTGGGATATGAAAAAAATAAAAAAATATATATATTGTCTTTTGTATGAATTAGACAAAAAAAAACCAAAAAGTTAACCGAATTTAAAAATATTAATCTCCAATTCTATTATTAAATTACAAAAAACATGAAACTTTTTTTTAGAATGAATTGATTGCAATTGATGGAAATAAGGAACAAAAATATCTATATTTTATAATAGTGTCTGAAATTGATCCAAATTATCAACGTTAGGGATAAAATTTTTCGCGGCTACAAACGTTAAGGGTAAAACTGCACCATTTTAGACGGTAGGGGTAAAATTGCTCCTGACCCAAAATGTTAGGGGTATTTTTGCACCTTAACTCTTAATAAAAAAAAATGAGTTAGGAGGCACTAAGAGGTGGAGAGATGTTCTCTAGTAATAGAGAGAATTGATGGGCTCTTAGTGATTTGAGGAGCCGCTAAGAGACTATTGGAGCTGAATTTTTATTCTTTCTCCTCAAATTTTAACTTAGGAGGCTTTTAGAGATGCTCTTATAGATTTGTCAATCACCTGGTCCAATGGATTTTTATATAAAAATGGTTAGTTCAAGTCCAGCTTAATCTGCTATTAATTTAAACAGGCTCGAATCATACTGAGTTTGGATTTAAAAATTAAATGTCAAACTCAACCCATATAAACACACCTAAAAATATAAGCATAATTTTTAATTATAAAAAATAAATATTTATCTTTAAAAATAAATATTTAATATATAAATATATAGATTTGTTAATTAATATTAATAGACGGGCCAGACTGGACCAATCCGTGCTATTTGTATCAATCCCAAAGCCGTTTAAAAAACAGACGGACTTTAATGGGCTTGGATCGGTCTGGATCTAAGATCAATTTTCATTATCTAAACCCGACCAAAGACACATGCCTAGTCGGGGCGGGTGGGTATCCGGACCCGTAAACAGGTGTAAGTATAATGATATTTAGAAAAAAAAAATATAGAATTCTTAATCATTTTCTATGCCAAAGGAGCCTGAACAAAAAATTTAATATTTTATAACAAAATTAAATTAAATTTTGTTGTTAAAATTTATAGATTTATTTTCATAAAATATAACAAACTTTAGTTGGAAGAACTTCTATTTAAATATGTGGGATTCGATCCAATTGAGTTTCAACTTTCTAAGAACCGACATAATCGAACACGAGCAATTGGAATCAAGTGCTTAATTTATTTTATGGTTAATAAAATCTAGTATGACACATTGGCCGCTACTCTTGTTGAGAGTCCTACTCCTGTTGAGAGTTCTAAGAATTATCAAATTCCTTGTCGTGACCGCTGATTAGGGCTTCGGATTCCATCACCGACGGCTGCCCTTGGTTTACCGCCAGCTCCGCCCCTCCCTCCTGGCCTGACCGTTCACCTAAATCCTCAATCCCCTCACAATGGAATCGCAGATGAAGCAGCTCACCATCGTTGATGATGGATTCGAATTCGGCGTCGAAGGAGAAGGTACGCAGGATATTGAATTTAATCTGTGCTTGGTCGGGTCTCTGATCACAGACCGTAATTTTAACTTCGAGATTTTTGAACACTGAATGGCCAGCCTTTGGAGACCTGGTAGAGGCCTTACGATCACTGAAGTTGGTGGGAGGCTCATGCTATTTAGATTCTACCACGCATATGATTTGAAATGGGTTCTTGAGAACAGCCTGTGGACGTTCGATAATAACCTGCTGATGCTGCACGAACTGAAAAAAGGGGAGCTGCCAGCTGAAACTTCATTAACTCATGCGTTGTTCTGGGTACAAGCTAATGGCCTCCCTCAGGGGCTTTCTTCTGAAACTGTTGCCCAAGCACTCAGAAACTTTGTGGGTGAGTTCGTTGCATATTATTCCAAGAACAAATGGTCCCAGGAACAGAATTACATGAGAAAAAGAGTTCGTATAGATATTCGCAAGCCACTTCAGAGGGAGAAGAAAGTGAGAAGAGAAGGAGGAGACTGGGAGACTGTGAAATTCAGGTTTGAGAAGCTACCTACATTCTGTTTCATTTGCGGACTCATAGGGCATCTAGACATGCACTGTGAGGTTTTCTTTCAAATCAAGGAGGAAGAGTTGGTTCGTCTGTGGGATGTCGTATTGAGAGCCCCTGCTAGAAGAATGGCACTATTGGGAGGAGAGAAATGGCTTAAGGAAGCAGAGGGGGTTAATGCAGTAAGCAAGGCCCAGAATGTTGAATCTGCAAGCACACAGAAAGGAGACAATCAACAGGCTTTGGGGCAAAGGCATACCCTGCGACACTTATCAAGAAACTTTGGCACTAGTATATTTGAGCAGGAAACACGAGAAGAGACGAGGAGCAGTAATAAAAGTCCGGAAATGGGCATTGAGTTTCTTGAGGAAAGGAAAAGGAGACGGGGCAGCGATGATCTGAAAGTGGGAGACCCGGAGAGGATAACGAAGGAGATTACCATTCAGGCAATGGATGTCGATGGGGTATCCACATTGCTGAAAGTATCAGAAGTTGATAAAGAGGCTGATAAGGAACAAATTGATCCTAATGTTCAACAAGGACCTGAAAACAAACAATCCCTTTTAGCGGACACTAGCGTCTACCGGACCACGTGAAGATCCTTAGTTGGAATTGTAGGGGCCTGGGCAACCCCAAAGCAATTCCAATTCTCTCTGAGCTTATCAAAGCTCAACAGCCTGACATTGTTTTCCTGTTTGAAATGCTGGTATGCCAAGCTCAGGTGGAAGCTATCAGAAACAGGATTGGGTTTGAAGCGTGCTTTGCTGTTAACTGTGTTGGTCGGAGTGGAGGGATTTGTGCTTTCTGGAAGAGAGGTAATGACTGCTCACTACTCTCGTATTCCATAAATCACATTGACCTCACAGTTCATGACCTGAAGAATGGAGATTGGCGCATGACCGGTTTTTATGGGTGCCCAGAGAGAGCTAGACGAAAGGATTCCTAGAATATTCTAAGGAACCTTGATGCCGCCTCTCCGCTCCCTTAGGCTATTATGGGAGACTTTAATGACTTATTATATCACAGTGATAAAAAGGGTTTGTCTGACCACTCGGAGTGGTTCTTTAGAGGGTTCAGAGATGCTATAGCTGACTGCTGGTTGCAGGATATACCTCTTGATGGTTACCCTTTTCACGTGGATCAGACACCGGGGTAAAAGAAATGAAGTTTTAGAAAAATTGGATCGTTGTTTGTGCTCGGGTTCGTGGGAGGCCTTATTCCCTGAGTTCAGTAGTCGAAATTCCGCTGCACCGACTTCTGATCACTCCCCCATTGTTCTATGTACTGCGCAAGACTCACGAAGGAAGGCATACTTGTTCCGTTTTGAACAAAAATGGTTCAAGGAACCTGATATGCGGGAGATTGTTGACGCGGCTTGGAATAGAGCTGGGAATGGTATGGTTCAGATGAAGTTACAGCAGATTCAAATGGCCATCGGCAGCTGAGATAAAAATAAGAATACAGAAGGGAGGAGACCTATCGCTGAATTGCAATAGAACCTTGAAAGGCTGCGAGGGTTAACCAGGGCAAGAGAAGCGGAGCAGTATGAGGCGACACGTACTGAACTGGTTAAAACTATCCTACAAGAAGAGGACCATTGGTGGCAACTGATGGGCGCGCGGACTAGGTAGAGCTTTTCTACGACGAAATGTATATTACGATAAGTGCGTTACGACTATGGATGTGATCTTTCTAAATGCTCTAACTCTACTAGACGCCACTACTTAGGGGCAAGTGTACCCCGTCGTATCAAGTAATAATCCGGTTAATACCGGGTATCGAATCCACGGGATTTATAACTACAAGTATTAGACGACTCGGTTTTATACATTATCTAAGCAATGAATACTTTGAGTTAATGCGGGGAATAACTACAAACTACTCCTAACTACGGGTGAGACAAGTTTATATAGCAAAACTCTACGAGATAATATGGATAGCGATAAGTTATAAATATGATGAATAATGACTCCCAATATATAATTGGTTAATGTTTTACTCTTGCAATGACGACTAAGTGTAGTGTGACCGATCCGTGAAGTACTTAAACTACGTGGTTCCTAGTCAAGGCGTGTCTAATGCTTAGGACCAGAAATTAGGGCTCATAAGTTCCGTGGTTTGTCAATTCCTACGGTTTCCGGAGCGTCAATTCCGGTAAGGCAACACCTATATGAATCCCTAAAGATAGCCCGGATGGCGTCGAAAATCGCGTTCTCCTACACAATAATCAATTACGAATATCAAAACAAGTAGCAAACATCAACACAAATATAGAGAAAGAGATTATGAATCATAAATTATAAATATGAAGAATGTAAATGTGAAATACAACCAAGCCTAGTACATAGGAAGAGTACAAGCTAATTAGCAAGTGAAAAGGGAAGAATCCACCCTCGGAACTAGCTAACCGGACTCAAGGCCGTCTCTTAGGACTTGGAGGTGGAGCTTTCGAGCTTGGTGGACGGAGATGGAACGGAACTTTGATGGAATGTCGGGATCAACGAACAAGCTCTCAAGGTGGAAGAGAATTGCTTATATAAACTACAATCTCACACTATCTAACAAGAACTATACTAAGAATCAAAAAGTCTAAGATGTAAGATGTAAGGTTCAAGATTACAAGATTAAGAGCTGTCTAAATGAGTGTTAGTCACTCTTATTTATACACATCAAGCTAGGGTAGAGTTGTAATTTCATAAGATACAAGCATGGAAGAACATGATTTTATGCAGATTTCCCATGACACGCCTCGCGTATGGTGGAGTATGCCCCACGTAATTGCCCATTCCGTCAGAAATCTCCTGCATGTGGACCAAATCCAGATCTTGTTGTCTCAATCACACCGTGCGTAGACTGGGGTGCGCCTCGCGTGTTTGAGTTTCTGAGATTTTATTGCTTGAATTGGGCCTTTTACGCACCGCGTAGCTGAAGCACACCTCGCGTAAATAAGTTTCTGAGCTTTTTGGATTGAAGAACTTCCTTACACGCCCCGCGTGTAAGGTGGTACGTCCCGCGTAGGGTAGTTGACTTAGGGAGACCATGCAGTCTGACTTTCAGGATTAGGCTTATCATTTCTGACACATGTTCCACGCCCCGCGTGGTGGTTGATACGCACCGCGTATTGGTGACTAGATTCCACGTGGTGCCTGTGGATTGCAAAATTATTTCTGACCAAATGTTCCACGCCCCGCGTGAAGGGAGATACACCCTGCGTATGTCGATGGAATTTCACTCCTTGCTCGTACCTGAAATACAATTCTCGAAAGCCGAGTTAGCTTGACGTTTTTATTTTCTAAATTAATCAAAAATAAGAAAAATTAACCGAAAGTACGGAATTTATTTTTATTTCGTTATTTTATTAAAACACTCTATTTTTGCAATTAAACTTATTTATTTCATCTAAAACTAAACCGCAAATCACACTAAAAGATAGGGACGAAACGCCCCTATCAAACCTCCTCGGACTTTAAAGTTTTACTTGTCCTCAAGTAAAAGAAATCGAAAGACAAGGGATTGAGATTATTAAGAAACAAACTGTCGGTTGGTTTTACCAAGTGCGTGATTCCGAAGCTAAAGTTTTATACAAAGTTTTCGGTAAGTACCTTTGCAAACAAATGAGTGACCAAAACTTGTTTGAAACCTCCATGATCAAATTTAATAGGCAATATTAACGGGGGTTGAACAACTTTTGAGAACCCGATAGTACCTCACCAAGGGATTTCACTCTTACGCTCAAATTTTGGTGGGTCGGTGTTTTTGCACTCTTCTTTGCACTTACTCGAAGTCACTTTGAGTTTGCATTTTTATCCGGGTTTTTCCTCCTATATTGTGGTCTAGGTAATATTAAAAATGAATCTGGAGGGGGGTTGTAATGTGGGTGGCTTTTTAGTGGTTAATTCTTTGGAAACTCGAGTTCAAATACCATTTTGATGATCGCACCGCGTTTTTATTTTGGCCTTAGTAAGTTTGTAAAATATAACTCGAAATTGCTCGGGTGGAGCTTGAGAATGCCTTTTGCTCTTTATTGTGTTTTTCTTTTTCTTTTTGTTTTGAGAGCGGCACAAAAACGATTTCGAAAGCTTATGGTGCTTACTTGTCAAGGCCTTGGCTTATTTCGGGTGCGAATTGATTTTGTTGGTATTTAAACAAGAGGAAAAAGGGTTCATTGTTAAAAAGGGTATTAACAGGAAAAGTCGGTTAGTAGGATCAAGGGGGTTTCTTAGAGGTTGATGAAAACGAGAAAAGTAAATTAAGAAAAGAATTAAACTAAGTGGGTTCATTTTATCATCTATTGCCATTTTAACCAAAATAGGTGTACTTAACCCGGTATTAGGTGCAAACTCTATGAGTCGAGTAAAGTCAAAGCTCTCGAAAAATTGTGAAAGAAATAGAGTTCTCGTACGAGCTCTTTTAGGCTCAAAATTACCTCACAAAATTTCGGGTTAATTGTGTACGTTCAAGTTCTCGTCAAATTTTCAACTATCCCGTTTTTATTGCCTTTTTGAATTTCATTATGGAGATGACCTGTGGGTTAGGACTCAATGCTTTTGTTTAGTACGAACCTAGGCTTTGCATAAATTCTAGGGTTTCAGAATTAAGACTAAAATTTCTTACTAAAACCGATCCTTTGTATTAATGACTTTACATCTAAGGACAAATAACAGAACTTTAATTAATTTCCGAGGGGGTAGTGTGTCAGAAAAATTAAAGAATCAATAAATTAGTTTAATTATTTTATTGTGTATTTAATTTTTATTTTTGGTTTTGTTAGTGAAAAACAAACGGTAAGTGCGGGGTTGCACGACCCTCCACGTTATTAAAATGACGCCTATTCTAAAGGCGTCGCAAAAAAAAGAAAAAAAAAACAAAAATAAAGATTGAATTTAAAGTAAAAATAGGACCCTTGAAGGTCAGGTCCTACGCGAGGCGTGCCCAGGGGGGCGCCCCGCGTAGGAGGTGCATTTTTAGCCATTTTTGGCCAGAGACTCAAATACGCGAGACGTACGACGAGGGGCGCCCCGCGTGTTTGAGTGTCTGAGATTTTTTTACAAAAGGAATGACGAGCACGTGGGGCGTAAAAGGGAGTACGCTTCGCGTGAGTTGCCAAAATGGTGCCAGAGACTCAACTGCGTGGGGCGTGCTGGTGTGTACGCCCCGCGTAAGAAACTTGGATTAGTATGGGATTTGTTTTTTTTTTGTTGATTTTAATTGAAGAAGATAAAAAAGAAAGAAAACAACTGGATATGATACATATATACAAAGGGTTGGAAGAACGCAAACTGAGGCTACGTTTAGAGTCGGAGTAGCTCGACTTTCTCATGATGTGTGCATGCTTACGGTGTTTGGAGGAATGTGGCTTCGCCGTGTTGTGGAAAAGTGCCTCCGCAGTATATTTTCAGACGGTGGCCGTTCACCCGGTGGGTTGCGTTGTCGGAACCTTAGATGTCGACCGCTCCGGACGAGTGGGCCTCAATAACGGTGTACGGTCCCGACCATCGACTTTTTAATTTTCCTGGGAATAGGCGGAGGCGAGAATTATATAGGAGGACTTGGTCTCCTTTGTTGAATTCCCTGATTTGCACGTGCTTGTCGTGCCATTTCTTCGTACGTTCCTTGTAAATCTTTGCATTTTCATACGAACCGAGACGAAGTTCATCAAGGGTATTGAGTTAGAGGAGACGTTGGTCCCCCGTGGCCTGCACATCAAAATTTAAAAATTTCAGAGCCCAATAGGCCTTATGTTCCAATTCTACCGGTAAATGACACGATTTCCTGAAAACTAAACGATAAGGAGACATTTCGATAGGCGTTTTAAATGCCGTGCGGTAGGCCCAAAGAGCGTCATCGAGCTTTAGGCTCCAGTCTTTCCTAGAGGAACTAACCGTTTTTTCTAAGATACGTTTTAGTTCGCGGTTAGAAACCTCGACTTGCCCGCTAGTTTGCGGATGGTAGGGTGTGGAGTCTCGGTGTGCAACCCCGTATTTTTGTAAGAGTTGGTCGAATTGGCGATTGCAAAAGTGGGAACCCCCATCACTAATGATAGCTCGAGGGGTTCCAAACCGAGTAAAGATGTTTTTCTTTATAAATTTCCCGACCACCTTAGAGTCGTTTGAGGGTAAGGCAACGACCTCCACCCATTTGGAGACATAGTCAATCGCCACAATAATGTAGGAGTTGTTATGCGACTTAGGGAAAGGCCCCATAAAGTCTATCCCCCAAACATCAAAAAGTTCGCAAACTAGGATCCCTTGTTGGAGCATTTCATGTTTACGGGAGATGTTCCCGCTCCGTTGACAAGTGTCACATGATTTGACGAAGTCTTGGGAATCCTTGGACAAGGTAGGCCAGTAAAAACCACATTGTAGAACCTTTGCCATGGTCTGACTAGGGCCAAAGTGGCCCCCCGGCTCTTGGGTGTGACACATATGCAACACATGATTTACCTCTTCTTCCGGTATGCACCTACGAATGATATTATCAGCACAAGATTTAAACAAGTAAGGTTCTTCCCAAAAATAGTTCTTAGCGTCATGAAAGAACTTCCTACGCTGCT
The DNA here is from genome assembly GCF_963576675.1 of Euphorbia lathyris. Lineage (NCBI taxonomy): Eukaryota > Viridiplantae > Streptophyta > Magnoliopsida > Malpighiales > Euphorbiaceae > Euphorbia > Euphorbia lathyris. Next base: position 13,388,771 of record NC_088913.1, read on the forward strand.
CGTAAGTAAGGTGCGGGGGAAGAATATTACCGTCTTTGAAGTTCGCAATATCGGCGTACCAAGGTAAAGGTGTTACCGCATAGAGAGTTTCGTCGGGAAAGGTCTCCTTGATCTCCACAACTTCCGGAGATGCAGCTTGCTCGCTTTGTAATCGGGAAAGATGGTCGGCTACGACATTCTCCACTCCTTTTTTATCCCTAATTTCGATGTCAAATTCTTGTAGGAGTAGAATCCACCGTATCAATCGTGGTTTGGCATCCTGCTTAGTCATTAGGTACTTGAGAGCTGCGTGGTCAGTATATACGATAATTTTAGATAACACGAGATATGATCCAAATTTATCGAAAGCAAAAACGACAGCAATCATCTCTTTTTCCGAAATGGAATAGTTTTTTTGGGCTTCATTAAGCGTTTTGCTCGCATAAAAAATGGGGCGGAAAATTTTATCCACCCGCTGGCCCAAACAAGCACCTACAGCCAAATCACTCGCATCACACATAAGTTCAAAGGGGAGACTCCAATCGGGTTTCACTATGATGGGTGCATTAATTAGTTTTTCCTTTAGCGTGTTAAATGCAAGCAAACATTCGGAGGAAAAACTAAATTCTGCATCCTTTGCGAGGAGTTGGGTCAAAGGGGTCGCTATTTTAGAGAAATCTTTAATGAATCGCCTATAGAACCCCGCATGACCTAAGAAACTCCGGATTCCCTTAACATTTATTGGAGGAGGCAATTTCTCAATTACCTTGATCTTGGCCGGATCGACCGCGATTCCCTCCCCGGACACCTTGTGTCCCAAAACAATACAATCTTGAACCATAAATTGACACTTTTCCCAACTAAGAGCTAGGTTAGTGTCCTCGCAACGTTGAAGGACTTTATCAAGATTGCTCAAACAAATTTCGAAGGACGACCCAAAAACAGAAAAATTGTCCATGAAGACTTCCATGAAATCCTCAATCATCTCGGAGAATATAGCCGTCATGCACCGTTGAAAGGTGGCGGGGGCGTTACAAAGCCCAAATGGCATCCGCCTATATGCAAATTTCCCATACGGGTAAGTAAATGTCTTCTTTTCTTGATCCAGAGGATCAACGAGGATTTGCATATAGCCGGATAGGCCGTCGAGGGTACAAAAGAATTTATGTCCCGCCATTCTTTCCAACATTTGGTCAATGAACAGCAAGGGAAAATGATCTTTTCGGGTGGCTTCATTAAGTTTCCTTTAATCAATGCATACTCGCCACCCCGTTACTTTTCGTGTGGGAATTAATTCCCCTTGATCATTTTCCATCACCGTAGTGCCCCCCTTTTTGGGAACGCATTGGACCGGACTAACCCATGGACTATCGGAGATAGGAAAGATTATACCTGCGTCGAGGAGTTTGATTACCTCGGCCTTCACTACCTCTTTCATGTTGGGGTTAAGTCGTCGTTGTGGCTGCACGGAGGGTTTGACTTTATCCTCCATAAAGATGCGGTGTGTGCAAATGGTGGGGCTAATCCCTTTAATGTCGTGAATGGTCCATCCAAATGCGCCCTTGTGTTTTTGTAACACCGCAAGTAACGCTTCCTCCATTTCCTCTGTCAAAAGTGAAGAGATAACAACCGGTAAGAAATTAGGAGGTTGCAAAAATACATATTTTAAATTATGAGGCAAGGGTTTAAGTTCTAAAGTCGGAGGCTCTTCGAGAGAGGACTTCGGCTTTGCTTTGCTATCCCGGTCCAAACCCTCGAACCGGCTCCTTGCCAATAGACACTGTTCTATTTCGAAGGAGTATTCAAATGGCTTGTTCAATGGCTCCTCATCCAAATGCTCATTACCATCTATTTCCGAAGAGGTTCCCGCAGAAGACCTAACACAAAAATCCTCAGCAAAAAGATCAATAGAGTCTACGGAATTTAAAAAGTTACAATCCTCCATGGTATTAGATGGGAATTTCATGGAGTTATATACGTTAAACTCTACCTCTTCGTCTTGCAACCGTAGGATGAGCTTACCTTCATGGACGTCAATGAGAGTCCTACCTGTTGCAAGAAATGGTCGTCCTAGGAGGATCGGTACCGAATCGTCTTCTGCCATATCAAGTACTACAAAATCGGCGGGGAAAATGAACTTGTCCACTTTTACTAAGACATCCTCCACAACTCCTTTTGGCCGGGCAATGGATCTATCGGCCAACTGGAGCGTCATATTGGTAGGCTTTGGATCTCCCATGCCGAGCTTTCTAAAAACAGATAAAGGCATTAGATTGATACTAGCACCCAAATCACATAAAGCTCTTCTAAACTCAACATTACCAATCGTGCAAGGGATAGAAAAACTTTCTAAATCTTTGAGTTTAGGTGGGAGTTTATTTGTTATAACCGTGGAGCATTCCTCCGTGAGCGCTACCATTTCATTATGATCTAACTTCCTCTTTTTGGCGAGGATTTCTTTAAGAAACTTTGCATATGTAGGCATTTGTTCCAATGCTTCCGCAAGCGGGATGTTAATGTGAAGTTTCTTAAAAATCTCCAAAAACTTGCCATATTGGTGATCCAATTTTTCCTTTTTAAGTCGTTGCGGAAAAGGGAGCTTCGGTACGTAAGCCCCAATTGGATCACACACATTCTCATTTTTATTCGAGGAAGTCATAGGTTTTGGATCCTAACCGGGGTTGCTTACCACTTTCGGTTCGATGCTTACCTTTGGAGCGGTGGGAATCGCCTTTGGAACCGGTGGTTCCAAACCCTTACCACTACGGAGAGTTATTGCTTGTGCGGTCTCCCGATCCTTGGGCCTCGGGTTTAGTTCGGTGTTAGTCGGGAGGGACCCATGTTGTCTCTCTTGTTGTTGGCGATTCAATTGGGCCACTTGACGTCCCAAATCCCTGCAAAATGTCTCATTGTTAGCAAGACGGGAAGATATTTCTTTAAGGAGATCAATTACCGTAGAGTCTTGCGCATTGTTAGGAAGTTGAAAATTTTGTCCTCTTTGGACATGAGGGAATTGGCCCAAATTTTGCTCCTTGAACTCATTATGGGGTTTGGATGGGGGCTTCAACACATTCCGATTATTACCATAAGACAAATTCGGGTGTTGGTGTTGAGGCCTCCATCCGTTGTTATCGTTGTCACGGTGGTGTAAGCGTTCGAGTTATGAAAGGAGTTATAATGAGAATTATACCTTTGTTGCTTCCCTACATAACTTACGCTTTCGGCATCGCCGGCAAAAGGGCTTCCGACTTGACAGTCCTTACCATGGTGATCACCACCGCAATGTGAGCACATCAGGACCTGTGCCGTATTTTTGAGGCTCATTTGTGCCATTAAGGCATCTAACTTTTTATTTATTTCAACCATGAAGAGCTGGGGAGCCTCGTCTTCCACGATAAAAGTTTGATGTCGCGAGGGTCCGGCAAGCCGATCTTCTTTCCATTGGACACTTTTCCTGGCTAATTCGTGGATGAGTTTGTAAGCCTTGCTTGCCGATTTTCGAAATAAATCCCCACCTACAGTAGAATCAACGGTTGCACGATTAGTGGGTGTTAAACCATGGTAGAAGGTACTTACCAAATCATGCTTAGGAATATCATGGTGGGGATAGCTTCGGAGCAACTTTCGGAACCTAGCCCAAGCTGAATGGAGGGCCTCGTATTCAAGTTGCCTAAAGGAAGTGATGTCGTTCCTCAACTTAACCGTTTTGGAAGGCGAGAAGTAGTAAGAAAGGAACTCCTTCTCAAGCTCCTCCCATGATGTGATCGATCCCGCCTCCAATGAGTGCAACCACTCCAACGCTTGTCCTGTCAAAGAGAAAGGAAATAATTTTAGTTGGATGGCCTCAACCGGAACACCGTTTTGTCGAGAAGTTTCGGCACACATAAGAAATTTATCAAGGTGTTCATTAGGGTTTTCATGGGGTTCCCCTCCGAATTGACCAAGTTGTTGGATTAGTTGGATCATGCTAGTCTTTATTTCATATGTGTCGGCCAGAATGGTGGGGGCAACGATTCCGTTGCGGTTTTGAGGGCGATGCGGAGCAAGAATCTCCATCATCGAGCGCATGTCATTGCCTCCACCATTGCGGTTGTTATTCACGGGTTGCTCTGGCGGCTTTGGTTGACCTCGGGCTGGTTAGCTTCACTGTTGAGGTTTGCCATTTTCTCTCTCCGAATCCTACAAAGAGTACATTCAATTTCGAGATCAATAGGAACGAGAGTATCACTCCGAGATCGGGTGTGCATAAAATAAATGAAATAAAATATAAACAAGAAAAAATGTTGCTAGTAAAAAGTATATACAAAAAAAGTATATATAAACAATTTATATAGAAAGAATGCTTAAACTAACAATAAAACGTTTTTGTCTAATATTGCAAGATATTATAAATCCCCGGCAACGGCGCCAAAAACTTGATGGGCGCGCGGACTAGGTAGAGCTTTTCTACGACGAAATGTATATTACGATAAGTGCGTTACGACTATGGATGTGATCTTTCTAAATGCTCTAACTCTACTAGAAGCCACTACTTAGGGGCAAGTGTACCCCGTCGTATCAAGTAATAATCCGGTTAAGACCGGGTATCGAATCCATGGGATTTATAACTACAAGTATTAGACGACTCGGTTTTATACGTTATCTAATCGATGAATACTTTGAGTTGATGCGGGGAACAACTACAAGCTACTCCTAACTACGGGTGAGACAAGTTTATATAGCAAAACTCTACGAGATGATATGGATAGCGATAAGTTAGAAATATGACGAATAATGACTCCCAATATATAATTGGTTAATGTTTTACTCTTGCAATGACGACTACATGTAGTGTGACCGATCCGTGAAGTACTTAGACTACGTGGTTCCTAGTCAAGGCGTGTCTAATGCTTAGGACCAGAAATTAGGGCCCATAAGTTCCGTGGTTTGTCAATTCCTACGGTTTTCGGAGCGTCAATTCCGGTAAGGCAACACCTATATGAATCCCTAAAGATAGCCTGAATGGCGTCGAAAATCGCGTTCTCCTACACAATAATCAATTACGAGTATCAAAACAAGTAGCAAACATCAACACAAATATAGAGAAAGAGATTATGAATCATAAATTATAAATATGAAGAATGTAAATGTGAAATACAACCAAGCCTAGTACATAGGAAGAGTACAAGCTAATTAGCAAGTGAAAAGGGAAGAATCCACCCTCGGAACTAGCTAACCGGACTCAAGGCCGTCTCTTAGGACTTGGAGGTGGAGCTTTCGAGCTTGGTGGATGGAGATGGAACGGAACTATGATGGAATGCTGGGATCAACGAACAAGCTCTCAAGGTGGAAGAGAATTGCTTATATAAACTACAATCTCACACTATCTAACAAGAACTATACTAAGAATCAAAAAGTCTAAGATGTAAGATGTAAGGTTCAAGATTAAAAGATTATGAGCTGTCTAAATGAGTGCTAGTCACTCTTATTTATACACATCAAGCCAGGGTAGAGTTGTAATTTCATAAGATACAAGCATGGAGGAACATGATTTTATGCAGATTTCCCATGACACGCCTCGCGTATGGTGGAGTACGCCCCGCGTAATTGCCCATTCTGTCAGAAATCTCCTGCATGTGGACCAAATCCAGATCTTGTTGTCTCAATCACGCTGCGCGTAGACTGGGGTGCGCCTCGTGTGTTTGAGTTTTTGAGATTTTATTGCTTGAATTGGGCCTTTTACGCACCGCATAGCTGAAGCACGCCTCGCGTAAATAAGTTTCTGAGCTTTTTGGATTGAAGAACTTCCTTAAACGCCCCGCGTGTAAGGTGGTACGTCCCGCGTAGGGTAGTTGACTCAGGGAGACCATGCAGTCTGACTTTCAGGATTAGGCTTATCATTTCTGACACATGTTCCACGCCTCGCGTGGTGGTTGATACGCCCCGCGTATTGGTGACTAGATTCCACGTGGTGCCTGTGGATTGCACAATTATTTCTGACCAAATGTTCCACGCCCCGCGTGAAGGGAGATACGCCCCTCGTATGTCGATGGAATTTCACTCCTTGCTCGTACCTGAAATACAATTCTCGAGAGCCGAGTTAGCTTGACGTTTTTATTTTCTAAATTAATCAAAAATTAGAAAAATTAACTGAAAGTACGGAATTTATTTTTATTTCGTTATTTTATTAAAACACTCTATGTTTGCAATTAAACTTATTTATTTCATCTAAAACTAAACCGTAAATCACGCTAAAAGATAGGGACGAAACGCCCCTATCAGCAACGCTCAAAAATCCAGTGGCTCCAAGAGGGGGACTGTAATACACGATTCTACCATGCGTTTGCTAATGGTAGGAGAAAACAGAACCGCATTAAAAGGTTGAGAAATTCGACTAGTGAGTGGGTGTATGATGAGGCAGGATTGGGTGATGTGGGTTAGGAATATTTTAATTTGTTATTCTCTGAGAGCTCTAGTGAATGGGCAGAGGTGGTAAACTGTGTGGACCGCAGGGTGTCAGAGAGAGACAATAACCGTCTATTACAGCCATTCACTAAGGAGGAGTTCAGAAAAGCGCTATTCGAGATGCACCCTGAAAAGGCATCGGGTCTGGATGGCTTCAACCCAGGCTTCTATCAACAATTTTGGAGTCTGATAGGGGATGAAATCTTCAATGTAGGATTGGAGTGGCTCGAGCAAGGTATGTTTCCTTTAGGGATTCATAACACTATTATTATTGCTAATAGGCTTAAAGCTAGTCTCCCCTCTATCATTTCTGATACTCAGTCGGCTTTTGTCAAAGGTCAGTCAATTCATGCCAATGTCCTGATAGCTTTTGAGTTAATTCACAGTATTAATTGCAATGGTAAGAAGAAATTGGGGAATGTTGCGGTGAAAGTGGATATGAGCAAGGCCTATGATAGAGTTGACTAGAATTATTTGCAGGCTACGATGCTACAATTGGGTTTTGATGAGAAATGGGTTAAGTTGATTATGATGTGTGTGTCCTCGGTCCAGTATATGGTTAGGGTGAATGATAATCTAATTAGGCCTATTACTCCCAAGAGAGGGCTCAGGCAGGGAGACCCTCTCTCTCCTTACCTGTTTCTCATCTGTGTCGAAGGATTAACTGCCTTACTGAGCTGAATTGAGAGGGGTTATACATGGCTGCAAGGTTATTAGGGGAGCCCCGACAGTTACACATCTCCTATTTACGGATGACGCTCTCCTTTTTTTGCCAGGCTTTGATAGCTGAAGCACGGGCCATGAAAGGGTTACTATTAACCTATGAGAAAGCGTTGGGCAGGCTATCAACTTTAATAAGTCTGGAATTATGTTTAGCAGGAATGTGTTGCAGGAATTGGCTGTTGGGATTTCATCTATCCTTGAAATAGACAAACAACTTAATACAGGGAGGTACTTGGGCTTACCATCTCTCTGGGGCAGATCTAAAAGAGCAATTTTCGCCCATTTCAAGGGCATGCTCTAGAATAAACTTCAGAGATGGCGAGGGAAATGTATTACAAAGGCAGGTAAGGCCACTTTAATCAGAGCTGCTGGTCAAGCTATTCCTATTTACTTCGTGAGTGTGTTCCTTCTCCCTGTGTCTACGGCGGAGGAACTGCAGAGAATGTTGAACTCATTCTGGTGGGGTAATAAGAAAACAGGCGAAAGAGGAGTAAATTGGATGGCATGGGATATACTTTGTGCACCGAAACTGTTTGGAGGCCTGAGCTTTAGGAATTTTACTGCCTTTAACCTTGCTATGCTGGAAAAACAGGGGTGGCGCCTGTATTCCAATCCGTCTTCGCTAGTTAGTAGAATTTTTAAAGCAAAATACTATCCGAGAAGGGATTTCCTGGGAGCCAGATTAGGGCACTCACCCAGTTTTATTTGGCGAAGCATTTGGAGTTCACAGCTAGTAATTAAAGAAGGTATAAGGTGGAAAATTGGTGATGGGGCGGATGTTAATGTGTGGAAGGAAAGATGGCTTCGGGATGAAGATAACAGATTTATTCAAACACCAAGAATAGAGGGATTGGAGAACTTGAAAGTATGTGACCTTTTTATCCCCAACTCCAAGGATTGGGACCTTGAACCCTTGGAAGAATTATTCGTTGCCTGTGATATTAAGGAAATAAGCAGAATCTTACCGAACCCCTCCAATGTCAAGGATAAAATAATCTGGTCGGATCAAGCCTCTGGTAAGTATTCAGTTAAAAGTGCATACAGGTTGGCGGTTTCAATGGAAGGGGAGAAAGACACCATGTAGATGGAGCTTGGAACATACTGTGGAGTGCTGATGTGCCCTTGAAAGTTCTTTACTTTGCTTGCCAGCTTGCAAGAGGTTGTCTGCCTTCTCGTGTTAACCTGCAACGTAGGGGGATTCAATTGTCGGTGGAATGCGTGGTTTGCAATGAGCCATGGGAAGACGAGTGGCACTTATTCATTGAATGCAGGGAGGCGAGGAAACTGTGGAATTTAACAGGCTGGCTGGTTCGAATGGATGAGAAGGCGGAAGTCGCTGCTAACTTAGCTGATTGGTTTTGCAGGTTAGTAAAAGAGTTAACCGCTCTAGAGGTCGAACAGCTACTGACCCGACTGTGGAGCATTTAGCGTGCCCGTAATGCTAGACTCTGGGATCGCAAAGTCACTGAAGCAGAAAGAGTTGTTGCTACTGCGTCTGAAAAGCAGGCAGAATGGATGAGAGCACAACAGATGCGCCGAGAGACCTCAACAATTAATCCCGCCGCTGCCCGTCCATGTCTAAACTGGCATAGACCAACGGTGGGGACCTATTCATGCTGCACGGACGCTGCTTCCTTTAACGACCTAGGAATTTCTGGATTTGGAGCTGCTGTCCACGACGTAGAGGGACGTCTGCTGCTTGGTAGACAGGAAACAATACCAGCGATTCCTCCTGCCCGTGAATACGAGGCCAAAGCCTTGTTGAATGCAATGAAATGGACAGTAGAACTCCAGCTTAGAGAGATTACCTTCGAGACAGATGCAAAATGCATGGTCGAAGCAATCAACTCAAAGACGGAGCATGATACAGAATTTGGGGATCTAGTTGCACAGTGCCGCGAGGTACTATTTCAAAATGACTCTTACTCGGTCAAATGGACACGAAGACAAGCTAACGGTTTGGCGCATGCAATCGCCAGAGCGTCCCGTTATACTACTTGTCTCACATTCTTTCACTCAATTCCGAGTTATGTTACGTCTGATATGTTAAACTCTTGCCAATTGACGGCTCATTAATATATTCTTTCATTCTTTGGTTAAAAAAAAAGAACCGACATAATCTGCTAACAGAAAGTGTCGTGAGAAAAGTTAATGAATTTTTTTATTTTTATTTTTTTTTATAAAAACACAATAAAAACTTTAAAATAAAAAATTATATAATATTAGATTATATTGAAAGTACTATTATTAATGTTGGAAGAAATTTGATATCAGTTTTATTTATAAATTGTGACTACTTTTCTCAAAACTTACAAACTATAGCTTATGTGAAACTAGTTTTTCCAACTTTAAATGAATATTTTTTTCATTTACCAAACACTTATTTTAGAGTCTGGAAAAGCAATGTCAAACCTCTCTATACATAGTACTAAATTCAGCCTATAAATAGGTAATACACATACTCATTGTGTCCCGACATGGGGCTCAATAAGCCGAACCGATACCAAACCTAGACGGGCTCGGTTCGAGCGCGAAGCGCATCGAACCTAGAATTTTTAAGCTCGACGAGCTTACAATTTTAGGCTCGGTTCAAACTCGGGATAGCCTCAACTCGAGAAAAGCTCGCAAATGGCTCAATTTTAATTATCTTTTTTTTTTGTAAGGCAGAGGACAGAAGCCCAAAAGGAGAAAGAAAAGAAACAAGCTACACAACCCGGCTCAGAGCAGAAAGAAAAGAAACAAGCTACACAACCCGGCTCAGAGCAACTCTTATTTGATCATCAAACATGGTGTTCCGAATGCTTGTAGGAGGTGCATCGAACTCAAGATTACCCAAAGACATAGTCTCTGCGAAGTTCGCCAACCAATCAACAGCACGATTCCCCTCTCTGTAGGTGTGGACAAAAGACAAGACCCAATCTCTATCACCTAATTTTTGACACTTTCCAATAACCAATAACAGAGATGGTGAATAGGGACTGCACTTAGCATAAAGTTTAAGACAACCTAAGAATCCAACTCCATTATGATAAGATGAAACCCTTTGCTCCATGCAACTTGCAAGCCAAAATACAACCCCCCAAAGCTCGACAACAATCACAATACATATACCAATATTCACTGAAAAGCCTGTAATCCATCGTCTTCTCTCATCCCAGATCAAGCCCCTTGCACATGCTTTGCCAGGGTTCCCTTTACATGCTCCATCCGAGTTAAGTTTAACCCACCCCGAATCCAACGGCTTTCAACTAATCCAGATAACTTGCTAAAGGCATTATGACACTCCATAAACTTCTCTCGAAGGAACAACACTTTATCCCTACCAAATCAAATGTCGTTGAATACGAAGTCATTCCGCCATTTCCATATCCACCATAACGTAATGGCAAAACAAAGAGTCCAATCAAAACTATTATACCTGAACCCAGCATGAAGGTTACTGTTGATCCAAAGTTCCCAATTCATGGTCAAGAAAGGCTGCTGGAAAGTTTGAGGGATAATATGACACCACACTTCCACTGTGTTTTGACAGTCACAGAGAACATGTGAGTTTGATTCAACCCCTCCACATACGACACATGCAGCAGATATGCTCAAATGACGTGTAACCTTAATTCATTACAAAGGATCCGGTTATGATTTGCTAACCAGAGAAAAAACCGAATTCGTTCAGGCACTTTGAGTTTCTAGATGGTGGACCAAATCTTCTGGGAAGCACCAAGATGTTCAGATAAGAGCAGCTCATATCCTGATGTAACCATATACGAACATGAGGCAGATTTCGTCTAAAAACCTGAATCGGATTCATCACTGTCTGGAAATAGGACATATGCTGCCATGCGGAAAATACATTATTGAGGCAACAGCGAAGCCAACTCATTCCATTTCCAACCACCCTCTAGGTTCCAGTAGTCCGCAACTGAGCTCTGAATATTCATATCGGGTGAACGTGAGATCATATACCAGTGTAAAGGATCCTCCCCACTCCAGCGGTCCAACCAGAACTTGGTTCGCCGCCCATTAGTAACCAAGTTACCCAGTCCTTGATGCAACACATGGCCCCCCTTCACTATACGTTTCCAGGTCGGAGCTGTCATTCGAATAGTGAAAAATATCCAAGCCTTGCCACTCTCTCCTATATTTCTCTTTGAGAACCTGAACCCAAAGAGTTTCTGGTTCTACCAGTATTCGCCAGCCAAGTTTGGCTAAAAATGCCTCATTCATCTCCTTAATTCGTTTGACACCAAGTCCTCCACGCTCTTGATAACAACCCAAATTATTCTTGAATAAGGAATAAGGGAAAATTAATAGAAATAATGGCAAACCATTATTCCTTCTAAAAGAGATATTTATGCATGATTAATGTGGAATTAATGATAATTAATGCAGGATTAATGTAGGGGTGAATATGCAAATAATGAAGAAAATGAAGGAGTTTCTAGCATTATGCCACATCACGTGGACCATGGCGAGATACGCCATAACGAGATACCCCCGATGAGAGCGAGTAGTGGAGACCCGCCATAGCTCTCAAGGAGAGCGTACATACGCCTTGACGGATCAAAGAATACGAAAAGGTGCCTTTATTACCATCCATGAATGGGAATAAATACAATTAAATGGCAATTAATAGCCATTAAAGGGGAATAAAGACTTGACTGTTCGAATACTCCAACTCTGAGGGTTTCAAGGATAAATGCTGGGATTAATGGAGAATTGATAGCAATTAAAGATAAGTAATGACATGAATGTTCATCTACATCTCTATAACATCCAAATATCATATATGGGGAAAAAGGATAATTAGACAAAGAATAAAGGATCCGCCATCAATACTCTTATGGATAAGGATCCACCAATGAATCTCCAGATGGCATATAAAGCAAGACTCATAGGTGGCAGATCTATGGATTCCTCAACACGCCTCAAAGGGTCAAATGCCTTGGGAGACCCGCCATCAAACATCGAGACGCCCAAGGAACGGCAAAGCCGATTCCCAATAAAGGCAACTAATAACCCATTAATGAGCTAACGGTCATACTTGAATAAAATCAGTAATCACCATTAATGAGGCATTAATGGAGACTTTCTAGTTACCGAGAGTTACAACTATATGACTATAAATAGCTTGCCTCCCAAGCTATTGAGGGACACTTACTGATTCTCTATTTTTGTGCTTACAGTTTATTCTCAGAAATATTACTGACTTTGGCATCGGAGTGTCCCCGACCGATCCCAACGGTGCCTCACAGGGAAGTGCTCCGATCAAGGATTTTTCCACAAGTTATCAATTGGTGCGGTGATCGTGGATCTCTAGCAAACAAAAGATCACAAAATCTTGATTGTATAGAGTTTCACAAAGAACAAAATAATGGAGTCAACGGGATAGAAATCTCGATCTCAAACTTTGGCTCAGTCAGTACAAACAAATCTATCCAAAGATTGGTGGGAAAGGGCTTTCTACATTAAATCTGGAGTTTTATGATAAATAAGATAAGTTTTCTACCCTTTCTTGCTCCATTTTTAATTAAAGAAATTTGAGATTTCTCACCCTTATAAAGTGCTATGAATATTGATACATGTTATTATGATAAATCTAATAAATTGTGAAAGATAAAGTCATAAAGATAGATCTTTCATTATATCGTGCATGCTTAATATGCCTTATATTTTTATGCATGATAAGTGTAATAAGCTATTATCATTGAATTAGTACAAGATGCATGTATAAAATCCGTAATCTTGGAATTTTATAAAAAAAAAACCCATCCATTCAATGTGATTTTGTCATTTGATATTAAAATGTCATAAAAAGGCTCGTGTAATTACAGATCACTTAGGTCTGATCAGTCTTTTGGATGAACATGCATATAATTATTAGAAGAAATTACAAAGAAAATCATATTTGGTTTTTTAGGGTACAATTCACCATCATCTATTCACCACCATCTATGTATGGCTTTTCTCATATATAGTACTTTTAATATCAAAAATTCATATTTTTGAATATTGTTTTGTCAAACAGTTATTTCATCCCTTTTTTTACAAGGATGTGTTTATTCATATAAAAATTGTTTATTTGACATTGTTAGAATTTCTTTCACCAACGTAAGAGACTTGAACATATTGAATCTATTTGTGATTATCATGTAATTGTCCCTAACTATTAAGGCCATTTTGGGATGATGAATTACCAAATTGGATAAACAAAATTTTCATGTCCTAAGCTAACTACAAAAGAGTGTAAGTGTCAGTTTTGAATAAGAACATTAATTTATGCAAAGTTCTGAGGATATACATGAGAATTCCTTAAAGATTGTTTGAATGATTGTATATGAAGGTAGGTGAGGGTGAATTTTGAGTAATTTTTCTTACACCCCGAATTGGAGGAGAATCATGGTACATGTATTTTTCTTCCAAAATTACCCTTTGTATTTTATTTTATTTATACAAATGAAATGATATAAGAGTAATTTTATATATAACTACATTATTAAATCATCACTTACCTTACTTTAATTACACCTCATTCAAATGAGGCCTTAATGATCTTTAAATGTCATTAATGCATGGATGCACAATATTAATTGCAAGTAAATAGCAACTATGTAAGATATCTTACCCAATATAGAATGTCATAACTTTTATGATGTTTAAAATAAATATGATATCTTGGATATTAATGCGCATTGAAATACAAAAGGACATTGTTCTTAAACCATTCTCACTATGGTTATTTATTAAGAATTCATTATGATATTTATATGCAGTAGTAATCTTTATGGTTATGACCGTTATATGTGGTATTATTAACACAAGCATGAATAAAATTCTATTATGAATTGTTTGACATATAATATTTACTCGGTTTTATCCTTTGACTAAGTTCATTCTAGAGTCAGGGACCAACGCGAAGAAATTATTAAGTCGATTCCGAGATGAACTAAAAATTCCATAAAGAGACATTGCATCGTACATGATATTTGCCAACAAAGGCCAATGCAAACAGTCTTTCGCTATGAAGTTTGTTTCTTGGATCAAGCCATTGATCCCCAAGGTAAGTGAATATAACTCTTATGCCTTACCACAATCTTTTAATAATGGACAGGGTATGCCCCACTTCTGGAGCTCTTTCAGTACTAACCCACAAGTACAAGGGAATCGCTAATACTGCAACCAGCGCCTAACACTGACATGAAAAATAAGGCTCAATCCAAAGAAGTGTACATTCAGAGCCACTTCAGAAAAATTCATTAACTACGTCATTAGCCAAAGAGGAGTTAGAGCAAATCCAGATAAAGTAAAAGGTGAAAAGAGCGCCTAAATGAAAGCCCAACGAGGAGAAAGGTGAAAAGAGCGCCTAAATGAAAGCCCCACAAAGGGTGAGAAAGATCCAGAGGTTGAACGGGCGGATCATCGTACTAGGAAGATTGTCAACAAGCATTTCAAGGTACAAAACAATTCCTAGCAGAACCACCCTTGATGAGCAGACCAATTTGAAGGGGAGACATGCATTTGTACCTATCTGTCATGGATAAAGCTATGTGCACCGTGGTTATTCAAGAAGAAGAAGGTCAACAGTTCCCCATCTATTATGTTAGTAAAATGTTGAAGGATGCGGAGACAAGATATTCGAAGCTAGATAAAATGGCTCCAGCGGTTGTGACAACATCCATCCGCGTCAAACTGTAGTTCCAAGCATAACCTCAACATGATCGAGATCAAAATCAAGAGCCAACTTCGCCACCACTGAACACATAGATGATGAGATTGAAAGGCGAGTGCATGCCGATCTAGATAGATGAGAGAACAATGCAGAAAGGTACGCCCGTCCAGTTAACAGGAATTCGCCATTCACAACACGGATCATGTGGAACGAGGCGGATAGAAGGTTTAAAGCTCCTAACTTGCCACAATATAAAGGAGAAGAGTGCAATATAAACGAGACATTACATATCCCGAACCCAAAGGAGGGGAGCATGTAACCGTTGAAAGGAACGCCAAGACATATTATAGGTTCCATAGAAGAAATGGCCACCACATTTTGAAGCTTGCTGGGAGCTGGAAAACTAGATAGATTTTTCCAGAATAACAAATAACAAGACGACACGCAGAAGATAGATCCTAGAAAGAAATTCCAAAGTGTCATTAATGTCATAGCAGATGGACCAGTGTATCAGCCACCTGTGGAAAAAGCAAAAATATCCGCTCTGGATAAAACATCCCTCAATTGCCCCTTTTGCAGAAACATGTCCAGTAATCTCTCCACATACAGATGCGTTGACGATTGAAGGATGGGAGATAAAATGAAGCGAGTAATGGTAGACACGGGCAGTTCTTACAATGTCATCACCAGAGGTGCATTCGCCAAACTAAAGGTTGGTCTGATCCAAATAGAAACAACCATTGTTGACATCATGGGAGTGACAGGTCACACTATCCGGACCAAGGGCCAGGTAACTTTGGAATGCAAGTTGGTGGATGATGATCAAGCGTGGATTGGTGATCTGGAGTTCTCTATTATGGATGGACAATCAGCTTATAACATCATTCTTGGGCGGCCGTTCATCTCAGAAGTTGTAGCCCTAATTTCCACCCGCCGTCTGGCAATGTACATTCCCACCAGCAAAGGAGGAGTAATGATTAGCGGGAACCAAAAGGTGGCTCAAGAGACCTACTCGGCGTCACTATCGATTCGCCCACAATCCAAAGATGACGAAGGTGAGGAAGATGAACTTATCACTATAGCTTTGGGCGACACAGAAATGCTCCTTATTGGTGATGGAAAGCGGGTGCGGATCGCCAAAGGATTAAAACTTGAGATCAAGGAGGATGTTACGAAAGTTCTCATTGAGTCTGAAAGTATATTTGCATGGGAGCATGAGATCCCCACAGGAGTAAGCCCAGATGTGATTACTCATAAGTTAAACATCATTGAGGATGCGGTTCTAGTTGCTCAGAAAAGACGGAACCATGGGTCTAAAAATCAGTATTTTTACGTATTCTTATATGTGCATTAAACTGTTATAGTATCCTATATTTTATAATTTATTCTTTCTCGACATACTTCTTATATTCATTTGCCTAGTTTTGTTCTATATCTTTCCAAATTCTATAGAAGAAGAAATAGCAAAGCTGAAGAAGGCGGATGTAATCAAAGAGGTGATATATGCCCAGTGACTGGCGAATGAAAAATTCCACAAGCGGATCAATTACCTCAAAGATAGGACAATTGATCCCCATCACGAGCGGATCCCCTTTCCACAAAGATAAGAAACACAGACCCTCAAGAGCTTTCAAATGAGCTCAACTCTCTCCTCAAAGACAGGAAAAATATTGGTCACCATTAAAGGCGGGTTAAAATTATCTCAAACATGAGAAAATTACACCCTAAACTTTCTCCTCAAAGATAGGAGAACAATAATCTCAGCGGCGGATCGATCTACCTCAAAGATAGGAAATGATTGATCACCGTCAGGGACGGGTTAAAAATTTCTCAGACGTGAGATCTTTACACCCTCAAGTATTCTTCTCAAAAGGAGAGTATTAAGACCCGCTGGCTGATCGATTTACCTCAAAGATAGGAAACAATCGATCACCTAGGGCAGCTTAACTTCCTCACCAGGAATAAAAGCTTCTAACCTTCACAAAGGTTCACACATTGGGGTACGGCTGGCCACCTACCCTAAACAATCGGAGAAATCCTAAACCAGATTCTAAAAAGTTACTTGCTAAAAGATATAATGCATTAGTAAAAATAGTTCTGGAAAGAAAAGGGTTCATCTCCAAGTAATGAAGCCTCGTCTTCATCCAAGTAATGAAGCCTCGTCTTCATCCAAACAATGAAGCCTCGTCTTCATCAAAACAATGAAGCCTCGTCTTCATCCAAACAATGAAGCCTCGTCTTCATCCAAACAATGAAGCCTCGTCTTCATCCAAGTAATGAAGCCTCGTCTTCATCCAAGCAATGAAGCCTCATCTTCATCAAAAGCAATGAAGCCTCGTCTTCATCAAAAGAAATGAAGTCTCGCCTTCACAAATGCAAAGTAAAAACACTTTGAAAAATGAGTAAAGGCTAAAAAGGCAAGTGCTTAGAGTGTCAAAACCCCCTACAAAATGCGCAAAAGTCCCTAAATGGCTGATCATTCTTACTGATCCCTAAGGGCGGATCATTCTCCTCAATATGGCAGAACTAAAGAAAAGAAGTCCCTAAGGCGAATCATAATCCTATGCGGTAGGAACAAATGGTCCCATAAAGGGCGGGTTATTCCTTTCTAAAGGAAATATAACTCCCAAAAATCCCCCAGAGGCTAACAATGCATACAGCTGACCACCTATCCACGAAGAAGAAAAAAAAACCCCTAAAAAGCGCATCATATCCATATATGATCCCATCTAGGACGGGTCCACTTTCCTCCAAGATAGAAAAATAAAACACCCTTTAGACAGCCCTGAAGAGCTTTTTATACCTTTAGGGGGGCTTCTGATAACAACCCAAATTATTCTTGAATAAGGAATAAGGGAAAATTAATAGAAATAATGACAAACCATTATTCCTTCTAAAAGAGATATTTATGCATGATTAATATGGAATTAATGACAATTATTGCAGGATTAATGCAGGGGTGAATATATAAATAATGAAGAAAAGGAAGGAGTTTCTAGCATTATGCCACATCACATGGACCATGGCGAGATACGCCATAACGAGATACCCCCGATGAGAGCGAGTAGTGGAGACCCGCCATAGCTCTCAAGGAGAGCGTACATACGCCTTGACGGATCAAAGAATACGAAAAGGTGCCTTTATTACCATCCATGAATGGGAATAAATACAATTAAATGGCAATTAATAGCCATTAAAGGGGAATAAAGACTTGACTGTTCGAATACTCCAACTCTGAGGGTTTCAAGGATAAATGCTGGGATTAATGGAGAATTGATAGCAATTAAAGATAAGTAATGACATGAATGTTCATCTACATCTCTATAACATCCAAATATCATATATGGGGAAAAAGGATAATTAGACAAAGAATAAAGGATCCGCCATCAATACTCTTATGGATAAGGATCCACCAATGAATCTCCAGATGGCATATAAAGCAAGACTCATAGGTGGCAGATCTATGGATTCCTCAACACGCCTCAAAGGGTCAAATGCCTTGGGAGACCCGCCATCAAACATCGAGACGCCCAAGGAACGGCAAAGCCGATTCCCAATAAAGGCAACTAATTACACATTAATGAGCTAACGGTCATACTTGAATAAGATCAGTAACCGCCATTAATGAGGCATTAATGGAGACTTTCTAGTTACCGAGAGTTACAACTACATAACTATAAATAGCTTGCCTTCCAAGCTATTGAGGGACACTTACTGATTCTCTATTTTTGTGCTTACAGTTTATTCTCAGAAATATTACTGACTTTGGCATCGGAGTGTCCCCGGCCGATCCCAACGGCGCTTCACAAGGAAGTGCTCCGATCAAGGATTTTTCCACAAGTTATCAGCTCTTTTGGTGGACAATCCTTATTCCAATTGACATAGTGTATTCTTCTTGCGCTAGCCATGGATCCCCATAAAAAAAAATCATGATTACATGCTTCATTTTTTTTTGCAAATGGAGACAGGGAGCATGGTCGACTACATTGCATAATTGGGGATAGTTGAAGTTACCGCTTTGACTAAGGTTAGTCTTCCAACTGTGGAGAGGCTTTTAGCTTTCCACCCTCAAAGTTTTAACTGTACTCTATCGACTACATGTTTGAAAGTTTGTTTGGAGAGCCGACCATGAATGAGAGGCATCCCAAGATACCTTCCAAGATCAGTAGTCGCATCAAAGCCCAAAATATCACACACACCCCTTCTAACACCTTCTGAGACATTTTATTATGTGATTTCAGTTTTCTAACGAAGAAAACATCAAATTTAAACTTAAAACAAAGTTAACATATAATTGACAACTCTTGTAGCTCGAACTCAGAAAATAGGAACAGACCGAACAAAATTAAATGGGCAGAGTCGCGGACAATGTCGCTTTCTTTAAGACGTTCACGGAACTGCCGGAATTTAGCAAACAGTATGAACTCTGGTCGCCTCCAGGATAAAACAGGCCTCTAATACGATTTTTGTATTGCACCGTACGAAAATCGCTCTGTATACACTCTCTGTTTACTTGCTCAGTTTTCAAAAAAATAAAGAATGAATGAAAGTAAATTGTGTTCTGAAGGCAGTCTCACATCTCCTATTTATACAAGAAAAAAGAGCTGTTTGAGCTCTGATTTCATGGAGAAAGAGAAGGAGGAAAATCTGGAAGGTGGAGGAGACTAAAGACATGTTCAGAAAAAATGGACGTTGTGAACAACGTTCACAAAGACTGAATCAGAGTAAAAAATAATTAAATAAAAATTAATTTCCGAAATTAAAAATAATATTAATTAATTAATTTTTTTCAATAAAAAAATATACATTTTACACCACACCAACCCAACCCAACCCGGTTCGGTTCGGTCGGACGGACGGCTCGCGCGCGCGTGTGTGGTGGTCAACCATGAAGATAGGTCCTCACCCTTTCACAAAAGTGGGTACCCCTTGGGGCACACCCCAAGCATGTGAGGACCTTCTTTATAAACATCTCCACTAAGTGCTTTGAAAGCAATGTGGGATGTTTTTCAACTTGAAAAACTCAAAGACATAAGAAGACACATGGGTGGGCTTTATTTCACAAATTATATTTGGGCTAAGCCCAACAATCCCCCACTAGAATTTTTGAAATCGTTTTACTGAGCAGTTACATAAGGTCAGACATAAGCAGAGGTATCTTTCGATTTGAACCTTTGCGTAGTGAGTATAGTTCAGATTTTACTAGAGTGACTCATAGTCTTGAACTCTATCTCTGACGTATATCACGCCATAACCTTCTCAGAGTGTAGTTCTAGTAGCCCGTGCGTTTATGGCCTTGCACGTCTATCCCGGTTTATTGAATGCTCTAGAGTTTTGCCCTAAACTCATAGGAAGCGGCCTCACTTCCACATTCATATAGGTGAGTCTATCAAAAGTACTCCTGTAGCTATGTACTTCACTCCAAATGGAGTATAGACTTCATTAAGAGTTTCTATTATCTCAACCTCAAATCGCTTCAGGATATTCATGCTTCTAATTGCATGATCTGACTCATATTACAACACACCTTGTTATTACCCTTTGAACCTATTTCTTGGGATCTCCAGTCTATAGGTTGGGTTACCATTGTGTGTAACTCATCACTGTAGGGGCATAAGTCCCATACTCTTTGCCGTATTATGGACTTTCTCTCTAGCTAATCCTTTCGTCAAAGGATCGGCTAAATTCTCTTCTGAGCGTATGTGATCCACTCTAACAGCTCCTTTAGTGAGTAGCTCTCTCACAGTGCTGTGCTTACGACGTATCTGTCGTTTCTTATCGTTGTAATAACGATTCTGAATCTTAGCAATAGCCGCGGTACTATCGCAGTGGATCAATACAGCTGGAATCGGTTTTTCCCATAGGGGAATCTCAGCTAACAGACTTCTCAACCAACCTGCTTCTTCACTAGCCACAGCTAGTGCAATCAGTTCTGATTCCATGGTTGATTGAGCTAGAATAGTCTGTTTCTTAGACTTCCATGAAACAGCACCACCAGCTATATTGAAAATATAGCCACTAGTAGCCTTGGAATCATCTGATAAGGTATTCTAGTCAGCATCACTATATCCTTCAAGGACTGCTGGAAACCTTTGATAATGTAATCCAAGTTTCATGGTTCTTTTAAGGTATCTCATGACCCTTTCTATAGCATTCCAATGCTCCACACTAGGTCTACTAGTAAATCTGCATAGCAGTCCTACGACATACGCGATGTCGGGTCTAGTACAATCAGTGGCGTAACGAAGACTGCCAATTATGCTAGCATACTCTGATTGTCTTACACTGTCTCCAGTGTTCTTAAAAAGTTTTATACTGGGGTCATAAGGTGTACATGCAGGTTTACAATCAAAGTAGTTATATTTCTTTAGAATCTTCTCAACGTAGTGAGATTGATCTAAAGAAATTCCAGTGTCAGACCTAGTTATCTTTATGCCAAGAATGACATTCGCTTCTCCTAGATCTTTCATGTCAAAGTTCTCACACAACATTGACTTAACAGCATTTACAACATGAATATTAGATCCAAAAATAAGTAAGTCATCAACATATAAGCAAATAATGGTGCAAAGACCATTTTCATATTTGTAGTAGATACACTTATCACTTTCATTCACCTTATAGCCATTTGAAATAATCAAGTTGTCAAATTTTGCATGCCATTGCTTAGGTGCTTGTTTTAGCCCATATAAAGACTTATCTAACTTACATACCTTATGGGCTTGACCAAAGACTACAAAGCCCTCAGGTTGATCCATATAAACCTCTTCTTCTAGTTCACCATTCAAAAACGCAGTTTTAACATCCATTTGGTGCACTACTAGATTGTGCACAGAAGCAATAGCAATCAAAACACGTATGGATGTAATCCTAGTGATAGGTGAATAAGTATCAAAGAAATCAACATTTTCTCTTTGTCTAAAGCCTTTAGCTACAAGGCGAGCCTTAAACTTATCTACTGAACCATCAGGTTTCAGTTTCTTCTTAAGGATCCATTTACAACCTATTGGTCTACAACCTGGTGGTAAGTCTACTAAGTGCCAAGTTTGGTTTGACTCAAGTGAGTCCATTTCATCATTAATGGCTTCTTGCCATAAATCAGCATCTAATAAGGTTAAGGCTTCTTGTATAGTAAGTGGATCCTCTTCTACTGTGAAAGCGTAAAAGTCAGAACCAAAGTCTTTAGATACTCTAGGTCTCTTACTTCTCCTAGGTTCAGATTCCTCAATCTCTTTTTGTACTATAGGTCTAGTAGCAGGTATGCTACTCGATGATGCACCCCCACTATTTCTCAACTTAAAAGGAAATCTATCTTCATAAAAGTCAGCATCGTTCGACTCCAATATGACTTTCGCATTCAAATCATAGAACCTATATGCTTTGCTATTCACAGCATATCCAATAAACACACATTCATAAGCCCTACTAGCAAGTTTGACTCTCTTAGGGTCAGGAATCCTAACATAAGCCAAACAACCCCAAGTTCTAAAATATGATAGACTAGGCGTTTTATTTTTCAAGATCTCATAAGGAGAGATTTTGCTTCTGGATTTAGGGACCCTATTTAGCACATAGCAAACAGTCAAAAGGATTTCTCCCCACCAATGTGAGGCGGCACCTGAACTAAGCATAATAGCTACTACAGATTCGGTAAGTGTCCTATTTTTCCTTTTAGCCTTTCCGTTCATTTCTGGTGAATAAGGTGCTGTGGTTTCATGTATAATACCATGTGTTTTATAGAAATCAATAAACAGGCTAGAACCATATTCTGTGCCTCTATCGCTACGAAGTCTCTTGACTTTCCTATTGTATTGATTTTCTATTTCAACTATGAACAACTTAAACATGTCAAATGCTTCACTTTTATTTTTCATAAGATAAACAAAAGTAAAGTCAGAACAATCATCAATAAAGGTTATAAAGTACCGTTTGTCATTTCTAGTCAACTTTCCATCTAATTCACATATATCTGAATGAATTAAATCTAGAGGTTCAGAATCCCTAACAACAAATTTATGAGGTGTTTTTGTGATTTTTGCCTGACTACAATAATCACATTTAAGAAATTCATTCAGATTCAATTTTGGAATTAATCCTAAGTTACTCATATTTTTAATGATACGCTTATTAACATGACAAAAACGAGCATGCCAAACATTAAAAGTACACAAGGAGTAAACAGAAGCATTCACTTTATTAATCTCAACATTCAACTTAAACATGCCTTCAGTAGCATAACCTTTTCCTACAAATACATTGTTCTTAGTTAAAGTAAATAAATCTGCTCCTATAGTCTGAGTAAAACCAGCCTTGTTGAGTAGATAGCCCGAAACCAAATTTTTTCTCATTTCTGGAGTATGCATCACATCCTTCAAAGTTAAGGTTTTTCCAGATGTGAAGTTCAATTCCACACTACCAATTCCAGCAACAATAGTGGTATGGGAATCACCCAATAACACTTTCTTATCTTCGGTCACAGCACTGTATGTTTTGAACATACTTCTATCATAGCAAACATGGTGAGAAGCACCAGTGTCTACCCACCACCCATCTGATCCACCTATGAGGTTGATCTCAGAAATCATAGCAACAAAGTTATGTTGCTCTTCAGTCAGGTTAACACTAGGAGTAGTGTTTGGCCTGTTCCTGCACTTACGTGCCATATGACCTGGTTTCCCACAGTTAAAGCATAGGAAAGTAGCATCATTTCTAGGTGGTTGTTGCTGTGGCCTATTTTGGTTCATTTGAAGGTTCCAATTCAAATTAACTCGGGTGTTGCGGTTTTGGATTGGTTTGCGGTTCTGATTCTTAAAATTCTTTTGAGTGGGTTTCAGAACCGCAGTGGACCTTTTAGTGCTATTAGAAACAATAAGCACTTCCTCTTTTAAATCTTGTTTTCGAGCTTCCTCCTCAATTCGGAGGCGAGTAATCAAACTTTCCATCGAAAATTCTTTTGTTTTGTGCCTCAAAATATTTTTAAAATCTTTCCACGAAGGAGGCAATTTGTCAATTATGACAGCAACTTGAAATTGATCGTTTAAAGGCATACCTTCTGAAATAATTTCATGTGCTATCTTCTGTAATTCATGAGATTGAATTTCCACTGACTTGTCATCAGTCATCTGGAATTTGAGGTAGCGACTTACAGCGTATTTTTTCGATCCGGCCTCCTCAGTGTCATACTTCCTCTGCAGAGCTTCCCAAATTTCTTTTGCTGTTTTTTCTTCAGCAGTGTAGTAATCATACAGATCGTCAGTCAGTCCATTGAGTATATAATTTTTGCACAGAAAATCATTTTCTGTCCATCTCTCAGCAGCACGAACAGCAGCACGAACATCTGCCTCGTCACCATCTTCAGGAACAATTGGTTTTTCCGAGAACAGAAGCTACCTTCTTTGTTGTGAGGTAGAACAACATCTTCTGTCTCCATCTTCGAAAATGAGCTCCTTCAAACCGGAATGGTTTGTTAATCTCAGCAATCCCATTTGATTGTTCGGTAGCCATCAGCAGTAATTGAAGCGTCTTAAAATTCTTGTAGCTCGAACTCAGAAAATAGGAACAGACCGAACAAAATTAAATGGGCAGAGTCGCGGACAATGTCGCTTTCTTTAAGACGTTCGCGGAACTGCCGTTATTTAGCAAACAGTATGAACTCCGGTCGCCTCCAGGATAAAACAGCCCTCTAATACGATTTTCGTATTGCACCGTACGAAAATCGCTCTGTATACACTCTCTGTTTACTTGCTCAGTTTTCGAAAAAATAAAGAATGAATGAAAGTAAATTGTGTTCTGAAGGCAGTCTCACATCTCCTATTTATACAAGAAAAACGAGCTGTTTGAGCTCTGATTTCATGGAGAAAGAGAAGGAGGAAAATCTGGAAGGTGGAGGAGACTGAAGACACGTTCAGAAAAAATGGACGTTGTGAACAACGTTCACAAAGACTGAATCAGAGTAAAAAATAATTAAATAAAAATTAATTTCCGAAATTAAAAATAATATTAATTAATTAATTTTTTTCAATAAAAAAATATACATTTTACACCAACCCAACCCGGCCCGGTCGGACGGACGGACGGCGCGCGCGTGTGTGGTGGTCAACCATGAAGATAGGTCCTCACCCTTTCACAAAAGTGGGTACCCCTTGGGGCACACCCCAAGCATGTGAGGACCTTCTTTATAAACATCTCCACTAAGTGCTTTGAAAGCAATGTGAGATGTTTTTCTACTTGAAAAACTCAAAGACATAAGAAGACACATGGGTGGGCTTTATTTCACAAATTATATTTGGGCTAAGCCCAACAACAACAAATTTAAACAAACTTACAACATTAAAGAAATATAGTTGTTAACAAATTAAAATTTAACATAAAGTCTACGATCATATAGTTTTAAGTTTATATTAATTTCTCTTTCCATATATAATTGACACAACTTAACAGTAATATAAATTACGTGTCGCTTTCCGTTATCGAGGTCTAAATTGGTAATGTTTTTAAACGTTAATCCTATTTTGTACGTAGAACCTAAATTTATACTCCTAAAAAACCATAGGTATATTTTGGTACCTTATCCCTTATTATTATTATTATTATTATTATTATTATTATTATTATTAGGGATAATGTGCAAAAATACCTGTAATGTTGATAATCATTAGTAATTTTACCCTTAATATTTAAAGTGGTGTAATTTTACCCATAACATTAGCAGCGAAGAAATAATTTTTCCCGTCTAGTATGGAATGAACTTATAATCTTGAAATCGACTTGATTATCAAGTTATAGATTATAAGTTCATAACTCTGGTTTGGATGAAATATATGATAAATTTGGTATTATGAACAAGGTAAAAAGTCAATATTGTAAACAAGGTAAGAAGTTTACGCATGAATCCTAATTGTATACGTTGTTCATCAAGAATTATAGATGAATTTTATTTTAAATATATAAAATAATGCAAACAAACTTATCTACCATTGAGTTCAGAGCTTCTCATTTTTCACGTAAAACTTTGGATCCGTTTGTTTTATCTACTGTTTGCTGTTGGAAAAAGCTGCTTTTCTAAAAAATCAGAGATTTTCTGCTTTTGTAAAAGGTTGCTTTTCAGGTGTTAAAGGTAAACAGGAGGTCACTAACCAAACACCTAATACTGCTTTTCAGGTGTAAAATGCAAACAGGAAGTCACTAACCAAACACCTAAAACTCTTTATTTTGAAGTGAAAAAGGCAAAAATGAGCATAAAAAGGAGCAACGAAACACTTTGCGGTATTCTTTCTCACAATTCTGATTTGGCTATATTGTTGCTTATTATTAAGCCTCTTCTTTATGAGATTTTTTAGCTTTCAATTAATTAGGGTTTTTTAAATTCAGAATTCTTCTGCATTTTTGGGGAATTTCTTCTCTTTGCACTGTTTATTTTCTCGTTTTTGGGGATTTTGGTTTTGCTATTGATTTACTACTAGATACTATTAAGCATATTAGGTTTCAGTTAATTCCTTTATCTCTGACATATAGTTCTATTAGATTTTTCGAGCGCTGAATTCAATGTGCTGATAATACTATTTGCAGCCGGTTTGGTTCAACTGTTATGGCTAATAGCTATTGCGGTTGATGTTAGCTGTTTGCCGTTATAATAGGCTGTTAGCTGTTTAGATATTTGTTATTAGTGTCCGATAAAATTATATTGGACTGTTGTTGTTCGGATTTAAAATGTCTAACATGGACATGTTTTAAATTAATCAACAAATAAATTATAAAAGGGATAAGGTGAAAAATGATCATAACTTTTACAACTAGGAGCAATTTTATGCCTAAGATTAGTAAGTTTGGTCAATTTCAAACATTATTATAAAACACATATATTTTATGTTTTATTCTACAGAAAAATGGAAATAAGAGTTAGTTCTAAAAAAGAGATTTCATATTTTTTGTGATTTAATAATAAAATTGAAAATTAATATTTATAAATTCGGTGAAATATTTGAATTTATGAATATTCAGCACACATTTCTGTTGTTTCTTCTGTTTCCAGCAATATACCATGTAATGTTTGTCCCATGGCTAAACAACATCACCTTTCATTTTCTCGCAATCATATATCTACTACTTTACCTTTTCAATTGCTACATATGGACCTTTGGGACCTTATAAACTTGCTACCCTTACGGGAGCCAAATATTTTTTATCCATTGTGGATAATTATACACATGCTACTTGGACTATACTTCAGTGTGATAAAACCAAGTTTTTTCTGCCATTGAATCATTCGTTTTGTAGAATGAAGATCAATTTAACACAAAAATTAAACAAATTCGAACTGATCATGACACTAATTTCTTAATCACACTTGCCAAGTTTTTTTCCAAAAATACGGACATTTTTCATCAAAAATCATATGGATATACACCCCCAACAAAATTGAATTGTTGAATGTAAACATAAACATTTGCTGGAAATCACGCGTGCATTAATATTTCATGCGTCGCTTCCTAATTTTTTTGGGGTGAAGCACTCCTAACCGCAATATATATCATTAATATGCTTCCAACTCCTTTATTGGATTGAAAATCACCTTATGAAAAATTACATGGCAAATCTCCCAATTACTCATTTCTTAAAGTTTTTGGTTGCCACTGTTTTTTCTTTTCCAATCTTCAACTTGCACATAGAATTTCATAGTTGATCCAATTTCGAGAAGAAGAACCAAATGGAAATTGTGTATAATAACCAGTTAAGTGATTCGTGTAATTTAGAAATCTATGTTGTACATTCTCATATTTCCATTTAGAAGAAAGTTGGACTAGATTATAAGCTTCTCTTTCTTCGTCCTCCCATTCAGAATATCAAAGAATTATCAAATTCAACTTCTGGTACCCATAATTAGCTGCAAATAGTATATAATTAATGATTAGTTAGTTTTTTTAATTTTAATAATTTCATCAAATTGTAGTTTAATTAAAAATGGAAATATATATTGAAAACATAAATAAATATATATATATATATATATATATATATATATATATATATATATATATATATATATATATATATGAGGAGATTCAAATAGCAGGACGAAATAAGGGCATAACATGACGATGAGATTGAAATAAACAAATAAAAATAATATAAAAATAATAGAAAAGAATGTTCAAAACAATAGAATACACAGATGCAAATTTTAATATTGTTTAAAAAAGTGGACAGTTTATTGAAATTTTAAAATAAAACCAAAACCCAGAATTAATGAAAATTTGGATCGTAATTTAATAATTACAACAGCAATCGATAGAAAAATAACAGTAATTCTCGGTCCGGTTAAAGTTCATATGTATCTAAACTGGCAGGAATATTAAAAAATAGTACGAAACCACTATTATTAATTAGGAATAACGATCATTTGCAAATAAAAATATTAATTAATTATAAATTTTAGTCTGAAAAGATTATTAACCATTCTGTTATAAATTTAATTAAACTTTATTTTGATAGGTCATTTTGGTCTAGTCCAATATTTGAACAATCTTATCCCGTCCCAGCCTACTAATTATTAAAATTATATATTTATATATGATAACATCGAGATATTATCCAAGGGATCTAAGAGGATATTTACCAAAACGGCAACGTATTGGGAACGCTGGGGAAGCGATGGCGTATCAAGCAAGTCATCTCAGTGGCGGATCTCCTAGATTCCGCCACACGTTATCCGTAGTCAAACCTACGCGAGATCTACCTATGCATCTCGATCCGTCCGCTCAAACCGATTCCTAATAAAGGCAATTAATGAACCATTAATGAGCTAACGGCCACACTTAAGGGACATCCGTAACCGCCATTAATGAGGCATTAATGGAGACTTTCTGGTTACTGAGAGTTACGATCACATGACTATAAATAGCTTGCACCCCAAGTTATTGAGGTACACATTCATTCTCTTCCTTAAACCCTACCATTGTCAATATAGTTTATTCTCCTTATTCTATACTAACTTTGGCATCGGAGCTTCCCCCCGTCGAACCCAACGACGCCCCCACAGGGAAGAAAGTTGATCAGAAATCCATCCCTAGTTATCAATTGGTGCGGTGAGCGTGGAATCCTAGCCTAATAAGGATTTCGTTCACGTTTTAAACATGACAAGCGGAGGGTCTAATCCCTCCACAGGAACAGAAACACCATCCATAACACCATCAACAAATCTCACTACGAACGCTGGTCGCGTTGACCTTGATGCACCAACCGTGCATGGAGAGGGGAGTATGTCGCCTGACTCCTTCATTGAAATTTGTGCGGGCTCCATCGGAAGAGAGCATGGACCCGCTATGGAAAGTCGGCTAAGGTCTTACCTGACGATTCCTCCATTCACCCTCCGTCGTCCCCATCCGGCTCCTACGCCATCACAATGGCATAATACTCTCATAGGACCCAATGCTCGTGACTCGTCGTTTTTTCTTTCTCACCCTGCGGATTCCACAGTTGTCAATCCAGTGCTCGCCAGTAGCCAACCGTTGAATCGAAGGCTGTTTTCTGAGATTCCAGAAGGGAGTCAAAGGAATGATCCAACTCTCCCTAGAGGCACCACAAACCCTGGGATCACCATTGGCAGTCAGGAGGGTCGGAGGCACAAGAAGCATAAAAAGACACATGGAAAGGAGCGATCACAATCCCCTTCTCGCCCTAGGCGTGGATCACCACGGTGAGGTAGATCTCCTCCAGCATCTGACCGAAGGAGAAGCGAGCGGCAAGCTAGATTACCTCGACAGGATAGACAAAATCCCCCACCAAATCAAGGAGAAAATAGGCGAGCTCCTCCGGGCGGACGTGGCGGAGGTGGTAGAAGGTCACCATCAGACCCATCATCCAATTCTAGCTCTTCGTCTTCTCAAAGTAGACCTCATAGCAGAAGATGTCCTAGGGAGAATCGACGTACTATGGAGGAGCAAATCAGAGCCGAGGTACGCCGTCAGAACGAAGAGAATGCCAGGCATAACCCATTCGCCAATCGTGATTCGCCTTTCACTACGTGGATCAAGGCTGAGGAAACTGAGAGGCACTTTAAGATTCCTAACATCCAAGTCTACTCGGGTGAGGATAATCTTGAGGCCCATGTAAGAAAGTATCGTATGTTGCTTGGCCTTAATCGGGCTAGTGAGGCGGTGCTGTGTCGGATGTTCATCACTACGCTCAAGGGTCCTGCTTACGATTGGTTCCAGTCCCTTCCCCCAGGATCGATAGACAGCTGGGATCAGTTAAGTCGAGAATTTTGTGCAAAATTCGCCGGATGCATTCCTCCAGTGGTTAAATCGCGAAAGCTCTTTGAGTTAAAACAAAAAGAGAATGAACCCCTTCGGGAGTATGTCGATAATTTCAACAAATTATGTATTCGCATTGTTGATGTAGATGTCTCCATGGCAGTAGAAGCGCTGGTGAAAAACACAACATGTAAAATCTTATAAGAGGATTTAATCAGAAACAAACCGAGGAATATGGCGGAACTGATAGAAAGGTGCAAGGACTTTATGGAGGTTGATGACATCCGCAGAGAGTCTGTATCACCCCCAAGAGAGACAAAGGCAAATCTCATCGACGGGACAAGGAAAAATTCCCTGATTCGTCATCCTGAGGTAGGCGAAGAGGATCTAGAAACAAATCTGCATACATACCGTCATTTACACCGTTAAATGCCTCCAAAAGTGAAGTGCTAATGTGGATTGAGAACAGACAGCACAAGCGGAGCATTTCATACCCCGAACCAAAGGGAGGGGAGTACACCAACACGGGGAAAAATCCCAAAAATTATTGCAAATACCACCGGAGGAATGGTCATAAGACGGATGCATGCTGGGCGTTGGCCAGGGAGATAGAAAGGCTTATCGAAAGGGGAAAGTTGGACCGGTTCGTCCAAAATGATAACAAGAAAGGCGACGGTGATAAACCAAGAGATGATCCGAGAAAGAAGGCGAAGGGAGTCATCAATGTCATAGCGGGTGGACCAGGATATCAACCCGCGCTAAAGAAGGCAAAAACCATTGCTCTCGATAGGATGTCACTCAACCGCCCTTTTGCGGATGTAGGTCCAGAAGTTCATCCTCACGCAGATGCTCTGGTCATCACCATGATGGTGGAAGGATGGGAAATGAAAAGAGTAATGATCGACACTGGCAGTTCATGCAACGTCATTACAAGAGGGGCATTCGCCAAGCTTAAGATCGATCCTATCCAGGTGGAGACCACCATTGTAGACATCCTGGGAGTAACAGGGCACACAATCCAAACGAAAGGGCAGGTAATGTTGGAATGCGAGTTGGCAGATGAAGATCAAGTCTGGAAGGGAGATCTGGAGTTCTCCATTATGGATGGTCAATTGGCTTATAATGTCATCTTGGGATGGCCTTTCATCTCAGAGGCAGCTGCTCTCATATCCATTCGCCATTTAACCATGTAACATCCCTACTGCCAAGGGAGGAGTAATGGTCAAAGGGAATCAAAGAGTTGCTCAGGAGACATATTCGGCATCCTTGACGATTCCCCCGCAGTCCAAGGATGATGAAGAAGAGGAACTTGTCACGATGGCCCTGGGAGATACAGAAATGTTTCTTATGGCAAATGGAAAACAGGTACGAATCGCCAGAGGGCTAAAGGATGAGATTAAGGCAGATATTACAAAGGTTCTCCTCAAGTCGGAAGATGTCTTCGCATGGAAGGATGAGATCCTCCCAGGGATTAGTCCAAACGTGATCACTCATAAACTTAATATCGTCGAAGACGCGGTCCCGATTGCACAAAAATGGAGAAATCATGGTCTTGA
This sequence comes from Euphorbia lathyris, assembly GCF_963576675.1. Lineage (NCBI taxonomy): Eukaryota > Viridiplantae > Streptophyta > Magnoliopsida > Malpighiales > Euphorbiaceae > Euphorbia > Euphorbia lathyris. The sequence continues at coordinate 13,420,390 of NC_088913.1, forward strand.
GAGACAGAAGGTGATTGAGGAAGAGATTTCTAAACTCAAGAAGGCAGACGCCATCGAGGAAGTAATTTATATGCAATGGCTAGCGAATGTTGTCCTCGTCAAAAAGGCGGGCGAATCATACCGCATGTGTATTGATTTCACAGATCTCAATAAAGCCTGTCCCAAAGACAACTACCCTTTACCATGTATTGATATCTTAGTAGATGGAACCGCGGGACATGCAATGTATTCCTTCACTGACGTGAAGTCCAACTATCACCAGATCCCGATGGAACCATCTGATAAGATCAAAACTTCGTTCGTAACACACCAAGCGACCTATTGCTTTAAGGTCATGACCTTTGGACTCAAAAATGCAGGGGCAACTTACCAGCGGATGATGAATAAAATATTTGAAGGGAGAAAAGGTGACAACTTTTCTGTCTATGTAGATAATATGATCATCAAGAGTACCACCGTGGAGAAGCATGCGGATGACATAAGGGACATCCTGGGGGTCCTACGACAGCACAATATTAAAATGAATCCTGAGAAATGCACCTTTGGGGCGACCTATGGAAAATTCCTGGGATTCATGATCAGCCAGAAAGGGGTGAGTCCAAATCTAGACAAGATTCAAGCTGTTCTGCATATGAAGACGCCACAAAATGTTAGAGAGGTGCAACGTCTTAACGAGCGTATCATTGCCTTGGGCAAGTTCATTTCATGCTCAGCTTGTAGATGTCTACCCTTCTATGAAGTGATCAAAAAACAGAAAGCATTCGAGTGGAATGAAGATTGTAAGCAAGCTTTCGAAGGAATCAAACGCTTCCTCACGGAACCTCCCCTGATGAGCAGACCATTAAAAGGTGAGAATCTTTACATGTATGTCTCTGTCACAGATAAAGTAGTTAGTACTGTCATGATAAGGGAAGAAGATGGCCAGCAGTATCCGATCTATTATGTGAGCAAAGTTCTAAAAGACGCCGAAACACGATATTCGAAATTGGATAAGATGGCACTGGACGTTGTCACCACTTCGATTCGCTTTAGACCTTATTTCCAGGCTCATACAGTCATTGTCCGCACCAGTATACCCATGAGGAAGGTACTACAAAAGCCAGAGACTTTGGGGAGATTGATGGAATGGGCAATCCGCCTAGGTGAGTTTGATGTCCGTTATGAATGTAGATCTGCTCTGAAAAGCCAAGTCTTGGCAGACTTTGTGAATGAATTCACTGAAGAAGGCGTAAATCTCCCCAAATCTAAAGTTAAAGAATGGACGATGTACACTGATGGGGCCTCTTCTGTCGAGGGTGCAGGGATAGGCATCATGATCAAAGGGTCGCGTTACATAAAACTACATTATGCAGCGAAGTTAGACTTTCCCGCAATAAACAATGCATCGGAGTATGAGGCCTTAATATTGGGGCTACGCCTGTTGAAGGAGATTACACCCGAGCGGATCGTGATCTATAGTGATTCTAAGCTCATGGTCAATCAGGTAATCAAGAACTTTGAAGTGAAAGATGACATCTTGGCCAAATATGTAGAAGAGGTCAAACCGCTGCTGAGCTACCTTGAGAACAAGGAAACTAAGTGGGAGCTAGTCCATGTGCCTCGGGGATCAAACGTAGAAGCTGACCATCTTGCTAAACTGGCTTCAAGCAAAGAGCAATGGGCGGACCTGCAATGCCCGTTCGAAGTCAAAATGGCGCCAGCATTTGTCTCGGAAACTATATCTCTTTTAACATCCGTTGAAAGTGATTGGAGATCACCTATCCACCAGTATCTTGCAGATGGAACTTTGCCTCAAGACAAAGAAGAAGCTCGGCGGATGGTAAGAAAAGCCGCTTATTTCTCCTTAATAAATGATTGCCTATACAGAAAATCTTTTGGACATCCCTGGTTGAAGTGTGTCACGACGGAAGAGGGACAACAGATCCTCAAGGAGCTACACGAGGGTACCTACGGGGCTCATGAAGCATCCGCCTCCATTCTAAAAAAATCTAGATTGGCAGGGTTTTATTGGCCCACGGCGGAACTCGATGCTCAGAGGTTGGTAGAATCCTGTCACAATTGCCAGGTTCATGCAAATGACTCTCATACGGCTAAGAATCTTCAAAGGCCCATCATCGAAGGATGACCCTTTGCAGTTTGGGGAATTGACATTGTCGGTCCCTTTCCTCCTACCAAAAGACAAAGTAAATATGTTGTAGTAGCTGTAGACCACTTTACGAAGTGGGTTGAGGCCGAAGCAGTCTCTTCCATAAGTGCAGAGCGAATGGTCGAGTTTGTCAGAGACAACATAGTTGGAAGATTTGGAGTTCCCCACACGATTATTACCGACAATGGGACATAGTTTAATTGCGGAGAGTTCAGAACATTCTGCGAAAGTCAAGGCATTCAAAACAGGTTCGCCTCTGTTTACTACCCCCAATCTAATGGGATGACTGAGGTAACAAATCGAACGATTGTCAAAGGCATAAAAAAGAGACTGGGAGAGCATAACAAAAAGTGGACGGATCACCTCATGAATGTCCTATGGACATACAGAACCACACCTCGAACTGCGACTGGCGAATCACCGTTCGCCCTCACCTACGGAGTAGAAGCAGTAATTCCCGTTGAGATTCAGGTCCCTAGTGACAGAGTTTTATTCTACTGTGAAGACAGGAACGACCAAAGATTAAGGGAAAGTCTTGACCAATTAAAAACAAGAAGGGAGAAGGCGTATATACGGATGGCCGCCTACAAACAAAGGATCGCAGCCTATCACAACAAACACGCCAAACTCGTGGACTTAAACCCATGAGGTCTCGTGCTCCGCAGGGTGGACAAAATTCAATCTTTGGAAGGCAAAGGAAAGTTGGGGATCACCTGGATGGGGCCATATAAAATAGTCAACAAAATTGGACCTGCCACTTTCAAGATACAAGATCCGGAGGGAAATACATTGCCACAGACGTGGAACATCCAGAACCTCCGCAAATATTTCGTCAGAAAGTAAAGTGTAACCAAGGTCTTGAGTACTCTTTTTCCTTTAGTAAAGTTTTTATCCCATGTGGTTTTTCTTATTAAAGGTTTTAACGAGGCTCACGCATAAGACCAATCCATTGTAATAAGGCGCATCGCCATTTAATAAAAAGCAATGTTCATCTTGCAAATTATTTCTTTGAGTACTTTTCCTGCAGTAATATAAATATTCCAGATTCAAAAAAAAGGGGGGAGGCAACAAACGCATTCCCACAAGTAGGATAATGCTATCATGGCATAACTACTTTCTCCTCAAAGATAGGAGAACAATCTCAGCGGCGGATCAATCTACCTCAAAGATAGGAAACAAATTGATCCCCGTCAGAGATAGAGTTAAAACATTTCTCAGACGTGAGATCTTTACACTCTCACACTCTTTCTCACCAGATGTGCCCTCCAGAGGGACCTTCTTCTCTACAGAAATGGTTCCTTCCTGAGGAACAGTACAATCAATTATCAGCTCATTATTCTTATCACCCGCTTCCTGGGATGCTTCATCGAGGTCCTCTAGTTCAAGATCAACAAGGGGTTTCTCTCTTCGGTAGATCCACTCATCACCTTGCGAATATGATCGCGGATGAAGTCCTTGACGTTCGGGATTTTATGGTACTTAAGGCAATCCTCCACCTCAGGGACCACGTGTTGGTCCCTTATAACGTTACAAGTATAGTTCCAAAGGGGGGGGGGTTAGGAACTATTTAAAAAATTTAAGTTAGGGCAGACGTCTTTTTCGTGGGAAAAAGGTTTTGACAGCGGCGCTGAGTGAATAGCAAGATACTGGCTTAGTCAACTAGTGACTAGGTTAGTTTCTTTACTTAAGTCAGGAGATAGCACTTAGAGTCTATTCCTGAGCTCAGATATTCAATGCGCACAACTCAGCTTGACCTCTTTACTTGGTCAGTTTTTGTTTCAGCAAGGAATAAATATATAAAGGAGTTTAAGCTTAGAAATATGTTACTCAGCAGATTTATCCAGGTTCGGCCTCCAAGCCTACGTCCTGTCCCCGGAACACGTTCCGAGATTTCGAATTCTCTACTGAGCTCTTTAACGGTAGAGCATCAAACCTTTTACAATCTTAGCAACTGAGTATAACAAGAGTACCTTCCTCTATACCTCTACTCAATCCTAATCTCTCGCTGAGTACTATAACCGAGTACTCAGCCTCTCCTTTCTAATTCTAGAAATGATAAGTGTTTGTCCTAAACAATGATTGCTAAGACACCTTAGATGATTGAATAATCACTCTAGACTTTTACACAAAAGATATGAAATTTAGTGTAAGATTGCTTTGCTTTTTCTTGCAGAACTTTGCGTAGAAATTTGGTCAGCGTAATGGCTTGATCAAGTTCTGTGTTGAATGAAGCAACTGAAGGGCTCTATTTATAGAGACATCTAAGGTGTCGGTCATTTCGAATTTCGAAATAACCGTTGGAGGGAAACGGCTTCCTGTCGTTGTCATCCTGTCTTGCTCAGAGCTCTCGGCCAATCAGATTTGAGTATCTTCTATCCTCGGTCAGCTTTTGGTCAGCTCGACAGAATGTCTCTCCATTTATGGTAAGGTCAACTGGACAGCATTCTATGTCTTCTGAACTTTACCCAAAGTGGAAACACTTTGTCTGGAAGTTGTTCTTAGCCAGCTGCTGTCTTGTACTCTTTGTCGAATCAACTCAGCAGCTTCGTCCCGAAGTTGTTCCAGGAAGGTCTTCTAGATCCTTCTTCCGCTGAGTTGCGTTTTGTACATAATGACAACGTTTTGACATACGCGGGCCGAGTTGCCTTAAACTGTTTGACTTGGGCTTTTGACTTTCGTATTGGGTTTTGGGCCTTTTAATCTTTGTGTCTTATAAACAATTTAACTCAACATTGAACAAATACATTAGTAGAATAAATCAAAGCATTTAAACTTAGTGTGTTTAGAATATTTTTAATTACACTTAAACAATTTTGTCAAATCAAAATTATGTGGAAAGTTGTTTCAACAAACTCCCCCATTTTGATGTTGGCAAAACTATTCAGCGAAGAACTCAGTATTGAGCTCCCCCATGATAGTTGACCTAATATAACTTAGCAAACTCCCCCGTCAGGGTTGAGCTACTGACTTAGTTTTACTCTAAACATTTAAAAGTTTAATCGAGTAAGTCTGAGGTCAGTTTTCAGATATAGGTCAGCTCATGAAACATATTCTATTTTACTCAGTGTTTAAGCGGAAGTTTTAACATTCTGAGGGCGCTGAGTAATTTGTTGTCCAATGAGTCTTATAAGACAATGTTTTATAAACATACAAGTCAATGTCAAACATGTTATCAGCATTGGGTACGATCAATAAGTTTTATAAGCATTATACATACACAAAAAAACATACACATAGAGACTACAAACTTAGCATAACTGAGCTAGCCTAATTTCTATTTCTTTTTCTTTTGTTTGGACTGACTATGCTCATGCTGTGTTCTAGCTTGTTCTTTCTCCCCCGTTTTGTCAGCATCGGGAGGAGGAATCCTAAAGGCGTCGGTTAAGACGGCTCTGGTCAGTTCTGTGGACAGCTCCTTAAGTCTATCGGCGCTTTCATTGATGCCGTCAAAGATAGCAACTCCATCATCTGAGACCTCGGCGGGTATATTGAGTTCAGCAGCGCTGATCATGCTTACTATGAAAGCTTGAGATTTACCTATCCAGGTAAGTGCATCGGACAGACCAGCAACGACTTGATGAAAAGTCTTCAGTAAGGAAGTGTCATAGTATTGACGCTGAATGTTACTGTGACGTACATGGTTGAAAGTTTGTCTGGTGACAGACAATATCTCATTTTGCTTCATGGCGTCAGTGTCCATCTCTTGTTTATTCAAGTTCAATAATCGAACAGCCTCTCTAATTTGCTCCACTGAGCATTGAGAATATGAGACCATTTGCTCGTTGGTCTTGATTTGCTCGGTGTGAAGCTGAGCAAAGAGCATTTTGACTTCATTAGAAGTTGCATATCGCGTGTTCGCAGCTGACAAGGACTGAATTTGACCTTGAAGAGTGTTGAGGTGTTGAACAATTATCAGCTGGAGCTCAGCCAGCTTTGTGATGGAATCCTGCTTAGGTTGCTGTGCTTGAATGGAAACTATGATACTCAGCAAATCCTTGAATCCCTTAACTTCATTGAGAAGCTGAGTTACATGGGAGAGCTGAGTTGTCTCAATAGTAGAAGACCCAGCAGCAGGTGGAGTGGTTTGATGAAGGTCTTTAATTAATGTTTGCACCGAGTCGATGATTCTTTTACCAGACTCGGTGGCATACAAGTAGCTGAGAGAGCCTTCATTAGCTTGCCCAGTTTCCTCAGTTTGACCGGTTGGAAGAGGAGTCAGTGGAATAACATGGTCAGTGACTGGAAGTGTGTTTTCAATCTGCACTTGAGTCTCGGGTAGAGCTGATTGATCGGCAGAAGTGTTGATTGGAGAAGAAGTAATCCGAATGCTGTATGTGCTGACTGGAGCAGGAATGTCTTGAGTCAGCACAATGCTTGTAGTAACAGCATACGGGAATTGGCTCCACTTGGCTAGTAGAGTTGGCAGAAGCATTCAAGTCGGCGTGTTCCTTTGGTGAAGAAACAGAGGCTTGCTTTTCAAGAGAAGCCGATGGAGTAGAAGATGGTTGTTTTTTGAAAAATTTCAGCTTGAGTGTAGAAGGATCTTTGGTCGGCTTCTGGATAGCAAAGTCAGGGACAGTCGGTTTTGGAGCAGGAGGGTCAACGACAGACTTCTGACTTGCCTTAACTAATCTTCTTCTGGGAGGAGGAGTGTCAGCTTGGATAGACTCTCCTGAGTGAGAGGGAGATGTTTCTTCTTGATCAGCATTAAGCTGGTCAGCTTGTTCTTGTTCTTGATCAATATTGGGTTGGTCAGGTTCTTGTTCATCTCCAGCAGCCAACTCAGTATTGGTTGGCTCAGCTTCAACCTCACTAGCTGTCTCCTCAGCGTTCTCAGCATCATCCTGACCGCTTGCTTCTTCTTCTTGTTCATCATCTTCTTCACTATCGCCATCTAACTCTTCCTCAACTTGTGCAATGAACTGATCGTCCAGATGTACATCATCTTCTTGATGCACAGCTTCGGTTCCTAGACACTGTGTGTAGTGAGAATCACCAGGAACAACGATGTTAGTGGGGATAGCATCAATAGGGGTCAGCTCTGAAGACTTATTCTTCTTCAGGGGATGCTCTTCTGTTTCAGGCTCATCTTGCCTGCTCCTCTTTTCAGCTGACTTATGTTTTTCCTGACCTTGATGAGTAGCTGACTTCTGCTTCTTAGTCATAGGCTCAGCTTTCTTCGAAGGTGTTCCGACAGCTTTCCTCTTTCGGGCAGCTGGAGCCTTTGTCCTTTTGCCTTGCTTTGGAGCTGTTTCCTCAGCTTGTTGTTCAGCAGCAGCTTTTCCTTTCTTTATTGGCTGATTGAACTTCAAAGCCCTCAGCGAAGCAGCGGTTATCTCAGATCCTCTAACCTTAGTTTCCTCAAATAGATCAATTTGATGATCTAGGAGGATTCTAGTGATGAGCGATCCCAGCCTGAGAGTTCCAGTGCTCCTTTGGAAGCCAGCAATCAAGAATACTGGCATGTTGATCGGCTTGTATGTCAGCATATGCCATATGAAGCATTGCTCAAAATTCGTTGCTGAGGTAGTGCAGTTGATCTTGGGATAAATGAAGAAGGTCAGTAGATAGTGAGCCATCTTTTGGTGCTGAACCATTGAGGTGCTTGAGACTTCTCCAGAGTGGCCAGCGGGCTTACAGAAGGTGGTATCGTACCCAGTTCCTTCGTGATCCCCAGATCTCCTCAGTTTTGTTCCCTCATTCTTTAACTTCAGCAGGTTAGCAAGATAGGTAGGGTTTATAAAGATGGTCTTTTCCTTTACCACAGTTACCAGATAGTCCTGGTTATCATTGGCAACTCGGAGGTTGTGGTAGAATTCCCTTACTAGGTCAGGGTAGGTGTGGTCTCTAATGGAGAACAGCTCGGTCCAGCCATTCTTCGATATCCATTCGCAGAAGGGTTGCTCGGATTTTACGAAGTCTTCCGAGACCCATCTAGAGAAGTCTACTTTCCATTCCCTAACGTCTTCGAATACCTTGGTATAGGTTCTGACCTTGGTCAGCTTTCCCTTAGAGGAGGTGGCTTGGCCAGCTTTCCCTTTGCTTGGCGTAGTGACCTTTGTGGTTTCAGGCAAAGTAGTTTGCCTCGAGGGTTCATCGAAACTGGTCTTAGGGTGACCGACACCGGAGATGTTGACGGAAACTCTAGTCATTGTTTTCGGAAAAAAAAATTGGGAAGCTTTGAGAGTCTTAGAGAGAGAGAGAATGCTTTGCCAGAAAAATTCGGTAAGTGTAGAGAAAATAAAAATGGGGATTTACCCATTATTTATAGCGGTGAAGAGTGGATCTTATCGAATCCATGTGTCAGTTTTGCCTTGGGATTGTCAACCGACAAAGATCCTGGCTTTTATGACACATTCGACGCATACGTCATCCTAGGTGGCTATTCGCGTGCTTTTGCATTAATTACAACGGATCTTATACTCAGCGTTTAGAATACTAAGCGTTTTAAATTCTGAGTAGTCAGTTTTATACATACGGATGATTTCTCAGTTTGAGATTACTACTTGGTGTGCACATTTACTCAGTATTGATATAGATTGCGTTAGGTACTCAGCATAATAATCACTTAGCATGCATTTGCATAAATCATTCAGCGTAGTAATTCACTCAGCATAAATTTACATTTAGAACAGGAATTTACTGAAGAGGATTAAACATACCAATGGCTTCTCTCAGTATGCTGAACTGTTCACGAGCCAGTGGCTTTGTGAAGATATCCGCAAGCTGCTCATCCATTGGGACGTAGGCCAGCTTTATCTCACCCTTGAGTACATGGTCTCTAATGAAGTGATGCCTTATGCTGACATGCTTCATTCTGCTGTGTTGAATTGGGTTCTTTAATAGATCAATTGCAATTTTGTTGTCGCATTTGACCTCAATTGTCTTTGTTTGAACACCATAGTCTTCAAGTCGTTGCTTAATCCATAGGACTTGAGCAACACAGTGACCAGCAGCAATGTACTCAGCTTCAGTGGTAGACAAGGCTACTGACGCCTGCTTCTTGCTGAACCAGGATACAAGACAGCTTCCTAAGAAATGACATCCTCCAGAGGTGCTTTTTCGTTCTAGCTTGTCTCGACCATAGTCAGTGTCAGTGTATCCAACGAGTGTAAAACCATGAGTGTTGGGATACCATAAACCTGCGTTCACTGAGCTTTGCAAATATCTAAGGATTCTTTTTACAGCTATGTAATGTGATTCCTTAGGGTTAGATTGATATCTAGCACAGTAGCATACTGAGAACTGAATGTCCGGTCTACTTGTTGTTAAGTAAAGTAGAGAGCCTATCATACCTCGATACAATTTGCTGTCTACCGACTTACCATTCTCGTCAGCGCAGAGGATAGTATCAGTGCCCATAGGAGTGGATATTGGCTTGCAATTTTCAAGATCATATTTCTTCAATATCTCTTTGGCATATTTAGCTTGACTGATGAAGATGCCATTTTTCCCTTGTTTGATTTGAAGTCCAAGAAAGAAGTTGAGTTCTCCTATCATCGACATTTCAAACTCAGTCTGCATTTGCTTGCTAAATTCCTTGCACATTGACTCATTAGTAGCACCGAAAATAATATCATCAACGTATATTTGAGCCAGCAGGGTATCTTTACCCTTTCTCTTAATGAATAAGGTTGTATCAGCTTTGCCCCTGACATAGTTTCTAGTCAGCAGGAAACTGGTCAGCCTCTCATACCAAGCACGTGGTGCTTGCTTGAGGCCGTACAGAGCCTTTTTGAGTTTATAAACGTGGTTTGGGAATTTAGGATCCTCAAACCTTGGAGGTTGATTAACATAAACTTCCTCGTTTATAACTCCATTAAGGAATGCACTCTTAACATCCATTTGAAACAGTTTAAAGTTCATGTAAGATGTATATGCACATAAAATTCTAATAGCCTCTAGCCTTGCCACTGGGGCAAAAGTCTCACCGTAGTCAATACCTTCTTGCCGACTGTAGCCCTGAGCTACAAGCCTTGCTTTGTTCCTGACTACATTTCCTTGCTCATCCAGCTTGTTGCGGAAGACCCATCTTGTTCCAATGGTCTTCTGACTCCTCGGATGTGGCACTAATTCCCATACATCGTTTCTTCTTAATTGGTCAAGTTCCTCTTGCATTGCGCTCATCCAGAATTCATCTTCCTCAGCATCAGCGAAGTTCTTAGGTTCCTGAACTGAGACGAAGGCCACGTTGCTGAGGTATCTCCTGAGTTGATTTCTTGTCATCAGGGTATTCTCAGCGGCATCAAGGATTGCACTCTCTGAGTGCCCTCTTGGAATCCTTATCTCCTTGGGTAGATTGATGTCTTGTGCTGTCTGTGTTTCAACAATCTCTGTAGGTGTAGACTGGTCAGTGAAAACAATCTTAGGTTCACTTTTACCTTTGGTCACCCCTTGAGGGAATGACTCAGCGACTGTATTTTGATCAGCGGATGCTGAGTGTGGATCATCCTCGGTCAGCGGCTGGTATCTACCTGCAGGGTTAGTTTCGTCGAACTCAACATGTACTGACTCTTCTAAAACTTGAGTTCGTTTATTGAAAACTCTGTATGCTTTGCTGTTTGTTGAGTAGCCTAAAAAGATAGCTTCATCAGCTTTTGAGTCAAACTTAGCTAGGCTATCTTTGGTGTTTAAAATAAAACATTTATAGCCAAAGGCACGAAAGTATCCAATGTTGGGCTTTCGTCCTTTCCAAAGTTCGTAGGGGGTTTTCTTTAGTATAGGTCTAACAAGAGCCCTATTAAGAATATAGCACGCTGTGTTAACAGCTTCTCCCCAAAAGTACTTTGGAAGCCTATGCTCACTCAGCATTGTCCTGGCTATTTCAACCAGTGTTCTGTTCTTCCTTTCAACAACCCCATTTTGTTGAGGCGTTCTAGGAGCAGAAAAGTTATGGTCAATGCCGCTGGCTTCACAAAATTCAACAAACTGTTGGTTTTTGAATTCTCCACCATTATCACTTCGGATGTGAGCCAGTTTTAGGTCTTTATCATTTTCAAGTTTTCTAACCAAATTTGAAAATGTCTCAAAGGTCTCATCCTTGCTACTCAGCAAGATGGCCCAAGTGTACCGAGAGAAGTCATCTACAATGACCAAGAAAAATCTTCTTCCACCCAGACTCAGCGGCTGGACTGGACCGAAGAGATCCAAGTGTAGTAATTCTAACGGACGCTTAGTTGAGACAATGTTTTTGCTATGAAAAGATTGTTTGGTTTGTTTTCCAGCTTGGCAAGCGTGGCATAATTGATCTTTTTCAAATCTAAGTTCAGGCAGTCCCTCAACCAATTGCTTTCTTGCTAATTTGGCCAGGAGGTCCATGCTTACATGACCAAGTCTCCTGTGCCATAGCCAGGAATTTTCTTCCTTTGAAATTAAGCATACAGTTTTTGAAAACTTTTTCTCTAAGTCTAGCATAAAGACATTATCAATCCGAGGGGCAGTTAAAATTAACTCATTTGTTTTCCCCTCGTATATTTTAAATCCAGTAGCATCAAATATAACTTTTCTCACATTGTCACGTAGCTGAGCTACGCTGAGTAAGTTATATTTTAGTCCGCTGACTAGGGAGACTGACTCAATAGTAGGATTACCTCCGATGGTTCCTGACCCTACTATCTTACCCTTTTTGTTGTCTCCAAAACTTACGCTTCCTCCTCGTTTACGCTCAAACGTGATGAACTGAGTTTCATCACCAGTCATGTGCCTCGAGCATGCGCTGTCAATATACCACATCTTTGACTTCTCAGCACACCTCAGGCTTACCTGCATTGTAACTAGTTACTTTTAGGTACCCAATTCTTTTTGGGTCCTTGCTTGTTAGGTTCAACAGGTAAAACATCATATTTTATTTTATGGCGGCATACTTGGATGGTATGGCCATTCTTTCCACAGAAGTCACAGCTGACCTTCCGTTTAGGATTTCTCACTGACTGGTCAGCACCCCAGTGCTGAGCGTGCCAGCACACCTTTGTGGTGTGTCCTTTCTTCCCACAGAAGTCACACTGGACATTCCGCTGGGGATTCCATCTCTGCTGACCAGCACTTTGGTACTGAGCATTCAGAGGAATATTTCTTTTGTTTTGAACCTTTAGTTGGTTCTGGATATTTGTGACGTCCTTTCTCAGTTTCTTTGAATCTGATTGGACTTCAGAGACAGACTTATGTATGATCTCCATATTATCATGCAAAGTTGAGTTGTCCTGAAGAAGGAATCTGAGGTCACTTATCTTGACCTCTTCAACCTCGTCACAACGCCTGCTGAGTGCTCTAATTTTCTTATTACACTTTTTGACAAGTGTATAGAGGTCACTCAGGGCATTACCCATTTCGTTTCTGAGCTGGGAAAGTGATATTACCTCATTTGATTGCTCCTCATCATCAGATGCAATGGAGGGGTCAGTATGCTCAGAGACGCACGGCTCAGCAAGTTCGTCAGCCATGAAGCATATCTTCGCTGACTCGGTGGCCTCAGCTTCTGTTGATGAAGACTCATCACTGTCGCTCCATGTTGCCACCATTGCCTTTTTGCCGTTCTTCTTTTCTTTCCTCAGCGTGGGGCAGCTTGACTTGATATGGCCAGTTTGATGACATTCAAAGCATGTAATGGGCTTTGAGTTGTCCTTCTTGTATTTGCTGTCGCTGGACTCAGCTTTATACTTATCAAACTTTCTGTAAGGCTTCTTAGAATATTTGTCATTCTTTCTGAACAGCCTTTTCATCTTCCTTGTGAACATAGCCATCTCCTCATCATCTGTTGAGCTCCCATCAGTGGAGTCAGCTTTCATGACAAGAGATTTTTGCTTCTTGTCTTCAGACTTTTCCTTCACCTCGAAATTCTTCATTGAGATCTCATGGGTCAGCAGCGAGCCGATGAGCTCATCATATTTATAGGTGGTTAAGTCCTGAGCTTCCTCAACAGTGGTCTTCTTTGCTTGCCAGTCTTTGGGAAGGCTCCTGAGTATCTTCTTGACTTGTTCTTCCTCAGTGAAGATCTTCCCAAGTCTCTTGAGCTCATTGATGATGTTGGTAAACCTTGCATTCATGTCAGATATTCCCTCATCATTGTTCATTTCGAACAGCTCGTACAGTCTCATCTGCTGGTTCACCTTGGACTCCTTTACTTTATTGGTTCCTTCGTAGGTCACCTCCAGCTTCTTCCAGATCTCTTGCGCCGACTCACAACCTGAGATTTTATTATATTCTGCAGCATCGAGCACACAGTGAAGCATGTTTATAGCCGAAGCATAATTTTGTAGCTTCTTGAGATCATCCTCTGTCCATTTGGCCTCAGCTTTAACAACTGTTTGGCCAGCCACAACTTCGACAGGTACAAATGGACCTTGGACTATGGATAGCCAGGCACTCATATTTGTAGCCTGAATGAAATTTTTCATCCTATTCTTCCAGAAGGTGTAGTTAGACCCGAAGAATAGGGGAGGCCGAGTAATGGACAGCCCCTCAGGTAATATCTGAGTTGTTTGGTTTCCTGGGAGAAACCGAGTGCTGTTTTCGCCCATAGTGGGGATCAGCTCAAGGTGGTTAAACCTTTTACAGTGAGCTTTTAAGCTCTGATACCACTTGTTGGTCCCTTATAATGTTACAAGTATAGTTCCAAGGGGGGGTTAGGAACTATTTAAAAAACTTAAGTTAGGGCAGACGTCTTTTTCGTGGGAAAAAGGTTTTGACAGCGGCGCTGAGTGAATAGCAAGATACTGGCTTAGTCAACTGGTAACTAGGTCATTTTCTTTACTTAAGTCAGGAGATAGCACTTAGAGTCTATTCCTGAGCTCAGATATTCAATGCGCACAACTCAGCTTGACCTCTTTACTTGGTCAGTTTTTGTTTAAGCAAGCAATAAATATATAAAGGAGTTTAAGGTTAGAAATATGTTATTCAGCAGATTTATCCAGGTTCGGCCTCCAAGCCTACGTCCTGTCCCCGGAACACGTTCCGAGATTTCGAATTCTCTACTGAGCTCTTTAACGGTAGAGCATCAAACCTTTTACAATCTTAGCAACTGAGTATAACAAGAGTACCTTCCTCTATACCTCTACTCAATCCTAATCTCTCGCTGAGTACTATAACCGAGTACTCAGCCTCTCCTTTCTAATTCTAAAAATGATAAGTGTTTGTCCTAAACAACGATTGCTAAGACACCTTAGATGATTGAATAATCACTCTAGACTTTTACACAAAAGATATGAAATTTAGTGTAAGATTGCTTTGCTTTTTCTTGCAGAACTTTGCGTAGAAATTTGGTCAGCGTAATGGCTTGATCAAGTTCTGTGTTGAATGAAGCAACTGAATGGCTCTATTTATAGAGACGTCTGAGGTGTCGGTCATTTCGAATTTCGAAATAACCTTTGGAGGGAAACGGCTTCCTGTCGTTGTCATCCTGTCTTGCTCAGAGCTCTCGACCAATCAGATTTGAGTATCTTCTCTCCTCGGTCAGCTTTTGGTCAGCTCGGCAGAATGTCTCTCCATTTATGGTAAGGTCAACTGGACAGCATTCTGTGTCTTCTGAACTTTGCCCAAAGTGGAAACACTTTGTCTGGAAGTTGTTCTTAGCCAGCTGCTGTCTTGTACTCTTTGTCGAATCAACTCAGCAGCTTCGTCCCGAAGTTGTTCCAGGAAGGTCTTCTAGATCCTTCTTCCGCTGAGTTGCATTTTGTACATAACGACAACGTTTTGACATACGCGGGCCGAGTTGCCTTAAACTGTTTGACTTGGGCTTTTGACTTCTGTATTGGGCTTTGGGCCTTTTAATCTTTGTGTCTTATAAACAATTTAACTCAGCATTGAACAAACACATTAGTAGAATAAATCAAAGCATTTAAACTTAGTGTGTTTAGAATATTTTTAATTACACTTAAACAATTTTGTCAAATCAAAATTATGTGGAAAGGTGTTTCAACACCACGTACTCAGGATCCACAAAATCAATCTCGGGATAAGCAAGCTTGATATACGCCATGATCCATTCGCCATAATAATAAGCTCGTTCCCCTGCCAGGATCTCCGCATTTGATAAAGCAGCCTTGTGATCTTCAGCATCCGCATCTATCTTTTCCTTCAATCTGAGGATCTCAACATCCTTACTCTCATTAAGAGCAACGACGGAAGCAGCGTTCGCGTTGGCAACGGCGACCTCTTTCTCTAGCCTTTTTATGGCCGCCTTGTCCGCCACCCATTGGAGTAGGTCCGCCTCCATAGAACGCATATGCGTGTAGCCCTATCAAAACAAGGAAGGAGGTAAAAATCAAGATCTCCTCAAGAGAGATCACTCTTTCATCCAAAAATATAAAAACAAAGGAAAACTTACCAGAAGGAGATCCCTTTTACCCATCTTGGCATGGGCTGACTCGGAGAACTTATCCTGGCTCACCTGTACTTCTCCAAGTTGACCAAGGGCCTCATCGAGATCGTTGATAACGGACTCATTCCTCACGGACCCTTTATCGCCATACTTGGCAAGCCAGTATCCTCCTAAGTCAGGCTTCACCATCTGTATAAAAATTAAACGATCAAAACTTAAGATTCATGGCAGGGAAAGGGAAGACATTGAGGCGAACATACCTGCTCTTTCTCCACTATAGGCTTCTCGGCTCTCATGGCATCCGCCATTAACTTTCCTCCACCAGAAGTTGCGGATTTCTTCTTTTTCTGCAGGGGAAGATCCGCGACTTCTTCAGCAGGACGTTTTCCAGCACTCTTTTGGGGATCCGCCACCTGTGTACCCTTTTGGGCTTCCAGCTCCTTTTGCTTCTTGCGCATCTCTACAAGGGTGCCAAAAACTTGGTGCGGCGTACGGTAGAGCTCTTAAATGACGAAATATATATTATGATAAGTGCGTTACGACTATAGATGTGATCTTCCTAAATGCTCTATCTTTACTAGACGCCATTACTTAGGGGCAAGTGTACCTCGTCGTATCAAGTAATAATCCGGTTAAGACCGGGTATCAAATCCACGGGATTTATAACTACAAGTATTAAACGACTCGGTTTTATATGTTATCTAAGCGGCGAATACTTTGAGTTGATTCGGGGAACAACTACAAACTACTCCTAACTACGGGTGAGACAAATTTATATAATAAAAACTCTACGAAATGATACGGATGGCGATAAGTTATAAATATGACAAACAATGACTCCAAATATATATACGGTTGATAGTGCGACGCCTAGTGGTAGAGTTTCTATGACGAAATATATATATTATGAGTGCGGACTCTATATCTATGGATGTGATCTTTATAAATTGCTCTTAACTCTACTAGACGCTACGACTACTTAGGGGCAAGTGTACCCCGTCGTATCAAGTAATAATCCGATTAAGACCGGGTATCGAATCCACGGGATTTATAATTACAAGTATTAGACGACTCGGTTTCGTATGTTATTTAAGCGGCGATTACTTTGGGGTAAAGTAAGACACAACTACACACTATCCCTACTATTGGCGACTCAGATTTGTGTAGCTAAAACCCTATGAAGTGGGATGAATATCGATAAGTTATAACCACGATAAATAACGACTCTAAATGTATACGGATAATAGTTTACTCTTGCAAAGATGACTAAGTGTAGTAGGACCGACCCGTGAAGCACTTAGACTACGTGATTCCTAGTCAAGGCGTGTCTAATGTGGGGGAATTAGAAACTAGGGCCCGTAAGTTCCGTGGCTTGTCAATTCCTACGGTTTTCGGTTTGTCACTTCCGGTAGGGCAACACCTATATAACTCCCTAAGGATAGCCCGAATGGCGTCGGAAATCACGTTCTCCTACACAATAATCAATTATCAATATCAAAACAAGTAGCAAACACTAACACGTAAAGGGAAATAGAGATTATAAATCATGAAATTATAAATATGAAATGTATATAAATGGAATACAACCAAGCCTAGTACATAGGAAGAGTACAAGCTAATTAGCACGTAAAAGGGGAGAATCCGCCCTTGAAACTAGCTAACCGGACTCAAAGCCGTCTCCTAGGTCGTGGAGGTGGAACTCTCGAGCTTGGTGACGAATGGTGGAGTGGAGCTTCGTTGAAATGCCGGAACAACCGAACAAGCTCTCGAGGTGGAGACTTTAGCTACAAAAACTGAATCTATACTACAACAATAATCAAAACAAGTATAGTTTGCTCTCTAGTGTGTAATTGTTTCTTGGTGTCAAATGAAGTTCAAGAGCTTCCTATTTATAGACATCAAGCAAGGGCAATGTTGTAAGTTCACAAAGTACAAGTATGGAGCAACATTATTTGGTGCAGAAATCCCATGATACGCCCTGCGTGAGGTGGTCTACGCCCCGCGTAAGTGCCCATTCCGTCAGAAATCTCCTGCATGTGGACCAATTCCGTGTCTTGTTGTCTCAAGCACGCCCTGCGTAGCTAAAGTACGCCCCACGTGTTTGAGTCTCTGAAGTTTTATTGCTTGAATTGGAGCTTTTACGCCGTGCGTAGCTGAAGTACGCCCCGCGTAAAAGAGTCTCTGAGTTTTTATCATTGAGGAATTGCCTGGTATGCCTCGCGTGTATGGTTATACGCCCCGCGTACGAAGAGTTGACTCAGGGAGACAGTGCAGTCTGACTTTCAGGATTAGGCCAATTATTTCCGACATGTGTCATACGCCCCGCGTAGGGTGGCATACGCCCCGCGTATGCTGAGTCAATTCCACATGGCGCCTGCGGATAAGGCAATTATTGCTGACAACATGTTTCACGCCCCGCATAAAGGATGATACGCCCCGCGTATTTGAGTAGATTTTTGCTCCTTGCTCGTACCTGAAATACAAATCTTGCGAGTCGAGTTAGCTTGACGTTTTTATTTCCTAAACTAATCAAAAGCACGGAAAATTAACTGAAAGTACAAGATTTATTTTTATTTCTTTATTTTATCAAAACACTTTATTTTTGTAATTAAACTTATTTATTTTATCCAAAATCAACCTGTAAATCACGCTAAAAGATAGGGGTAAAATACCCCTATCAAACCTCCTCGGACTTTAAAGTTTTACTTGTCTTCAAGTAAAAGAAATCGAAAGACAAGGGATTGAGAAAATTAAGAAACAAACCGAAGGTTGGTTTTGCCAAGTGCGTGATTTCAAAGTTATGGTTTTATGCAAAGGTTTTGGTAAGTACCTACGCAAACAATTGTGTACGAAACTTGTTTGAAACCTCCATGATCAAGATTAATAGGCAATATTAACGGGGGTTGATTATCTTTTGAGAACCCGATAGTACCTCACCAAGGGATTTCGCTTTTACGCTCAATTTTTAGGTGGGTCGGTGTTTTAGCACTCTTCTTTGCACTTACTCGGGATCATGTTGAATTTGCATTTTCATCCGGGTTTTTCCTCCTAAAATATGGTTAGGCAATATTAAAAATGAATCCGGAGGGGGGTTGTAATGTGGGTGGCTTCTTTAGTGGTTAGTTTAAAGAAACTCGAGTTCGAAAATACCGTTTTGTGTTTGCGCCGTGTTTTTGTTTATTTCGGCCTTGGCGATTTTTACAAAATATACTTCAAAATTGCTCGGGTGGAGCTTGAGAATGCCTTTTTATTTTTATCGTATCCTTTGTTCTGATAGAGGCACAAAAACAATATTTTGAAGGCTTATGGTGCTCGTTTGTTAAGGCCGTGACTTTTTCCGAGTGATTTTTAGTGCAAATTGATTTTGTCGGTATTCGAACAAGAGGAAAAAGGGTTAAATGTTAAAAGGATATTAACAAAAAAAGTTGGTTAATAGGCTCGAAGGGGTTTTCTAATGTTTGATGAAAACGAGAAAAATAAATTAAGAAAAATTAGCCTAAGTGGGTTCGGTTTATCATCTATTGTCTTTTTACCAAAAATAAGTGTACTTAACCCGGTATTGGATGCAAATTCTATGAGTCGAGTAAATTCAAAGCTCTCGAAAAATTATGAAGGAATTAGAGTTCTCGTATGAACTCCTTTAGGCTCAAAAATACCTCACAAAGATTTGGGTTTAAATTGTGTACTATCAAGTCTTCGCTAAATTCTCAACTATCCCGTTTTTATTGCCTTTTCAAAATTCATTATGGAGATAACATTAGGGTTAAGACTCAATGCCTTAGTTTAGTACTAACCTAAGCTTTGCACAAATTCCCTAATTTCAAAACCAAGACTAAAATTCCTTAATTAGATCATCCCCTTGTGTCGACGTCTTTTATTTTTGATGACAAATAACGGAACTTTAATTAATTTTCGAAGGAGGGATAGCGTGTCGGGAAAGATTTAAAAGAGTCAATAAAGTAGTTTAATTATTTTTGTGTTTATTTTATTTTTATTTTTGTTTTTGTTAGTGCAAAACAAACGTTAAGTGCGGGGTTGCACGGCCCTCCGCGTTATTTAAAATGATGCCTATTCCAAGGGCGTCGTAAAAAGAAATTAAAACAAAAACAAAAATAAAGGTAAGGAAGGAAAAGAAGACCCTTAGTGGTCAGGGGCCCTACGCGAGGTGTGCCCAGGGGGCGCCCCGCGTAGCGCAGCGTTTTTATTGCTTTTTGAGTCAGAGACTCAAATACGCGGGGCGCAGGAACAGGGCGCCCCGCGTGTTTGAGGTTCTGAACTTTTTTTTGGATTATTGTGGGATTTGTTTTTCTTTTGGTTTTATAAAAAATAATAGAAACTAAGCTAAAAATAAAAATGAAAGTAAAAATTACAACACAAGCGGAAATAAAATGTAAAACAATAACTCAAAAAAAAAAAAAAAAAAGAAAAATTAAAGAGAAGAGAAAATAACAAAAATTTATAATACATATAAGCAGAAAGGTTCGAGTAATTCAAACCGATGCTACGTTTATAGTCGAAGTAGCTCGACTTAGAATTTCCTCCTAGGTGTATGCTTCCATTCGCGTTAGAAATGTAAATTCTTGAATAAACAATCCGTACCTACAAAACAGATTATTAGCTTCAAAAAAAATTAACAAAAACCAAAAACTATATTTACAGAAATTATTGAAGAGTTTAGTTTGCTCCCTCTTTGACTCATTGGGTAGCTCAAAAAGAGTGAAATAACCCGAGGTAGAAGGAACCTCCAACTCATCTAACTTTGGATTTATTTCCATGGGTCCGCACACAACCGGCTCATCGATGTCCGTTTCCTCGCAACTGAGACAACCTTTATTATTTGGAGAATCTTCTTGAGAAAACTCAATTAACTCGAGCTTTCCATTTTGACCAACCGGATTGGTATCTCGAATTGATTCGTCCGCGGCTGAATCAAGAGGAGACTTCAATCTGGCAAGTAGATTTCCCAAATCCCTACAATATGCCTCAGTGTTAGATAATCTTTCATGAATGTCTCTAAGCATAGAGATTACCACATCGAATTGTGAGGTTGATGGTTGGTGCGAACATTCGTCATCCATGAGGTCGTCCCACAAACGACGACTATGAGGCATCATACCATGAAACAAATCATTAGTAACAACACGAAACAAAATAAATTATTCACACAAAAAAGAAAGTAATATTTACAAATGCTTAAACTAACAATAAAACGTTGTTGTCTAATATTGCAAGATGTTATAAATCCCCGGCAACGGTGCCAAAAACTTGATAGTGCGACGCCTAGTGGTAGAGTTTCTATGAAGAAATATATATATTATGAGTGTGGACTCTATATCTATGGATGTGATCTTTATAAATTACTCTTAACTCTACTAGACGCTACGACTACTTAGGGGCAAGTGTACCCCGTCGTATCAAGTAATAATCCGGTTAAGACCGGGTATCGAATCCACGGGATTTATAATTACAAGTATTAGACGACTCGGTTTCGTATGTTATTTAAGCGGCGAGTACTTTGGGGTAAAGTAAGACACAACTACACACTATCCCTACTATTGGCGACTCAGATTTGTGTAGCTAAAACCCTATGAAGTGGGATGAATATCGATAAGTTATAACCATGATAAATAACGACTCTAAATGTATACGGATAATAGTTTACTCTTGCAAAGATGACTAAGTGTAGTAGGACCGACCCGTGAAGCACTTAGACTACGTGATTCCTAGTCAAGGCGTGTCTAATGCGGGGGAATTAGAAACTAGGGCCCGTAAGTTCCGTGGCTTGTCAATTCCTACGGTTTCCGGTTTGTCACTTCCTGTAGGGCAACACCTATATAACTCCCTAAGGATAGCCCGAATGGCGTCGGAAATCGCGTTCTCCTACACAATAATCAATTATCAATATCAAAACAAGTAGCAAACACTAACACGTAAAGGGAAATAGAGATTATAAATCATGAAATTATAAATATGAAATGTATATAAATGGAATACAACCAAGCCTAGTACATCGGAAGAGTACAAGCTAATTAGCACGTAAAAGGGGAGAATCCGCCCTTGAAACTAGCTAACCGGACTCAAAGCCGTCTCCTAGGTCGTGGAGGTGGAACTCTCGAGCTTGGTGACGAATGGTGGAGCGGAGCTTTGTTGAAATGTCGGAACAACCGAACAAGCTCTCGAGGTGGAGAGTTTAGCTACAAAAACTGAATCTATACTACAACAATAATCAAAACAAGTATAGTTTGCTCTCTAGTGTGTAATTGTTTCTTGGTGTCAAATGAAGTTCAAGAGCTTCCTATTTATAGACATCAAGCAAGGGCAATGTTGTAACTTCACAAAGTACAAGTATGGAGCAACATTATTTGGTGCAGAAATCCCATGATACGCCCCGCGTGAGGTGGTCTACGCCCCGCGTAAGTGCCCATTCCGTCAGAAATCTCCTGCATGTGGACCAATTCCGTGTCTTGTTGTCTCAAGCATGCCCTGCGTAGCTAAAGTACGCCCCGTGTGTTTGAGTCTCTGAAGTTTTATTGCTTGAATTGGAGCTTTTACGCCGTGCGTAGCTGAAGTACGCCCCGCGTAAAAGAGTCTTTGAGTTTTTATCATTGAGGAATTGCCTGGTACGCCTCGCGTGTATGGTTATACGCCCCGCGTACGAAGAGTTGACTCAGGGAGACAGTGCAGTCTGACTTTCAGGATTAGGCCAATTATTTCCGACATGTGTCATACGCCCCACGTAGGGTGGCATACGCCCCGCGTATGCTGAGTCAATTCCACATGGCGCCTACGGATAAGGCAATTATTGCTGAGTAGATTTTTGCTCCTTGCTCGTACCTGAAATACAAATCTTGCAAGCCGAGTTAGCTTGACGTTTTTATTTCCTAAACTAATCAAAAGCACGGAAAATTAACTGAAAGTACGAGATTTATTTTTATTTCTTTATTTTATCAAAACACTTTATTTTTGTAATTAAACTTATTTATTTTATCCAAAATCAACCTGTAAATCACGCAAAAAGATAGGGGTAAAATACCCCTATCAACGGTTAATGATTTACTATTGCAATGACGACTACATGTAGTGTGACCGACCCGTGAAGTACTTAGACTACGTGGTTCCTAGTCAAGGCGTGTCTAATGCTTGGGACCAGAAATTAGGGCCCGTAAGTTCCGTGGTTTGTCAATTCCTACGGTTTCCGGAGCGTCACTTCCGGTAAGGCAACACCTATATGAATCCCTAAAGATAGCCCGAATGGCGTCAGAAATCGCGTTCTCTTACACAATAATCAATTACGAGTATCAAAACAAGTAGCAAACATCAACACATATGTAGAAAAAGAGATTATGAATCATAAATTATAAATATGGAGAATGTAATTATGAAATACAACCAAGCCTAGTACATACGAAGAGTACAAGCTAATTAGCAAGTGAAAAGGGAAGAATCCACCCTCGGAACTAGCTAACCAGACTCAAGACCGTCTCTTAGAACTTGGAGGTGGAGCTTTCGAGCTTGGTGAACGGAGATGGAACGAAACTTTGACGGAATGCCGGAATCAACGAACAAGCTCTCAAGGTGATAGAGTTTTGCTATGTAAAATAAAATCTAAAACTAAGAAACAAGAATTTAATCTAAAGCAAGAATTGTGTATAAAAAGGTGTGTTCTAAATGAGTGCTAGTCACTCCTATTTATACACATCAAGCTAGGGTAGAGTTGTAATTTCACAAGATACAAGTATGGAGGAACATGATTTTCTGCAGATTTCCCATGATACGCCTCGCGTATGGTGGAGTACGCCCCGCGTATTTGCCCATTCCGTCAGAAATCTCATGCATGTGGACCAAATCCAGATCTTGTTGTCTCAACCACGCCCCGCGTAGACTGGGGTGCGCCTCGCGTGGTTGAGTTTCTGAGATTTTATTTCTTGAATTGGGTCTTTTACGCACCGCGTAGCTGAAGCACGCCTCGCGTAAATAAGTCTTTGAGTCTTTTAGGTCGAAGAACTTCCTTACACGCCCCGCGTGTAAGGTGGGACGCCCCACGTAGGAGCAGTTGACTCTGGGATACCATGCAGTGTGACTTTCAGGATTAGGCTTATCATTTCTGACATATGTCGCATGCCTCGCGTGGAGGTTGATACGCCCCGCGTATCGGTGAGTAGATCCTACGTGGTGCCTGTGGATTGAACAATTATTTCTGACCAAGTGTTCCACGCCCCGCGTGAAGGGTGATACGCCCCGCGTATGTCGGTGGATTTTTGCTCCTTGCTCGTACCTGAAATACAATTCTCGAGAGCCGAGTTAGCTTGACGTTTTATTTTCTAAATTAATCAAAAATAAGGAAAATTAACCGAAAGTACGGGATTTATTTTTATTTCATTATTTTATCAAAACATTCTATTTTTGCAATCAAACTCATTTATTTCATCTAAAATTAAACCGTAAATCACGCTAAAATATAGGGACGAAACGCCCCTATCAGTACCGTTTTGGGCTTCCAGCTCATTTTGCTTCTTGCGCATCTCTACAAGGGCGCGATTGGCCTCAGACAAACCCTTGACAAGGGAACAATAAAATAATCAAAGTTCAAAGAAGAAACAAGGTTACCTCCATCTAGTTGTGTAAACTTCACATAAGTAATCTTGTCCCCTTCACGGCGGATCAGTGGAATGTCATTCATCATGAATTCCAAGGCGTCAGCGTATGTCCAATCATCCGCCTTGATGCTTTTCATGAGATCCGCCACTTTCTCATCGCTGTCCGTCAGTATGCGCAAGTCACCAGCCATGTGCAGAGGTTTGGCAATCCAAACCGACGAAATCCCAGAGGTTCATCCTCTTTTACCTTAACAAAGAAAAATCTCTCTTCCCAAAGGTGGACATTCGACATCTTACCGCAGAATGGCGAATATGTTTTAAATTTAGCGAAGGTATAAAAAGACTCGGACTTTCGCTTCATGGGTTTGTGAAGAGACCGAAAGACACGAGGGTTACAGACTATCCCCAAGTTTGAAGCTAGATAGCAGTCTAGGGCCAAATCTAACCAGCCATTTGGAATAGCTGGCAGACAGTGATCTCGAAGTATTGTAAGATATCCGCCATCATTTTAGGAAGAGGAAGACGGAATCCCCTCTCCACATGGCAGTTGTAAACGGATAAGTACCCAACGGGCGGACAGGCGGGTCGCTGATGAGCAGTCGCCAACTGGGTCTCATAGTCCTTGATCCAAGGGTAACGATCCGCCAAATTGGCTAGATTCGAAGCGCTCATACGGGACGAAGTAGACTTCGCCCTAGGCAGCTTTTTCCTAAACGGAGTTGAAGGAGAAGCCTCCATTCCGGAAAATCTCCTAGAATCTATCGCCGGAACAATATGGGTCGGGACGATGGAAAAATTCTGAGTCCTAACTAAACGAGTTTGACAACTTCTACTCACCGAGTTGCACAACTCGGTTAAATCACAACTGGGAGTACTTTCAGACGAATCGAAACTCTCAGAAGAAGTGGTCCAACTGATTATAGTTTCGGAGCAGGTGGTCAGATTAAAGAGTTCGATGGTAGACTCAGAGGAAGAACTCATAAACATCCAGAAAACAAAGCGAAAAGATTCACTTACATGAGAGTTAGGGGCTCTGAAGATTCTGGACTCCGGAAAAAGCTCTGGAAAAACTCGAAATAGGATGAGGGAGGAAGACGCAATGAATCGGGGAGAGAAGAGGGAGATGGAAAAAGATATTCACTCTTACCTCGAGCAGCACGCCTGTGACACCTGTCGCCTAATGAATGGCCTGGAACAGAGTGACCATAAATGCAGTTCATAATGACGGCGTGCGAAGAAGCTCAAAAGCCCTAAAGGACTTCAATGGAACTTAGGGGGGCTTCTGATAACATCGAGATATTATCCAAGGGATCCAAGAGGATATTTACCTAAACGGCAACGTATTGGGAACGCTGGGGAAGCGATGGCGTATCGAGCAAGTCATCTCAGTGGCGGATCTCCTAGATTCTGCCACACGTTATCCGTAGTCAAACCTACACGAGATCCGCCTATGCATCTCGATCCGCCCGCTCAAGCCGATTCCTAATAAAGACAATTAATGAACCGTTAATGAGCTAACGGCCACACTTAAGGGAGATCCGTAACCGCCATTAATGAGGCATTAATGGAGACTTTCTGGTTACTGGGAGTTACGATCACATGACTATAAATAGCTTGCACCCCAAGTTATTGAGGTACACATTCATTCTCTTCCTTAAACCCTACCATTGTCAATATAGTTTATTCTCCTTATTCCATACTAACTTTGGCATCGGAGCTTCCCTCCGTTGAACCCAACGACGCCCCCACATGGAAGAAAGTTGATCAGAAATCCATCCCTAGTTATCAATATACTAAATATTTGTTTTGAAGTATAAGTTTTAATTTTTATTATTAAAACTATATATATTTTTTAGATAGGCTTATTTGTTGGAAACTGTTTGCACCAAAAATAAAGTTTTTTTTTATTGCATACCCTGGTTTACTCTTTTCATGGGATAAAATTTTCTTTTTAGGAAACTTTTTCTTAAAAGAACATTTTAGGAAACTTTTTCTTGAAAGACCTGTTTAGGAAACTTTTCATTAATGGGAAACTTTTCATATTTTCCTAGTACATTGTTCACTTAGTATTTCCTAGAGTGAACCTTAGTTTCCCTCAGGGGAATCATCTAAAATAGTGTACCAACTTCCTATACAGTGTACCCCAGGGGAAACCAACTTCCTATATAGTGTACATCGTGGGAAACCAACTTCCTATATAGTGTACCTCATGGGAAACCAAGTGTATCTCGTGGGAAACCAACTTCCTAAAGTGAACATCATAGGATACTTGAGGTAAACTAGGGGATCATTGGCCATTTAATATTTCTAACGAGTATTTTATGAGCCAGTTAAAGTCAAAAAAATCAGAAAGTATACATATCAATCCATCGTGGAAGTCAAAGTGGAGGTTACTCAATATGGTGGAGAACGTGGATAAGTCGAAGCAAGCAGGAAGTTACCTCCAACATCTATTAAATGAAGGAATCACGATGAGAACCACGAACTCACCAACTCAACAAACCCAAGCAAAACTCTAGCAAATTATCCTTAGACTTCAGCAATTTACAATTCTCAGTTTATTCCCTTAGATTCAATTTTCATTCAAGTTCAATTGCATTCAAGCTTCCAGTACAATTTTATTTTATTTGTTATTAATCATTTTCTGTAAGGTCGGTATCGTTTTGATAATCGAATCCTTTGGAATTTTCGGTCTCTTTATTCCTTACAATCGTTTGATAATTAGAAGTTAAAAAGCGCACTCAATTTCATTCCATAGTTCGAGAATACTATAATTCTCTGGCACGCACTCAATTTCATTCCATAGTTCGAGAATACTATAATCGTTTGGAAATTGCGGGCGTGCCAGAGAATTATAGTATTCTCGAACTATGGAATGAAATTGAGTGCGCTTTCTAACTTCTAAATATCAAACGACTGTAAGAATTAAAGAGACCGAAAATTCCTAAAGGATTCAATTATCAAAATGATACCGACCTTACAGAAAATGATTGAAACAACAAATAAAATAAAAAATGTACTGGGAAATGAATGAACTTTGGA
Source organism: Euphorbia lathyris (assembly GCF_963576675.1). NCBI lineage: Eukaryota > Viridiplantae > Streptophyta > Magnoliopsida > Malpighiales > Euphorbiaceae > Euphorbia > Euphorbia lathyris. The sequence continues at coordinate 13,447,490 of NC_088913.1, forward strand.
TCTGAAAATTAAATCTAAGGGAACAATTGAGAATTGTAAAGATGCCGAAGTCTAGAGGTAATTTGGTAGAGTTTTTGCTTGGGTTTGTTGAGTTGTTGAGTTGGTTGGTTGGCTGTTCTCATCGTGATTTCTGCCTTTTATAAATGTTGGGAGTAACTTCCTGCTTCATTCCACAAGTCACGTCCATATTGAGAAACTTCTCCACTTTAACTTCCACGATGAATTGATACGTACACTTTCTTCATTGGTAAGGCTTCCACCCATTTTGTGAAGTAGTCTGTTGCCACGATCATAAAGTTGTGCCCTTTTGATGATGCAGGATAAATTTTCCCTATCAAATCAATTGCCGATCCTTTGAAGGGCCACGGCTTGACGACTACGTGCATCTCATCTGCATGAACTCTTTGAATCTACCCATATCTTTAGCATTGGCGGCATCCTTTTGCATAAGACATACAATCCTTCAGCATAGATGGCAAGAAGTACCCATGTCTCCTGATGAGCCACTTCATCTTAATGCCTGCCTGATGAGCTCCACATACTCCTTCGTGGACTTGTTTCATAACTTCCATGCTGTCTGGAAATCCTAAGCATTTCACTAAAAGTCCATCTATATTTTTGCGGTACAAGTCACCTTCCATCAACAAGAAGTTCAATGCTCTAATCTTGAGGGAATAAGGTACTCGTCTTCCTAGGTTTGACAAATACTCCTTGATGGGACTCCTCCAGTCACTAGCTAGATTGACATCTGTATTGAATGTCTCCACTTGAATTCCCCTCTCCATGATGTCTGAGCTTCTTGATCATTATCTACCTATGGGTGAGTTCTTCTGACATTTTCAAACCATAGGCTATTTGAGCCAGCTCATTAGCCTCTCAGTTCATCTCTCTTGGAACATGAAGAAAGGAGAAGTCATTGAATTCCTGTAGTAGTTGAACATCGGCTGTATAATATGGAGCCAAGCTGAGACTAGTGCATTTGTATTCTCCTGATAGTTTTCCTCAGCACGAGTTGGGAATCCCCTTGAATCAAGACCTCATCTGCTCCTAACTCCCTCAAGATCTCCAGGCCAATGACCGCAACTTCATATTCAGCCTGATTGTTTGTACATTTGAAATCCAGGTTGAAAGACATTGTTGTTTTGGTTCCCATGGGGGATATAATAACTACTCCTGCTCCTGCAGATGTCTCGGTGCTAGATCCATCAAATTTCAAAATCCAACGGGATTTTTCAACACTGAAGATTGGTAGATCTTGATCTATTTCATCCTTCACGCCAAGACATGGGCGATCTGCAAGGAAATCTGCAAGTGCTTGCCCCTTCACAGATATTTTAGGATAGTACACCAGAGTAAACTCTGCCAGTTATGAGCGGCTTATTCAACATGTACTTAATCAAGTCAGTCTGAGATACCACCAACACCCTTGCCCCAATCATATAATGCCGCAGTTTGGTACAAGCAAAATACAATGTAAGGCAAAGTTTCTCGATTAGTGAATATTTTACCTCAGTTGCAATCAAGAACCTACTCAAATAATATATTGCCTGCTCATATCCTTTGGAATTGTTTTGTGCTAACAAGCATCCAATGGAATCATGAGCGGCAGATAGATAAAGTTTCAGAGGTACACCTGGCCTTGGAGGCATAAGTATAGGAGGTTTGCATAGATACTCTTTGATACTCTGGAAGGCTTGTTGATGGTGTTCCTCCCATTTGAATTCATCTTCCTTATTTAATCGCAACAAATCAGAAAATGTCTTAGATTTTCCAGCCAAGTTGGAGATGAACCTCCTGAGATAATTCACTTGCCCCAAGAACCGCTGAAGCTCCTTTTTTGTTTGAGGGGATTTGGACTCCATGATCGCCTTGGCTTTGTTCTGATCTATCTCCACGCTTCTTTGGTGCACCAGGAATCCAAGGAAGTTTCCAGCTTTCACCCCAAAAGCACACTTGAGGGGATTGAGTTTTAGTTGATGCTCCCTCATCCTTTGAAAACCACATCTCAAGTGATTTATGTGCTCTATTTCTTTTTTGGACTTTATAACGATGTCATCAATGTAAATCCAAATACTAATTTTTAAGCCTTAGTATTTCATAAAAAAAAATTAAGCTTTAGTCTGCTTAAAATAACAGTAGCTTGGGATGGGCTTAGATTAAGTATTTGGGTTAAATACATGAATATCGTACAAAATTATAACTAAGTTATATCACCAAACTTAATTCTTAATATGTCATTATTTTTTATATATTATGATTTTACACCATAGTTTAAAAATTCTAGACTCCAATTCATAAATCATAAACTCTAGAAAATATATTCTAAATTTCTAATTTATAAACTCTAAGCCTTAAAATATATTAAAAGTATTAGTTTTACTAATTTGATATAATCCAAAATTATGACTTGACATAGTTATAAATAATTGTTAAAAGATGAATTTCTGTGTAATTTTTCCTAAGTATTTTGAGAAAATTACATAGAAATTCATCTTTTAGAAGCTATTTACATATAATTTGTATTATATCAAACTAGTAAAATCAGTACTTTTAATATATTTTAAGGATTATAATTATGATTTATGAATTGGGGTCTAGAATTTTTAAATTATGATATAAAATCACAATATATAGAGAATAATGACATTAAGAATTAAGTTTGGTGATATGACTTAGATATAATTTTGAAGTTAATTATAATATTTATGTAATTGACCCAAGTATTTTTAGAAAAAGCCTGTTAGTCTTAGCCCAACCTATCAATATGTCTACTATAAGGGCGGGCTCAACGGTAAGGAAACATTATTTTGGCATCCCCACTTGGGGTTCGAATTTTGATATTGTTATTGAAGTCCCTGTAGATGGAGTGATATGTAAACCCTCTTGTAAATGCGATATAGAATTATATATTGTTTTATCTTAAATAAACTTTTATAGCGTACAATTATATATAGGCTAAAATACATTCATTGTCCCCGAATAATACTGATATTATAGTCCTTAAATTTCATTTTACGACATAAAAATTCTTGAATTTTACATTATTGTAACATTAAAGTCCGTAAAAAATGAAAGTGATAATGTTCAATTTTATCCCTATCATTTTCTGAAAAGTGCAGATTTACTCTTAACGTGTTAAATGACTCAAATTTACCCCTAACGATCAATTTTACCTATATCTACCCGAAAATTTGAACTGATTAACCGTTATTTGACTATCATATAAGACCTGTCACGAAAATTTATCAATAATTAAAGCAACGTTGTGCATTTAGAAAATTGTTTGTAACTTTGTTAGTATATAGCAAATATTTTAGGCACTAACAAAATTTTCATGATTGACTTATACCTAACAGATTAACTGTGGATATTTTAGCTGATTGTTTATAATTGATTTAATAATACGTAAACATTAAATTGGTATTAAAAATATGATTTTAACAGGGAAAAAATCGGGATAATTACTAATCTGACCCAATCAAGGACTCCAATTTACATATCTAGCCCACCTTGCCTCAAAGTTACCAAATTAGACACTTTCACCCATTTTGGACAAAACTAACCTTAGTTCTATTCGATCAATCGATCGATCGATCTTCTTCTTCTTCTTCTTCTTCTTCTTCTTCCGCTTCTTCTTCTTCTTCTCCATTTCAACTTCTTCTTCGGTTCATCTTCTTCAATTTTTGATACCAATCGTTAGCGATTTTTGAGATTTTTGACATATTATGTTCAATTTCCCGTACAAATGGTATATTTTTAGCTTATACGCTTGCTTTTCTCGTTGGTTTTGCCTCTTTCTTCATCTGTACTGGTATCGTTTCAATTTCCTCAATTTTCCATAATTTTTTTCCATTATTATCGCATTTGTGATGAAATTATCGCATTTCGTAGCAAATGCGACAACTCTTGTCGCATTTGCGACGAATGCGATAATTCTAACCCATTTTGGTAACTTTGAGGCAAGGTGGGTTAGATATGTAAATTGGGGTCCTTGATTGGGTCAGATTAGTAATTATCCCGAAAAAATCATCATTAAAATGGAAAATCAGGATTAGAAAGAATTTTCCTTCTTTTCAGTAGCAAGTTTAATTAGATGGTGGAACACCCGATAAGACAGGTTTTATATTGGAGAAATTCTTTTTCTTGTCCTAATGGGGTGTTTGGTATTCTATTGGGATACGGATAAGAATAAAGGTTGGGATAAAGACAATGATAAATGGTTGGAATAAGGATAAAAATATAATAGTCGAGAATTATTATTCAATGTTTGATATGTGGGATACGGATAGGGATAAAATAATACATTTTACTATTTTAACCTTATTTAAACTACATAACATTAATTTGAGGGATAAGATAGACTTTTCCATCCTATTAAAATCGCAGGAGCTTATCCCACCTCCTTATACCACCCCCTCATGGGTACAGGATCTGAGGGATAAAATGCTTATCCCTAATCTGTCTCACTCTTCTATCTCCCAAACAAACACGGATAACTTATCAATATTCATTTCTTTTAATAATGTCATTTAATCTATCTCACTCTTTTAATGTCATTTTTACATATTCATTTCTTAACAATATAAGACTGAAACTAATAAACTGTCATGATTTTTCCTATAAAATATTCAACTGCCGAATAAAGTAAAGATTTGGATTGACAAATGTTTCATCAAAAAGAATTCAAAATGGAAAACGGCTTGTCAAGGTAAACAATTTAACTAATCATATATCATTCATTCAAAAACTATCTTCTTTATCAAAAAATTATCTACTGGCGGTTTTAATTATTGGAGTTTTCAAATGTGTAATACGTAATCTTTTCGTAAAATTAAGGCCCTGTTATTTTCAATTTGTATAATGAACCAACAACATTTTTTCCATTTCTCATAAAAAAAAAAACATAACTAAAACTCCAAAACTCATATATTGATTGTTGTTAGAATAACACAATATAGTTGATATTTGCAGTTGACAAAATGATAATAAATAGTTTAGCAGATGTTAACTTCAGAACTACATTTACCGTGCTAGTTTTTGCTATTTCGACACAGATTTAAATTGAGGGACAAAAATTGAGATTTAACTTGATCACATTTTGAATTGTGTTTGTGTGGCAAAATGGATTCTAAAGTTGAGATTCAGAATTAAGTTTGCAAAAATACCACATCACTTTCAATCACACAAACTAACTCCTAAGTTCATATCTACAATAGCAAAATATAACAACTACATAGTTGATATCTTGTTTGTAGTTGACAAAATGATTATAAATAGTTTAGCAGATGTTAACTTCAGAGCAACATAACGTTTACCTCTGCTGAATGAAGTCTATCTCATAAGGTAAGCTATTCAAAATGAAACTTCAGAATCAGTCTCCAGTTGCCTATTTTCTTCAACTATACAAATACCTTTCTTCTCTTTCTGCAGCTTCAGCTCTCCGCACCTGCTCAACGGATTCATTAAATGGTTCAGAACCTATGTTACACGGACACGGAAACGGACACGTTATTTTCTAAAACATAACCCTCATAGAATAGCCTAGAAACGAAAATGGACAAGGACACGGACACGAAATGCAGAAACCCTGCTAACTATAAATTACAACAATTAACATTTCTAAATGCAGAAATAATCAACTACTAATCATATACCGTTATTCATAATCTTAACCATAAATTAACTAACAAATAATCAACTACTAATCATCTAGACTAAAGTCTTCATAACCTTTTCCCAAATTAACCATGTATCCCTGTAATTCCCAGATTAACCTTCATTCCTCTTAGCATATTCTCTATTAGATGCTCCCACAAACAATGCAAAAAAATTAAAATTTATTAGAAGCTCCATTGTAATATGCTATATTGAAAATTCTCATTCATGATTGAATCATTAGCAGCAACAAATAGAAAAATTTGTAAAGCATTGAGATCAAGCAAAGCATGAAGTAGAAAAATATAAGAGAAATACCTTGACTTGACATTAAGAACAGTCAGATTATGCCCTGCTAAAGCATGTTTGAGTGAAACAAAGGTTGGAATATGAGGTATTGCTTCCACTTTTGATTCCATTCCACGGACCTTCAAATATCTAAACCCAAATTTGTTTGGCTCATGGTATATAAAAGCATGTTTACGAGAATTAAACATCAATAACGCCCCATTGTTCAGGTACTTTATAGGTTGATATGAGCCACAAGGCCATCTTTCATCACCATCCATGTCAATAGAGAGCATTCTAGACCAAGCCTTTTTTCCACCACAATCCTTCATTGCCCAAACATTTATATGATCACAGTCCAATGCCTCGGTTATGCAGAGTGCGACACCTAATACTCCCATGCTCACTCTCGAAACTATATTAGATTTCTCCCATGGTGGTGCTCTAATTGACTTAAAGCTTTCCTTGTCAATGTCAAAACAAATTACAGAACATGGTACTGGAGAAATCCAATAAACACACCCATTAAAATAAGTAGGGAACAATTTCCATGTTGACTCGGGAAAAAAGCAAAGATCTTTCCATGTTTCTGTACCAAGAACATGTACTTCAGCCACCATAAGTTTTTCATTTTCAGTCCAACGCGTAAACATTCTTATCACCTTATATTGGTTAGTCAGAGGACTAAAACCGAAACCACATTCAACAGGCATGTTAAGATCCTTAACCATCCTAACCTCTGGAAGATTAATAAACTCACCTGTGACTGGATTGCAAACTATAACAGGGTCATTATCAGATGGATTGGACAAACAAAGCAAGCCGTTACATGAATTAACTATCTTATACTTGTGATTCTTCATATTCAACTTCAAGCAATTCTCGCTCCCTACAGCTTCTTTATCTATCATTTCGATGTTGCGCAGTGGGAGTTTCAATTTTGAGTCAAGTTTAATCTTAATAGATGAGCTACCATAAGACGTGTCAAGCTTGCTCTCAAAATCATAAAGCATATCAAGCTTGTCCTCAAAATCATCTTGGTTTGGCTCCACAAGATAAAGCATTCTTGACAGTAATGTAAAACCCGAGGTCCGAAGTAGAGGATATACCTCAGATTGATCGAAATGGAGCTTTGCAAACTCAGGATCTGAAATTAGATCATACAATGTTTTGCATACACATTTGCATACAAAAATCCTCTTTATAGGGAGCCTAAGTAGAATATTTACCAGAATGGTATTTGGCAGATCAGAAAATGAAGGACCTGAGTAATTAATTTGTATGTGGCTAACTTTTCCTGCTCCATTTGCATTAGAAGCTGTTGATTTCCTTCTTCTTTTCATGACACTGAGACATCGCAAATCACATTATCAACAAACTGAATTTCAATTGCTTAAAATAAATGAATCCATTTGATGATTTAACGAATCATTAATGCCTACTCCAACCAGTCTGATCTGATTCAAAAGATCCAAACCTAAAATCTCAAAAGCAGGTTTTAATCTTATCGAGTAGCAAACCTAATTAAATTGTACGATTCAGTAGCACAATGAATGAATAGATAAATGAAAAATGGGGAAAAGAGTATAAAAACAAGTAGGAAGCATATGCAATTACAGATCCTACTTAATGATGATTAGAACTATAGAAAATGGAAGTAAAAGAGAAGAACGTATTACCGGAAGGAAGGAAAATTGACGGTCTGCAAAAACAGAAGAAAAGGAAACGCTTCAAGTCCTCTGAAGTGATTGGTAGAGTCAGGGAAGTGCATTTATATAGCACAGGAAATTGGCGGGAAGTTAAGTTATGCATTTTTTTGGGTTGGGCCTCAGTAAGCAAGACGTTTCTAGCCACAACATTTTTAAAAAACTATCTATGGTTATATAAAGCATTGATTTTGAATTATATCCAACTTATAAAATCAATTATGTTCTATAAATACTCCATCTATTCTGTCTTTTTAACAAGTTAACCAAAGTCTTAGGTAAAATGGATTTGAATTAAGGATCAAAATGGTTCCTAAAATTGTCACTCGGTATTGATTTAGTTCAAATCAAAGTTGAGATATTAATTTATTTGATTTAATATATCCATTTAAAAAGCTTAAAAGCTTAGTTAATAATAATTAAAATTGATTAGGAGATCAAATGTGTATATATATATATATATATACATTGACTTAACTTTATATTGATTATTTTTGGACAAAAATCAAAACTGTTAATTGCATGACTTGGGAACAAAGGGTATGAAACATATTAGAAAAGGAAAAGAAGAGAACAAACAATGACAAACTTGTATCGCATCGTTTCTCCATCAATTTCAGGTATTTCTTTTTCTCTCTATTTCTGTACTTCGATATGGTCATGGTTAGGAGTTGAGTCCAGCTAGGGTTTCCATCGATTGGGGGCTTTTGTGATCATCTTAAACTAGGGTTACTTGAGCAACTCCTATTTTCTTTGGATGAATATGAATTTTGTCACTAAATTATTGAAGAAGATATCAAAACAGCCCAATCTTAATTCAATTTTATCTCTCCATGGTACATTAAGACCAATATTGGTCCAAAATTGATCCCCATTTTCTTTCTCAATGCTAGTATAGGAAAACAATTGCAAAAGAAAATGCACAATTTGGTTTTATCTATATGTTCCACAATAAATGCATAAATAATTATAATCTTGTATGAAGCAGGATCTGAACAGTCCTAATTCTTTGTAACTCATGAAATTGAACCTTGTAGGTTTAGAAATTTGCAACCATGAAATCAAAGCATTTGAGTACTTATTATTGATAAATTTTTGACATAGTAGTGATGAAAAGGAAAAAGATTTCAAAAGCTTGTGGCCAAATAAGTAGAAATGAAGAAGATGAGGCTGGCCAAGTAGAGATCCAATATTCAGGTTGTTCAATTACGAATTTACCTATCCACCTCCTTGCAGCTATTCTTTTTAAACTGTCGATTAAGGAGATAATTGTTTGCAAATGCATATGCAAATCTTTGTATGCTACAATTTCAAATCCTGATTTTGCTCAATCTGAGGTCTTTTCAATTGCTCGAACCGTGGATTATACACACTTGTCAAGGATACTTTATCCCCTTGAGCTAGAGCAGGACAAATTGGTTTGCCAGGTTAGTATGAAATTCGATTCCAAGTTAAAGATTCCAGTGCGCAACTTCCCATTAGTTTTAAGAGATAGCATTGTTGGCAATGAAGAAATCACATTGAAGGCGAATGATCACTGTTATAAGATAGTGAATTCGTGTAATGGATTTCTTTGTTTATCTGAACCAATGGATAATAAGCCTGTTATTGTGTGCAATCCAGTTACGGGCGAGTTTATTAATCTTCCGCAAGTCATTGAGGGTAACAATGTTGATGGTTATGATGGTGATATTGATTGTGGATTTGGTTTTAATCCAAAGACCAATCAATACAAAGTGGTAAGAATTTTTGAGCAATATTGTCATCGGGAACATGACACCATCGGTAGGCTGGCTCAGGTACATATTCTTGGTACAGGATCATGGAAAATTATCAAATCTGCTCCCGGTTTGGGCTATATATTATCATTTCCTACTTATTTGAATGGTGCAGTTCATTGGCTTTGTCTTCTTGGTGACAAATTGAGTCTTATGGTTTCATTTGATTGTGAGAAAGAATGTTTCCTACCATTTTCATCACCTCCATTAACAGAGGGCAACATGGTCAATGTTGGCATGGGAGTTCTAGGAGGATGTCTTTGCGTGTGTGACTCTTCGAATCAACCATTGGTTTGTGTTTGGGTGATGAAGAATTACGGTGTTGAAAAATCATGGACTAAACTCTTCGAAATCAACATGTGTTGTTGTGATATATTGCTTTATGGATTATATCAACCTATAAAATACATGAATAATGGAGCACTTTTGTTGTTTAATTATCCGAGGAATGTTCTAATTTATTATGACCCGAGAAAACCTGTATTGAAGTGTTTCGAGGTTCACCCAACGGAATCAATCTTTGAGATAATTGCTCACAGTCCACGCTTCATCTCACTTAAGGATGTTCTTGCAGGGTATAATGTGGAGGTATTTAATATCAATTCAAGGTACTTGCTAACCAAACTGTTTCTTTCTGTATATAACTAAATTGTTTCTGTTTGACTCATTGAATTATTTGAACTACAAGTGTGCTGGGTTGAAACTAAAGGGCGAACTTAGATCCATTTCCTTATATGAGAAGACGATTGAATCTAATTCTGAATATAAACCTTATGAGTTTGAGTACATTTTACAAAACTGTTATGTACCTCATGAATTGGAAAAATACTGGTGGGGTTATTATGAGTATTGCTTTTCAAAAGTTTGGGTGAAACCATAAACATATTTCTGCATCAGGAATTACATTTTGAAGGTAGCATTTTGTTTTGTTGTGTGGAGAAAGGTTTCCTTGTTGATGGTTAGATATGGAGCTTGTGATTTTTGTTTATAAGCAAGAAAATTGTGTTACCTTGTTAGGATAAGTTTCAATGCACCTAACGTTTTTGGCGAAGTGCAAATATATTCTAATGGTAACAAATTGTAAAATTATGTCCTCAATGGTTCTAACCTGCAGCAATTTTTATGGTTTTTGTACTTCGGTTGCTCTGGGTTGAGAATGATGATAAAATTCTACTATTTTCTACATATTCATCATCTCAATGATTTACTTAGCATTTTGTTAAGCAAACAATTATGTTACACAAAATATCAATGTCTTTATTTGTCATTTTATACAAACGATCAGTTAAGTTTTAACTGACAAGTTTACACATGTAATGTAATCAGTTATTTGCCAAACAGAGGATTAGTGTCTTTATGCAACTTCAAAAATCTAAGATACAAAAAATACTGTAATATTTTTAATCAATAGCAATTTTATTTTTAATGTCATATATGATATAATTAATACTAAAATAGCCTTTAGATTTTTGTGGAATGATAAATTTAACTTGCACATGAAAAAACATCACAATTTTAGTTTCAATGTTTGTCTAGTAGAAATTGACACATCCAATTACATAAATGTTTGTCAATTTATAATGCTTAAAGATGAAATTGATATTGGAATGGAAATAAGTGTCGTCTAGATGTAGAGAGAGGTTAACGATGCAATCACCTAATATCTCAATTTCTATTAATATGAGCATTAATTGTACCACTTGACAAACATTGGAGTTAAAATTGTATTATTTTGTATTTAAATTTCCAATTGGCTCTTCCGAAAACAAATTGATAGTATAAATTTTTTGTTCTTGTTGTAAATCAATAGTATACAAATTGATTCAAAAAGAAACAATTTTGTATTTTATTTTTTCAATTTCCGGATAAACTCAATGAGATATTTAGATTACAAATATGCCCAACACCTATAGAACACATACTAGTTTTTTTATTTTTTTCACGTGTATTTGATCTTACTAATGAGTATTTTTTTTTTTTTTTTGTAAAAAATTGGAAGCTAGAACACAGAGAACCCCATACATCCCAACTAGGTTGGCGGTAAGGCGGTAAATGAGCTGAGCCGTACATGAGTAACTTGGTGATTTGCTCGATAAAAGCTCGATCTTGTTCAGCTCGATTTACAAACGAGCAGAGCTTGAGCACAGTGAAGTTCGGTTCAAAAACTTGATTATAGGTTCATGAACAACCTTATGAGCAAACCGGATTATAATGCTCATAAACGTGCTCGTGAGCAACTACAAAAATATAGTCCTTTACCAACAAAATGTTTCTTAGTTAGAATGATCAAAACTGTCGGTAGAAATATTAGCGATGCTTTTTAAAACCGTCGGAAATATGTTGTTAATGTTACCGTTGCTACTATTACTGACGGTTTTATTAGGACAGCGGGGTAAGGTTTTTTAGTAGCGAAGCTTTTCTACCCGCAGTTTAAACCGCCTCTACAACAGGTTCACACACTTACAAGAAAGCATTTACTACAGTAATACGTTGCTAAAAGATTTTTACCAGCTTTATAATTTTACGACGAACTTTCTGGGTAAATTCCTAATTAGTATTACAATTTCACTTATTTTGGGAGTGCAGCCTCAATCCAAGGCAGAAAAAAGAATATAAAACATACATAATTTCATTAAAAAAATAATTATTAGTACAATTACCCTCATCTTGGAAACAATATTGTCATAATTAAAACTAAAATTAACAAAATCCTAAATAACATAAACAAAATTAACAAAATCCAAAATAACATAAACAATGTGACTAAAGTTTGATATGTTGAATAATATCATCAACATAATCAGGAATCAGTTAGTTTGTCCAAAAAGTTGACCAAGTAGCAAAAAAATTGGTGCATCAAGTAGCCTGGAAGAAAAAAAGAAAGAAAGAATAAAGTAGAGTCAATCATGAAAAGGACAAAGTTGAGTCAATCAAGAATAGGTAATGGTGCAAATGTTACCTAGAGGTCAAAAACCAACATTTTGAATAAGTGAGATGCTAATAATGCTTTAAACCTAATAGAACGAGTAATTCAAAGTTATTTGAGAAAATTGTTTGTGATTACCTCTGAGCAACACAAGGTACCCAAATACTTTAGACATTAAAATTAGTGATCAAACGCAATGGAAATAGAAAAACTTTGTTATTCTCCAATGTTTGATGGAATGACATCACCAATCAAAGCATTCCTCAAAGTCCTTTTGATCAAATAGATAAGTTTCTAACATGGGGATAGATTGCCATTGATTCTGCTGGTATGCTGATACGGGATAGTGAAGGTGTCTGTGTTCGGGCTCGCAAAGCTGGGCTAGCCGAGCCGATACTACCTTGGCGAAGCCTTAGCCATACGGGAGGCACTTAGCTGGATTAAACATCTTCAGTTATTCCAAGTTGAAGTCCAATCTGATTGTCTTAATGTGGTTCGGGCAATCCAATCTCAAGAATTCAACTTTTCTTATTTAATACATATCATTCTTTAAAAAAAAAAAAAAACTAAGTGAATCTCCAACAAACATCATGTTCAACAAATTCCAAATTAGCATATAATATAGTTGATTAATGATGAAAAAGGGTTTTGAAAATACAGCAAAACCTAAGCAGGGTCATAGTATTAATTTGGGTAGAATGTGAATGAAAACTACAATCTAATCTAACGATACAAACTACAAGGTATTGAAACTCGGCTCAGAATCACAGCAAACAGCCATACTAAATATCAAAGGACATTCCTTTCCAGACACTGATCCTTAATGCCTCTACTGAGAACCCAGACATACTCTCCCAAATATCTGCTAAGCAAGTGCAGAACCTGCAAGGGAAAAATATCGATAAAATTAATTGTTTAACATATTCTCTGAAACACAACTCATAACTAAAAAATCCTAAAAATCTAATCTAAGTTAGAAATAAAGCCACCACAACTCATAACTATAAAATCCTAAAAATCTAATCTAAGTTAGAAATAATTACAAGGCAATTATTTTAAGCTTCATACTGATTACTATGCTCTGAAACATTCTCATCCCTCCTATCCATTGAGTTAGCTATTCTATCATGCCATGCAACAGCATTGACAAAGTTAGGTCTTATTATCACACAAAACTCAGGATATAGACACATGTCCTAACCTCTATCACTATGTAAGACCTCTTAATTAAATCAACACATCAGAAAATTTATATATAGATAGAAAAAATGCCAGAACTGCTCCAGGAAATTCATGCTGAAATTTCAATGCAGGTCATTAGTTTTTTTCCCAAAATATGTTAATTTCAACTTTTATTTGAGTAGAATGTGAACGAAATCAGAAAACCGATGGCAACCGCCTGAATTCATTAGTCGACAATGGAAATCACCTATCAGAATGATGGATGATTAGACCCAAATATTAGATGAAACAGAGGAGATTACAGCCAAATTGAAAACAACCGAGATTTAAAATTGAAAATTGATTAACTGAGTTAGAACCAAACACCCCAATGATTTGAAGAAAACCGAGCTTAGATTAGATCCAGACGAAATCAAATGATGGAAATGGATGGAAACCGCTTGAATATCAGAGAGAGAGAGAGAGAGAGATAACTGGCGATCTTCTTCCACCTCAGACGCAGATGGCCTTTGTTACCGGGAGAGAGAACGAGAGAGAACTTGAGGAGGGACTAGGAAGAAGCCGATTTAGGGTTTATGAGAAAGAGATTGATAGCTACATTGAACGGGGAGGCACAGAGCCAATGAGAAGAGGGAAGAAGAGAAATCGGTTGAAAGAGGAAGAAGAGGGGTGAGGGCGATGACATGGAATTGGCCTTAGGGTTGGGATCAGTTTCTAAATGGATTGCGCTTCATAAACATTTAGTCCAAAACAAATCTCAAACTAAAATAGAGTATTTTGTAGGTACATTTAAAATAGAGTATTTTATAGCTACATTTAAATAAAGTGTTGCTATTAATACTATTGTGTTTCTACTAATTAAAGTCGCCAAACAACAATCATTATCCAAATACTCATTGAACCATATTCCATTTACTCCAACAATAATTTATCCCAAATATAAAAGCTTACCTTAAGCACAACAAACTAAAAAATATTTCTTATCTACTAATCAACTCAATAATGGCATATTTCAACAATGGCATATTGAGAAAATCTTGACAAGCTTAACAATTCTTGAGAAACTTTCGACTGAAAATATGTTCTATCAGCTTTCAATTGGATAACCATCTTTTCTAACACTCTTGCATTCTTGAGAAAAAACAAAACTACTGTCTGAATTCACATCAGATTTCATTAATGATAATTACAAACCACATATAACTAATTAACTATGAATATCACCAATAAACAAAAACGGTTAGAACAAAAACGTCTCACAGCACGAGCCTTTGCGTTCTCTAAAAATCATCATACAATCAGTCCATTCAATCATGAAAATCACACATCAATAGTATAGGATGCAAAAAAAAGCAATTAATAAAATTATAAATTAACACACAATAATAATAATATTAAATGTAAAACTTGTAACCTGTAATTCTGAAGTTCAACAAATGCAACTGATTATCATGGTCTTGGGCAAATTTCAAACTTTAATCTCAAAACTAGACGAATAGAAATTTACATCATCAAGTACCAAATGCTTTTTCTTTTCTGAAAATCCTACAGGACGCTTTACACCAAACAATTGACAACGAACATAAAACGCCACAAGCCTAATTAAATCCTCAAATCAGGTTGAAGATTCTAAAAACCAGCTGACAGCTCATATTGCATCCTAGACCTGATGCTGAAAAGCCTCTGCTTGACACTCAAACCAGATTACAGGCATGCTTTTTCCGAACAGAATTCCTGGTAGAAGCAACAGATAAACAACCAGAACTATTCCCTTTCCATTTGATACCCATCCGTTTTAACCAAAGAAATCTGAAGCGGTTGAACAACCTCTCAACAACCAACAATCAATAACTTTAGCCTTAACACTAAGTCCAATATCAGTAATAAATGAACAAAATTCATCTATCAACTCCATTTTCAGTACCATATATATAGCAATATATAAAAGCAGTGCCAAATGTAAAAACTACAAAAAGTTTCCTATTTCCTTAGAACATACAAACTCAATAATGGCATTTTGAGAACATCTCGGTAAACTTAACAATTCATGAGAAACTTCCAATGGAAAACCTGTTCCATCATCTTTCACTACGACCACCATCCTTTCTAATACTCTTGCATTCTTGAGTAGAAACTGAACCAAGTATAGCATATGCTGACATCTGGCATCTCTCTCCGGAAAGTCAAAGCCAACAATCTTAATAGTCTTAAGATGTGATTCCAAACAATCGAAAACAGTCGCATCTCGAAGCCAGTAATTGTTCCCACCCTTAGGATTGGCCTAACATTAGCAAATGTTTAGCCAAGGAACGTAAGAATACATGTAAATTGAATACGTATATTTATTAAGCTACACAGATTAACAAGTTACATCATTTTTTATTATTCCATTTTCTTTATAAACTAAAACTTGAGAAAACACATGGAGTGATAAAACTTTCTAATGCATAAGCAAAAATCATTAATTGTCTCTATCATATCCTAAAATCGGAAACTGTGTCTATTTGATATAGACTGTAATAATATCTGTGTTGATTCAAAATGAGTTTGAGAAAGAAGGTATGAAATTGTTCAACCGAATGATTTTCGATAAGGACTCAATTGAAGATTTTTGTTTAGAATGAGGACTTAATTGATGATTTTTAGCTAGTTCAGTGACCTGATTGATGATTTTGATAGTTTAGGGTTCTAATTGACTTTGAAGCCATAGTTTAAGGATCCAAATGGGTGTTATGTCTTAAAATTTCAAAGGTTCAAGAAATTACCTTACAATATGGCCGAACATTGATAATTAATTTCTCAAGCACATGCGAAATACGAAGTACGTATGAAATTCCTGAATGATGCTTTACCAAATGAGGAGAATCCAAAGTCAAGTATTTGACATTTAACAGTGGAGAAGACCCATCTCCCACCTTCATATTTGGCAAAATCTACAAACATAATGTGGAAATAGAAATTCATAAAGTAGATAACAAAACTTCAATTTGAAATTTAAAAATGTTAACTACACATGTTCCTGGATAAACAATGATGAAATATTCCATTAAAAGTTACCGAGATAAACAAACTCCCGAATTTTAGTTCCTTGACATGTTGACGCTGCTGCAGAATGTCCTTAATCAAGCTTTTACAAGTTTTTTGCCCCCGAGGATGTCGAAAATCAATAGTAGCGCAAAGTGAAGAAGGCAAATTCAGCAATTTAGCATCGTTAACATTCAAACACTTGAGCAACTTCAGTTTTTCAAGCTTTGGACATGAGATTTCAATATCAAAAACGCCACTAATACTTCCTACAACCAATCTCTTCAAAGATTTTGAAGCAATAACTAGCCGATCAAGCCCGTAGATTGATTCAATTGACATTGACTCAAGTAAGGAACTTCCAGATAGAACATTTTCAATCGTTTGAGCAAACAGCTTTGGATCATTTGTAACCATGCCCATGCAGTGAAGGAATAATTCCTCAAGCTTTGGACATGAAATTTCAAGAACAGAGATGCTATGCCATAATGTAAAACCAATCTTTTCAGCGATTTGGAAGCAATAATAATTTTATGACACCCAAAAAAGCTGATTAATTCTAAGGATTCGAGCAATGGACTACCAGATACAAGATGTTCTATGGCTTGATCAGTCAATTTACAAAGTCTAATATTCAATACCGTGAGACATCCCAATTTACCTTTCCATTAGGTATAAAAGTACAACCAACTGTTTTTAATTGAACAAGTGAAGCATTGTTGAAAAGAAATTGCGGTAATAAGTAAAAACCTTGGAAACTCAAATTTAAGTCCTCAACGTCTTTACTTGTTGCGAAATCGATTTTCGAAGCAATTTGAGGGTCTCTCTTCAATGAAGTTAAGTTTGTTTTCATTAGACATACCGTCGAAATCAAAGATGAGAACTGGAACGCCGGTCCATTGTTTTTGCCATCGTTTTGATAGAATTCCAGTCTGAATAGCTTGTTTTGTTGATGGCAAAAAAGATAGGATATGTTGAATGAGAGAATCTGGCAATTCACTGATTCGATCTTGTTTCTCCTCCTCCATCTTCAACCTTTTGCTTCCCATTTCCTCAGTACGGCAGAAGAAAATCACAGGGAGTGAAAAGAGCGTTTCAAACCAAAGGAATAGTCGAAAGAAACCCTAACGCAAACAGTTGCACAAATGCATACACCAGGTAGAAACTACGTGGTTTTTGTGGTGCTATGGGCTCTTAATACTTATGCGTAGCCTGACGGCGCATTTAAGCTTTATAAAAATAACACGAAACCACTGGAAAAAAACCGAACCTAACCGAATATCAATGAAGAATAAATTAATTCAGTCAGTTGTGTTAAGCTTTTCGGTTTCAACACATATTTTTAAATAAATTAAAATAAAATATAGATAAAGGCTTAATGAATTTAATTAGAAATACTTTTAATGAATTATATTAATTATAATTATTTTAGTGATGTAACACAAAATTTTATTAAAATGAGTTTGTTTGCTCTTAAGACTTAATTATATTTCAAATTTTTCAATTTTTTGATTTGCAATTGATATATGAAAAAAAAGCTAATTACAAAGTTATAGTAATTTTGACTTTTAAAATTTTCTATATAATGAATGATTTGATAAAAATATTAATTAGTTAGAAATTGTGGACTTAAAACACTATTCACCATTTTATTATAAATTTAGTTAAATTTTATTTCAGTTAGTTCGGTTAATTTAGTAATTTTTTCAATAAAAACGAACCAACCGAAGTTCGTATCATGAAAACTCTAACCGAAATTGAATCCAATAGATGTACAAATTTTAGTTATAAAAAATCCATCTAAAGCATATTTGACTAACCTGGAATTAATTATCTTAAAAACTAAATATAAATTTATTTATTTATATTACAAAATAGGTAGGGTTGAATTGAATTGAGATTGAGCTTCTTTTTATCTTAAAAACTAAATATGAAAACTCTAGCATAATTCATTCTGTAAATAGGCTTGTCAACCGGGCAAGTAATACACATACTCATCGGATCCCGTCTCATTAGAGTTGAAGAATCTCCAATTTTCAATTTAGATGGTTGAGGACGGGAAGAAAATTATCCCTTAAGATGGATGGGGGACGTTATTTGTTATCCTCGCTATATAAAAATAACCAACTCAATATTATCATGATACTCATGGAGATTCTCATACTATATCTATTAATATATAATATTAATATTATTGTTAGCCCAAATAGATAAATTTTATTTATTTATGTAAATAAAAAGCATATAGTTAATTTTAGAGTAAAGTTTTAATACAATAAAAATTGTATAAAAGAAAAAGAAATACTCATTGAACCATATTCCATCAAAACATTTCGATATAGCACAATTTGCACATTGAAAATTGGCGGGAAGTTAAAGTTATCCCTTTTTGGGTTGGGCCTCAGTAAGCAAGACTTTTCTAGCCAAAACACGTAAAAGCTGCACAAAGCATAGAATCTCTATTTGACGAAATGACATAAGTGTATAAGCTACACAAAGCATAGAATCTCTATTTGACGAAATGACAAAGTGTATAAACTGCACAAAACATAGAATCTCTATTTGCAAACTTTTAAACCATGGAAACTGTTCTTGCAAATCGGTCAAACCATATGGTTTATTTTTGTACTTTTCTCTACTAGTATGTTCTCCGCATTTTAAGAAACCATAAATTATATTAATTATGATTTTTTGGAAAAAGTAAAAAATAAACATAATGATTTTAACCATTTTCAAACATAAATTACATGGTTTAAAAGTCTGTCTCAACTCCAACCTCATCATTTATGAACCTGTAAGTTTCGATTTCATGTTATTATATTAATTCAAACTTTTCAATTCTTTAGTTTGCAATTGAATATGGAAAAAGGTCAATTACAAATTTACACTAATTTTTTGACTTATAAAATTTTATGAATCATAATGATTTGCAAATAAACATATTAATTAATTAGAAATTGTAGACTTAAAAGAGTATTAACTATGCTGTTATAAATTTAATTAAACTTTATTTCGGTGATTCGAAGAATTCACTAATTTTATTATAAAACCAAACCGATGATTGATTATTCTGAATAATAAATCTAACAACTTGCTGATTTGAAAACGATACAAGGATCTTTATGATTTTGTTATGATGATATGTTAGATTTGTCATTTTATTTGGTTCTGGTTGTAATTTTTATTGCTCGGCCATCTGACAGGGAGATTCTGAAATTGCGGAGGCTTGGTTCGATCAAGCCGCGGAGTATTGGAAACAAGCCATAGCGCTTACTCCCGGAAATTATATTGATGCGCAGAATTGGTTGAAGATCACAAGGCGTTTCAAATAAGATAAGAGCGCTCTCTTTATTATTTTTTTTTGGTGGGAATGGGAAAGAAAAGAAAACAAAGAACCCGAAAGCCTAGCTAGAGATTAGCCTCGGGAAGCTAACCCCCACTACATCATCCCTAAGAAGAGAATTAAGATAAATAGGAGGATGAGAAAGGGTAGTGACGCCCATCATGCAATCATGCCCAGCAGCCGCCAGCCGATCTGCAACCCGGTTCTGCTCTCTGAAGATATGACTGAAGCTGATGAAATCAAAAGAAGAGCAACACCTATTAATTTCTTTGATAAGGTTATGACTATTTAGACAAATAGCATTTTTCCTGGAAATCATTCCAATAGCCTCAAGATTATCGGATTCAACAATCAGATTTTTCAAACCCAGATTGAAGGCGAGTTTAAGGCCTGAAAAGATCCCCCAAAGTTTCGCCAAAGGGATGAACCTAAACCAATATTCTGAGAAAACCCAGATATCCAGGCACCCCCATCATCCCTCATAACACCTCCTGCAGCAATCCTACCATCCTTCAGACAAGATCCATCTGTATTTAATTTCACCATTCCTTCCCTAGGCCTGCACCAACCAAGGAGATGAACAACCTTCTTCTGAGTAGATCTAGCAAGAGAATATCCTTTGAAGCTATCAGTAATATTGACCATTTTTTCCGAGAAGAACTCAATTAAGTTAGGAAAAGAAACAATTTTCTTCTCAAATATTTCTTCGTTCCTCTACTTCCAAATCTGGTAACAAACAATAGCACAGAAAATATCCCCATGCTCAAGGATACCCAACAACTTCCCACTAACTCCCTCTAAAAACCAATCCTGATCAGAGCGAGCTAAGAAAGTGGGAAGCAGGTTGTGAGGGAGAACTTTCCTCCACACATCTTTACTCCTAGCACAGTCCCTAAGAGCATGGCAGATAGTTTCCACCTACCCACTGCATCTGCTGCAAGCACCTGAGTCCACCAGATGCCGTCTGTTTCTATCCGAGTTAGTGAGCAGCCTGTTTTTAACAGCAAGCCATAGAAAGCTCCTAATACGGTAAGGAATTTTCAAAGCCCAAATGATTTTCCATACTTCAGAGTGAGGATCCGATCCATTAAGGTTGAAAACCTCAAAGGCAGACTTGCAAGAATACGCCCCATTGTTTGTCAAAGCCCAACAATGACTATCCCTATCTTCCTCCCTATTACTGATCTTAACCCCTCTAATTCTTAGGAGAGTATCCAGGTTCAAAAAGGAATCAAATTTAGCCCAAATCCAATCCCCTTCAGAATCCACCACATCAGCGATCTTCCAATTTCGAATATTACTAGGTGGCGGGGATCTACACACCTCTAATAAGGGTTTACCTCCAATCCAGGTATCATTCCAGAAGCTGATGGTCTTCCCATTCCCAACCTCCCAACCTATCCCAGAGCAGAACTCTGAAAACACAGAACTGAGGCCTTTCCAAAGAAAAGAACAATTGACCACTCTCTCCTTGGGACCCCCAAAAACCTTATCTTTTCTATATTTGCCACAAAGGAGACGAACCCAAAGAGAAGAAGGGGATTGCCACATTCTCCACAGAAGCTTCATTAATAAAACTTTGTTATTATCCTTGGCTTGTCTAATCCCAAGGCATCCCATGGTCTTAGGTTGGCAAACCTCCTTCCAAGGAACGAGGTGGATTTTTTTTTTCCTCAGACGAGTTCCCCCAAAGGAAACGCCGATTGATCTTATTAAGGTCATTGAGAACCGGCTCCGGCAATCTACAAGCTTGCATAATATGATTGGGAGCTGCACAGTTGACAGATTGAATCAAAGTTAGATGGCCAGCAAGGGACAGAGTATTAGCTTTCCAAATGGCATAGTTCCCACTAGATTTGTCAATAATCTCTTTAAAGGAAGCTTTAGAAACTCTGTCACTATGAAGAGGGACCCCCGGATACTTACCCAAAGAAGTAGTCAAAGGGATACCCGAAATATCACTCAGCCTTTTGCAGACACTCTTACTCATATTATTAGAGCACAACATCCTGGATTTTTGAATATTGATCTTTTGACCAGAAGCATCACAGAAACAGTTAAGGATGTCCATAACTACACCAATCTGCTCCTCGTTCGCTTCCACGAAGATCATAACATCATCAGCGAAGAACAAATGAGTAATTGAAGGGCAAAATCTGTTGATAGACACAGGGTGGAAATTACCATTACCCACAGCCTCTTGGATCAGGTGGGACAATCTTTTCATAGCAATAACAAATAAGAAATGGCTCATAGGGTCCCCTTGACGGATACCCCGGGAGGGAATAAACTCATCAGACATATCACCGTTAATCAGAACCTGAAAAACATGAGAGGAAATGCAAATCTCAATCAATTTCCTCCAGTTATCCGGAATACCAGCTTTCTTCAGACTATCCAGAAGGAAACTCCAGTTTAAGCGGTCATAAGCTTTTTCCAGATCCAGCTTAAGAGCCACAATACCTTTCCTACCTTTCTTGATTTTCATGAAGTGAACCATTTCCTGGGCAATAACAATATTATCCATCATTTGTCTACCAGGAACAAAACTCCCTTGATTTTGGCTGATAATAACAGGAAGAATACCCCGGATCCTATTAGCCACAATTTTTGTAATAGCTTTGTACAACATATTGCATAGACTAATAGGCCTCATTTGTAAGAAGGAAGAAGGTTTTTCAACTTTCGGAATCAAGACCAGAAGAGTTTTATTCACAAGCTTAATATCTTCAGTACCATTGAAAACTCCTTTAATAAAACGATAAATACCTTCCTTCACGGTATCCTAATGTTTATGGTAAAAACAGGCAGGAATACCATCAATCCCAGGAGCTTTGGTTGCTCCAATACTAGAGAAGGCCAAGTCAATCTCTTTCTGGTCAATAGGTTGGAAAGCTTCCTGAATAGTTCCCTCATCCAATCTAGGAAAGGAAGTTCCAGAATGAGCTCTATCCAGATCCACCATCTCCTTTTTGAATAAATCTTTATAAAAATTAAGGGCCAGGCTACGAATATCCTCATCCTCATAGACCCAGTCACCATTAGAATTTTTTATAGCATCAATCTGGTTCCTTTGCCTTCAAATAACGGTAGATAGGTGGAAGAATCTAGTATTACGATCTCCATCTTTGATCCAAGTCTTCCTTGATTTCTAAAACCAAAGAAGCTCTTCCTGCCTTAGCACAGCTTCTAATTTGTTCTGAAGAGATCTAAGAAGGCCATTCAAACCATGATCAAATCTAGTCTCCAAATTCCGTTGAATGCCATCAATTCTTCTCAAAAGCTTATTCTTTCTCCTGATAATATGGCCAAAGACATTCTTATTCCAACCCACCACATTCTTTCTAAACCCCTCAGCATCAAGGAGAACATTGGAGTGGGGCTGCCAATTCTCCTGAACAAAGTTCTTAAACTCAGGATGGGATTCCCAGGCCACCTGGTACCTGAAAGGTCTCTCCCCTTTAGGCCTATGGTTTCTAATCAGGTTAACAATGATAGGACAGTGATTAGAATGACGGAAAGGAAGATTTAAAACTTTGACTTCAGGAAAACTACATATAGCCGCCATATTCGCATAAACTTTATCCAAACGAACAAAAAACATTATTGCGTTTCCATGTAAATTTATGACCAGCAGCTCCTAGATCAGAAAGCCCACATAAATCCATATTCTGCTTATGATTAAGGAATCTATTAATATAGTGGTTCCCACCCCCTCTTTGATCACTCATTAGCCCAATGTCATTAAAATCCCCTGCCACAAACCATGCATCCGAAATACTAGTGCTCATAAAATACATCACCTCCCATAACCTTTTACGATTGGCCAAGATAGGATCAGCATAAATAAGGGTAATAAATAAAGGTTTATTCCCAGGATAGCTGGCCTTACAGTGAATAAATTGTTTATCCATACTGATGATATCAATCAGAACTCGATCTGACTTCTAGAAAAGCCAGATCCCCCCTGCCCTGCCAGTAGCCTCCGATCTGACACAATTCCAGTTTCTAAACTTTCTAACCACCTCATCTGCTTTGCTACCACTGATCTTGGTCTCCAGCAAAGCAAAACAAGAAGGATTAAATTGTTTAATTAAATCTTTAACATGGATATGGGTAGCCTTACTAGTCGCACCTCTAACATTCCAAACAAAGAAATCCATCAGAAAGGCAGACTACTGACCAAAGGCCCACGACCTAAACAAGGTATTTATTTGGGGCTCCTGAGAGCCTTGACGAGGTACCAGCTGGTCCCCTTTTATCCCAAGCATTCAAAGAGCTAAGGTTATTCTTCTGGTTAACCTTAGGTTTTTTCATACTCATTCTATTGACCCATATAGCCTTACCATTAACATTATCGACATAGGTTCTCGGGATACTAACCTCATTGTGCTACTTATTCCCAAATGTGGCTTGACCCTGGAAACTTCCCAAGGTAACAACTTTGGCTTCAAACAGAGGGTTAACAGTCTCCACTTTCTTGGCTTCTGGCTCAGCAGATTCTAACCCTGGCATACTCAGCTCCATATGCTCATTTGGATGATCAGAATCATAGGCTTGTTCAGTAGATAAGACCCCAAATCTGGACCCAGAACCGAGGACTGATTCTTTATCAGACCCGACTTTCTTATTGGGGGGCTTTCCTTTGATTTCAGGGTCAATCTGGAGAGAATTCATCTCCTTGCTAATGTCAGGAGGGCGGTTTTGAGCCACAGGTGCCCGAGTCCTCCTTCTAACCGGCCTCTTAGCTAACATCCAGGGGCCAAAGTTCCTCCCTTCCCCTTGAATCCCCTCTTCTCTGTTGAAACACCTTTCCACATGATTTTGATTTGACAAAATTATTTAAGTAAAATTAAATATATTCTAAACACACTAAGTTTAAATGCTTTGATTTATTATACTAATGTGTTTGTTCAATGTTGAGTTAAAATTATTTATAAGACATAAAGAGTAAAAGGCCAAAGCCCAATACGGAAGTCAAAGCCCAAGTCAAACAGATCAAAACAACTCGGCCCGCGTGTGCAAAACGTCGTCGTTATGTACAAAACGCAGCTCAACGGAAGAACGATCTATAAGACCTTCTTTGAACAACTTCGGAATGAAGCTGCTGAGTTGAATCGACAAAGAGTACAAGACAGCAGCTGAGTAAGAACAACTTCCAGACAAAGTGTTTCTACTTAGGGTAAAGTTCAGAAGACACAGAACGCTGTCTAGTTGACCTTACCATAAATGGAGAGACATTCTGCCGAGCTGACTAAAAGCTGCTCAACACTAACCGAAGACAGAAGATACTCAAATCTGATTGGCCGAAAGCTCTGAGCAAAACTGAGTGACAACGACAGGAAGTCGTTTCCCTCCAACGGTTATTTCGAAATTCGAAATGACCGATGTCTCAGACGTCTCTATAAATAGAGCCATTCAGTTACTTCATTCTATACAGAACTTTATCAAGCCATTACGCTGACCAAAATTCTACTCAAAGTTCTGCAAGAAAAAGCAAAGCAAATACTTACACCAAATTCTATATCTTTCGTGTAAAAGTCTAGAGTGATTATTCAATCATCTAAAGTGTCTTAGCAATTGTTGTTTAGGACAAATGTTAAGCCCAAAATATACTTAAATATCATTAATAATTACATCAATATTGCTACGAATTTATGCTATTTATAACTGTTTAGAAAGCTTTTACTCTCGAATATGTTTCTTTCTTGTAAGGTACATAAATATTTGGTAAAATCCAAATAGGAACGAAAAGAGCTCAAAACAGAAGAAAAACCCTACAAAAGGAGTCGAAGACGACAGAAATTAATAACGCCAAATCAAGGACGCGAACGAAAGCAGAAGAGGTGAAAAACGTTCTGTGCCGCGACCGCGGCCCCCACATTCTCGATCACGACACGCGTTCCTCAGCTTCCCCTTCCCTTCGTTTGAAGACCAATTGATGCTCCCCCATTCTCGGTAGAGAATTTAATATTCTCGGTACGAGCAGGAGTTTGTAGAAGCCTAGTTACACACTTTCGTTTTCGATGAAACACGATCGTTCGGGTGGATAAAGACATCCTTTCGCAACGGATACGATCCTTCACAACGGACACGACACTTCAATCAAGACTCTTCAACATCTATAAATAAAGAGTTGATGGAGAGTTGAAGATATGTAGAAAAAAGAGATTAGTATAGAATTTATGCAGAAATTCCGAGTCAAGTGATTCAGAAGTTAGATTTCGATTCTGTAAAAAGCAATATGATGTACACACATTGTTTATTCAATAATAACAAGTTTAGTAGCGTTTAGATATTGTTCCAGTTTAGTTTTCATTTTGGTAGTAGACCGACCCAGTCTCTATTACGAAGATTCAACGAGAAGATTGAGTAGAGGATCCGCCCCGGAGCCTGACAAACTCTAACGAAACCCAAGGACAGGATTGACAACCCGTTCACTTGCAAGCCGTCGAATGTTTCCATGCTCCATGTTCTCTGTAAACTTGTATCAATTTATATTTCATCTAATAAAGTCCGTTCTATTCGATAGATTTTTATGCAGCACTTATGGTAACCAATCCACTAAAGTGACTGCTGGTGTTTTCATTAAAACGTATTTAATTCAAAATCTTTACAAGGAAACTTTGTTGAACACTTAGGCAAATTATTATCTCGAAAGAGTTTTAATTTGATTAAGGGCAATTATCCCGGATAGGGTTTTGTCATGTTCAAAGCCAATTAATTAGAGGTTCCGTCATTTATTTCATCTTTATAATTCATACAAAGTTTAAAGTTGTTTTCTTTGCTTAATGCAAATAAATACATTTGTTTACTTTTCTAAAAAGTACTAAACGTTCTTATCTTGCAAATTCATTCTTAAATCAGAGTATTTTCTAACGTTTTCATACTCTAACCTAATTCTCATTCTAGCAATTTCAAAACCAAAACCGATTAAACGATTTTCCATATTATAAACCTAAAAGTAAATTTAACCGATTATAAATAAGTTTTGTTCGAAAAACGTTCCCTGTGGGATCGATATATTTTATTACTACAAGCGTATACCGTGCACTTGCGGAAATCGCTCAACAAGTTTTTGGCGCCGTTGCCGGGGAACGCCAAAATTTTTGACAAAATTTTTATTTTTTCGTGTTTTATTACGAATCTAGGTTTATTCATACTTATTCAAACTTTTATATTTTATTTATTTTCAATTACTAACATATTTATTTTTCAAATTCTGTTTTGTAGGTAGTTTCGGTTCGTGCAAGATTTCAGGTTCATGCGTAGTTCTCGAAGTTCAGGCACATCACCAGATCATATTGACCCAGAAATTGAAAGAACTCTTAAAAAGAACAAGAAAGAAAAGAAAAAGAAAAACAAAACCCCAATAAAAACTAAAATTACCGAGCCAGAAGTTATGGCCACACTTATGGATTACGCTAGGCCAGGAGTGGCCGGTGTAACAAACAGTATAGTTAGACCCCAAATTAATGCAAACCAATTTGAAATTAAGCCTGTGTTGCTTAATATGTTGCAAAATAACGTAACATTTTACGGGTTACCTAACGAAAATCCTAATACCCATTTGACAAATTTCTTAGAAATTTGTGACACTTTTAAAATTACTGATGTAACTGCAGAAGCAATTGATAGAGGTATTTTACCCCTATCTTTTAGCGCGATTTACGGGATGATTTCGGGTAAAATAAATAAGTTTAATTACAAAAATAAAGTGTTTTTGATAAATAAAGAAATAAAAATAAATCTCGTACTTTTAGTTTATTTCCCTCGTTTTTTATTAGTTTAGGAAATAAAAACGTCAAGCTAACTCGGCTCTCAAGATTTGTATTTCATGTACGAGGAAGGAGTGAAAATCTACTCAAATACGCGGGGCGTATCATTATTTACGCGGGGCGTATCATTATTTACGCGGGGCGTATCGTCATTTACGCGGGGCGTAAAACATGGTGTCAGAAATAATTGCCTTATCCGCAGGCACCATGTGGAAATGACTCAGCATACGCGGGGCGTATGACACCTTACGCGGGGCGTATGACACATGTCGGAAATGATTGGCCTAATCCTGAAAGTCAGCCTGCATTATCTCCCGGAGTCAACTCTCCATACGCGGGGCGTATCACCATTTACGCGGGGTGTAAATGGTAGTTCTTCAACGTAAAAGATCAGAGACTCATTTACGCGGGGCGTATTTGAGACAATTAGACATAGAATTGGTCCACATGCAGGAGATTTCTGATGGAATGGGCATTTACGCGGGGCGTAGACCAATTTACGCGGGGCGTATCATGGGATTTCTGCACCAAATAATGTTGCTCCAAACTTGTGCTTTGTGAAATTACAAACCTGCCCTTGCTTGATGTCTATAAATAAGAAGCTCTTGAACTTCATTTGACACCAATTACATACTAGAGAGCTACACTATACTCTTTTCTTTCCTTGTAATTTAGATTCAATTTTGTAAGTTAAACTCTCCCCCTCGAGAGCTTGTTTGTTGTTCCGGTGTTCCATTGACGCTCCGTTCCACCATTGGTCACCAAGCTCGAGAGTTCCACCTCCATGACCTAGGAGATGGCTTTGAGTCCGGTTAGCTAGTTCCAAGGGCGGATTCTCCCTTTTTACTTGCTAATTAGCTTGTACTCTTCCTATGTACTAGGCTTGGTTGTATTTCATCTAATCACTTTCCATATTTATAATTTATGATTTATAATCTCTATTTCCCTCTATGTGTTAATGTTTATTGCTTGTTTTGATATTGATAATTGATTCTTGTGTAGGAGAACGCGATTACCGCCGCCATTCGGGCTATCTTTAGGGAGTTATATAGGTGTTGCCTTACCGAAAGTGACAAACCGGAAACCGTAGGAATTGACAAGCAATGGAACTTACGGGCCCTAGTTTCTAATTCCCCCGCATTAGACACGCCTTGACTAGGAATCACGTAGTCTAAGTGCTTCACGGGTCGGTTCTACTACACTTGGTCGTCTTTGCAAGAGTAAACTATTATCCGTATACATTTAGAGTCATTATTTATCATTGTTATAACTTATCATATTCACCCCACTTCATAGAGTTTTAGCTACATAAATCTGTGTCGCCAATAGTGAGGAATAGTGTGTAGTTGTGTCTTACTTAATCCCAAAGTAATTACCGCTTAAATAACATACGAAACCGAGTCGTCTAATACTTGTAGTTATAAATCCCGTGGATTCGATACCCGGTCTTAACCGGATTATTACTTGATAACGACGGGGTACACTTGCCCCTACGTAGTCGTAACGTCTAGTAGAGTTAAGAGCAATTTATAAAGACCACATCCATAGACATAGCACATTCACCGCAATACACATTAAATCGTCGTAAGAAAGTTCTACCTAGGCGTCGCGCTATCAAGTTTTTGGCGCCGTTGCCGGGGATTTATAATTTCCTACAATATCAGACAAAAACGTTTCATTGTTAGTTTAAGCATTTGTAAATATCATTTTCTTTTTGTGAATAATTTATTTATTTCTTGTTGTTACTAATGATCTTTTCCGTGGTATGATGTCTCATAGTCGTCATCTATGGGGCGACCTCATGGACGATGAATGTTCGCACCAACATTCAGCCTCGCAATTCGATGTGGTAATCTCTATGCTTAAAGATATTCAAGTGAGATTATCTAACAATGAGGCATATTGCAGGGATTTAGGAAGTCAAATCGCCGAATTAACGTCTCGTCTCGATTCAACCGCGGACGAATCGATTAGAGATGCCAACCCGGGTGATCAAGATGTGGAGGTCGAGTTAATTGAGACCTCTCAAGAGGAATCCCCAAATCATATAGGTTGTCTCAACTGCGAGGAGCCGGAAATCCTAATCGATGAGCCGGTTGTGTGCGGGCCCATGGAAATGACCCCACAACTAGAAGAGTTTGAGGTTCCTTCTACCTCGGGTTATTTCACTCTCTTTGAGCTACCCAAGGAGTCAAAGAGGGAGCAAACTAAACTCTTCAATAATTTCTTTAAATATAGTTTTTGGTTTTCATTAAATTTCTTTGAATCTAACAATCCGTTTTGTAGGTACGGATTGTTCATTCAAGAATTTGCATTTCTAACGCGAGAGGAAGCATACACCTAGGAGGAAACGCTAAGTTGAGCTCACCGACTATAACGTAGCGCTTCTTGGGAGGCAACCCAAGCTCGAATAAGAGAGTTTTTCTTTCCCAGCTTTTATTTTCCGCATTTCGTTTTCCTACCGACTTATGTCATTTCTTTTAAAAAAAAATATCAAAAGAAAAACAAATCCCACTTTTTCCAAAAATAAGCCGCGCGGGGCGTACTCCATTTTTACGCCCCGCGTGCCCACCGTTTTTCTTGTATAAATGGCTCAGAGATAGAAACACGCGAGGCGCCCCTCTTCATGCGCCTCGCGTATTTGAGTCTCTATTCAAAAACGACTCAACATGCACCTCCTACGCGGGGCGCCCCCCTGGGCACGCCTTGCCTAGGACCTAACTCTAAGAGTCCTATTTTGTCCTTCTTTATTTTTGTTTTTGTTTTCTTTTCTTTTTGCGACGCCCTTGGAATAGGCGTCATTTTAATAACGCGGAGGGACGTGCAATCCCGCACTTTTAGTTTGGTTTGCACTAACAAAAACAAAAATAAAAATCAAATAATTATCAAAATAATTAAACAAATTTATTAACTCTTGAAATTCTTCCGACACGCTACACCTCCCTCAGAAATTAATTAAAGTTCCGTTATTTGTCGTTAAAAATAAAAACATCGGAACACAAAGGATGGTTTAATTGAGAAATTTTAGTCTTGGTTTTGAAGTTAGGGAATTTATGAAAAACTTAGGCTAGTACTAAACAAAAGCATTGAGTCCTAACTCACATGTCACCTCCATAATGAACTTTAAAAAGGCAATAAAAACGGGATAGTTGAGAATTTAGCGAAGACTTGATAGTACACAATTTAAACCCGAATCTTTATGAGGTATTTTTGAGCCTAAAAGAGTTCGTACGAGAACTCTAATTCTTTCACAATTTTTTGAGAGCTTTGACTTCACTCGACTCATAGAATTTGCATCCAATTCCGGGTTAAGTACACTTATTTTTGGTAAAAAGGCAATAGATGATAAACTGAACCTACTTAGGCTAATTTTTCTTAATTTATTTTTCTCGTTTTCATTAAACATTAGGAAACCCCTTCGAGCCTATTAACCAACTTTTTTGTTAATACCCTTTTAACATTTAACCCTTTTTCCTCTTGTTCAAATACCGACAAAATCAATTTGCACCCGAATTACTCGAAATAAGTCACGACCTTAGCAAATGAGCACCATAAGCTTTCAAAATATTGTTTTTGTGCCTCTATCAAAACAAAGGATACAATAAAAGAGAAAAGGCATTCTCAAGCTCCACCCAAGCAATTTTGAAGTATATTTTGTAAAATTCGTCAAGGCCAAAACAAAAACACGGTGCAATCACAAAACGGTATTTTTGAACTCGAGTTTCTTTAAACTAACCACTAAAGAAGCCACCCACATTACAACCCCCTCCGGGCTCATTTTTAATGTTGCCTAACCATATTTTAGGAGGAAAAACCCGGATGAAAATGCAAATTCAACATGATCTCGAGTAAGTGCAAAGAAGAGTGTGAAAACACCGACCCACCAAAAATTGAGCGTAAGAGTGAAATTCCTTGGTGAGGTACTACTGAGTTCTCAAAAAATGATCGGCTGCCGTTAATATCGCCTATTAAACTTAATCATGGAGGTCTCAAATAAGTTTTTGTACTCAATTGTTTGCGTATGTACTTACCGAAACCTTTGCACAAAACCATAACTTTGAAATCACGCACTTGGCAAAACCAACCTTTGGTTTGTTTCTTAATTTTCTCAATCCCTTGTCTTTCGATTTCTTTTACTTGAGGACAAGTAAAACTTTAAAGTCCGAGGAGGTTTGATAGGGGTATTTTACCCCTATCTTTTAGCGTGATTTACGGGATGGTTTCGGGTAAAATAAATAAGTTTAATTACAAAAATAAAGTGTTTTTGATAAATAAAGAAATAAAAAAAAATCTCGTACTTTTAGTTTATTTCCCTCGTTTTTTATTAGTTTAGGAAATAAAAACGTCAAGCTAACTCGGCTCTCAAGATTTGTATTTCAGGTACGAGGAAGGAGTGAAAATCTACTCAAATACGCAGGGCGTATCATTATTTACGCGGGGCGTATCGTCATTTATGCGGGGCGTAAAACATGGTGTCAGAAATAATTGCCTTATCCGCAGGCACCATGTGGAAATGACTCAGCATACGCGGGGCGTATGACACATGTCGAAAATGATTGGCCTAATCCTGAAAGTCAGCCTGCATTATCTCCCGGAGTCAACTCTCCATACGCGGGGCGTATCACCATTTACGCGGGGTGTAAATGGTAGTTCTTCAACGTAAAAGATCAGAGACTCATTTATGCGGGGCGTACTTCAGCTACGCAGGGCGTATTTGAGACAATTAGACATAGAATTGGTCCACATGCAGGAGATTTCTGACGGAATGGGCATTTACGCGGGGCGTAGACCAATTTACGCGGGGCGTATCATGGGATTTCTGCACCAAATAATGTTGCTCCATACTTGTGCTTTGTGAAATTACAAACCTGCCCTTGCTTGATGTCTATAAATAAGAAGCTCTTGAACTTCATTTGACACCAATTACATACTAGAGAGCTACACTATACTATTTTCTTTCCTTATAATTTAGATTCAATTTTGTAAGTTAAACTCTCCCCCTCGAGAGCTTGTTTGTTGTTCCGGTGTTCCATTGACGCTCCGTTCCACCATTCGTCACCAAGCTCGAGAGTTCCACCTCCATGACCTAGGAGATGGCTTTGAGTCCGGTTAGCTAGTTCCAAGGGCGGATTCTCCCTTTTTACTTGCTAATTAGCTTGTACTCTTCCTATGTACTAGGCTTGGTTGTATTTCATCTAATCACTTTCCATATTTATAATTTATGATTTATAATCTCTATTTCCCTCTATGTGTTAATGTTTATTGCTTGTTTTGATATTGATAATTGATTCTTGTGTAGGAGAACGCGATTACCGCCGCCATTCGGGCTATCTTTAGGGAGTTATATAGGTGTTGCCTTACCGGAAGTGACAAACCGGAAACCGTAGGAATTGACAAGCAATGGAACTTACGGGCCCTAGTTTCTAATTCCCCCGCATTAGACACGCCTTGACTAGGAATCACGTAGTCTAAGTGCTTCACGGGTCGGTTCTACTACACTTGGTCGTCTTTGCAAGAGTAAACTATTATCCGTATACATTTAGAGTCATTATTTATCATTGTTATAACTTATCATATTCACCCCACTTCATAGAGTTTTAGCTACATAAATCTGTGTCGCCAATAGTGAGGAATAGTGTGTAGTTGTGTCTTACTTAATCCCAAAGTAATTACCGCTTAAATAACATACGAAACCGAGTCGTCTAATACTTGTAGTTATAAATCCCGTGGATTCGATACCCAGTCTTAACCGGATTATTACTTGATAACGACGGGGTACACTTGCCCCTACGTAGTCGTAACGTCTAGTAGAGTTAAGAGCAATTTATAAAGACCACATCCATAGACATAGCACATTCACCGCAATACACATTAAATCGTCGTAAGAAAGTTCTACCTAGGCGTCACGCTATCAGCAATCAAACTTCGCCTTTTTCCTTTTACTTTGAAGGATCGAGCCAAAGAATGGTTAACTTCTATGCCAGCCGCATCATTTGTCACTTGGGAACAATTAGCCCAAGCGTTTTTATCAAAATTTTTTCCTTTAGCAAAAACCGCAAGAGTCATTAAAGAGTTAACATCTTTTTCTCAAAATGATAATGAAACTCTTTATGAGGCTTGGGAACGTTTTAAAGAACTTCAACGTTTATTCCCACACCACCAATTGCCCGCTGAACTTTTAATGCAAATATTTTATAATGGACTAAATCCTACAACTAGAGGTTCATTGGACGCTATGTCTGGAGGGTTATTTATGAAGAAAACATCTGCCCAAGCAAGAGAACTTTTGGAGGAAATGGCAATCAACAGCAGTATGTGGCCCGCGGAACGTGGACACGTACCATTAGCGAAACCATCATCCTCAACAACATCATCAGTTAAAGGTATAGTGATTTTTGATCTAGTAGCGATGTTGCAAGCCCAATTTTCTGCCTTATCGCACAAAATTGATAGGTTTATGGCACCATGTGATCCTAATGGTAAGCCAATCCAAACGGATGTGGACTACAAAGGTATGAGTGAAATTGAACAGGTAAATTTTGTCCAAGGGCAAAACCAAAATAATAACTCTTATTCCAATACATATAATCCTGGGTGGAGAAATCATCCTAACTTTAACTGGAGAGATAATAATAATAATCCTAATGCTAATCAAAATCGTACTGCTAATTATCAAAATCAATCAAGAGATACGATTAGCACTTTATCTTCTAAAATCGACAAATTTATTGATGCTATGAGCGGAAAAATAAGTAATCACGACGATGGTTTTAAACGGATCGAGAATAAATTCGATCAGCTTATTAAAAACCAATCATCTAGCATCCATAATTTGGAGATTCAAATTGGACAACTCGCTAAATCAATTCCATCCCGCAAAGAGGGAAGTCTTCCAAGCCATACGGAAGAAAATCCAAAAGAGCATGTTAAGGCTATCACTCTTCGTTCAGGGAAAAATTACTTAGGCCCGGAAATGCCCGGAAATTCGACCTTACCTGGAACTGATTTACCGAAGCCCAAACAAGATACATTAAAACAAAAAGATGCACCAATTGACTCTAGTACAAAAACTTTTGTACCCAAACCACCTTTTCCACACAAAGTCCGCAATAAGGACTATGATAAACAACTTTTAACATTTTTAGACAAACTTAAAAATTTGCACATTAATTTGACGTTTATGGATGCGATTACGCAAATTCCCAATTATGGTAAATTCCTCAAAGATTTAATTTCAAAGAAAATCAATTGGGAAGGAATTTCATCCATTTCACTAACTGAAGATTGTAGTTCGATTGTGTCAAGCAATTTGCCCACTAAACTCAAGGATCCCGGATGTTTTACCATTCCGTGTAAATTGGGAGATATTGAATTTCCCAGTTGTCTCTATGATTTAGGAGCAAGCATTAACTTGATTCCATTATCTATTTTTAATAAGTTAGGCTTAGAAGAAGACATCAAACGTACCAATATGGTTTTGCAATTAGCGGATCAAACCACTAAAAGACCATACGGTATAATTGAGGATGTTTTAGTTAAAGTTGACAAATTTATTTTTCCTACCAATTTCGTTATTTTAGATTTTGCTTATGACGTAAATTGTCCGCTAATCTTTGGTAGACCGTTCATGAACACGGGACGAGCTCTAGTTGATGTGTCGGAAGGGAAAGTAGTTTTAAGAATAGGCGATGATAAGATTGAGTTTGATATGAATCAAGCGATGAAATATCCCATGGAGGATTTCGCTTGTATGAAGCTTGATTTAATTGAAGAATGTGTAAATGACATTGTTCAAAAAGAAGAAATAATATAACCTATAATGAGTGAGGAACTAGAAGATAAGGACCCAGAACCTTTGATTCGAGAAGATGGACCAGTTCCGCCTTCAATTATAGTTCCACCTAAATTAGAACTTAAAGAATTACCAAGTCATTTGAGGTACGCTTTCTTAGGGGAAGGCGATTCTCTACCTATAATTATCTCTAACAAATTAACACAAGTTCAAGAAGAGAAATTGAAAGAAGTTGTTAGAAATAGGATTGGAAGTATGGGTTGGCAAATTTCAGACTTAAAAAGTATTAATCCGAGCATCGTAATGCACAGAATTCACTTGGAAGAAGATAAGCCACCTAAAGCGGATAGGCAAAGACGCCTAAATCCCAATATGAAGGAAGTAGTAAAAAATGAGATTACTAAACTTCTGGACAATAGAATCATCTACCCTATCTCGGATAGTGAATGGGTTAGTCCAATCCATTGTGTACCTAAAAAGGGAGGCATAACAGTTGTAAGGAATGAAGAAGGTGAATTAATACCTACACGAACCACCACTGGTTGGAGGGTTTGTATAGATTATAGAAATCTAAATAAAGCAACTAGGAAAGATCATTTTCCTCTACCTTTCATTGATCAAATGATCGAAAGGATAGCTGGTCATGCTTTCTACTGTTTTCTAGATGGTTACTCCGGATTCTTTGAAATATACATTTACCCGGATGACCAAGATAAAACAACCTTCACATGTCCTTACGGAACATTTGCATATAGGAGAATGCCCTTTGGTCTATGTAACGCACCTGCAACATTTCAACGTTGTATGACTGCGATTTTTAATGATTTCATTGAAGATATCATGGAAGTTTTTATGGACGATTTTTCAGTTTATGGAGATTCTTTTGATTCGTGCCTAGAAAACTTGGATAAAGTTTTGTCTAGGTGTGAAGAAACAAATTTGGTATTAAACTGGGAAAAATGTCATTTCATGGTTGACGAAGGAATTGTTTTAGGTCACAAAATATCTGAAAAAGGATTAGAAGTGGACAGAGCAAAAACTTCAGTAATAGAAAAATTACCCCCTCCAACTACTGTTAAGGGAGTAAGATCATTTTTAGGACATGCCGGTTTTTACAGAAGATTTATTAAGAATTTTTTTTGTAATTTCCAAACCACTCACTAATCTACTCATGAAAGATTCCACCTTTGATTTTAATGAAGATTGCGTTAAAGCTTTCGAAACATTAAAAACAGCTTTAGTCAGTGCACCTATTATTGCTAAACCCGATTGGGATTTACCATTTGAAATTATGTGTGATGCAAGTGATTTAGCTGTCGGATGTGTTTTAGGTCAAAGGAAGGACAAGAAACTTCATGTCATTTATTATGCAAGTCACACACTTTCCGGTGCACAAATTAAACTACACCACAACTGAGAAAGAAATGTTAGCTGTAGTTTTTGCATGTGATAAGTTTAGGTCATACTTGCTAGGTTCGAAAGTTATTATTTACACTGATCATGCAGCATTAAGATATTTATTTGCTAAAAAGGATGCAAAACCGCGTCTAATTAGATGGGTTTTATTGTTACAAGAATTTGATATAGAAATAAAAGACAAAAAGGGAGTAGAAAACCTTGTCGTCGATCATCTATCGAGACTTGAAGATGAGAACGGTCCTATAGGTGAAACTAGCGGTATACGAGATGATTTCCCTGATGAACATCTCTATCAAATGAAAAGCGTCATGTCACCATGGTATGCAGATATTGCTAATTATCTTGCAGCAAATATTGTTCCGGAAGGATTAAATTTCCACCAAAAGAAGAAATTTTTCTTCGACATTAAACAGTACTTTTGGGAAGATCCTTTTTTGTTCAAAACTTGTGGTGACGGGATAATTAGGAGATGCGTTGGTGAAAATGAATTTGAATCCATAATGTCGGAATGCCATTCTAGCTCTTATGGAGGACATAATGGAGCTACCAAAATAGCAGCTAGAATATTTGAATGTGGTTTCTTTTGGCCTACGATGTTTAAAGACGTCCGTTCATTTATTACTCATTGTGATAAGTGCCGAAGAACAGGAAATCTAGGAAGGAAAGATGAGATGCCCCTCACAACCATATTAGAAGTTGAAGTCTTCGATATGTGGGGAATAGATTTCATGGGACCTTTTCCTCCTTCTAATGGTAAAACTTACATATTAGTCGCCGTAGATTATGTTTCAAAGTGGGTTGAAGCAATTGCAGCCCCGACGAACGATTCTAAAGTTGTCGTTAATTTTCTTGACGATATATTTTGTAGATTTGGTTGTCCAAGAGTCATCGTTAGTGATGGCGGTACTCATTTTATAAACCGAAGTTTTGAAACGCTTATGAAAAAATATGGAGTACGCCACCGCGTGTCTACGCCATACCATCCTCAGTCGAATGGTCAGGCAGAGATATCAAATAGAGAACTCAAATGGATTCTAGAAAAAACAGTTTCATCCTCAAGAAAAGATTGGTCATGTAAACTAAATAATGCGTTATGGGCATACCGTACTGCATTTAAAACACCAATAGGAATGACTCCATACCGTTTAGTGTATGGGAAGGCATGTCATTTGCCAGTCGAATTAGAACATAAAGCCTTTTGGGCTATTAGGGAACTTAACTTTGATTTACGACAAGCAGGTAAGAAACGTTTGCTCGACTTAAATGAGTTAGATGAGTTACGCCATCTATCTTACGAAAATGCAAAGATTTATAAAGAAAAAGTGAAAAAATGGCACGATGCCAAAATTAAAGTCAAACACTTTAATGTTGGGGATAAAGTGCTGTTATTTAATTCACGACTTCATTTATTTTCAGGAAAACTTAAGTCCAGATGGATAGGACCATATTTAGTCGTCAAAACATTCGATTATGGTTCTTTAGAACTGGAAGGTCCTAACGGAAATCGTTTCAAAGTTAATGGTAATCGATGTAAAATCTATTACGAAAATATTTCACAAATAGAAATTCCGTTCGTAACAAGATTATCTGACGTATAAATCACTCAGTTTTCGATCACAGTTTA
Source organism: Euphorbia lathyris (assembly GCF_963576675.1). Classification (NCBI taxonomy): domain Eukaryota; kingdom Viridiplantae; phylum Streptophyta; class Magnoliopsida; order Malpighiales; family Euphorbiaceae; genus Euphorbia; species Euphorbia lathyris. The sequence goes on from NC_088913.1 coordinate 13,486,005, forward strand.
TTTTGTTTTATTTCTTTTTATATTTTTGTTCATTTTATTTTATTTTATTTTTATTTTATTTTATTTTATTTTTCCAAATGCCAATTTTTGTGATTAGATGACTTTATGTTATGCTTTATATGCATAAAATATGTTTATTTCATGATTTTAGAATTAATTTTAGGAAATTAGCATGAAATTGAAGTTTCAGGCAATTCTCTGCCGAGAATTTAGAATTCTCTGCCGAGAATCCTATTTTTCAGATTTGTCCAAATAGGTTAAATTTTCTCTGAACTTACCGAGAATAATAAATTCTCTACCGTGAATCAGGACATGGCTTACGACGCCTGATTTCCGTAAGAAAATCAGCGTGTCGCGACCGCGAATTCGGAATTCTCGGTCGCGACACGCGTAATTCCTGCACATTTAGGTCTGAATCATCCTAACCCTTTCGACGAACCTTTTGACAAACGAAACCTTAAATTTCTTTGTTCCCGAAAGGTGTAATTTTATACCTTTTCATGATTAAAACAATACCTCTTTTCATCTAACATCTTATAAATTAGTCCTAGAGAATTCAAGTTCTGTTACAATTCTTTTCATCTTTGTCAGATTTCTGATTTCTTCAAAACACAATTTTTCATTAAGTAACAAAAACTTTGTTTCTTTGAATTCATCACCATGCCTACCAAATACAAACCTTCAAGGCACAATGCTGCCTCAAGCAACAAACGCCCAGACTTATCCAAGCGATATGGGGCGCCTTTTCCTATCTTCAATCACGATGAAGGTAGGCGTTATTGGAATCTCCGTTACAAATTCTTCACCGGAATGTTGTATATGGATGAATTTCTTAACAACCTACTTGGCATTAGTGATGACATGAGCCGCTATATGGAACGCCTAGGGTGGACAAAATTCGCCCAAATGCGGTTCCCAATAATAGGCGACTGGATACTCGAATTCTTCTGTACCGTTCGATTCACTAACAAATGACGAGTACGTCTCAGTTTTCGTCGAGATGGCGAAATCTTCACTTTCGGCTATCCCGAGTTGCATGCTTGGTTTGGTTTTCCCCCGAGGGATACAATCAAACGTCATCCTGGAAGAGACATGACATCCTCGGACATTTGGAGAATGCTCACTGGATTCTGGCGATTCAATTCAAAACTCGCCTATAATCACTCTTTTCGCTCCAACTCCATGCTGTATTTGCACAAATTCCTGTGTCACAGTTTATTCGGACGCACATTCAGTAGTGTGGTCCGTGACACAGATCTTTATGTTCTTGGAGATATATTCCAGGGAAATGCAGTAGATTCTTCAAAGATTCTGATGGAGGGTCTTGTCGCCGCTTCTCGATCCAAAGATAAGAAGATTGGGTTCGGCAATATAATCTGTGGAATAATTCTTAGTACAAAGGAGTGATGATGAATTCTTCCCGACAATTGACTATGAATTTCTCGAGCACGAAGGACTTGTGAAACGTGTCTTTCGAGTAGGGCCTCACTTTCTGTCTGCACCGGAACGTGAAACTTTCGTGCAGTTTCAAATTGATCGTATTAAGGCTAGAAATATCCCACTTGATAGGGATGAGTATATAGAATAGTTTAGGTTTATAGGTTTTCTTTTTGTAAATATTTGTGTATTTTGTGTTATTTCGTTTCATTCTTTGTTTTTATATTTTGTTTTAATCAATAAAGTTCTATTTCATTTTAGTTCGTTTATTAATTTTATAAAGGTTGGATATATGTTTGTTCTATTTTTTATATAATCATGGTTAAATCTATATAAAAACTATAATATTGAACAATCATGGTTTTCTTAATTAACACACATATATTCACACTTAATCCAATTTTCCCAAACTTCATTAATTGAGTTTAAAACATTAATTCATTCAATTGACTAAATTCCTATAATTAATATATATTTATATGCACTTATTATGCACTTAATATGATTCTTTTAACTTATATGCATAAATGAACATTTAAGTTTCATTAATTCTTGATAAACCAATTTATTACACTTTAATTCAATTTATTAAGGTTAAACCTTTGGTTTTCCTTACAATTAATGTCATTTATTTTAGTTTTTAAGTGTAGGGACACTTTGTATTAAGTTCAGGAACCATTCCATCAACAAAATTGCACAAACCAAGTCAATAGGCATCTAAATAGGCCATTTTGCCTAATTCTCTACCGAGAATTAATAATTCTCGGTATGAGCAGCAAAAACGGACGGATTTCAGGGGCAAAATTCCCTGAAAATCACGTGTCGCGGCCACGGCTTTGCTATTCGCGGTCGCAACATGCGTGATATGTGCCCTTTTGATTCCGATTTTGCCACAATTTTTGCCTATTCCTATTCCTATTCTACCTATACATTCACCTAATCACCCTATATAAACCTACCTCTTACACAAACCTCACATCACCTCTAACTTTACCCAATCCCTTACTCCAAACTCTTCCCCAAAAACCTACCTTTACTCTTCCCAATTTATTCACTCCAATTTCTATCCTCTTTTCTATTCAATCACTTCCAATTTCAAACCCCAAACTCATCTTCAAGCTTTACTCTTTCTCTCAATTCCTTTTTCTTCTTCTTCTTCTTCTCAAACCCTAAACACACTAAATACCATAACCATGGTAAGGACTAAGCGTGTTGGTAACAAGCCCGCTGTTACGGAAGCTAATCGCCTTCGGGTTCAATGTGGAGCTTATTTCGACATCGCTTCGGAGGAGGAAGCCGCTCGTTTCAAACATTTTTCACAAGCCGACCACCAATTCGTGGATATGCACTTCTTAGACTTACATTCGGTAAGAGCATTGAATTTCTCTACTAGAATTGATGCTTTTATTGAGGCGTTGGGTTGGCAAGAATTCGTTAATATGCGTTTTCCGCGTATTAATGAATATGTGGTGGAATTTTTGGTCACTTTGACCATGAACAAGAAGAAAACCTCAATCTCTTTTAGGAATAATGGTATCACATACACCATTGATTATGATGCAATGGGAAACATGTTTGGTTTCCCTACTTCTGATTTTTATGATAAGCCTAAAGATTTTGATAATGATGCTGTTTGGCAAACTCTTTCGGACCAAGACTATTTTAATTCCAAAAACACTTCAAGCAAGTTGATTAAGGATAATTGTGTGTTCTTCTTTCACAAATTTTTGAGTTTCTCCTTGTTTGGGCGTGTTGAGAGTTCAAAGGTTCAGGTTCGGGATTTGTATGTTTTGGATAGTTTGTTTAAAGGCTTGAGGATTGATAGCATTGGTATGTTGTTCGATAATTTGTTCCGTGCTTCGAGGGCTACTACCATTCAGATCCCTCTTTGTAATTTTATCACCGCTATTGTGTTGGGAGCTCGGGGTGAATTGGCTGATTTTGACATGTCCACCTACCGTGGGTATGTTCCACTTTTGGACATTTCGGCTCTTGAGCGAGCTCATTTATTGCTTCCGCAAGGTCCCCCCGTCTTTATTTCGTATGCCTCCCGTATTGCCCACCTTCGTGGCAATATGGGTGGTGGCGCTTCAAGTTCTCAATTTGCAGGTACTGAAGGCGGCGGAGAGGCGGAAGGAGAGGACGATGAACCCCAAGCTCAACCACAACCCCAAGAACCTCAAGCAGATGATCCGGTGGATTTGCGGCGGATTTTGAACCAAATCAATTCCAACAATCGTCAAATGAACTTACGAATTGATGATTTGGTAGAGAACAACATGGTGATGCATGACAACCTCAACCTTTTGAGGCATGAGCATAGATCGACTCGGCATTGGATGCTTTCCTTTTTCCGACGCCGCAATATGGAGACTTCACCTACACCTCCGGATTCCCCGCCTCACGCCTAGGTTGTTTTCTTTCATTTTATTTTTATCTTGTTATAAATTGGTACAATTTTAATTTTCCTATGTCTGGTACAATTTTCCATTTTAATTTTAAGTTGAATGTTTCATTTGCTACAATTTCAATCTTTGTCTCGTATGCTTTATTTCGTATTTAATTTTTATGTTTTCTCACTTTTTGCACCAATGAGGACATGGTCCAATTTAAGTGTGGGAGGAGATATAACATATATCATTTCCACATATACGAATAAATGCTACGAAAATATTATTTTGCAAAACGAATAAATGCAACGAATAATTTTTATGCAAATGCAACATATATTGCAACACATTTTATTTTTCACACTATTTTTATAAACTTGACATTTTTTTATATGTTCATAAATTAACCATAAGTTAATATGATTATTTGTTTAGGTTATCATTATCGTTAGAAAGAATATTTCTATACGTATACGGGTAATATTTTTCAAATTTTTCACAAATCTCCGATACGATTTTAAGTAAAATTGTCTCGAGTGAATGTATTTTAATTAAATAAATTCTTTATTTTCAATCTCTATTTTATATCATGCAATTCATGATACAATAAATCTTATTTTAAATTTTCAATTAGGTTTATAGGCATTAAATTGAACTAACAATTTTTAGCTCGGTTTGATTTCGTATTACATTAACACCAATTGAAGTTTTTAAGGAAACTTTAGCCATAATACATGTTGAATTTCAAGTCAATATAGGATGAATATGTGCTATCTTTCTTTTTCCCAAGTTACAATTTTAATTTTATAATTCATATTAATTAATCAAATAGTTGAATTCTTAACTTTTGGCCACGATTGAGACCAACCGTATCACAATCGAGGTATGAAAGGGAAGAATAATTAAGTACCGTTTACTTTTGGCCACGGTTGCGACCACCCTTATCACAATCGAGGTATGGAAGGAACGTTTAAAGCAAAAATAATAAGCGTGTATAAGTTTAAAGTAACGATTGCGTCCACCCATGGCATGGTCGGTACCTCTTAAGCAAACACAAAATAAAAATACGTATAAAGTTACGATCGAGACCACCCTTATCTCGGGCGTAGCTAAGCAATAATTAACCCAAGTACTTATTTAAATATACAATATATATCATATATTAGTTTAGGTTTGGGAAAGGAAATTTTGTGCTTTGAAATGCTTTGAGACGAAAGACTCAATAACATGCGTGCTTATATCGTCCCGAATGCTTCAATTCAAAATTGAAAATACAAGACGAATGATATATCGTATATTATACTAAGTTAGTTTGATGTTTTGCGTATAAATTTGCCATGCGAAGTAAGTCTTTTCGACTTAACTAATTCAAAAGGTAATACTGAGATATATGTTTTATTTTCATAAAGAGATTAGTTAAAGAATAAATTCAGTGAAATTTTGCTCGGGACTAGCAAAAGATTAAGTGTGGAGATTTGTTAAGCCCAAAATATACCTAAAATATCATCAATAATTACATCAATATTGCTACGAATTTATGCTATCTATAACTGTTTAGAAAGCTTTTACTCTCGAATATGTTTCTTTCTTGTAAGGTACATAAATATTTGGTAAAATCCAAATAGGAACGAAAAGAGCTAAAAAACAGAAGAAAAACCCTACAAAAGGAGTCGAAGACGACAGAAATTAATAACGCCAAATCAAGGACGCGAACGAAAGCAGAAGAGGTGAAAAACGTTCCGTCCGCGACCGCGGCCCCCACATTCTCGGTCGCGACACGCGTTCCTCAGCTTCCCCTTCCCTTCGTTTGAAGACCAATTGATGCTCCCCCATTCTCGGTAGAGAATTTAATATTCTCGGTACGAGTAGGAGTTTGTAGAAGCCTAGTTACACACTTTCGTTTTCGACGAAACACGATCGTTCGGGTGGATAAAGACGTCCTTTCGCAACGGATACGATCCTTCACAATGGACACGACACTTCAATCAAGACTCTTCAACATCTATAAATAAAGAGTTGACGGAGAGTTGAAGATATGTAGAAAAAAGAGATTAGTATAGAATTTATGCAGAAATTCTGAGTCAAGTGATTCAGAAGTTAGATTTCGATTATGTAAAAAGCAATATGTTGTACACACATTGTTTATTCAATAATAACAAGTTTAGTAGCGTTTAGACATTGTTCCAGTTTAGTTTTCATTTTGGTAGTAGACCGACCCAGTCTCTATTACCAAGATTCAACGAGAAGATTGAGTAGAGGATCCGCCCCGGAGCCTGACAAACTCTAACGAAACCCAAGGACATGATTGACAACCCGTTCACTTTCAAGCCGTCGAATGTTTCCATGCTCCATGTTCTCTGTAAACTTGTATCAATTTATATTTCATCTAATAAAGTCTGTTCTATTCGATAGATTTTTATGCAGCACTTATGGTAACCAATCCACTAAAGTGACTGCTGGTGTTTTCATTAAAACGTATTTAATTCAAAATCTTTACAAGGAAACTTTGTTGAACACTTAGGCAAATTATTATCTCGAAAGAGTTTTAATTTGATTAAGGGCAATTATCCCGGATAGGGTTTTGTCATGTTCAAAGCCAATTAATTAGAGGTTCCGTCATTTATTTCATCTTTATAATTCATACAAAGTTTAAAGTTGTTTTCTTTGCTTAATGCAAATAAATACATTTGTTTACTTTTCTAAAAAGTACTAAACGTTCTTATCTTGCAAATTCATTCTTAAATCAGAGTATTTTCTAACGTTTTCATACTCTAACCTAATTCTCATTCTAGCAATTTCAAAACCAAAACCGATTAAACGATTTTCCATATTATAAACCTAAAAGTAAATTTAACCGATTATAAATAAATTTTGTTCGAAAAACGTTCCCTGTGGGATCGATATCTTTTATTACTACAAGCGTATACCGTGCACTTGCGGAAATCGCTCAACAACAAATCTTTATCATTTCTAGAGATTAGAAAGGAGAGGCTGAGTACTCGGTTATAGTACTCAGCGAGAGATTAGGAGTGAGTAGAGGTATAGAGGAAGGTACTCTTGTTATACTCAGCTTCTAAGTTGTAAAAGGTTTGATGCTCTACCGTTAAAGAGCTCAATAGAGAATTCGAAAGCTCGGAACGTGTTCCGGGGACAGGACGTAGGCTCTGAGGCCGAACCTGGATAAATCTGCTGAGTAACATCTTTCTAACCTTAAACTCCTTAATATATATATTGCTTGCTTAAACAAAACTGACCAAGTAAAGAGGTCAAGCTGAGTTGTGCGTATTGAGTGTCTGAGCTCAGGAATAGACTCAAAGTGCTATCCCCTAACTCAACAAAAGAAGCTGACTTAGTCACCAGTTGACTAAGCTAGTGTCTTATTTACTCAGCGCGCTGTGTAATCCTTTTTCAAAGAAAAAGAAGTCAGCCTTAACGTACTTAATTTTTTAAATAGTTCCTATCCCCCCCTTGGAACTAACTTGTTACGTTATAAGGGACCAACAAGTGGTATCAGAGCTTAAAAGCTCACTGTAAAAGGTTTAACTACCTTGAGCTGATCCCCACTATGGCTGAAAACAGCACTCGGTTTCTCCCAGGAAACCAAACAACTCAGATCTTACTTGAGGGGCTGTCCATTACTCGGCCTCCCCTATTCTTCGGGTCTAACTACACCTTCTAGAAGAATAGGATGAAAAACTTTATTCAGGCAACAAACATGAGTGCATGGCTTTCAATAGTCCAAGACCCGTTTGTTCCTGTTGAAGTTGTGGCTGGCCAAACAGTTGTCAAAGCTGAGGCCAAATGGACAGAGGATGATCTCAAGAAGCTACAAAATCACGCTTCGGCTATAAATATGCTTCACTGTGCGCTTGATGCTGCAGAATATAATAAGATATCAGGTTGTGAGTCGGCACAAGAGATCTGGAAGAAGCTGGAGGTCACCTACGAAGGAACCAATAAAGTGAAGGAGTCCAAGGTGAACCAGTAGATGAGACTATACGAGCTGTTCGAAATGAACGATGATGAAGGAATATCTGACATGAATGCAAGGTTTATAAACATCATCAACGAGCTCAAGAGACTTAGGAAGATCTTCACCGAGGAAGAACAAGTCAAGAAGATTCTTAGGAGTCTTCCTAAAAACTAGCAAGCAAAGAAGACTGCTGTTGAGGAAGCTCAAGACTTAACCACCTATAAATATGATGAACTCATCGGCTCACTGCTGACCCATGAAATCTCGATGAAGAATTTCGAGGTGAAGGAAAAGTCTGAAGACAAGAAGCAAAAGTCTCTTGTCATGAAAGCTGACTCCACTGATGGGAGCTCAACAGATGATGAGGAGATGGCTATGTTCACCAGGAAGATGAAAAGGCTGTTCAAAAAGAATGACAAATATTGTAAGAAGCCCTACAGAAAGTTTGATAAGTATAAAGCTGAGTCCAGCGACAACAAATACAAGAAGGACAACTCAAAGCCCATTACATGCTTTGAATGTCATCAAACTGGCCATATTAAGTCAAGCTGCCCCACGATGAGGAAAGAAAGGAAGAACGACAAAAAGGCAATGGTGGCAACATGGAGCGACAGTGATGAGTCTTCATCATCAGAAGCTGATGCCACTGAGTCAGCAAAGATCTGTTTTATGGCTGACGAACTTGCTGAGCCGCGCGTCTCTGAGCATGCTGACCCCTCCATTGCATCTGACGATGAGGAGCAATCAAATGAGGTAATATCACTTCCCCAGCTCAGAAATGAAATGGTTAATGCCTTGAGTGACCTCTACATACTTGTCAAAAAGTGTAATAAGAAAATTAGAGCACTCAACAGGCGATGTGACGAGGTTGAGGAGGTCAAACTGAGTGACCTTCGTTATCTTCTTCAGGACAACTCAGATTTGCATAGTAACATTGGAATTATGCAAAAGTTTATCTCTGAGGTCCAATCAGATTCCAAGAAACTGAGAAAGGACGTCACATCCATTCAGAACCAACTAAAGGTTCCAAACAAAAGAAATATTCCTCTGAATGCTCAGTACCGGAGTACTGCTCAGTAGAGATGGAATCCCCAGCGGAATGTCCAGTGTGACTTCTGTGGGAAGAAAGGACACACCATAAAGGTGTGCTGGCATGCTCAGCACTGGGGTGCTGACCAGTTAGTGAGAAATCCTAAACGGAAGGTCAGATGTGACTTCTGTGGAAAGAATGGCCATACTGTCCAAGTATGCCGCCATAAAATAAAATATGATGCTTTACCTGTTGAACCTAACAAGCAAGGACCCAAAAAGAATTGGGTACCTAAAAGTAACTAGTTACATTGCAGGTAAGCCTGAGATGTGCCGAGAAGTCAAAGATGTGGTATATTGACAGCGCATGCTCAAGGCATATGACTGGTGATGAAACTCAGTTCATCACATTCGAGCATAAACGAGGAGGAAGTGTAAGTTTTGGAGACAACAAAAAGGGTAAGATAGTAGGGTCAGGAACCATTGGAGGTAATCCTACTATTGAGTCAGTCTCCCTAGTCAGCGAACTCAAATATAACTTACTCAGCGTAGCTCAGCTATGTGACAATGGGAGAAAAGTTATATTTGATGACACTGGATGTAAAATATTCGAGGGTAAAACTAATGAGTTAATTTTAATTGGCCCTCGCATTGATAATGTCTTCATGCTGAGCTTGGAGAAAAAGTTTTCAAAAACTGTATGCTTAGTTTCAAAGGAAGAAAATTCCTGGCTATGGCACAGGAGACTTGGTCATGTAAGCATGGACCTCCTGGCCAAATTAGCAAGAAAGCAATTGGTTGAGGGACTGCTAGAACTTAAATTTGAAAAAGATCAACTATGCCACGCTTGCCAAGATGGAAAACAAACCAAACAATCTTTTCATAGTAAAAATGTTGTCTCAACTAAGCGTCCATTAGAGTTACTACACTTGGATCTCTTCGGTCCAGTCCAGCCACTGAGTCTGGGTGGAAGAAGATTTTCCTTGGTCATTGTAGATGACTTTTCTCGGTACACTTGGGTCATCTTGCTGAGTAGCAAGGATGAGACCTTTGAGACATTTTCAAATTTGGTTAGAAAACTTGAAAATGATAAAGACCTAAAATTGGCTCACATCCGAAGTGATAATGGTGGAGAATTCAAAAACCAACAGTTTGTTGAATTCTGTGAAGCCAGCGACATTGACCATAATTTCTCTGCTCCTAGGACGCCTCAACAAAATGGGGTTGTTGAAAGGAAGAACAGAACCTTGGTTGAAATAGCCAGGACAATGCTGAGTGAGCATAGGCTTCCAAAGTACTTTTGGGGAGAAGCTGTTAACACAACGTGCTATATTCTTAATAGGGCTCTTGTTAGACCTATACTAAAGAAAACCCCCTATGAACTTTGGAAAGGACGAAAGCCTAACATTGGATACTTTCGTGCCTTTGGCTGTAAATGTTTTATTTTAAACACCAAAGATAGCCTAGCTAAGTTTGACTCAAAAGCTGATGAAGCTATCTTTTTAGGCTACTCAACAAACAGCAAAGCATACAGAGTTTTCAATAAACGAACTCAAGTTTTAGAAGAGTCAGTACATGTTGAGTTCGACGAAACTAACCCTGCAGGAAGATATCTGCCGCTGACCGAGGATGATCCACACTCAGTACCCGCTGATCAAGATACAACAGCTGAGTCATTCCCTCAAGGGCTGACCAAAGGTAAAAGTGAACCAAATATTGTTTTCACTGACCAGTCTTCACCTGCAGAGATTGTTGAAACACAGACAGCACAAGACATAAATCTACCAAAGGAGATAAGGATACCAAGAGGACACTCAGAGAGTGCTATTCTTGATGCCGCTGAGAATACCCTGATGACAAGAAACCAACTCAGGAGATACCTCAGCAACGTAGCCTTCGTCTCAGTTCAGGAACCTAAGAACTTCGCTGACGCAGAGGAAGATGAATTCTGGATGAGCGCAATGCAAGAGGAACTTGACCAATTCAGAAGAAATGATGTATGGGAGTTAGTGCCACATCCAAGGAGTCAGAAGACCATTGGAACAAGATGGGTCTTCCGCAACAAGTTGGATGAGCAAGGAAACGTAGTCAGGAACAAAGCAAGGCTTGTAGCTCAGGGCTACTGTAACGACCCGGTCCAGAGTGGGTGGCACCGGGGTAGAAGGCCTGAGCAAGGAGCGGCCCTAAGGGATGGCGATGGGGGTAGGAATGAACTGAATCCCACATCGAAAATGGAGAGGGAGTGATTGGGGCTTATTAGTAAGATGTGAATCCAATACATGCAGACGCGTTTTAAAGCCGTGAGGCCCAATGTGTTGGAATTGGGCTAGAGCGGACAATATCTACATGGTATTGGAACAGGGTGTTACAGCTACAGTCAGCAAGAAGGTATTGACTACGGTGAGACCTTTGCCCCAGTGGCAAGGCTAGAGGCTATTAGAATTTTATGCGCTTATGCAAGCTATATGAACTTTAAACTGTTTCAAATGGATGTTAAGAGTGCATTCCTTAATGGAGTTATAAACGAGGAAGTTTATGTTAATCAACCTCCAGGGTTTGAGGATCCTAAATTCCCAACCCACGTTTATAAACTCAAAAAGGCTCTGTACGGCCTCAAGCAAGCACCACGTGCTTGGTATGAGAGGCTGACCAGTTTCCTGCTGACTAGAAACTATGTCAGGGGCAAAGCTGATACAACCTTATTCATTAAGAGAAAGGGTAAAGATACCCTACTGGCTCAAATATATGTTGATGATATTATTTTCGGTGCTACTGACGAGTCAATGTGCAAGGAATTTAGCAAGCAAATCAAACAAGGAAAAAATGGGAGAACTCAACTTCTTTCTTGGACTTCAAATCAAACAAGGAAAAAATGGCATCTTCATCAGTCAAGCTAAATATGCCAAGGAGATATTGAAGAAATATGATCTTGAAAATTGCAAGCCAATATCCACTCCTATGGGAACTGACACTGTCCTCTGCGCTGACGAGAATGGTAAGTCGGTAGACAGCAAATTGTATCGAGGTATGATAGGCTCTCTACTTTACTTAACAGCAAGTAGACCGGACATTCAGTTCTCAGTATGCTACTGTGCTAGATATCAATCTAACCCTAAGGAATCTCATTACATAGCTGTGAAAAGAATCCTTAGATATTTGCAAAGCTCAGTGAACGCAGGTTTATGGTATCCCAACACTCATGGTTTTACACTCGTTGGATACACTGACGCTGACTATGGACGAGACAAGCTAGAACGGAAAAGAACCTCTAGAGGATGTCATTTCTTAGGAAGTTGTCTTGTATCCTGGTGTTAGACGAGGTGCCGCGGCCTAATCTCCCGGGCGGACCGGGGGGTGGACAACCTCATGGCGACGTAAGCGGTGATTGGCGCCGAAAGCAACCAATCGTGGAATCAAGCTGCTCGGCAGGACCGGAGCTCGGAGATATGGAAGAGTCGCCACCCACGAATGGGAAAATGAACACCGATCCCTTACGGGAGACCGGTGTGGGTTCGGGAAACTTAGGTAAGAGCCGAGAAGGCTAGCTCCTTTCCGGAGAAAGGCTACTAGGCACCCCGACATCGCCTGGTTATGAACCACCGGCCTCCTACTCAGCATGTTAGGCGATAACGGACTAATCGTATACTTCTTTAAGTTTAAAATTCATTTGAAACCCTTTTCTTTCTCTTTTTGGAAACCATTTTGAGCATATGATATTGAAAAGCCACATCAGTAAAGAATCACCCATTTATGTTTATACATACACAGAGAGGGGGAAGAAAGAAGTGATTTATTTACAACCGTATTTAAATGTTATGTTGTGTGTCTATTAACTTATTTCCCCAAAACGATGTTTACATGGTTCGCACCTTAATCGCCGTTGGAACGATTTAGGTGCGTTTTAAAACCCCGTTTGATGAAGCTTACCCGAATCGCCGTTGGAACGACTCGAGTAATTGAAAATGTTAAGGTAAAAGCCTTTTAATAAGAAAACGTGGTTAAACATACAAGTCAATTTTATTTTGTACAAATTCATTAAGAAAGCGATTCAAAATCTCCATTATTAACAAAAAAAAACGATTTTGATTACAATGTTCGCTTAATCCGTTGTTGGAACGGACTAAGGTTTTAAAACGTGGTGTGTTGAAGACGATTTGAAATATCAACCAAAATGACTCTATTTATCTACATTAGAGATCTAAGAAAGCTCATTAGCTTAAATAATTTTAATTGAAAACTCTCTTTTTGTGACTTATTTTCCCCACTTATTTAATGGACTCTCTAACTATTATAATTACATCAATAAACACATTTAGGCCCAAAAATTAATTTTTCCAAGTGAAGCCCATTTGAAACATGGACTCATAAATGGCCAAAAGAGATAAAGAAAATAATATAGATATATATTTACACATTTTAGCCCAAAAGACATAAAATAAGAGTAAAAGAAAGTATACTATCCAATACATATATAAGAAAGAGTAATGAAAATAATATATTTATACTTTAAATATATGAAAATAGTAGATGAAATTCATAAATAAGAGAATAGCATTTATCACTCAAAATAACTCTATTTGTCAATAATTAACATAACCCAAATATACTCCAAAACTATGTATATATACATAACTAATATAATCTTAATGTCAAAAAGACTATATGTTTATTCCCTAATATCTATTAATTATCTCACAAAATACCCAAGTAAATAACATTTAAAATAGATTTTAATGTGACTTAAATAAATAATGATAAAAAAGAGAAAATAATACATACATTTATAAAAATAAAATGGAACACCACTCTTCTAAAATAATTATATATGTTAAAATTCTAAAAAAATTTGAAAATCATATATTACATAATTATATATATATATATATATATATATATATATATATATATATATATATATATATATATATATATATATACTAAGGATTAAAAGTCTAAAAGTTAAGAAAAGGGGACCAAAATGGCATTTTTTACATTTTGGCAGATTTACCGACGGAAAATCCGTCGGTAAACAGCCTTTAGGACAGAATTGGCAAATTACAGCAGCACTCCAACATTTTCCAGATTTGTTCAAAAGCATTAAATTAAATCTAATTCAATCGTTTTGGACTTCCGAACTACCAAAGATTGATCATAGTCAAAAACGGAAGTTCCTAAAACGATGTTTTTATTTTAAAACGTTATTTGGAAACCTCTTTTAAATAAAAAACTTATAATTACAACATTTTCGATACCCGAACTACCTTTTTATCGGATCACGGTTCGTATTGGGATATCCAAAACGAGGTTTTTATTTTAAAACAAAACCGAATTTTATTTAACACGAAACGAAAATTAAATAAATATGCTAACTAAATAAAACGTGACAAAATAAATAAATGACTAAAGGAATAAAAACAATAGCATAAAAAAAAATAGAAGGAGAGAAATAAATTAAATAAAATAAAGAGTCTAGTCCTCGGATAATACCTTTGATTCGGTATCTGACAGTCGAAGCCGATTGATTCCACGAACCGCGAGCTCCCGATTTTAATAAAAATTTAGTAAAAATTGAACTTAGGAAATTTGGAATTTTTGAGAAAAAAAATATTTTTCTCAAAAAAATCCACTCTCTCTCTCTCTAAAAATGTTTAAAGTGAGAAAGTTTTTCCCCCAAAAAGGCCTCCCCTTCACCTTGGGATCCGTGCCCTTATATAGGGAAACGGATCCCGGAACAATGGGCGACGCCCAAAAAAAATTGGGCGTCGCCCATTGTGGTTGGGCGGCCGCCCAACAATGTTGGGCGATCGCCCAACGGCGTTGGGCGAGCGCCCAACCCTCGTCGGGCGTCCGCCCGACGCGTTGGGCGTTCGCCCGACGTGGTTGGGTGCCCGCCCGGCGACCCTCGGGGCGTGCCCCGCGCCGTCGGACGCGTGCACTCCGTGGCCATCGAGCGCACGTTCCGCGCAGCTAGACACTCACACGTCGCGGCCACCGAACCGCGCGCCTCGCGCTGCCAGGCACGTGTGCTCAACGGCCCACGAGGGCGCGCACCGCCAGCGGTCCCAGGCATTGCCCGGGCGTCGAGAGCGTGCCACTCGCGGTGCGTCCGACGGATGCCGCGCGCACGTCTCGAGCCGTCAAGCGGGCATCCGACCATCATCGTCCGCGTGCGGGATGCCGTTGCGTGCCCGCGCCGTGCCGTTAATTTTCCTCAGCTTATTATTCTTTATATATTTTTCAAAATTTCTGGAATCAATCGCTTCGACCGTCTTGTTTCAGGTTTTCGTCACAAGTCCTCCGACTCGGTGTCTACAGTTGCCCCTACTTTTCTATTTTGACAGTGATGTGTGTGGTTCGAAAACGTTTTTGCTAACGTAACACATGCAATGTAAAACATATAAAAGTAAAAGACACGTAACGAGTAGGAGGAAACATACCTGACCTTTGCGCTGCGCGCTCCGGCGTGGCTCTCTGACTGCATCAGACTCTGCTTCGGGCTGCACCCTAGTTCACGACCGCGGGGATAATGGCTAAATAGCTACCCTAGTTTATGACCGCGGGGATAATGGCCAAACAGCTACCCTATTTCAAGATTGCGGGGATAATGGCTAAATAGCTACCCTGATTTACGACTGCGGGGATAATGGCTAAATAGCTACCCCATTTTAAGATCACGGGGATAATGGCTAAACAGCTACCCTGATTTACGACTGTGGGGATAATGGCTAAACAGCTACCCTATTTCAAGATTGCGGGGATAATGGCTAAACAGCTACCCTATTTCAAGATCACGGGGATAATGGCTAAATAGCTACCCTATTTCAAGATCGCGGGGATAATGGCTAAATAGCTACCCTGATTTACGACTGTGGGGATAATGGCTAAACAGCTACCCTATTTCAAGATTGCGGGGATAATGGCTAAACAGCTACCCTATTTCAAGATCACGGGGATAATGGCTAAACAGCTACCCTGATTTACGACTGTGGGGATAATGGCTAAACAGCTACCCTATTTCAAGATTGCGGGGATAATGGCTAAATAGCTACCCTATTTCAAGATCACGGGGATAATGGCTAAACAGCTACCCTATTTCAAGATCACGGGGATAATGGCTAAACAGCTACCCTGATTTACGACTGTGGGGATAATGGCTAAACAGCTACCCTATTTCAAGATTGCGGTGAAGATGGCTAAAAAGCAACTCCAGTCAACGACCGTGAGTCAGATGGCTCAAAAGCAACTTCGGTCCACGACCGAGAGTCAAATGGCTCAAAAGCAACTTCGGTCCGCGACCGAGAGTCAAATGGCTCAAAAGCAACTCCGGTCTACGACCGTGAGTCAAATGGCTAAAAAGCAACTCCGGTCTGCGACCGTGAGTCAAATGGCTAAAAAGCAACTTCGGTCTGCGACCGAGAATCAAATGGCTCAAAAGCAACTCCGGTCTGCGACCGTGAGTCAAATGGCTCAAAAGCAACTTTGGTCTGCGACCGAGAGTCAAATGGCTCAAAAGCAACTCCGGTCTGCGACCGTGAGTCAAATGGCTCAAAAGCGGGGGCTGTTTCTGGATTTTCTTATCACACTGTTGTCTGTATTTTCTCACTGGAGCTATCATCTCGAAGATTCGATGGGCCCACGTCTTAGTCCGAAATGACATAGACTACTGATTGTTTTTCTATTGACTGTCGTCTGTATTTTGACTGGTGTCACTGTCTTGTAAAAATTAGCTGTTGTCTAGAATTGATGTTTTGACGATGTTGGTTACTGTCTGGGAGAAACGCAGGCTGAGACGGACTGCAAATCGGAGGTCTATGCACCTGGTAATTAATTATTTACTTTTTACCTTTATGTCAAATCGTACTTTTTTCACTATTTACGGGAATGCCATTCCCTTTTCCTATATAAGGTGGTGGGGTTTCATTCCAACCCCACACCTTCTCTCTCCTCTTTCACTCACTAGACTTCAATTTGGATTATTCTCGGGATGGATTTAGATGAATGGGATGGCACCAGAGGCATGGACGAGGTTTACGTAAACCTGGATAGAGTGGATACCTTCCACGACCCTACGACACACTTGAGCAGGACACGCTGCAACGAGGTAAGTGGTTTCTCACTTTTATTTGATTTGAACTCTAGGCTTTAGCATTCCTATACGAACATGATTTGCATGCTAACTCTTAGGCTGCCTTAGAGGACTTTAGCTAGAAAACGTGAATTCCTTTATTTACACGTAACACCTGTTTGTTTTTGTAAGAATGCGCGCTATATGCATGTGAATAGTACACTACGAATTTATGCATGTTAACAGTAAAAACGATGTGAATAGTAAAAATGTGAATAGTGCACGTGAATAGTAAAAACGTGAATAGTAAAAACTTAGCTAATGCACGTGAATAGTAAAAACGTGAATAGCACACGTGAATAGTGACAACGTGAATAGTAAAAACTTAGCTAACGCACGTGAATAGTAGAACATGAATAGTGACAACGTGAATAGTAAAAACTTAGCTAATGCACGTGAATAGTAGAACATGAATAGTAAAAACATGAATAGTGCACGTGAATAGTAAAATGTGAATAGTAAAAACTTAGCTAATGCACGTGAATAGTAGAACCTAATCTATGCTCCTCGTCACCGCAGACGAGGGTGGATTAAAGAATTGACTAAACCTTACGTGAATGACCCTACAGGAGAGATTTTTACAGAAAATTGGTCCTAACTGACCGGATGTCTCTAGGTTAGATAATGAAAGAATACCCGTTCTTGACGCGTTCTTATCAAATGCATGCTTTAGGAGCCGTATTTAAATTTTCTTGTCTTGTTCTTTTTAGTTCATTGAGATTTCGGGGACCACCGCCGAGATTCACTCATGGTACGATAGGCTAGGCGCCGCGGCGAGAGCCCGCGTGCGCGAGTTGGGCTTCGAGCCCTTTATTGCAGCACTGCCCCGCACCAATGGGGTATGCGATCCTTTTGGCCTACGGGCCTTATGCGAGTGGTGGGTTGACTCGACCCACACCTTCCACCTTTCCTTTGGGGAGATGACCATCTCGCCTCGAGATTTTTCGCTGTTGACAGGATTGCGAGGGAGCAACACTCCCGTCCCTTTCCACTTTGGTATGATGCGACCACGGGTCGACCCTGCTAGGCTTGCTACCTTGATTGGACCGGGAGTTCGTCTATGCGCCAAGTCTACTCCGGTGAAGTTTGTCTCTACCGCGAGCCTCTTGAGTAGACGTGATTTCTGCGAGACTGACGCTACCGACCTGTCGGTTCGTAGTTTCTTAGTATATGCTCTGAGTGAGACGATTTTCCGCACGAAGGGCGGGAAGGTACACGCAGGTCTCATTCAGGCACTTAGCGATTTGGATGCAGTGGCTTCTTATGATTGGGCAGGGGCAGGCTTAGCCTTTCTTTACAAGTTCTTGGATCTGACTTGCCGGAAGCGCAAGGACTTCGGCGGTTATACCTTTGCCCTGCTGGTACGTGACGCCTTCTTGACTTATCCGTCTTGTCTTTTTCGCATTTTTCACACTCCTAGTCCTCATTTTTACCGCAGGTGTGGGCGTACGAGAGACACATCCTTCCCAGCCGGTCTCGATCTCGACCGAGAGTACCGAGGCCGCCCTTCATGACCCGATAGAGGGATTTTGACTTGAGCGATGAGAGGAGTCGGACAGTGTCGCGGCTTCTGGATTGGATCGACTCGCTGACCCTGGGACAGGTAGATTTTGCCTAATCATGCTAGATTTTTGTTTGAGTCCCTCTGACTTTCTCTTTGTGCATTTTTCTTTAGATTAAGTTCAGGTGGGATGATCTTGACTTCGGCCCTGATTATGCATACGCATCGATGATCCAGGAGCAGCAGTGCGTGCTCACCGGCCCTTATGTGCGGGCGTGGTATTTGGGAGATCGAGGCATCACCGGAGTGAGTGATGTTCACTGGACGCCGGGGGAGATTCCCGTTTCCATGTTTGCTGTGCGGACTCTGCCCTTATCGACCATTCGTCGAGATCTGACCCGTCGTTTTGTCGGTAGAGTGGTCTGGATTCATGCTGGGGGCCGCGAGCCTTATTTGTCTACTTTACTGAGCGCGAGGGATGCCCCGGCGGCAGCGATGGAGGTAGATCCGGTAGCGGACGTGTTTTCGAGAGAGGTGGTCGAGGCCGTCTTTGGTCAGGCGGAGGTTCCGGTAAGTGATTCTGCCCTCTTTTCATTTTATTCATGATATGCTCGGAGGTTTTATTGTGTGTTTTTTTTTTGCCTTTTTTGCAGGAGGGATCCTGGCGGAGTGCCCACCTATCAGATTTTTTCGATGGCACTCGGGCTCAAACACCGGTGTGCGAGCAGCCCTATTTTGTCGGCGAGTCATCCGGTGCAGCTCGACCGGAGGGGTCGTCCATAGGCGTGCCTATACCAGACTATGGGAGAGATTATGCCACGATCTGCTATGACGAGTCCGGGGCACCTTACGCGGGATTTGAGGCGGCCCCTCCTATCTTCTCCTCGAGGGTCCCGTTTGATCCCTCGGACGCTTCTCTGACCATGAGAGAGACTTGTACGGATTACGTGGGGCTGTCTGGTTATCTCCGAGACCGCCTCAGCTTGCGCTGCACCGATCACCTGCTATGTATCATTACTGTACTTTAGTGTAGTGGAATGTATGCATGTATGTATGATTTATGCTTTTGCCTTATGCTGCCTTTTATCTGTTTTTTTTTCTTTTTCTGTAGAGTGATCTGCATGCCCACGAGCGGAGACAGAGCGAGCTAGTGCGGGAAGCTGATGCCCGAGTTGGTCATGTGTATCAAGAGAGGAACGACCACTGGTCAGGGATGATGCGACGGGAGACTGAGGGTCGCCTTGCCGTCGAGGAGAGGGCGCGTGATGAGTCGATCAGACGCCTTGCTGCAGAGGAGAGAGCACGAGCTGCTGATGAGAGAGCACGGGTTTCTGATGAGAGAGCGCGAGTTTCTGATGAGAGAGCGCGTGCTGCCGAGGAGGCACTATCTGCGGAGCGGGCATCTCACCTGACAGATTTTGAGAACTATTGGGACTTCCCTCCGTATTAGGCTCGTTATGTATTGCTTTGTAGCTTTCATTGTTGCTTTGTAGCTTTTATTAGAGTTTCCCCGATGTATAGCTGATGTATAGGGAGTGGGGTGGATAGTAGGTAGGCTTTTTGTGGAAAGTAGGATAGGAAATGTATAACCCGTGATTCATATTACCATGCATTCGGTAGATTATAATGATTCCAATCATTCTCGTCAAATATATTCATGCCTTTATTTATTTACAAACAACAGAAATACTTAGTCTCTTATACATTGTTTTTGTAATTGCTCAAGTTATAACTATTGTTACCAGGACCCGCCTTTCGGTTTTCGGATCCCGGCGATTTTTCTCCTCTCCTTTTACTATCCCGGAATTTTTAAATGAGTGCCCTTTTGGGTTTTCACCCATTGGGATTTCCCTTATTGTTGCATAGGTCGCCCTTTGCGGGTTTTCAACCTATCGGGAATTTTCTTTATTTTTCTTTATTTTTTTTTTTTACGAAAAGTATTTCTTAAGCCTATCCAGGTTGGTAGGTTCGGAGAATTCCATGCCGTCCATTGTGGTTAACTTCACCGCTCCTTTGCTTAGTATCTTCCTCACGACGAATGGTCCTTCCCAGTTAGGCCTGAACTTCCCCCTCGGGTCGGTGTGCGTCACACGGATCTGTTTCAGCACCAAATCTCCTTCTTTGATAGGGCTGGTCTTGACTTTTTTATTGAAAGCCCGAGCCATCCTTCTTTGATATAACTGTACATGGTAAAGGGCTTCCATCCTTTTCTCATCAACTAAAGCCAACTGCTCACATCGCCTCTTCACCCATTCCGTTTCGGGAATTTCTGCTTCCACTACGATTCTCAACGATCGCTTTTCGATCTCAATCGGTAGGACTGCTTCTGTTCCGTATACCAAGGAGAATGGCGTTGCCCCAGTCGAGGTTCTGACTGTCGTGCGATAAGCCCACAACGCGAGTGGGAGGTGCTCATGCCAATTCCGATGTGATTCCACCGTCTTTACGAGGATCCTTTTAAGGTTCTTATTAGCTGCTTCTACTGCCCCATTAGCCTGTGGACGGTACGGAGAAGACCTGTGATGTTTAATGCCATATTCTCGGAAAAGATTCCTTACTTCCCCCTGAAACTGGACCCCGTTATCCGTGATCATGTGATGAGGCACTCCGAACCTGGTGATCAAGTGTTTTTCAATGAACTTTCTCATCTGCTTGGATCCCAGTTTGCTAAACGACTCTGCTTCTACCCATTTGGTGAAATAATCGATGGCGACTGCAATAAACTTATGTCCATTTGAAGCATTAGGCCTTACTTCGCCGACGATGTCAATGCCCCAGGCAGCGAATGGCCAAATAGGTGCTAGCACATGTAGTTCCATGGCCGGAAGATGATTGCAATCGCCGTGGATTTGACAATCGTGACATTTCTTCGCATACTCGTTACAATCTCTTTCCATGGTGAGCCAATAAAAGCCTTGCCTAATAATTTTCTTAGCTAGTACTGCTCCTCCCATATAGGCTCCACAAATTCCCGAATGTACTGATTCCATCGCCTCGCGGGCTTCCCCCGCATCCAAGCATCTTAGTTGTAATCCGTCAATGTGCCTTTTGTAAAGCAAGTCGTTATGGATGACGAACTGACGAGCTAGCCTTCTAATCACAGCTTGATCCCTAGGTTCTGACTCTGCCGGATATGTTCCATCTTTCATGAAGTTCACGATATCGAAATACCACGGTTTTTCATCTGCCCCTAACAGCATTACGTCTTCGTAGCACGGTTTGTGAGATCTTCTCAATACCAATGGTTTCAAAGCAAGGTTCCGGGGGTTGTCCCAAACTGACACCAAAGTGGCCAAGGCATCTGCGGCCTGATTCTGAGCTCGAGGAATGTGATAGAAGCGACATTCTTGGAATCTCAATGCCAACCCTTCTAGCTGATCTAGATACGGACGTAGTCTTTCTTCTCTCACTTCCCACTTTCCTTGTGCCTGTTCGATGATCAACTTGGAGTCACCCCAAATTTCGACATATGACGCTCCCAGTGCTGCTAATGACTCCAAACCATAAATGCATGCTTTGTATTCGGCCATATTGTTGGTAAGGGGGAAGGATAACTTCTTCGCCATCGGGATTCTTTCTCCTTCCGGGGAGATAAGTAGTACTCCTACTCCGGCTCCATTCGAGTTAACTGCTCCGTCGAAGAACATTTTCCACGGTATAACTTCGATTGCATTCAAATGTTCATCGGGGAAATCATAGCTTATCTCTTCTTCTTCTGCATTCAGGGGTTGATTAGCCAAAAATTCTGCCACGGCTCTTCCCTTGATAACCTTCTTCGTCACATATTCAATGTCAAACTCGGACAAAAGCAACAACCATCTGGCTAACTTCCCCGTCAAGGATGGAGTTCGGTATAGATACTTCACGGGGTCCATCCGAGAAATAATGATCACTTTATACGATTGGAAATAGTGCCGCAGTTTCTTCGTCAACCACACCACTGCCACACATGTCTTTTCGATCATGTTGTATTTGAGCTCATACTCTAGGAACTTCTTACTCAAATAATACACCGCGTGTTCCACACCGGTGTCTCCCTCTTGAGCTAACATTGCTCCGATAGATCACTCCTCAATTGCTACATAGAGGAGAAGTGGCTTTCCCAGTTTAGGCGGTCTCAACACTGGCGGATTAGACAAGTAACTTCGGACACTCTCCAACGCCTGTTGACACTTATCATTCCAAACGACGGGGTGGTCTTTCCTTAACAACTTAAAGATTGGCTCGCAGATTGTGGTGAGTCTTGCTATGAACCGACTGATATACTGAACTTGCCCCAGAAACCCCCTCACTTCCTTCTCATTTCTCGGCGCTGGCATTTCCTTTATAGCCTTCACTTTATCGGGATCCACCTCAATTCCCTTATTTCCGATTACATAGCCTAAGATTTTCCCCGACGAAACGCCGAAAAAGCACTTCTTCGGGTTTAACCTTAGCTTGAATTCTGCAATTCGGGCCAAAAACTTCTCGAGGGCGGCAAAATGCCCTTCTCTTGTCTTTGATTTGACCATCATGTCATCCACATAGACTTCTACCTCCTTGTGTATCATGTCATGGAACAGGGTTGTGGCCATTCGCTGGTAGGTTGCCCCGGCATTTTTCAAACCAAATGGCATCACTCTGTAACAGTATGTTCCACACTCTGTTGTGAACGAGGTTTTCGCTTTGTGCTTTTCGGCCATCTGAACTTGCATGTAGCCCATGAAACCATCCACATTTGTGTGTAAGACGCTTGATGCTGCACTGTCGATCAATACATCGATATGAGGCAAGGCGAACTCATCCTTGGGGCATGCCTTGTTAAGATCTCTGTAATCCACGCACATCCTCACTTTGCCATCCTTTTTCGCAATGGGCACTACATTTGCGACCCAAGGGGGATAGTCGATCACTTCGATGAATCCTGCTTCTAACTGCTTCTTCACCTCCTCTCTGATCTTATCTGCCCATTCGGGTCTCATACATCGGAGCTTCTGCTTTACAGGCCTCGCCTCGGGATATGTTGGAATACGGTGAGTTACGATTGATTGATCGATTCCAGGCATGTCTTCGTATGTCCACTCGAATACAATTTCGTATTTTTTAATTATTCTCTCAAATTCTTTTCTCTCTTCAATAGTTAATTCTTGAGCAATTTGTATAAGTTTAGGATTTTCATCCGTACCAAGATTGAAAGTTGACATTTCTAGTGTATTGATTTCAAATGTAGGCATGTTATATGAATGAGAATGCATGGAATGATCATGATCAACATCAAGCAAGTAAGCAAAATCAGAATTCATTTCATTGATAGCGTGGGTGATTACATCATCGGACTCAAACAAAGCAGTAATACAATTTTCATCCTCAATATCTTCGGACTTCTCATATACTCTCGAGGTACTAGGCTCAATTTCAGCTCCTGTAGCCGCTTCAATGGTAATGACCTGCTCCTCGGCATTTGAATCCAGCATCATGATCTCCTCGACAAAGCAGCTTGCCTTTCCTTTGCCCCAGTCGGCGACATCATTGAAGATTTCAAACCCTGGCAAAATCTTTCCTTCCGTGCTAGTCCACGACTCGGAGGTTCCCGAATATGGCTTTCCATGCCCCTTGCTTACAAAATGCTTCCTCAAGCCTATTTTTCCTTCTGCACTCATGTTGGATGGACTCCCCTGCTCATATCCCAAACCCCTCCGGGTTTTCTGACTTTTAAAATCCTGAAACTCCGACAACCCTTGATGGTGTGCTCCTAATCCCATTCCCGGGATGAAACCTCCTTTCATCATCTTCACCACATCGGTGGTCATACTCGACTCGTAAATCCCAGATACTTGGAATCCGGAGAAGAGTTGAGGCTCAATTCCCAATGCTGCCACCGAGCTCAATTTCTCAGCTCTAATTGTTACTATCTCCTCCCCGAAAGGGAACTTGATCATTTGGTGGAGCGTGGAGGGCACACCTCCCAGCTTGTGGAACCAAGGGCGTCCCAACAACACAGCAAAAGTTACCGGGATGTCCAACACTGTGAATTCAGTCTCTTCCTCATGCGGCCCTACTTTCAATTTGGCCTTGAAGACTCCTTCAATATGCCTACGGCTGTCATCGTATGCTCTGATCACTGTTTCAGAAGCTGTCAAGTCTCCTCTCTCCACTCCCAACTTCGACAAGAGTTTCAACGGACAAACATTAATGGCCGATCCATCATCGACCATCACACAGCTAGTCTTCTTCCCGTTAATTTCCACTCGGATATACAATGGCTTGTTGTGAGCCTTCCCCTCTTTTGGGAGATCCTCGTCGGTAAATGTGATCTCAGTCCTCTTTCGAGCCATAATTGCCCCTACTAGCGCTGTCGGCTCGGTATCGGTGGAAATAACCAAATTCTGCAACTCTTTCATCAGATTTTCCCGATGGTACCTAGAATGGCATAAAACTTCCCAGACCGTAGACTTAGCTTGCGTCTTCTTCAACTGTTCAAGAACTTGGTCGTCGGGCTTAGGAGCCGAACCTTCTCCAATCTCAATCTCTACCATTGGTGCCTTTCCCTCGGCCATACGACCTGATCTCGTCATCACCGCAACTTCCGGCTCGTCATCCGACTCGTCCCAAATGTTGATAGGGACCCTTCGATTGGCATCCTCCTCGTCAGAGGAACTCGCCCAGATGTCTACGACCATTAAATCCATGACGTGAGGAACACTCGGATTCAGGAAAAAGGGATCCGCCGATCCATACAAGGCCCAACCTATCAACTCATCATAGTCACGGAGGGACACTCTACTCATCCTTCTTGCGGCCAACGGAATAGCGCCTCGTTGTATGCACATAAGCTGCACCTTATCGCTCATTGTCTCATTACACCGCTCATAACGGTGCCTCCACCTCCTAGCATAATCCACAAAATGTTCCTCGGGGAATTGCCTAATCCTGTCCAAATCATCCAGGGATCCCGTCCACGGAATGTACATTTCGTATCTCGCCACAAAGGCATTCCTGAGTGGTACCCAATGACACATCTCTTCCTCCGACAGACCCTGATGCCACAATAAGGCTTCACCCATCAAGGTTTCCGGAAAATGTTCATGCAACTCACACTGTGGAAATCCAGCGTTATACATATGATCGCGGAATATCCTTGCATGCTCCACAGGATCCTGGTATCCACCATACCTAGGCATCGCTAACACCGCATCAGGTGTTTGGTAAGACGGGGAATCAGGGGTTTGCTCTGCTAACATCCATACCGTATATTCCTTGATAAATCTCTTCGTCATAGCTGCCCAATCTGTCTTAACATACATCGGCAGTGACATGTACCACATCAGTGGTTCACCCATCAATGAATTACAAAACAAGCTAGTGATCTCTTCCTCTTTGAAACTCAAGGCTGTCATAGCCGACAAATAGAAGTGAAGGTGCTCCATAGGGTCCTTATTGCCGTTATACTTGCTCACCCTTGGCAATGGACGCTTGATGGGTCCAATCTGCATTGCAAAGTGCTCTGCGGTTCTATCCTCAGGTCTCTGATACTTTTCAAGAAACAAATCCGACAACCGATCCCAATCGTGCTTGCAAGATTCGGGAAATGAATGGAACCATTGCAAAGGCTCACCTACCAGCGAATGGTGGAACCACTGAGCAATTTCATCTACCCCGAAGGATTCAATAAACATGTCGTGCATATACTCACGCAAGTGCACTTCGGGATCCCTTCCTCCACTGAACAAACCCAAATTTGGCACGATAGTCCGAGACGCCCCTTCACCGGTCTCTTCGGCACTATCCTCGTCATATGGTGCTCCACCATCTGATCCCTCCTCCATTGGTTCTTCCTCTTGTTCCTCACCCAAGAAGGACACATACAAACCATTTCCCACATTGCTTCTTTCGACGGAGTCCAACAACTTCTCGACATCTTCCTCAAAAGATTCCACCACTACAGTTTCCGTCAAACCAACTCCGATCACGCTCACCCTATGATTAGGCAATGGATTGCGCCTAACGGAAGGGTTTGCTGACGAAGGATCAGCTATCTTCTTCTCCTCAATCAAATCTTGGATTTCGTGTTTCAGCCTCTCGCAATTCTCAATCGTATGTCCATAACCGCTGTGGAATTCACAATACCCTCTAGCCTGAATCTGCGGAGTAGGTTG
This sequence comes from Euphorbia lathyris, assembly GCF_963576675.1. Classification (NCBI taxonomy): domain Eukaryota; kingdom Viridiplantae; phylum Streptophyta; class Magnoliopsida; order Malpighiales; family Euphorbiaceae; genus Euphorbia; species Euphorbia lathyris. The sequence goes on from NC_088913.1 coordinate 13,512,595, forward strand.
AGCTTTGTTATACGGGGTAAGGGCTTTCAACAACCCCTTCTTCTACAGACGTTCAAAAACTTTCGCATAGGTCTGATCAAACTTGGCGAACCGCCTCTTTTCGATAGCATTAAGATCAACCACTTTCACTGTCGCAGATTCCGTACTCGCGCTAGGCCCTCCGGCACTATATCCAGACTTCGTCCACTTGGTATAAGCTTTCTTCGGCTCCCCATCGCCTTCGGCAGTCAAGGCACAACTATACATCTGATTGAAATCTGTGAACGGCATATATCTCAACTCATTCTTAATATACGGCAACGTATTGCCAATCACCATTCAGATCTGATCTTGCTCAAGCGGCTTCTGTTTCATGACCGCGGCCTTAGCCCTCCATCTCTTCACGAAGTCTGAAAGGGATTCCCCAGTCTGCTGCTTAGTGCTCTCTAACTCTTTCAAAGTGACTTCCAACATGGTGTTAAAACTATACTGAGCGATGAATGACTTCGCTAACTCCTTCCAATCCTTCTTTGTCACCATTGGCAGCGCATGGAACCATGTGAGGGCAGCCCCCTCCAGGTAAGTGTTAAACAGCCCCAAGACTTGATCCTCGGTCAGGATCGTGTGATCCATTACCGCAACGTACTGATTCATGTGAGCGGTGGGATCTCCAGTTCCATCGAACTTTTTCATGTCAGGGAGCCGGAATTTCAGAGGCAAAGCTGTTGCTGTCAAGCAATTCTTCAAGTTATAGAAATCCTAACTTCCGAAGCTTCCTCCGTGCAAGTCCTGCACTTCCTGTGTGATGTGTTGCCTCCACTCCTCTTCCTTAGCTTTCTCCTTCTCTAACTGTTTTCGGACATAATCCTGATAATCCTCCTCATTCCCAAAGCGAGGGCCATCGTTCACCTCATTCTCAGCACGCTTACTACCACTCTTGTTGTCCTTCAGTGCTAACTCAGCTAGCTGGGCCAAGATTGCGGCCAGCTGGTCGTTGATATTGTTCACAGAATTCTCTAATTCAGCCACCTTCTCGTCGGTTGCAGACATACTGACGGAAGACTGAGTATACTCGGATGAAGATGATTCAGAAGCCACAACTACTGATTCGGGACTGTCTACTCGCGACTGATCAAACTGTCTGACAAGCCGATTACTCTCGCGAAACCACAACCGCTTAATGATGACGTCTGCGCGAACGGTATCCATTAGTATGTATGTATGATTTCATATGCATGATTCGTGGTGTGTGCGTTTATTTATTCGCGATTATAAGATAAGAAGAACAAACGTTAGTTCTAATTACACGTATCACAACATCTCTCTTCCACCCTTATTCCTCCACACACTCGTTGGTCCAGGTCTCTTTCCTAGGATTTTGGTTTTTTTTTTTTTGGCTCACATTGCGGTCCAGGGGACGCGTGATGCCGTCGATTATTGCGGGAAAGTAAATCAACCATCAGACAATACAGTTCGTTTTGACGTATCCATATTCAGTGACTAAGAAATCGACCAAGTTGGATTGTCCTTTCGGAATAACTCGTCTTTTGTCCTTTCGCGAGATGCGTTAATTCGGGTTTTGACTCCCTTTGAGCGCAGCTCGGTTTTTAGACATGGTTCGAGTTATTCTTCTAGTCCAATCGTTCGTTATCGTCTATGATTCGTTCCCTTTCATTTACTTGGATTCGTGTCTCGATTTTTGGATTACAACGGGATCTTTTTGGATCTATCGAGAGACGTAACCACGCATTTGTTTAGTGATGGAATTACTTTTGGATTTATTTTAGGGAACGGATTCATTGCGTAACGTGTTTGTTCTTAGCGTCGAGGATTCGTTTGCTCATTTTGCTATGTGAAAAGACGGTGAGTCTTATTTGAGCGCACGGTAATCTTTCGGCTAACAACAATCCTTTATCCTTTCCAATCTACGGGATACGTCACCTTAGCGTGGTTATAGAAAATCAACGTTTCGTTGGATCGCATGTTTATTCGAAGCGAGGATATCACCGTTTTCCTTCCTTTAGGCGTGAATTTAAGCAAACACGTATATCGGGCCATATTTCTTGCAGTTTTGGTAACGGTCGAAATGATCGAGTCGTTAGCCAAAACCCGCAGTCTCGTCCATATGGCGCAATTATATGGTTTGGCTTAATTCGGCTTCGAGATTTTAAACGGGGTATACTCTCGTCCGAGGCACGTATTCAACGATATTGGTTTATTTTCTTTAACTACTCGCGGGATTAACATATATCGTAGATTCAGAATGATTTTGGTCGATTAGTTCCTTTTTGTCTTTTTATTTTCTTAGTCACCTTTTGCGGACACGTCCATTTCTCTTAAGAATGACACCAGGCATAACGTAAAAGCTCGTCTTTTATTCGGAAGGGACGGGCTACTTGTGCGAAACTTTTCACGTTACAACAAGGTCGTTCGAAACAGAAATGTTCTTCGTTTTCGTTTCGTCGTGATCTCGTTTTATCCCAATTTATTTAAAGAATGTGAATAACGGCTACCGTTAATATAGTCTTTTGTATCGAAATGTAACTATCCTTAACACCGAACCGATTAATACTAATACGTGCTTACGTCATAACGTATTTCCTGAACACGTGCCTTCGTCGGGACACCGAAAGGGACAAGGCGGGTCGCACATGTTCATTCATATGAGATGACTAAGTCGTCTTTAGTTCAAATCGTTTCGATGTTTTAAGGTAATGAGTATGTCGATTCATGAGTATATATTAACGCATCGTCTCATTTTCTTTACATAATTTAGGATTAGACACGTATCATGGCGGTTTGAAAACACGAACTGATTCATTTATCACATCAAAAATAGTAACGGGTAATCCTATGGAAACTTCTAAGGCTACTATATGCTGACACGGCTGACCGTGGGACCTCACAGGACCGCACAGATTCGCCCTTAACGAATGGATGGGGACCCTCTGGCGCCTTACTGTAAGGGGGAACTTACGCTAGCCTCTTTCGAGCGACGAATGGACTCTCGCTAGAGGTTTCGCGGAAATTACCCAAAGGGTTTGCAATAATGCTCGTGAATGCATACGAAAAGAAGTAAAACGATCCGTCCCCGTTAAGGGCTTAGTGCATGCCTTCCGGAATCAAATTTCTCGCTTCCCCAGCAGAGTCGCCACTTGTTAGACGAGGTGCCGCGGCCTAATCTCCCGGGCGGACCGGGGGGTGGACAACCTCATGGCGACGTAAGCGGTGATTGGCGCCGAAAGCAACCAATCATGGAATCAAGCTGCTCGGCAGGACCGGAGCTCGGAGATATGGAAGAGTCGCCACCCACGAATGGAAAAATGAACACCGATCCCTTGCGGGAGACCGGTGTGGGTTCGGGAAACTTAGGTACGAGCCGAGAAGGCTAGCTCCTTTCCGGAGAAAGGCTACTAGGCACCCCGATATCGCCCAGTTATGAACCACCGGCCTCCTACTCAGCATGTTAGGCGATAACGGACTAATCGTATACTTCTTTAAGTTTAAAATTCATTTGAAACCCTTTTCTTTCTCTTTTTGGAAACCATTTTGAGCATATGATATTGAAAAGTCACATCAGTAAAGAATCACCCATTTATGTTTATACATACATAGAGAGGGGGAAGAAAGAAGTGATTTATTTACAACCGTATTTAAATGTTATGTTGTGTGTCTATTAACTTATTTCCCCAAAACGATGTTTACATGGTTCGCACCTTAATCGCCGTTGGAACGATTTAGGTGCGTTTTAAAACCCCGTTTGATGAAGCTTACCCGAATCGCCGTTGGAACGACTCGAGTAATTGAAAACGTTAAGGTAAAAGCCTTTTAATAAGAAAACGTGGTTAAACATACAAGTCAATTTTATTTTGTACAAATTCATTAAGAAAGCGATTCAAAATCTCCATTATTAACAAAAAAAACGATTTTGATTACAATGTTCGCTTAATCCGTCGTTGGAACGGACTAAGGTTTTAAAACGTGGTGTGTTGAAGACGATTTGAAATATCAACCAAAATGACTCTATTTATCTACATTAGAGATCTAAGAAAGCTCATTAGCTTAAATAATTTTAATTGAAAACTCTCTTTTTGTGACTTATTTTCCCCACTTATTTAATGGACTCTCTAACTATTATAATTACATCAATAAACACATTTAGGCCCAAAAATTAATTTTTCCAAGTGAAGCCCATTTGAAACATGGACTCATAAATGGCCAAAAGAGATAAAGAAAATAATATAGATATATATTTACACATTTTAGCCCAAAAGACATAAAATAAGAGTAAAAGAAAGTATACTATCCAATACATATATAAGAAAGAGTAATGAAAATAATATATTTATACTTTAAATATATGAAAATAGTAGATGAAATTCATAAATAAGAGAATAGCATTTATCACTCAAAATAACTCTATTTGTCAATAATTAACATAACCCAAATATACTCCAAAACTATGTATATATACATAACTAATATAATCTTAATGTCAAAAAGACTATATGTTTATTCCCTAATATCTATTAATTGTCTCACAAAATACCCAAGTAAATAACATTTAAAATAGATTTTAACGTGACTTAAATAAATAATGATAAAAAAGAGAAAATAATACATTCATTTATAAAAATAAAATGGAACACCACTCTTCTAAAATAATTATATATGTTAAAATTCTAAAATAATTTGAAAATCATATATTACATAATTATATATATATATATACTAAGGATTAAAAGTCTAAAAGTTAAGAAAAGGGGATCAAAATGGCATTTTTTACATTTTGGCAGATTTACCGACGGAAAATCCGTAGGTAAACAGCCTTTAGTGACAGAATTGGCAAATTACAGCAGCACTCCAACATTTTCCAGATTTGTTCAAAAGCATTAAATTAAATCTAATTCAATCGTTTTGGACTTCCGAACTACCAAAGATGGATCATAGTCGAAAACGGAAGTTCCTAAAACGATGTTTTTATTTTAAAACGTTATTTGGAAACCTCTTTTAAATAAAAAAACTTATAATTACAACATTTTTGATACCCGAACTACCTTTTTATCGGATCACGGTTCGTATTGGGATATCCAAAACGAGGTTTTTATTTTAAAACAAAACCGAATTTTATTTAACACGAAACGAAAATTAAATAAATATGCTAACTAAATAAAACGTGACAAAATAAATAAATGACTAAAGGAATAAAAACTATAGCATAAAAAAAAAAATAGAAGGAGAGAAATAAATTAAATAAAATAAAGAGTCTAGTCCTCGGATAATACCTTTGATTCGGTATCTGACAGTCGAAGCCGATTGATTCCACGAACCGCGAGCTCCCGATTTTAATAAAAATTTAGTAAAAATTGAACTTAGGAAATTTGGAATTTTTGAGAAAAAAAATATTTTTCTCAAAAAAATCCACTCTCTCTCTCTCTAAAAATGTTTAGAGTGAGAAAGTTTTTCCTCCAAAAAGGCCTCCCCTTCACCTTGGGATCCGTGCCCTTATATAGGGAAACGGATCCCGGAACAATGGGCGACGCTCAAAAAAAATTGGGCGACCGCCCAACAATGTTGGGCGATCGCCCAACTTTCGTTGGGCGATCGCCCAACGGCGTTGGGCGAGCGCCCAACGCGAGGTTGGGCGCCCGCGCCCAACCCTCGTCGGGCGTCCGCCCGACGCGTTGGGCGTTCGCCCGACGTGGTTGGGTGCCCGCCCGGCGACCCTCGGGGCGTGCCCCGCGCCGTTGGATGCGTGCACTCCGTGGCCGCCGAGCGCGCGTTCCGTGCAGCTAGACGCTCGCACGTCGCGGCCGCCGAACGCGCGCCTCGCGCTGCCAGGCACGTGTGCTCAATGGCCCATGAGGGCGCGCACCGCCAGCGGTCCCAGGCATTGCCCGGGCGTCGAGAGCGTGCCACTCGCGGTGCGTCCGACGGACACCGCGCGCACGTCTCGAGCCGTCAAGCGGGCGTTCGACCATCGTCGTCCGCGTGCGGGATGCCGTTGCATGCCCGCGCCGTGCCGTTAATTTTCCTCAGCTTATTATTCTTTATATATTTTTCAAAACTTCCGGAATCAATCGCTTCGACCGTCTTGTTTCAGGTTTTCGTCACAGGTCCTCCGACTCGGTGTCTACACCTGGTTCAGTAAGAAGCAGGTGTCAGTAGCCTTATCTACCACTGAAGCTGAGTACATTGCTGCTGGACACTGTGTTGCTCAAGTCCTATGGATTAAGCAACAGCTTGAAGACTATGGTGTTCAAACAAAGACAATTGAGGTCAAATGTGACAACAAAAGTGCAATTGATCTATCCAAGAACCCAATTCAACACAGCAGGATGAAGCATGTCAGCATAAGACATCACTTCATTAGAGACCATGTACTCAAGGGTGAGATAAAGCTGACCTACGTCCCAACGGATGAGCAGCTTGCGGATATCTTCACAAAGCCACTGGCTCGTGAACAGTTCAGCATACTGAGAGAAGCCATTGGTATGTTTAATCCTCTTCAGTAAATTCCAGTTCTTAATATAGACTCATGCTGAGTGAATTAACATGATGAATGATCTATTGTTTGCTGAGTGAATAAATGTATGATGTGTGTTTAATGCTAAATGAATGAATATCACATACAAAGCAAACATTGGCACCGAGTAGTTATCTCAAACTGAGAAATCATCCGTATGTATAAAACTGACCACTCAGAATATAAAACGCTTAGTATTCTAAACGCTGAGTATAAGATCCGTTGCATTTAATGCTAGAGCACGCGAATAGCCACCTAGGATGACGTATGCACCGAATGTGTCATAAAAGCCAGGATCATTGTCGGTTCACAATCCCAAGGCAAAACTGACACATGGATTCGATAAGATCCACTTTTCACCGCTATAAATAATGGGCAAATCCCCATTGTTATCTCTTTACACTTACCGAATTCTCTAACAAAAGCATTCTCTCTCTAAAACTCTCAAAATTTCCAGGCTTTTCTCTGAAACTATGACTAAGGTTTCCGTTAATATCTCCGGTGCCGGTCACCCTAAGACCAGTTCAGATGAACCTTCCAGGCAAACTACTCCGTCTAAAACGACCAAGGTCACCACACCGAGCAAAGGAAAAGCTGGCCAAGCCACCTCCTCTAAAGAGAAGCCGACCAAAGTCAGAACCTACACTAAGGTTTTTCAAGACGTTCGAGAGTGCAAAATAGACTTCTCACGATGGTTCTCTGAGGCCTTCGTAACAACCGAGCAACCATTCTGTGAATGGATATCGAAGAATAGCTGGACCGAGCTGTTCTCCATTAGAGATCCCACTTACCCTGACCTAGTAAGGGAATTCTACCACAACTTACGAGTTGCTAACGATAACCAAGACTACCTAGTAACCGTGGTAAAGGAGAAAACAATCTTTATCAACCCTACCTACCTTGCAAATTTGCTGAAATTGAAGAATGAGGGAACAAAGATAAGGAGAACTGGTGATCATGAAGGAACTGGGTATGTAGCCACCTTCTGCAAACCCCCTGGCCATTCTGGAGAAATCTCAAGTTCATCCATGGGCCAGCACCAAAAGATGGCACACTATCTGCTGACCAATTACATCTACCCTAAGATTAATTGCACCAGCTCAGTGACAAATTTCAAGCAATGCTTCATATGGCATATGCTGACCTTCAAACCCATCAACATGCCAGTTTTCTTAATTACTGGCTTCCAGAGGAGCACTGGAACTCTTAGGCTGGGCTCACTCATAACCAGAATCCTCAAAGACCATCAGGTTGACTTGTTCGAGGAAACTGAGGCCCAAGGCTCTGAGATCACAGCTGCTGCACTGCGTGCCTTGAAATATGACCAACCAATTAAGAAAGGAAAAAATGCTGATGAGGCTGATGAGGAGACAACTGTCCCAAAGAAGGGCAAAAGGACAAAGGCTCCAGCTGCCCGAAAAAGGAAAGCTGTTGGGACTCCTTCAAAGAAGGCTGAGCCTCAAACCAAGAAGCTAAAGTCAGCTTCTCAAAAAGGTCAGGAGAGACCTAAGTCAGCCGAGAAGAGAATTAGGCAAGATGAGCAACCTCAAAAGAAGCAGAAGTCTTCTGAGCTGACTCCTATTGATGCTATCCCTACTGACATCATTGTTCCTGGTGATTCTCACTTCACACAGTGTCTGTGAACCGAAGCTGAGCATCAAGAAGATGATGTGGAACTGGATGATCACTTCATCACTCAAATGGAAGAGGAACTAGATCACGAAGATCAGGATGCTGAGGAAGAAAAAGAAGAAGAAGACAGTGGTCAAGATGACACTGAGGAGACAGCCTATGAAGAGGAAGCTGCTGACCCAACTAATACTGAGTTGGGTGCAGATAAAGAACAAGAACAAGCTGACCAGCTTAATGCTGATCAAGAAGAGACTTCTCCTTCTCACTCAGGAGAGTCTATTCAAGCTGACACTCCTCCTCGCAGAAGAAGATTAATAAAGGCAAGTCAGAAAACTGTCATTGACCTACCGATTCAAAAGCCAACTAAAGATCCTTCTTCTCTCAAGTTTAAGTTTTTCAGTAAGCAAACCCCTTCTTCTCAACAAGCTTCTCTTGAAAAGCAAGCCTCTGTTTCTTCACAAAAGGAACAAGCCGACTTGAATGCCTCCGCCAACTCAACAAGCCAAATCGAGCAAGTTCTCGTTAATGCTGTTGCTCCAAGCACTGTGCTGACTCAGAACATTCCTGCCCCAGTCAGCACTGACAGCATTAGGATTACTACTTCATCGACTATCACTACTGCCGATCAATCATCTCTCCCAGAACATCAAGTACAGATTGATAACCCTCTTCCAGTCATTGACCATGTCATAACTCCGCCTCCTCCACCAATTGGTCAAACTGAAGAAACTAGGCAACATGATGAAGAACAACTCAACTATCTGCATGCCACCGAGTCTGGTAGAAAACTGATCAACTCGGTGCAGTCATTAATCAAGGATTTTCATCAAAGTGCTGAACCTACTGCTGGGTCCCAAGTCACTCATCTCTTAAATGAAGTGAAGGGACTGAAGGATTTGCTAAGTGATATGATCACAATTCAATCACATCAGCCCAAGCAGGACTCACTTTCGAAGCTGGCAGAGCTCCAACTGACAACGGTTCAACACCTTAACACCCTTCAAGGCCAATTCCAGACCTTGTCAGCTGCGAACACTCAGTATGCCACTTCAGATGAAGTTAAGATGCTCTTTTCCCAGCTTCACACTGAGCAAACAAAGACCAACCATCAATTGGCTTCCTACTCTCAATGCTCGGTGGAGCAAATCAGCGAAGCAGTTCATCTACTGAACTTGAATAACCAAGAGATGGACACTGGCCAAATGAAGCAAAATGAGATATTGGTCAACTCCCAAAGGATCTTCACCCATGTGCGTCATAACAATATCCAGCGTTAATATTATGACTTAGCCTTACTGAAGACCTTTCATCAAGTTTTTGCTGCATTGACAAATTCAATTACTTGGGTAGGTAAGTCACAAGCTTACAGACTGAGCCTGCTCAGCGCCGCTGAAATCGGCATACCCAAAGAGGTCTTGAATGAAGGCGTTATCGTCTTTGACGACATTAATAAAAGTGCCGATAAACTTAAGGAGCTGTCCGCCATGCTAACCGCCGCTGTCTTAACCGACTCTTTTCGAATTCCTGCTCCTCCCGACGCTGACAAAACGGGGGAGAAAGAACAAGCTAGAACTCAGCAGGAGGCTCCTAGAAGCAGTCAGTCCAAGCAAAAGAAAAAGAAGTAGAAATAGGCTAGACTTAGCTTTTCACTTAGTCTGTAGTCCTATGATCTTTTATGCTCATCTTTTGCTATATATGCTGACTACTTTACTTTAATACAATACTTGCATCTTTTATCCTAACTTGAGTTATTTCATATGATGCTGAGTATTATGCCATTATGTATCTTCAACCTAATGCTGATAATATGTTTGACATTGTCTTGTATGTTTATAAAACATTGTCTCATAAGACCCATTGAACAAAATGATTACTCAGTGCTCTCTGAATGTTACACCTTCCGCTTAATACTGAGTAAAATAGAATATGTTCCATGAGCTGACCTATATCTGAAAACTGACCTTAGACTTACTCGATTAAACCTTAAAATGTTTAGAGTTAAAACTAAGTCAGTAGCTCAACCCTGACGGGGGAGTTTGCTAAGTAATAATAGGTCAACTATCACGGGGGAGCTCAACACTGAGTTCCTCGCTGAATAGTTTTGCCAACATCAAAATGGGGGAGTTTGTTGAAACACCTTTCCACATGATTTTGATTTGACAAAATTATTTAAGTAAAATTAAATATATTCTAAACACACTAAGTTTAAATGCTTTGATTTATTATACTAATGTGTTTGTTCAATGTTGAGTTAAAATTATTTATAAGACATAAAGAGTAAAAGGCCAAAGACCAATATGGAAGTCAAAGCCGAAGTCAAACAGATCAAAACAACTCGGCCCGCGTGTGCAAAACGCTGTCGTTATGTACAAAACGCAGCTCAGCGGAAGAAGGATCTAGAAGACCTTCTTTGAACAACTTCGGAATGAAGCTGCTGAGTTGAATCGACAAAGAGTACAAGACAGCAGCTGAGCAAGAACAACTTCCAGACAAAGTGTTTCTACTTAGGGTAAAGTTCAGAAGACACAGAACGCTGTCTAGTTGACCTTACCATAAATGGAGAGACATTCTGCCGAGCTGACTAAAAGCTGCTCAACACTGACCGAAGACAGAAGATACTCAAATCTGATTGGCCGAAAGCTCTGAGCAAAACTGAGTGACAACGATAGGAAGCCGTTTCCCTCCAACGGTTATTTCGAAATTCGAAATGACCGATGTCTCAGACGTCTCTATAAATAGAGCCCTTCAGTTACTTCATTCTATACAGAACTTTATCAATCCATTACGCTGACCAAAATTCTACTCAAAGTTCTGCAAGAAAAAGCAAAGCAAATACTTACACCAAATTCTATATCTTTCGTGTAAAAGTCTAGAGTGATTATTCAATCATCTAAAGTGTCTTAGCAATTGTTGTTTAGGACAAATCTTTATCATTTCTAGAGATTAGAAAGGAGAGGCTGAGTACTCGGTTATAGTACTCAGCGAGAGATTAGGAGTGAGTAGAGGTATAGAGGAAGGTACTCTTGTTATACTCAGCTTCTAAGTTGTAAAAGGTTTGATGCTCTACCGTTAAAGAGCTCAGTAGAGAATTTGAAAGCTCAGAACGTGTTCCGGGGACAGGACGTAGGCTCTGAGGCCGAACCTGGATAAATCTGCTGAGTAACATCTTTCTAACCTTAAACTCCTTAATATATATATTGCTTGCTTAAACAAAACTGACCAAGTAAAGAGGTCAAGCTGAGTTGTGCGTATTGAGTGTCTGAGCTCAGGAATAGACTCAAAGTGTTATCCCCTGACTCAACAAAAGAAGCTGACTTAGTCACCAGTTGACTAAGCTAGTGTCTTATTTACTCAGCGTGATGTGTAATCCTTTTTCAAAGAAAAAGAAGTCAGCCTTAACGTACTTAATTTTTTAAATAGTTCCTATCCCCCCCCCCCTTGGAACTAACTTGTTACGTTATAAGGGACCAACATTCTCTTCCTTTATTAGCCATCATAACCTCCTCGACCATCTTCTCTTTCTTAGGACACCCTTCAAAAGTATGGCCACACATACCTCACTCATAGCAAATATTGTGAATGCCTTCATACTCAATATAGTAAACCGAATTCTGGACACAAAATTTAGACAAAAGAGGTCTAGCTAGATCAATATCAATGCAGACACTGGCAAACTTGCCTCTTACAACCCCAATGGTTGTTTTATCTACATGGTGAACTTTCCCAACAAAACCACCAACTTTATTAAGAAAGCTCTCATTATAGTATTCAATAGGTAAACCTGGAAATCTTACCCAAGTAAGAATCCTATTAACATAATAGTCGTGAGGATTAAAATTAGGAACCCATGGCCTTAACGCCAAAACATGATTAGAAATGATATAAGGACCGCCATTAATGACAGTATTAAAGTCTTCTGCCCTAGTAAATTTGATAACATAATAGTCATTCTCAAGGTCGGTAATGGTGACTTTCCCTTTTCTTGCCCACTGTGCTTGTATCCTCTGAGCAAAATAATTGAAGCTAATTCTTTTACCAAGCACAGTCACAATTAAAGCCAGCTTCCATTTAGACCTAAGTGCACGTTTATCCGCAGAGGATAGACGAATCACAGGACATAGTGGATCATCCTGTTCTCCATCCTCCTTATCAGAATCAGAAAAGTCTTCCTCAATGACCTCATCATCTAACACGGTATCCTCCTCGACTACCCCCATCACAGTATCTTTCCAAGATATTTTTCCCACAATTTGTTCATTAGGTTTATTAATTTCCGCATTAACGGAAGCCTTAGAAGCCACTTTCGAAGTGGAACTAGACTCAACATGCCTCTCAACCCCCTCCTCCTGACTACCTCTATCGACCAAGGCCGAGTTCATGGTTATCTCAGTCCCCTGAACAGCAGGCGTGCTCCCAATTTTAATCGCTCTCCCTTCATCCTAGACGGCAGGCAAGAAAATACCGGTAGAAACGACAGCCCCATGGCCATCCCTGCCAGCGCCCGCGCACACACTACCTGTCCCTAAGAGGGTAGCGCCCTTTCCCTGCAAAGAAACACAAGCTACAGGCTTAACTCTTGCAATACCTAAATTCCCACCCAGAGAATCGCACGCATCTCCCGTTATCCCTAAATTCCCACCCCGCCCTGCACTAACCACCAACATTTTCCCACCTCCACACCCAGCCTTGCTCACGCCCCTGCCCCAATCCGGCCGCTCCTCAGCCGCCGCCCTGGATCCGCCCAATCCCGACCAGATCTCTTCCTTCTCATCCCTACCGCCCTCACCATCCGCCCCATCCGGCAAAGCCAGAACACCTAGCCCCCTGCCCCCAATCCGATCTGCCTCAGCCACCCAAAACCGACCGCCCAGGCCACCGGCCGCCCCTCTTTCCAGCGACCTCTCCCTGTCCCTTCCTCGCTCCTTCTCACGTTCTCTCCCTTTGGTCATCGCGTTATAAGAGCGCTCTCTTTAGATTTCTATTTAGTCTCTTTATATTTAGTATTTATTTATTAGTATATTTATGTATTTATTAGTAGTTATTTTTTTTATTTAGGTTTAGTATTTTTTTTTAGCATTTGGTATAGTTTTCTATTTCTTGCATATATATTCTATTTCTATTCGATTTCTATATAAAATATATAGAAATCGAAAAAAACATATTAAATAAAATAGAACAATATATAATATATTTAATATATTAGAAAATATATTATTTCTATTCTAATAAATATAGAAAATAAAAATTAACAATATAATAATTAAAATAAATAGAAAAAAGAAAAAAATAGAATAATATATTCTATAACATATCAAATTAATTGTTTGTTATCCCTATCAGTCAAATAAAACAGATTGGTTCTTTGGGAAGAACCAATCAAAAAATTTCATAAATTTCATTATACCCCTTCTAAGATCGTCCCTTTTCGTTTGGTATTTCATAGGAATAAACGCTACACAGATATAAACAATACAGAATTTTCTATATTTTCTATTTTAATTTTCTGTTATTAAAACAAATAAAAAAAAGTTGTAAACTAGTCTTTTATTTTATTTTATTGTGTAAACTAAGTCCTTTAATTGTAGGGGTGTGGAAACAATTTATACCATGTTAGAATATTAAGTAACTTGATTAAAAGAGTTCATTTTTTGCTTAGTTGTCACATAAGCCCTTTGATTTTATTTTAATTATCAAATTATATCCTTTATTTACGTAACATTTTTAATATTTGGTTAACATATTTATTATATTACTAATAGTTGGAAATTTTAATTCTAGTGTTTATGCTGAATTAGGGGTGTTTGATTGCTTCTTTTTGTGCTCATGTTTGCCTTTTCACTTCAAAATTGAAAATTTTAGATGTTTGGTTGATGACATTCATGTTTGCCTTTTATACCCGAAAAGCAGCATTAGGTGTTTGGTTAGTGACCTCCTATTTGCTTTTTACACTGGAAAAGCAACATTTTACAAAAGCAGAGAATCTCTGCTTTTTGGAAAAGCAGTTTTTTCCAACAGCAAACAGCAAACCGTAACAACAAATAGCAAACATAAACAATAAACAGTAGGTAAAACAAACGGGCCCTTAGTTTTTCTTTATCATAAATGAATTTGGAAATAATAAGAAAATATTTCACCATACTATATAATGAAAACAATAGATAGATTAATAGGTTTGGATACGAGTCTTTAATTCCAAAATATATGAAATTCTCCATAATAATAATAATAATAATAATAATAATAATAATATAACTTATACAAAAGCCATAAGAAAACATCCTAAATATGATTCTTTAATTCCTTCTTCTTAATTGACCTGTTAATCATTCTTTTCTTGTAGAACTCTTCCAACAAGCCATATGCAATTTGTTCTTCTTCGTTATCAAAAAAAAAAATCATCTGGAAATGCGATGTTCTCTCCTTCTCCTTCTTCTTCGATCTTAATATTTTTAATGATTAATAGTGGTAATTGTTCTAAATAGTATTTATCCCACGAAAGAATATGATCGATACTAGTTTGATCAAATCGTAAGGAAGAATCTGGTGTATATGAATCATCATCATTGCTCTCTAATAATTCTAACTCCAAACTTTGACACATAATTTTGTAGTTGTTTATTAGTAAATCATCAATGTTTGCACTTTTCTCGTCATCCATGCTATCCAATTTTCCGGGAGTAGAATGATATGGAAATTGTGCATAGTTCCCAGTTAAATGATTCGTGCAATTTAGAAATCTCTGTGCATTCTCATATTTCGATTGGGAAGAAAGTTGAGCTAGAATATAAGCTTCATATTCTTCTTCCTCCCATTCGGAAAGAAATATGAATGAATGATCATATTCAACTTCTGGTGGCTCCATAGTTAGCTGCAAATAGTATATAGTTAAGGATTAGTTTATGAAATTATAGTTTAATTAATAATGGAAATATATATTGAAAACATAAATATATAAAATGATGAGATTAAAATAAAACAAATAGTAGTAGTAAATAAGGGCATAAAATGATGAGATTGAAATAATAATGAAGAAGAATGTTCAAAAGAATAGAAAACACAGATGCACATAAAAAATTATAATGTTTATAAAAATAGAGTTTTTTGAATTTTTAAACTAAAAGAAAACCAAAACCCAGAAATTAATTAATGAAATTAAGGTCGTAACTTAATATTTATTACATGTGAATAATATATTCTTAAAATTACAAGACAAATTAAGATGTGAATAATATATAGTAATTAAAAATTCTAGACACTATTAAGAGAATTTATGATATGCTATGCTATAAATGAGAGATTATGAAAAAACAAAGGATTAAAATTATAGTAGCTTTACCTTAAAAAATTAATACTTCTATGTTTTTTTCTTTCTTACTTTCTGAATCTCAAGTATCTCTATTTATAAGTAAATCCTAATTGGTTTCCTAATTGGATTAGAATTTATGTTTTTCCTAATTCTCCAGCACCATATTTCACTCGCAATTCCAACCTTTTAATGCAAGCTCAATTCCAACTATAATATGATTTTATTTTACTCCTATCAGCTAGATCCACAGGACGTATGTTTTATTTCAAAAGATTTACTCTCTGTTTTATTATATCAATATCTAAACATAAAACCTATCAGCTAGATCCACAGGACGTATGTTCTGCGTTTAATATGTTAAGTTTGGCAGACAAAAGCAATTTTACTCCTAATTTATCGCTTATTCTGCATCAATTACGGATCAGTTCATTTAAAAAATATTTCATGTTATTTGTAATTTAATAATAGAATTGGAAATTAATATTTATAAATTTGGTGAAATATTTTAAATTTTTTTATCCAACTCATACAATAGATGTATATTTTTTTAATTATTTAAAAAAAAAAATCCGCGACTAATCATATGTTTATGATCTATTACTAATGAGTGATAAAAATAACTCACATGTCAAGTGTAGATGACAAGATTCATGACCGAAAAGGCAGTTTGATAAATTATTTCTTAAATTGACCAAATTTGACAATGTTAGGGGTAAAAATTGCTTTTGGCGGCCAACTTTAGAGGTAAAATTCCAGGTAATGGGTTTTCTTACTTTTCTTCTAATTGTTTATTTGTAGTAATAGTAATTTTTAAGGCAAAAATACCCCTAACTTTTTGAGTCAGGAGCAATTTTTTCCCTAAGATCTAAAATGATGCAATTTTACCTCTAAAGTTGGAAGCCAATAGCAATTTTATCTCTAACGTTGATAAAGGGTCAATTTGAGAAAAAATTAATCAAATTGTCTTCTCGGTCATGAATCTTGTAATCTACATTTCACACGTGCGTCATTTGATCAGTAACAAATCACAAACATATGTTCGGATGTGAAAAAAATAAAAAATATATATCGTCTTTTGTACGAATTATACAAAAAAAAATCAAAAAATTCACCAAATTTATAAATATTAATCTCCAATTCTATTATTAAATTACAAAAAACACAAAATCTTTTTTTTTGAACGAATTGATATGCAATTGTTACAAAATAAAGAACAAAAATGAATATGTTTTATAATAGTATCTGAAATTGATCCAATTTATCAACGTTAGAGGCAAAATTGCTCTTAACTACAAATGTTAAGGATAAAATTGCACAATTTTAGACATTAGGAGTAAAATTGCTAATGGCTCAAAACATTAGGGGTATTCAAACTCTTATTCTCTTTCTTTTAATTAAAAATAAAATTAGTTAAAAATTGGTCTAAGGTACAAAAAAAAAAAACTACTAACATTTACCGCCATGAGTAAATTTACCACTAACGTGTAAAATAATGCAATTTTACACCTAATGTTGGCAGCCAATAGTAATTTTACCCCAAATATTGGCAATTTGGGTCAATTTGAAACATTGTTATAAAACACATATATTTTGCTCTTTATTCTGCACCAATTGCATATCAGTTCGTTTAAAAAAAATAGTTCATATTTTCTTTGATTTAATAATAAAATTGGAAATTAATGTTTATAAATTTGGTGAAGTACATTTTCAATTTTTTTTTGTCTAACTCGTACAATATATATTTTTATTTTTTTTCACGTCTAATCATAAGTTTATGATCTGTTACTAATGAGTGATAAATGACTCATATGTGAAGCGTAGATGACAAGATTCATTACCGAGAAGATAATTTGATGAATTATTTATCAAATTGACCCAACTTGACAACATTAGGGGTACAATTGCTCTTGTCTGCTAACGTTAGGGGTACAATTGCACTATTTTAGACGTTAAAAGTAAAATTGCTCCTTACTATAAACGTTATGGCTATTTTTACACCTTATCCCTTGAAAATTAAAAGAGAAAGACATTAATTTCAGCATGCCTTTACATTAATTAAAAAAAAATTAATCTATAATTAATTCTTAAAGGAACACGTATATAATTAGGATTCCATCCTAAACCTAATCATATTCAAATTAGAATGCGGTTAATGGGGCTGCTGTGCAACCGAGACCGGTTGTTGGTATGTCTGCGGACTGCAGATGGGTGCCGCCTGATTCTGGGCTGGTGAAATTAAATTGTGATGCGTCTTTTAACTCTTCGAACTGTGTTGGTGCTGCGGGTTTTATTGCTCGTGATTCTAATGGTGAGGTTGTTATGAGTGGGGCGTGCCCGTTGGGTCGGTGTTGGTCTGCTTTTCATGCGGAACTGTTGGGATTCTGAACGGTTTGGTTTTTGCTAAACAGTATGGTGTGGAGAAGGTTGTGGTGTCATCGGATTGTAAATATGCTATTGAGGCAATTATTGCAGATAGGGATTTGAGCTATGTGGATGTCATAGTCAAGTCAATTCCTAGGGCAGCCGAGTCTTTTGTTAATGCGTGTTTCATTTATGAGGGACGTCCGTGGAATAGCGCTGCTCATGAACTTGCTAAATGGGGTTCCAGTTTAGCTGGTCCTCAAATTTTAGTTTCTGATTTTCCTACTTTTCTGTCTTCTTGTATTGATTCTGATCGTATTCATTAATACAAATTGATATATATTGATCAAAAAAAAAAAAAAACTTTAGAGGAAACGTCGTTTACTCCACCATTGAGTTCAGGGTTCAGAGCTTCTCGTTTTTCAGGTAAAAATTTCTTCTGTTTGCAGTGTTGTTTATGACGATTTTGAGAATCCGTAGCGATTTTCTCCAATTACTCTCTCTAGGCGTTTTATTGACTCCTAGGTGATATTTAGCCGTCTTGCTTCCGCCTAGACTGCCTCGACGCCGCTAGGTACCCCCTAAGCGACAATGAACAAAAACATTTTTGATTGTGAATTTATTTTTTTGGTTTATTATAATTCAATTTTAAGTTGTTTCAGTGATATTGTTGTTTGAAATGTTGATTTTGCACATTTTTAAAGATATATGTTATAAATATACATGATTTTTAATATTAAATAATTTTATATTATTATTTTTAGATAGTATAATACATATTTTAATTGAATTTTAATAATAATTTGTTGATAAACAAATAAAAAATACAAAAATACAAATCCGATTAATCCCCGATTAATTCCGACTAATCCCCGATTAATCTCTAAGGGCTCTATCCGCCCGACTAGCGTCTAGCATTTTTTACAATCTTGCTATGAAGACGAATAAAATTCAGTAGCTATACTGTGAAAACTAACAACATTTTAAAGCTTGGCATTGTTTCCTTTTCCTACTCTTGTAATATAAACGTTACGGTCTATGTTTGGGATTCAAAGGGAATAAAAGCAATATATGGGATCTTCATTTTCTTCCTTTCTGTCATTATTCTTCTGTATTGAATGTTACCTTTATTTTATTTGTTTCAAATCCTTTTTCATCAAGGATTAAAGAGACCAATAACATATTTCTAGGTAGTTTTGGAGAAATGTACTAATTCTATGACAACATGTACATAGGGATCATGATCAAACTAAAGCCTTTTAAGCAATATTCAGGTCATTGACTGTGTATAACAGAAAAGCTACAGAGCAGAAGTCATTAATATAACAAGTTTTGTCTAGTATGAAACTGTTTCAGTTTATCGATCAAATTTTTGATGTGACATTTAGACAGCAAAAAATCAGTATTTTCAAATTTTCGTCAACTTGAGACTAAATATTTTATTTGGAAACAATAAGATTAAATTTATATAATTTTGTATGTTAAGACGTTTATTATTTTAGAAGTGACCTTATTTAGCATTTGGACTAATATATGTAAATAGTTTCAAAGATTTTCCAGCTACAAAATAACTTAATTTCAGTCCCAACGTCGGTCAAACGATACAACCAAAACTCTCGCTAACAGAAATCAACACATCAGATGGAGACATTCTCACTACCTAAAGGAAACACACTTTAGGATAAACCTAAACTACATAGGAGAGTTTAAAGGTAAGAATGTGTTTATCCTTAAACACTCTTAATGATAAACACAAACTTTAGAATAAAGTTCGGTTTATCACAAACATTATTTATATTTTTTAAGGATCCATTTTGATGCGTTATTAAGACAAAAAGAAAATGATGGATTTGGGCTGTTAGTGAATTTAATGAAATGTGCTGTTAGTGAATTTAATGAAGAAAGTAAATGAACATGGTTTCCACAATTTGTGTATGCATTAAAGAATATGTGAATCATTATGTTGATTTATTTATTTTTAAGCATTATTTATAAGAGAATTTGCAAAGTTGGTAAACTGCAAATTCTAAAACGCTAATTATAAGTTTGCAAACAGCACAAATCACAAATATAAACTTGAAAACTTTAAACAAGAGGTTTATGTTTCTAGATTGACAAAACACGTACATTTTTTTTAATACTTTAATGGTTATACTAATTTTACTCATTTCATTTGATTGTGCAACGGTATTTTTTAGACTTTGAATTATGATCTTTTAGTCTTTTTATATAGTCACGTCAAACATAACAAAACTACTTTCAAATTGTTAAAAACAAGATTCAAATGCAAATAACATTAATAACACTTCAACCAATTTTTATGGTCACTAATAGCTTAATACGCAATTATAATCAATTAATAGGTCAAATGGAAATATCAGAATCACTAATAATCAACATTTTAAACATAACAAACAATTAAATTTCTAAATAATCTTATCAGATCAGCACTAAGCTTAGGTGGAGGCGCATGTCAACTACACAAGTACATTAAGGGGTGTTTGATTCAGTTTTTCAGAATAACGTTTAACGTTTTACTTCAAACCGCGGGAATTATGATGTTTGGTTAAATTTATACAACTTTTAGCTTTTTTTTAATAGAAACAATAGAGTTTTGAAGCTTTTCATGAACATCTACGTATGTTTAATATTGACACTTATTTTGTAAGTTAAGAGGTGAGGTGTTTTTCCAAGTTCAAGAGATCCTAATATATCAAGCCTTCATCACTCATCAAAGTTGTTTACCAAGATCAAATTCATTTTTAAGGTTCTGAATCTCATTCTCTTCATCTTCAAGCTATTCATCTACACATCTATATTCTTCTTTCTCTCTTCATCTCTATCAACTATACAAGTTCTTTCTCGAGCACTAGAAAATGATACTTGAGCCTTCTCCTTTCGGACACGGCTTAAAACTCGTGAGTAGAAGTATCATATTTCCTATTCTGTTATTATAAGCACTTCCTTCGAGTGTAGAGAAAAGCGACTTGAAGGAAGTGCTTATCATAATATAATAAACACACCCACTAAAATAAGTAGGGAACAATTTCCATAATGACTTGGAAAAAAGCGAAGGTCTTTCCATGTTTCTGTACCAAGAACATGTACTTCAGCCACCATAACGTTTTCATGTTCAGTCCAACGCGTAAACATTCTTATCACCTTATATTGGTTAGTCAGGGGACTAAAACCGAAACCTAATCCAACATGCATGTCAAGATCCTTAACCGTCCTAACCTCTGGAAGATTAATAAACTCACCTGTAACCGGATTACAAACTATAACAGGGTCATTATCAGATGGATTGGACAAACAAAGCAAGCCGTTACATGAATTACCTATCTTATATTTGTGATTCTTCATATTCAACTTCAAGCAATTCTCACTCCTTGCCCCTTCTTTATCAAATATCATTTCAATGTTGCGCAATGGGAGTTTGAATTTTGAGTCAAGTTTAATCTTAATAGATGAGCTACCATAATACATGCGCGCAATCTTGTGCTTAAAATCATTTTAATCTTAATAGAGGATATACCTCAGATTGATCGAAATGGAGCTTTGCAAACTCAGGATCTGAAATTAGATCATACAATGTTTTGCATACACATTTGCATACAAAAATCCTCTTTATAGGGAACCTAAGTAGAATATTTACCAGAATGGTATCTGGCAGATCAGAAAACGAAGGACCTGAGTAATTAATTTGTATGTGGCTAACTTTCCCTGCTCCATTTGCATTAGAAGCTGTTGATTTCCTTCTTCTTTTCATGAAACTGAGACATCGCAAATCACATTATCAACAAACTGAATTTCAATTGCTTAAAATAAATGAATCCATTTGATGATTTAACGAATTATTAATGTCTGATCTGATTCAAAAGATCCAAACCTAAAATCTCAAAAGCAGGTTTTAATCTTATCGAGTAGCAACCCTAAATTGTACGATTCAATAGCACAATGAATGAATAGCTAAATGAAAAATGGGGAAAAGAGTATAAAAACAAGTAGGAAGCATATGCAATTAAAGATCCTACTTAATGATGATTAGAACTATAGAAAATGGGAGTGAAAGAGAAGAAAGTATTACCGGAAGGAAAATTGACGCTTCAAGGCGTCTGAAGTGATTGGTAGAGTCGGGGAAAGTGCATTTATATACCACAATTTGCGCACTGGAAATTGGCGGGAAGTTAAGTTATGCATTTTTGGGTTGGGCCTCAGTAAGCAAGACCTTTCTAGCCAAAACACCTACAAAAAAATTGGCGTATATATGCACATTGGGAAATAATTCTTTTAACTCTCTAATTAAAAATAATCTCATTATGGTGTTTTGGATGTAATGAAAGTAAAAATCTTGATACAGTCGCACTGTTAAATTGTTTGATTAAAAAAGGGCAATAAAAAAAATCCAATCCAATTAATAAAGGAATTTATAGATTGATTATAAATAACCGATCAAATCCATGGAACTGGATTTGATTGGTTTTGGTTTGAATTGATTTTAGTCAATATATTTCTATTATCAGCTATAAATTTATGTGCCTGCTAAAAATTAGATTGAAATTTTATTTTAAAATGAATAATAAGGCAAATATGTAAAGTGAAAAGGGCTAATTAAATAAAAAAAGTCGAAGCATCAAAACTATTCCGATATATAATATTTTATTTTCTCTTTTTCATGTTTTTTTCTTTCATTCTTTCCATTTTTCTATATTTTTATTTTGGTTTTTTTGTTTATTCCATCAGTTATTTATTTGGTTATTTCTGCATCCATCAAAATCACATCCTTTCCTTTTCCAGGAGTTTGAAACTAAATAGCCATTTAAGATAATTGGTAGAAAATTTGAGCTTATCATTTTCATCGCAAGGATTTATTTTTGTGTAGTTTGAGCAATGTGATAATACAAATGATAATTAATTATGAAGCTTTAAGAAAATTGAAATTGCATCATGCTAATCATGTCAAAAATGAAATATAGTAATTAAAATGATCAATTATGTCAACCAAATTATATAATAAGTTTAAAATTCTAACATAAAATTAATTTATAATAATCTTTTTTCAGGTTTATTATATATCCTGACTTTAATTTACTATAAAATATAAAAAAAAAAATATGCAAGAGAAAGTAGTGATTTGAATTGACAAACGTTTCATTTCAAAATGGAAGACAAAAACATTGTCAAGCTAAACAATTTAACTAATTATATTTATATTCAAACGTTTCATTTTAAAAGAATTCATTAAAACCTTTTTCATTTATATACCATTTATTCGATTGTTTGGTTCTAGATTCGTCAAACATTCTTTAGATATTTTTTCTCCCAATTAATGTTTTCTGTATTACTGATACACTTTGATCTCAAATATGCATTAGCTAGAAAAGCCATAAAAATTCGATTCTTTAATTCCTTCTTAATTGATGTGTTAATCATTCTTTTTCTTTCTTGTACAACTCTTCCAATAAGTCATCTTCAATCTCTTCTTCTTCATAACCAAACAAAAAATCCTCTAGGAATGTGTCATTCTCTCCCTCTCCTTCTTCTTCAACCTCAGTATTTCGATTCACATTCCAATCCCAAGGCGAAAAGAATGAAGAATCATGAGTGAAGTATGATGGATGACGAGTGGTCCATAGTAGTACTTTCTATGGTAATGGTGGTAATTGTTCTGAATAGTATTTATCCCATGAAAGAATTGAATTGATACTAGTTTGATTAAGTGATAAGGAAGAATCTGATGTATATTAATTCAGATGACAAAATGACCAAAAGTAACAACTTCAAGAACTGCATATGGTTTAGACCTTTTTTTTTTTATCTTTTTATCTATATTTTCAGTTCTACTCCACCATTAAAAACGACCCGGTCCGGAGAGGGTGGCGCCGGGGTAGAAGGCCTGAGCAAGGAGCAGCCCTAAGGGATGGCGATGGGGGCAGGAATGAACCGAATCCCACATCGGAAATGGAGATGGAGTGATTGGGGCTTATTAGTAAGATGTGAATCCAATACATGCAGACACGTTTTAAAGCCGTGAGGCCCAAGGTGTTGGATTTGGGCCAGAACGGACAATATCTACATGGTATTGAACCCGGGTGTTACAATTGGTATCAGAGCCGACTCTCCACGTACGATGTGTGGTTCGGGGACGAACCAGACGGAAGCTGGTAGGCCTGTAACGACCCGGTCCGGAGAGGGTGGCACCGGGGTAGAAGGCCTGAGCAAGGAGCGACCCTAAGGGATGGCGATGGGGGCAGTAATGAACCGAATCCCACATCGGAAATGGAGAGGGAGTGATTGGAGCTTATTAATAAGATGTGAATCTAATACATGTAGACGCGTTTTAAAGCCGTGAGGCCCAAGGTGTTGGATTTGGGCTAGAGCGGACAATATCTATATGGTATTGGACCAGAGTGTTACACTAAAATTTCAGTGCGCCATCATCATTTGGAAGTTAATAAAAATAGTCAGCTATGTTTAATAAAG
Source organism: Euphorbia lathyris (assembly GCF_963576675.1). Taxonomy (NCBI): domain Eukaryota; kingdom Viridiplantae; phylum Streptophyta; class Magnoliopsida; order Malpighiales; family Euphorbiaceae; genus Euphorbia; species Euphorbia lathyris. The sequence continues at coordinate 13,536,882 of NC_088913.1, forward strand.
GCATAACACCAATTTTAGCCCTTAAACTAAAAGTCCAAAGTTAATTAGACCCCTAAACTATTAAAATCAGCAATGGAGTCCCTAATTAATTGAAGGTTTTAATGGAGAAGGTTTATGGATTTCTCTAATATCTAAAGGGGCGAATAAGATATAAAATGAGTTAATTTTAGTTTAAACTTTTGAGATATCTCATTAACTTTGAAATGCAAATTTAATATTAAAAATGTAGAATTTAAGTAAGTTTAAAGAATAATATATCAATTTTACCTTTACATTTAAAATGGTGCAATTTTACATCTAACGTTCAAAAATTGGGTCAATTCCTTACATCATTATAAAGTACGGATATTTTGTTTCTTATTCTGCACCAATTACATATCTATTGGTTCTTAAAAGTTTTTTTTTTTGTGATTTAATAATAGAATTAGAGATTAACTTTTTTAAATTTGGCGAGTTTTTTAAATTTTTTTATCCAACTCATATAAAATACAATATATTTTTTTAATTTTTTTAACGTCTAATCATATATGTTTTTGATCTGCTACTAATTAATGCTAACATAATGGACATATAAAGTGTAGATGAAGGTTAATTAGTTAATATTATTTATTTATTTAGATTTTCCGTATCACCTTTCAAGAAGTTATAAAACATCAAACCCACTATAAATCACTTGCGAGTTTTTGGTTGCATATGTATTAAGATTATTTAGGATAATCCTTTCAATATACATATACGTTCATGACCAACAAGGGAACTTTAATAATAATATCTATATTTTGTCTATCTTGTTTGTAGTTGACAAAATGATAATAAATAATTTATCAGATATTAACTTCAGAACTACATTTACCTCTGCTGCAGTCCACAATGTTTCAAAAATCCATGTCTTCAGTATCATATTCATACAAAATCCATGATGTTGATAGAGAATATTGTAATAGGAATGAAGGTTAATTGTATAAATAACAACAATCCAAATAATCAATTGCTAATCATATATAATTATTCATAATCTTAACCATAATCAAAAGTAATGATAATAAATTCCAAATTTAAGGACTAAAGTTAAAACCAAATCCTAAGTTAATTAACTAATAGATTCAACACTCATCAAAGACCTTTCATCAAGACTAAGTTAGAGAAATACCTTGACTTGACATTAAGAACCGTCACATGAGCATGTTTGAGTGAAATAAAACTTGGAATATGAGGGATCGTGTTAACAACCATGACTCAAAGAAGGTGGGGCCTAAGGAGTTGAAGGTTTATACTAGGAAGAAGGGCAAAATGGGTAATTAATTAGGGGAGCAGATACCTTTGTCTGTAGTAGGTATTAGTGGTATTTAAATAAGGTGAGAGCTGAGGGAAAGGCAGGGATTTGTTTAGTTATTTTGGGAACCACCTGTTTGTGGCAGGACTGGTGGGGCATAATCCTTGGGTCTCTTTGTTGTGTAACTTAACTGTTAAGGAAGACTCCTTCTACTATTCCATTAATCAAATTGTTCTTTCATGCTCATTATACTGGTATTATTCATCTAGCTAAGTATTTTCTTGTTGAGTCTGGGTATTCTTTAACAAATCGCTTCCACTTTTGATTCCATTCCACGAACCTTCAAATATCTTAATCCAAATTTTCTTGCCTTATGATATATAAAAACACTTTTATGAGATTAAACAACAACTCCGCGTTACTTTACGGGTTGATATGAGCCATCATCTATCTTCACCATCCATGTCAATGGAGAGCATTTTAGACCAAGCCTTTTTCTCCACCATCATAAGCCCAAACATCCATAGGATCACGGTCCAGAGCCTCGGTTATGCAAAGTTCGCCCTCTAATACTCCCATGCCCACTCTCAAACTTATATTATATTTCTTCGATGGTGGTGCTCTAATTGACTTAACGCATTCCTTCTCAATGTCAAAACAAATTACAGAACACGGTTCATTAGAAATCCAATAAACATACCCATTCAAATAAGTAGGGAACAATTTACATGTTGACTCGGCAAAAAAGCGAAGGTCTTTCCATGTTTCTGTACCAAGAACATGTACTTCAGTCACCATAACTTTTTCATGTTCAGGCCTATGCATAAAGATTCTTATCACCTTACATTGCTTAGTCACAGTACTAAAACCAATACCAGACTCAATAGGTATGTCAAGATCGTTAACCGCCCTAACCTCTGGAAGATTGATAAACTCAGCTGTAACCGGATTGCAAACTATAACATGCTCATTATCACATATATTGGACAAACAAACTATAACAGGGTCATTATCACATGGATTGGAAAAACAAAGCAAGTCGTTGCATGAATTAACTATGATATATTTGTGATTCTTCATATTCAACTTCAAGCAATTCTCACTCCCTACCCCTTGTTTATCAAGTATCATTTCGATGTTGCGCAGTGGGAGTTTCAATTTTGAGTCAAGTTTAATCTTAAAAGATGAGCTATCATGGGACATCTCATGCTTGCTCTCAAAATCTTCTTGTTCTGGCTGCACAAGATAAATCATTCTTGACAGTAATGTAAAACCTGAAGTTCGAAGAAGAGGATAAACCTGAGCTTGGTCCAAATGGAGTTTTGCAAAGTCAGGGTCTGAAATTAGATCATACCATGTTTTGCACACAAATTTGCATAGGAAAATCGTGCTTATCAAAAGCCTGAGTAGAATATTTATCAGAATATTTATGAGAAAATGAAGGACCCTGAAGAGTAATTAATTTGTATGTGGCTAACATTCCCTGCTCCATTGCCTGAGCTGTTGATCAAATCACTCAAACCATATGATTTATTTTTGTACTTTTCTCTACTAGTATGTTCTACATTTTGAGGAACCATAAATTATATTAACTATAAAAAATAAAAAAAAGGGCGGCCCGGTCGCATTACGCGTCCCCGCTGAGCGAGGGTCCGGGGAGGGGTCCCACCACAAGGGTGTATTGGGGGCAAGCCTTCCCTTGCCACTCCTAAGACTCGAACCCGTGACCTCTGGTCACACGGCAACAACGTTTTACCGTTGCGCCAAGGCTCGCCCTCATAAATTATATTAACTATAATTAGGAAAAAGTACAAAAATAAACCTTGTGGTTTTGGACATTATTTTCAAACATAAATCATATGGTTTAAAAGTGATACAGATTGAAAGCGATAAATGAAGGTTTTAATCGTAAACCAACAAAGAGGTTCTTCTCTAGCTAAACTAGAATGAGTGAATCCTGATGAGCCATCGAGTAGAGCTCTAAATATATATTATGATAGGGACGTTATGACTATGGATGTGATCTTCCTAAATGCTCTATCTCTACTAGACGCTACTACTTAGGGGCAAGTGTACCCCGTCGTATCAAGTAATAATCCGGTTAAGACCGGGTATCGAATCCACGGGATTTATAACTACAAGTATTAAACGACTCGGTTTTATATGTTATCTAAGCGGTGAATACTTTAGGTTGGTTTGGGTGACAACTACAAACTGCTGCTAAACTATTGGTGAGACAGATTTATGTAACGGAAAACTCCACGGAATGATATTGGTGGCGATAAGTTATAAATATAATAAACAATAACTCCAAATATATTCGATTGATGATTTACTCTTGCAAAGACGACTACGTGTAGTTCGACCGACCCGTGAAGTATTTAGACTACGTGGTTCCTAGTCAAGGCGTGTCTAATGCTGGGGATCAGAAACTAGGACCCGTAAGTTCCGTGGTTTGTCAATTCCTACGGTTTCCGGTGCGTCACTTCCGGTAAGGCAACACCTATATGAATCCCTAAAGATATCCTGAATGGCGTCGGAAATCGCGTTCCCCTACACAATAATCAATTACGAGTATCAAAGCAAGCAATAAACATCAACACGTATATAGAAACGGAAATTGCAAATCATATATTATAAATATGGAGAGCGTAAATGCGGGATACAACCAAGCCTAGTACATAGGAAGAGTACAAGCTAATTAGCGAGTAGAGAGGGAAGAATTGGCCCTCGGAACTGATGGAATTTAAGGCTAACGTATGGCAGCGGAAATATAAAAATTTTAACCTTTTTCCATTAACCCAAGATCCGTTAATCGTTATTTCATATAAAGAGGGATAGAAGGAAATACCTTTTGATGAACTATCTACCGTTGCAAGCGAAGTGCCCTCAACTCTTACTCCGAGTTCACGAGCACCAAAACAAACACAACCCAAAATCAAGTTAGATATCAACCGTATAAAAGCAATCAAGAATAGATTGCCTCTAATCAATCAACACAAGACCAAGGAATAAAAGAAAGAGATGAAAATCAATTGAACGGAAGGAAGCGGTAGACAATCTCGTCCTCAAACTTGTGGGTCGAAATTCTCTCTCTCTTTCTGGCTAGGGTTGACTGAAATTTACATAGGAGGGGGGTATAAATACTCTCTTGTATCTAAACCCTAGTTAGATAGAATTAGGTTACTGAATAAGAATTTAATTCGGAATATAATTCTTATTTATTATCTATTAATATATCTAAATATAAAGATAATAATAATAACCTTATAGGATAATAATAGGAGTAGTTTTAATCTCATTAAACCTCCTAACTTATTTATCATTTTATTAATTTAATTCACAATCATAATCTAATTAGAATTGTTAAAATCAAATTAAATTATTTATGTATTTTCATACATAAAATCGCCCCCCTCTCTCTACTGGGCCTTAGTGGACCTAGTTGGGCTTCCATCAATTAATTAACATCTGTTTCTCTTTTGGGCTCCAAGTTTTATGTGTGACCCATTAGGTTCTTATTGCTTCTAGCCGTATGCAACTATTAAATTAATTTTCATAGAATTATATTTCATCTTTGCATAACGGAATGAGTACACGAAATGTGATTAGCAAATCCGAAACATTCCCCCAGAGCTATAAGAAGACAAGTTGATTCTGTCGTTGACATTTCCGTATTAGTTACAGTATAATTCGATCCTTTATCAACTACATCCTTGAACTGAATCTTATGACTATGGATAATGTCAAGTCACATATAGCGAGACGTTCGTTTTACTTGTACAGGCCGAGTCAACTCCAATTAGATAGGTTAAGTGAAATCTGTATTTCAAGTCTTAAGCTATCACCTTGCAAGGATTTAGAGTCGAGTCTTCCACAAGCGATCCTTGGACGTATCTCCCATTTATCGGGAGTGATAAATGCTCAATCCAATGTATAATTATCCTGCAATTACTTCCTGTGATACCCAACGTCTGCCGTTCACACCCCAGAGTCATCTCTGTTATGGATCGTGTTACAACAGGATCAAAGCATCACATTCCGTAATCCAGAATCACTAATTAACATTCCTTTGAGTCTGAGGATTACTTATACCTATTAATACCAATGAGATGAACAGGTGACAAGGATGAATCTACCCATCCTGTTATCTCAAGTCGGGTCCCCAATCCTAATGAACTCATTTTCATTGGATCCACGTAACTGTCCAGATATCTGTATATATAAAGCTTGTGAGATCAACTTTCTGTCTCGACAGAAGACATTGTTACATGCAAGTCTCAGCAGTGATATGTCAATCCTAAACATATTACTTGACTTGGGGTGGTTTTAAGTTTATTAATTTATTATAAAGTTTCGTCTCACTTCATGCTTGTATGAACACTTTATAATCACTTTAAACAAACTTATGGATTCCTTTTATTAGACTTTAATTAGTTCTTAAAAGGGATTGCCTTTATATAGTTATGAAACCATATCTCATTAAAACAAATGATATAAAGAACACTTCATTTACATTAAGTTTGTATCTTAGAACAATTGTCTATAGGACACTAAACACCAACATACTCCCACTTGGACTAAAGCCAATTGTTTCTACAACTTATCCCAGTAGAACTAAGATGACGATCATGTACTTTCTGGGTTAAGGGCTTTGTCAACGGATCTGCAACGTTGTCCTCAGTAGGTACTCTTTCTATTCTCACATCTCCTCTTGCCATAATTTCTCTTATAATGTGGTATCGCTTCAGGTAATGCTTGGATGCATTATGAGACCGTGGTTCTTTTGCTTGCGCAATGGCTCCATTGTTATCACAGTACAGTGTAATGGGATTTACAATGTCAGGCACCACACCAAGTTCAGTAATGAACTTCTTAATCCAAACCGCTTCCTTTGCTGCTTCCGCAGCAGCGACATACTCTGACTCGGTCGTAGAGAAAGCTACGCTTCCTTGCTTGGAACTCTTCCAGCTGACCGTGCCCCCATTCAAGATAAACAGGTATCCTGATTGGGATTTAAAATCGTTCTCATCTGTGAGATGACTGGCATCTGAAAATCCTTCTATTTTCAGATCCTCTTCTCCGTACACTAGGAACATGTCTTTAGTCCTTCTCAAGTACTTAAGAATGTTCTTGACGGAATTCCAGTGCTCGTCTCTCGGATTACCTTGGTAACGACTCGTTATACTTAACGCGAACGCTACGTCGGGTCTAGTGCAAAGCATAGCATACATAATCGAACCGATTGCGCTGGCGTACAAGATTACAGCCATGCGCTTCTTATCATCTTCGGTTTTAGGACATTGATGATTGTTTAACTTTACTCCATGTACCATGGGTAAGTTACCTCGTTTCGATTCAAGCATGCTAAACCGCTTTAGTACCTTTTCGATGTATGTAGCCTGTGAAAGACCAAGCAGTCTTCTTGATCTATCTCTGTAGATCTTTATACCAAGTATATAAGCTGCTTCACTAAGGTCTTTCATGGAGAAGTTACCTGATAACCATACTTTTACCGACTGTAGTAGAGCTATGTCATTTCCCATTAATAATATATCGTCCATATATAATATCAGAAATGCAACTGAGCTCCCACTTGCTTTCTTGTAAATGCAAGCTTCTTCGCAATTTTATTCGAAACCAAATTGTTTTATGGTTTCATCAAAACGCTTGTTCCAGCTTCTTGATGCTTGCTTGAGTCCATAAATGGATCTCTGAAGTTTGCAAACCTTGTTTGCATCCTTTGATATGAAACCTTCAGGTTGTATCATATATACACCCTCAAGCAGGTTTCCATTTAGGAAAGCTGTTTTCACATCCATTTGCCAAATCTCGTAATCGTAGTGAGCGGCAATAGCGAGCATTATTCTGATTGATTTGGACATAGCCACAGGAGAGAAAGTTTCTTCATAATCAATTCCTTGTTTCTGACGATATCCTTTCGCTACTAACCTAGCTTTGTAGGTGCTAACCTTTCCATCCATGTCAGTCTTCTTTTTGAAGATCCACCTGCACCCAATGGGTTTTATCCCTTCGGGTGGATCAACCAAAGTCCACACTTGGTTGGTGTACATGGAATCCATCTCAGAATCCATGGCTTCGAGCCATGCTTTAGAATCTGGACAATTAAGAGCCTCTTCGTAGTTTTCGGGTTCGTCGTCTAACACGGGAACCTCATCATCATCTCCCACTAGAAAACCATATCTAATTGGGAGTTCACGAACTCTTTATGATCTACGAATGGGTGGCACTTGAGTCTCATCTAATGTGACTGCTTCGGGTTCCTCAACCGCTTCTGTTGTTTCAGTCGGTGTTTCTTGTTCTTGAACTTCACCAAGCTCAATCATGCTTCCCTTTTCTGTTTCTTCGAGAAACTCTTTCTCTAAGAAGGTTGCGTGCTTGGATACTATTACTTTCTGATCATCCGGATGATAGAAGTAATATCCCACAGTTTCCTTAGGGTATCCAATGAAGAAACACTTATCAGATTTAGAATCTAGTTTGTCTGACGCTATGCGTTTGACAAATGTTGAACAACCCCATACTCTCATGAATGAGAATGTGGGTTTCCTACCAACGAACAATTCATATGGTGTGGAACTAGCGGATTTAGTTGGTACTCGATTTAGAGTGAAGAGGGCAGTTTCTAAGGCATAGCCCCAGAATGTCTTTGGAAGTAATGTTATGCTCATCATGGATCGTACCATATCTAGTAAGGTACGGTTCCTCCTCTTGGATACACCATTGTGTTGTGGTGTATAGGGAGGTGTCCATTGTGAGAATATCCCACATTCAATTAGATAATTTAGAAAATCATCTGAAAGATATTCGCCACCTCGATCGGATCGAAGTATCTTTATTTTCTTTCCTAATTGATTTTCTACTTCATTTTTGAAGCATTTGAATTTCTCAAAAGCTTCGAACTTGTGCTTCATCAAGTAGATATAACCATATCGGGTATGGTCGTCTATGAAGCTTATGAAGTATCTGAATCCTCCTCTTGCTTGGACTGACATAGGACCGCATACATCGGAATGTAATAATCCTAGAGTGTCTGATACACGCTCACCTTTATTGCTAAAGGGTGTCTTTGTCATTTTACCTTTTAAACATGCTTCGCATGTTTCCAATGATTCAGGATCAATTGAATTTATAAGCCCATCTTGATGTAGCTTAAGCATGCGTCTTTTGTTTATATGGCCTAAACGACAATGCCACAAGTAAGTTGAATTATCTAGCTTATGTCTTTTGGTATCGATTGCGAAAACAGAAATTTTGTCATCTAGCACATAAATTCCATTTTGTGATATTCCTGAAAAATAGAAAATCTCATCTCTATAAAAATCGCAATGTTTGTCTTTTATTGAAATATGAAAACCGTCGTCAATAAGACGACTAATAGAAATAATGTTACGAGACATTTCTGGAACATACAAACAGTTCCCTAATTCTATTACAAGCCCAGAGGGCAAACTCAAAGCATAATCTCCAATGGCGAGGGCGGCAACTCTTGCTCCATTTCCTACTCGCAAGTTTATGCTCCCTTTCTTCAATTCCCTAGTCCGATTTAGTTCCTGTATATTTGTACAAATATGAGATCCACATCCGGTATCAAGTACCCAAGATTCAGACTGTGAAACTGTATTTATTTCAATATAAAATATACCAGATGTTGAAGCACCGCCCTTTCCCTTCTTGAGGGAGGCTAGGTACTCTTTGCAGTTCCTTCTCCAATGCCCGTCTTTACCACAGAAGTGGCACTCTCCTTTGGGCTTCTTCACTTCCTTTCCCTTAGCTCTAGTGGGCATGGCTCCCTTGCCTTTCTTGGGATGTTTAGGATTGGGAAAATTCCCCTTCCTCTTCTTTGATCCCTCTATGACAAGAGCCGGTATTGCCTTGTCTTTCTTCATATTGGGCTCAACTGACTTGAGCATATTTGCAAGCTCTTCAAGAGACGTTTGTAAGTCATTCATCTGGTAGTTCATGATGAACTGTGAATAACTCTCTGGGAGGGATTGAAGAATTAAGTCTATGCTTAGTTCGTTATCCATCGCGAATCCAATACTAGAAAGCTTGGTAATATAGCCAATCATTTTCACACAATGTGTCATCACAGATGTGCCCTCTTGCATCCTGCAACGATATAGCAACTTGGATATCTCGTAGCGTTCGCACCTAGTCTGTTTCCCAAACAGCTCATTTAGGTGCATGATGATGGAATAGGCATCCATTTCCTCATGTTGCCTTTGCAATTCCAGTGTCATCGATGCAAGTATGATGCATCCCGCATGATCGTCATCAGCTTTGTGCTTCTGGTAAGCATCAATTTCTTCGATGGGAGCATCATCAGCTGGGATAGGGGGTATCGTTGTATCAAGTACATACCCTATCTTATCGAACTTCAAAACGATTTTCAGGTTACGAAACCAGTCGGTGAAGTTTGAACCGTTCAACTTGTTATCGGTAAGAATGTTTTGCAGATTGGTTTTAGTCATGATTTTAAGAGTGTTTTAATTTAACCTGAGAGTGAGAAAGAGTAAACGTATGTTATTCATTTGCTTTAAAGTACATCAATCTAAAATTATAGGTCTTTTGATTCATTTTAAATTGCTCCCACTATTTTTCCAAATTAATAGCCCTCCATATTAATTCGAAGAATTTCAAAAAATCCTTTAGTGAGCTAGGATCCTAACTCCTGAGATTTCGCCTTGAGTTTGCTCAACAAGCTAGTCTCATTTGTTAGGTAGATTCATGTAATCAATCACATCTTTAATGTGATTCCTAGGTTATTGGGTTACTAACCACATTAGTAACTAATATGCTATTCATATTAATCAGAACCATATTGCCCATTAGTCTATGATAACATGAGTTTGCTCATCCAATTATCATAATCTAATTTAAGTATTACCCCATATTCATGAAAGAACGATTTTCGATAATTCAGGTGTTACCATAAGACCCCGAGCTTGAGTTTGCTCAACAACCTAAAGGCCTCCAGTACTGCCGGCTGAATTATAATATTAGGGAGGGGCAACCGATTTTAATAACTTGCTTATTTACTTAACTTTTAATTAGCGAGGGATTTTTATTTCAAGTCTCACAATCTAACTTAGTCTTGATTTGCTTTAGCATACATCAGACACATACATTGGTGTTATGGACATATTATCTAAATTATTCCGTCGAGCCAGAGACCGAATAAAAGGCCAAACCTAGGGAAATACTAACTATTACATATTTCTCTTTAGGTCCTCCGTCTTGTCCATGGCGCCTCGAAATTACATATTAATTTCTATACTACTAAAGAAAACTTCAATTAACTTGAAGGGAATTAGATGAGAGGAGAAATTACAATAGATAGTAGAAAGGCACGACTCGCAGGCCCTATTTCAAAAATACCAAAAGACTAAAAGAGGGTCCAAATATGTCCATAACTCCAAACATGCATAGACTCAATTAAATAAATTTAATTGGTTGATTACATAAGTACTTTATGTAATATTTAGGTTAATCACATTAACACATCAAATTAACTTTCATCCAATTTTAATTCTAACAGTTTCGTATCTTCTATATTAACCTTTTAGATTAATACAACTATACAAAACTTTAATTATGCATGTCCCAATTATTTTGATTTCAATTCATTTAATACTTTTGATTTACAAATAGGTAAAACAAACTTTGAAATAAATTTTTCATTCGATAATCAAAACATAAAACTATTAATTTCTGAAACATATATATATACAAATATATTTAAAACTCAGTTTTATTTAAAAAAACAATTTTAAAAATAAAATAGAGGTCCTCTCGTGTCGGGCCCGCAAAAAGGGGCCCGAGACTCACGGCGCCGCTGCCGTTTGGCAGCAGCGTCGCGGCTGGCTGCCGCTGCCTTACGGCAGCGGCGCCCAGCCGCCCACGGTTGCTGCCGCGAGGCAGCAACCGCGAACAGCAGTTCAGGTTGCTGCCTCGCGGCGCAACCCGGACTGCTGTCCGTTTTTTTTATTTTATTTTATTTTAATTATATATATATATATATATATATATATATATATATATATATATATATATATCAGTTCTAAAACGGTTTTAAAACGATTTTCAGAAAATAAGAAAACCTATCATAGATTTTCCGTTTTATCTTTAGAATCAATAAAACTAACTTTTATCAATCTAACTATAAAACTAATAGATTTTATTATAATGATAATCAATCAAAATTATTAGGAACATATGCATAAACTATTTTTATTAACAATTAATTAAAACTTATTTATCTTTAGAACTAATTAATCAAAACAGTTTTGTTAATTAACCTAACTATAAATATTTATTCAATCTGATTGAAAAACCTTTTAATTTTCATATATGAAATAACGGATTTAACACAGGCTCTGATACCACTGATGGAATTTAAGGCTAACGTATGGCAGCGGAAATATAAAATTTTAACCTTTTTCCATTAACCCAAGATCCGTTAATCGTTATTTCATATAAAGAGGGATAGAAGGAAATACCTTTTGATGAACTATCTACCGTTGCAAGCGAAGTGCCCTCAACTCTTACTCCGAGTTCACGAGCACCAAAACAAACACAACCCAAAATCAAGTTAGATATCAACCGTATAAAAGCAATCAAGAATAGATTGCCTCTAATCAATCAACACAAGACCAAGGAATAAAAGAAAGAGATGAAAATCAATTGAACGGAAGGAAGCGGTAGACAATCTCGTCCTCAAACTTGTGGGTCGAAATTCTCTCTCTCTTTCTGGCTAGGGTTGACTGAAATTTACATAGGAGGGGGGTATAAATACTCTCTTGTATACCCTAGTTAGATAGAATTAGGTTACTGAATAAGAATTTAATTCGGAATATAATTCTTATTTATTATCTATTAATATATCTAAATATAAAGATAATAATAATAACCTTATAGGATAATAATAGGAGTAGTTTTAATCTCATTAAACCTCCTAACTTATTTATCATTTTATTAATTTAATTCACAATCATAATCTAATTAGAATTGTTAAAATCAAATTAAATTATTTATGTATTTTCATACATAAAATCGCCCCCCTCTCTCTACTGGGCCTTAGTGGACTCAGTTGGGCTTCCATCAATTAATTAACATCTGTTTCTCTTTTGGGCTCCAAGTTTTATGTGTGACCCATTAGGTTCTTATTGCTTCTAGCCGTATGCAACTATTAAATTAATTTTCACAGAATTATATTTCATCTTTGCATAACGGAATGAGTACACGAAATGTGATTAGCAAATCCGAAACATTCCCCCAGAGCTATAAGAAGACAGATTGATTCTGTCGTTGACATTTCCGTATTAGTTACAGTATAATTCGATCCTTTATCAACTACATCCTTGAACTGAATCTTATGACTATGGATAATGTCAAGTCACATATAGCGAGACGTTCGTTTTACTTGTACAGGCCGAGTCAACTCCAATTAGATAGGTTAAGTGAAATCTGTATTTCAAGTCTTAAGCTATCACCTTGCAAGGATTTAGAGTCGAGTCTTCCACAAGCGATCCTTGGATGTATCTCCCATTTATCGGGAGTGATAAATGCTCAATCCAATGTATAATTATGCTGCAATTACTTCCTGTGATACCCAACGTTTGCCGTTCACACCCCAGAGTCATCTCTATTATGGATCGTGTTACAACAGGATCAAAGCTTCACATTCCGTAATCCAGAATCACTAATTAACATTCCTTTGAGTCTGAGGATTACTTATACCTATTAATACCAATGAGATGAACAGATGACAAGGATGAATCTACCCATCCTGTTATCTCAAGTCGGGTCCCCAATCCTAATGAACTCATTTTCATTGGATCCACGTAACTGTCCAGATATCTGTATATATGAAGCTTGTGAGATCAGCTTTCTGTCTCGACAGAAGACATTGTTACATGCAAGTCTCAGCAGTGATATGTCAATCCTAAACATATTACTTGACTTGGGGTGGTTTTAAGTTTATTAGTTTATTATAAAGTTTCGTCTCACTTCATGCTTGTATGAACACTTTATAATCACTTTAAACAAACTTATGGATTTCCTTTTATTAGACTTTATTTAGTTCTTAAAAGGGATTGCCTTTATATAGTTATGAAACCATATCTCATTAAAACAAATGATATAAAGAACACTTCATTTACATTAAGTTTGTATCCTAGAACAATTGTCTATAGGACACTAAACCCCAACAGGAACTAGCTAACCGGACTCAAGGCCGTCTCTTAGGTCTTGGAGGTGGAACTCTCGAGCTTGGTGGACGAAGGTGGAACGGAACTTTGACGGAATGCCGGAATAAACGAACAAGCTCTCAAGGTGATAGAGTTTTGCTATGTAAAATCTGAATATCTAAATGAGTGCTACTCACCCTTATTTATACACATCAAGCTAGGGGTAAAATTGTAAATTCACAAGATACAAGCATGGAGATACATTATTTCTGCAGTTTTCCCATGACACGCCCCGTGTATGGTTGAGGACGCCCCGCGTATTGACCCATTTCGTCAATAATCTCTTGCATGTGGGCCAAATTCAGATTTTGTTGTCTCAACCACGCCCCGCGTAGACTGAGGTACGCCCCGCGTGGTTGAGCTCCTGAGATTTAATAGCTTGAATTATGCCTTGTATGCCACGCGTAGCCTGGAGCACGCCCCGCGTATGTGAGTCCCTGGATCTTTTGATTGAAGAATTTCCTAATACATTCCGCGTATAAGGTGGGACGCCCCGCGTGGAACCTGTTGACTTGGGAGACCATGCAGTCTGACCTTCATGATTGAGTGTATTATTGCATATACGCCCCACGTGGTGGTTCATACGCCTCGCGTATCAGTGGGTAAGTCCCACGTGGTGCCTGTGGATTGCTCAATCAGTTCTGACTAGATAACACGCCCCGCGTGGAGGTTGATACACCCCGCGTATGTCGGTGGGATTTTGCTCCTTACTCGTACCTGAACTACAATTCTCGAGAGCCGAATTAGCTTGATGTTTTATTTTCTAAATTTAATCAAAAATAAAGACAATTAACCGAAAGTACGGATTTTATTTTTATTTTGTTATTTTATTAAAAACTCCTTATTTTTGTAATTAAACTTATTTATTTGATCCTAAATTAAACCGTAAACCACGCTAAAAGATAGGGGCGAAACTTCCCTATCAAATCCCAATATAACAAGGTATAAACATTTGGTTCTCAAAGAGAATGATTTTAGATTGATAAAAAGTTGCCCCATCCTAACAAAAGTGGGGCTTTAAATACATCCCCTAATGATAATAAAGACCAGGACTACCCCTACTAGGGTTACAACAAAGCGGTAGACAAAAAAGGGTAAAATAGGTAACACGCCCAGACAATTCGTACAGAGGTGCATGTACGGAATGTTAGGGGGGTTGGTGATTTACTTCGTGAGGAAGTAAGCCTGGGGACCCGCCTAGGACTAGAAGTTGATACGCCCTCTCTTATAATCTGAGATCCGCCCCTCTCGTATACGCCTGGATCCGCTCCACTTGTACATCCCTAGGATCCGCCCTGATAGGTGCTTGCGTTGCTTGTGTGGTATGTGGCGTCGGAGGATCCGCCAGGGCGTGTTTGGGCGGCGGCCCTAGTTAGGATGTCTGCATCATTCTCTCCTTCTTTAAAAGAGCAGGGCGCTGACTTGCTCGTGTCTAGAGGGCCATCTGGTTTCCACGGGCTAAGGTCACGGACGTTGAAAGCTGGTGACATTTTACCAAGCCAATTTGGCAACGCTATATGATAAGCATTGGTATTGATTTTCTTGGTGACTTTATATGGCCCGTATTTCCTAGGTCGAAGTTTACTGCTTAGGGCATTGGCGAGTCTCTCTTTACCCAAATATACCATAACCTCATCCCCAACTTCGAACTGTAGGTCCCTGCGGTGCTCATCCGCCTTAGCTTTTAATTTCTGGTTTCTCTCCTCAAGAGTTTCCTTCACTTCTTGATGCATCTGTAAATAGCCTTTGGCTAGCTGGTTAGCGGTCACGTTCCCCTTAGGAAGATGTGCTATATCAAGAGTATGATTCGGGGTCTTCGTATATACCACCGAAAAGGGTGACTTTCTAGTTCCCGAATGTACAGATCCATTGTAGGCGAACTCAACCTGGGCCAAGACCACGTCCCACATCCGGGGCTTATCCTTACACTTGCTGCGCAATAAGTTTCCTAAAGTTCGATTGACCACTTCTGTCTGACCGTCTTTTTGAGGGTGGGCGGTGGTACTAAACTTCAGAGACGTATCAAAAAGGGCCCACAACATCCACCAGAAGTGACTTAGGAACTTCGTATCACGATCTGAGACAATGCTTCTCGGTACGTCATGTAGTCTGACAATCTCTTTGAAGAATAACTTGGCAGTTGCTGAGGCATCGTTAGTTTTGCGACATGGTATGAAGTGTGCCATCTTCGAAAACCGGTCAACAATGACAAAGATGGAATCCATGCCTCGTTGAGTTCTGGGTAATCCTAGGACAAAATCCATGGATAGATCATCCCATATAGTTTCTGGTACAGGCAGGGGTAGATTCAAACCGGCGTTTGTAGTGTGTCCCTTAGCGGTCTGGCAAACATAGCATCGTTCTACCAAGTAGGCAACGTCTCTCCTCATCTTAGGCCAAAAATAACGGGAACTCACTGCTTCATATGTCTTGTCTCGCCCAAAATGCCCTCCTAGGCATCCGCCATGTAGATCCCGAACAACCTTCTCACGAATGGAGGTGCAGGGTAAGAAAAGTTGGTTGCCCCTCATAAGATACTCATCCATCAAGTGATACTCCCCGTTCCCAGGCTGGTGCTGACACTTTTCCCAGATACTGCCAAAATCAGGATCCGCCAGGTATTCCCCTCGGATGTGTTCAAAACACTCGACTTCCAGGTTCACTGTCTTTAATAGTAACACCCTTCGACTCAAGGCGTCCGCCACCTTGTTCTGTTTTCCAGCCTTATGGATAAGTTTATAGGGAAACTTATCTATGAAGGCGGACCATCGGGCATGCATGGAGCTTCGAAGTTTCTTCTGACTCCCCAGATACTTGAGATCTTGGTGGTCATTGTAGAGGATGAATTCTTTCCCCACTAAGTAATGCTCCCATACTTTTAACGCCATAACTACAGCATACAATTCTTGATCATACGTGGCCCACTTTTGCCTTACCTCACAGAGCTTCTCACTGAAATACGCAATGGGCCTCTTTTCTTGCATCAAGACACCACCAATCCCAACTCCACTGGCATCACACTCAACTTCGAACAGTTTGTCAAAATTGGGATACGCCAGTACGGGCGCTGTACTCAACTTTTCCTTGATCAGGGCGAAGCTCTCCTCTTGAGCATCCGCCCACTCGAACCCCTTTCCCTTCTTTAAACACTCCGTCAATGGGCTACTATGGAACTGAAGTTTTTGATGAATCGTCGATAAAATGTTGCTAACCCATGAAAACTCCTGATATCCCCCACGTTCCTCGGAGTGGGCCATTCTCGGATGGCTCTTACCTTCTCCCTATCAACTTGGACTCCATCGCCACTAACCATGAACCCAAGGAAAACCAGGCTTTCCATGATGAAATCACACTTCTTAGTGTTGGTGTATAACTGGTGTTTCCTTAACAGGTCAAACACTATCTGCAAATGCTCCACATGCTCCACCAAGGTCTAGCTATGAATCAGGATGTCATCGAAATACACAACTACAAATTTCCCAATTACCGGGCGAAGCACCTGATTCATCAGCCTCATGAATGTACTGGGGGCGTTAGTCATCCCAAAGGGCATAACTAACCACTCATACAATCCATCTCTAGTCTTGAAGGCGGTCTTCCACTCATCCCCAGATCGAATTCGTATCTGATGATACCCACTCCGGAGATCAATCTTGGAGAAAACTCTGGATCCGCCAAGTTGGTCTAGCATATCATCCAGCCTTAGAATAGGGAACTTATACTTGATAGTGATCTTGTTAATAGCCCTGCTGTCCACACACATCCGCCAAGATCCATCCTTTTTGGGCGTAAGTAGGGCTGGAATGGCGCATGTACTCATACTTTCCCTAACGTATCCCATCTCAGTGAGTTCTTCCACCTTCTGCCTCATGATGTCATTCTCCTTTGGACTCATTCGATAATGGGGTATGCTTGGTAAACTAGCCCTAGGCACAAGATCGATATGATGTTGGATGTCCCTCAAAGGTGGTAACCCACTTGGCAACTCCTCAGGGAAAAGATCCGGGTACTCGCCAAGTAGGCGGGTCACTTTATTCGGCATCTCTCGTTTGTCCACTGGGAATGCTTCGTGATTCGCCTTAACCATTACAACATGCACCATCTGGCTCTCTTCACATTTGCTGAGAAATGATTTGTGTGTGGGACAGACTACCAAGGTGGACTTCTCGTCGACCTTTGGCTCTCTCATCATTGGCGTAAGTACGAACTGTTGGTCCCGTGTGATTAGTTCCAAGGGGGGGGTTAGGAACTAATATAACTTTTTCGCTTTAATTACGCTGACTTAATTCAATTCTTTGAGTTTCACAACTCAGCTTCAGTCATCTTCTGAACAAAAGCTTGAAGATCAAGCTAATCAACGAAGCTGAGTGGAACGCAACTCAATATCAAAAGTAGTGAAGTCTTCTTGGCAACTATATCTTGCAGAACGAAGCTGACCATGGAACTCAAAGAATTGAATTAAGTCAGCGTAATTAAAGCGAAAAAGTTATATTAGTTCCTAACCCCCCCCCCCCCCTTGGAACTAATCACACGGGACCAACAAGTGGTATCAGAGCTAAATAGCTCACTACTCAAAGATATTGTGTGCATATGCTAGCTATATGAACTTTAAACTATATCAAATGGATGTCAAAAGTGCTTTTCTTAATGGATTTATAAACGAAGAGGTTTATGTTAGTCAGCCTCCAGGGTTTGAAGATCCAAAACTTCCAAACCACGTTTATAAACTCAAGAAGGCCCTATACGGCCTGAAACAAGCACCACGTGCTTGGTACGAGAGGTTGACCAATTTCCTACTGACCAGGAACTCTATGTCAGAGGCAAAGCTGACACAACCTTATTCATTAAGAAAAAGGGTAAAAATACTCTGTTGGCACAAATTTACGTAGATGACATAATCTTTGGTGCTACTGACGAATCTATGTGCAAAGAATTTAGTAAACAGATGCAAACTGAGTTCGAGATGTCCATGATGGGGGAACTCAACTTCTTCCTTGGTTTACAAATCAAGCAAGGGAAGAACGATATCTTCATTAGTCAGTCCAAGTACGCCAAAGAAATGTTAAAGAAATTTGATATGGAAGAATGTAAGCCCATATCAACCCCAATGGGTACTGACATTGTCCTTTGTGCTGACGAGAAAGGTAACTCAGTAGATAGCAAGCTATATCGAGGTATGATAGGCTCTCTATTTTATCTTACTACTAGTAGACCTGACATTCAGTACTCAGTATGTTATTGCACAAGATATCAAGCTGACCCCAGAGAATCTCATCTTATAGCTGTAAAAAGAATTTTTAGATATTTACAGAGCTCAGTTAATGCAGGTTTATGGTATCCAAATATAAATGACTTCACACTTATTGGATACACTGACGCTGACTATGGACGAGATAAGCTAGAACGTAAAAGCACTTCAGGAGGATGTCACTTCCTAGGAAGCTGTCTAGTATCTTGGTTCAGTAAAAAGCAATCGTCAGTGGCCCTGTCTACTACTGAAGCTGAGTACATTGCTGCTGGAAGCTGTGTGGCCCAAGTCCTGTGGATTAAGCAACAGCTTGAGGATGACGGAGTTAAAATAGAAACAATTGAAGTCAAATGCGATAACAAAAGCGCTATTGACCTATCTAAGAATCCAATCCAACACAGCAGGATGAAGCATGTCAGCATAAGGCATCACTTCATCAGAGATCATGTACTCAAGGGTGAGATTAAGCTGACCTATGTACCAACAGATGAACAACTTGCGGATATCTTCACTAAGCCTTTGGCTCGTGAGCAATTCAACATACTAAGGGAAGCAATCGGTATGTCTAATCCTCTTCAATAAAATTCTATGTTTAAATTAAATGTTGAGTGATTACCATGCTGAGTGATTTGTGCCAAATTAGTAACTTTTGCATGCTGATTCGAACATAATATAAAATCACCTCATACTGAGTAGACTTACATACTGAGTGATTATCTTAAGCTAAGTTACTAAGCACACGAATAATTCTCCTACGTAAAACTGACTACTCAAAATTTTAAACGTTTAAAATTCTTAACGCTGAGTAAAAGATCCGTTGCACAATTAATGCTGGCACGCGTATTAAATAGGTACCTAGGATGATGTAATCATAATAATTAGAAGACACATGCGCCGATTGTGTCATAAATGCCAGAATCATTGTCGGTTGATTATCTCGAGGTCAAAACCGCCACCTCAACGATTCAGATCAATTCGACACCCCTATAAATAGTGGATGAATTCCCACTTCTACCTCTTTACACTTGAAATTTCTGGCAATCAATCTCTCTCCATCTAAAATTCCAAAACCTCTCAAAATCTTTCTAAGAATCATGTCAAACGATTCACAAAATATCTCCGATGCCGGTTACGACGACAACCGCTCCGATGAAAACCCTCCATCTCCTGCTCAGCAGGAATGTAGCGAGACTCCCACCAAGTCTCAAAAACATGGTCAGCATGACCAAACTCCGAGAAAGAGCCCCCACGCTGACCTTGCAACTTCGTCGAAAAAGAAACAGAAAAAGGATAACGGGAAGAAACCGATGGAAAGAACTTACTCTCCTGTCTACAACAGTATCGGGGGATACAAGGTTGATCACTCCCGATGGTTTTCTAAGGGATTTGTAGACGCTGAGAAACCGTTCTGCGAATGGATCTCTAAAAATGGCTGGACCGAGCTATTTTCTATTCGAGAAGCCACCTACCCAAAAATGGTAAAGGAATTCTATGCCAATCTGAGAGCTGCTGATGATGACAGGGACTACATGGTCACAAAGGTCCAAGGGAAAGATATTTTTGTCAATCCTCCCTATCTCGCCAAATTGCTCAAGCTGACCAATAGCGGAGCCAAACTCAGAACCACCAACGACCACACTAAAATCGAATATCCCACTGAGTTTTGCAAGCCCGCCGGTCATGTAGGGGAAATCGCTAGCACTTCCATGGGTCAGAATCAAAAGATGACCCACTACATCTTGATGAACTTTCTCTTCCCCAAGGTCAACTCCACATCCTCAGCGTTAAATTTTGAACAATGCTTTATCTAGCATATGCTGACCTACAAACCAATCAACATGCCAGTCTTTCTCATCGGTGCCTTCCAACGGAGTACTGGTACCCTCAGGTTAGGCTCACTAATTACCAAAATCCTAAAGGACTACCAAGTAAGCTTAGTAGAGGAAATCAACGTCTGGGGTACGGAGATTACAGCTGGAATACTGTTCGGTTTGGCCTTCGACCAGCCGATCGTGCCCAAGAAAGGTAAGGGGGCCGCAATTGAAGAAGCACATGATGTGCTAACCAAAAAGGGAAAGAAACCTGCTGACCGTACTCGGCAGGATAAAAAGAGGGAATATAGCAAATATAGCAAGCAACATATACATATATATATATATATATATATATGAAAGAAAGTTAGAGATTACTCAGCATATGCGAGATAAAGACTCTAGTCAGCTTCAGATTTGCAGGCCAATCCTGTCGTCTGAATTCCACAGTCGTCAGGTTTGTCTTTTTCTTGTAGGTTTCGTCTTCTTGCGCCAGTTCATCTTTTAGCTAACGAACAGTTGACCCATGCATCTCGAAATTGTATCCATGCATAATTCCAAAGCTTCTGAGTTGGTGCAGACAGTTGTCGGATCTTGTCTTTTAGCAAACGGATCATTCGCGCTGTCCTGAAGATCACTCAGCTTTACTTTGATAGCCGTTGTCTCTGATTGTTGCCAATTCTGATACTGAGTTCTCTTTTACTCAGCCTCCATGGTCAGCTTCATTCTGCAAGATATAGTTGCCAAGAAGACTTCATTACTTTTGATACTGAGTTGCGTTCCACTCAGCTTCGTTGATTAGCTTGATCTTCAAGCTTTTGTTCAGAAGATGACTTATCTTCTATTACGCTGAGTTACACTCCACTCAGCTTGTGCTGTGTTCTCATGCTGACTTCGTCCTGTCTTACTTTTTATTTCCATTTCCATTTATATTTATACTCAACATTGAACAAACATATTAGTACAATTAAATCAAAGCACTGAAATTTAATTGTCCCTTGATCATGGATTAACTTAAATAATTTTGTCAAATCAAAATCATGTGGAAAGGTGTTTCAACATGAACTTCACCCCATTCTTTACAAATCTATAAGTATTCCCTCTTCCTACATGGATGGCGTCGTTATCAAACTACCATGGTCTGCCCAACAATAGGTGGCAGGCGTCCATATCGACCACGTCACAACAGATTTCATCCCTATAATCGCCAATCTCAATAGGCACCCTACATCTCTGGTTCACTCTAAGTTCACCCATGTTCTTGATCCACCCCACCTTATAGGGGTCAGGATGCGCCTCCACCAACAACCCAAATTTCTGAACGGCGCTGCTGCTCACAATGTTCTCTTGGCTGCCACTATCTATTATTACATTGCATCGTCCGCCTTTCACAAGACAGCGGGTCCTGAATAGTTGGTGCCTCTGATCTCCCTCTGCCCGGCTGGAGACTAACAAACGTCGTACCACATGAATGGTGTATCTTTCTTTATCCGCCTCGTCATCATCTTCTCCTAAGGGCTCACAATCCCCTTCTTCATAGTCATCTTCATACCTTTCCACCATGTTGGCGCTCTTCCGCCTAGGACACTCGTTGGACCTATGACCTGGCTCATTGCACCTAAAACATTTAAAAGGTGTTGGCCTGGCGTATGGGTTGTTGCTCTTAGGTGGTATAGGTACTTCTTTGTAAGGCCTGGTATCTCCGACAGATCCCCTTCCCACATTGTTGACCTTTGCCCCACTGGCACTCGCCACCTGCTTGCCTTTGTCATAAGGCTTCATGTTATCTCTTCCTCTAGGCGTATGCTCGGTAGTGGCGGATCTCCTGGATCTCCCGTTTAGTTGGGATTCGGCCTTAAGAGCTAAGTTTCTAGCGTCTTGTACCCGAACCACCATCTGTGTGCCAATACGATCCTGGATGTGGTATCTTAACCCTTCTAAATACCTAGAAGTATTTTGACTTTCGGTCTCCGACAAGTTAGCCCTTGCCGACAGCCTCAAGAACTCTGAGGTATACTCATGGGCACTTCGGGTTCCTTGAGAGCATCCCCGGTATGAACTGTAGATGTACTGTTCATAGTCTGGCGGTAGAAACCGCTCCCTCAACATCGCCTTCATCCGTAGCCAAGATCTAATCGGATCCCTGCCCCCTCTTCTTCTTTCTTTCCTCAACTGATCCCACCAAACTGAGGAGCCACCCTTCAATCGATACGCCACCAGCCTCACTTTCCGTTCATCAGGAATCCCAGCATACTCAAAGAATCGCTCCACTTCAGATAACCAGTCTAGGAACCCCTCTATATCCAACTCACCCCCAAAAGACGGTAAGTCTATTTTTAGCCTAAAAGCATCATCTCTGTCAAAGTTTCCTAGACTTGGGTCTGTCCTAGCGATGCCCACACGTTTGTTGTCAACCGGACCAACATCCCTCATAGTTCTAAAGGCACCATCATCCCCAATATCCTCAAAGTCATCACTATCACTATCAGCATTATGCACAAGAACATAGTTGGGTATTCTTACCTCAGGATCCCTAGGACCCATCCGTGGAAGCTGAACATTTGCCAATGGCAGTCTGGGTGGCGTGGGTTGCCTTTGGGGCCGTTGTTCAAGGACTCCTTCCCTCCTTTGGTCTGACTCTCCGACGGCTGGTCTGACCAAGGCAAGGACCTCTAGTTTGAAGTTTTCCAGGGAAGTGGATAACTCTTGGAACCGTTCGTCGGTTTGCTTCTGCCGCTCAATGTTGGCCTGGATTTGTTCCGCGAGGTGCTCCCTCAACTCTTCATATCTCCGATCGCTGGCCTCCATGGAATCTTACGGTTGTCGGGGTTGAACCATTGCCAAAAGAAGTTTCGGGTCAGGAAACGATCGGCTCTGATACCAACTGATACAGATTGAAAGCGATAAATGAAGGTTTTAATCGTAAACCAACAAAGAGGTTCTTCTCTAGCTAAACTAGAAGGAGTGAATCCCAATATAACAATGTATAAACCTTTGGTTCTCAAAGAGAATGATTTTAGATTGATAAAAAGTTGCCCTATCCTAACAAAAGTGGGGCTTTAAATACATCCCCTAATGATAATAAAGACCAGGACTACCCCTACTAGGGTTACAACAAAGCGGTAGACAAAAAAGGGTAAAATAGGTAACACGCCCAGACAATTCGTACAGAGGTGCAGGTACGGAATGTCAGAGGGGTTGGTGATTTACTTCGTGAGGAAGTAAGCCTGGGGACCCGACTAGGAATAGAAGTTGATACGTCCTCTCTTATAATCTGAGATCTGCCCCTCTCGTATACGCCTGGATCCACTCCACTTGTACATCCCTAGGATCCGCCCTGATAAGTGCTTGCGTTGCTTGTGTGGTATGTGGCGTCGGAGGATCCGCCAGGGCGTGTTTGGGCGGCGGCCCTAGTTAGGATGTCCGCATCAAAAAGTTTGCCTTTAACTCCAACCTCATAATTTATGGACATGTAAGTTTCGATTTCACCCATTTGTGCTATTATATTTCAAACTTTTCAATTCTTTAGTTTGCAATTGAATATGGAAAAAGATCAATTACAAATTTACACTAATTTTTTTACTTTTAAAATTTTATGAATAAGGATGATTTGTAAATAAATATATTAATTAATTAGAAATTGTAGACTCAAAAAGTATTAACTATGCTGCTATATATTTAATTAAACTTTATTTCGGTGATTCGATGAATTCAATAATTTTATCATAAAACTAAACCCATGATTGATTATTCTGAATAATAGATCTAACAACTTGCTGATTTGAAAACGATACAAGGATCTTTATGATTTTATTGTGTAAACTAAGGGGGCGTTTGGTTTGGGGGTTTCAGGAAAGGGTAAGGGAAAGGAGAGGCTTCATTCCCTTTGTTGATGTTTGTTTTGTTAATTCAATGATTCCCTTTGCCATTTTTTAGTTTTGGGTTTACCCCTAACTCTTCTAACCCATTCCCCACTCCCCCTAAGGTTTTCTATTCCCTTTCCCCTCTCTTTCTAACTTAAACTTCTACACTCCTTATAAAATTCTACTTTACTCTCTATTTTATTCTTTTATTTTTATTTTGGTCTCTATATTTTTTAATTTTTACATTTCTTTATCTTTGGATTATTTTCATTTTCGTTATATATTTCTAATTTTTTTACTCAAAAAATATTTTTTACTAAATTTTACTTTTTTTATTTTTGTTTAATCCTTATATTTATTTATTTATATTTTTTATCACCAGATTAATTTCACTTTTGATCCTTATACTTATTTATTTTTACCTTTTTACCCTGAAAAATAATTTTGACCAAATTTTTTTCTTTTATCATATTATTCAGTTTTAATATTTATGAAGTTATTTCACGTTTTATGGAAATTATAGTAAAAGAGTTGAATTTTTTTTTTTTATTATATATGAAGTTAAAAAAAATAGTTTTGATTTCCTATTTAAACCAAACATCCACGAAGGGAATGAGGTGGAATTGCATTCCCTTTCCTAAACATATCCAAACACATAGGTGCCGTTTGGTTCGCGGAATAGAATGGAATGGAATAGAATGATTATTCCAAAGGAATAGAATAGCAAAGAATGGAATAGAAATTCTTAGGAATTGCTATTCCTATGTTTGGTTGGTGGAATAAGGTAGAATGGAATAGATAATTTTTTTATTAAAAAGACAATATTATCCTCAAATGTAATTTCTTATTTCTTTTAAAATTTTAATTTTTTTACTATAAATTGTTCAAATATTTAATATATATTATTTAAAAAATATATAAAAAATAGAAAAATGGGAAACACGAAAGACGAAAGACAAAAAAAACACGAAAAATACATTAAAAACGAAAAAACAATAAGAACATGAAAACGGAAAAATTGTAAAAACACGAAAAAAGAGGTAAAAAAACAAAATGTAAAAGCGCACAAAAAACATTAAAAACACAAAAACAAAAGAAAAAAATGAGATAAAAGTAGAAAAGGGTGAAAACGCAAAAAAAAAAAACATGTTAACAAAAAAAATGAAAAACGTGAAAAAATCGAAAAACACGAAAACATGAAAAAGTGTTAAAAACACGAAAAATGCGTTTATAACGTTTTTTTTTATGTTTTTTCGTGTTTCCCAAGTTTTCTTATTTTTTCCGTTTGTTCACGTTTTCGTATTTTTCACGTTTTGTCATGTTATTGTGTTTTATTTTGCATTTTTTCGATTTTTCACGTTTTAGTTTTTCGGTTTTTCCCCTTTTTGTTTTTTTTTTGCGTTTTTGTATTTTTTGTATTTTGTTACTTTTTCATGTTATTCACGTTTTTCCATGTTTTTCGTATTTTTTCATATTTTTGTGTTTTTAACGTTTTCGTGTTTTGTTTGCGTTTTTCGCATTTTCATGTTTTTCACATATTGTCACGTTTTTGTGTTTTAGCATTTTTCGTATTTTTTCGCATTTTCGTGTTTTTATTTTTCACGTTTTTTAATATTTCGTGTTTTGTCACTTTTTCGCTCTATTTCTATTTTGTGTTTTCGTGTGTTTGCTTTTTTTGCGTCTTCGTGTTTTTCGCATTTGTTCACGTTTTCATGTTTTTCGCGTTTTTTATTTTTTGCATATTCTCGTGTTTGTAACATTTTCACATTTTTTCGTGTTTCATATTTTTACATTTTTTAACGTTTTCGTCATTTTTCCATTTTTCACGTTTTATATGATATAAATTATGGATTGACCAAAATTTATAAGATTTGGGAAAGTGATTAGAGAGAAGATTGAGGATTTAATGGAGGATAATTTTGTAAATTACAAAAATATAATATTAGGAATAGGCTATTCCTAACCTAAATTGAAGAATAGCTATTCCATGAAATCAAGGAATAGAGATTCCATGAAATAGCTATTCCATAAAAAAAATCAACCAAAGGTGGGAATAGCTATTCTTTAGGAATAGGCTATTCTATTCCCCCTCTATTCCGCGAACCAAACGAGCCCATAGGGGTATGAATGGTTATTCCTTTCCTTTCCTTTAGTTTCCATTTCTTGATTCCTTTTCCCTTACCCATTGTGAACCAAACGCCCCCTAAGTCACTACAACAAATATCTAATATTGTGACGAAAATTCGTCTGACAAAATAATTTTTGTCACAATTAATGTACTTATTGTGACAAAAAAAATAATTAGTAAAAAAATGTGAAAATTCCAAACAAAATTATGACAAAATAATGTTTCGTCCAAATATTTATCACAATAAAGCATCAGTCAATCAATATTATGACAAAAAAAAATTGTCACACATTTTTGTCATAAATACATAAGGTTGTGACAAAAATTCATACGTAAAAATAATTTTTTTTTATCACAACTAATGTATTTATTGTGATCAAATAATAATTAGTAAGAAAAGGTAAAAAAAACCAAAAGAAATTGTGAGAAAAAAATATTTTGTCGAAATATTTATCACAAGAAAGTAGAACTTAATACGTATTATGATAAAAACAAATTGCCACGTCATTTTTGTCATAAATATATAAAGATGTAACGAAACATTCATACGATAAAATAACTTTTTTCGCAATTAATGTACTTATTATGACAAAATTATAATTAGTAAAAAAAATGAAAAAACAAAACCAAATTATGACAGTAATATTTATCAAATTAGACTAATCTATTGTTTCGGAAATCAATTTATAAATTTTCATATTTATTTGGGGATTAGAATGTGTCAGAGATTAATATAAGATATACGATTAAGCTTTAATCATCTTGAGCTTTTAGTTCAAACGGTTCCATGACATTGTATTAGAGTTGCTTGGACCAAACGGTCGAGGGTTCGAGTCCTGGCAACCTCATAAATTTGTAGAATTAAAAACACATGGCGGGTTGGGCCTGTGTTGTACACGCTGCAAGCCGAATGGGCATTTGCATGTGGAGGTGTGTCAGATCTTAATATAAGATATACGATTTAGCGGGTTGGGCCTGTGTTGTACAAGCTGCAAGCCCAATGGGCATTTGCGTATGGGGGTGTGTAACATTTTTCTTACTACATTATGTAGTCACAATAAATCATATTTCACGGTTATTTAAAGTTTGTCATAATAGCTAGATTAATGACAAATTATAGTTGTAACAATAATTAAAAACTAATCATGAGGTAATACAATTTTGTCACTAAAAACTTATTAAGACGGGCTTATTGTGACTAGGATGGTGACAAAACACTTTGTAACAAGAAGTTTCTTATGACAAAAATATAACTTATTTTGACAAATTAAATTGTCGCAACAAGCTTGAATTCTTGTAGTGAGTCCTTTAATTGTAGGGGTGTGGAAACCGTTTATACCATGTTAGAATATTAAGTAACTTGATTAAAAGAGTTCTGTTTTCACTTAGTTGTCACATAAGCCCTTTGATTTTATTTTAATTATCAAATTATATCCTTTTATTTACATATCATTTTTAATATTTGGTTTAACATATTTGATATATTGCTAATAGTTGGAAATTTTAATTCTATTAGTTTTTTTTAGCATAAATGAATTTGGAAATAATAAGAAAATATTTCACCACACTATGTAATGAAAACAAGAGATTATATGAGTTTTTATTTCCAAAATATATGAAATTCTCAAAAAAAAAAAAATATATAACTTGTACAAAAGCCATAAAAAAAACATCCTAAATTTGAGTCTGTAATTCCTTCTTAATTGATTTGTTAATCATTCTTTTTCTTATAGAACTCTTCCAACAAACCATATGCAATTTGTTCTTCTTCATTACCAAACAAAAAATCCTCTGGAAATGCAATGTTCTCTCATTCTCCTTCTTCTTCTTCAACCTCGATATTTTTTTATGGTTAATGGTGGTAATTGTTCTAAATAGTATTTATCCCACGAAATAATTGAATCGATACTAGCTTGATCAAATCCTAAAGAAGAATCGGATGTATATGAATCATCATCATTGCTCTCTAATAATTCTAACTCCAAACTTTCACACAAAATTTTGTAGTTGTTCATTAGTAAATCATCAATGTTTGCACTTTTCTCGTCATCCATGCTATCCAATTTTCCGGGAGTAGAATGATATGAAAATTGTGTATAGTACCCAGTTAAATGATTCGTGCAATTTAGAAATCTCTGTTGTGCATTCTCGTATTTCAATTGGGAAGAAAGTTGAAGTAGAATATAAGCTTTATATTCTTCTTCCTCTCATTCAGAAAGAAATATCAATGAATGATCATATTCAACTTCTGGTGCCTCCATAGTTAGCTGCAAATAGTATATAGTTAATGATTAGTTTACGAAACTATAGTTTAATTAATAATGGAAATATAAATATATAAATGACTAGATTAAAATAAAACAAATAGCAGTACTAAATAAGGACATAACATAACATGATGAGATTGAAATAATAATGGAGAAAAATGTTGAAAAGAATAGAAAATACAGATGCACATAAAAGGATTATAATGTTTATATAAATAGAGAGTTTCTTGAATTTTTAAATGGGTTAAGGTGCAAAAATACCCCTAATATTTTTAGTCAGAAGCAATTTTACTCCTAACGTTTAAAATGGTGCAATTTTACCCCTAACGTTGGAAGCCAAAAGCGATTTTACCCCTAACGTTGATAAATTGGGTCAATTTGAGAAATAATTCATCAAACTTCATATACACTTCACATGTGCATCATTTTATCAGTAACAAGTTGCAAACATATGTTGGGATGTGAAAAAACATAAAAGAAAATAAAAAAAAATATACTGTTTTTTTTATGAATTAGACAAAAAAAATTAAAAAATTCACCGAATTTATAAATATTACTCTCCAATTCTATTATTAAATTATAAAAAACATGAAATCATTTTTTTAAACGAATTGATATGCAATTGGTGCAGAATAAGGAACTAAAATATCTATATTTTATAATAGTGCCTGAAATTGATCCAATTTATTAACCTTAGGGGTAAAGTTGCTATTGGCTTCCAACGTTATGGGTAAAATTGCACCATTTTGGACGTTAAGGGTAAAATTGCTCCTGACCCAAAACGTTAGGGGTATTTTTACACCTTAACCCTTTTTAAATTAAAAGAAAAGCAAAACCGAGAATTATTAATTAATGAAATTTGGGTCGTAACTTAATATTTATTCTTAAAATTACAAGACAAATTAAGATGCGAATGATATACAGTAATTAAATTATAGATACTATTAAGAGAACTTATGATATGCTATGCTATAAATGAGAGATTATGAAAAATAAAGGATGAAAATTATATTAGGTTTACCTATAAATGAGTGAGGCAGCAGTATGTTTCCTAATTGGTATACGTAGCGTGGCTCTCTCTTTTTCCTTTCTTACTTTCTGAATCTCAAGTATCTCTATTTATAAGTACGGTAAAACCTCTATATAGGAATACTCTATATAGGAATAACCTCTATTTTGTTATAAAAAAAAAACTCGGTCCCAATTTGGGCCAGTTATAAATAGGAATAACCTCCCAAACGTTATTTATTATACACTTTTCAAGTCCCGCCTTTAGAAACTATGCCTTTATATAGTAATAACTATATATTTACATGTATATATATATATATATTAAGAATTCGAACTAAATTATAAAATATTTAAAAAGCTATTGAAATTATCTATAAGTTGGAAACACAAAATATATCTTGAAATTATAAATATTTAGTATTCTCATTGATGTTTACATTTTTCTCATAAAACTCTTCCAGTTATTTATATATTGAAAACCTAAACTCTAAATATTTAATTTGTTCCATTAATGTCTATTGTTATACATTATATATAAACCATGCATGCCTATGATAAAAATTTAAAATTTTATGTGTTGAAATTCTTTTATTGTACCAAACTCTATTTAGTAATAACCTCTCAATTGTTATACAAATAGCCCGGTCCCAAGTGTATTCCTATATAGAGGTTTTACTGTAAATCCTAATTGGTTTCCTAATTGGATTAGAATTTCTGTTTTTTCCAATTGTATTCCTAACTAGAAAGATGCCCTTGCTTCGCTTCGGGAAAAAAATAACTTGAAAATTTTACTAAATTGATTTGTACTTTAATCACTTGATATATAATAATAACTAAAAATACAACGCGTATTTAACCAAATCAATATTTAAACCTAAAAATCTAACAATCTAAAAATTAAAAGCAGCTAACTGAAAACTAAAAACTAAAATTTTGTGGGTGAGAGATTAGGGATGGATTGAAAACAAATTTAAAGTAGAAATTTTTTAAGAAGACCAGAGTAATAATAATAATTATTTTACCAATTCCAATTATAAAATTATGTTATCTTGATCATGAATGATCAAATAAATGAATTTGGTCATATTTAGTTAGATCCAGACTTATTAAGTTTTAAAATGTTTAGAATTTTAACCCTAGAATTTTAATAAGTCTAGATTATTAAATCTAAGTCTTAGAATGCTAAGAATTTTCACTATAGAAATTTAATAAATCTAAATTTAACAATGAATAATCAAATTTATTTTAGGGTCACGTGAACACCATAGTTAATATTATAATTCAACTTTTAATCAAAAAAATTACTATAATTTAAGTGATCTAATCTTTATTATGATGGTAGAGGCTAATGAATATTTTTATGTTTTTATATTCCACCTTGTTCTTGAGACAATCATGTAAAGACTTTGAAATAATAAAAGAGAAAGAAAAGCCATATATAAAAAGAAAAGGAATATGAATGTAAGGGAGGGATAATGTATTAATAAGGAAAGGAAAGGAAGCCTTTAACATGCAATCAAAGAAACCGCACCATTTTGCTTCCAATTAGGTGAGTGTCAAAAATCTGAGAGAAATAGAGGAGGGTACAATGGAGTTGAGGCATTTGAGATAATTGGAGGGGAAAAAGTGGAAAAACAATTGAAAGGGTAACATTTGAAGAATTTGAACCAACATCAGAAATTGATACCGTTCCTTGCCTTCACTTATATATATATATATATATAATTCTCCAGCACCAAATTTCACTCGCAGCATTGCAATTCCAACACATATTAGGAATACAATTAGGAAATTACTTTAAACTCGGTCCGGTTCAGAGCCGCTATAGATCGCATATATTTAAGACGAATTTAAAATTTATATAAAAATAACACAAAACTACTAAAAGAAGACCGAACCTAACCGAATATCAATGAAGAATCGAATAATCCAGTCAGTTCGGTTAAGTTTTTCGGTTTCAACACATTGATCAATTATTTTTTAAATTGACTCAACTTGACAATATTAGAAGTAAAATTGCTTTTGGTTGCCAACTTTAGAAGTAAAATTGCACCATTTTAGACGTTAGGAGTAAAATTGCTCATGATTGTAAAAGTTAGAGATATTTTTGCACCTTATCCCTGTAAAATTCTACTTTAGTCTTTATTTTACATTTTATTTTATTTCATGTATTTATTTATTTTTACTTTTTTATCTTTCCATTAATTTCACTTTAGTAAAATTACTTTTCACAAAAAATATTTTGTTTTTAATTTTACCCCGAACGTTGACAATCAAGAGCAATTTTACTCCTAATGTTGGCAAGTTGAATCAATTTCAGACATTATTATAAAACACAGATATTTTGTTCCTTCACCAATTGCATATCAGTTTGTTTTACAAAAAAGTTTATAAATTCGGTGAAGTACATTTTGAAATTTTTTTGTTCTCTTTTCATATTTGTTGGGCAAATTACACCCATGGGCACTAAACTTTGCTCATTTTCACGATAAGGTCATTGAACTTCAAAACGTAACATAAAAACAACTGAACTTTACATTTTTTAACATAAAAAGCCACAATTATCTTTGACCATCCATCGTCGGAACTGAGACCCCTCGAGTGCCGTGCTTAAAAGCCTGCCTTGAACCGATCATCGAAACCCGTCTCCTATCACAAGCCTTTGCTTTGTCCACTACACTACACTTGGTCATTTCCTGATAAGTAGAACTAAAAGTCACCAAACAAAAATCATTATCCAAATACTCATCCAACCATATTCCATTTACTCCAACAATAATTTATCACAACAAACTAAAAAATATTTCCTATCTACTAATCAACTCAATAATGGCATATTGAGAAAATCTTGACAAACTTAACAATTCTTGAGAAACTTTCGGCTGAAAATATGTTCTATCAGCTTTCAATTCGATGACCATCTTTTCTAACACTCTTGCATTCTTGAGAAAAAACAAAACTACTGTCTGAATTCACATCAGATTTCATTAATGATAATTAAAAACCACATATAACTAATTAACTATGAATATCACCAATAAACAAAAACGGTTAGAACAAAACACGTCTCACAGCACGAGCCTTTGCGTTCTCTAAAAATCATCATACAATCAGTCCATTCAATCATGAAAATCACACATCAATAGTATAGGATGCAAAAAAAGCAATTAATAAAATTATAAATTAACACACAATAATAATAATGTTAAATGTAAAACTTATAACCTGTAATTCTGAAGTTCAACAAATGCAACTGATTATCATGGTCTTGGGCAAATTTCAAACTTTAATCTCAAAACTAGACGAATAGAAACTTACATCATCAAGTACCAAATGCTTTTTCTTTTCTGAAAATCCTACAGGACGCTTTACACCAAACAATTGACAACGAACATAAAACGCCACAAGCCTAATTAAATCCCCAAGTCAGGGTTTAAGATTCTAAAAACCAGCTGACAGCTCATATTGCATCCCAGACCTGATACTGAAAAGCCTCTTCTTGACACTCAAACCAGATTACGGGCATGATGATACCCATCCGTTTTAACCATTTCCGAACAGAATTCCAGGCAGAAGCAACAGATAAACAACCAGAACTATTCCTCTTCCATTTGATACCCATCCGTTTTAACCAAAGAAATCTGAAGCGGTTGAACAACCTCCCAACAATCAACAAGTTTAGCCTTAACACTAAGTCTAATATCAGTAATGCTTCGCAAATGAACAAAATTCATCTATTAACTCCATTTTCAGTACCATATATATAGCAATATATAAAAGCAGCTAATCATCTGCTCCTCCAACTATTTGTGCCAAATGTAAAAACTACAAAAAGTTTCCTATTTCCTTAGAACATACAAACTCAATAATGGCATTTTGAGAACATCTCGGTAAACTTAACAATTCATGAGAAACTTTCAATGGAAAACCTGTTCCATCATCTTTCACTACGACCACCATCTTTTCTAATACTCTGGCATTCTTGAGTAGAAACTGAACCAAGTATAGCATATGCTGACGTCTGACAGCTCCCTCCGGAAAGTCAAAGCCAACAATCTTAATAGTCTTAAGATGTGATTCCAAACAATCGAAAACAGTCGCATCTCGAAGCCAGTAATTGTTCCCACCCTTATGAATGACCTAACATTAGTAAATGTTCAGCCAAGGAACTTAAGAATACATGTAAATTGAATACGCATATTCATTACTATACAAATTAACAAGTTACATCATTTTTATTATTCCATTTGCTTCGTAAACTAAAAATTGAAAAAACACATGAACTGATAAAACTTTCTAATGCATAAAGTATTGAAATAATTTGATATTTAAAATTTCAATGGTTCAATAAATTACCTTACGATATGGCGGAACATTGATAATTAATTTCTCAAGCACAGGTGAAATACGAAGTACATATGCAATTCCCGAATGATGCTTTACCAAATGAGGAGAATTCAAAGTCAAATATTTAATATTTAACAGTGGAGAAAACCCATCTTCCACCTTCATAGTTGGCAAAATCTACAAACATAATGTGGAAATAGAAAGTCATAAAGCAGATAGTAAAGCTTCAATTTGAAATTTAAAAATGTTAATTACACATGTTCCTGAATAAACAATGATGAAATGTTCCATTAAAAGTTACCGAGATAAACCAACTCCCGAATTTTAGTTCCTTGACATGTTGAAGCTGCTGCAGAATGTCCTTAATCAAGCCTTTACAATTTTTTAACTCCCGAAGATGTTGAAAATCAACAACAGCACAAAGTGAAGTAGGCAAATTCAGCAATTTAGCATCGTTAACATTCAAAAACTCGAGCAGCTTCAGTTTTTCAAGCTTTGGACATGAGATTTCAATATCAAAAACGCCTCTAATATTTCCTACAACCAATCTCTTCAAAGATTTTGAAGCAATAACTAGCCGATCAAGCACACGGCAGTAGATTGATTCAATTGACATTGACTCAAGCAAGGAACTTCTAGATAGAACATTTTCAATCGCTCGAGCAAACAGCTTTGGATCATTTGTAACGATGCCTTGAAGGCATAATTCCTCAAGCTTTGGACATAAAATTTCAAGAACAGAAATGCTTAGCATGCAATGATGTAAAACCAATCTTTTCATCGATTTGGAAGCAATAACAATTTTATCACACTCAGAAAAGCTGATTAATTCTAAGGATTCGAGCAATGGACTACCAGATACAAGATGTTCTATGGCTTGATCAGTCAATTTACAACATCTAATATTCAATACGGTGAGACATCCCCAATTTACCTTTCCATTAGGTATAAAAATACAACCAACTGTTCTTAATGTAACAAGTGAAGCATTGTTGAAAAAGAATTGCGGTAACAAGTATAAACCTTCCATTGATAAACTCAAATTTAAGTCCTCCACGTCTTTACTTGTTGCGAAATGGATTTTCGAAGCAATTTGAGGATCTCTCTCCAAGAGAGAACGATGAAGATATAGATGAAATTTATATATCTTGGAGCAATCGTGGAGAATTAAGGTATTATCAATGAATTTAAGATTGTTTTCATTAAACATACTATCGGAATCGAAGATGAGAACTGGAACTCCAGTCCATTGTTTTTGCCATCGTTTTGATAGAATTCCAGTCTGAATACCTTGTTTTGTTGATGGCAAAAAGGATAGGATACGGTGAATGAGAGAATCTGGCAAATCACTGATTCGATCTTGTTTCAACCTTTTGATTCCCATTTCCTCTGTCCGGCAGAAGAAAATCACAGGTAGTGAACAGAAAGTTGCACAAATGCATACACCGGATAGAAACCACGTCGTTTTGGGTGCTACGGGCTCTTAATACTTATGCGTAACTTGAGCTCTTAAATCCTAATTGGTTTCATAATTGGATTAGAATTTCTGTTTTTCCTATTTCACTCGCGGCAGTGCAATTCTAACACGGAATACAATTAGGAAATGACTTTAAACCCGTTCCGGTTCAGAGCCGCTAAAACTCACATATATCTAAAGCGCATTTAAGATCTATAAAAATAGCACAAAACTACTTAAGAAGACCGAACCTAACCGAATATCAATGAAGAATCGATTAATTCAATCAGTTCGGTTAAGTTTTTCGGTTTCAACACATATTTTTAAATAAATTAAAATAAAATATCGATTAATTAGAAATATTTTAATGAATCATACTAATTATAATTTTTTTAGGGATGTAACACAAAGTTTTAATTAAAATGAACTCTTAAGACTTAATTATATTTCAAAACTTTCGTTTCTTTGATTTGCAATTGATATATGAAAAAAAAAGTTAATTACAAACTTACAGTAATTTTGACTTTTAAAATTTTCTACATAACGAATGATTTGCATATAAAATTTTGGGTAATTAATTTATTAGTCCCTATATTTTGACAAAACACACTGTTTAGTCCCTGTATTTTCAAAAACACACACTAAAGTCCCTAACGTTTTTCTCGGTGAACTGTTTAGTCCCTAATGTTTTTCTTGGTGAACTGTTTAGTCTCTGCCGTTAGACTCTCATGAAGATTCTGTTAGTCAATTTGGATTTGTGTTCTTCTTTTCCTTTATTTTGTTTTCCTTTAAACTCTAATGCATCTGAAATCAACTTTGAGTGTTCTTGTTCTTAATTTTCTTCTTAATCGTTCAAATTCGTAAGCGTTGAGTCTGTTCTTTTTATTGTTCTCCATGCAAATAGCTTCTTCTTCTAAATTGGATTACTCTTCTGAAGTTTGAAGGTAAATAGTAAAGGGTAATTTAGTCATTTCCGAAGTCATAAACGGTAAAAAATGTAACAAACAGACGGAAGGACTAAACAATTCACTGAGAAAAAGGTTAGGGACCTTACCATGTGTTTTTGAAAATACAGGGACTAAACAGTGTGTTTTGTCAAAATATAGGGACTAATAAATTAATTACCCTAAAATTTTAATTAATTAGAAATTATAGACTTCAAACACTATTCACCATTTTTTTTATAAATTTAGTTATTTCGACTAGTTCGGTTAATTTAGTAATTTTTCAATAAAAACGAACCAACTGAAGTTCGTATTATGAAAACTCTAACTGAAATTGAATCCAATAGATCTACAAATTTTAGTTATAAAAAATCCATCTAAAGCATATTTGACTAACCTGGAATTAATTATCTTAAAAACTAAATATAAATTTATTTATTTATATTACAAAATAGGTAGGGTTGAATTGAATTGAGATTGAGCTTCTTTTTATCTTAAAAACTAAATATGAAAACTATAGCCTAATTCATTCTCTAAATAGGCTTGTCAACAGGGCAAGTAATACACATACTCATCAGATCCCGTCTCATTAGAGTTGAAGAATCTACAATATTCATTTTTAGATGGTTGAGGACGGGAAGAAAATTATCCCTTAGGATGGATCGGGGACGTTATTTGTTATCCTCGCTACATAAAAATAACCAACTCAATATTATCAGGATACTCATGGAGATTCTCATACTATATCCATTAATATATAATATTAGGTGTCAAAGTAAAGTTCATCACCATTTAATGGTGGAAAAACAAAGTAAAGTTTACTTTGTCAAAAACAAAGTAAACATAGCATAACCCTATAATATTAATATTATTGTTAGTCCAAATAAATAAATTTTATTTATTTATGTAAATAAAAAGCATATAGTTAATTTTAGAGTAAAGTTTTAATACAATAAAAAAAAAGAAATAATAATAATAATAAAATTGTGTAGGTCTTGGCGAGACCTATACACGTCTAGGCGAGACCTACTCCTGAAACTATTTTTCAGAGTTTTGGTTCAATACGCTCCGTTTTTCCAACGCACAACGAACGAAACCAAAAGCTGACACCTAAAGACTAACTCTCTTCTCACACCTATGCTTAGCTTTAAACTGTCTCTAACTTCAATTCAAGTTTTTAGTAGTCACTTTTCAAGTTCTTTCTATTTAATTTATCATTTCTAAGCCTAGAGTCATCAATTCATTAGCTAGAATCACATTTCAATTAATTTTTCCAGCTTTTAGCATAATCTGCCAAGTTATTTTTCAAGCCTGTTTCAAACCGTTTAAAGCCCATTTTTGCCTTTGATCCCTTATAAATATTTATTCCTGATTTTTTGAAGTTAAATTTAGTCTTTCGTTTTGCCTGATTCCATATCCAAAAAGCAAGTTTACAAGCCAATCTTTGCACCTCAAATCTTTTTAGTTATTTTTCCAGATTTTCCTACAATTTGACCCGTTTTTTATTTTTACATTCTGAAGCACTTAATGCTCGTTTCTGTCCTAGATTTTTACATGAACTCATTCTAGACTCCCTGAATTTGATTTTAGTCTTTTATTTTACTCGATTCCATATTCGTCAGCTCTCATACAGCCTCTCCAAATTCGAGGTCAAATCTGCCCCATACTCACCTACTACAATCAGAAATTTGCTCGATCAATTTCTCCCTTGCCAACCAACCGCAATGCTCGTAGATCTCAAACCGACATCAAATTCAATGCGTCACCGAGATAGCTAATTGTGGCTCCAAGTTTGTCATTGAATTTTATTTTTTTATTATTGTATTTCAATTCATATATATTGATCTGTTTTTCTCAATTCAATTGTTTTAACTATATGTTAATAAAAAATACTTTCAATTGTAATCATTTTCATTATTTACTTTGAACCTATATTGTGAGTTATATTTATATCAATAAATACCCATTTTTTTTCCAAATCTCAATCTCGCACTTTCATTTCCTTTCTCTACTCTGTCTTTAATTTACTCGCACTAGCTTAATTAACATTAACTATCTAACAAAGTTTTTACAACGGCGCTAGACATTGAAGATGGACTTTTTCAATTCTTGTGTTCCTCGTCAATCGATCCGTTTAGATTTCAAGTTTTAGTGTGAAAATCCACAAACTTAACCCATTTTAATTGAGAAGTAACTTCTCTGGCATGTATGGTTAACAATATAACATATTTTCTAATATTTACCAATTAATTTCTAATCTAACATTTACCCATAACTACTCTAATCTCATTATTTTCCAACATCTCTAAGGTTTTCTATTTCATTTCTCCCCCTTTACTAGCTTGAATCTCCACCCTCCCTATAAAATTGGGATAAGGTGCAAAAATACCTCTAACGTTTACAGTCAGGAGCAATTTTACTCATAACGTCTAAATGGTACAATTTTACCCTTAACGTTGGCCGTCAAAAACAATTTTGTCCCTAAAATTGGCAAGTTGAGTCAATTTCAGATATTATTATACACACCAATTACATATCAGTTCATTTAAAAAACAAGATTTCATATTTTTTGTGATTTAATAATATAGAATTAGAGAATAATATTTATAAATTTGGCGAAATAGTTTGATTTTTTTTATCCAACTCATACAATAGACAATATATTTTTTTTAATTCTTTAAAAAAAATTTACATCTAATCATATGTTTATGATCTGTTACTAATTAGTGATAAAAATGACTCACATGTGAAGTGTAGATGACAATATTCATAATTGAGAAGAAAATTTGATGAATTATTTCTCAAATTGACCAAACTTGACAATTTTACGAGTTCTTTCTCTAACACTAGAAATTGATGCTTGAGCCTTCTCCTTTCTGCCTGGGCCTAAAACTTTTAAGTAGAGGTATTCATGATAGTATTTCCTCCTACTCTTTTATGATAAGCACTTCTTTCAAGTGTAAACAGAGAAGGGTTTCAAACAAGACACTACACCCTAGTCATACGAAACGTGTAGAGCCTTTTACATGTGAGGAACGCGGTTAATAACCATGTTAAAAAGTATTACTTTAATAAATAGCAAAGCTTGGAAACAAATAAAGAGAAAAGAAGCTATATTATGCACTTTATATCAACCTCATTCTTCAATTTCTCAAAAATTTGAAACTAATGGTATCATTAAGGGATGCTCCAAAATATATTAGAATAACAATTACGAAAATATTCATAACAATTCAAGCATTAAGTAGCAGAACTTTAAGAAACTAACTTAAAGAAATTGCATCTAGACTTAACTTTAAGAAATTTTGATTCTATCCAAGTTTATTTGACGTAGGAAGCAGTGGACAAATATTATCATGCTGACATTTTTCCCTTGCTTCGAAGTTCCTGGAATGTATCACCCGAGCTTCGAAGCAGGGGACAAATCTCAGCTTGATCAACATTATACATAGACCATGAGAAAATGTTTTCAAATAATAGATCAGAAGGAAAGACCAACATTTTAGATAGATCCATGAGCAAATATGCTTTAATCCAAATTAAAATTGGACTTACCGTGCTAGTTTTAGCTATTTCGACACAGATTTAAATTGACGGACAAAAGTTGACATTTAACTTTGATCACATTTTGGATTGTACTTGTGTGGCAAAATGGATTCTAAAGTTGACATTCAGAATTAAGTTAGCAAAAATACACAAACTCCTAAGTTCATATCTACAATAGCAAAATATAACAACTACATTGTTGATATCTTGTTTGTAGTTGACAAAATGATTATAAATAGTTTAGCAGATGTTAACTTCAGAGCAACATAACATTTACCTCTGCTGAATGAAGTCTATCTCATAAGGTAAGCTATTCAAAATGAAACTACAGATCCATGCCTTCAGAATCATCCTCATACAGTTCACTATCTTCAGAACCAGTCTCCAGTTCCCTAATTTCTTGAACTATGGAAATACCTTTCTTCTCTTTGTGCAGCTTCAGCTCTCCGCACCTGCTCAACGAATTCATAAAATGGTTCACAACCTTGCTACATGGACACAGACATGGAAACAGGCATGGACACGGAAATGGGCGGGAAATGTTATTTCTAAAACATAACCTTCATAAACTAATAGAAATGAAAATGGACACGAAACACAGAAACGCTACATATGAGAACTGATTCTTTATAGAGAATATGCTAATAGAAATGAAGGTTAATTCTATAAATTACAACAATTAACATTTTTAATGCAACAAATAATCATATATAGTTATTCATAATAACTAAGAAATAATCAACTACTAATCATCAAGACTAAAGTCTTCATAGTCCATTTTCATCACCACCACAATTATTATCTCCAATAGTATGATAAACATTTTCTTTAGCCATAGATGATATATGTACTAACTAAACTCTCTCTCTCTTTCACCATGCTCCAAACCATGTATCCCTCTAGTTCCCAAATTAACCTTCATTCCTCTTAGCACTTTCTCTATTAGATACTCCCACAAACCATGCAAAAAATTTAAAGTAGACCAGAAATTTCACTAAGAATTCATTTGCAAACTTCCTGGCCATTTAATGTAATATGCTGAATTGAAAATTCTGATTCATGATTGAATCAAGCAAAGGATGAAGTAGCAAAATATAAGAGAAATACCTTGACTTGACATTAAGAACAGGCACATTATGCCCTGATAAAGCATGTTTGAGTGAAACAAAGGTTGGAATATGAGAAATTGCTTCCACTTTTGATTCCATTCCACGGACCTTCAAATATCTAAATCCACATTTGTATGGCTCATCATATATAATAAAAGCATGTTTATGAGAATTAAACATCAATAACGCCCTATTATTCAGGTACTTTATAGGTTGATATGAGCCACGAGGCCATCTATCACCATCCATGTGAATGGAGAGCATTTTAGACCAAACCTTTTTACCACCACGATCCTCCATTGTCCAAACATCCATATGATCACAGTCCAAAGCCCCAGTTATGCAGAGTTTCCCACCTAATACTCCCATGCTCACTCTTGAAACTATATCATATTTCTCCTCACATGGTGGTGCTGTACTTGACTTAAAACATTCTTTCTCAATACAACAACAAAGCCTTAGTCCCGAAATGATTCGGGGTCGGCTAACATGAACCATCATATAAAACCGTGAAAATCAAGTCGTGTCAGCGACACAGATTCGCTCCCTCCACTCCGTCCTATCCACTACCATATTTTCCTCAATTCTCAATAAACTCATATCACTCTCGATCACCCTCCTCCAAGTTTGCTTAGGTCTTCCCCTACCCCTCACCACTACATCCCTTTGCCACTCTTCGGTTCTCCTAACCGGCGCATCAAGCGCTCTACGTCTCACATGGCCAAACCACCTTAGTCGGTTTTCTCTCATTTTATTCTCAATAGATGTGACCCCTACTTTTGTCCTAATTATTTCATTACGCACCCGGTCCTTTCTCGTGTGACCACACATCCATCTCAACATACGCATCTCCGCCACCGACATCTTATGGATGTGGCAGTGTTTCACTGCCCAACACTCCGTACCATATAACAATGCTGGTCTAATTGCCGTCCGGTAGAATTTTCCCTTCAATCTATTAGGCATGCCGGGATCATAAAGGAAACCCGTAGCACTCTTCCACTTCGACCAACCAGCTTTAATCCTATGAGCAACATCTCCATCTACTTCTCCATCCGTTTGGATAATAGATCCTAAATACCGGAAGCAATCCGAGGCCTGAACAACTCTCCCATCTAGGGTGATTGTCCCTGCCTCCCTACTCCTACGGCCGCTAAACTTACACTCCAAATATTCTGTCTTACTTCGACTCAACTTAAAGCCTCTAGATTCTAGAGTTTGCCTCCATAGTTCCAACTTCATCTCCACTCCTTCTTTCGTCTCATCAACCAACACAATATCATCTGCAAACAGCATGCACCATGGTATACCATCTTGAAGTGAACTTGTTAGTTCATCCATAACGATGGCAAAAAGAAATGGGCTTAGTGCGGAACCTTGATGCACTCCAATCGTAATAGGAAACTCTTCAGTCTTCCCAACACTAGTACGTACACTCGTGCATACTCCCTCATACATGTCCTTTATGATGTCAATATATTTCCGCGAAATGCCTTTCCTTGTCAAGGCCCACCAAAGTACTTCCCTTGGTACCTTATCATATGCTTTCTCCAAGTCAATGAAAACCATATGCAAGTATTTCTTCTTATTTCGATAGTGCTCCATTAATTGTCTCATTAGATGGATGGCTTCCATAGTTGATCTTCCCGGCATAAAGCCAAACTGGTTTTCCGAGATCTTCACCGTCCTCCTTAGCCTTTGTTCAATCACTCGCTCCCAAAGTTTCATAGTGTGACTCATTAATTTGATTCCCCGATAGTTGGCACAATCTTGGACATCGCCTTTGTTCTTATACAAAGGGATTAAGGTACTTTTCCTCCATTCTGATGGCATCTTATTGTTTCTCCAAATTTTGTTGAAGAACATCGTCAACCATTCGATTCCTCTTTCTCCCAAACATCTCCAAATCTCAATAGGGATGCCATCAGGTCCTACTGCTTTCTTCAACTTCATCTTACTTAATGTCATTTTGACTTCACCCTTTTGAATTCTCCGCAGGCATTCATGATTTATCATATCGTGATGGATACTTATATCTCCAACATCTTGTTGGCGATCTCCATTAAATAAGTCATCAAAATAGGACCTCCATCGTTCCTT
Source organism: Euphorbia lathyris (assembly GCF_963576675.1). Lineage (NCBI taxonomy): Eukaryota > Viridiplantae > Streptophyta > Magnoliopsida > Malpighiales > Euphorbiaceae > Euphorbia > Euphorbia lathyris. The sequence continues at coordinate 13,580,257 of NC_088913.1, forward strand.
GATATCCTTATCTCCAACTAGGACTTTCTGGTCCACATCCTTCACACATTTAACTTTTCCGAGATCTCGCGTCTTCCTATCTCTCATCCGAGCAATTCTATATATGTCTCTTTCCCCTTCTTTCGTATCCAATCTTGTATACAGATCCCGATTCACCTTTGCTCTAGCATCTCGTATGACCTTCTTTACTTCCCTTTTAGCCTCTTTGTATTTTTCGTAGTTCTCGTCACTCCTACATTTCCCCAATAGTTTATAGGATTCTCTCTTACTCTTTACTGCTTGTCGTACTTCTTCTGTCCACCAAGATGTGTCCTTACCCGGTGGCATGCTACCTTTAGATTCCCCTAGAACTTCCTTCGCTACTTCCCTTATACTATGCTCCATCTTATTCCATATCGAATCTATATCTGAATCCATATTGCAAGTCCAAATATCTTTTTTGGTCATCTCATCCACAAATTTTTGTTGATTCTCCCCTTGCAATTTCCACCACTTAATCTTAGTCTCTACTTGAGGTGTTTGTTTTCTTATACATTTCCTACTTCGAAAATCTAGCACCACTACTCTATGTTGGGTTGTCGTACTCTCACCAGGGATCACCTTACAATCAATATAACTCTTTCTCCAAGCACTCCTTACTAAGAAGAAGTCAATTTGGCTCGCATTACCGCCACTCCGATAAGTCACTAAGTGGGATGTTCTCTTCATAAACCATGTGTTCATGATACTCAAGTCATAGGCTGATGCGAATTCCAAAATATCATTTCCTGCTTCATTCTTATCTCCAAAGCCATACCCTCCATGAACACTCTCAAACCCATCTCGCCTAGAACCCACGTGTCCATTGAGATCACCCCCTAGTACCATTTTTTCATCCCTAGGAACCTGTTGCACCACTTCCTCTAAGTCATCCCAAAAAGCTTGTCTTATAGACACATCTAATCCTATTTGTGGCGCATATGCACTAATGACATTCACAACCTCATCCCCTATCACTAGCTTAGCACTCATAATTCTATCGCTCTTCCTAGACACCGCTACTACCTCATCAATATACTCCCTATCAATAAGAATACCTACTCCATTTCTACCCTTATCCTTTCCTGAGTACCAAAGCTTATAACCCCAAGGAGCTATCTCTCTAGCCTTGGCTCCAACCCACTTGGTTTCTTGTAGGCATAATATATTTATTCTCCTCCTCTTCATAACATCTACAATTTCAGCTAATCTTCCTGTCAAAGAACCTATGTTCCATGTCCCAAAGCGTAACCTACTACCCTTACCCCTACCCCTATCATTACCGTGGACTAGCTTATTTACCCGCAACCCTTGCATATTTGACACCACCCCCGGGTCCTAGGGTGGCGCGCCGCTTCGGGGCGACGACCTAGCAACCCTTTCACATTTATCACTACACCCGAGTCTAAGAAGTGCAGCGCGTCGCTGAGTAGGGAACGCCCCAACGGTATTTATATTATGGTTCATGTCATAAGATGTGGCTAAGTTTTACGCTGGCCGCCACAAACCTACCGCAACCCTCCTCCTTTGTCCGGGCTTGGGACCGGCTGTAAAGGCCACCAAGTGACCCTCACAGGCGGAGTTTGTGGCGCAACCCTCCTACTTATTCTTTCTCAATGTCAAAAGAAATTACAGAACATGGTACAGAAGAAATCCAATAAACACAACCATTAAAATAAGTAGGGAACAATTTCCGTGTTGACTTGGGAAAAAAGGGAAGGTCTTTCCATGTTTCTGTACCAAGAACATGTACTTCAGCCACCATAACTTTTCCATGTTCAGTCCAATGCGTAAACATTCTTATCACCTTATATTGGTTAGTCACGGGACTAAAACCGAAACCACATTCAACAGGGATGTCAAGATCCTTAACTGTCCTAACCTCTGGAAGATTAATAAACTCACCAGTAACCGGATTGCAAACTATAACAGGGTCATTATCAGATGGATTGGACAAACAAAGCAAGCCGTTACATGAATTAACTATCTTATACTTGTGATTCTTCATATTCAACTTCAAGCAATTTTCACCCCCTACCGCTTCTTTATCTATCATTTCGATGTTGCGCAGTGGGAGTTTCAATTTTGAGTCAAGTTTAATCTTAATAGATGAGGTATCATAAGACATGTCGATCTTGTGCTCAAAATCATTTTGGTCTGGCTGCACAAGATAAAGCATTCTTGACAGTAATGTAAAACCTGAGGTTCGAAGTAGAGGATATACCTCAGATTGATCGAAATGGAGCTTTGCAAACTCAGGATCTGAAATTAGATCATACAGTGTTTTGCATACACATTTGCATACAAAAATCCTCTTTATAGGGAGCCTAAGTAGAATATTTACCAGAACGGTATTTGGCAGATCAGAAAATGAAGGACCTGAATAATCCGCTTCATTCCTATTTCTCTTTGCTGTTGAATTCCTTCTCCTTTTCATAATACTGAGACAGTGGAAATGAGTGTATGAGCAAACTGAAATTAAATATCTATTTGATCGATATATTTTGCAAGTAAATGAATTCATGACGATTTAGCGATTGATTTCTATAATTTTTCTGATCCAGCCATTCATAGCGGATTTAAGAGATTGAAACCTAAAATCTGATGAAGCAGGTGTTTAATCTTATCAAACTTCCATGATTCAGTAACACAACGAATGAAAAATCAGGAAAATAACATAAAAATCAGGAAGCATAGCAATTACAGAAAATGGAAGTGAGAGAGAAGCAAGTATTACCCGAAGGAAAATTGATGGCCTGGAAAAAGAGAAACGCTGAACTGATTGGGAGATTGACGGACGTGTCCTTAGAGTACATAACACAATTACAGTTGGCGGGAACTTAATTTATGGAGGGAAATGCATTTTTGGGTTGGGTCGCATTAACCCTATGGGCTATAATGAGGCCAAGCTGAGACAGGTTTTGGCATGTAGATATTCCTGTCTTTATAAAAATTTCAAGCTCAATATTTTGTTCGAGTTAAGAGCTTGTTGATAAATCTATAATCAAGTATTTTCGCGAGTTTTCAAAACCAGTTTCACTATATTTAAACTCGACTAATTTATAAATTGAGCTGAATTTTAATGAGTTTTCATCAAGACGAATGTTGAACCGATTATAAGTGGTTCAGTTCATTCGCAACCCTAATTAACCCAAACTTTGCACCTTTAAAATGATAATTTTTTAGGATAAATTTTGTATATAAAATTCTACCCCTAATATTTTTAAATAATATCAATTTTAATAGTCTTTAACAAAAAAAATTGAACATATTAATTTACCATTATTTAGCTATCACGTTCAATTGTATCAAACATCATTATATATCAGACGAAAACCTAAGAATTAAGAACCTCTCGCCGATGTCGAGCCGCCTTGCCTCTCCCACCTCCACTTTCGACCCCTACCCTGGTTTCCACCTCTGTTTTCTGCCGCCTTGCCTCTTCCACCTCAACTTCAACTTTTACCAAGAAATTCACCGACCCCTATCCTATTTTCCGCCTCTATTTTCTTCTCTTTGCTGTTCTCGCCTGTGACTACTTCAAGTTCCATGGATGCTGCCGTCGACATGAGTGCTCTCACACTTGAGGAAGAGTCGAGCACGGGTCTGGTAATCTAACCCAATGATTCTGATTTACAGGTTCGTCCCCGAACATGGTGCCTGGTAGGATCTTTTGTCACTGACCGGCCGATTAAGAGTGCATTTATAAAGTCGACCTTGGCCGATGTTTGGAGCCCGTCAAAGGGAATTTTTATTGAAGACCTAGGCCCCAATTTTTTTTGTTTTGAGTTCTATCATCCGTGGGAGCCCGATAGGGTGGTTCAGGGGGGCCCTGGACATTCGAACAGCACCTACTACTCTTACAAAGGTTAGAAGAGGGACAAAATCCTATGGAAATTATCTTATCGAAGGCTGAATTTTGGCTCCAGGTGTATGATCTACCAACAGGTTTCATGTCTGAAAAGATTGCCGCTAGTATTGGTAATTTTGTGGGGAGTTATGTGGAAGCTGACCAGAACAATTTTACAGGAATGAACAGAACTTACCTCCGTATCCGTGTTGCAATTAATATCTTCTCACCACTGAAAAGGAAGATGCAAATTAGTATGTCTGGTGGCACAATCTTCTGGATTAACTTTAAGTATGAGAGACTTCCAACCTTCTGTTTTGTCTGTGGTCTCATTGGTCACGCTGATAAATTCTGCCTTGCCTTGCTACAAGTGGCCGAACCAAAGAAAGTTGAGCGTGCTTATGGTCCTTGGTGTTGGTCCCTTATAACGTAACAAGTTAGTTCCAAGGGGGGGATAGGAACTATTTAAAATTTTGTACGTTGAGGCTGACTTCTTTTTCTTTGAAAAAGGTTTACACAGCGCGCTGAGTAAACTTAAGACACTAGCTTAGTCAACTGGTGACTAAATCAGCTTCTTTCCTTGAGTCAGGAGATAGCACTTGAGTCTATTCCTGAACTCAGATACTCAATGCACACAACTCAGCGTGACCTCTTTACTTAGTCAGTTTTTAAGCAAGCAATATATATATCAAAGGAGTTTAAGGTTAGAAAGATGTTACTCAGCAGATTTATCTAGGTTCAGCCTCTATGCCTATGTCCTGTCCCCGGAACACGTTCCGAGCTTTCGAATTCTCTACTGAGCTCTTTAAAGGTAGAGCACCAAACCTTTTACAACTAGAAGCTGAGTATAACAAGAGTACCTTCCTCTATACCTCTACTCACTCTTATTCTACCGCTGAGTACTATAACCGAGTACTCAGCCTCTCCTTTCTATTTCTAGAATTGATAATAAGATTGTCCTAAACAACAATTGCTAAGACACTTTAGATTATTGGAAATCACTCTAGACTTTTACACAATAATCTGGAAATTGGTGTAAGTATTTGCTTTGCTTTTTCTCACAGAACTTCAAGTGTAAATTTGGTCAGCGTAATGGCTAGTTGAAGATCTGCATCGAATGAAGCAACTGAAAGGCCTATTTATAGTGACACTTGAGGCATTCAGTGATTTCGAATTTCGAAATAACCGTTGGAGGGAAACGGCTTGATGTCGTTGTCACTCGGTACACACTCAGTGCCGTTGACCAATCAGATTCTTGCATCTTCTGTCTTCGGTCAGTGATGAGCAGCTTTTGGTCAGTCCAGCAGAATGTCTCTCCTTTTATGGCAAAGTCAACCAGACAGCTTTCTGTGTCTTCTGAACTTTACCCGAAGTCGAAATACTTTGTCTGGAAGTTGCTCTTGCTCAGCTGCTGTCTTGTACTCTTTGTCGTTCAACTCAGAAGCTTTGTTCCGAAGTAGTCAAGGAAGGTCTTCTCGGTCCTTCTCATGCTGAGCTGCGTTTTATCAACAACGACAGCGTTTTGCTTACACGGGCCGAGTGGTCTTGATCTGTTTTGACTTGGGCCTTTGACTTTCTTTTGGGCCTTTAGCCTTTTAATATTTGTGTCTTATAAATAAGTAACTTAACATTGAACAAACACATTAGTATAATAAATCAAAGCATTTAAACTTAGTGTGTTTAGAATATTTTTTAATCATATACTTAAATAATTTTGTCAAATCAAAATCATGTGGAAAGGTGTTTCAACAAACTCCCCCATTTTGATGTTGGCAAAACTATTCAGTGAAGAACTCAGTGTTGAGCTCCCCCATGATAGTTGACCTTTTATAACTTAATAAACTCCCCCGTAAGGGTTGAGCTACTGACTCAGTTTTACTCTAAACATTTTAAGGTTTAATTGAGTAAGTCCTGGGTCAGTTTTTCAGATAAAGGTCAGCTCATGGAACATATTCTATTAACTCAGTTTTAAGCGGAAGATTTAACTATCAGAGAGCGCTGAGTATATTGTTGTTCAATGAGTCTTATAAGACAATGTTTTATAGCATGCAAGACAGTGTTAACAGCATACAATCAATAAACATTATAAATGATAAACATAGTTGATGTATTTGAAGATGCAGAACATAAAACATAATAGCTCAGCATCACATAAGATTTTAATCAAGTTGAATAATTAATGCAGGCATTGTATTAAGTTTAAAGTAGTCAGCATACATAAGCAAAATAAACATAGAAGATAAAACTAAGAAGTTGAGCTAGCTAGTTCTATTTCTTTTGCTCTTAGGCTTTTGCTGACTGCTCCCAACAGCATCCTCTTGCTGAGTTCTTCTAGCTTGTTCTTTCTCCCCCGTTTTGGCAGCATCGGGAGGAGGAGGAGGCCTGAAAGAGCTTGTTTGGACAGCGTCAGTAATTTTAGCTGACATGTTTTTAAGCTTGAGGGTGCTTGCATTTATGCCATCAAAAATAATGACACCCTCTTCCAGTACATCTTTATCAACCTCGATGTTGGATGAGCTGAGCATACTCAGCACATATTCTTGTGATTTGCCTACCCAGGTTATAGTGTCCGTCAGCGCAGCAAATGCCTGATGAAACATTCTCAGTAGTGATGTGTCATAGTACTGACGCTGGACGTTGGAATGATGTATATGGGTGAAGGTATGTTGTGAGTACTGGAGAATTTCGTTCTGCTTCAGTTGGTCAGTTTCCATCTCTTCCTTGTTTAGATTCAGCAAGCGAACAGCTTCGCCGATCTGCTCTACTGAGCATTGAGAGTAGGAAGCCAGCTGATCGTTAGTCTTTGCTTGCTCAGTTTGCAGCTGGTTGAATAGATGGTGGACTTCAGCTGAAGTGGCATACCCAGAATTCGCAACTGACAAGGTTTGGAATTGTCCCTGAAGGGAGTTAAGGTGTTGAACCATAGTCAGCTGGAGTTCAGCCAGCTTTGTTATGGACTCCTGCTTTGGTTGTTGAGCTTGGATACTGGTCATGACACTCAGCAGGTCTTTTAGACCTCGAACCTCATTGAGAAGTTGAGTGACTTGTGAGAGCTGAGTGGACTCATTATCGGCAGACCCAACAGCAATTTCTGAGGTCTGATGAAGGTCTTGGATCAAGGCCTGCGCCGAATTAATGATCCTTCTACTAGACTCAGTGGCAGTGAGATAGTTGTATGAGCTTTCAGCAGTTTGACCAGTTGGTGGAGGTGTTAGGTTTAATTCAGCATTTGAAGTGCCAGCGGGGTCAGTGACTGGTCTTGGTGTTGCAATCTGCACTTGTTCTGTTGGTTTGGGAAGTGATTGAACAGCAGCATTGGTGATAGGTTCAGAGTCAGGCTGAAGCTGACTTGTTGGTGAAGGTGGGATAGGTTCAGTGCTGCCTGGAGCAGGAATTTCCATAGTCGGCTGAGGACTAGGTTCAGCAGCGGCATCGAGAACTTACTCGGTGTTGGTCGGATTTTCAGAGGCATTTAAGTCGGCTTGTTCTTGTGGAAGAGAAACAGAGGCTTACTTTTCAGTTTGCTCTGGTAGAGGAGTAGAAGGTTTTCTGAAGAACTTTAGCTTGATACGTAAAGGATCATGGGTCAGTTCAGGTTGGTTTTCAGTAAAGTCCAAAATTGTAGTCTGATGTGCCTTTACAAGTCTTCTTCTTTTTCCCTGAGTTCTTGAAGGAGTGGTATCAGCAGGACTTGAATGAGATGGAGAAGGTTCTCCCTGATCAGTATTGGGCTGTTCTGTGTGCTCAGCTTCTTCGTTTGCAGCCAACTCAGTGTTAGTTGGCTCAGCATCTTCCTCTTCACTTTCTGACTCAGTGTCACCCTGACCACTTTCTTCGTCAGATTGTTCTTGCTCATCATCCTGCTCTTCTTCCTCTAATTCTTCTTCTAGCTGGTCAATGAACTGATCATCCAGTTCAACTTCATCGTTCTGTTGCTCAGGGTCAACGCCTTGACTCTGGGCATAATGAGAGTTGATGGGTACGAAGAAGCTAGTAGGTAGAGCATCAATTGGACTTAACTCCGAAGAGTTCTTCTGTTTCTTACTCAGTGATTCCTCATCAGCGTCTGCTCTTTCTTCTGCCTCAGGCACATCTTGCCTAGGTCTTTTCTCAGCTGACTTGGTCTCAGCTTGACCTTGCTGGGACTGAGCATCTGTTCCTTTGGATACAACTCTCAGTTTCTTTGGAGGAGGAACAGTTCCCTTAGAGGTGTTTTGCACAGCTTTCCTCTTCCTGTCAACGGGGGCCTTAGTCCTTCTGCTTTTCTTGACCACTGTTCCCTCAGCGGTCTGATCAGCACCACCTTTTGCTTTCTTAATTGGCTGATCAAATTTCAAGGCAAATAGGGCAGCGGCAGTGATCTCTGATCTTTGGGCCTTAGTTTCCCCCGATAGGTTCACTTGGTGGTCCAGGAGGATTTTGGTGATGAGTGAGCCCAGCCTTAGAGTTCCAGTGCTCCTTTGAAAGCCGGCGATTAAGAATACTGGCATGTTGATGGGTTTGTAGGTCAGCATATGCCATATGAAGCATTGCTCAAAGTTTGTTGCTGAGCTGGTGCAATTTATCTTCGGGAAGATATAATTGGTCAGCAGGTAGTGTGCCATCTTTTGGTGTTAGCCCATTGAAGTACTGGAGATTTCTCCAGCATGGCCAGTAGGTTTGCAAAACGTAGTGGAGTACCCAGTGTTGTCCTGATCTCCAGACTTCCTAAGAATGGCTCCTTCATTCTTAAGTTTCAGAAGGCTGGCTAAGTAGGTGGGATTTATGAGGATGGTTTTGTCCTTCACCTTGGTGACTAAGCGGTCCTGGTTGTCATCAGCGACACGAAGGTGGTGGTAGAATTCCCTCACCAAGTCAGGGTAGGTAGGATCTCTTATTGAGAACAGCTCGGTCCAGCCATTCTTTGAGATCCACTCACAGAATGGTTGCTCAATTTCCACAAATTCTTTCGAGAACCACCTTGAGTGGTCTATCTTGTATTCCCTGACGTTCTCATAGACCCTGGTATATGTTCGTTGCTTAGGTTTCTTCCCCTTGGAGGAGGTACCTTGGTCAGTCTGGGTTTGCTTGCTCGGTGTGGTAGCTTTGGTTTGATCATGCTGGGTAGGAGGCTTAGGGTTTCCAGCAGATTGGTGACCGGCATCGGAGATGTTTACAGAGACGTTCATCATTTTCGCAGAGAAGATTTGAAGGATTTGAAGTTTTTGAGAGAGAAAGTATTAATGGCAGAGAATTCTGTAAGCCTAAAGAAATAAAGGTGGGGATTTTCCCACTATTTATAGAGGTGAGAGATGGATCTTATCGAATCCATGTGTCAGTTTTGCCCTTGGGATATTCAACCGACAAGAATCCTGGCATTTGTGACACATTCGGCACATACGTCATCCTAGGTGGCTATACGCGTGCTTTTGCATTTAATGCAACGGATCAATTTACTCAGTGTGAGAATCCTAATCGTTCTATATTCTGAGTAGTCAGTTTTATACAAACGAATGGTTTAAGTAATTGGTTGCTCAGTTTGAGATAACTACTCAGTGCGCATATTTGCTCAGCATGTGATATTCATTCATTTAACATTAAACACTCAGCATACATCTATTCACTCAGCAAGTAATAGCATAAATCATTCAGCATGATAATTCACTCAGCATGAATATATATTTAGAACTGGAATTTACTGAAGAGGATTAAACATACCAATGGCTTCTCTCAGTATGCTGAACTGCTCACGAGCCAGTGGCTTCGTGAAGATATCCGCAAGCTGCTCATCCGTTGGGACATAGGTCAGCTTGATCTCACCCTTGAGTACATGGTCTCTAATGAAGTGATGTCTGATGCTGACATGCTTCATCCTGCTGTGCTGAATTGGGTTCTTTGATAGATCAATTGCACTTTTGTTGTCACATTTGACCTCAATTGTCTTTGTTTGAACACCATAGTCTTCAAGCTGTTGCTTAATCCATAGGACTTGAGCAACACAGTTTCCAGCAACAATGTACTCAGCTTCAGTGGTAGACAAGGCTACTGACGCATGCTTCTTGGTGAACCAGGATACAAGATAGCTCCCTAGGAAGTGGCATCCTCTAGAGGTGCTTTTTCGTTCAAGCTTGTCTCGTCCATAGTCAGTGTCAGTGTATTCAATGAGTGTGAAATCATGCGTGTTGGGATACCATAAGCTTGCGTTCACTGAGCTTTGCAAATATCTAAGGATTCTTTTTACAGCTATGTAATGAGATTCCTTAGGGTTAGATTGATATCTAGCACAGTAGCATACTGAGAACTGAATGTCCGGTCTACTCGCTGTTAAGTAAAGCAGAGAGCCAATCATACCTCGGTACAACTTGCTGTCTACTGACTTACCATTCTCGTCAGCGCATAGGACAGTGTCAGTGCCCATAGGAGTAGATATTGGCTTGCAATTTTCAAGATCATATTTCTTCAATATCTCCTTGGCATATTTAGCTTGACTGATGAAGATGCCATTTTTTCCTTGTTTAATTTGAAGTCCAAGGAAGAAGTTGAGTTCTCCCATCATTGACATTTCAAACTCAGTCTGCATTTGTTTGCTAAATTCCTTGCACATTGACTCGTTAGTTGCACCAAAAATAATATCATCAACATAAATTTGAGCCAGTAGGGTATCTTTCCCCTTTCTCTTAATGAATAAGGTTGTATCAGCTTTGCCTCTGACATAATTTCTAGTCAGCAGGAAACTGGTCAGCCTCTCATACCAAGCACGTGGTGCTTGCTTGAGGCCGTACAGAGCCTTTTTGAGTTTATAAACATGGTTTGGGAACTTAGGGTCCTCAAACCCTGGAGGTTGGTTAACATAAACTTCCTCGTTTATAACTCCATTAAGAAACGCACTCTTAACATCCATTTGAAATAATTTAAAGTTCATATAAGATTCATATGCACATAAGATTCTAATAGCCTCTAGCCTTTCCACTGGGGCAAAGGTCTCACTATAGTCAATACCTTCTTGCTGACTGTAGCCCTGAGCTACAAGTTGCGCTTTGTTCCTGACTACGTTCCCTTGTTCATCCAGCTTGTTGCGGAAGACCCATCTTGTTCCAATGGTCTTCTGACTCCTTGGATGTGGCACTAGCTCCCATACATCATTTCTTCTAAATTGATCAAGTTCTTCTTGCATGGCGCTCATCCAGAATTCATCGTGCTCAGCTTCAGCGAAATTCTTTGGTTCCTGAACTGAGACGAAGGCTACGTTGCTGAGGTATCTCCTGAGTTGATTTGTTGTCATCAGGGTATTCTCAGCAACATCAAGAATAGCACTCTCTGAGTGTCCTCTTGGTATCCTTATCTCCTTTGGTAGATTGATGTCTTGTGCTGTCTATGTTTCAACAATCTCTGCAGGTGTAGACTGGTCAGTGAAAACAATTTTAGGTTCACTTTTACCTTTGGTCAGCCCTTGAGGGAATGACTCAGCGGCTGTATCTTGATCAGTGGGTACTGAGTGTGGATCATCCTCAGTCAGCGGCTGATATCTTCCTACAGGGTTAGTTTCATCGAACTCAACATGTACTGACTCTTCTAAAACTTGAGTTCGTTTATTGAAAACTCTGTATGCTTTGCTGTTTGTTGAGTAGCCTAAAAAGATAGCTTCATCAGCTTTTGAGTCAAACTTAGCTAAGCTATCTTTGGTATTCAAAATAAAACATTTACAGCCAAAGGCACGAAAGTATCCAATATTGGGCTTTCGTCCTTTCCAAAGTTCGTAGGGAGTTTTCTTTAGTATAGGTCTAACAAGAGCCCTATTAAGAATATAGCACGCTGTGTTGACAGCTTCTCCCCAAAAGTACTTTGGAAGCCTATGCTCACTCAGCATTGTCCTGGCTATTTCAACCAAGGTTCTGTTCTTCCTTTCAACAACCCCATTTTGTTGAGGCGTTCTAGGAGCAGAAAAATTATGGTCAATGCTGTTGGTTTCACAGAATTCAACAAACTGTTGGTTCTTGAATTCTCCACCATTATCACTTCGGATGTGAGCCAATTTTAGGTCTTTGTCATTTTCAAGTTTTCTTACCAAATTTGAAAATGTCTCAAAGGTCTCATCCTTGCTACTCAGCAAGATGATCCAAGTGTACCGAGAAAAGTCATCTACAATGACCAAGGAAAATCTTCTTCCACCCAAGCTCAGCGGCTGGACTGGACCGAAGAGATCCAAGTGTAGTAACTCTAATGGACGCTTAGTTGAGACAATGTTTTTACTATGAAAAGATTGTTTGGTTTGTTTTCCAGCTTGGCAAGCGTGGCATATTTGATCTTTTTCAAATTTAAGTTTTGGCAGTCCCTCAACCAATTGCTTTCTTGCTAATTTGGCCAGGAGGTCCATGCTTACATGACCAAGTCTCATGTGCCATAGCCAGGAATTTTCTTCCTTTGATACTAAGCATACAGTTTTTGAAAACTTTTTCTCTAAATTCAGCATGAAGACATTATCAATACGAGGGGCAGTTAATATTAACTCATTTGTTTTACCCTCGAATATTTTACATCCAGTGTCATCAAATATAACTTTTCTTCCATTGTCATATAGCTGAGCTACGCTGAGTAAGTTATATTTGAGTCCGCTGACTAGGGAGACAGACTCAATAGAAGGATTACCTCCAACGGTTCCTGACCCTACTATCTTACCCTTCTTGTTGTCTCCAAAACTTACGCTTCCTCCTCGTTTACGCTCAAATGTGATGAACTGAGTTTCATCACCAGTCATATGCCTCGAGCATGCGCTGTCAATATACCACATTTTTTACTTCTCAGCACACCTCAGGCTTACCTGCAATGTAACTAGTTACTTTTAGGTACCCAATTCTTTTTGGGTCCTGGCTTGTTAGGTTCAATAGGTAAAGCATCATATTTTATTTTATGGCGACATACTTGGATAGTATGGCCATTCTTTCCACAGAAGTCACAACTGACATTCCGTTTAGGATGTCTCACTGACTGGTCAGCACCCCAGTGCTGAGCGTGCCAGCACACCTTTGTGGTGTGTCCTTTCTTCCCACAGAAGTCACACTGGACATTCTGCTGAGGATTCCATCTATGCTGACTAGTACTTCGGTACTCAGTGTTCAGAGGATTATTTCTTTTATTCGGAACCTTAAGTTGGTTCTGAATTGATGTGACGTCCTTCCTCAGTTTCTTAGAATCTGATTGGACCTCAGAGACAAACTTTTGCATAATTCCTATGTTACTATGCAAATCTGAGTTGTCCTGAAGAAGATATCGAAGGTCACTCAGTTTGACCTCCTCAACCTCGTAACATCACTTGTTGAGTGCTCTAACCTTTTTATTACACTTTTTGACAAGTGTGTAGAGGTCACTCAGGGCATTAACCATTTCATTTCTGAGCAAGGGTAGTGATATTACCTCAGTTGAATGTTCCTCATCGTCAGATGCAATGGAGGGGTCAGCATGCTCAGAAACACATGGCTCAGCAAGTTCGTCATCCATGAAACAAATCTTTGCTGACTCAGTGGCATCAGCTTCAGATGATGATGAATCATCACTATCACTCCAGGTTGCCACCATTGCCTTCTTGCGGTTCTTTCTTTCTTTCCTCAGCGAGGGACAACTTGACTTGATATGGCCAGTTTGATGACATTCAAAGCATGTAATGGGCTTTGAGCTGTCCTTCTTGTACTTGCTGTCGCTGGAGTCAACTTTGTACTTATCAAACTTCTTGTAAGGCTTCTTAGAATATTTGTCATTCTTTTTGAACAGCCTTTTCATCTTTCTGGTAAACATAGCCATCTCTTCATCGTCTGTTGAGCTCCCATCAGTGGAGTCAGCTTTCATGACAAGAGACTTTTGCTTCTTATCTTCAGACTTTTCCTTCACCTCGAAATTCTTCATCGAGATCTTATGGGTCAGCAGTGAGCCAATGAGTTCATCATACTTATAGGTGGTTAAGTCTTGAGCTTCCTCAACAGCGGTCTTATTTGCTTGCCAGCTTTTAGGAAGACTCCTAAGAATCTTCTTGACTTGTTCTTCCTCAGTGAAGATCTTCCCAAGTCTCTTGAGCTCGTTGATGATGTTTGTGAATCTTGCATTCATGTCTGAGATCCCTTCATCGTCGTTCATTTCGAACAGCTCGTACAATCTCATATGCTGGTTCACCTTGGATTCTTTCACCTTGTTGGTTCCTTCGTAGGTGACCTCCAGCTTCTTCTAGATCTCCTGCGCTAACTCACAACCTGAAATCTTGTTGTATTCTGCAGCATCTAGCGCACAGTGAAGCATGTTTATAGACGAAGCATGATTTTGTAGCTTCTTGAGATCATCCTCTGTCCATTTGGTCTCAGATTTGACAACCATTTGGCCATCAACAGTTTCAATAGGAACAAATGGGCCTTGGACTATAGATAGCCATGCACTCATATTTGTAGCCTAAATGAAATTTTTCATCCTATTCTTCCAGAAGGTATAGTTAGACCCAAAGAATAGGCGAGGCCGAGTTATGGACAGACCCTCAGGTAGAATCTGAGTTGTCAGATTTCCTGGGAGAAACCGAGTGCTGTTTTCAGCCATAGTGGGGATCAGCTCAAGGTAGTTAAACCTTGCACAGTGAGCTTTTAGGCTCTGATACCACTTGTTGGTCCCTTATAACGTAACAAGTTAGTTCTAGGGGGGGGATAGGAACTATTTAAAATTTTGTACGTTGAGGCTGACTTCTTTTTCTTTGAAAAATGTTTACACAGCGCGCTGAGTAAACTTAAGACACTAGCTTAGTCAACTGGTGACTAAATCAGCTTCTTTCCTTGAGTCAGGAGATAGCACTTGAGTATATTCCTGAACTCAGATACTCAATGCACACAACTCAGCGTGACCTCTTTACTTAGTCAGTTTTTAAGCAAGCAATATATATATCAAAGGAGTTTAAGGTTAGAAAGATGTTACTCAGCAGATTTATCTAGGTTCGGCCTCTATGCCTACGTCCTGTCCCCGGAACACCTTCTGAGCTTTCGAATTCTCTACTGAGCTCTTTAAAGGTAGAGCACCAAACCTTTTACAACTAGAAGCTGAGTATAACAAGAGTACCTTCTTCTATACCTCTACTCACTCCTATTCTACCGCTGAGTACTATAACCGAGTACTCAGCCTCTCCTTTCTATTTCTAGAATTGATAATAAGATTGTCCTAAACAACAATTGCTAAGACACTTTAGATTATTGGAAATCACTCTAGACTTTTACACAATAATCTGGAAATTGGTGTAAGTATTTGCTTTGCTTTTTCTCACAGAACTTCAAGTGTAAATTTGGTCAGCGTAATGGCTAGTTGAAGATCCGCATAGAATGCAGCAACTGAAAGGCCTATTTATAGTGACACTTGAGGCATTCGGTGATTTCGAATTTCGAAATAACCGTTGGAGGGAAATGGCTTGATGTCGTTGTCACTCAGTACACGCTCAGTGCCGTTGGCCAATCAGATTCTTGCATCTTCTGTCTTCGGTCAGTGATGAGCAGCTTTTGGTCAGTCCAGCAGAATGTCTCTCCTTTTATGGCAAAGTCAACCAGACAGCTTTCTGTGTCTTCTAAACTTTACCCGAAGTGGAAATACTTTGTCTGGAAGTTGCTCTTGCTCAGCTGCTGTCTTGTACTCTTTGTCGTTCAACTCAGCAGCTTTGTTTCGAAGTAGTCAATGAAGGTCTTCTCGATCCTTCTCATGCTGAGCTGCGTTTTATCAACAACGACAGCGTTTTGCTTACACGGGCCGAGTGGTCTTGATCTGTTTTGACTTGGGCCTTTGACTTTCTTTTGGGCCTTTAGCCTTTTAATATTTGTGTCTTATAAACAAGTAACTTAACATTGAACAAACACATTAGTATAATAAATCAAAGCATTTAAACTTAGTGTGTTTAGAATATTTTTTAATCATATACTTAAATAATTTTGTCAAATCAAAATCATGTGGAAAGGTGTTTCAACACTTGGCTCCGAGCTCCTACTCGCCGCTCACAATCACAACCGCAATCTAAATTTCTTCTGCAACGACCTCTCCAATTACTCTCTCAGACAGGTAATATCAAAGCTCCACACTCCAGTAATACCTTTAATTCACCTAATGGGGAGAGCTGCATCCCGAAGATTGCATCCAAGGTCCCGCCAGGATTTATCTAGAAAGGAAAAGGTGCTGCAAAGACGAATGAAAAGGAGAATATGCCCAGAGGAGTGATATTACAGACAGGTGGTAGCCCTCAACCTTTCTTTGAAGATGGTTTAGAGGTTTCTGATCTTAAATGCAAATGGTTTATTCCACAGGCATTGAGTGAACAGACAAATCAAGTAGGTTCGATGGATACTGAGGGGAATGTGACGACAGGATTTATAGGGACTAACAGTTCAATACCAGAAGCAGGCCGAGCAGACTTGGCTTGCAAGGGGCCATGAGTGTTCTCTCTTGGATCTGTCAGGGAATCGGGAACGCCCGGACAGTTCGTCATCTTGTGGATTTGGTAGCCAATCTACACCCCGAGTTCATTTTCTTGATGGAAGTTAAATGTAGCTGTACCAAGGTCGAAGCAATTCGAAAGAAGTTATCCTTTCAAGGACTTTTTATCGTTGAGCCTATCAACCACGGTGGGGGACTTGCGTTGCTTTGCAAAACAGTAAATCCAGTTCAGCTTCTGGGTTTCTTTTCGAATTACATTGACTTTAGGGTCACTTTACTTCGTTTGTCGGAGTATCGATTAACCGGTTTTTAAGGGTATCCGGAGAGATCGCGTCGTGCGGACTCTTGGCAGTTATTGAGAGGGCTCACAGGTATTAGTTCTGAACCGTGGGCCATATTTGGAGATTTTAATGATTTACTTTCTCAATCTGAGAAGCGTGGTGGTAATAGACATCCCCCGGCTCTTCTAAGGGGTTTTGGTGAAGCAGTGTCAGATTGTGGTTTGTCAGAGATCAGAATGTCGGGTTATCTGTTTACTTGGGAAAGAGGGCGTGGTGCGGCTGACAGAATTGAGGAAAAACTTGATAGATTCTTGGCAACAGTTAGCTGGTTTAATCTGTTCAGTGAAGCGTCAGTTAGAGTTCAAGATGCTCAGTGCAGCGATCATGCTGCTCTCTTCTTATCTATAGCCAGTGCACAGTCAATAGTATCATACCAGTTCCGCTTTGAAAATGCCTGGACTGTTGAACCCGGTTGCGCAGACCTGGTTAAAATAGCGTGGGGATCCGCAAATGATAGTGGTCTTCTCCGTAAGCAGCAAAGGTGTGGTGATGTCTTACAAAGCTGGGGTAATCAAGTCCTTAATAAGTTCAAGAGGGAGATTCACCACTGCAGATCAGAAATACGGCGACAAAAATTAAAAACCGATTCCCAGGCATGTGAGGCAGTTCAGTTGGCTCGAATACGGCTCGATGAACTTCTTCTTCAACAGGAATCTTATTGGAAACAAATAAGCAAGACAAATTGGCTGAAATCTGGGGACCAAAATTCTAAGTTCTTTCATTCGACCGCAAACAACAGAAAAAAGAAAAACGAAATCCGCAGACTTAAAGACGATACAGGCAACTGGATCGATTGGCAATCGGGTTTGTCTTCTCTAATCTCAGCTTATTTTACTGATATTTTTACCTCTTCTGGTTGTGTGGCAGACCCTATTCTTAATAATATTCATCCAAAGATTTCCCCTTAGATGAATTTTGAGCTCCTCCAACCATACACTGAGTCGGAAATAAAAAATGCAGTTTTTTCTATGCATCTTGACAAAAGCCCGGGTCCTGACGGGTTCAATCCATGCTTCTATCAACACTACTGGAATCTAGTTGGTCCTGATGTCGTCAAGGATTGTATTCAGTGGCTGAATGATGGAGTCTTGCCAAATAGCATCCATGAAACAAACATCGTACTAATTCCAAAGAGGTCACCGCCTGAAAAAGTCTCAGACCTCCGACCAATTGCATTGTGTAATGTAATTTACAAAGTTCTAGCAAAGACAATTGCTAACAGGCTTAAAAGGGTGCTGAATGTTATTATCTCACCAACCCAAAGCGCTTTCATTCTAGGGCATCTGATCACTGATAACATTATGCTTTCTTTCGAGGTAAACCATTTTCTAGAACACAAATCTAGGGGTCGAAAAGGATTTGTATCTTTCAAACTCAATATGGCCAAGGCATATGATCGGGTAGAGTGGGAATTTCTGAGATTAATGATGCAGAAGATGGGTTTTGATGCAAAATGGGTCTCTCTGGTTATGCAATGTGTTACTCAGGCTAGATATACTATTGTCCACAATAATCAGAGAATCGGGCCAATTATTCCACAATGTGGACTAAGGCAGGGGGATCCCATCTCTCCGTATCTGTTTCTAATTTGTGCAGAAGGGCTATCAGCCTCACTGCAGGCGTTGGAATTACAGGGCGCTATTCATGGTTGTCGAATCGCTAGATCAGCCCCTCCAATTACCCACCTCTTTTTTGCGGATGATAGTTATTTATTTTTTCAAGCAAACAGTGAGGAGAGCCTACCAGTGCAACAGTGTTTACTTCAGTATGAAGCTGCTTTTGGACAGGAAGTGAATTTTGCAAAATCTTCAATTTCTTTTAGTAAGAACTGTACTGCAGCTCTGCGTTCTAATCTGAGCTCTATCTTTGGGATACCGCTGGGTAGGGTTGCAGCTAAGTATTTGGGTTTACCGACTTTGGTTGGGAGGAGTAAGACACAAGTGTTTCAGTATATCGCTGACAGGGTCAGAGCTAGAGTGACAAGATGGACATCCAAACTTTTATCTCGCACCGGGAAAGAGGTACTCCTAAAATCTATTATCCAAGCTCTTCCCTCCTACGCAATGAGCTTATTTTTATTGCCTCACTTACTGTGTGTGGACTTGGAACGGATGATGAACTCATTCTGGTGGGGTTCATCGGGCTCTGATGGTAAAGGACTTCACTGGAAATCCTGGGATAAGCTATGTAGTCCAAAGAGTGAAGGTGGATTGGGCTTCCGAAAATTACACTTGTTTAACACAGCATTATCGGCTAAACAGGGATGGCGGCTACTCACAAACCCGGATTCCCTTTTAGCTCAGGTTTACAAGGCTAAGTACTATCCTGATTCTTCTTTCCTGGAAGCGGAGTTAGGGAATAGGCCTAGCTATATCTAGAGAAGTGTTCTTGCCGCACAAGCTATAGTGGCTTCTGGTGCGAGGAGGGTGGTGGGTTTGGGCTCATCAATCAGAATTTGGGAAGACCTATGGCTCCCTGATCCTATTAATCCCTTTGTTGAAAGTAGCCTTTTACCGGATCTAATGAGCGACAGGGTGGAGAGCCTCAGGACGGAATCGAGGGACTAGGATATGGATCTGATACGAGGTATATTTATGGACCGTGATGTTGAGCTTATTCGGGCTATCCCTCCCAGTATACGATCAGTTAACGATTCATGGGAGTGTTTTTAGGGTGAAAGAGGTAAGTTCACAGTACGAAGCTGCTATCGACAATTGTGGACAGCCCAATACGTGTCTGAACCGGACACGAGGGTAAGCAGAGGGGATTGGGACACTGTTTGGGCGATAAAAGTGCCACCAAAGGTAAAAAAAATTTATGGAGAACTTTAGCAGGGTGCCTCCCGTCTCTGAAGGCGCTAATGGCAAAAATGGTTCCGGTTAGCAATCTGTGTCCAATATGCCAACAGAAAGAGGAAGATGACCTCCATGCTCTTGTCGTGTGTCACAACTCGCGGTCGATGTGGAGTCTGACTCGTTTTGCTGGTCTGTCTGACAGTTGCTCGTCATTTAAAGAGTTCTGGGCAAAAGTGGCTCAGTTTTATGCGAACAGCTTGGACGTAGCTGCAATTAGCTGCTGGTTCCTATGGTTGAACCGAAACAATAAAGTTTGGAAGCAACAGATGTCGCCACCTATGGTAATCTTCTCACAAGCTATGAATTTTCTCTCTAGCTGGAAAACAGCCCAAGCACGGGGTTCAAGGAGGAACCGTTGGAAGCTCGACGGCCACGACAAAATGGTGCAAACCCCCTGACGGCTTGCTGAAGTTGAATGTCGACGGGGTGGTCTTTGCGGATAGGGGCTATGCGGGCTTTGGCTTTGTGTTGAGGGATAGCTCGGGTTCGTTTCAGGCTGCTGAGAATGGAATACTTCAGTGTCGACTTGATCCGTTTTTTATTGAAGCAATCTTGTGCCGGGAAGCTTTAAGTTGGCTAAAGGAAAATGATAGAAGCGATGTCTTAATAGAATCGGATTCTTAATTGCTAGTGTATGCCATCCAGCGAGAAACTAGCGGCAATTCAGCTCTCGATCTAATTATTGAAGACTGCAAACTTCTGCTTTCGGGTATTACAAATGCATCTATTCCTTTTATTCGTAAAACAGCAAATTCTGCTGCTCATTCTTTAGCTCGTGCAGTTTTATCTGTCACAAATAGGTCGGAATGGCTTTTAGTGCCTCCCCCATGTATTTGTCCTGCACTTGCTGCTGATCAATAAGATTCTTTACATTCTTTCAAAAAAAAAACATCATTATATAACCTTTATAAACTTAAAGTGTTATTTGGTCTTTCAACTATCCCAATTTGTGAAATTTTATCAAATTTAGATGGAGACTTGTTATCCCACTGATATGTGGTGATATTTTGACACGTGTCACGTCTTAAAGTTTATTTGTCTCATAGATTTTCTTATTTGAACATAATTAATTAGATTAAAAAAATAAAAAATAATAAAAACAAATTTGTAAAATAAAATTTATCAAATCTAAGTGTAAAAATATCAGCACTTGTAAATTGGATAACAATTTTATTAAGTCTCCATTTAAATTGGGTGAAATTTCACCAATTGGGGTATGTCATTGCCTAATTGTGACCAAATAATAGGTCATGATCAAATGACAAAATTTTAGATAGATCAAAGATCAAATAGGGATTTAAGCTCACCCTTATACACGTAGTTAACCCTGAATCTCACATATAAGAACTAACAGAACTCTTTAGTTGTAACCACATTTAAGAACATGAGAAACGGTTCTCAAGGTATCCTCCACCATCCTCGCTACCTTCCAACATCAAGGTAATTGTATCTCTAAGGCTGCAAATAGATGTTCATTTATTACAACAAAGGTTGGATTTTTAGAGATAGAGGGATAGCAATTATTACGTCTATTGACTTTAGCATTAGATTATTGGTGGGAAGAACACCCTTCTCACATTGTAACACACATTGTAACAGATATATCAAAAAGACTCAAACCTCAACCGTTAAGTTTAAGGAATTTCAACCATTATCGAGTTTGTCAAGCTTCCAACGATCAAATTTCGCTTAACAAATTTCTTTGTTTACTTCCTACTACAACAGTTGGCATCGTTTGTGGGTAGTGATTGAAAAGTCATTATTCTACCTGTTTCATTTTCTTAGTCCAAAGAGATATAAAGTTCCACCTTCTCAGGCATCCCTAAATCCAAATGAAATAAATGCACACCATGGCAACCAAGAGGAACAAGTTGACAACCAATATAGAGCATCAGGAACTGTTCCACCTACCATTCCCCTAGCCGAATATGAATTTTTGAAAAAGAAGTTTGACAAAATAATAACAAGCTAGAAGAATTGATGCTCTTTGTTCAATAAGAACTTCCTAACCATGAGATTCGTTTGAATTTCCAAGATAGGGAAGATGAAATGTCAAATCCTCATCCTAACAATTTGGAGCATGATGAGGGTCAAAATCGTAAAAGAAATAATTTGAGATACCATGAAGTTGTGGAAAGTACTTACGGGGAAAATTCGAGAGTATTGGAAAAAAATGGAGAGGAATCGATGTTCAACACAAGAGAGACAATAGATCTAAAGATATTGATCGAAAAAGTGTTAAAACATAAAAAGTTGGTTTCCACGAATGAATAACAAGTAGCGAGAAAGGTCCTTTTACGAAAGAAATCAAGAATAAGCCTCTCCCCCAAAAAGTTCAAGATGCTTATGCTAGCCACTTATTATGAGAAAGATGATCCCCATTGACCATATGTAAAACTATGAAGTTGTGATGTGTTGAACATTTTCACTCACTTTTGACAGATCATGCTCGTACATAGTTCAACAATTTGAATGAAGGCTCTATCTCTAGCTTTGATCAAATAAGAAAACAACTCATAAGTGCTTTCATCATTAACACAAGGAAAAAAAATGGAACGTATCTCCTAACCATAAAGCAAAAGGAGAGAATAAGCTTAAAAGATTATGTAGAAAGGTTTCATGCTGCAACCTTGAAAATTCATGAACTTCAGGTTTGAACACAATGTGTTGATAATATGTTGCCTCGACATCATAATTTCACAAATAAATATGAAAATCTGAAGAATTCTAGGATTACGGACTCTAATGCAAAGCGAGATAAAAAAAAGAAACACTAATAGAAAAAAAAAATTAATTCATGATCTTCAGGTTTGAATACGTCGCACTTTTAAGTCTACCTGCATCGGATTTCTAACAACACAATAGACCTCGACCCAATTATTTTGCATCAGCTGAAAGCGCGACGCAATAAAGAGATTGTGTCAATTGGGTCGCACTTGTATAAAGCTCGACCCAATTAACATGCTTATTGTGTCAAGTTGTCTTAACACCTGACACAGTTAATAATGTTAATTGCATCACGTTTTTATGAAAGGACAATACAATTCTTATTCTTATTTTATTTTATTTTACAATATTAAAAGATTACACATACTTGAAAATATGAAAAACATAGTTATATACATCCGTCAATCTACTATTATATGATCATAACACGTGAGTGAATATTATGGCAGAGCAATGTTCCATCATATATTTTTTTGTCACCACTTGAGTCATAAGCTTGAGTTGCCAACATCGGCAACCTAAATTGTTAGGCTTGAAACTAATAAGTTACTTAAGGTTATTGTTATCCCACAATGTGGGATTTGATTTCATTAAGTGTTAATACCCACGATAATTATTTATAAAACTTTGAGAAAATTTAAATTACATCATACTAAATGTGTTAAAGATGAAATATAGTTATTTAAATGATAAATTATGTCAAAAACAAAAATCAAATTATATAGTATGCTTAATTTTTTTAGAAGATAACATAAACTTTATTTATGACCTTCTTTTTAGGTAAAATACAACCTAATTTTGAATATCTTTGCTATTAAATATTCAAAACTTTATGCTAAATAAAATATAAATTTGTATTGAAAATGTTCCATTCAAAATGGAAATCCAAATAAGACAATAAACAATTTAACTAATTATATATCATTCATTCAATTTTTTTTCTCCAATTTATTCGACTTGATTCTAAGTTTGTCAAGTATTTTTAAGTGGTTCTTGTTATAATTAATACACTATAAATCAAACTGAAGATTTGTAATTTAATCGATTTAAAATTTTTGACCACTTAAATCAACTTTAATTGACTATTCAAACTAATTTCAGAATTGAAAAAATATTGCAAGTACGCAGTCGAGGTGGCAGTATATACAATTCTTGTCCACTTGGGTTTGATTTCCATTGTAGTTAATTATCGGGTTTGATTTCTTAAATCTTTTTATGGATTTGAAACTTTCTCCAACCCGAGGATGGAGATATCCCTTTGACCCTTAACTTTTTTCTTAACCAAAAAGGAAAATAGAGTGTGAAATAACATTTTTGCTGGTCCAACTAGATCAGCATGACGCACGCAAAACAAAATTTCTAAGAGGGTGGAATAACACGAGAGCTTAAAATTGAAGTAACCTTGATTTTGTGATAAGACAACACGATTCATAGAGACAATCAGCTTGACACTACGCATTTGACACAATGATTTTTTTTTATGTTAATGTATCTTATATAATCATCTTAAATATATAAATACACATAACATGGTAATCCTATTTTAATACTATTAGTTTAGGTGTGGTAACAGCTCTTATCATACATGAAGTAGCTTTTTGTTAAGAAAACTGTTAGGTGTCACAAGCGAGCTGGGAGTGTCTTTACAATGATCGGATCTTGAAGGGATGAAGCGGACGGAAGACTTAGGAGAAGAGTAGTCCTAAAAGATTGTTTACATATATAGTATTTAACTAGGTTGTTATAGTCCAACCCCTAGAGTTGCTAAAGTTTCTCATCCGAAGAAAATCCAAGCATGAAATATTGTTGATAGGGCTGATTGATTGCAAATGGAAAACTGAAAATTACGATGGAGATTATAATTTTACACAAACTAACTAGAAATTACATAATTCAAAGGCTCAATACATTAATTAAAGGCGTTTTAAACTTTTGAGATGTCCCGTTAGCTCTGAAAGGCAAACTTAGTGTTAAAAATGCAAATTTTAAGTAAGTTTAGAGAATAATAGGTTACTTTAAGCAAATTTAAGGTATTAATAAGTCGGTTTAAATAAATTTATAGACTAATAAGACATCTCTAAAATAAATAAAAAAACAATCAAATTATTTGACTAAAAAGAGCTAATAATTGAAATGTTATCTAGTAATTTGAATATTTAAATTGGCTTACATGATTAATCTATGTAAAAAGAAACACTCTGTCATACCAATATGACAAGTATCAATATCAGAATTTAACAAGTATCAAAAGAAACACTTCGTCATAAAAAAGAATGAAGTAATCGATTGTCTTTTTCCATTTATTTCTTATGTCTTTTGACAACAATTATAAGCTTCAGTTTCTCTGTCCTATGCTTGTTTCTTGAGTATTTATAAGCTTCAGCTGTATAAATCCTATTTGATTATAGTTATAGTTTCCTTGTTCTAATTGGCCATTTATTTATAAAATAGCAAGCATGTAATGTAAATCCTATTTGCTTACAGTTTTGGTTTCCTAATTGGATTAGAAATTCTTTTTATCTATCTTTTGTCGAGCACCATGTTTCTTATTTTTCCTAATTGTATTCCAAATTTCTTAATTTAGCATATTTGGAATAAGGTATGAAAATTTTTCTAAGGGTTTTAAGGTATAAAATGACTTAATTTTAGTCTCAACATATGTATTAGAGGCCCTCTAAATTTTTGAGATGTCTCGTGAACTTCTAAATGCAAATTTAATGTTAAAAATGCAAAATTTAAGTAAGTTTAAAGAATAATATATCACTTTAAGAAAATTTAAGTAAGACAACTTAAAGTTCAGAAAGCAATCGTATTATTTGAGTAAGTACAGAGAACTAATACATTAAACCTAATTGAAATGTTAACTACTATGTGAATTTGGACATTTAAATTGTCTTAGAGGATCAATTTATCTAAAAAGAAACCTTAGCATCAATTTAATCTATATTTGTTTCTCCAAACTAATCCAATATGACAACTATTAATATCAGAATTTAATAAGTATAAAAAAAACACTTGATCATAAATAATAAAACTAAATTAAACATGTATCAACATTATTAGTTGATTTTGATGCTTAATGTCCATTTAGTAGGAAATTGATGGTGTAAGCCAACTTGAAGGATGAAAACATATTAAGACATAGATGATAAAGAAAGTAGTAATACTTTACAAAAATAAAATAAAAGAATATCCAAGTTTGAGTTTTTAATACCCAAATATGCATAAGCTAGAAAAGTCATACAAAAAACCCTAAGCTTGATTCTTTAATTCCCCCTTAATTGATTTGTTAATCATTTTTTTTCTTATAGAACTGCTCGAACAAGTCATCTTCGATCTCTTCTTCTGCATAACCGAAGAAAAAATGATCTTGTAGTGCGATAGTCTGTTTTTCTCCTCCAATCTCAGTATTTTGATTCAAATTCCAATCTGATATCGAAAAGAATGAAGAGTTGGGAGTTGAGTGTGATGTGAATGGCGAGTAATCCACACTAGTACTTCGTATGGTTAATGGTGGTAATTGTGCTGAATAGTATTTATCCCACGAAAGAATTGAATCGATACTAGTTTGATCAGGTGATAAGGAAGAACCTGGTGCGTATGAATCATTGTCGTTGCTCTCTAAAAAATCCAAATCCAAACTTTAAGGCAGAATTGCACTGTCAAGGTTTGCACTTTTCTCGTCATCCTGGCGATCCAATTTTCCGGGAGAAGAATCAGATGGAACTTGTGCATAGTAACCAGTCAAGAGATTAGTGTAATTTAGGAATCTCTGTTGTGCATTCTGATATTTCCATTGAGAAGAAAGTTGCACTTGATTATAAGTTTCTCTTTCTTCTTCCTCCCATTCAGAAAGAAATGTAAATGAATTACCATATTCAACTTCCCATATCCATTCGTCCATAGCTAGCTGCAAATAATTATATTTTTCCATCAATTTCTTATGCTGTCTTCTACAAAACAAACCTCTATCCTTCGTTGTTTTTGTGCAGAGATTTTACTCCTTTAATTTGCAAAATGCATATTTAATTCATTCTTTAATTGAATCTCCATTAATATAGTAACCTCCATATTTACTACCCCATTTATTACACTTTTAATTGAGCGGTTACTGCCATCATTAATTATTAGTTACACTTTTAATTAAGCAGTTAATATATGCACAATTATGAGTTACAATTTTAATTGAGCAGTTACTATCAACACAATTATGAGTTACACTTTTAATTAAGCAGTTACTACTATCATAATCATCATTAATGCTTTTAACTGAGCATTTACTGCCAGTATAATTATTATTTACCTTTTTCTCGGTCGCACCAGATCCGTCCACCACCATCATGGAACTATCGCCACCACCTCTAACACCCGCATCATTGACAAGCCACCAAGCACCCCACTCCGCGGTTTCCATCCAGTCTGATTCCAACAAAGGACCAACGAATGATTAACACTGAGATCTTCATCAGAGACCGTTGCTCCACCATTCTCCTCATCTTCCACTAAGAGAGCAACATACAACGATTCAAAATTATTTGATGATGTTATAGATAGAAAAAACATTTAAGCAAGATTTTAAAAAAAAAAAGAAGAAACTTGTCAGATGACAAGACAAACCAAACTTGTTAGAGGACAAGACAACTAGAATAACATCTCTTATATACTATTTAATTCAATGTGTATGATGTTAATTGGCAATCATAAATTATATTAATTATAATTATTGTAGTGATGTAACACAAAATTTTAGTATTCCGTATGGTTAATGGTGGTAATTGTGCTGAATAGTATTTATCCCACGAAAGAATTGAATCGATACTAGTTTGATCAAGTGATAAGGAAGAACCTGATGCGTATGAATCATTGTCGTTGCTCTCTAAAAAATCCAAATCCAAAATTTCAGGCAGAATTGCACTGTCAAGGTTTGCACTTTTCTCGTCATCCTGGCGATCCAATTTTCCGGGAGAAGAATCAGATGGAACTTGTGCATAGTAACCAGTCAAGAGATTAGTGTAATTTAGGAATCTCTGTTGTGCATTCTGATATTTCCATTGAGAAGAAAGTTGCACTTGATTATAAGCTTCTCTTTCTTCTTCCTCCCATTCAGAAAGAAATGTGAATGAATTACCATATTCAACTTCCCATGTCCATTCGTCCATAGCTAGCTGCAAACAATTATATTTTTCCATCAATTTCTTATGTTGTCTTCTACAAAATATACCTCTATCCTTCGTTGTTTTTGTGCAGAGATATTACTCCTTTAATTTGCAAAATGCCTATTTAATTCATTCTTTAATTGAATCCCCATTAATATAGTAACCTCCATATTTACTACCCCATTTATTACACTTTTAATTGAGCGGTTACTACCATCATTAATTATTAGTTACACTTTTAATTAAGCAGTTACTATCAGCACAATTATGAGTTACACTTTTAATTGAGCAGTTACTATCAACACAATTATGAGTTACACTTTTAATTAAGCAGTTACTACTATCATAATTATCATTAATGCTTTTAACTGAGGATTTACTGCCAGCATAATTATTATTTACCTTTTTCTCGGTCGCACCAGATCCGTTCACCACCATCATGGAACTATCGACACCACCTCTAACACCCGCATCATTGACAAGTCACCAAGCACCCCTACTCCGCGGTTTCCATCCAGTCTGATTCCAACAAAGGACCAGCGAAGATCAAGATGATTAACACTGAGATCTTCATCGGGCACCGTTGCTCCACCATTCTCCTTATCTTCGACCGAGAGAGCAACATACAACGATTCAAAATTACTTGATGATGTCGTAGATGGAAAAAAAAGAACATTTAAGAAAGATTTAAAAGAAAAGAAGAAACTTATCAGATGACAAGACAAACCAAACTTGCTAGAGGACAACACAACTAGAATAACATCCCTTATATACTATTTAATTCAATATGTATTACGTTAATTGGCTTTTTTTCCTTAAAACCACTTATTCTCCATATTTTAATAAGCAATCATAAATTATATTAATTATAATTATTGTAATGATGTAACACAAAGTTTTATTAAAATGGATTATTTGCTCTCAGGTGTTAATTATATTTCAGAATTTTCAATTCATTGATTTGCAATTGATATAGGGAAAAAGATCAATTACAAATTTACAATAGTTTGGACTTATAAAAGTTCATAAGTAACGAATGATTTACAAATAAAAATATTAATTAGAAAACCTAGACTGGAAAGACTATTAATCAATCTGTTATAGAAGAAAAGCAAGAACAATAAAATAAATAGGATCTTGAGGGAATTATGCCTGACCTGCGACTTCAATTTTTTTCTGCACCTTTTCAATCTCCTGCACTGCTTCCCTCTATTCTTCTGTCGAATTTGGTCTCCACCGTCTGCTGTTTCTTCTACTAAGAGGCGATCGCTGATTAGAAGGAAAAGAGGCGTTTGCAGAGAACTGGGAGATCGCCGCCACTGCGAGTGAGAGTTGATCCCTGCTGCCACCGCCCTGATTTTAGAGAGTTGTTTTCCACTGCCGCCGCTTTAACTAAGGAGAAGATTGCCATCGGTCTTTCTTTGAGAGCTGACCGCTTGATCTCGTCTTTCTCCGTCTTTGAGGTTGTGAAAAACAAAAAAATAAAAAATAAAAACCACCATTGATGGATTGATCATCCATTCCTAGGATCTGATGCTTAATTCTTGATTATCGTAGAAATTTTATATTTGCTTTTTGTTTTGGATCTTGGTTTATGGTTGGTTTTTTATTTCTAAACCCTAGCTACACCTGATTTTGCCGCCTTCGATTTCATGACGGGTCTTCTGTCTGTCCCTCTTTCGGAGGACTATATTGGTATTAGTGTCCTTTTCAATCCTAGTCTAAGATTTTCTGACACTTCCATTTCCTCCATCATTCAATCGACGGTGCTGAAGTGTTCTTTTGCTTCTGTTCTTTCAAATTCCCTACAGGCACCGCCATCCTCTTCTACTCTGATATCTGATATCGGCGGAATCAAATCCATTAGGATTTCGCAAGGTGCTTATGACCGTCGTGTCACTTTGTGTTCCCAATCGCTAATTGGAAGGTTGGTTCTCTCGAAGGGAGATGCCCCATAGAGGGTGCTGGATTTAAAGAGAGTTCTGAATTCGATTTGGGGTTTGACTGAACCATGGAGGCTTATCTCAACTGGTCGTGGATATTTCCATGTCATTTTGCATTCTCAGGAAACCAAGGAATTGGTTCTTAGCAAGGGTATTCTCAATGTAAAACCAGGTTCCTTTCGTCTTCAATCTTGGGTGACGGATTTTGATCCATTTATGGAGAAATCTACTAATGCTCAAGTATGGGTTCGTCTCTACTCCCTCCCTTAGGATTACTGGGATGTACAGATACTGTCAGATATTGCAAAAGGTCTGGGGGGGTCTTCTTCGAGTTGAGAAGGCTACCATTGAGGGTGATTTTGGCCACTATGCTCGTATGTTACTTGATGAGGATTTAGCTGGGGATCTTCCTACCTAACTAGGCATTGAACGAGATGGTAAGAAATTTTGGATTGATGTGGTCTATGAGAGACTTCCTAGTTTTTGCAAAGTTTGTTCTTGCATAGGACATATGGCTTAGGACTATAGGAAGAACAAGAAACCTACCTTTTTTGAATCACGCCTCCCTGTTAAGGATGCAGACATTAGAGCTCGTGCAGCTAAGCCACGGCCTGAAAAACAACACAATGTAATTCCAATTCGTGAAGTGAATGCTAGAATTGTTGCGGATATTGCTCCGCCTATTATGGCTAAGCCTAAGAAGGAATCTGGGGGGATTTTATCTGGAAGCCCTCAAGGTCATGTTATGGATCATGTAGCTGACATGTTTCCTCACCCTGATTCACCGGGTACTGATAATTTATTTATGGGAGCTGCTGCTGCCTCACACTAAGAGGAGGCGGACGGTGGCACGACTCCTATTATGGATTGACACGCAGAGCTTGGGACAGGTAAACGTCTCCTAACTATGCTGGATTTCCGTTTGATCTTGTCTGACTTTTCTTTTGTTTTTCAGATTTCTTTCAGATGGGACGACCTCGACTTCGGCCCCGATTACGCTTATGTCACCTGCATTCAGGGGCAGCAGTGTGTGCTCACCGGCCTGTGCGTGCGAGCATGGTATTTGGGCGACCGGAGCTTTACCGGGGTTAGCGCCACACATTGGACCCCAGGCGAGATCCCTGTGTCCATATTCGCGGTGAGGGTCATGCCGCTGCAGGAGATACGCGGTGAGCTAACTCTTCGATTCGCGCCTCGGGACATGTGGGACCACGCGGGGGGTCGCGCCCATTATTTATCGACACTGTTGACTCCGTTGGACCCTCCCGAGGTTGTGATGGACGTGGATCCTGCGGATGATGTGTTCTCGACGGCGGCCGTTGCTGGGGTCTTTGGCCTAGAGGAGGTTCCGGTAAGTGCCTGACTTATTTATTCTTTTATTTGTGAGACTGTTAGGTGTATTCATTTTGTCTTTGCTTACAGGAGAGTTCTTTGAGAAGCGCTCGGACGTCAGACTTTTTCGATGGTACCCGAGCCCGGACATCTGCGAGCGAGCCTTCATATTATGCAGGCGAGTCCTTAGGCACCGCACGACCAGAGCAGCTCTACCTTGGCGCACCCTGCCCGACCCCAGGGAGAGGATATTCAGTGGTTCGCTACGGCGAGGCGGGCGTGGCCTACTCCGGCGTTGAGACAGCCCCCTCAGTTTTTACCTCGATGGTGCCATTCGACCCCCCCGACGCCCTTCATACTTCGAGGGAGACGTGTACCAATTATGTGGGATTGTCTGATTATTTGAGAGAGCAGCTCAACCTGCGCTGTGCCAGCCACCTGGTGAGTATCCTTATTCTGTTTTAGTGTAGTGAAATGTATGCATGTGATGCACATATGTATGTATGACTTCTGTTGTTATCTATTTTGGTGTTTTTTTTTCTCTTTTTTTTCTTTTCTTTTTTTTATTTGCAGAGCGATCTTCATGCTAATGATCAGCGGTTCAGTGAGTCACAGCGGGATGCCGATGCTAAGGTCGGACGTGTCTACCGAGAGAGAGATGCTTATTGGGCGGAGATGATGCGAGTGGAGACCGAGGGGCGCCTTGCCGCGGAGGAGGGTCATCGGGTTGTCGAGGAGGCCTTAGCCGCCGGGGAGCGAGCTTCTCGTCTGAGGGACTTCGAGGACTTCTGGGACTTGGGATCGTTCCCTCCTTGATGAGCTCACCATTATCATGCCTTGTAGCTTTCTTTTATTAGTATTACCCCGATGTATAGCTTGTATATAGTGAGAGGGGTGGATAGGATGTAGGCTTTTTATGTGAAAGAGGTAGGAAATGTATAACTCATGATTCATAATACAATGCATTTAGTAGATTATAATGATTCCAATCATTCTCTTCAAATATATTCATGCCTTTATTTATTTACAAACAACAGAAATACTTAGCCGCTTATACATTATTTTTATAATTGCTCCAGATATAACTACTGTTACCAGGATCCGCCTTTTTTCGGTTTTCAGATCCCAGCGATTTTTCAACTCTCCTTTTATTATCCCGGAATTTTCAAATGAGCGCCCTTTTGGGTTTTCACCCATTGGGATGTCCCTCATTGTTGCATAGGTCGCCCTTTGCGGGTTTTCAACCTATCGGGAATTTTTATCTTTCTTTTTTTTTTTACGAAAAGTATTTCTTAAGCCTATCCAGATTGGTAGGTTCGGAGAACTCCATGCCGTCCATAGTAGTTAGCTTCACCGCCCCTTTGCTTAGGATCTTCTTCACGAGGAATGGTCCTTCCCAGTTTGGCCTGAACTTGCCCCTAGGGTCGGTGTGCGTCATTCGGATCTGTTTCAGTACCATATCCCCTTCTTTGATAGGGCTGGCCTTGACCTTTTTGTTGAAGGCTCGGGCCATCCTTCTCTGATATAACTGCACATGGTAAAGAGCCTCCATCCTTTTCTCGTCCACCAATGCTAACTGCTCATATCGCTTCTTCACCCATTCCGTCTCGGGAATCTCTGCTTCTACTGCGATTCTCAACGATCGCTTTTCAATCTCAATCAGGAGAACGGCTTCTGCCCCATATACCAAGGAGAACGGCGTTGCCCTAGTTGACGTTCTAACCGTCGTGCGATAGGCCCATAAAGCGAGCGGAAGCTGCTCGTGCCAATTCCGATGCGACTCCACTGTCTTTACGAGGATCCTCTTAAGGTTCTTATTTGCGGCTTCCACTGCCCCGTTAGCTTGCGGGCGATATGGAGAAGACCTATGATGCTCGATACCGTATTCCTGGAGGAGACTTCTCACTTCCCCCTGAAACTGGACCCCATTATCCGCGATCATGTGATGAGGCACTCCGAACCTGGTGATTAGGTGCTTTTCAATGAACTTCCTCATCTGCTTAGACCCCAACTTGCTAAACGATTCTGCCTCTACCCACTTGGTGAAGTAATCAATGGCGACTGCAATGAATTTGTGTCCGTTTGACGCATTAGGTCTCACCTCACCGATGATATCAATGCCCCAAGCTGCAAACGGCCAAATGGGTGCTAACACGTGCAGTTCCATAGCTGGCAAGTGATTATAATCTCCGTGGATTTGACAATCATGGAATTTCTTCGCATATTCGTTACAATCTTTTTCCATGGTGAGCCAATAGAAGCCTTGCCTTACGATTTTCTTTGCTTATACTGCTCCTCCCATATGGGCTCCATAAATTCCCGAGTGTACTGACTCCATTGCCTCACGGGCTTCTCCCTCATTCAAGCACCTCAATTGTAAACCATCGGCGTGTCTTTTGTAAAGAAAGTCATCGTGGATGACAAACTGCTGAGCTAACCTTCTGATCACAACCTGATCCCTAAGTTCTGATTCTGCCGGGTACGTCCCACTTTTCATGAAGTTCACGATATCGAAATACCAAGGCTTTTCATCCACTCCCAACAACATTACATCTTCATAGCACGGTTTGTGGGACCTCCTCAATCCCAAAGGCTTCGAGCCAAGGTTCCGAGGATTATCCCATATCGACACCAAAGTGGCCAAAGCGTCCGCGGCTTGGTTCTGTGCTCGAGGAATGTGATAAAAGCGGCACTCGCTGAATCTCTGTGCTAACCCCCCTAGCTGATCTAGGTATGGACGCAACCTTTCTTCCCTTACTTCCCAGTTTCCCTGTGCCTGTTCGATAATCAGTTTTGAGTCGCCCCAGATTTCAACATATGATGCTCCCAGCGCTGCTAACGACTCTAACCCGTAGATGCACGCTTCATACTCGGCCATATTATTGGTGAGAGGGAAGGATAACTTCTTCGCCATAGCGATCCTTTCTCCTTCCGGTGAGATAAGTAGCACTCCTACCCCGGCTCCATTCGAGTTAACTGCT
Organism: Euphorbia lathyris; assembly: GCF_963576675.1. Taxonomy (NCBI): domain Eukaryota; kingdom Viridiplantae; phylum Streptophyta; class Magnoliopsida; order Malpighiales; family Euphorbiaceae; genus Euphorbia; species Euphorbia lathyris. The sequence continues at coordinate 13,613,874 of NC_088913.1, forward strand.
CCATCGAAGAACATTTTCCACGGTATAACTTCTATTGCGTTCAAGTGCTCATCGGGGAAATCATAGTTTATCTCCTCCTCTTCCGCATTTAAGGGCTGATTGGCCAGAAATTCCGCTACGGCTCTCCCCTTAATAACCTTTTTCGTTACATATTCGATGTCGAATTCGGACAAGAGCAACAACCATCGAGCTAGCCTCCCTGTTAGAGACGGAGTTCGGTACAGATACTTCATAGCATCCATCCGGGAAATAATGATTACTTTGTAAGATTGAAAATAGTGCCGCAGCTTCTTTGTTAGCCATACCACTGCCACGCACGTCTTTTCAATCATGTTATACTTAAGTTCGTATTCCAGGAACTTCTTACTCAGATAATACACTGCATGCTCCACACCGGTGTCTCCTTCCTGGGCCAGCATTGCCCCAATTGATCGCTCCTCGATCGCTACATAGAGGAGAAGCGGTTTTCCGAGTTTAGGCGGTCTCAAAATCGGTGGATTAGACAAATAGTTCCAGACACTCTCCAATGCTTGCTGGCACTTATCATTCCAAACCGTGGGTTGATCTTTTCATAGCAGCTTAAAGATCGGCTCGCAAATCGCAGTGAGTCGTGCTATGAACCGACTGATATACTGAACCTGCCCTAGAAATCCTCTCACTTCTTTCTCATTTTTTGGTGCTGGCATTTCCTGTATGGCCTTTACCTTGTCGGGATCCACCTCGATCCCCTTGTTACCGATCACGTAGCCTAAGATTTTCCCCGATGAAATGCCAAAGAAGCACTTCTTCGGGTTCAACCTTAGCTTGAATTCTGCAATTCGGGCCAAAAACTTCTCAAGTGCAGCGAAATGCCCTTCTCTTTTCTCCGATTTGACCATCATGTCGTCCACATAGACTTCCACTTCCTTGTGTATCATATCATGGAACAGTGCCGTAGCCATTCGCTGGTAAGTTGCCCCAGCGTTTTTCAAACCAAATGGCATTACTTTATAGCAGTACGTCCCCCACTCAGTTGTGAACGAGGTCTTTGCTTTGTGCTTCTCGGCCATCTGAACTTGCATGTAGCCCATGAAACCATCCACGTTTGTGTGTAAGAAGCTGGATGCCGCACTGTCAATCAATACATCGATGTGAGGCAACGCGAACTCATCTTTGGGGCAAGCCTTGTTGAGATCTCTATAATCGACGCACATTCTCACTTTACCGTCTTTCTTCGCGATTGGCACTACATTGGCGACCCACGGAGGATAGTCGATTACTTCGATGAAACCTGCTTCTAACTGTTTCTTTACTTCTTCTCTGATCTTATCTGCCCATTCCGGCCTCATGCATCGGAGTTTCTGTTTCACGGGTCTAGCATCGGGGTATGTTGGAATACGGTGAGTTACGATTGATTGATCGATTCCTGGCATATCTTCGTACGTCTAAGCAAACACTATTTCGTATTTTTTAATTATTCTCTCAAATTCTTTCCTCTCTTCAGTAGTTAATTCTTGAGCAATTTGTATAAGTTTAGGATTTTCATCCGTGCCAAGATTGAAAGTTGACATTTCTATTGTATTGATTTCAAATGTAGGCATGTTATATGAATGAGAATGCATGGAATGATCAGAATCAACATCAAGCAAGTAAGCAAAATCAGAATTCATTTCATTGATAGTATTGGCGAGTACATCATCAGATTCAAATAAAGTAGTAATACAATTGTCATCATCGGGGTTCTCGGGTTTCTCATAGGCCTTGGAGGTACCGGGCTCGTCCACCGCTCCCACAGTGGCTTCCATTGTGACGACCTGCTCCTCGGCATTCAGATCTAACATCATGATCTCCTCGACGAAGCAGCTTGCCTCTCTTTTGCCCCAGCTGGTGACATCATTGAAGATCTCAAAGCCTGGCAGAATCTTTCCTTCGGTGCTAGTCCATGACTCGGGGGTTCCAGAATAAACCTTCCCGTGGCCCTCATTCACAAAATACTTCTTTAGACCCACTTTTCCCTCACTGCCTGTGTTGGACGGATCTCCCAGTTCATATCCTAAACCCCTCCGGGTTTTCTGACTCTTGAAGTCCAGAGATTCTGGCAACCCTTGATGGTGTGCTCCTAAGCCCATACCGGGGATAAACCCCCTTTCATCATCTTCACCACATCGGTGGTCATACTGGACTCGTAGATCCCAGAAACCTGGAATCCGGAGAAAAGTTGAGGCTCAATTCCCAATGCAGCCACTGAACTTAACTTCTCGGCTCGGATAGTCACTATCTCCTCCCCGAAGGGGAATTTGATCATTTGGTGGAGCGTGGAGGGCACACCTCCTAGTTTATGGAACCATGGGCGTCCCAACAACACAGCAAAGGTCACTGGTATATCCAGCACAGTGAACTCAGTTTCTTCCTCATGCGGCCCTACTTTCAGCTTGGCCTTAAAGACTCATTCAATGTGTCTACGGCTATTATCATAGGCCCTAATCACGGTTTCCGAGGCAGTCAAATCCCCTCTTTCTACTCCCAATTTGGACAAGAGTTTCAGCGGGCAAACATTAATGGCCGATCCATCATCAACCATCACACAGCTAGTTTTCTTTCCATTAATTTCAGCTCGGATGTATAAAGGCTTGTTGTGAGCTTTCCCCTCTTCCGAGAGATCTTCGTCGGTGAAGGTGATTTCAGTTCTCTTTCGGGCCATGATTGCCCCTACTAGCGCTGTCGGCTCAGTATCGGAAGAGATGACCAAATTCTGTAGCTCTTTCATCAAATTCTCACGGTGGTACTTGGAATGGCATAAGACTTCCCACACGGTAGACTTGGCTTGTGTTCTCTTCAACTGCTCGAGGACTTGATCATCGGGCTTGGGAGCCGATCCTTCTCCCGCCTCAGTTTCCACCATTGGCGCCTTTCCCTCGGCCACTCGACCCGATCTTGTCATAACGGCAATCTTCGGCTCATCATCAGATCGACATCCTCCTCCTCCGAGGAACTTTCCCAAATGTCCACAACCGTCAGATCCATTACATGAGGGACGTTTGAGTTCAAATACAAGGGATCCGCTGATCCATACATGGCCCAGCCTATCAACTCATCATAGTCCCTGAGGGGCACTCTGTTCATCCTTCTTGCCACCATCGGAATAGCGCCTCTTTGTATGCACATGAGCTGCACCTTATCACTCATCGTTTCATGACACTGCTCATAGCGATACCTCCACCTCCTAGCGTAATCCACAAACGGTTCCTCGAGGAATTGCCTGATCCTATCCAGATCTTCTAGGGATCCCGTCTATGGCCCATACATCTCATACCTCGACACAAACGCATCCCGAAGAGGTATCCAATGACCCATTTCTTCCTCTGATAGCCCTTGATGCCACAATAAGGCTTCTCCCATGAGAGTTTCCGGGAAGTGTTCGTGTAACTCATTTTGAGGGAACCCGGAGTGTTCGTGTAACTCATTTTGAGGGAACCCGGCATCATACATATGGTTGCGGAATAACCTTGCATGTTCAGCGGGATCCCGATATCCACCATACTTGGGCATTGCTAATACTGCTTCAGGCATCTCGTAGGAGGGCGAGTCCGGTGTTTGCTCTGCAAGCATCCATACTGTATATTCCTTAATGAACCTCTTGGTCATTGCGGCCCAGTCGCACTTGATACGCATCGGGAGAGACATATACCACATCAGCGGCTCCCCCATTAGTGAATTGCAAAACAGACTGGTGATCTCTTCTTCGTTAAAACCCAAAGGCCCCATGGCCGACAAGTAGAAGTGAAGGTGTTCCATTGGATCCTTGTTGCCATTATACTTACTGACAGCCGGCAACGGACGTTTGATAGGCCCAATTTGCAGCGCAAAGCGCTCCGCGGTCCTATCCTTAACTTTCTTATACTTCTCTAGGAATCGGTCGGACAACTGTTCCCAATCGTGCTTGCAGGAGTTGGGCAATGAGTGGAACCACCTCAAAGGCTCGCCTATTAATGAATGGTGGAACCACTGTGCAACCTCATCCACCCCAAAGGATTCAACAAACATATCATGCATATACTCGCGCAAGTGCACATCGGGATTCTCCACCCCACTGAATAAACTCAACTCTGGCACAATAGTTCGAGACAACCCTTCCCTGGTCTCTTCAGCACTATCTTCATTATACGGTGCTCCGCCGTCTAGTCCTTCATCCATTGGTTCATCCTCCTGCTCCTTGCCTAGAAAGGACACATATAAACCATTTCCCACATTACTCTGCTCATCGGAGTCCAACAACTCCTCTTCGTTTTCCGCGAAGGATCCCATAACCAAACTCTTTTCGAGTCCAGATCCGATCATGCTCACCCTATGGTTAGGCAATGGATTACGCCTAGTGGAAGGGTTTGTTGACGAATGATCAGCTGTCTTCTTCTCCTCAATCAAATCTTGGATCTCGTGTTTCAACCTCTTATAGTTCTCGATATTGTGCCCATAATTACTGTGGAACTCGCAGTATCCCCTAGCTTGTATTTGCGGGGTAGGCTGTGCCTTGTTATAAGGAGTAAGAGCTTTCAACAATCCTTTTTTCTGCAATCGTTCGAAAACTTTTGCGTAGGTCTGATCAAACTTGGCAAACTGCCTCTTCTCGATAGCATTAAGTTCAAGCACTTTCACTGCGACAGATTCTGTACTCGCGCTTGGCCCTCCGGCACTATATCCAGACTTTGTCCACTTAGTATAAGCTTTCTTCGGCTCACCATCCCCCTCAACTGTCAAGGCGTAACTATACATCTGATTGAAATCGGTAAAAGGCATGTACCGAAGCTCATTCTTAATATACGGCAAAGTGTTGCCAATTACCATTCGGATCTGATCCTGTTCAAGCGGCTTCTACTTCATAACTGCCACCTTGGCTCTCCACCTTCTTACAAAATCGGACAAAGACTCACCAGCTTGCTGCTTAGTGCTCTCTAGCTCTTTCAACGTAACCTCAAGCATAGTGTTGAAACTATATTGAGCAATGAATGACTTCGCCAACTCCTTCCAATCTCTCTTCGTCACCAGCGGCAACGCATGAAACCACACGAGGGCAGCCCCCTCCAGATAGGTATTAAACAGTCCCAAGACTTGATCCTTAGTCAAGATCGTGTGCTTCATTACCGCAACATACTGATTCATGTGAGCCGTGGGATCCCCAGTTCCATCGAACTTCTTCATTTCCGGGAGCCGGAATTTCAAAGGCAAAGCAGTCGCTGATAAGCAGTTTTTCAAATTATAAAAGTCCTGACTCCCGGAGCTTCCCCCATGCAGATCCTGCACCTCCTGAGTGATGTGCTGCTTCCACTCCTCTTCCTTAGCTTTCTCTTTCTCAAGCTGTTTCTGGATATAATCCTGATAGTCATCCTCATTCCCGAAGCGGGGACCAGTGTTCACTTCGTTCTCAGCACGCTTGCTACCGCTCTTGTTATCCTTCAGGGCCAGCTCAGCTAGCTGGGCCAGAATTGTGGCCAACTGATCGTTAATGTTGTTCACGGAATTCTCCAATTCGGCCACCTTTTCGTTGGTCGCAGACATACTGACCGAAGACTGAGTATACTCGGACGAAGATGATTCGGAAGCCACAACTGCTGACTGTGATGGCTCGGAACTAACAATCTGCAACTGGTCGAACTGTCTGACTAGCCGACTACTCTCACGGAACCACAACCGCTTAATGATGACGTCTGCGCGAGCGATATTCATTAGTATGTATGCATGATTTTATATGCATGATTCGTGGTGTGTGCGTTTATTATTTACGAATATATAAGATAAGAAGAACAAATGTTAGTCTAATTACACGTATCACAACATCTCTCTTCCACCCTTACTCCTCCACACACTCGATGGTCCAAGTCTCTTTCCTAGGATTTTGGTTTGGGGCTCACATTGCGGTCCAGGGGACGCGTGATGCCGTCGATTATCGCAGAAAAATAAATCATCCATCAGACAACACAATTCGTTTTAATGTATCAGCGTTCAATGACTAAGATATCGACCAAATTGGATTGTCCTTTCGGAATAACTCGTCTTTTGTTATTTCACGAGACGCATTAGTTCGGGTTTTGACTCCCTTTCGAGCGTATCTCGGATTTAGACGCGGTACGAGTTATTCCTTTGAGTTCAATCGTTCGTTACCGACAACGATTCGTTCCCTTTTATTCGCGTGGGTTCGTGTCTCGATTTTTTTGGATTACAACGAGATCTTTTGGATCTATCGAGAGACGTAACCACGTGTTTGCTTAGTGAGAGTATCACTTTTGGATTTTATTCTTAGGGAACGGAATTATCGCGTAACGTGTTTGTTTCTAGCGTCAAAATTCGCTTGCTCATTTTAGCTATGTGAAAAGACGGCGAGTCTTATTCTAGCGCGCGATAATCTTTCGGCTAGTAACAACTCTTTATTTCTTCCAATTTACGGGATATATCATCCTAGCGTGGTTATAGAAAATCAACGTTTCGTTTAATCGCATGCTTATTCGAAGAAGGGATATTGCCGTTCATTTCATTTAGGCACGAGTTAGGCAAACGCGCAAATCGGGCCATATTTCTTGTAGTTTTGGTAACGGTCGAAATGATTGAGCCATTAGCCAAACCCACAGTCTCGTCCATATGGTGCAATTATGCGGTTTAGCTTAATTCGGCTTCGTGATTTCAAGCAGCGTATATACCCGTTCGAGGCACGTATTCAACGGCATTGGTTCATTTTCTTTAACTACTCTCGGGATTGACATATATCGTAGATACGGAATGATTTTGGTCGTTTTTGTTTTTCTTTTATTTTCTTAGTCACTTTTGCGGATACGTCCATTTCTCCTTAGAACAACGCAAGGTATAACGTAAGAGCTCATTTTTTATTCGGAAGGGACGGGTCACGTTTATGAAACTCTTTACGTTACGACAAGGTCGTTCGAAATAAAAATGTTCTTCGTTTTCGTTTTGTCATAATCTCGTTTTATCCCAACTTATTTAAAGAATGTGAATAACGGCTACTGTTAATATAGTCTATTGAATCGAGATACTACTATCCTTAATATCAAATCGATTTGTACTAATACGTGCTTACGTCACAACGTGTTTCCTGAACATGTGCCTTCTTCGGGACACGGAAAGGGACCAGGCGGGTCGCACAAGTTCATTCACACGAGATGACTAAGTCGTCTTTAGTTCGAATCATTTCGATGCTTCGGGGTAGTTTATATATCGGTTTAAGAGTATATATTAACGTTCCGTTTCATTTTCTTTACGTATTTTAGGATTAGACACGTATCATGGCAATTTGAAAACACGAATTGATTCATTTATCACACCAAAAATAGTAACGGGTAATCCTATGGCAACTTCTAAGGCTACTATATGCTGACACGGCTGATCGCGGGACCTCACAGGACCGCACAAATTCGCCCCTAACGAATGGATGGGGACCCTTTGGCGCCTTACTATAAGGGGGAACTTACACTAGCCTCTTTCGAGCGACGAATGGACACTCGCTAGAGGTTTCGCGGAAATTATCCAAAATGTTTGCAATAATGCGTATGAATGCATACGAAAAGAAATAATACGATCCGTCCCCGTTAAGAGCTTAATACACGCCTTCCGGAATCAAATTTCTCGCTTCCCCAGCAGAGTCGCCACTTGTTAGACAAGGTGCCGATGGCCTCGCCCGGGCGGACCGGGGGGTGGACACCTCATGGCGACATAGGCTGTGATTGGCGCCGAAAGCAACCAATCGCGGAATCAAGCTGCTCGGCAGGACCGGAGCTCGGAGTATGGAAGAGTCGCCACCCACGAATGGGAAAATGAACACCGATCCCTTGCAGGAGATCGGTGAGGGTTCGGGAAACTTAGGTACGAGCCGAGAAGGCTAGGTCCTTTCCGGAGAAAGGCTACTAGGCACCCCGACATCGCCCGGTTATGAACCACCGGCCTCCTACTCAGCGTGTTAGGCGATAACGGACTAATCGCATATTTCTTTAAGTTTAAACTTCATTTGAAACCTTGTCTTTCTCATTTTGAAAACCGTTTTGAGCATGTTATTAAAAAGCCATTTTAGTAAAGAATCACCCATTTTGCATAAATTTAAAGTATATAGGAGAGAGAGGGGGAAAGAAAGAATTGATTTATTCACAGTGTGATTTATGCTTTATATCATATATTACATCTACGCTAATCTCACTCCTAAAAAACGAGTTTATTTACATGGTTCGTACCTTAATCGCCATTGGAACGATTTTGATACGTTTCAAAACCCCGTTAATGATGTTCACTCGAATCGCCATTGGAACGACTCGAGCGTTTGAAAACATTGAGCAAACAGTTTTAATCCAAAAACGTGGTTAAGCATACAAGTCCATTTATTTTGTACAAAACCGCTTAATTAGGAAAACCATTCAAAACTCCACTATTTACAAGGAGAAAACAATTTTAATTACAAGGTTCGCTTAATCCGTCGTTGGAACGAATTAAGGTTTTAACACGTGATGTTTTAGGAAACGGTTTAAAGTGATAAGAACGCCCTTTATTTACATTAGGAACTTCTAGAAAACTTAAGTTTAAATAAGCAAATTAAAATCTCTTTTTGTGGTTTATTTTCCCCCTTTTCACTCAATTTATTCCTCACTTGAACATGATCACAATAATGAACAATTTAGACCAAAATTCACCAAAGTAAAACTCATTTAAAATATATGCCCATAAATGTCAAAAGAATAGGAAAAGGAATATACATATATATATACATTTTTTAACTAAAAATAATGATATATCTATAGATTTAAAGAAAAACAAATAAAAGATACTATATTACATTATTAAGTATATGTATAATAATGAAAATAGGAAATACTAAATATAATACCTTCTTTATTCTAATTAAAGCTATGTAATAATAATAGGCAAAACTCCAAAATAAGATAATATCATTTATCCCAAAATGGTTTCACCTAATAATAACTAATATAATCCAAATAACCCAAAAATTATATGTATATACAAATATAATACTTTACAAAACCAAATCCAAATGACTAAGTCCAAATACGAAATATATAGCTACATAATACGTAATTAATAGTTATAGGACTCAAAAATAATTTTTATAAATATATTACATAGTTAAATATATATATATATACAAGTATAAATATCAAAAAGTTGAGAAAAGAGGGTTAAAATGATAGTTTTTCGGATTCCAGCAGATTACCGACGGAAAATCCGTCGCTAATCTGCTGTTAGTGACAGAAAAGGCAGAATATCAACAGCAGTCCCTATACTTTCCAGATTTATTCAAACACTTTAAATTAGATCTATTCTATCGTTTTGGGACCTCCGAACTACCCAAATAGGATCATAGTCTATAACGGAGACTCCTAAAACGATGTTTTATTTTTAAAACGTTAATTCCAAAAGGCTTTTCTAAAATCTATATATATACAACGTTTTAATCCCGAACTACCCTCAAACGGGATGACGGTTCGTATTGGGACGTTAAAACGAGGTTTTTTCTTTATTTCGAAACCAAAACCAACGTTAATTTAATACGAGACAAGAATTAAATAAATACGGGAAAGTAAATAAATGTGATAAAGAAATAAATAAATAAATAAATTAAAATTATAAAATAAATAAATGAAGGAAATAAATAAATGACACGAGTCTAGTCCTCGGATAATACCTCAAGATCGGTATTGACAGCTGAAGTCGGTTGATTCCACGAATTATGATTTTTCGGTGTTTTTCGGTGTTTTGGTGAAATATTTAACTTTTAGAAAATTTGGATTTTTTAGGAAAAAAAAATATTTTCTCCCAAAAATTGACTTTCTCTCTCTAAAAATGTCTAGAGTGAGAAAGCTCCAAAAATCTCCCCCCCCCTCAAATGCATGGGGATCCGTGCCTTTTATAGGCACAGATCCCAAAATATTTTGTGCGCGGCCCGACGGGCGTCGGGCTACGCCCAAAAATGTTGGGCGGACGTCCAACTTAAGTTGGGCGAACGCCCAACAGACGTTGGGCGTTGTTCGGCGTTCGCCCAATGTAGGTTGGGCGAACGCCCAACGTAGGTTGCGCGTGCGCGCCCAGCACTGCGGGGCGCACGTCCAACTGCCGTCGGGCGCGCGCCGGTTGCCGCTAGGCGCTCGTCCAACGCCGCTGAGGACTCGCGAGCCGTCCACTTGACGATCGCAACCCTTACGGACCCTCTCGCGATTTTTTTTGCTTTAAATTATCGGAACCAACCGCTTCAACCGTCTTGTTATGGGTTTTCATCACAGGTCCTCCGACTCGGAGTCTACAACGACACATATCAGTTACTAATGTAGTTAGTAACCCAACAACCTAGAAATCACATGTTTGATGTGATTGATTACATGAATCTACCTAATGAATGAAACTAGCTTGTTGAGTAAACTCAAGGTGAAATTTCAGGAGTTAGGATTCTAGCTCACTAAAGGAATTGTGAATATCCTTCGAATTAATATAGAGGGTTATTAATTTGGTAAAATAGTGGGAGCAATTTAAAACGTAAAAGTCCAGCGTATTTAAATTGTAAATGAATTAAACAAATGAATAACATCCGTCACTTTTCTCACTCTCAGGTTAATTTTAAATCGTACTCTAAAAACAATCATGTCGAAAACCGATCTAAGAAATATCCTTACCGATAACAAGTTGAATGGTTCAAACTTCACCGACTGGTATCGCAACCTCAAAATCGTTTTGAAGTTCAAAAAGGTAGGGTATGTACTTGATACACCGATACCCTCTATCCCGACTTTTAATGCACCCATCGAAAAGATCAAAGCTTACTTGAAGCATAAGGCTGATGATAATCACGCAAGAAGCATTGTACTTGCATCTATGCCACTGGAATTGAAAAGGCAACATGAGGAGATGGATGCCTATTCCATGGTCGCGCACCTAAAAGAATTGTTTGGGAATCAAATTCGGTGCGAGCGCTACGAAATAACTGAAGGAAAATAGGCAAACGTTTGGCAGCGGAAATATAAAAATTTTAACCTTTTTCCATTAACCCAAGATCCGTTAATCGTTATTTCATATAAAGAGGGATAGAAGGAAATACCTTTTGATGTTCTATCTACTGTTGCAATCGAAGTGCCCACAACTCTTACTTCGAGTTCCCGAGCACAAGATAAAAACACAATCCAAAATCAAGTTAGATATCAACCGTATAAATCAATCAAGAATAGATTGTCTCTAATAAATCAACAAAAGATCAAGGAATAAGCGAAAGAGATGAAAATCAATTGAACGGAAGGAAGCGGTGGATAATCTCGTCCTCAATACTGTGGGTCGAAATTCTCTCTCCCGGGTTGTGTATGTATGTTTCGAAAATTACATGTAGGGGGGTATTTATATTCTCTTGTATCTAAACCCTAGTTAGATAGAATTAGGTTACTGAATAAGAATTTAATTCGGAATATAATTCTTATTTATTATTTACAATTATATCTTAAATATAAAGATAATAATAATAACCTTATAGGATAATAATAGGAGCAATTTAATCTCATTAAAACTCCTAACTTATTTATCCTTTAATTAATTTAATTCACAATTATAATCTAATTAGAATTGTTAAAATCAAATTAAATATTTATGTATTTATCATACATAAAATCGCCCCCCCCCCCCACAAACTGGGCCTTAGTGGACTCAGTTGGGCTTCCATCAATTAATTAACATATGTTTCTCTTTTTGGCTCCAAGTCTTATGTGTGACCCATTAGGTTCTTATTGCTTCTAGCCGTATGCAACTATTAAATTAATTTTCACAGAATTATATTTAATCTTTGCATAACGGAATGAGTACGCGAAATGTGATTAGCAAATCCGAAACATTCCCCCAAAGCTATAAGAAGACAGGTTGATTCTGTCATTGCCCTTTCCGTATTAGTTACAGTATAATTCGATCCTTTATCAACTACATCCTTGAACTGAATCTTATGACTATGGATAATGTCAAGTCACATATAGCGAGACGTTCGTTTTACTTGTACAGGCCGAGTCAACTCCAATTAGATAGGTTAAGTGAAATCTGTATTTCAAGTCTTAAGCTATCACCTTACAAGGATTTAGAGTCAAGTCTTCCACAAGCGATCCTTGGACGTATCTCCCATTTATCGGGAGTGACAAATGCTCAATCCAATGTATAATTATCCTGCAATTACTTCCCGTGATACCCAACGTCTGCCGTTCACACCCCAGAGTCATCTCTGTTATGGATCATGTTACAACAGGATCAAAGCATCATATTCCATAATCCAGAATCACCAATTAACATTCCTTTGAGTCTGATGATTACTTATACCTATTAATACCAATGAGATGAACAGGTGACAAGGATGAATCTACCCATCCTGTTATCTCAAGTCGGGTCCCCAATCCTAATGAACTCCCTTTCATTGGATCCATACAACTGTCCAGATTATCTATATATCTGAAGCTTGTGAGATCAGCTCTCTGTCTTGACAAAAGACATTGTTACATGCAAGTCTCAACAGTGATATGTCAATCCTAAACATATTACTTGACTTGGGGTGGTTTTAAGTTTATTAGTTTATTATAAAGTTTCGTCTCACTTCATGCTTGTATGAACACTTTACAATCACTTTAAACAAACTTAGGGATTTCCTTTTATTAGACTTATTTAGTTCTTTAAAAGGGGTTGCCTCTATATAGTTACGAAACCATATCTTATTAAAACAAATGACATAAAGAACACTTCATTCATATTTAGTTTATATCCTAGAACAATTGTCTATAGGACACTAAACCCCAACAATAACGAAGCAGCTATATAGATGAAAGATGCAGGAGGGCAAGTCTGTTATGACACATTGTGTCAGGATGATTGGCCTTATTACCAAGTTTTCTAGTATTGGAGATGCGATGGATCATGAACTAAGTGTAGACTTACTTCTTCAATCCCTCCCCGAGAGTTATTCACAGTTCATCATGAACTACCAAGTGAGTGTCTTGCAAACCTCTCTTGAAGAGCTTGCAAATATGCTCGAGACGGTCGAGCCCAATATAAAAGAAAACAAGGAAATACTGGCCCTTGCTACTAAGGGATCAAATAAGAGGAAAGGGAATCCTCCCAATCCTAACTATCCCAATAATGGTGAGGGGGCCATGCCCACCGAAACAAAGGGGATGCAAGTCAAGAAGCCCAAAGGGGAATGCTACTTCTATGGTGAAGATGGGCATTGGAGGAGAAATTGCAAGGAGTACCTAGCTTCTCTCAAGAAGGGAAAGGATGGTGCTTCAACTTCTGGTATGTTCTATATTGAAATTAACTCAATTTCACAGTCTGAATCTTAGGTATTAGATACCGGATGTGGATCTCATATTTGTATGAATATGCAGGAACTAAAACAGACTAGAGAATTGAAGAAAGGAGAGTTGGAAATGGTGCAAGGGTTGCCGCACTCGCAATTGGAAACTATGATCTACATCTACCATCAGGACTTGTAGTAGTGTTAAGGAACTGTTTGTATGTTTCGGATATGTCTTGTAACATTATTTCTATTAGCTATCTAGTAGAAGATGGCTTTCATGTTTCAATTAAGAACAATAATTGCGAATTTTATAGAAACAAAGTTTTCTATTTTTCAGGAATATCATTGAATGGGATTTATGTTTTGAATGATAAAGTTTCTGCTTTCACAATTGATACTAAAAGACTTAGATTAGATAACTCAACTTACTTGTGGCATTGTCGTTTAGGCCATATAAACCAGAGACGCATGCTTAAGCTACATCAAGATGGGCTTATAGACTCAATTGATTATGAATCGATGGGAACGTGTGAGTCATGTTTAAAAGGAAAAATGACAAAGACACCCTTTAGCAATAAAGGTCAGCGTGTATCAGACACTCTAGGATTAATACATTCAGATGTATGTGGTCCTATGTCAGTCCAAGCAAGAGGAGGATTCAGATACTTCATTAGCTTCATAGATGATCATACCAGATATGGTTACATCTATTTGATGAAGCACAAGTCAGAAGCTTTTGAGAAATTCAAATGCTTCAAGAATGAAGTTGAGAATCAAACAGGAAAGACTATCAAAATACTTCGATCTGATCGAGGTGGAGAATATCTTTCTGAAGAATTTATGAGTTATCTAAATGAATGTGGAATATGCTCACAATGGACACCTCCTTATACACCACAACATAATGGTGTATCAGAAAGGAGAAATCGCACCTTACTAGATATGGTACGATCCATGATGAGCACCACTTCTCTTCCAAAATCATTCCGGGGCTATGCCTTAGAAACTGCCCTATTTACCTTAAACCGAGTTCCAACCAAATCCGCCAGTTCCACACCATTCGAACTGTTCGTTGGTAGAAAACCCATCTTCTCTTTCATGAGAATATGGGGATGTTCAGCATACGTCAAACGTATTGTGTCAGATAAATTAGATCCCAAATCTGACAAGTGTTTCTTTATTGGATACCCAAAGGAAACTATGGGATATTACTTTTATCATCCAGATGACCAAAAGGTAATAGTATCCAAACACACAGTATTTCTAGAGAAAGAATTTCTGGAAGAAACATAGAATGGAAGCGTGATTGAACTTGAGGAAGTTCAAGAGGAATCACATGTTGAAAACGCGGAAGAAGTTGAACCCGAACCCGTTTCTCTAGATGAAACACAAGTGTCATATCCCACTCGTAGGTCTAAAAGAATTCGTGAACTCCCAGTTAGATATGGTTTTCTAGTGGGAGATGACGAACTGGTTCTCGTGTTATACGATGAACCTGAAACCTACGAAGAAGCTCTTACTAGTCCAGAATCTAAAGCATGGCTTGAAGCCATGAATTCTGAAATGGACTCCATGTATACTAACCAAGTGTGGACCTTGGTTGATCCACCCGAAGGGATAAAACCCATTGGGTGCAGATGGATCTTCAAGAAGAAGACAGACATGGATGGAAAGGTTAGTACCTACAAAGCTACCTAGCGAAAGGATATCGTCAAAGGCAAGGTATTGACTATGACGAGACTTTCTCTCCAGTAGCCATGTTCAAGTCCATCAGAATATTACTTGCAATTGCCGGTCATTTTGATTATGAGATTTGGCAAATGGATGTGAAAACAGCTTTCCTAAATGGAAACCTACTTGAGGATGTATACATGATGCAACCTGAAGGTTTCACGTCGAAGAATGCAACCAAGGTTTGCAAACTTCAAAGGTCCATTTATGGACTCAAGCAAGCATCTAGAAGCTGGAACAAACGTTTTGATGAAACCATAAAACAATTTGGTTTCGAACAAAACTCAGAAGAGGCTTGTGTTTACAAGAAGACAAGTGGGAGCTCAGTCGTTTTCTTAGTACTATATGTTGATGATATACTACTTATGGGAAATGATGTTGCAATGTTGCAAACATTAAAAGTTTGGTTATCGAGTAATTTCTCCATGAAAGACTTGGGAGAAGCAGCCTACATCTTAGGGATTAAGATCTATCGGGATAGATCAAAGAGATTGCTCGGACTATCCCAGTCTACATATATTGACAAAGTCCTAAAGCGTTTCGACATGCATGAATCGAAAAGAGGTAACTTACCAATGGTCCATGGTGTCAAGTTATCTAATGGTCAATGTCCTAAAACGGACAGTGGCAAGAATCGCATGGCTGTAATTCCTTACTCCAGCGCGGTTGGTTCGATCATGTATGCTATGCTTTGCACTAGACCTGGTGTGGCGTTCGCATTGAGTATGACGAGCCGATATCAAGGGAATCCAGGATTCGATCACTGGATTGCTGTCAAGAACATTCTTAAGTATCTTAGAAGAACTAAAGACATGTTCCTCATATATGGACAAGGAGAATTGAAAATTGAAGGATATTCAAATGCTAGTCATCTGACTGATGAAAATGATTATAGATCCCAATCAGGATGCTAGTTCATCCTGAATGGAGGTTCAGTTAGTTGGAAGAGTTCCAAGCAAGGAAGCGTTGCTTTCTCGTCAACTGAATCAGAGTACATCGCAGCTGCAGAAGAGGCAAAGGAGGCTATTTGGATTAGGAAGTTCATAACAGAACTAGGAGTGGTGCCTGACATTGTGAATCCCATTACTCTGTACTGTGATAACAATGGAGCCATTGCACAAGCAAAGGAACCACGGTCTCATAATGCATCCAAACATTATCTCAAGCGATATCATCTCATTAGGGAGATCGTAGCCAGAGGAGATGTGAGAATAGAAAAGGTGCCCACTGAGGACAACGTTGCAGATCCATTGACCAAGCCATTACCACAAAGAGCTCACGATAGACATCTTAGTTCTTCTGGTATTAGTTTCAGGAACAATTGGCTTTAGTCCAAGTGGGAGAATGTTGGAGTTTAGTGTCCTAAAGACAATTGTTTTGGGATATTAATATTAATGAATAAATTGTTTATTTGATTATTTGTTTAATCAGATATATAGCATTAAAATGTAACTATATATAACGGCAATAATCTTTCATAAAGGAAGTAACCCTAAGTTTATTTAAGTTGTTATAAAGTGTTCATACAAGCATGAAGTGAGACTGTACTTTATAATAGACCAATAAACTTAAAGTAAACCCAAGTCAAGTAATATGTTATAAGGGTTGGCATATTACTGTTGAGACTTGCATGTAACAGTGTTTTCTGTCAAGATAGAAAGCTGATCTCACAAGCTTTAGATATTCGGATATCTAGACAGTTACATGGATCCGGTGAAGGAGTTCATTAGGATTGGGACCCGACTTGAGATAACAGAATGGATTGATTTATCTAATGTGTCAACTGTTCATCTCATTGGTGTTAGTAAGTATAACTAATCCTCAGACTCAAACATTCGTTAATTAGTAATTCTGGATTATGGAGTCTGGTACTTTGATTCTGTGCGAGCACGATCCAATAGGCGAGAGCCTAGGGTGTGTGAGAGCAGGGTTGGGTATCACGCAAAGTGATTGCAGAATGGTTAATGTCAGATTGAGCATTCGTCACTCCCGATAAGTGGGAGATATATCCAAATGGCCGCTTGTGGTGAATTGACTGAAATCCTTGCAAGGTGATACAATTAAGAGTAGAAATGAACATTTCACTTAACTTATCTTTTCAGAGTAAATTCAACCTGTATAAGTAAAACCGGACTCTTCGTTATATGTAACCTTGACACATTCCATGGTTATAAGGAATTGATCGACAGGATATAGTTGATGAAGGATCGTATTATACTGTACCTAATACAAAAAGGTTAACGTCAGTTATCAACCTGACTTCTTAATTGCTCTGGGGGAATATCATAGGTTCTGCTAGTAACAGCTCGCGATGGTATTCCGTTATATACATGTTGGAATTAATCGTGATGAATAATTTCAAAGGATATATACGGCTAGTGGCAATAAAGAACCTAATGGGTCGCATATGGGACTTGGAATCGGAGGACGAAAATGTAATTAGTAAAGACACACTATATGGGCCGAAATTTATATATATATTGGGGGATAATTTAATTTGATTAATAATTATAATTTGATTATAATTATGGATTAAATTAAAATATTATCTGATAATATTAAATTAGAAGTTTTTATGTGATTGGAACTCTAATTAATTATCCCTAACATTAATTGATTATTAATTTGAATAATAATAATTATCTAAATATAATTAGTTATTGTTTAGATAATATTAAAGTGTTTATTTAATTATCTAATTAGGAATCCTATTTAGAATAAGATTCCAATTAATTAAATTCCTAACATAACTGGGATTAGGGTTTTGAGGAGTCTATAAATAGACCCCTAACCCCAGATTTCGGCCAACCCTATTCAGGAGAGCAAGGAATCGTTACGTCGTCGTCTCGGCTAATTACTTTAATTTCTTACTCTCTTTTTGATCTAGTATCGATTTCTGTTAGAGGCAATCATTGCGATTGCTATTCATTGAAGGTTGATTATTGATTATCTTTTGTTTTGTGTTGAATCAAACGTTCGTGGTTCACGAGTTGATAATAACAAGTTGTGGACACTTCGTTTGCAACGGTAGATAGTTCATCAGTAAAGGTATTACTTTCTATCCCTCTTTATATGAAATAACAATTAACAGATCTTGGAAAAGGGAAATAGATAAAATAGATAAAATTTTATTATTCCGCTATGCCTAGGCTTGTCTATTTTCCTACATGACTTTTGTTGTTGCTAACCAAAGGGATCGCCAGACTCTTTGGGTCTTCAAAGCTGTTACCTTTGCTCCTCTGGTTTCTGTTGTTTTGTCTCATGATCAGTTTGTGCTCATTAGCTTCTTCACTTTTGGTATTACTCAATTTATCTTCTTTGTTTATGGTAGTGTTTGGGCGAATCACCGTCTTGAC
Organism: Euphorbia lathyris; assembly: GCF_963576675.1. Taxonomy (NCBI): domain Eukaryota; kingdom Viridiplantae; phylum Streptophyta; class Magnoliopsida; order Malpighiales; family Euphorbiaceae; genus Euphorbia; species Euphorbia lathyris. The sequence continues at coordinate 13,632,252 of NC_088913.1, forward strand.
TTGTTTGATACCATCTCTCGCCTCCATAGTGTGTCTTCGGGTCAGTGGCTCCTTTTGGGTGATTTCAATGCTCTATTAGGGGCTCATGAAAAGAAAGATTGATCGCCTGCTCCTCGACCTTGTAAGGAATTTCGTACCTTTTTGGAATGGAATAATTGGTTGGATGTGCCTGCTTCGGGACCCCAGTTCACTTGGTGTAATGGTCTCCAGGGTGTGGCTTAGGTTGACAGTAGACTTAATAGGCTATGGTTTCTGAGCCTTTTGCTACCTTTTGGTCTTATAGTAGCACGATGCTTCCCAGGCATCACTCGGATCACCATCCTTTACTCTTTCGTTTTACCAAAGGTAAACCCCGGGTTGCTCGGTTCCGGTTTCAAAAAATGTGGTTGTCTCATCCTTGGCTTCGGTAGGTGATCACTGACTACTGGTCTCTTGCACACCCATTGCTTGCACCAATGTTGTTAATTAGTTATAAATTGAGAGGTCTCTGTCATGTTCTTCGGCAGTGGAATCGTGAGGTCTTTGGTAACCTTGATGTCAACATTTCCAGATGTGAGGAGAAGCTTCATAACATTCAGTTGGATATTGCTGCTTTTGGGTTTTCTCTTGAGCTCCATAGTCTCGAGGCTTCTGCTCATGCGGATCTAGATCATCAGTTATTGTAGAAAGAGATTTACCTTAAAGAGAAGAGCCGAATTAGATGGCTTGAGGTGGGAGACCGGAACAACGCTTTCTTTCATCGCTCTGCCAATCGAAAAAAGGCTTCAAGGGCATTATAGAATTGGAAGTTGATGGTGAGTTGTTCACTGATCCTGATCAAATTTCTACTCAGATTATTTCTTATTACTCCAGCCTTTTTTCTAACCCTTTGGGGTTGGTGGATCTTTCGCGGGTTCATGATATCATCCTAAGTCTTGTGTCTGCCGATGATAATGACTCCCTTACCCGTGTTCCGAGCAGTTCTGAAATTAGGGATTATGTCATGGCTATGGACCCTAGTAGCGCTCTTAGTCCGGATGGCTTTACTGGTGAGTTCTTTCAGACTTTTTAGGATATTATTAGGGTTGATGTGTGTCTTATGGTTTTTTGGTTCTTTGAACATGGTTTCATTACCCCGGGTCTGAACTCAAACATCATGGCCCTGATTCCTAAGGTGGATGGTGCAATTACAATTGATCAATTTTGCCTGATTGTTATGAGCAATTTTTTCTATAAAATAATAACAAAGATCCTCGCGGATAGGCTGGCTCAGGTAGCTAGCATGATTGTTTCTGACAAGCAGTTTGGGTTTGTAAAAGGAAGGAACATCCATCATTGTATTGATGTGGCTTCTGAAGGTGTGAATATTCTTGACAAAAAATGTTTTGGCAGTAATATGGGTATGAAAATTGACATTCGGAAGGCCTTTGACACGCTTGATTGGAATTTCTTACTTGAGGTTCTTCAGGCTTTTGGCTTCTCCCTTTAGTTCTGTGATTGGATCCTTAATATTCTTTCTTCTGCTCGGATTTCTATTATGACCTCAGTGGGTCCCCAAGGCTATTTCTCATGTTATAGGGGAGTTCGTCAGGGGGGCCCTTTGTCCCCCATTTTATTTGGGATTGCTGAGGATTACCTTAGTAGACTACTTTCGTCTTTGGTGTCGACGGGAAGTCTTATTCCTATGACTTATTCTCGCTCTTCTCAGTTCCCTACTCACTTGCTCTATGCTGATGATGTCCTAGTATTCTATAGAGCTTCTTATTCTAATGTCCAGACCCTGCATGAGACTTTTACACATTATGGCTCCATCTCTGGTCAGCACGTTAATTGGCAGAAGTCAGAATCCTTCTTTGGTTGTGCTATTACGACTAGGCGGAGGGGTCGTCTGTCTAGGATTAGTGGAATCAGGATTGGATCACTCCCATTCCATTATCTTGGTGTCCCTCTCTTCCATGGTGCCCCTAGATTGTCTCACTTGTTGGCCATTGCAGATAAGATCTCTTGGAAGTTTTCCCATTGGAAGGGGAAGTCGCTTGGCAGGTTGGCTTACTCTTGTCAACGATGTAATTACTAGTTCCCTGACTCATTCTTTTGCCATCCATAAATGGCCTTTGAGTCTTCTTAAACGTTTAACTAAGCACATTCGAAACTTTATTTGGAGTGGTGATATTTTTGAGCGGAAATTGGTAACGGTTCCATGGCACATTTGCATTAAGTCAGTTAGAGATGGGGGTTTGGGTGTTAAACAGCTCGAGAGATTTAACACTGCTCTTTTGGGTAAACTAGCTTGGGGTCTGCTCTCCTCTGATGATGTTTGGTTATCTTTGTTACATTTGTGGTTCCTTGTTGGTTCTGGGTTGCCTCGTGGTCGTGTGCTTAATTCTTCCATTTGGGGATCGGTTCGTACGGTCTATTCTATTCTCAGGCAGCATTGTACGTGGTGGATTAGGGAGGAAACTTGGCTTCAATTTTGGACGTCTAAGTGGATTACTCCGACGGTTGCGGATAGGGTTAGGATTTCTTCTTCTGCTCAACATCGTCTCATTGCTCCTTTGGACAATTTTCTGGTGGATGGAGTATGGAGGGATTTACCTGATTTGCCTCCGGAGGTCTTGTGTGTGATATCTGCCATCTGGAAAGGTCGTGACCCCTCTGATCTGTATCTGGCGCCCTGCAGATAAGGGTGGCTTCATGGTCAAACTTTTCTACGCTTGGTTAGGGAATGAACCGTCTTCATTAGCAGTTTATCGGTTCCTTTGGCAAAAATTCATTCCGCACACACACTCTCTTTTTTATTGGCATGCTTTGCTTGGTTATCTCCCCGCCCACGATGCTCTGCGGCTTCGCGGTATGTCTATTGTCTCCCGTTGTTGTTTATGCCTTGAGAATTGTGAGTCCATACATCATCTGTTTGTGGATTGTCGGGTTGCTCATATGCTTTGGCAAAGTGTGTGCTTGCTGTTTGGTCGATGAATTATCACATCATCTGTTGCTAGTCTGTTTAGCTGGGCTGCGGATCAGAGGTTTAGCTCTTAGATTTTTGCTCTTTGGTGCAGTGCAGTCCTTCATGTGCTTTGGGTAATCTGGAAGACGCACAATGACTCCATATTTTTAGATTTGTCCCCTAATATTCATTCTACGTTGATTCTTCTTTGGCTTCAAATTCGTCGGAATGATCTTCTGTCATTCGGCTTTATTTGGAACTCGACGGTTGAACTTGATCTGCTCCTCACACTGCAGTTGTTGCCTCGTCGGTCCTGAGCGCCTAGGATTCTACCGGTCTGCTAGTCTGCTCCTCCGCTTGGCTGGATCAAGTGTAATTCAGATGCCTCTGTTACCATTATCAATGTCGGCTGTGGAGGTGTGTTTCAGGATTCTGCTGGACACTCAGTGGGTTCATTTGCTTTTTCAACTACTCGTTCCCTGGTGCATATTATGGAACTTTGTGATGCGCTTTATGCAATTCGTTTGGCCTTCAATAAAGGCTGGCATCATCTTTGGCTTGAAAGTGACTCGACCTATGTGGTATCTCTACTTCATCATGCCGACTTATCGGCCCCCTGGGAGAAACATCAAGAGCTTATGGAGTGTCGCACGATGATTCGTGAAATGCATTTTATTGTGTTGCACGTTTTTTGAGAAGGTAATCAGGTTGCAGATGCACTGGCCAACTTTGACAGGATCAGTTCGGAGCCTCGCTGGTGGGACTCACATCCTCATTTCTGTTCTAGTTATATTTGGGACAATTGTAATGACCGAGACTTGTACCGGTTCGTTTAGTTTTACCATTCTTTTCTTTGACATTATTGGTTTTTATTTCATTTATTTATTTATTTTGATTTGCATTTGGGGGTGGTTGTTTGAGGGGTGCCAACCTTGTTGGGATGTCCCGAGCCTCCTTTCCTTGTCCTCTACCTTCTAATAAAAAAAATCAATCTGTTATAAAATTAATTTAATTTTATTTCAGTTGTTTCGGATAATTCAGTAATTTTATCACAAAACCGTACTGATGAAAATACTATGAAAAAATAATCGAAACAGAATCCAATAGACCAAAAAACTGAACTATATGTTCGTGATTTTGGTCGAGTTTAATTTTTTGAACACCTCTAGTCAGACCCGACCTATTAATTATTAAAATTATATATTTATATACTAAATATTTATTTTTATTTTATAGAAAAAACCAACTATTATTAAGAAATGAAAACATTGTAAATACAAAAAGCATCATCTAAATAACTAGGAGCAACAATATCACTGGAGAAGTTAACATTGGAACGGGAATGATGAGCCATTGAATGGGCGACGCTATTGGCTAATCTAGGGACAAAAGCCACAGAACAATCTGGATGGATAAGTAACAAATCTCAAATTTCTTCTATAATAACCCTGAACTTAGTAATATCATGAACCTTTGATGAAATGCGATCCACCACCCCTTTAGCATCCATTTCAAATTAAACATTCTGAAAGTGGAGTGAAACTACCCACAGAATCGCGTCACGGAGAGCCAATGCCTCAGCTAGCGAAACTTGAATACTACATGCCGCAAAAGAACCGAAACACGCAATAAAATTGCTGGTACAACCATACTGAAACTATTCTCTGATTGAAACACAACTGCATCAACGTTACACTTAACATAATGGACCATTGTCTGTCGTAGTTCACACCAAACTTCCTGAACTCGACGAGCCCCCTCATTTCAAGCCTCTGATGCGGACATCTCCAACATGGGCCCAATGGGAGGAGCCAAGTTTCCCAAGGTAGCAAAACTGCCTCACATACCATGTGCATCAGGCCACATGCCGTGTGAGGCTAAACCGAAGTAACTCAAAGTTTAGACCTACAGTGACACATCATGTGACATTCCACTCGGCGTGTCACCAGTCGTTTGGCGTAGGGGTGTTCAAACTTGGGTTGGGTGGGTTATATTATAATTTTAACCCAACCCATGTAAGATTTTTCTTTTTAAAGATGGGTTGGGTTATAGTGGGTTATAATGGGTTGTATGAATTTTTTAAGTGGGTTAGATGGGTTGAGTTATAGTGGGTTGGATGGGTTATTGTATATTTATCATGAATTGTACATAACAATTCAACTCCATGTTTTTTATTGAGTTGATTTTTTTTTACAAGCTGCTGAGTTATTTTTTTTAAAAGCTGCTGATTTTTAATAATAATAATAATAATAATAATAATAATAATAATAATAATAATAATAATAATAATAATAATAATAATAAGTAAACCTCAAAATCATAGTTAAAGGATAATAAATCAGTATATGAATATCAAAATACAGACCGTTGAAAAATATAAAAAAAAATTAAAAGCCAAACCAATCAACCATTGACGAATCTTGGTCCACGACCACGGGTGATCTTGCCGTTTCGAATTCTTTTTAATTAGGCCAACAATGTTTTTTTATCTATTTAAAATTTTAAACATATTTTTTTTAGTGGAGTACATGAATCGCCAGAATCGATGTACTTGCTTGATTCACCATCGATTTGGTAGGGGTGTTCAACGGTCGGTTCGGTCTGAAAACCGAACCGACCGAACCGAAATAACCGAAAACCGAATAGTCAATAAAATAGAACTGAACCTATTAATAGCAAACCGAACCAACCGAATAATTCGGTTCGGCTTATCGGTTCACTGTATTTTTCACTAAATTGAAATAAACTATAGATAAAAAAAAAGTAATTAATTTAATTTCAATAAAAAGCCTAATTTTTTTATATAAATCATGTTATATAATTACGTTGATTTCAGAATTTATGTTAGATTTAAACTGAATATTGAAAATATGAATTAATCTGGGCTATTGTTTCAAAATTAATAAATTTTATACTTTTAATTTATAAATACAATTTGTATTTTTAAGAATTACCGTTTAGAAATTAATAATAGATTTAGAGATACAAGAATAATAGGTTATAAATTAGGTTGTTTCTATTTATATGAAAACATAGAACTTAATTCATAAAAAAAACATAGACCTGGAATTTTTTTTATTTTAATCACATTCAAATGGACTAATTGAAAATTGAGAACTCTTTAAAAAAAACTTAGAAAACTATTAATCATCTGGTTATAATTCTCAATCCATTTAGAGTTTATTTTGATCGGTTTGGTTATTTCGGTAATTTTATCACAAAAATCGAACCGACCGAAATTACTAAAATATTATATATATTAGAACCGAAACCGAATTAAATAGACCGAAAAAGCGAATTTTATCGGTTCGGTTTTTGAACACCCCTACGATTTGGGCATCATGTCCGATTCAAGTACGCATTTTTTTCCTTTTTAGATTTTTTTTTTTGTTTTCTCAATTGTCTGGTTTTACAATTTTCATTTTTTTAATTTAAAAAATATCATATTATTAATAACCACATTTTTTAAAAATTTAAATGAGACAAATAAAAGATAAAGTGAGAATATAAAGAATTATATGGGTTGAGTGGGTTAGACGGGTTATTAAGATAGGTTATGATAAACCATCAAATATAAGTTTTATAACTCATTCAACCCATCTAACCCATTGTAACCCACTTAACACTATTTTCCATGGGTTAGATGGGTTGAAATTTGGTGGGTTATAATAACCCAACCAATTTTGAACACCCCTAGTTTGGCGCGTGATGCTCGTGCAACAAAGGGACGGAAGGCCGCGGAGAAGCAGCAAGGCACGCACACGCCATGTGCGAATGTGACTCGACGCGTGGGCTGCCTTATTCACCAGGTTGAAGGAGAGGGGACAAGGGTTGCCACACTTTAAATTACTATTATGTCATTATCTTATTTACTATTTTACCATTAGGTTATTATCATCTTTGCCATTTGCACATCTACTCTCATACTACCCCTATCTTTATCCTTTCAAGTTGTAACAGTAGTGGAGATATTTTATTATTTTTTCACACCTTTAGAGGAGGTATATAAACCTCTTTATTTGTAATGAAACTTAACTTTTATTAAATAAATCAATTTTAGCCTCCATTGGAGCTTTATCGACTTGTTCTTTAGGATCAACTCCTTCAAGCTAGGGTTGAGAAGAAACAGCTTTGCAGGTTTACGATTAAAACCTTCATGTCTGATTTGATCTGTATCAGTTGGCATCAGAGTCGAGTCATTTTGCTTCTGAAGACTTCTTCTTGAAAATGATCCAACCCCGTCTACCACAAGAAACCATGAAATCCATTGACAAGAGATTTGAATCCGTGGAAAAGAAGTTTGAAGGCATGGAGAACGTTGTATAGAGAAGTCCTCACGGTACAAAATGAAAGGCATGATGAAAGGATGAGGGAGTTGAATGCATCTCTCGAGGAGTTCAAGATAGAGATGCAGAATAGCCATCCACAACTCGCTGAAGGACTTCACTAGAGGCATCAAGATATCATTCGATCTTAACCCTAAAGTCAACCAAGCCTGAAATAATCTCCACCTCAAAAGCGACCTATTTTTCAACCACATGTGGACCTTAGGGCACAGGAGGTAAGGCATCCCAATCCTGTTATTATTCATAATGTCGATAGCGATGAGGAATGCTTTTAATGATTTTGAGCACAATAAGATTGCTAGAAATATAGGTATTATTGATAATGTTGGTATTGGTGGTCTTGGACATATAAATTTTGTTGGGGAGGACCCTAAAGTCAATTGACAAGTTTGGTCATTTGGAGAAATTATTCATCAAATTATTTTCTAGGTTACAAACTTCCCATCTACACTTCACATGTGCTCATTAGTAACAAATCACAAATATATAATTAGATGTGAAAATTTTAGAAATAAAAATTATACTGTATTTTGTACGAGTTGGACAAAAAAATTCAAATATTTTAAAAATATTAATTTTTAATTCTATTATTAAATAAAAAAATGAAATCCTTATTTTAAATCAACTTATGAGAACTTGGTGCAAAATAAGGAACAAAATATGTGTTTTATAATAATATCTGAAATTGACCCAACTTGCCAATGTTAAAGGTGAAATTGCTTTTGGCTTCCAACGTTGGGTGTGAAATTGCATCATTTTAGATGTTAAAGATAAAAATGCTCTTGCCTCTAAAAGTTAGAGGTATTTTCACATTTTATCCTTTAAAAAAATAAAGATTTAATTAATTAAAAATAAACTGATCAGGGCTAGAATATGCATTTTACCTAACACCTATGAATTGAAGATGATATAAGGATCTTCATGATTTTTTTGTGATGATCCTTTAGATTTATCTTTTTAGCTATTTGGTTTTGGTTGTAATTTTTATTGTGTAAACCAGTTCCTTACTTTATTTTATTTTATTGTGTAAACTAAGGGGGTGTTTGTGTAAACTAAGGAGGTGTTTTAGTTGCTCCTTTTCATGCTCTTGTTTGCATTTTCACTTTAAAAATGAGAATTTTAGGTGTTTGGTTAGTCATCTTCTGTTTGCCTTTTATATCTGAAAAACAGCATTAGGTGTTTGGTTAGTGACTTCCTGTTTGCCCTTTACACCCGAAAAGCAGTCTTTTACAAAAGCAGTGAATCTCTGCTTTTTGGAAAAGCAGCTTTTTCCAACAGCAAACCGCAACGGCAATATCAAACAGCAAACAACAAACAGCAACAGCAAACAGTAGGTAAAACAAACACGCCCTAAGTCCTTTAATTGTAGGGGTGTCGGAACAGTTTATATTATTTGAATATAAACTGACATTCTTAATTAATTGTTGAGTTCCTTATTTGGTTAAATATTAAGTAACTTGATTGATTAAGAGATTCTTATTTGGTTGAATATTAAGTAACTTGATTAAAAGAGTTCCTCTTTTACTTAGTTGTCACATAAGCCCTTTGATTTTATTTTTATTATGAAATTATATATTTCCTTTATTTATATAACCTTTTTAATATTTGGTTTCACATATTTATATTACTAAGATCTAATAATAGTAGATCATCCTAGTGTTTATGCTAAATTTGGAAATAATAAAAAAATAATAAAAAAATATTTCATCACACTATGTAATGAAAACAAGAAATAGATGAATAGGTTTGTATTGTACAAGAGTTTGGACACAACATAACAGAAACTATTTTGCTTTTATGATTCTTTAATTCCAAAATATGAAATTGTCCGGCAAAAATAAAATAAAATAACATCCAAAGTTTGAGTATTTAATTTCCAAATATGCATCACTTAGAAAAACCATAAAAAAAAAAAACATCCTAAATTTGATTCTTTAATTTCTTCTTAATTGATTTGTTCATCCTTCTTTTTCTCTCAGAACTCTTCCAACAATCATCTGCAATATGTTCTTCTTCGTAATCGAATAAAAAATCCTCTACCAATGCGATGTCCTCTCCCTCTCCTTCTCCTCCTTCTTCTTCGACCTTAATATTTTTTATGATTAATGGTGGTAATTGTTCTAAATAGTATTTATCCCACGAAAAAATATGATCGATACTAGTTTGATCAAATCGTAAGGAAGAATCTATTGTATATGAATCATCATAATTGCTCTCTGATAATTCTAACTCCAAACTTTCACACAAAATTTTGTAGTTGTTCATTAGTAAATCATCACTGTTTGCACTTTTCTCGTCATCCACGCAATCCAATTTTCCGGGAGTAGAATGATATGGAAATTGTGCATAGTACCCAGTTAAATGATTCGTGCAATTTAGAAATCTCTGTTGAACTAGAATATAAGCTTCATATTCTTCTTCCTCCCATTCAGAAAGAAATATCAATGAATGATCATATTCAACTTCTGATGCATCCATAGTTAGCTGCAAATAGTATATAGTTAGAGCATCTCCAAGAGACTCTTTAGTTCACTCTCTAAAAATAATATAAATAATTGACTCTTAATGATTTAAGAGTGACTAAGACATATCATCTCCAACAACACTCTTTATATTCACTTCCTATTTATTATTTTATCATTAAGATTATTAATTGTTGCTATATTTACCAATAGTCTGAAGAGAGAGACTCATTAATACTAAATTATTAATAAAAAATGAATTAAGAGGCACTAAGAGGTGGAGAGACTCTCTCTATTAATAGAGAGGATGGAGATGCTCTTAGTGATTTAAGGAGCCACTAAGAGACTGTTAGAGCTGATTTTTCATTCTCACTCCTCAAATTTTAACTTAAGAGACAACTTAAGAGGCTGTTGGAGATGCTCTTAATGATTAGTTTATGAAAAAAGATTATAATGTTTATAAAAATAGAGAGTTTCTTGAATTTTTAAATTAAAAGAAAAGCAAAACCGAGAATTAATTAATGAAATTTGGGTCGTAACTTAATATTTATTACAATACTATATATTCTTAAAATTACAAGACAAATTAACATGTGAATAATATATAGTAATTAAAGATTATGGATACTATTAAGAGAATCTATGATATATTATGCTATAAATGAGAGATTATGAAAAATAAAGGATGAAAATTATATTAGGTTTACCTTTAAAAATTATATTATGTTTCTTCTTCTTATGCATAGCGTGGCTCTCTCTTTTTCCTTTCTTACTTTCTGAATCTCAAGTATCTCTATTTATAAGTAAATCCTAATTGGTTTCCTAATTGGATTAGAATTTCTGTTTTTCCCAATTGAATTCCTAATTCTCCAGCACCAAATTTCACTCACAGCATTGCAATTCAAACTCATATTAGGAATACAATTAGGAAATTACTTTAAACCCGGTCCGGTTCAGAGCCGCTATAGCTCGCATATATTTAAGACGAATTTAAAATTTATATAAAAATAATACAACTACTAAAAGAAGACCGAACCTAACCGAATATCAATGAAGAATCGATTAATTTAGGGGAAAATTACAAAACTAGGTCAAATGGGAAGCCAATTTACATATTAAACCCATTTACTCAATCTACTACATATCTAGACAGTTTTGTGTAACTTTCCCATAATACCCTCAATCTTTCATCTTCCTCTTCCTCTTCCTCTTCCTTACGGTTTCCTCTTCACCCAAAATGGCTCATCCTCCTTCCACAGAGATCTAACCTGAAAAATCCGTTGTTGTTTGACGGCGTTCTCCTGCAACTTCTACTCCGGTGAGAGAAAAGGGAAGTGAACGGCGGTAGAGGAAAAACGAGAGGGCGATTTTAGGGCGAACGACAGTGAGAGAAGGTGAACGACGGTAGAAGAAGGTGAACAGTGAGAGCAAAGAAGAGGAAGAATGCGAACAGACGGTAGAAGAAGGTGAACAGTGAGAGAAAAGATGTCACATATGTCCGAAGAAAGAAGAAGGACTAGTTCAGCTATTTACCAATTATGTTAGTGGTCGAATTGCATCAGTTAATTAATATCTTATTTGTATTTTGTTGCTTCTGTTTTTGAATTCCCTAAATAGCTCTGAGAGTTATATAGTCTGTTAGGAATTGTTATTAGCCAGCTGTCTTATGGTACTCTTATAGTACAGCTGTGTAACCAATTCTTTTGTCTTATTCTCTATATAAAGAGAATATTTCTGTACTGACTACTCATGCAAATGATTAATGAAATCACTCTCTTTCTAATTCTATTCTTTCTCTCTATTTTCTCTCCTTCTTATCTCATTCTTCTACCTCATTTCTGATTATTCTCTGGTCAGAATTCTAGATCTGACATTGGTATCAGAGACTCTGATTCTCAGCCTTTCCATCAACTTTTATGGTTGGTGCTGAAATACAAACTAGAGCAGCTAAGCAAGCCTTGGCTATGGAAGCGGTAGAACAACAGATACAGTCCTTGAATGCAAGGTTGAAGGAGCAAGAGGAGCTCACCATCACCAACTTGCAAGCAATTAAATCTCAGTTCAATGACGTTCAAGTAGCTCAGAATCTGCGCTTGGATTCCATTCAACGAGAGCAAACCAAGGCGCAGAACTCCATTGAGGAGGTGGTAAAATCTATCTCAACTCTTTCCCAAATGATACAATCCAACCAGTCCTATACCCAACCTCACAAAACCCCCCAGTCCAGTTCTCAACAGAACAATGGAAACTCTTCATTTATCCTTCTCAATCATGAAAAGGGAATCCTAGGCAACTACCCACTGAATACCAACCCGGAATCTTCTAACCCAAATCCTTATTTCACCAAACTATTACCCAAATGCTCTCTTCCTTACTTTGATGGGACTGAGGTGGAGAACTGGCTGAGCAAATATGAGAAATACTTCCAGATCTTTGAAGTTGCAGAAGCTAGGAAGCTGGACCTGGTAGATCTGTACTTGCAGGGCAAGGCAGAGAAATGGTTCAAAAATTGGGTCAAGGGTCAGTCTGTCATTAACTGGGAAATCTTTGTGGAGGAAATAAGCAAACGATTTCAGGAAACAGAGACCACTGATGTTGTGGAGCAGATGTCCAAGCTTACACAGTCTGGCACAGTCCTTGAATACCAAGAACAGTTTGAGGAGATAAAACTTAAGATGGAGAAGATTCATCCTGCTAATAAGGAAAGCTTTTATGTTTCCAGTTTCATTTCAGGGCTCAAACTTGAGCTGAGAACTGCTGTACGTTCTCGTGAACCTGAGAACATTTACACAGCCATCAAACAAGCTAAGTACCAGGAAACTCACTTGAAAGAAGTAATAGAGTCATTAAAATCCAAAACCAGTTACAAATCAAATCAAAACCCTAGGGTTTACCAACCTACTCCCATCTCAGTTTACAAACCACCTAACCACCAAACCAGTCATCAAAGTCCTTCTCTAACCTCTACACCCAAACCAGGCACCCAAAAACTTCTCACCAACACCCTTTATAGAAATGTTCCTGGAGCTTGTTGGCGTTGTGGGGAAAAATACTTTCCTGGACATCAGTGCACTACAAAGAAGCTCAATGCTATGAACTTGGAAGAGATTGACCATGGGGAGGAAGGGTTAGCTGATGAGGAAGAACGAACTCAGGTTGAAGAGGAGGAGCCTCTTGAGCATGCTACACTATCAATTCACGCTCTAGATGGTGGAGTGACAGACAACACCTTCAGACTAAAGGGAGCTATTAACAAGAAGCTCATTATGATCCTCATCGACAGTGGCAGTACACACAGTTTCGTGGATCAAAAGTTGGCCACTGCAGAAAGGCTACCATTGGTGCAAATTCCACCTGTTGCAGTAACGGTAGCAGATGGAAGGCAACTTCTGGTAAATACCAGATGTGAAGATTGCTTTTGGACAATGCAGGGTACCAAATTTTCCTTCCCACTAAGGACACTAGAGCTCAAAGACTATGACATGATACTGGGATCAGATTGGATGAAGCAACACACCCCAGTAACATTTGATTTTGAGCAACACAAATTGTTGATTCATAAAGATAAGAAAGAGATTGCCTTACGGGGCATTACTGAGGAGATCAAGTTAAAGGCAATGTCATTGAAGGCAGTCAACCTGATGGTCCAGAGAGGTTGGAAAGGTGTATCATCAAGGCTGTTCCTAATGTCTATCACTCCAGTCCAACCAGTGACATCCAACAAAGAGACTCTTCCTCAGGTACCTCCTACACTACAACCCCTAATTCAGCAATATCAATCTCTATTTCAACCTCCCACTACATTACCACCACACAGAACACATGACCATTCAATACCACTCAAAACTGCCACGGATCCAATCAATGTGAGACCATACCAGTACTCTCATTACCAAAAAAAATGAAATAGAGAGACTAGTTGCTGAAATGTTAGAAAGTGGGATTATCCAGCCAAGCCAGAGTCCTTATGCATCCCCTGTGTTATTAGTAAAAAAGAAGGAAGGAACCTGGCGGTTCTGTGTTGATTACAGGGAGCTGAATAAGGCTACCATTAAAGATAAGTTTCCTATTCCCATCATCCAAGAGTTGATTGATGAGTTACATGGGGCTAAGGTATTTTCTAAAATAGACCTTAGAGCAGGATACCATCAAATTAAAATGAACCCTGCTGATGTACACAAGACTGCCTTTAGAACTCATTCAGGGCACTATGAATTCAAGGTTATGCCTTTTGGTTTAACAAATGCCCCAGCTACTTTTCAGTCCTTGATGAATACTATATTTGCACCCCATCTAAGGAAGTTTGTTTTGGTTTTCTTTGATGACATTTTAATCTATAGTCCTACAGAGCATGAGCATTTCAAGCATTTGCAAATGGTATTTCAACTACTTGTGCAACACCAGTTATTTGCTAAAGCCTCTAAATGTGACTTTGGTGTTTCCCACATAGCCTATCTGGGTCATATTATCTCTGCAGCAGGCGTTTCTACTGATCCTGCAAAGGTCTCTGCCATGTCTAATTGGCCAACACCAACTTCTCTCAAAGGGCTAAGAGGCTTCTTGGGTTTGACTGGGTACTACAGAAGGTTTATTAAAGGGTATGGTGAAATAAGCAGACCCTTAACTGATCTTCTTAAGAAGGATCAATTTTGTTGGAGTGATAAGGCTACAGATGCTTTTCTCCATCTCAAAACCATCATGACCACAGCTCCGGTCTTGGCCCTCCCTGATTTCCATCAACCTTTTGTATTGGAGTGTGATGCAAGTGGAGTTGGAGTGGGAGCAGTGCTGATGCAGCAGGGCAGACCCATTTGTTACATGTCAAAGGCTCTTAGTCCTAGAAACCAAAGGTTGTCAGCCTATGAGAGGGAACTCCTGGCTATATTACAAGCTTGTACTACCTGGCGCCATTATTTGGAGAACAGCACTTTCATCATCAAGACAGACCAAGAAAGTATTAAGCACCTTCTGGAACAAAAACTGCATACATACTTGCAGCATAAGGGTGTCTCCAAGCTGTTGGGCTTAGACTACACTATTCAATATAAGAAGGGGGTGGATAATAAGGTTGCAGATGCCCTCTCCAGACAACAAGAAGAGGTCCCTAAGCCTTCTAGTCAAATTTATGCCTTGTCAATGGCTATTCCATCCTGGATGCAGGACATACAACACTCTTATGTGGGAGACACTACCGCCCAAACCCTCATACAGCAGCTCTTAGTCAAACCTAACACACAATTACCTTATTCCTATTCTAATGGTCTTTTAAGGTATAAAGGGAGACTCTATGTGGGTGCTAATACCAATCTAAGGCAGCAAATTATTGAAGCTTGTCACAACTCCCCAATTGGAGGTCATTCGAGCATCAAGGGCACACTCACCAGATTGCAACTTCACTTTCATTGGCCCCAACTTATTCAGTCAGTTACTAGTTGGGTGAATTCCTGTGACACTTGTCAGAGATGCAAAGCTAACCATTCTGCTTACCCTGGTCTGCTACAACCTTTGCCCATTCCAGAAGGAGCTTGGCAAGATATAGCCATGGATTTCATTGAGAAGTTGCCTACTTCTAGAGGGTTTGACACCATATTGGTAGTGGTGGATAGATTCTCTAAGGGTGGGCATTTCATTGCCTTATCACACCCCTTTACTGCTACCACAGTTGCCAAAGTTTTCCTTGACAACATTTTTCGCCTACATGGCATGCCTAAAACTATTGTTTCTGATAGGGATAGGATATTTACTGGGATTTTCTGGAAAGAGTTAATGAAGCTATTGGGCACTCAGCTGCATTTTACAAGTGCTTACCACCCTCAATCAGATGGTCAATCTGAACGGTTGAATCAATGCCTAGAGAACTATCTCCGTAGCATGTGTTTTTTTGTACCCTAAGAAATGGAGTTCTTGGCTCAGCCTTGCAGAATATTGGTACAACTCCTCCTATCATAGTGCCATCAAGATGAGTCCCTTCCAAGCATTGTATGTCACTGTTCCTAAGTTGCCAATTCTTCCCCAACACTCCACTACGGTTGCAGCTGTTGATTCCTTCCTCCAGGAGCGTGCCAAGTTAACTTCTTATCTGCAGGATTGCCTCTCTACTGCTCAGAACAGAATGAAGCAAAATGCAGACCTCAAACGCACTGACAGGGAGTTCAATAAAGGTGACTGGGTATTCTTGAAACTCCAGCCTTATAGGCAGACTTCTCTAGCCCTTCGCAGCTCTATGAAGTTCTCTGCTAAATACTATGGGCCCTTTCAGATAATCGAGAAGGTTGGTAAGGTTGCTTATAAGTTGCAATTACCCCTGACTTGTCGGATTCATAATGTGTTCCATGTTTCCCTACTTAAGCGAAAGGTGAACTCTTCCGCCTCCCCTATCACTACTTTACCACCCATCAAGGATGATGAGTTCTACATCGAACCTGCCAAGATATTGAATTCCAGGCATGCTTATATAGATGGTGAATTTGTTCCTCAGTTATTGGTGCAATGGGTTGGCATGCCCAGTATTGATGCCACCTGGGAATCTGAAACTATGCTTAAGGCTCAATTTCCAGAATTCATGCATTCTTGGGGACAAGAATGTGCTCATGGAGGGGGTATTGTCACATATGTCCGAAGAAAGAAGAAGGACTAGTTCAGCTATTTACCAATTATGTTAGTGGTCGAATTGCATCAGTTAATTAATATCTTATTTGTATTTTGTTGCTTCTGTTTTTGAATTCCCTAAATAGCTCTGAGAGTTATATAGTCTGTTAGGAATTGTTATTAGCCAGCTGTCTTATGGTACTCTTATAGTACAGCTGTGTAACCAATTCTTTTGTCTTATTCTCTATATAAAGAGAATATTTCTGTACTGACTACTCATGCAAATGATTAATGAAATCACTCTCTTTCTAATTCTATTCTTTCTCTCTATTTTCTCTCCTTCTTATCTCATTCTTCTACCTCATTTCTGATTATTCTCTGGTCAGAATTCTAGATCTGACAAAAGACGAGGAAGAAGGCGAACAACAGAGAAAATGGAAGAAAGAGGGCGATTTTAGAGCGAACGACAACCTCGTTCCGTGAGGCGGAAGATTGGAAAACGCAGATAAAATGCCTAATTTTATAAATCTCACTGAATTATTGTTGGTGTATTCATCTATGTTCTGATTGTTTTGTTAAATAATGTTAGAATCTGTTGTTATTTGCCATTTTTTGTTATATACCACTTAGCGAATTTTGTTAAAAACACATCCAGACTTCGCATATGCTAACTAAAATCATCAACTAAACCAAAAATTCGTTTCGCAGGCTTCGCATATGCTAACTAAAATCATCAACTAAACCAAACAATCGCTTCGCAGGCTTCGCATATGCTAACTAAAATCATAAACTAAACCAAACATTAGCTTCGCAGACTTCACAGGCTTCGCATATTTAGCTTCGCAGGCTTCACATATGCTAACTAAGATCATCAACTAAACCAAACATTAGCTTCGCAGGCTTCGCATATTTAGCTTCGCAAGGTTCGCATATGCTAACCTCTGTGAAGTCAGACGGGAGGAAGATAACCGCGCGTAAATATTGGGGGTATTATGGGAAAGTTACACAAAATCAGTCTAGATATGTAGTAAGTTGAGTAAATGGGTTTAATATGTAAATGGGCTTCCCATTTGACCTAGTTTTGTAATTTTCCCTTAATTTAGTTAGTTCGGTTAAGTTTTTCGGTTTTAACACATTGATCAATTATTTTTTAAATTGACTCAACTTGACAATGTTATAAGTAAAATTGCTTTTGGTTGCCAACTTTAGGAGTAAATTTGCACCATTTTAGACGTTAGGGGTAAAATTGCTCATGATTGTAAACGTTACAGATATTTTTGCATCTTATTATAAAACACAGATATTTTGTTCCTTTACCAATTGCATATCAGTTCGTTTTTTTAAAAAAAAAAAGTTTATAAATTCGGTGAAATACATTTTGAAATTTTTTTGTTCTCTTTTAATATTTGTTGGGCAAATTACACCCATGGGCACTGAACTTTGCTCATTTTCACGGTAAGACCATTGAACTTCAAAACCTAACATAAAAACAATTGAACTTTAAACTTTTTAACATAAAAAGCCACAGTTATCTTTGACCATCCATCGTTGGAACTAAGACCCCTCAAACCAGAACATTTTGTTGATTTCGTCGGAACCTTTCGGTAATATGATGAGTGTTGTGCTTAATAACAGAACTAGGAAGCCATATTTTTAGTACTCTTGTGTTTCTGCTAATTAAAGTCACCAAACAACAATCATCATCCAAATACTCATTGAACCATATTCCATTTACTCCAACAATAATTTATCCCAAATATAAAAGCTTACCTTAAACACAATTAAACTAAAAAATCTTTCCTATCTACTTATCAACTCAATAATGGCATATTGAGAAAATTTTGGCAAGCTTAATAATTCTTGAGAAACTTTCAATTGAAAATATGTTGTATCAGCTTTCAATTCGATGACCATCTTTTCCAACATCTTGCATTCTTGAGAAAAAACAAAATTATTGTCTGAATTCACATCAGATTTCATTAATGATAATTAAAACCCACATATAACTAATTAACTATGAATATCACCAATAAACAGAAACGATTAGAACAAAACACGTCTCACAGCATGAGCCTTTGCGTTCTCTAAAAATTCATCATACAATCAGTCCATTCAATCATGAAAATCACATATCAATAGCATAGGATGCAAAAAAGCAATTAATAAAATCATAAATTAACACACAATAATAATAATAATAATAATAATGTTAAATGTAAAACTTGTAACCTGTAATTCTGAAGTTCAACAAATGCAACTGATTATCATGGTCTTGGGCAAATTTCAAACTCTAATCTCAAAACTAGACGAATAGAAATTTACATCATCAAGTACCAAATGCTTTTTCTTTTCTGAAAGTCCTACAGGACACTTTACACCAAACAATTGACAACGAACATAAAACACCACAAGCCTAATTAAATCCTCAAGTCAGGTTGAAGATTCTAAAAACCAGCTGACAACTCATATTGCATCCCAGACCTGATGCTGAAAAGCCTCTGCTTGACACTCAAACCAGATTACAGGCATGCTTTTTCCCAACAGAATTCCAGGCAGAAGCAATAGATAAACAACCAGAACTATTCCCCTTCGATTTGATACCCATCCGTTTTAACCAAAGAAATCTGAAGCGGTTGAACAACCTCCCAACAATCAACAAAATTCATCCATCAACTCCATTTTCAGTACCATATATATAGCAATATATAAAAGCAGTTAATCATCTGCTCCTCCAACTATTTGTGCCAAATGTAAAAACTACAAAAAGTTTCCTATTTCCTTAGAACATACAAACTCAATAATGGCATTTTGAGAACATCTCGGTAAACTTAACAATTCATGAGAAACTTCCAATGGAAAACCTGTTCCCTCATCTTTCACTATGATCACCATCTTTTCCAGCACTCTTGCATTCTTGAGTAGAAATTGAACCAAGTATAGCATATGTTGACGTCTGATATCTCCCTCCGGAAAATAAAAGCCAACGATCTTAATAGTCTTAATATGTGATTCCAAACAATCGAAAACTGATGTGATATTGGTTATGAAAAAGAGATAATAACCAAATCAACAAGTTTTCCCGATCTATCTTAAGGAATTAATAGAATCAAATAACAAACATAAATTGGTGATAACAAACCAATCCCAAAGAATTAAAGACAATGAAAGGAGATCTGACCTTACACCTTCGAATAATTAAATTGGAACCTGAGTGTTTGGCGATTCACAAGTACCTTACCAAAATACTTGTTCACGATCAAGATAATATTGCAAGAATGATGACCCGGTCTCTCAAACTCACAATAAAGAATTCAATCCCGGATTGAAAATAATTCCCAAAGGAAAAGAAGAACTTTTGTTCATAAAAATATTGATTTCTGATTGATAAAAATAATGAAGAATACAAGCCTTTATATAGGCTACAAAATAAACCTAAACCTAAACTAAAAAGGAAGTTGAATCCTAGTGCACCAAGGTAAAAGAAATCCTAATTAGACAAGGAAAAACATTAAATTCGTTTTTGTCCTTTAGAGCCCAATTTCAGCCCACTAATTAACATTATTTGGGCCTTTTAATTAGCTAGAAATAAGCCCAATCAAACCTATAAGGTTATAGCATTAATTTTAATGAGTCCCAATGGGTTTTGCACATGCCAAACACATGCAAGTCCAAAGCTTCTCTTAAAATATGATCAACCTTTTTACATATCACTATTATGGGCTTGGGCTTGGATACAACACAAAAACACACCATCTTTAATGACTTCGCTAGAATTCATTCCTTGTTTAAAGAAGCTCAAGATGAGTCCATTAAGCATTTGTTGGTCTTTCTTTGCACGATTCTTCGTCATAGGTCCAATTGACAGCTCCAATGGATCCCTCATGCTTCTACTAGGCTCCTTAACTCCAAGCTCCTTTGTTCCATGCTCTTGTGCTTTTGATATCACATCATTCCCTCTCTCTTGAAAAGGATTTGTCCTCAAATCTTCATCTCCTACATCAAACAAAGATAAATCAGCCACATTAAAAGTTGCATGCACACTATACTCACCTGGCAAGTCGAGCTTGTAGGCATTATCCCCAATTCGTGCGACTACTTGAAATGGACCATCGCCTCTAGGATGTAGCTTTGATTTTCTCTGAGCGGGGAACCTTTCCTTGCGCATATGCAACCACACCCAATCACCGGGTTCAAATAGAACACATTGTCGACCCTTGTTAGCTTGCTTTGCATAATGCTCATTCTTCTTCTCCAGTTGTTGTTTCACTTGTTCATGTAACTTAAGCACCATTTCTGCCTTTTTCTTTCCATCTAAACTTTTCCTTTCATCAACAGGCAAAGGGATCAAGTCTAATGGTGTCAAAGGATTAAAACCATAAACAATTTCAAATGGTGAGAAGTTAGTAGATGAATGTATAGCCCTATTATAAGCGAACTCAATAAATGGTAGGCATTCTTCCCATGACTTAAGATTCTTTTGAATAACTGCCCTAAGAAGTTGTCCTAAAGTTCTATTTACTACTTCGGTTTGACCATCAGTTTGAGGGTGACAAGAAGTAGAAAACAACAGTTTAGTCCCCAATTTATTCCACAAAGTCTTCCAAAAATAGCTTAAAAACTTAGGATCTCTATCACTAACTATACTCTTTGGCATCCCATGCAGACGAACAACCTCTCTAAAGAACAAGTTAGCAATATTAATAGCATCATCAGTTTTATGGCATGGTATGAAATGTGCCATCTTAGAAAAGCGATCTACAACCACAAATATGGAATCATTACCTCTCTTAGACCTAGGTAAAGCCATCACAAAATCCATGGATATAGCAGTCCAAGGTTCATTCGGCACAGGTAATGGAGTGTATAAACCATGAGGCATAACTCTAGACTTAGCTTTCTTACAATTAATACAACTAGCACATATTCTTTCCACATCACGTTTCATATGAGGCCAAAAGAAATGTTCAGAAATCATGTCCAAAGTCTTAGCAACCCCAAAATGCCCCATCAAGCCTCCACCGTGGGCTTCCCTCACAAGAAATTCTCTATGTGAACATTTAGGCATGCATAATCGATTATCTCTAAATAAGTAGCCCTCATGTCTATAAAATTTTCCAAAAGCAGTAAGTTCACAAGCTTTATAAATAGATGCAAAGTCTAGATCATCAACATATAATTCTTTGATATACTCAAATCCTAAACACTTAGCATGCATCACATTCAATAAGCTAACTCTCCTACTTAATGCATCAGCAACTACGTTTTCCTTCCCTTGCTTATACTTAATCACATAAGGAAACGTCTCTATAAATTCCACCCACTTGGCATGTCTTCGGTTCAATTTTTGTTGACCCTTAAGATGTTTCAAGGATTCATGATCGGTGTGGATCACAAACTCTTTAGGCCATAAATAATCTTGCCACATTTGCAAAGCCCTAACTAATGCATAGAGTTCTTTATCATAAGTGGGATAGTTTAAGGTTGCACCACTAAGTTTTTCACTAAAGAAGGCTATAGGTCGACCCTCTTGCATTAAAACAGCACCAATCCCTACTCCCGACGCATCACACTCAATTTCAAACGATTTATCAAAGTTTGGAAGTGCTAAAACGGGGGCAGAAGTTAGTCTTGCCTTAAGCATCTCAAAAGCATCCTCTTGTGCTTTGCTCCACTTAAAGCCAACATTCTTTTTTATTACCTCGGTTAGTGGTGCGGCAATGGTACTGAAGTTCTTCACAAACCTCCTATAGAAACTCGCCAAGCCATGAAAGCTCCTCACCTCGGTAACTGAATTTGGCGTTGGCCACTCTTGAATGGCTTTCACCTTTTCAATATCAACAGAAACTCCTTGTGCTGAAACAATAAAACCCAAAAACACAACTTTCTCCATGCAAAATGAGCACTTAGAAAGGTTAGCGTATAATTTCTGTTCTCTCAAAACATCTAATACAACCTTAACATGTTCTATGTGTTCTGCCTCAGATTTAGAATAGATAAGAATGTCATCAAAATAAACAACAACAAATTTACCTATAAACTCTCTCAAAACATGATTCATTAATCTCATGAAAGTACTAGGTGCATTTGTTAAACCGAAAGGCATAACTAACCACTCATATAAACCATGCTTAGTCTTAAAAGCCGTTTTCCATTCATCTCCTAATGACATGCGAATCTGATGGTACCCACTCTTAAGATCTATTTTAGTGAAAATAACAGCCCCATTTAATTCATCCAACATATCATCTAACCTAGGGATAGGATGACGATACTTTACCGTGATTTTATTGACGGCTCTACAATCGATGCACATCCGCCAAGTTCCATCTTTCTTTGGTACTAGGATGACTGGTACAGCACACGGACTCATAGATTCACGAATCAACCCTTTTGCCATTAGTTCCTCGACTTGCCTTTGTAGTTCTTTTGTCTCCTCAGGGTTACTTCTATAGGCTGGTCGATTTGGAATTTGTGCTCCGGGAACAAAGTCAATTTGATGCTCAATTCCTCGAATCGGGGGTAACTTATTAGGCATCTCTTCGGGGAATAAATCCTTGAATTCCTGCAAAAGAGGGGAAATACTAGAAGGAAGGTTAGACTGACTTACAGAAGATAAACAAAAACTCTTACAATAAAATAATAATAAATTTTTGTTTTCAAAATCAGCTTGCTTTACATCCCTCAATTTAGCATATAAAGATAGATTTTGGCTTTTGTTAATGCTCCTCTCTTTTTCTCTCCTCTCACCCTCATTTCTCGACCTCACTAATGCCTTTTCACTCACCTCTTCTCTCTTCACACCCTCACTGATTTTATCACTCTTATTTTCTCTCGCCTTAACCTTTTCCCTTCTCACAGATTGTTCTTGTAACATTCTTTGCATGTAGAGCTGATCTTCAAACACTTCAGCAGGTGATAAAGGTGGCAAAATATACTTCTTCCCATCCTTAGCAATAGTAAATTTATTTGTTCGACCATGATGTAGTGCTGATCGATCGAATTGCCAAGGCCTCCCCAATAACACATGACATGCTTGCATAGGTACTACATCACATAATACCTCATCAGAAAAAGAACCAATAGAAAAGTTCAGAAGCACCTGTTTAGTAACTTTGAGTTCGTTACTATCATTCAACCATTGTAACCGATAAGGATTGGGATGTGGAATTGTTGATATCCCTAATCGGCTTGCTAACATATTGCTTACCACGTTGCAACAACTTCCTCCATCAATAATTAGTAAGCATGTTTTTCCAAGTATGTTGCAATGAGCATGAAAGATGTGCTCTCGTTGCTCAATGTCACCACTCACTCCCATCTTCAATGTTCTACGAGTGACTAAGTTAACTCCATGTCCTCCTTTACTATCCACCTCTTCTATATCACTACAATCTTCTAAGGTGGGCATATCATCTGATTCATGTTCGGACTCACTTTCGGATATTAACTCACCATGCTTCATAACCATCGCCTTTTGATTCGAACACTCTCTTGCATAGTGCCCTCTCCCTTGGCACTTAAAACACACAATTTCACGAGTTCTTGTGGGTTTTTCAGTAGTTTTGTATTTTGGAGTAGTTCCACCAATTTGCAATTTCCCAAATGCTTTTGAATCAACCTGAGGCGTTTGGTCACTTTTAGAGCTAAATTCAGATTTAGTTTTGAAATTATCTCTTGGATCTGACTTCCATGGAGTGGAAGTAGTGCCTTTGAACTTTGATCTCCCTTTCTCAACCTCTTGAAGTTGTCTCTCAATTTTTATCGCTTTATGGAGCATCTCGTCCATGTGGAAATAAGTTTGTAGCTCAAGAGGGTTGCGAATCTCCCTCTTCATTCCCATGAGAAATCTAACCATGGTAGCTTCCTCATCTTCTTGTATATCAGCTCGGATTAGTGCCATCTCCAATTGTTTGTGATAATCTTCAACAGATTGGTTACCTTGAGACATGGATTGGAGTTCTTTCAACAACTCCTTATAATAGTGAGCCGGCACAAATCTCTTTTTCATGACCTTCTTCAATTCACCCCATGTTCTTATGGGTTCATCACCATCTCTTTTTCTTGTGCGCTTTAATTGGTCCCACCAAACAGCCGCATATTCAGTTAGTTCGGATACTACAAGTTTCACCTTCTTCTCCTCGGAATACTCATGTATGTCAAAGATTGTTTCAACCTTTCGTACCCAATCAAGATACGCCTCTGGGTCACTAGCTCCTCGAAAAGTAGGCATTTTAAGTTTGATAGCATTAAGATTACTATCTTTTCGATCGTTACCCCTTTTTCGGTATCCAAACTGCTCCTCCTCTTCAGACTCGGATAGTTCATCATCAAAATTCAATCTCCCGCGTCCTCCTTTCTTTTGGCTTGATTTCTTTTGGTTTGAAACCAAATCAGCCACAATAGCCCCTAACCTCTTCATCTCACCTACAATAGCTTGTTGCCATTCTTTAGAATCAACATCGTTAACGTTGTCCTTTTTAGGTTCGTTAGACATGACAAAATATATAAAGAATGAAAGAAAAGTGAAATCTAGTCTAAAGCAAGAAAAGAAGAAAAAGAAAGTAAAAGAAGTACCTCACAACCGGTTCAATCACTCTTTTATATTATCTTGATAGATCACAATGATTATCTCGGGTAATATAAATGCCAATGAAGCAAAAGAATGACAAAATAAAGTAGAGCAGAAACTAGAAGCAAAGAAGACTAATATTGTAACGATAACCAAAGTTTAGCACACTAAGAATAGAATAAAAGACGATTTTCGAAGAAGAGACAAATGTTTGAAAGAAATTTTAAGAATGTGTGTTTAGCATGCAAATTCTAGAAAACTTGTAACTTTAGTACAAACAATGAGCCGATTTTTTTTTTTTTTTTTTCCTTTTTTTTTTTTTCCTTTTTTTTTTTCCTTTTTTTTTCTTTTTTTTTTCCCTTTTTTTTTAAAACTAGATTGGAATTGATTAACAAATTAAACTTGCACTAATGATTTAGCATGCAAAAAAAAATTGAAGAAATTCACACACATAAATGGGTTTGGCTAGTAAGAATAGAATCCAAAAATAATCAGTTCGCTACAACTAAGAACCTAAATAACTAGATGCAAAGATATGAGGAACTCGATCAATAATTAAAGACTCTAGATTGGGGTAATTTTTTTTTTTTTTTTTAATTTCGACAAACAAAACAAAAACAACAAATTCCTTAAGAGCCAAAGCTCTGATACCAATTGATGTGATATTGGTTATGAAAAAGAGATAATAACCAAATCAACAAGTTTTCCCGATCTATCTTAAGGAATTAATAGAATCAAATAACAAACATAAATTGGTGATAACAAACCAATCCCAAAGAATTAAAGACAATGAAAGGAGATCTGACCTTACACCTTCGAATAATTAAATTGGAACCTGAGTGTTTGGCGATTCACAAGTACCTTACCAAAATACTTGTTCACGATCAAGATAATATTGCAAGAATGATGACCCGGTCTCTCAAACTCACAATAAAGAATTCAATCCCGGATTGAAAATAATTCCCAAAGGAAAAGAAGAACTTTTGTTCATAAAAATATTGATTTCTGATTGATAAAAATAATGAAGAATACAAGCCTTTATATAGGCTACAAAATAAACCTAAACCTAAACTAAAAAGGAAGTTGAATCCTAGTGCACCAAGGTAAAAGAAATCCTAATTAGACAAGGAAAAACATTAAATTCGTTTTTGTCCTTTAGAGCCCAATTTCAGCCCACTAATTAACATTATTTGGGCCTTTTAATTAGCTAGAAATAAGCCCAATCAAACCTATAAGGTTATAGCATTAATTTTAATGAGTCCCAATGGGTTTTGCACATGCCAAACACATGCAAGTCCAAAGCTTCTCTTAAAATATGATCAACCTTTTTACATATCACTATTATGGGCTTGGGCTTGGATACAACACAAAAACACACCATCTTTAATGACTTCGCTAGAATTCATTCCTTGTTTAAAGAAGCTCAAGATGAGTCCATTAAGCATTTGTTGGTCTTTCTTTGCACGATTCTTCGTCATAGGTCCAATTGACAGCTCCAATGGATCCCTCATGCTTCTACTAGGCTCCTTAACTCCAAGCTCCTTTGTTCCATGCTCTTGTGCTTTTGATATCACATCAAAAACAAACGCATCTGGAAGCCAGTAATTGTTCCCAGCCTCATGATTGACCTAACATTAGCAAATGTTAGGCCAAGGAACTTAAGGATACATGTAAATTGAATACGTATATTCATTAAACTATAAAAATTAACAAGTTACATCACTCTCGATTATTCCATTTTCTTCATAAACTAAAAATTAAGAAAACACATGAAGTGATAAAATTTTCTAACGCATAAAGTATTGAACTAATTTGATAATTAAAATTTCAAAGGTTCAAGAAATTACCTTATGATATGGCGGAACATTGATAATTAATTTCTCAAGCACAGGTGAAATACGAAGTACGTGTGCAATTCCCGAATGATGCTCTATTTGATGAGGATAATTCAAAGTCAAATATTTGATGTTTAACCGTGGAGAAAACCCATCTTCCACCTTTATAGTTGACAGAACCTAGTGGAAATAGAAATTCAGAAGGGAAAAAAAAGGAGTAAAGCTTTAATTTGAAATTTAAAAATGTTAACTACACTTGTTCTAGAATAAACAATAATAAAATGTTTTTTTTTTCTTAGAAGTTACCGAGATAAACGAACTCCCGAATTTTAGTTCCTTGACATGTTGAAGCTGCTGCAGAATGTCCTTAATCAAGCCTTTACAAATTTTTTGCCTCCAAGGATGTCGAAAATCAATAGTAGCGCAAAGTGAAGAAGGAAAATTCAGCAATTTAGCATCGTTAACATTCAAACACTGGAGCAGCTTCAGTTCTTTAAGCTTTGGACATGAGATTTCAATATATTTTATAAAGTAACTCAATTTGCTGCTGATTGGTTTATATTTTATAACCCTAAATAACCTTTTAATTTTTACTTAAAATTTATGTACATATCAGGGTTTTTTTTTCTCCAAGGAACTCTAATTCATCCCTTTCACACCTACAACAAGATATTATAAATAAACAATTGTATCTTTGCAATACTTTTTTTCTCTTTATGGTTTTAGAATTTTTTTATCAACTCTTAAAAAGTTATAAAAATAGTAAATTTAAAAACCACAGAATTTACGTTAATTAATTACTTTTATTAATTTTTTTTTTGTTGAATTTGGTGAAATTTAATCTTAACATTTCAATAGGTTCAAATTTAATTCTAACGTTTTAAACGGAGTCCAGATTTAGTCCTAACATATGAAATAGTACAAATTTAACCTTAATGTTTCCAAACAAGATCAATTTTAACCTTTTGTAATAGAAAATTTGAAAAAACCGTTTGACTGTTATTTAATTGGCATATTGAACCTTTCAAACAAGTTTGTCGATAAATTGAAGTTGTTTCGTACTTTCTTTTGTTGGTTTTTTTATAATTATACTAATAACACACAGTAAATAGTTTAGACAGTTTGAAAAAAAAATGTGATTAAATTATATGTAACATATTTAGTTTTTAGCATTTTTAACATAATTTTTACAATTTTGATTGTAATACATTAAATATGTTAGACATAATTGATATTTGAAAGGTCTGAAGTGATAGTTAAATAACACTCAAAAAAATCTTTTCAAATTTGAATAATGCAAGGCTAAAATTGATTTTACTTGGAAACGTTAGGGTTAAATTTGTATAATTTCATACGTTAGGGCTAAATCTGCACTTCGCTTAAAACATTAGGAGTTAAATTTGGTCATTATCCCTGAAAAATATAAAGTTAGAAATAATTTTATATATTTATTTAAAACATGTCCATATTAGTCATTTTACATACTAATATCAATAGACAATTTTAGTTTTACCAAACACTAATGATCAAACAGCAAACATCAAAGATTGCGGGCTGTTATGAAGCTCTTCAAGCTTGGAGCTCACAACTTGACACTAATTTCCGAAGGGTATTGGATGGCCTACGATCTCAAATGAATAAATATCGAGGCGGACGTGATAGGTATGGTTCTGAACAATTTTTCAAAGCATCTCAGGCTTACTCTAAGGCTCTTCGACAACGGGAAGAGTTTTGGAAACAAAGGTTGAAATTGTTTTGGCTCCGTGACGGCGATTCAAACTCCAAATATTTCCACGCATATGCTTCAGAGAGGAAACGACGTAATGGATTTGATGAATTGAAGGATGAGACAGGTCGGCGATGTGTATGGGGTGACGGACTGGAGGCTTTGCTCACTGGTCACTTTGAAAAAATCTTCTCAAGCTCGGGGATTGACGATGCGGATATTCTGCGCTCTGTTCGGTCGAAATTGTTTGAGAATGATCATGACACCCTTGCGCAACCGTTCACGGCAACTGATGTGAAAACGGCTTCCTTCGCTATGCACCCGGACAAAAGTCCAGGCCCCGATGGTCTAAACCCTGCGTTCTACCAAAGATTTTGGCATATTGTTGGTTAGGATGTCAGTAAGGCTTGTCTAAGTTTCCTGCAACAGAATCAATTACCACCTCACTTGAACGATACACTCATTATTCTCATTCCAAAAAAAACAAGATGTCCAATCTGCTTCTGATCTAAGGCCAATCGCTCTCTGCAACATTCTGTTTAGGATACTATCTAAGATGCTAGCAAATCGTATCAAACAGGTACTTCCTAATATTATCTCGGCTAATCAAAGTGCTTTCATCTCTGGCAGGCTCATCACTGACAACATTATAGTAGCCTGTGAAATAGTCCATAAACTGAAAGGTATGAGACAAGGAACCAATGGTTCAGCGGCACTGAAACTGGATATGAGCAAGGCTTACGATCGAATTGAATGGAAATTCCTCGAAAATATGCTTCTGAAGGTGGGGTTTTCGCTTATCTGGGTTCAGTGGATCATGCTAAGTGTATCAACAGTATCCTATACGATCTCTCATGAGGGCAGAGAACTTGGTCCTATCATTCCTCAGCGAGGACTGCGACAAGGAGACCCACTTTCTCCTTTCTTGTTCTTAATATGTGTGGAGGGCTTATCTGCAGTTCTGTCAGCTAGGGAAAGGGAAGGGCGGATTCATGGAGTTCAAGTAGCCAGGAATGCTCCAAGAATTTCCCACTTACTATTTGCAGACGATAGTCTGTTATTTTTCAGAGCTAATAGAGAAGAAGTACAACGTATTCAGGAATGTCTGACAGCTTATGAAAAGGCATCTGGACAGTGTGTAAATTTTCAGAAATCCTCACTTTTCTTCAGCTCAAATACCAGTCTAACGAATCGCGAGGCAGTCTGTGATGTGCTTCGGGTTACTAAAGTTGCGACTTTAGATAACTACATTGGGGCTTCAATTGACGTGGGTCGTAGCAAAATAAGAACTTTTGGTTTTTTGAAAGACAGAATTTGGAATCGTATTAGCAATTGGAAGGAGAAATTCTTGTCACGTGCAGGTAAAGAGGTCCTCATCAAATCGATTCTACAGGCTATTCCCACATATATGATGAGCATCTATCTAATGCCTAAAGAATTGTGTGATGATATAAATAAGCTACTTAACCGATTCTGGTGGAAATCATCATGGACACCGTCAACAGGAATTCACTAGAAAAGTTGGGAAAATATGAGCTATCTGAAGTCTAATGGAGGTATGGGATTTTGTAATCTTCACCAGTTCAACCTCGCCTTATTGGCAAAGCAAGGTTGGAGAATACTGCAAGATTCATCTTCACTGGTAGCCAGGGTATTACAGGCAAAATACTTCCCAAATGGGGATTTTCTCCAAGCGGGAATTGGCCATAACCCTTCGTTCATATGGCATAGCATTATCGCAGGACGGGAGCTTATTAGTGCTGGTATTTGTTGTAAGGTGGGTACAGGTTCATCAATACGGATTTAGGAAAGCCCCTGGCTCCCAGGCCCTGGAGATCCATTTCCTACCAGTTGCGCTCCTACGGATTGCAATATGGAGTTTGTCAGCGACCTATTACAAGAGGATGGTTGTTGGAATGAAAGCAAACTACAGGCATGTTTCAATGATCGTGATTTGGGACTGATTCGAGTAATTCCTCGACGCAGACAAGGGAACAACGATTCGTGGTTTTGGATTCATTCACCTAACGGGAAGTACTCAGTAAAAAGTGGCTACTTGACAGCTGCAAATTCTGATCCCCAATGGGTTAATAATTCAAATCTGATTAATTGAAACTATTGTGGAAATTGCAGGTAGCCCCTAAAATCAAAAACTTCCTGTGGAGAGCCCTATCTCGATGTCTTCCATCAATGACCAACCTCAATAATAGACGAAGTACTCTAGCCAATATTTGCCCAGTTTGCAAAATGTCGAGTGAAGACGAGAGTCATATCTTCCTATCATGTCTATTTTCCAAACAGGTTTGGGGATTATATTTCTCTGATAGTCGTATGGAAAGAGAGAATGATTTTTTCAGTTGGTTTGATAATACAATGAACTCGCGAGTACAAACAATTGAGATGATTGCTATGGTTTTATGGCATTTGTGGAAGAATCGGAACCAAGTGGTATGGAAAAACAAGTTCAGTCTACCTGGTACTGTGTTTTCCGCTGCATTCTTTGATATGCAGACGTCGAAGACCTGTCGAATGAAACCAGCAGCAGATAGAACGGAACCTCAACCAACAGTTGATTCATCACCGAGCCAATGGAGGAAACCGCAGCAGGGATTCCTGACTTGCAATGTAGATGCTGGTATACAACAGGAAGAAAATTACGCATCTCATGGCATGCTGATACGGAATCATAATGGTCTATGCTGCTTTGCACGAAATGCTGGTATGGATGTGGTAATTAATCCGGCTACGGCAGAGGCTCTTGCCATCCGTGAAGCTCTTAGCTGGATTAAACGTCTCGGACTCTCGAGAGTAAACGTTCAATCGGATTGTCTTAATGTGGTTCAAGTAATACAACACCAGAACTTTGATCTCTCTTATTTATCGGATGTTGTTCAAGATTGTTATTTAATTTTACGAGATTTGGAGTCTGTTTCAATCTCTTATGTTCGTCGATCAGCGAACCTCGCAGCACATTTGCTTGCAAAGTCTGTTAGTTCTAAAACTGATCGCGGTGAGTGCGCATGTCCTCCACCATTCCTTACCGATGTTCTTGCTTCTGATTTAATTTAATTCATTCATTCTTTCAAAAAAACAGCAAACATCAAACAGCAAACAATAAACAGCAAATAACAACAGCAAACAACGGATAAACCAAACAGACCTTAAACCTTTTTTGGGGTTAAAATTATAAATTATTACATAATTGGTAATGGATAAGAAATTATTTTACCGAAAGGGGTTGTTTTTCTGACCCTGGTTAGTTGTTATACCATTATGGTGAAAGTACGTCGTAATGGTGACATTTCTGACTGATAAGTAGATAATCAGTTGAGTTGTCACCATTACGGTGAAAGGTACACCATAATGGGTACTGTCCTGAAACCTGAATTTATGCAAAGTCTTTGCTTTGTGCAGGTGAAGGGATGGGTCACCCATTACGGCGTACCTAACGTCGTAATAGGTACAAGACAAATTGACTCATCTCTTCACGGATTATTCTTCATCCTTCTCCCTCCAAAGGGAGAATGATGAAGAGGCAGATTGCAAATTTAGTGTCTTGCAATCTTCCTTTAAATTCAAAGAGGTATGTTTTAATTTTATTGTTAATTTTGTTTAATTAAAGTTTTATAGTTTATTTAAATATAAGTTAATTAAAATTTAGTAGTTAATTTTAATAAAATTATTAAATATAATGTAATTATTGATGTAATTATAAATTGTTTAAGGAAATCTTTTAATATTTTTAGTATTATGTTTATAAACGCTAAAAATATATATAGCTTGTTGTTAAGAATTTTGTAAATAATTTCAACAAAATTGTTAAATGTAATGTAGTTATTAATATAAATTCTAAATTGTTTAAGGAAATCTATTAATATTAACCATAATTATATTTATAAACTCTAATAATGTTAAGAGTTTAGTAGTTAAATTTATACAATATTATTAAATATAATGTATTTATTAATATAAACGTAAATTGTTTAAGGAAATCTCTTAATATTTTTTAGAATTGTGCTTATAAATTCTAATAATTTTATAAATTTATATGGCTTTGTTAAGAATTTAGTAGTTAATTTAAACAATATTGTTAAATATAATGTAGTTATTAATATAAACTTAACTTGTTAGGAAATCTATTATATTTTTTTAGGAATATTGTTATAAACTCTAAAAATGTTATAAAAATGTATATAACTATGTTAGGAATTGGTTAGAATTATTTTTGTAAACTGTATTAATACTTACTTATAAGTTTTTTAGAATTATTCTTATAAACCTTAACTTCTTAGGAAGTTCTCTTAAATTAGAAACCTACATATATTTGTATGTATTATTAATGAGATTTTTATGTATATACCTACTTATATAATGAGATTGTGGAACCAGATATGGTTTAGCATCTATAAAACAAAATAAATAATACAATGTAAGTTCATCATACATTTTTACTTAATATTTTTAAATAAAACATTAAGTTAATTACAATGTACTATTTTAAGGACTTAATTACTAACTTTAGTCTAACACCCTAATTTCCTAAACATAACTATAATTAAGTCAATTGTAATTATAAATATTATAAATTTATGAGATTTTCTAAGCATAAACTAATATTTCTAATCATACTTATAAATTAAAAGATTTTTTAAGCATAAATTAACATTTCTAAGCATGGTTATAAATTAAGATATTTTTCAAGTATAAATTAAATTTCTAACCATAATTATAAACTAGGAGATATTCTAAGCATAAATTAAATTTTCATAAATTAATATGTCTAAACATAGTTATAAATTAAGAGATTTTTTAAGTATAAATTAAAATTTCTAATCATAATTATAAACTAAGAGATATTCTAAGCATAAATTATATTTTCATAAATTAATATTTCTAAGCATAGTTATAAATTAAAAGATTCTTAAAGTATTTGTTTAAAAAAATCAACAACATTAATGATTAATAACACAAAACATTAAGTTCTCTCTCTCTTTTCTCTCTGCTAGGGTTTTATGGTGAAAAGGGTTAGGGATAGATCTAGGGAAAAAGGGGGCGGCGGCTGGCGGTGAGGGGGTGGTGTCGGCGGCGGTGTCGGCATCGGCAGGGGCGGATCTGGTTGGGAGTGTCGGCAGGGCTGAGGCGGGCGGCCGGGGGGAATGGGGCACAAGGGGAGAAGGAGGGCGGGAGGATGTGGGGCGCGATGGGGAGATGGGTCCTCGGGAGGTGCAGGGCGGCGCGACAAGGAGGCTGGGGGTTGAGGGGCGTGAGGGCGTGATGGAGGAGATGGGTGCGCCGGGTGTCCAGGCCGTGCAGCTTGGGATTGGCGCTCGGGCGGCTGGGGCAGGCTTGGTGGCCAATGCTGGGGGCAAGGCGCCACCGCTAGTGGGAGGTGCCGCTGGGCACTGCGAGCAGAGGGCAGGCGCTGCGGGCGGCGCTGCTGGGCACTGCGATCCGAGCGCAGGCGGCGCTGCTGGGCACTGCGATCTGAGCGCCGGCGGCGCTGCTGGGCACTGTGATCTGAGCGCCGGCGGTGCTGCTGGGCACTAAAAATTGAACGTCGGGGCTGGTGTTGGTGCGGGTAGGGTTGTTTCTGTGCAGGATGGGGATGCAGTTGTGGAGCAGGTGGTCTCGGGTAGGTTTGGCGATGTTTGTGGGAATCAGTTTCAGGGGAGTGCAGTCTCCCCTAAGTCGATGGTTGGTATAAATGGTTATCTTAAACCTGTTGGAGAGTCGGTAAATAAATTCAGTGATATTCCTGGATTAGGGAAAAATTCATGGAAAGATACGGTTATGGGGGTGGTTGAGGAGGAGCCTTGTATGGAGGAAATGTTGATGGAAGGGGAGTCGGATGAAGTTTATTCTGAGTCTGATGAAGAGGATGGTGAACAAGATGATCCTCTTTGTCCTGTGATTCGTCTCTCCTCAGCGGAGAAGCGGGAGCTCAGGGATAAGTGGAGGATTTCTCTAATAGTTACGGTGCTTGGTAAGAGAATTAGCTTTAACTATTTCGCTCAGAGGATCCAAGCGCGGTGGGCTAAGAAAGGAAAAGTCAGTATTACTGACTTAGAAAATGACTACTATGTCATTAAATTTACTCGAGTTGAGGATTATAATGCTGTGATCAATGGGGGTCCGTATATTATTTCGAATCATGTTCTGGCCTTACGGCCTTGGGTTCCTAATTTTAATCCTCATGATTGTTCGGTTAACAGGATTTTGACATGGGTTAGGTTCCCGGGCCTACCTATCAAATATTATAGTGAAGGTTTTCTTAATAAAATAGGAGGTCTGGTTGGGAAGGTTCACCATGTGGACAAAACTACAATTGGGGCTGTTAGAGGCAAGTTTGCAAGGGTTTGTATTGATATTGATCTTGCTAAACCTCTGTTGTCAAAATTCTGTGTTCATAACAAAGTATACTTTGTTGAATATGAAGGGTTACATAATATCTGTTTTGATTGTGGAATGTATGGTCATACTCAGGAGGGTTGCCCCAAAAGGGAGAAGGTGTTAGATGAGGTAGGTGAGGGAGTTATCGGAGGAGCTGAAGGGATCCAAGGGGATGGGGGGAATTTTGGCCCCTGGATGGTGGCTAAAAGGTCTGCTAGACGAAGGACACGTCCTCCGGTGGTTCAAAATCGTCCCCCTGATATCAACATTAATATGAAATCTACCCTGCCAAATCCTATTGCTAATCATATCTTCAAGGAGAAGCCTATCCCTAAAATTAGGGGGGGACTCTGGGGCTGCTCCAGGCTTCACTTCAGGTTCCAGATTTGGGGCTTTGACTATTGAAGAAGTCCATGAGTCTGACCAGGATGACGAGCATATTGAGCAAAGCATGCCAGGCCTAGAATCTATTGAGCCTTCAAATAAAGTAGCTGAAAATGTCAACCCCCTTTTCGTCTCTAAAGGTGAAGCACAGGTGGGGTCTCAGGCTTTGACTTCTTAAGGGAAGAAGAAGATAAATGAGGTTAGTATTCCTAATCATTGTGGTGACCCTGATATTGGGAAGCCTATGGGTGTTAACAAAACTAGTATGAAAAAGCTCAAGGGGAAGCAAAAAAGTGTCCATAATACTATGGTTTTGTCTGAGAAGAGAGGGCATGCGGGTACCTCGGCAAGGCTCTCAGGAGCCCCTAAAAAATACCTGGTTTAGGGTTGTGGGTGCGGTCAGCTGTCCTCCTTTCTATGGATTTGTTGTTTTGGAATGTTAGAGGTGCGGCTAGCAATGCTACCCATATCCATGTTAATGATTTAATCAAACAGTTTAATCCTTCTTGCTTTGCTTTAATGGAAACTAAAATTAGTGGGGTTAAGGCAGATGAGGTGGTTAAAAAGTTTAGGAACTGGAACTGTGTTAGATCAGAGGCTACTGGCCGGGCTGGTGGGATTTGGCTTTTCTGGAAGCCAGATCGTGTTCATTTTGATATAATTAGTATGGATAAACAGTTTATTCATAGTAAAGTGAGTGTTTCTAGTAATAAACCCTTTTTTATTACCCTGGTGTATGCCGATCTTGTCCTGGCTAATCGGAAGCGGCTCTGGGAGGTTCTTTACTCTATGAGTGTTAACATATCCGAGTCTTGGTTTGTAGCTGGTGACTTTAATGATATCACTTTTATGAGTGATCAGAGAGGGGGTTCTCATCACTATGTTAACTGTTGCCTTAATCATAAGAATAGTATGGAATTATTTGGGCTTTGTGATCTGGGTGCCTCTGGTCATAAGTTCACTTGGAAGCGCAACAGTACCTTTGTCCGTTTGGACAAGGTTTATGCTAATGTTTCAGCTCAATCTAGATTTCCTGAAGGGTCTGTGTTAAATCTCCCGTTCCGTCATTCGGATCACTGTCCTATCCTTTTCAGGCTGATGAGAGGCAATCAGCCTAGGGGGGAGACCGTTCCGGTATCAGGTAGCTTGGGAGTCACACCCTAAGTTTAAGGATTTCGTCCAAGATAATTGGAAACCTCACTCAAATGTCCTTCAAGCTGCTGAGGGTTTCAGAAAGAATGTGCTGGGGTGGAATAAAAACGTCTTTGGGCATATTCTTAGGAGGAAGAATAAGTTATTGAATAGAATTGAGGGCATTCAACATAGGTTGGAGGAGAGGTTCGATCACCGTTTGGATGGTTTTCTCAGAACCCTTCAGAAGGAGTTGGAAGCTATGCTGCGGCAGGAAGAGCTTCTTTGGTTTCAAAAGTCTAGGAAGGCCTGGATCAAAGATGGGGATCGGAATACCAGGTATTTTCATCTCTCTACCGTCATTAGAAGACAGAAAAATAGGATTGATGCTATTAAAACTCTAATGGTGATTGGATTTATGAGGATGAAGACATTCGGAAGTTGGCTCTAGACTTCTATAAGGACCTTTTTAAAGAGGAACCTTGATCTGGATAAGGCACATTCTGTTGCTACCTTTCCCATGGTAGGAGAGGATAGAATTCTGGAAGCCTTCCACCCTATCTCCCTGAAAGAAATTGATCAAGCCATCTTTAGTATTGGGGCTACGAATGCTCCTGGGGTTGATGGTCTGCCTTCTGGTTTTTACCATAAACACTAGGAGGTTGTGAAGGAAGGCATTTACAATTTCATCAAAGGTGTGTTAAATGGTTCTCAGGATATCGGGCAGGTCAACAGAACCCTTCTTGTTCTGATTCCTAAAGTTGAGAAGCCTTCTTCTTTCTTACATATGAGGCCTATCAGTCTTTGTAATGTTCTCTATAAGACTATTACAAAGATTGTGGCTAATAGAATTCGTTGCATTCTTCTTGAGATCATTTGTCAGAATCAGGGGAGCTTTGTGCCTGGTAGACAAATGATGGATAATGTGGTGATTGCCCAAGAGATGGTCCACTCTATGAAGATCAAAAAGGGGAAGAGAGGTATTGTGGCTCTTAAGTTAGATCTGGAGAAAGCCTATGATCGCATTAACTGGAGTTTCCTGATGGAGAGTCTGGAGAGAGCAAGAATCCCGGATAATTGGAGAAGTTTAATTAAGGTTTGTATCTCATCTCCAGTTTTTCAAGTTTTGATCAATGGGGATATGTCGGAGGGTTTCTCTCCTGGTCGGGGTATCCGTCAAGGGGATCTTATGAGCCCTTTCCTTTTTGTTATTGTTATGGAAAGGTTGTCTCACCTGATCCAAGATGCTGTTGATAATGGGAA
This sequence comes from Euphorbia lathyris, assembly GCF_963576675.1. Lineage (NCBI taxonomy): Eukaryota > Viridiplantae > Streptophyta > Magnoliopsida > Malpighiales > Euphorbiaceae > Euphorbia > Euphorbia lathyris. The sequence continues at coordinate 13,669,872 of NC_088913.1, forward strand.
ATTCCACCCGGTGGCCATCAATAAGTTCTGTCCCCAGGTTACTCACTTGTTCTTTGCAGATGATGTGCTAATCTTTCTGGAGGGTAATGAGGAGCAGTTAAGTATCATTATGGATATTCTTGAGTGTTTCTGCTCGGCCTCTGGTCAAAAGCTTAATGTCTAGAAGTCCAGGATGATGTGCTCGAAGAATATGAATCAGAGTGTCTGCAAAAGGTTGAGTGATCTGTCCGGAATTCCTCTTACTTGCTCTCTTGGTAAGTATCTAGGTATTCCTCTCCATAGTGAGAGAGTGTCAAAAGTGTACTTTAAAGATACTTTGGATAAAGCTAATATGAAGTGTGCCACTTGGAAAGCTAGGACTCTCTCCCTCATTGGCCGGCTTACATTAATCCAATCTGTCAATTGTGCGACTCCCAATCACATTATGCAGGCTTGTCATCTTCCTGAGCTAGTTCTAAAGGATCTTGATAAAATTAATCGTAGATTCCTGTGGGGAAGAGCTGAGGAGGGGAGGAAGGTCCACCTCGTTCCTTGGAATGAGGTTTGTCAACCTAAGGACATGGGAGGGCTGGGCATTAGGAAAGCCATGGATAATAATAAAGTCTTATTAATGAAGCTTCTGTGGCGAATGTGGCAGCTTCCTTTAGCTCTTTGGGTTCAACTTTTATGCGGAAAGTATCGGAAGGATAAGGTGTTTGGGGGTCCTAAGGATAGAGTGGTTTATTGTTCTTTTCTTTGGAAAGGAATCAGTACGGTTTTTACTGAGTTTTGTACAGGGATTGGGTGGAATGTGGGAAATGGTAGATCCATCAGCTTCTGGAAGGATATATGGATTGGGAATAAGCCTTTATTGGAAGTTTGTACTTCGTTGCCTCCTTTGGATATTCAGAACTGGAGGATTGCAGATGTGGTGGATTCTGAAGGTGAGTGGATTTGGTCAAAATTTGAGTCCTACCTCAGTATGGATTTGCTCCTTAGAATTAGAGGAATTCAGATTAGTAGTTATATTGATGACAAGGATAGTTATTGTTGGTCTCTGACGAACAATGGGGCCTATTCTTGTAAATCAGCTTATCAGAAGCGCTATCAGGATTTGGATTCCTCGTCCCCTGGGGTGTGGAAGACGATTTGGGCTTTAAAAGTGTCGTACCGTATTAGAAGTTTTCTGTGGCTAGAGGTTAAAAATAGGTTGCTTACTAATTCGGATAGGAAAAGGAGGCATCTGGTGGAGTCGAGATGATAAGTGCATAATTCGACAATAAATAATCCCGCTTTTGTGCTTTATAATTGTCATGTTTTGTTATTTTTGTGGGTTTTATTGTTTGTTTTTTGGTATTTTCATCTCTACAGGCCAATGATGACTAAAGGGAGATAAATTGGGCTTAATTTGGGCCGAGCTGGTGTCGGGTCGTGATCTGGAGCTGATTGGGCAAATATTGGTCTGAGTCAGAGTTAGTCTTGCACAAGACTAAGGCAGTTACGGGCTGACAGTTTCCTACTTCAAATAGGATTGCTTTCCTGATCCGGATTGGACGATTTGAGAACAAGATTTTCAGCTAAAGCACGAATTTGTAGGAGACAAATGAAGTGGAAATTAATTTCAAATTTGAAAAGAGATTCTAAAGCTAATTGAAGGGATTTAGTTCCCTATTTTTGAGGAGCCGTAATAGACTTAAGAACGGTAGATTTTCCAAGTTCAGATCATCAGCTTTTACATTTTTATTTTTCCAGCAGAAAAACATATACGCTCCATGTCTGTTCGGAGCTAACTTCTTTAATTTCGGTTAAGGGATAATTCAAGGGATTTTTCTCCGTTATCGTGAGACTATCGTGTTACCTTTTTCTCAATTCATTAAGCCGTTTATTTTTTCATCGTGTTTAGAGAATTATTTCTCGATTGATTGTTTGTTTTATGAATGATAACTGCAGGTTGTTTGTCGAATCGAATAATCATAAGGCTGATTTGGATTATTAGAGTTTCACCTAAGATAGCCAAACAAAGTAGCTATTGACTTTTTAAATCAAGCTAGCTTCGTGTTTGGAAGAACGGATTCAAGTTGGACAAACCTGAGTCTGCATTCCACGTGACATTAATACGAATCTAGTTGGGTTTATCTGGGTCAAATGAACGGATAAGTTAGTCTAAAATCGCCGACGCTGAGAGACGATTAACTAAGATCAGGTTCTTCTAATTCTTAAGCTGTCAATAAATTAAATCTTAGGCGCTGAGATAGGATTGTTTATTGATTAGGAACGAGTTATTTGTCGTGCTTAACTAGTTCACCATTAAGGAAGAACACGTCAAACTGACCCGGCAAATACATGAGAATATAATTTTATCTGTCAATGATCGTTAACGTATGAATTATCCTACGATCCCCCCTTAACTGAATTTACCAAAATATTATTCACAAACCGTCATTAATTCTTGTTTTGTTTTGTTACGATCTTTTACCTGCTACCTTTAATTTAATAAGCTTCACAATTTTAAACCCCCATTTAATTATTTTGTTAGGTCGTCAGAAGTTTTAAATCAATATTATTCCATTGGGTTCGACCTCTACTTGCTCTATTACAAATTATTCGTTTAGGGAAAGTTGGGATTATTTTTGGTGGATTCGGCACTCATCAAATTTTGGCGCCGTTGCCGGGGAGTAATCTAATTTGATTTAATTTCTTTTATGACCAGGTCCAACAATTCAGAACAACTTCTCTTTGAATCTGAAATAGAATTACTGGCTCGGAGGTTTCGCAAGGAAGTAAGGTTACAGAAATTACAAAGTGCCATAATTTCGAGTTCTAGTGAAGAAGAAGAAATCTCCAGCGAAGAAAGTGAACCATCTGAAGAAGAGACAATGGCAGACAGAACTCTAAGACAACTTCAAGTGCAAGAGGTCAATAATCAGCCCCTATGCATCACATATCCCGACTTGGATGTGTCATTTGAGCTGAAATCCGGGTTGATTCATTTGTTGCCCAAGTTTCACGGCATGGAGAGTGAAAGTCCTCATAAACATCTTAAGCAATTCCATGTGGTGTGCTCCAGCATGAGACCGCAAGGAGTAACGGAAGAACAAGTGAAGTTCAGAGCATTTCCATTCTCACTAGAAGATGCAGCCAAGGATTGGCTTTTAAATTTACCATCAGGAACCATCACTACATGGAACCAGATGGTGTTGGTCCCTTATAACGTAACAAGTTAGTTCCAATGGGTGGGATAAGAACTATTTAAAATTTTGTACGTTGAGGCTGACTTCTTTTTCTTTGAAAAAGGTTTACACAGCGCGCTGAGTGAACTTAAGACACTAGCTTAGTCAACTGGTGACTAAATCAGCTTCTTTCCTTGAGTCAGGAGATAGCACTTGAGTCTATTCCTAAACTCAGATACTCAATCCACACAACTCAGCGTGACCTCTTTACTTAGTCAGTTTTTAAGAGAGCAATATATATATCAAAGGAGTTTAAGGTTAGAAAGATGTTACTCAGCAGATTTATCCAGGTTCGGCCTTTATGCCTACGTCCTGTCCCCGGAACACGTTCCGAGCTTTCGAATTCTCTACTGAGCTCTTTAAAGGTAGAGCACCAAACCTTTTACAACTAGAAGCTGAGTATAACAAGAGTATCTTCCTCTATACCTCTACTCACTTCTATTCTACCACTGAGTACTATAACCGAGTACTCAGCCTCTCCTTTCTATTTCTAGAATTGATAATAAGATTGTCCTAAACAACAATTGCTAAGACACTTTAGATGATTGAAAATCACTCTAGACTTTTACACAATAATCTGGAAATTGGTGTAAGTATTTGCTTTGCTTTTTCTCACAGAACTTCAAGTGTAAATTTGGTCAGCGTAATGGCTAGTTGAAGATCTGCATCGAATGAAGCAACTGAAAGGCCTATTTATAGTGACACTTGAGGCATTCGGTGATTTCGAATTTCGAAATAACCGTTGGAGGGAAACGGCTTGATGTCGTTGTCACTCAGTACACGCTCAGTGCCGTTGGCCAATTAGATTCTTGCATCTTCTGTCTTCGGTCAGTGATGAGCAGCTTTTGGTCAGTCCAGTAGAATGTCTCTCCTTTTATGGCAAAGTCAACCAGACAGCTTTCTGTGTCTTCTGAACTTTACTCGAAGTGGAAATACTTTGTCTGGAAGTTGCTCTTGCTCAGCTGCTGTCTTGTACTCTTTGTCGTTCAACTCAGCAGCTTTGTTTCGAAGTAGTCAAGGAAGGTCTTCTCGATCCTTCTTATGCTGAGCTGCGTTTTATCAACAACGACAGCGTTTTGCTTACACGGGCCGAGTGGTCTTAATCTGTTTTGACTTGGGCCTTTGAATTTCTTTTGGGCCTTTAGCCTTTTAATATTTGTGTCTTATAAACAAGTAACTCAACATTGAACAAACACATTAGTATAATAAATTAAAGCATTAAAACTTAGTGTGTTTAGAATATTTTTTAATCATATACTTAAATAATTTTGTCAAATCAAAATCATGTGGAAAGGTGTTTCAACAGATGGTACAATCATTCCTGGACAAATATTTTCCAGCCTCCCGAGCGGCATTAATTCGAAGAGAAATTAGTGGAATCAAGCAAAAAGATGTGGAGTCGCTTCATGAGTATTGGGAGAGGTTCAAGAAGTTATGTGAAAATTGCCCTCAACACGGGATAGCTGAAAATTCTCTAATCCAATATTTCTATGAAGGGATGCTTAGCATAGAAAGAAAAATGGTGGACGCGGCAAGCGGAGGATGTTTCCTCGACAAAACACCAACCACGGCTAAGGAATTGATCAGAGTAATTGCAGCAACTTCTCAACAGTTTGGGAAAGTTCAGGAAGGTCCCAAGAAGGCATAAGAGGTAAGCAGTTCTAACATTGAAGAGAAATTGAATAAACTGACTAGTCTTGTGCAGAACTTAGCTCTCGGGAAGGCGGCTCAGGTGAAGAAGTGTGGAATTTGTACTGCCATTGAACACGCCACTGATGAATGCCCTATTTTGTATGAAGAAAATTCTGAACAAGCCAATGCACTTACTGGGTACCAAGGGCAAAATCAAAGAAAGTATGATCCATACTCTAATACGTACAACCCAGGGTGGCGTGATAATCCAAACCTCAGCTACGGACCGAGACAGCAAAATTATCAATCACGGCCTCACTAATCCACCCAAAACTCAGGTATGCCTTTAACTGATGTTGTCCATAATCTTGCAACTAGTGTACAGGAACTCCAGAAACAGATGACTCAAATAGCTACAGCTCTGAGTGAGATTCAATCTCAAGGTAAAATGCCCTCTCAACCGGTGGACAATCCAAAGCCAAACATGAGCGCAATCACCCTTCGTAACGAAAGAGAAATAAAGCAGCCCGTTTTAAACAAGCCGGCCAGCAAGAAGAACATCATCGAGGGAGATAAAATTCTTGGAGAAGAAGTGCAAAAGCGAGATAAACTCCCTCCTTTAGTTACTCCAGCACCTTACCCGAATCGGTTCGACAAATCGAAGAAGGAAAAGGAAGAGAAGGACATCTTTGAGGTATTTCGCAAGGTCGAGGTAAATATTCCATTAATTGATATTGTTAAACAAGTTCCTCGATATGCTAAGTTCCTTAAAGATTTGTGCATTAATAAAACTAAAAGATCACCATGGGTGCCAATGTGTCGGCTATACTTCAAAGAAAAATGCCCCAAAAATGTCAGGATAAAGGTATGTTTGCAATTTCTTGCCAAATTGGGAATACTAGCATTAAGAGGGCAATGTGTGATTTAGGAGCGTCTATAAATATCATGCCTATGTCTATTTATTCGTCCTTAAATGCTGGACCTCTTGAGGAAACGGGAGTAGTGCTTCAACTTGCTAACCGATCTATTGTTTACCCTGAAGGGCTGTTAGAAGATGTTTTGGTGCAGGTTGATGGACTAATTTTTCCAGCTGACTTCTTTGTTATTGACATGGAAGATGATGATCATTCCTCGGAGGCATCAGAAATCTTGTTAGGGAGACCATTCCTAACGACCGCTCGGACCAAGATAGATGTTCACAAAGGAACACTGACTATGGAATTCAATGGTAAAATAGTTCAATTTAATGTTTATGAAGCTATGAAATTTCCTAACGAAGTGCATTCCGTTTGTGGTATAGATGTTATCAAACCAATAACAGAACATGCTTTTAAGTCATATAGGGAAGATGAATTACAGGTGGTTGTTGAAGAAAGCATTGAAATCGAAAGTGTCAGGAAGCTGCAAGTACAGGAGCTTGAAGAGCTACAGAATGAAGCTAATGAGAGCTCAAGGATTTACAAATTGAAGACCAAAAAATTCCATGACGACAAAATGATAGTTCAGAAACAATTTCAAATAGGGCAGAAAGTGCTCCTATTCCATTCACGTTTGAAATTATTTCCAGGGAAATTAAAATCATGTTGGATAGGACCTTTCTTGGTAACTAATATCTTTCCTTATGGTGCAGTGGAAATTCAGCTTTTGGAGAACGGAAAAGTGCAGAAAGTAAATGGGCATCGTCTCACGCTATTTTATGAGAATATCCCGATTGAAAGTGGCGAAGTTATGGAGCTACAAGTTCCTGGAGACTAGCCTTGGAACTCAAGAGCATCTAGCCAAAGACGTTAACTAGCGGCGCTACTGGGAGGCAGCCCAGAGTTAGTCTTGCTCAAGACTAACACGTATCCATTATCCTTGTTTCTTTTGTTACTTTTATTTTATTTTTATTAATTTTTTTTTACTAACTAACTTAACTGCCATCTTCTTCTTCAGTGGGCTCTGTCTTTCCTCTGATGATATTTTTTTTTTGCAGGTTAGAAATGGTGATTTAAGATACATGGGCTAAGAGGTGGTTTAAGTTTTAATAAATAAGAAGAAGCCCAACATTGAGAAAATAAAGGTTAAAAAGGTCAATAGCTCATTTGACCTTTATGACCTATTCAAATTAAAAGGGAACCTTTCTTTTTCACCGCCACTTTCCTTCAGCCCCTTCATCTCCCACTTACGCCATCATCTTCCATCTCCCTCACCCCCAATTTCTGATTCCATTTAACATCACCACCTCCACTTTCCATTTCTTTAATTTTCCAAATGTAATATCCTACAAGTCTACCTACACCAACCCTTTGATTTAATTTAATTTCTTTTCATCTCCTTCACTACCAACATCACACCTCCACTCTCCATTTCTTTAATTTTTAATTCACCAATCCTTTGATTTCTTCCAACTCCACCTCACCATCACTACTTCCTCCAAATTCCAATTTTTTTTTTCTTTTCATCTCTTCACTACCCTAAGCTTCCGCCACCTCCACTTCATCTCCTCCATTACCAAAAAAAAACCACCGCCACCTTGTTTTCATTTCCTTCACTCAACAAAAAATTACTGCCGCTCCAATCACCATCGTCGACCTCAAATGACGGAGCAGCCGCCGCCTCTATCAATAGTACCACCATCACCTGAAACGACGGAACACCCGTCATCGGCAAATCTGAGCTTGGTGGTCGCCGGCGAATCTGCTCCGACCATTGGTGATTCTCCAACACCGGCCACTCTAGCAACTGAAACAGAAATGGCGAGAGAGCAAATAGCACCCCCTACGCGAGCTGCAACAACGTCTCAAAAGCGAAAGCCGAACTCCATCCCTTCCACAACCACTCGGGGTTAGACCTGGCAATTATCGTGTTCGAGTCGTGTTCGTGTCGTGTTATTTCGGGTTCGTGTCAAAAAGAGTAAACCCAAACCCAACCCAAAAACTTTCGTGTCAAAGTCGTGTTAACCTATTCGGGTTAGTGTCGATTTCGTGTCGTGTTTTCGGGTTACATGTAATTTTGTTATGCGTATATATTAATAATAACTCTTAAAAATATAAGAAGATTTGGTACTGTTTTTAAACATTTTATATCATTTTTAGATTAGTATGCTAACAATAATTATCGAAAAGTTCGATAATATCATGTTAGAGGGTTATGTAATGTGTTTATAACAATTTAGGAAATTCAAATTAATATTTGCAATTAATAATTATAATTTTATTATCTTTATTAATAAAGTGACATAAAAAACATGAGAGAATATAACAATAATTTTCAATATCCGTGTCATTTCGTGTCGTTTTCGGATTCACATATCAACACTAACCCAACCCAAAAATTAGCGTGTCAGTTTCGTGTCAACCCAAAAATGACCCATTACCTATTAAGCTCAACACTAACACTAAAAATCCGTGTCGTGTTCGTGTCGTGTAATCAGGTCGTGTGTCATTTTGCCACCTCTACTCGGGGTCCCCTCCCCTAAAAAGGGCAGTAAGCTTCTCAATCACTTGTTTATATTTTGTCTTCTCATTTAATTGGTTGTTGAGGTTGCTGCCTTTGCCCCTAGTTGATTAAATTCTGCACCGAGGACGGTGCGAGGAGAAAAAAGGGGGAGGGATGATATGTTAGAAGTGCTTTCATGTGAATATGGTTGTTGCATTCTATAGATGTTTTGCTGTCCATTTTGTTAGTAGTTTTGTGTATGTTTAACACACATTCTTTAGGTTGGAAATTTGTGCAACTATTGTTATAAGTCTAGAATAGTGTGAGGTAATCGCCTCAAAAAAGGGAATATGTTTGACCTAGTGTGAGGTGTCTGCCCTTTGTTTTGTTTCATTGAGATTTTACCATTGCTAGCTCATTATCTTCCAAATAGTTGATAAAGTTGCTTGTTGTTTTAGTACTGAGTCCCCTAAAGTGTTATCGAGTCTTGCGAGTACCTTTCTGAACAGTCAGAGTCAAGTAAATGCTTTGCCTACACGCTGACAAACTAAATTGCTTCCAACATTGCATGAAAACTTGTTTTAATAAGTTGACTTAGAAGCAGCAGCACCACTTTACACCCTATTTCTGGTAAGCATTTGAGCCTAATGGAAAGAGCAAACACATTACGCATTTGCTCTATTTTTCTTTTCTGAGTGCGTCCGCATAGTATGTTAGTTCTAGAACTTGCCATGATATACGTTTCAAGACCAGATTGATGAATTCGAACTGTTAAAATGATAAGGGCATTAGGTTTCTTTTGCTGTTAACCTTTCCACACTTTTGAACCCTGAAAAAGAAAAAAATTTACCAAAATTTAACCAGCCTTTAGACTGCCAATTTGAGCCTTTTTCCCCATTTTTGATACCTTGTTTATTCCTTTGGCCAAGGATAAGTTTTAAGCCTTCAGAGTCCAGTTGAAGTTTGTACAAAGTGTTGGGTCGTTTGATTTTGTGTTTCGTGTCATATTTTGAACCACAAGCTCTTTAAAGAAGAGACAACAAACTGTTGTGCTCTATAATTACTTATTGTGGTTATGAAAAAAAAAGAGAAAAACAAGAGAAAAAAAAAGAGAAAATAGAGGCAGAAAAAAAAGAAAAGAAAAAGCCTCAAAGAAAAGCAAAAAAAAAAAAAAGAAAAGAAAAAAAAAGAGAAAAAAAAAGAGATGAAAAGAATAAATAGGTTACAGACATTTGCCTGTCCTAGTTCATTTACTGTTTTAGTTTCTTTTGTTTATGTTCTCATTAGTTTTCATGATTATCTCGAATTATTTTCTAGATATTCATGTGAGATTATGAGTTTGTCGTCTTGTGTGTTAACCTCGTACTTGTAAATATGCAGTTTTACTTTTGTTTTGGCCTAGTTTGGAGTAGTTTGTACTATTTTACTACTCTCGGATCCCCCTAAAGTTTTTCCCCCTTTTCTTTTCCAACCCACGAGCCGAACCTACGTTACACCCTTGTTATGTCCCTTTGATTTTCTGTTTGAGTTCATACTATGTGATGGAGGTTCGATTGATTGGCAAGCCTATGGTAACTACATTCTATGATTGTGACTTGAGTGAACCCTCTAAAATGAATTATAAGCCTAAACACAAGAGTGCATAGAGTGATCACGTGAGGGTGTTGTTGCTTCTAGTTTCTTGTTTTACACATTACGTGCAGTGTTGTTGAGACGTTTTTGGGAGTTAGAAGTATTCTAAAAATCGAAAGATTCTTAATTAGGATGATTGGTAGTCAATGTCTTTATAACGCTTAGGGGAATTAGGAACGAATGACAAGACAGCCTAAGGGTATGCGGAGCTAATGCCATGATCTGGTATGCTTGAGGGTAAGCATTGGGCAAGTGTGAGGTGTTTGATAAGTGCATAATTCGACAATAAATAATCCCGCTTTTGTGCTTTATAATTGTCATGTTTTGTTATTTTTGCGGGTTTTATTGTTTGTTTTTTGGTATTTTCATCTCTACATGCCAATGATGACTAAAGGGAGATAAATTGGGCTTAATTTGGGCCGAGCTGGTGTCGGATCGTGATCCGAAGCTGATTGGGCAAATATTGGTCTGAGTCAGAGTTAGTCTTGCACAAGACTAAGGCAGTTACGGGATGACAGTTTCCTACTTCAAATAGGATTGCTTTCCTGATCCGGATTGGACGATTTGAGAACAAGATTTTCAGCTAAAGCACGAATTTGTAGGAGACAAATGAAGAGGCAATTAATTTCAAATTTGAAAAGAGATTCTTAAGCTAATTGAAGGGATTTAGTTCCCTAAGTTTGAGGAGCCGTAATAGACTTAAGAACGGCAGATTTTCCAAGTTCAGATCATCAGCTTTTACATTTTTATTTTTCCAGCAGAAAAACATATACGCTCCATGTCTGTTCGGAGCTAACTTCTTTAATTTCGGTTAAGGGATAATTCAAGGGATTTTTCTCCGTTATCGTGAGACTGTCGTGTTACCTTTTTCTCAATTCATTAAGCCGTTTATTTGTTCATCGTGTTTAGAGAATTATTCTCGATTGATTGTTTGTTTTATGAATGATAACTGCAGGTTGTTTGTCGAATCGAATAATCATAAGGCTGATTTGGTTTATTAGAGTTTCACCTAAGATAGCCAAACAAAGTAGCTATTGACTTTTTAAATCAAGCTAGCTTCGTGTTTGGAAGAACGGATTCAAGTTGGACAAACCTGAGTCTGCATTCCATGTGACATTAATACGAATCTAGTTGGGTTTATCTGAGTCAAATGAACGGATAAGTTAGTCTAAAATCGCCGACGCTGAGAGACGATTAACTAAGATCAGGTTCTTCTAATTCTTAAGCTGTCAATAAATTAAATCTTAGGCGCTGAGATAGGATTGTTTATTGATTAGGAATGATTTATTTGCCGTGCTTAACTAGTTCACCATTAAGGAAGAACACGTCAAACTGACCCGGCAAATACATGAGAATATAATTTTATCTGTCAATGATCGTTAACGTATGAATTATCCTACGATCCCCCCTTAACTGAATTTACCAAAATATTATTCACAAACCGTCATTAATTCTTGTTTTGTTTTGTTACAATCTTTTACCTGCTACCTTTAATTTAATAAGCTTCACAATTTTAAACCCCCATTTAATTATTTTGTTAGGTCGTCAGAAGTTTTAAATCAATATTATTCCCTTGGGTTCGACCTCTACTTGCTCTATTACAAATTATTCGTTTAGGGAAAGTTGGGATTATTTTTTGTGGATTCGGCACTCATCACGGGAGCTCGTGGTAGATGCAGAGGCAATGAAGAGACTTTGTGCCATGCTCTCAGGGACTGTGAGAGAAGTAAAGAGGTTTGGAAGAGAGTTCTCCCTATGAATGTTCTTCCTTCCTTTTTAGCCCACTCTGAGAATGATTGGTTTGTGGATGGGGTTAATGGTAAGCTTCTGGCTGAGTTAAATCAGGGTGTTCTGTTATTCGCGGTGGTTTGCCATCAGATTTGGAGGTGGAGAAATGAGGAGGTGTTTGGAGGGGAGAATGTGATTTTGCCAAATGTCTTAGAGTTCTTTTCCAAAAAAATTAGCTCCCTGGTTGATAGTTTTGTTGAGGACCCCTTGGCTAGGGCTGTGCAGAGAAAGGAGGTCCATCTTTTAGGCTGGTGTAGGCCGAGAGAAGGTGTGGTTAAGCTTAACACCGACGGCTCTTGTCTGAGGGACGGGAGAATTGCTGCTGGAGGGGTTTTGAGAGATGATGGCGGCAGGTGGGTTTCTGGTTTCTCTCAGAATTTGGGTATTGGTTCATCCTTTTCCGCAGAGCTTTGGGGGATTTTCTCTGGTCTGAAGCTTGCTAAAAATCTGGGGATCAAGAAGCTTCTTGTTGAATCAGATAACCTTGAGGCGGTTAATATGATCTCTAATATCAATGTTATTTACCTAAATAGCCAGAACTTAATTAAAGGCATTAGAAGGTTAGGCGACTCCTTTGAGTCTATTAGTTTTGCTCATATTTATAGGGAGTAAAATCGTGTTGCGGACCGTCTTGCGGTTGAAGGTCATTCAAGATTGTTGGGGCTTTCTGTCTTTGCTTCTTCTCCGGTCTTCATCTCTTCTTTGATCTTGGAGGATGTGGTGGGGGTCAGTTTTCCTAGGCTGATCCCGGGTTGAGCGGTCTTTTATTTGTTTTTTCTTTTCCTTTCCTACCAAAAAAAAAAAGATTCTTAAAGTATAAATTAAAATTTCTAACCATCATTATAAATTTTGAGATATTCTAAGCAGAAATTTGTGATAATTCATTGTCTCACCTATGCCACAACACTGTGCAAATCAGCTTTGTGCAGTGTTGTGTAGCCATTACGGCGCGGAGACGTTCTTCAATGGGAATTTCAAAATTTTTTTAAAAGAAGAAGAAGAAGAAGAAGAGAGAAAGAAGGAAAATAAAAAATTAAAAAGAGATGGAGAAGATGGTATTTTTTATTTATATTTTTGATTTTGGGGTTTATTTATGATAATTAGATAATTAGGAGGGTTAATTTATAAAATAAATAAATATAAGGACCAAATTAACTCTTTTCGCTTTGAATTTTAACACTGTTAGTCAATTTGGTATCTATTTGCTAACGGCGTTTAACACATACCTCTGTTTGTCAAAAAAAAAAAACCACAGGTTTACGTTTGCAAAATAGCCTAAAATAAAATATGATTATATATAATAAAATTCAGTTAATTGTTGCAATAAAATTTAGTGAATGTAATTTTTAATAAAAAATAATTAAATTTGATCTATAAACAAATAAGTAATAAGTTTACTCGTAAGATCAAATAACACAAAGCAAAAAAAAAAAAAACTATACTTACATAATAAATAGCCACATTAGAATTACATAATACTAATCGGGAATTACACTTTATATGGCTAGCTAATAAATTATTTTATTCTAAAATATAATAGAATATTTATAAATAAGGTTAAAGTGAAAAGTAATACTGCCCTTCGCGATAAGTTAAAAAAAATTAAAAAGAGAGACTTGCTTGAATATGTTTTTTTAATATAGAATCCAACGGGTAGGGGCGGAGACAGACCGGAGCTTAGGGGGCCAAAACGTCGTTTTGGCTGGGCCCAGTTAAAAAAAAAAAGAATTAGATCAAAGCCAGCCAATTTCGCCCCTACCCTACCACTTTCTTTCATCGCCTCACTTTCTTATTTCTTATTACGTATTTCCTTCCTCTCCTCCTGTCTTATTCCATTTCTTCGACCAACCACAAGAAGAAGGAAGCAGCCATTATTTTTCCTTTGTCTTCCTCACATTTAATTTTTTAGCTTTTTTTTGTCTTCTAATTATTAAACTAAGGTAATGCTCTTATTTTCATACTCTTTCTCTTAATTCTTTGATACTTAACTTTTTTGGTTACTATATTTGTATGTATTTTGTTCTAAAAATTCTAATTTAGCTTATTATATATCTAATTTGATGTTTGTTATGAATTATTAGTATTATTTGTGTGGTTTAATTTAATTTAGTAATGCAAATTTTGATGAATTGAGAATATCTTAATTTAGGTTTAAATTACGGGATAAATTTAGGAGTTTAATTTACGACTTTGAATTGGGTTTATAAATTAGGGGTTTTGTATTGTGGTATATACTTATTTATAGATTGTCAGTAGCTCATTTATTTTCAAAAATAGTTATATACTTATCGGTATCGTATCTGTAAAAATTACTTTTTATTAATTTGCAATAGAATTAATTTTTTATATAGTTTTATCTTTAATTTTTATATGTGCATAGAGAAGAATTTTTTTTTAACAATGTTGGCTAAAATTATTAACCCCCCTAATCTCAAATCCTGGCTCCGCCACTGCCAACGGGTGTACGTGAGTAGAATACTGAATATGTACTTCATTGACACGATCGATTTTGAAGAAAGTAATGTGCATACTTGAAAGATATCGCCCAAATTCCCATGTTGAGCGAAGAAGAAGAAACAACCTTAGCTATACGTTTTCGTGAACATGGCGACGTAGAAGCAGCAAAACGCTTAGTTCTTGCCAATCTTAGGTTCATTGTTTATGTCGCACGGTGTTATGTGCACTATGGCATTCCATTGCTGGATCTTATTCAAGAAGAAAGCATTGGACTGATGAAAGCAGTCTTTCGCTTTGATCCACTTGAAGGGATCAATTCATTATCTTTCGGGTAAAGGATCAAGTCATTATCTTTCCGAGGCTAAGTAAAAGGAATTGATCTAGAAGTTAGAGAAGGAATTTCTCCGGATAGAGGACTTGGGACAGAAAGTAAATGATCAAACTGATGAATCTCAGTCTAGGTGGAGTTTACCAGCACATAGGCAGCCCAAGTTCCTAAAAAATGGAGCCTCTAACTTCCACTTAGCTATTCTAAGGGCTTGCTTTCCAGCCTATATTCAAAAGTAGAGAAGGGTTAGGGCTCAAAACTCCTCAATTAGTAAGAAAGTCCTCAATCAGTAAGAACGTCCTCAATCAGTAATATGAATGAGACTTTTCATGGAAGTCTTATAGTTGGACTCTACACCTTACTTTACTTACGTCGATCTAGATGATAACAAGGCATTGATTCTTCTTCTTCATGAAGAATGAGTAGAGACCTAGCTTTCATTTGTCTATTAAAATGTGATACTATACCTTTTCTTTTGTCCTTGAAAATCGGTTGGGTATACCGGAGTTTGATGATCTAGTTACATATCATATAAGATGGGTACTCCCGGTTTTGGGAATTTAAAGTATATATGGTATAGTATTGGACTCCATTTACATCCATTTACATAAGATGAAGCATGAACTTTCTTCAATTGACAGTGATTATTTCAATTTACCGACTCTTATCTTCTTATATGACTTATCCAAAGACAAGTTGAAAGAGCTTCGGTAGTTACACTTTCTCTCTCGCAAAGAGAGTTTAGAGTGCCATAAAAAGAACCAACCTTAGATAAGCAATTTATAAGTGCAGGTCGGGCTCGACTTGGTTTTGAGATAAATATTAAGCCTAACTCATTTTATATTTAAGTTTATGCGGGTTTAGGTCATATCGAGCCAAATGTGAAATATACATGTCCAAACTCATCCCATGAATAGTAGGCTGGATGACCCAACAAGTTTATGAATATGTCTATGATTTATGGCTTAATATATAATGACCTTTTATGATGAGGACATCTCTTCAGCAAGTCTAGGACCGAACAGAGATGTGGTAACATTACAGGCCTAGCTTTGGTTACTCTTCGATGTAGTTGTTGTTGAAACACCTTTCCATATAATTTTGATTTGACAAAATTGTTTAAGTGTAATTAAAATATATTCTAAACACACTAAGTTTAAATGCTTTGATTTATTCTACTAATGTGTTTGTTCAATGTTGAGTTAAATTGTTTATAAGACACAAGGATTAAAAGGTCCAAGCCCAATACGGAAGTCAAAGCCCAAGTCAAACAGTTTAAGGCAACTCGGCCCGCGTATGTCAAAACGCTGTCGTTATGAACAAAACGCAGCTCAGCGGAAGAAGGATCTAGAAGACCTTCCTGGAACAACTTCGGGACGAAGCTGCTGAGTTGATTCGACAAACAGTACAAGACAGCAGCTGAGCAAGAACAACTTCCAGACAAAGTAATTCCACTTTGGGTAAAGTTCAGAAGACACAGAATGCTGTCCAGTTGACTTTACCGTAAATGGAGAGACACTCTGCCAAGCTGACCAAAAGCTGACCGAGGACAGAAGATACTCAAATCTGATTGGCCGAGAGCTCTGAGCAAGTCAGGATGACAACGACAGGAAGCTGTTTCCCTCCAACGGTTATTTCGAAATTCGAAATGACCGATGTGTTCAGACGTCTCTATAAATAGGGCCATCCAGATACTTCACCAACACAGAACTTGATCAAGTCATTACGCTGACCAAATTTCTACGCAAAGTTCTGCAAGAAAAAGCAAAGCAATCTTACACCAAAATTCATATCATTTGTGTAAAAGTCTAGAGTGATTATTCAATCATCTAAGGTGTCTTAGCAATCGTTGTTTAGGACAAACACTTATCATTTCTAGAGATTAGAAAGGAGAGGCTAAGTACTCGGTTATAGTACTCAGCAAGAGATTAGGATTGAGTAGAGGTATAGAGGAAGGTACTCTTGTTATACTCAGTTGCTAAGATTGTAAAAGGTTTGAGGCTCTACCTTTAAAGAGCTCAGTAGAGGATTCGAAATCTTGGAACGTGTTCCGGGGACAGGACGTAGGCTTGGAGGCCGAACCTGGATAAATCTGCTGAGTAACATATTTCTAACCTTTAACTCCTTTACATATTTATTGCTTGCTTAAACAAAAACTGACCAAGTAAAGAGGTCAAGCTGAGTTGTGCGCATTGAATATCTGAGCTCAGGAATAGACTCTAAGTGCTATCTCTTGACTCAAGTAAAGAAACTGACCTAGTCACTAGTTGACTAAGCCAGTATCTTGTTATTCACTCAGCGCCGCTGTCCAAACCTTTTTCTCACGAAAAAGAAGCCTGTCCTAGCTTAAAATTTTTAAATAGTTCCTAACCCCCCCCCCCCCCCTTGGAACTATACTTGTAACGTTATAAGGGACCAACAGTTGTCTCGACCTTCCTGGAAGGCATATTTTTGGTTTTCATCTGAGATGACTTCGATCTTATCTTGTCTTCGGTGGACCCTTGATTACTTTCTCACCAAGGAGACAAGATTAATGTGCTAACCAAGGAAACATGGCTTACTTGATCAGCAAGGAAACAAGTCTGACATACCCGTCTGCATTATACTATTCACTGTTTTGCTATGAACCCTTTAGCTCAACCCCATTTTACCCCTTTCAGTTTATATCTTTAATTGTATGCATTTGCCTTTTTTGTAATTTGCCATTTAGGTGTTGAGATGTTATAAACTCATCTATTTCCCTGTAATCACGGATCCTTTTTTTATCAAATAAAAAACTATTATCTTCTCTTTGAAGTTTGTTAAGATTTGTACCTTCAACAATGGGGATCACATCATTCTTACAGATTTAGTTTGTGAACCCTTGAGATTAACTCCTTCTAGTCTAGCTAGAGAAGAAGTTCTTTTTGGGTTTTTTGAAGTTTCTTTCTGTATGTAAGTAAATTGTTTCTGCTTGACTCATTGAATTATTTGAACTACAGCTGTGCTGGGTTGAAACTATAGGGCGAACTCAGAGCCATTTCTTTGTATGAGACGATTGAATCTAATAATTCTGAATATGATCCTTATGTGCTAGAGTATTTTTTACATGACGGTTACTTACCTACTGGATTCGAAGCATACTGGTGGGGTAACTATGAGTATTGTTATTCAAAAGTTTGGATGAAACCATAAATATATATCTGCTTCAGGAATTACATTTGAAGGTAGCATTTTGTTTTTGTTTAGTAATATTTACTTATCTAGTTTCTTTATTGATTATTAGATATGGAGCGAGCTTCTTGCATTTAATTTGTGATGTTTTGTTATAAGCAATCAAATAGTGTTACCTTTTTAGGATAAGGTTCAAATATGGAACTAATGTTTTCGGGAAGTACAAATATATCTCTAATGTAAGAAATTGCAAAAATTGTGTCCTCAAGGTTTTCCACTTGCAACAATTTTTATGGGTTTTGTACTTCTATTATCTATGCCAAGATCGCTCTACGGTGAAGACGATGATAAAATTTTATTATTTTCTACATTAGAGATAAATATGCACTTTCGAAAAAGCATATCATTTATATGTTCCCTATTAAATAATTGGGAATCAATTCTTATTGTTTCATTTGATTTTTAAAATGGAATGTTTCCAAATCATTTGCTTAGCATTTTGTTTCAAATTAATTTGGTCCCTCGCTATTATATCTAGATTTATTAAAATTTTATGGTGGAAATTAAAAAATTAATTATAAGACTTAGATCTAATGTAGATCTAACAATGACTTTGCACGTGAACATCATTATGTATTATTAAACAACTATTGTATAGCTGATAAAAATGGTATTTAACCACTTTAATAATACATAACTCTCTACTATAGAGCTTGATGGAAATGTATATTTTATACAACTTTTAATTCTTGATGGAAATGTATATTTAAAAAATTGAAAAAGTGGGTTCCGTTCCAAATAATTTTTATTTTTGTTCATTTTGAGATATTTACTTTTACAAGAGATTCTAATGTTAGTAAATAATGTTCATGGATTTTTATATTCAGTTTTAAAGTTTTGGGGCCGGTCAAAGTTGAAGGTCATAATTGTAATTTACCACTAAATAATTTTAAGGCATATTTTATCTAATTGAGAAATATATATGATGATACTAACTTTGCAATCGGAACTTATGCAACACAGTGAGAAATACCACTGGAATACCTTGAAAAATACCATTGAAATATCTTGAAACATCAAATATCTCAACACAAAATACCTTAATAACATATAGGAAAAACGTCCATATAAACCCATTGAATAAGACATCTTCAATGCAGTATAATGAACCACTTATTATACTCTTTCATTAAAATCTCTCCCATTAAAAAATGAAAAAGACTAATTAAATAAATAAAAAGTCCAAGTATTATTACTATTCCGGACACATCTTTAATATTTTTCAAGTCAATTTTTTTTTCACATTTTTTCTTTCATTTTTTCCATTTTTCATATTTTTTCCATCTATTCACAAATTATAGATTGGGTTATTTATTTCCCCATCCATCAAAATCACACCATTTCCTTTCGTTTCCTTTCCCAGGAGTTTGAAACTAAATAGCCATTTAAGGTAATTGTTATCTAAAAATGTGAAAATTGATTTAGTAGAAATTTTGATAAATTACAAATGATAATTAATTATGAAACTCTATGAAAATTTAATCACTTTCATGTAGTTTGTGCAATATGCTAATACAAATGATAATTAATAATGAAACTCTAAGAAAATTTAAATTGCATCTTATTATATATGTCAAAAATAAAATATAGAAATTAAAATGATAAATTATATCAATATAAAACCAAATTATATATTATGTTTAAAATTTCTAACATAAAATTTATTTATAATAATCCTTTTTCAGGTAAAATTTATTATATATCCTGACTTTAATTTGCTCTAAAATATTAAAAAATGGATGCAACAGAAAGTAGAAGTTTGAATTGAAAAACGTTTCATTTCAAAAGGGAAATCCAACAAGCTCAAGCTAAATAATTTAACTAACTATATTTATATTCAATCCTTTCATTCTAAAAGAATTCATTCAAAAACTTTTTCATTTACATACATTTATCTCATTGTTCAGTTCTAGACTCGTCGAATACTCTTTAGGCATTTTCGCTCACAGTTAACGTTTTCTGCATATACACTTTGATTCAAACTCAAAATTCTAGTTTAAGAAATTTGACATTTTTAACCACGCAAACTAACCGAAATAGTTTTTTATTTAAAAAAAACAAATATGGTTTCAGTCCATGGAGAGATGTCATAAGGTTAAAATATCATAATTCAACAAATATAAAGAAACACTTCTGTCATTAAAAAAAAAACATATAAAGACATAAATGATGGAGAAAGTAGCAATTGTCTTGAAAAATAAAAGTACAATAATAAAAAAAATCAAAAATAAACATCCAACTTTGAGTCTTTAATTCTCCAATATGCATTAGCTAGAAAAGCCATAAAAATAACATCCCAAGTTTATTTCTTTAATTCCTTCTAAATTGATGTGTTAAGCATTCTTTTTCTTACGCAACTCTTCCAATAAGCCATCAACAATCTGTTCTTCTTTATAACCGAACAAAAAATCCTCTGGAAATGTCGTGTTCTCTTCTTCTCTTTCTTCTTCATAACATAGAGTAGACGTCGTTTAGAGTACAAAGCTTCTCGTATTTCAGGTAAAAATTTCTTCTTCTTTCTCACGATTTTGATTTGGCTATTCATTTATTATTGCTAATAGATATTACGATTAAACTTTTTCTTTATGAGACTTTTAGCTTTCAATTAATTTCGTGATTTAAATTATTAATTAGAGTTTTTTTGTACCTTTTTCAATTCAAAATAGAGTTCATAGCATTTTCAATTCTCTTTGCACTACTTTTACTCGAATCTCTTAATTAGTTACTTTACACAATATAATATAATATATAATATATTAATTTTTACTGATAAAAAAATATAATATATTAATTTTAATTATATTATTATATTATCTATAAAAAAAATATTATTTTTATTGATATTATATCTAAAAGTTCTACATGATATAGATTAATCCATAAAATCTCTCTTAAAATCTCTCCAATTCTCTGCATATTCATATATAATATAAAACAGTAACGATGAAATTGATGTGTCACTTCCTTCTTTTTTACTGATAAAAAATATAATATAATACATCACATATTAATTTTAATTATATTATTATATTTATAAAAAGATTATTTTTATTCATATTATATTTAAGAGTTCTATAGGATTTAGAATAATCCTTAAAATCTCTCTAATTTTTTGCATATCTATCTATATATAATATAAAACAGTAACGATGGAGCTAAGGAGACACTTCCTTATTTTTTATTGATAAAAAATATAATATAATATATAAATTTTAATTATATTATTATAAAAAAGATTATTTATAGTATATGCAAAAATTAAAAAATTTAATTTAAATAGAACCTTTATAATTTTTTTAATATTTATATATGCCAAGATAATTCCGTGCATCGCACGGGCAAAAACTAGTATGAAAAAGATCAATTACAAAGTTGCGGATCCGAATATTGCTCAAACATTCTTACCACTTTGTATTGATTGGTCTTTGGACTAAAACCATACCCACAATAATCAATAATATAATCATCATAACTATAATCATTTTTACCCTCGATGACTTGCGGAAGATTAATAAACTCGCCTGTAACTAGATTGCACACAATAACATGCTTATTATCCATTGGTTCAGATAGGCAAAGAAATCCATTACACGAATTCACTATCTTATAACAGTGATCACTCTCTATCAATGTGATTTCTTCATTGCTATCTCTTAAAACCAATGGCAATGGAAAGTTGCGCAATGGAATCTTTAACTTGGAATCGAATTTCATACTAACCTGGCAAATTTCAGAATAGTGGCGTTGCGGACTTGAAAGCGTGTCCATGAACCATTCATCCTGCTCAAGCTCAAGGGGATAAAGTATTCTTGACACGTGTGTATAATCCACGGTTCGAGCAATTGGAAAGACCTCAGATTGAGCAAATTTGGGATTTGAAATTGTAGCATAAAAAGATTTGCATATGCAAACAAGTATCTCCTTAATCGACAGTCTAAAAAGAATAGCTGCAATAAGGTGGCTAGGTAATTTCATAATTGAACAACCTGAACATTTGATCTCTACTTGGCCAGCCTCATCTTCTCCGTTTCTATTTTTTTGGCCACAAGCTTTTGAAATCTTTTTCCCTTTCATCACTACCCTGTCAAAAATTTATCAATAAATAGTGGAAAGTACTAAAATTCAAAAATTCTCTTAACAGAACTATATGTTGGAAATAAATGAATTAACTGAAACATAATATCTCATAAAGCAGAGGTTTAATCGTGAGAAAAAAACAGTGCAAAGAGAATTGAAAATGCTATGAACTCTACTCTGAATTGAAAATGGTAAAAAAAAAAACCCTAATTAATTGAAAGCTAAAAATCTCATAAAGGAGAAGTTTAATCATAGTATCTATTAGCAACAATAAATGAATAGCCAAACCAAAATCGTGAGAAAGAAGAAGAAATTTTTACCTGAAATACGAGAAGCTCTGTACTCTGAACGACGTCTACTCTATGTTATAAGGAAGGAGATGGTTTGGTAAGAAGTTTATAATTTTAATTAGAATATGATTAGGTTTAGGATAGAATCCTAATTGTAGTATACGTGTTTCTTTAAGAATTATAAATTAATTTTATTTTTAAATAGATTAATGAAAAAAAAAAACTTATATGGTAAAGTTCTTATATGGACAACAATAATTGTGGCGGATTCCCAAAACTTATATGGTAAAGTTCTTATATGGTCAATAATAAATTTTAAATTAAATAAAAATTACCAAATTGAACCGCCATCAAATTGAAAAATATATCAACAAAATCATAATTAATCTGATTTTTCTTTCTATTCAGATGATGACACATACATCAATATTTGAATTGACGCTTATCAACCGTTGTTTCTCAATTTTATCCGAACATTTCAATTTTTTTTACTAATTAGAATGAAAAAAGTAAAAATAAAATAAATTAAATAAAGGAGAACAAAACGATGACGTAGTTTACCAAGGTTGGAGCGAACAGCATCCATGTAAGTGTAGTGTCTCTTGATTTAATTCATTATAGTTTTTATAATACTTCGATGATATTTCAGTGGGTAGGTTTGATTTTTTGACAAAAATTACTACATTAACCCAATCGACTGAAATAAAGTTTAACTAAACCAACTGAAATAAAGTTTAATTAAATTTATAACATAATGGTTGAGTTAATATAGTAATTTTTGTCACAAAATCAAACCGACCGAAATATTATCGAAGTATTATAAAAACTATAACGAATTAAATCAAGAGACCACACTTAAATAGATGTTGTTCGCTCCAACCTTGGTAAACTACGTCATCATTTTGTTCTCCTTTATTTAATTTAATTGTTTTTTCACTTTTTTCGTACTAATTAGTAAAAAAAAAAATTGAAATGTTCGGATAAAATTGAGAAACAACGATCGATAAGCATCAATTAAAAATATTGATGCATGTGTCATCATTTGAATAGAAAAAAAAAATCAAATTAATTATGCTTATGTTGATATATTTTATTTTGATGGCGGTTCAATTTAATAATTTTTATTTAATTTCAAATTTATTGTTGACCATATAAAAACTTTACCATATAAGTTTTGGAAATCTGCCACAATTATTGTTGACCATATAAAAACTTTACCATATAAGTTTATTTTTTGCATTAATCTAATTAAAAATACCTAAGCATGACCAATTCAATTCAATTAAAATCCCTAAATATCACTTATTGAACTCAATTCACCAATTCAATTCAATTGAACCAATTCAATTCAATTGACCAATTCAATCCAATGTAATTCACCAATTCAATTTATAATCGAAATCTCTAAAACTCTGTAACATTATCAATTCAATTTAATCAAAACACCTAAATATCATCAATTGAATTAAAACCCCATCACATTATCAATTCAAAATTTAATCAAAACCCCTATAATTTAACATATTATCAATTTCATTAAAACCATAAACTATCAAATTATCAATTAAATTAAATCAAACCCCTAAATATCATCAATTCAATTAGAGACCCAACTATCACATTATCAATTCAATTTAATCAAAACCTAAAATTAAAAACTTGCCTCTATCTCTCTTCCCCAACTTCCGGCGGCGACAGCAGCGGAATCCCCCTCACCGGCAGCGACGAACGGCGGCAGCAGCAGGTTGAACGGCGCTGGCAGCAACCTCTCCAACTCTCGCACACAGGAGCAAATCGCGAAAAAGCTGGTGTGGAGGCCAAATCTTTTGCTGCAAGGTTATATATTTAATTAAGGGCAATTAAGTCATTTCCCCAAATTTAAAAAAACCCTAACATACACCTAAAACTACGTCATTTTGCTTATGACATTTCAAAAAAAAATATTTGAAATTACACATGGAGGCTCCATCTTCTACATCGCCATGGCTGGGGGGGCTCCCAGCCATGGCGGTTTCTGTTCTTACCAGGGGCGGAATACCCCTATTGTGGGGTTTTCGGGAGGGCCGGACGGTCGGCCGACCCTCCGTGACCCTCCCTAGCTCCGCCCCTGAGCATAACTTCAATATGCCATTAATGGATCTCAATTAAGCTCTGATCCCATGTAAAATACCATTAGAAAATAGAGAAGGAATCAAGAACAGAGGAAGATAAGATGAATTAGGGTGTGTTTGGTTGCTCCTTTTCAGGCTCCTTTTGCCTTTTCATTTCAAAAGGGAGAGTTTTAGGTGTTTGGTTAGTAACCTCCTGTTTGCCTTTTACAATTGAAAAGCAGAATTAGGTGTTTGGTTAGTGATCTCCTGTTTGCCTTTTACACACGAAAAGCAGCTTTTTACAAAAGCAGAGAATCTCTGCTTTTTGGAAAAGCAGTTTTTTCCAACAGCAAACAGCAAACCGTAACAGCAACAGCAAACAGTAACAGCAAACCGTAACAGCAAACCGTAACAGTAAACAGCAAACAGTAGGTAAAACAAACAGGCCCTTAATATTCATTGATTCCACAATTGCAGCTGCATTTAGCTTATATACATCTTAGCAATCTAACTAACTTACAACTTCTTTATTTCCCTCTTATATTCTGTTATACGGTTAACAGAAAAGCAAAGCTAGCCCTTCTCACGTGTTGCTTAATCCAGGTCACGTGTTTACTAATTCCACAACTTCAATCCAAATTCAATCTATTTAACCCAATTTCAATCTCTTTCACTATAATTCAGAAAGTTTAGCCTTCTCAGAAGAAAGGATAGCTAGACCCGGAAGTCAACTACGAGCCTAAACTGCTGAGTCAAAAGAAGCTTACTCTGAAGCATCTCCTAACCCATTTGGGGTCGTATGTTTTTACTCTTATTGGTCGAAAGGGTATAGTTCGAGTTACAGACTCTGTGACCTATTCCCTTTTTTTATTGGAAAATAAAATATTTGCAAGTGTTTGTGGTTATTGTTTTCAGAATGGTAAGAATGAATGAAGTATGATTCTTTTAAAAATGTTTTACTCTTTTAAAAATAATAAAACATTTTCTTCGCTTTCTTCGTATAATTATCTCTTGACTAACCTAAAATTTTCCGTTGACTAATTTTTCTAAGCAAGCAAACGGCGGAAAATCAGAAAAGTATATGTTATACAATATTTTCCGGCAAATAAACGGGACCTAACTATTAATGGAAAAAAACTCAACACTTGATTGTTAAATAAAAGAAACCCATTAATGTTTCACAGCAGCATAATATCCAAAGCACTCAAACAACGAGTAAAACATAAATGACCAGCTCTTGTTACAATATTTAGCAAATCCAGTTTATATTTCATACCATCAAGAAATATAAACTGGCAAAAACCACCCAAGTCTTCGTGGTTGTTCCAATAATCTAATTAACTAGCTCTTTTCAGTCATTCAAGTGTTAAAAAAATGACTGAAATTATAGGGAAAAATCGGTATGCACGTTGATGAGGAATATTATAGTCCTTTGTCCAGATCAGAGAAGAAAGATCTGAATAAGTTTAGGGAATACAATACACGTTGTATGGTATGAAAATATGCCTCAAAAGTAGGCATATTGGATAAATTCCGTAATTTAGTCGATACCATTTAAGAGCTATATATTCAGATTTTATGCAATTAAAGATCGATATGCATCTTCACTAAACCCAAGACAATATCAAAGTGCACCAAAATTTTGATAAGCATTCTCTTCCAGTGACAGAATCAGGAAAGAAGATGTGAGATGCAATTACAATACCTCTAAATCATCTTCCAGACAAAGAGCCACTTGAAACCATTCCTCCCAGAGTGAATTATGATGTCCAAGAATGCAGTAAACCCCCCTCGTACACGAAATTCCATTTCATCTGCCAATGTTCTCTTCTATTAACCATTCTTACAAGAAGAAATTTCATTAAACCAAGAAGATACTGGTATACAAATTGCACTTCTGATTCTAACAAAACAAAAATATTTATCAAGCATTGGTAAAGCCTTAAAAATATTTTCACTTATTCAAGACATTAGAGACTTTATTCATGATCACCCAAATTTTAAGGTGAATTTTGTTGCAAGGTTAGGGAACGAGGCAGCTCACGCCATGGCACGAAATGCTCGTTCCTATGCTAATTCTTTAATTCATTGGACTAGTCCTGTATTTATTCAAAGCATTCTAATTCGGGATGCTTCTTTCTGTTATTAATATATCGAGTTTTTCCTTCCAAAAAAAAAAAAAAAATTTCACTTACAGCGACGTTAATGTTTTCATTCTCAACCTACAAGTCACATAATCAAACCATTATTTCCTCCACTTCCTCAGAGAAAGACTATCAAACAATTCTCAACCCTAGTCCTTGCACATGAGATCATCCATACAGTATACAAAAAGAAACACCAGATATTCCATATATTTTTCTTCGAATGAGATCTCAATTCCATTGACGGTTTCATTAGATGTCTTACAATTAAAATCCCTATTTTTTTTGTTCCAGCTCAACCACCGTCGTAAACCCTAGTTAGATTCAGACATGATACACCTTCTTAGATTCATTTTCTCCAAAAGTTCCAACAGATTATTACGAACGTTAAGAAATACTTATACATTTGATGACAAAGAAAGGTAAATAAGATTCATTGAAGACAAAAAAGAATGTCAAGTTGTTGGGTGTTCAACTTAAAGTTTACCTTTGACTGTGGTTGGAAAGACAGGTAAAAAGATCGATGTATGAATCAGTAAGTTCATCTTGACCCTTGACTTCCTTTTCTTTGCAGCAGCCATGGACATGTATTGAGTTGTGTTCGTTGGAAAAAAGCTTGCTCATGTCCTCAACCTTCTATTCTGATCTCCTCATTTCCCACCAATTGTGCCCTTCTCACCAATAACGCCATCAATTTCTGACATGACAATACAATTTACAGAGACAATCCTCTTGACACGATTATCATTTTGGTTACATTTATATCATATATGATCATGTGAAATATATATATATATATCACATAAACAACCCATATTGACACCCTTACTAACCTACGGGAGTTAACGGAAATAATAAATTGGTTCCACTTAATTATTTTACTACTGAATAATAATAAAAAAACGATAGTTGTATATTAAATCACAAATTGATCAGTAAACATAAACATAAAACAGGAAAAACCATCACCATCTAAAGATCAATCATCACTTGCAATTTGACGATGTACAGGTTGTTTCAACAATCTAGACTCCCTTCTTCTTGCTTCTGTAGCTCTTGCTCCTCCTCCTCCTCTGCTTCTGATCTTCCCACGACATGTAGTTTCACACATTCGCAATAAAAAACTGTAGTTACGACAAAACCCCAAACTATAGCCACTCCATAGAGTCCAACTAGCACCACCTTCTCCCATCCCACTGTCTCAATCCATTTTGCCTCCTCTGCAGAGTCATTACTAGCCACCATTAACCCCTCCATTCTCCAACCAATTGCAGCTGTTACTGCTGCCATAAAACCGAACAAAAACCACCCGCATATTCTCCTCCCTTCCATCAAACGCCATCCAATTCGAATCGCATCCAATCCAAACTCGTTCTCAGTGATAGAAACCACCAGAGCCAATCCTAAAACAGCTATTATGTACGATTCTATACCGAGTCCAACAACCCATACTACAAATCTGAACCCGGGAATGGAGCTCCCAATCACGGCCAATAGCATGTGTGGTACACTAGAGTACAATAATAGAAATGTGTAGATGTACCAGGAAGTAAGCAATGGCCTATACCAAGTGGAAATGACAGCTGAAACAACATGCTGAAGGGTTGTGGATCTCTTAGTATAAGCAGATTCAGTAGAGATAACGACTGTTATGGCAGCAATGAGGGAAAAAAAATTAGAGGGCAAGAAGTAGAGGAGTTTTAAACGGAAGACAGAGAGAGCAACCTCACGTGAATCTCTCCAGATTTGGCGAGACTCGAAGTGGGTGGAAGCTCGGGTGGCAACTAATTCCATGTGAAGAATCTGGGATTTGATGGGATAGGAGGTGAGGGAGAGAGAGAAGTGGAGAAGAGAGAGGGGAAGAGTGAGAAGGATAAAGGTTAACAGCAAAATGTATTTGTTTCTAGGGAAAATCTTAAGGGATTCCGTGAGAATTTTGAGACAACAACAAAGAGCAGATTTTGTGTTGAAGGAAACAGAAACAACAGAGGACCTTTCAGACATAATTCTTGAAGGAGGTTTGGTTAATGGATGACTTCTTTAATGCTGCTAATTAGTGTTTGAATGCTATCTCAAATATATGAAAATGCCCCCATAATTGCTTTGGGGGATCCATATATGTATATTTATTTATCATGAACGCATCATTCTCCGGCACAATTCCCCAAAACTGAGGAGATTAAGAGCTCAATTGGAATGAACAGAAGGTCAGTTACCAAACTGAATATGGTATAAAGGTCAGGGACCTGCACGAGCTTTTCTCTGTTCAACACTTATTTATTCCTGAGAATAAATCCTTTTGTTAGTACAAGTTTTGGGTATTTTTATGTTAACATCTAAATGCACAAATTTTGTGTTGGAAGCATGAGTATGAGCATAGAAAATTCTACTTTTGCAACTTCATAAAATGAAATCAAAACAGAAATAACAAGCTTTTTATGAATTTATCTATAAAAGGCCCAGGTAAAATCCAATGAAGGTGATTGAAGTTTATGGTCTAAACCACAAATTCACAGAGCTTCATTTTCTTTTATTTTAATAAAGCCCTCCCAATCAATTTTTATATCAAAACTCACTAGAATATTGACATGACTCATAATACAATAGACTATATTCCAACTAAGCGACAAGTCAGACATTTCTAACTTTTATTTCTAAGGTGGCAGCCACGTGTTTTCCTTGTGTCACATCACATCCTAAGGCACAAAAAAGAAAAATTAAAAAACCATATCATTTTCCGACATGGAGCTTAGTTGGCATATACTAAAACTGTTTTCTGTGTCACGTCAACATTCTGGTGAGCTTTATACACAAATTGGTCTGGAATGACTTTAATGAAATCAAATGTAAAGTTTTAGTGATTTTATTTGGAAAAAAAAAAAACAAGTTTATTGGTTTTTATAAGATAGACTCCTAACTTCAGTGACCGCCAGTGGTATTTATCCTTAAAGGAAGTGACACAACAGAAATTCAGATGTTATTGCAAGGAGATTGTTCAAAATCTTTTCCCAAATACAGGACAGTGAACTAAATAAAGTTCATGTCTATACTCCATATATTAAGAACTTTCTAACTTACACGGCATTTAATTCTTCTTATTATTCTCCTTTTGCCTCTCTATCTAAGTTGCATACAAGTATTCAAGTATAATGAGTCACTTGGATTGGGTTACAATTTCTTACACCACAACATGATATACAAAAACAATATGAATGTCATGATAAGATTGACACGATTATCATTTTTCTTGGATTATATCATATATGATATGTAACTGATTTTGACATGATAATCCGAATTGCAACCCCTAACCCCAACCAGTTGGAATTAAGGGTTGATGATGATCTCTAATTAGCTACTGATTATGCTTTTCTCTCTAGCCAAGCTTCAAACAAGAATTAACAATTACATTGCCCTAAGTTGCACATTAGTAATAGCACTACAGTTCTTTTACCAACTAGAAACCCCAACTCCACCAACCACAAGCACAAGTTCCAAAATCAGGGTTCTTAAAATGATATATATTGAGTAAGCAATAGCACCCGTTTTTTAACATCACTGAGATAGGCTTTTCCCCAGAACCAAAAAAATTGAGTCAACAAAATCAATTGAGTGAACGTTAATTCAAATCTCAGCACTCTCCCAATTGAAGAGAGAAACTATCCGATTAAAGAGTTTGGTTTCATATCCATAGGGGAATTCAAATAAAAACATTGGACGCAAATGAAAATTCTTAAAGTTACACAAGCCCAAACTGGTTCCAACTTGCAGCTGAAAAAAGTGAAATGGAAAAGGAAAGAACCTGGTGTTTGAATCGGTGGTGGCACAGCTGCAATCGGCTTCAGTGAAATTTGGAGCTCCGATGGACACATGCGAGGATAGAAGTCTTCCGGCTGAAGATCGAGGGTGGTTGCAATTTCGCCGTCGCCGGTGAACGCCTAGAATGACGCAGCGGAGCGACCAAGATGAGAGAAAAGGGAGGGATGATCAAATATATGGCAACTATTTCATTGCAGCTGGTTTTGACTTTTGAGTTTATTTATAGCCATTCTAAATCCTGCCTTTAACAGCAAATTAAACACAATACTTTCCGGAATTTTTTCGTTTGAAGAAAATGAGAAATTAGTTTTTCTATATTAAAAAAATTGACTATTTTTTAAGAACAAAATTTCATAAAAAAAAATAAAAAATAATGTTTTATGTTTTGCAATATATGCTATAGGACCTTTCTGAGTGGCCTGAAACGGAAGTAACAGCTGGTTAGAGAGGTCTAGCGCTGTTTCGATGTTAAGTTAGCAAAAGTTAAAGACAATAAGAATATTGGTGGCTGTAATGTTTACGTACCATTTTATCTATATGTAGTAGCTTCCAAGGATGATTGTCGTAATCTTGAAAGTATGCCCCAATGACTCACTAGACACGTGTCAACCTTCGATTGGTTCTGCAACCTTCATATTGCAACGATGTAAGGTGGTGCCCTCTTCATTCCATATAGCAAGTGTCATGCCAAATGTCATCATTTGATTCATCCTAAGGCCTTCAGACCGTTATGACGCCAGGCGACACGCTTTGTCATATAATAGTTGTCGTTTGTGTAATCGCCTCTTATAATCTAGGGGTTTACATTCTAAAAAAGTACAAAACTAAAATCCTTTACACAAAAAAAAAAATAAAAATAAAAAAGAACAAAACATAGGATGCCAACAAAGCTTCGTTCGCGTTTCCATGCATGTTGTATGAAGAATCACAAGGAGCGGGCGTTACTTTGGATATGGTAAGCAAATGGGTACAAGAGAGACTAAGTTACCAACAGACTCTTCCCCCTCTTCCCTCCACATACCCCATAGTTCAAACTCCAAGAAATGGCGAAAGTCAATATCAGCCACTCTAAAAACTACGACAAGCATAGTCATCGCAAAGGCCAAAAGCTCCATTGCTCATGAATCGCCACCCTAAATCATAACACATGGGACATAAATACCAACATATTCCCCCAACGGTGAAAAGCAGAAGGAGGAAGCATACTCATCACTCTCTAAGATCAATATCAAAAGCCAAAAAGATGCCCTTCGGAAACCTTCTAGTCACCAAAAAGACAAAGTAGAGGATAAGGAAAATGTATCCAATCTCTCCTCCATTTTTATATTACTCAGAGGGCAAACAAATTGACAGATGACATCAATACCATGTAAGTAGTGACTAAGAAGCACTAAAATCCTCAGCACCCATCCTCAAAAAAATAGAAAAACAATGACATATAGCAAACGAAAGGGACCATATCAACCAAAAAGACGCTTGATGCGGATAAATTCGATGTGGACGGGTTTAGTCGTAAACCGACAAAGAATACAAACTTCTCAAGCCTAGCTTGAGAGGTGAGTAACCCTAAAAGGATAGAAATCCAAAAGCTCCTTAAGATGCTATAATTTTAATTCATCAAAAGTTGTTCAAACATAAATAAGAGAGATATTTATACCCTCTCAAGTGAAAGCAAAAGACTAACAAACCCCTACTAGGGTTACACTTTAGGGATAGAAGTAGGGGCCAATTAGGCATAGTTTAAAAAATAGAAATAAGGAAATAAGAGTAATTGAAGGAGTTTAAAAAGAAATAGAAATAAGGAAATAAGAGTAATTGAAGGAGATATTAAATAATAACATAAGGAAACAAGGCCACCTAAGTTTCCCCCTTATCTTGCTTGTCACCCAAGGCCGCCGTTCAGGATCCATGCCCCGCGCGTCCCCCATCGTACGCTCCACGTAAGTTGGCTTCTGGAACTGGTCGTCCTCAGCTACGGCCTCTCCCTTATCTCAGACCTTTCCTCCATGCTCCGCTTTCTTTATATCACGCTCCACGTGATCTTCATTAATGGCCTCCTCGACGTGTGTTATTCTCTCTCTCCTTTTAGCGCCTAATGCACGTTCCGTGTGGAAACATAAGATGTCTTCATCAACGCTCAATGACATAGAGAAACGAGCTTTGAGAGATGCATTTATGAGCACTGAATGAAGGGTAAATCAACCGTCAGGAGCTCGCATAACTTCCTTATCATTTCTCCATTTCCCAAAAAAAACTTCCAGAAAGTACCAAAATTTAAATCCCCTAACAACTTATCAATAATGACAAGTGCAGTGCTTCCCGAAACCAACTGATTTTTCATCCTAAATAACGATAAATTGGACCTAGGGAGACATTTGACCTTAGGAAAATATAACTTTACCACATGGAACCACAAACGTCCGAACCTACCCTCTAAAAGATATAATGTGTAGCTTATACTCATCTAAAATACAACCAAATAGCAAGCTTTATTCGGAAAGTCTCGTGACCCAGTCAATAATCCAATCGTTGCCATAATCACTCTTAATCTCGATAATCATAAGTCAAATGTCCTTGAGGAATATTAAGGCTCGATATCCGAGCTCACTTTCTCCTATAAACAGGAGACACATGGCTCACTTTGCTCCAACATTTGTAATCGTCTTCCATAACTCAACATTATAAATAAAGTAAGCTTAGCTCGAGTTAAACAATTTCATTTTATATTTATATTAAACAAATTGGTTGAGAAGTCTGTTACCTAAAATTCTCTTATAGGAAAAACTGATAGTATTGATCCACTACGATAGTACCGCGGTTATGCTGAGATTCAAACCCATTATTATAACGATAAGAAACGATAAATACATCATAAGCATAACACTATTAGAGAGATACTCTCTAAAGGGGTTGTTAGAGTGGATCACATACTCTCAGAAGAGAATTTAGTTAATCCTTTGATGAAAGGGTTAGCTAGAGAGAAAGTCCAAAATACTGCAAAAAGTATAGGACTTACGCCCCTACAGTGATGAGTTACACATAATGGTAACCCAACCTATAGATTAAAGATCCCAAGAAATAAGTTCAATGGGTAACAACAAGTGTGATGTAATATGAGTTAGATCATGCACTTTGAAGTATGAATTTCCTGAAGTGATGCTAAGTTGAGATAATAGAAACTCTTAATGAAGTTTATACTCCATTTGGAGTGAAGTACATAGCTACAGGAGTACTTCTGATAAACTCACCTATATGGATGTGGAACTGAGGCCGCTTCCTATGAGTTTAGGGCAAAACTCTAGAGCATTCATTATACCGAGATAGACGTGCATGGCCATAAATACACGGGTTACTAGAACTACACTCTGAAAAGGTTATGGCATAGTACAATGTCAGAGATAGAGTTTAAAACTACGAGTCACTCTAGTATAATCTGAATTACACTAACTACGCAAAGGTTTTGATAACTTGTGAAAAAGTCCTTGATTGGAACACTTACGTGTTAGGTGTCGTTGGGATTGGCCGGAGACACTGCGATGCCTGAGTTAGTAATATTCTTGAGAGAATAATCTATAATCATAAAGTAGGGTTAGAATAATGTGTATCTTAGATCCCAGAAAGCTGGGGTATTTATATGCAATTCTGTAACAATCGCATTAATCTCATTTATTGTCCTTGAATGTGGGTTTCGATGTTACTTTAGTTATACTTGATGGTTTCAGTATTAATGGAGTTGTTAGTATCATCAATGTCGGAGGTTTCTCCTTGATAACGGTTTAGAGACCTCTGGATTAATCTTGTATTAATTATCATTAATTCCATATTAATCATGCATAAATCCTACTTTTATAAGGAATAATGGTTTGCCATTATTTCTATTAATTTCCATTTATTCCTTATTCTAAAATAATTTGGGTTATTAAATCGAAAGATACATTTGTTTATTCTTGGCCTTATATAACTGCTTAGTAAATGTTTTTAAAAATTCAAATGGGGGATTGTTGGCTAGGCCTCTAGGCCCAATTTGAATTTATGAGAAAAAAAAACCACAAATGTTTTGTTTTCAAAGAGTTTTAAAAGAGCTATAACATCCCACATTGCTTAAAAATCACATTGTAGTGATATTTATAAAGAAAATCCTTACACACTTAGGGGTGCCACAAGGGATACCCACTTTTGTAAAGGGTGAGGACCTACTTGATGCGTGCCCACCACGCGCGCGCGCCGCCTCTGTCGTCCGTCTAATCTGATCCCGTCAGTGGCGAATACATGATTACTCAGTTGGGGGGACCGATTTTACATGTGCGTTCGGAATTATTTTTTTGCTAAATCGAACTTGCTTATTTTTTTTTATATATGCGTGTTATAATTTGAATTTGATTTCAGATGGCCTACCAGACCAAAAAAAATTAATAATTTGGATTTAAGGAGGCCTAAGAGGCAAAAACAAAATTAGTAATTTAAGGATGCCTAAGAGGCAAAAAAAATTAGAAATTTAGATTTATGGAGGCCTAACAGGCTAAAAAAATTAGAAATTTGGATTTAGAAAGGCTTAACAAGCCAAAAAAAAAAAAAGAAATTCTGATTTATAGAGACCTAACAGGCCAAAAAAATTAGAAATTTGGATTTAGGGAGTACCTAATAGGTCCAAAATATTGAATTTTTTAATTTTGGACAAGCCTAACACATAATGGGATATATTTATTTTTTTTTATTAGTTCAATGCGAGTTTCTAAAAAAATTATAACATTTTCACATTTTTTTATTTTTAGTTTTAAAATTTAATTTAGAAATTTTGTTTGAGTCTCAAAAATAAGAAATTAATTTTTTTTAATGGAAAAGACATAATAAAAATGAGTTCAAAAGTGTTATGAAAATAAATTAATTAATTAATAATGTTAACATAGTTTTATAATTATTGAAAAATAAATTTAAATAAATAAACAGTTTCTAAAATAAATTGAGGTTGGAGGAATTGAACCTAGAATCTTTTAAAAAGAAACAAGTGCTTTTAATCATCACTTCTACCTTTAAACAATGAAATATTACTACATAGAATCTATATAGACTAATATTAAAAGAGTGAATTAATTTAATTGATAAACGAGTGTTTTTAACCTAGGTACCTCATGTTTTTTTTATATTTCTTTCATGTTTTTTTATATGATTTATTTGACCATTGAGATAAACGAGTTAGTACCTAGACTAGACTATATATTAAGCTCTTTTTTTTTTTTGAAACCAGACTATATATTAAGCTTTTAAAAAAAAAAATTAAAGTCTTTTTAAACTCGTCGTAGTAATTTTACACAAATGAAAATAATATAAAAAATTTATAAACAAAAACCAATTTTGATTTAAATGTGTAATGCCAAAATATGTTTTTTTATAAAATAAGTACATCATTTCATAAAAAAGAAAACATCAAAATACAAAAAAAAAAAAAAATAAGGAACAATATTATATAAGTACATGCTATGTCTAGTACAGAAACCATAAAGGTAAAAAAATGATTATAATGAACAAAAGAAACCATTAAAGACACAAGAAAAACAAACACAAACATATACTTTTCTAAATATGTTATTAAATAGTAACAAAATATTATCTTTATAAAAAAAATTATATTTATTATAATTATTATAAAATTAAATATTTTCTAAGTAAATAAAAATATTCAAAATTAATTTAAACATTTTAATACTAAATATTTATTACAGAACAAAACATATAAAATAAATATAAAATTAAAATATTACTGAACCCACACATAATGCAGGTCATGGACTAGCTTGGTTAAATCCGATTCCTTTTTTTGTTGCAACCACACAATTTATTGATCCACGGATAAGATAAACCGTTTCCGTTCTTGCTAAATCCGAAAAAGATATAAATGATAGAATGATAAAGAGTAGATACAATTCAGACAGATAAAGAAAATCCAATAAAATATATGATACATAACAAAAAAAATAATAACATAAAATACAAAAATCTAACTCGGTGGAAAGAGGAAAAAGGAAGACAAACTTCCTTCATCCTTCTTATAGTTTAACACCACAAAAAAAGTGGTTCAAAATTAACCTTGCCATTTCTTTTAGTTACATAAGATAAAAAAAAAAAAAATTTGATACCATATACCTTAATAACTATTTACAGAAATAAATAAAAATTTGTTCTCTCCCAATACCTTAATAACTATTTAGAGAAATAAATAAAAATTTGTCCTCTCCTAATTAGTTTAGTTACGGCTAGACCTGATCATGGGCCGGGCCGGGCCGGGTCTAAGCGGGTTTGCCATATATTTACATTGTCCAAGCTTAGCCCAGCCCGCATTATATTCACATCGGGCTCGGGCCGGACTGGGTTGGATTAAAAAAAATGAATTCCCAAGCCCAGCCCGGCCCGTCCAACTAATATATATATTAAAAAAATTAAATATAATTCTAATAAATAAAATCGTAACTAAAATTTAATTGATTAATGTGTATTGGTTTAATGTGAAGCTATATTTGTAATTCTTTTAATTTTAACAAAACAACAAAAAAAAGTTAACAAACAGTAGTGACTTTAAAAAAAAAAAAAACAAATAGTTATAACATACCTACAGTAATATAATACAAACTTTTGTAAACCATTATATATGTATAATGTATGTGTATAGTATTAAATTTTAATTGATAAAAAATCATCACACAGAAATTGTTATTCTAGAATCAAAAACTCAAATATAAATATATCTATATATAAATGTATAAAGGTGGAGCGGGCCGGGCCGGGCCAACATGGGTTTTCAAAATAAATCCCAAGCCCAACCCATTTTATATGCGGGCTTGTACGGGCTCGGACCGGGCTGAGTCAAATGATGAATATACATGTCCAAGCTCAACCCATGATGAATGGGCTTGGACAGGCTGGGCGGGCCAATGGGTCTATGAACAGGTCTAGTTACGGCATAACACCCATTTGCTTCCCCAAACTAAAATTTTAACGTTAATTAAGATCTTAAACTATCAAAATCATCAATTAGATCCATATTCTAAACAAAAACCACCTTCCTAAAGTCATTTTGAACTAAATGAATTCGTGCCTTTACATACTTTAGATATTTTAATATTTGTACCTTATATTTTAAATTAGATTTAAATAAAATGGGAAGTTTTAAAAGTTATGGCCTATGCAGGTCTCGAACCTGCATAGGCCATTACTATTGACAGAAATAAATAAAAATTTGTCTTCTCCCAACACCTTAATAACTATTTACATAAATAAATAAAAATTTGTCCTCTCCCAATTAGTTTACTTACGTTATAACACCCATTTGTCTCTCCAAACTAAAACTTTAAAGTCAATTAAGATTTTAAACTATCAAAATCATCAATTAGATTCCTAAATTAACAAAAAATCATCAATTGGGTCATATTTTAAACAAAAACCATCTTCCCAAAGTCATTTTGAACTAAATGAATTAATGCCTTATATTTTAAATTAGATTTAAATATAATTATATTTAAATAAAATGGACAATTTAATAGAAACTAAAACTTATGGTGTATGCAGGTCTCGAACCTGCGAAACCATCTTCCCAAAGTCATTTTGAACTAAATGAATTAATGCCTTATATTTTAAATTAGATTTAAATAAAATGGACAGTTTAATAGAAACTAAAAAACTTATGATTTAAATAAAATGGACAGTTTAATAAAAACTAAAACTTATGGCCTATGCAGGTCTCGAATTGCGAAACCATCTTCTCAAAGTCATTTTGAACTAAATGAATTAATGCCTTATATTTTAAATTAGATTTAAATAAAATGGACAATTTAATAGAAACTAAAAAACTTATGATTTAAATAAAATGGACAGTTTAATAGAAACTAAAACTTATGGCCTATGCAGGTCTCGAACCTGCGAAACCATCTTCCTAAGCTCATTTTAAACTAAATGAATTAATGCTTTATATTTTAAATTAGATTTAAATAAAATGGACAGTTTAATAGAAACTAAAAAACTTATGATCTGTCCCTGACGGGATTTTTGGACTATCCTCTTCAGACCTTAGGTTAGAAAAATCAGACCATTTGCCAGACGATTCGCAGATTAAAAAAAAAAAAGTATTGTTGTCTACTCTCTCTTTAAATAAAATGGACAGTTTAATAGAAACTAAAACTTATGGCCTATGCAGGTCTCGAACCTGCGAAACCATCTTCCCAAAGTCATTTTGAACTAAATGAATTAATGCCTTATATTTTAAATTAGATTTAAATAAAATGGACAATTTAATAGAAACTAAAAAACTTATGATTTAAATAAAATGGACAGTTTAATAGAAACTAAAAAACTTATGGCCTATGCAAATCTCAAACCTGCGACCTTCGCATTATTAACACGACGCTCTAACCAACTAACCTAATAGGCCAATTTGTTTTTAAATTTATTTTATTTAATTTTGATTTTTTTTAAATCAGAGTAATAAAAAAAAAGATTTTTTTTTATCGAAACTTTGGATAAATTACATCCAGGACCACTGAATTTGTCCGTTTCGAAATATAGCATAAAAAACCATTGAACTTTACATTTCATTACACCAGCAGCCACTATTACCGTTGATTAGCCTATACTGGTCTCGAGCCTACAATCTTTATATTATTAGCATATCGCTATAACCAACTAAGTTAACAGACAAATTTGCTTTTTAATTGTTTTTTTTATATATATAAGCTATTTACAGAACACTAGCAAAATCTTTTTCTTTTTCCAAGTCATCAATTGGTATTAATATCATGCTATGTATTGGATGTATATGAGTTTTAATCTTTTAAGGATCATTTACAGTTTGAATATGAAAAACGAATATTATCATAAATAAAAATAGGGCTTAATTAGGGGTCTTTTATTTTGCCAAATCATCTTTGTTACATCCTAAATTGCTCCTAAGCCCTTTGTCAAATTATACAACAACAACAAAGCCTTAGTCCCGAAATAATTCGGGGTCGGCTAACATAAACCATCATATAAAACCGTGAAATCAAGTCGGATCAGCGACACAAATTCTTCCCCTCCATTATGTCCTATCCACTACCATATTTTCCTCAATCCTCAATAAACCCATATCACTCTCGATCACCCTTCTCCAAGTTTGCTTAGGTCTTCCCCTACCCCTCACCACTACATCCCTTTGCCACTCTTCAGTCCTCCTAACCAGCGCATCAAGCGCTCTTCGTTTTACATGGCCAAACCACGGTTTTCCCTCATTTTATTCTCAATAGATGTAACCCCTAGTTTTGTCCTAATTATTTCATTACTCACCTTATCCTTTCTCGTATGACCACACATCCATCTCAACATACGCATCTCTGCCACCGACATCTTATGGATGTGACAGTGTTTTACTGCCCAACACTCTGTATCATATAACAGTGCGGGTATGATTGCCGTGCGGTAGAATTTTTCCTTCAATCTATTAGGCATGCCGGGGTCACAAAGGAAACCCGTAGCACTCTTCCACTTCGCCCAACCAGATTTAATCCTATGAGCAACATCTCCATCTACTTCTCCATCTGTTTGGATAATAGATCCTAAATACCGAAAGCAATTCGATGCCTGAACAACTCTTTTTGCTGGTTGGTTCCCTTATCATAAAGCTGCTCCAAAATTGGCCTCGGGCCGGACGGAGATTGGCCCTCGAGATGACTCCGTTTAGTTCACCACCATAGAGTACAGCCTTTGTAACCTCATGGTATACCCATCTAGGGTGATTGTCCCTGCCTCCCTACTCCTATCGCCGCTAAACTTACACTCTAAATATTCTGTCTTACTTCGGCTCAACTTAAAGCCTCTAGATTCTAAAGTTTGTCTCCATAGTTCCAACTTCCTCTCCACGCCTTCTTTTGTCTCATCAACCAACATAATTTCATCTGCAAACAACATGCACCATGGTATACCATCTTGAAGTGAATTCGTTAGTTCATCCATAACGATAGCAAAAAGAAACAGGCTTAGTGCAGAACCTTGATGCACTTCAATCGTAATAGGGAGCTCTTCACTCTTCCCAACACGGGTGCGTACACTCGTGCATGCTCCCTCATACATGTCCTTTATGATGTCAATATATTTCCGCGAAATGCCTTTCCTTATTAAGGCCCACCACAGTACTTCCCTTGGTACCTTATCATATGTCTTCTCCAAGTCAATGAAAATCATATGCAAGTCTTTCTTCTTATTTCGATAGTGCTCCATTAATTGTCTCATTAAATGGATGGCTTCCATAGTTGATCTTCCCTTTATCAAATTATATAATGAGAAAATTACAGGAAAAAACAGATGCTACAAAAAAATTTAGGGGATTTTGAATTATGTCCAACTAGTAAAATCAGTACTTTTAATTTATTTAAAGGATTGGAATTTATAAATTATAAGTCTAAAATATATTTTCTAGGATTTATGATTTATGAATTGGGATCTAGAATTTTTAAATCATAGTGTAAAATCATAATATATAGAAAATAATGACATATTAAAAATTAAGTTTGGTGATATGACTTAGTTATAATTTTCTACTTAATTATGATATTCATGTATTTGACCCAAAAATTTATGGTTATATCAAATCTTATTTTGAATTTTGTCATTAGGGAAGTTATCAATAACTAATTATTTTGAAGAAGGTTAAAAGATGGTGGTTACCTTTACCTTATGACATTTCGAAAATAAAAATGAACATATCTGATATATAATACAAATAAAAATTATCAATTTGATTAAATCCAAAATATTATTATCATTTGTGATGTTTATATAAAAAAAACCTAGAGAAAATTACACGTAAAATCAGATTAAAAAAATTTATTCAACTTTTGTCATATAGACAGTTTTTTTTAAACAAAAAAATTAAACAGTTTCACAGATTTTATTTGATGCTAAAAGCACATTTATTTTTGAAGTATTTGACATTTTAAGAAATTCTTTATAAATATTAAATAGTTGTAAATAGTTAGTTTAATCATGACTAGTATGTAAAGGGAATTTACATGCAAATTCAAAATTAAAAACTTATCTCTAACTTTATCAATAAATAATAGGATAAATTTCAAATAAAACTCTTGTGGTTTCACTAATTTTCAGATAAAGGACTGTGGTTTACTTTTTGTTAAAACGAAGATTGAGGTTTTCAACTTTAGCAAAATAAGGACTTTTTCGATTGATACTATTAAAATCACCATTGACGACTTCAAAAATGACATATTTTAAGAACTACTAATATTCTAAGCAACTTTAATTCTTCAACTTTTTTATTTTGAGGTTATTTAGATGAAGTTTGATAAAGAGAGAGAAAGTTAATGTTTAGAGAGAGAAAGTTCCAAAAAAGATGATTTTCGAAAATAAAAAATGTAGTTCTATAGGAAATATGACATTGAACAACTTTAATTCTTGAAAATTTTCATTTTCAGGTCGTTAAAGATGGTTTTAATAGCATTAATCCAAGTGCGAAACCTCAATCCTCGTTTTGACAAAAAGTAAACCACAGTCTTTTATCTGAAAATTAGTGAAACCACATGGGTTTATTTAAAATTTACCCTAAATAATATGAATTAGGTCTAGTTTGGCTGTTAATAATTTCTACCACTATTTCACCAACTAAACCACTTAGACAAGTTGACATTTTGTAAAATAAAA
The DNA here is from genome assembly GCF_963576675.1 of Euphorbia lathyris. NCBI lineage: Eukaryota > Viridiplantae > Streptophyta > Magnoliopsida > Malpighiales > Euphorbiaceae > Euphorbia > Euphorbia lathyris. Next base: position 13,711,647 of record NC_088913.1, read on the forward strand.
ATTTATACTTTTGATATTATACTAATTAAATTATCAATATTGAATAACAATAAATATTATTATATGTACGAACTTCATGTAAAGAACCCAATTAATAGGGTAAGTACATGTTAGTCCGGATTAATAGCATGCACGAGTGTACATGTTAGTCAGGATTAATAGGTTATGCTTTAATATATTTTAAGGATTAGAATTTATAAATTAATGCTTTTAATATTTTAGAATTGAAGTCTTAGAATTTTTAAATTATGGTGTAAAATCGTAATATATAGAGAATAATGACATATTAAAAATTAAGTTTGGTGATATGACTTAATTGTAATTTGTACTTGATTATGATATTAATGTATTTGACACTTATATAATTGCCCTTAAACCCATATGACCAAGTCCTCCAACCAACAAAAACAATGCATAAGAGAAATGGATTAGAAAGCAGCAAAATAACCAGTGACATTAAGATATACATTACAAGATTGGGGGAAAAAATGATGATGATGCAAACACAAAAATTAATGTCTCATCATTTAAATTGTTATAAGACAATGGTCTCTGTCATGTATTAGCTCTAAAATTTCTGAACAGCCGGCAAACAAAATATAACCGATTTAATGAGTCATTCACAGTTCCAAAGTCTGAATTAATTCATACTTACACGTGTGGCTCATTCTTTGAAACAAATATATAACAAATAGGCGGAATCAACCGGGGACTATGATATTCAATGAATTGAAAGCTACGAAATGGCAAATTATTAGAAGCACTCGGTTCTCCATGTCAAATAGAGGATATTCCATACATATTTTGACACGTGTAACCTGGACCTACACATATTATAAGACGATCCACTATTTTAATTATTACGTGGGGTCATAATACACGTGTCCAAATGTGAATTGGGGGTCCTCCGAGTGACATGAAAGACCGGGTGCTTAATATAAGAACTCCTACGAAAGAGAGAAAATTTTCAAGCAGCAGCCAGTGATACAGATTGAAAGCGATAAATGAAGGTTTTAATCGTAAACCAACAAAGATGTTCTTCTCTAGCTAAACTAGAAGGAGTGAATCCCAATAACAAGGTATAAACCTTAGCTTCTCAAATAGAATGATTTTTTATTGATTAAAAGTTGTTCATCCTTACAAAATGAGGGTTTAAATACATCCCCCTAATGATAATAAAAGACAAGGATTACCCCTACTAGGGTTTCAATAAGGCTATCCATAAAAGGGCAAAATAGGTGATACGCCCCGACAATCAGTACAATGGTACAGGTACGGATTGTCAGGGTTGTTGGTGAATTACTTCGGGAGGAAGTAAATCGAGGTCCGCCCAGGGGTAGATGTAGATTCGCCTCTTTGTGTACTCCTAGATCCGCCCTGCTCGTATGTCCTGGGGATCCGCCCTCCTAGGTACAACCTCCGTGGGTCTGATGTCCGAGGATCCGCCAGAGCGCGTGTGATCAGCGATCCCAGTTAGGATGTCCGCATCATTCTCTCCTTCTTTAAAAGAATTCGGCACTGATTTGTCTGTGTTGAACTCCAAAGGACCATCCGACTTCCACGGGCTAAGGTCACAGATGTTGAACGCCGGTGAGATTTTACCAAGCCAATTCGGTAAGGCTATATGATAGGCATTGGCATTGACCTTCTTGGTGACCTTATATGGCCCGTATTTCCTAGGTCGAAGCTTGCTGTTTGTGGCATTGGCGAGTCTCTCTTTGCCCAAATATACCATAACCTCATCCCCAATTTCAAACTGTAGGTCCCTGCGGTGCTCATCCGCCTTAGCCTTTAATTTCTGATTTCTCTCCTCAAGAGTTTCTCTCACCTCCTGGTGCATCTGCACGTAATCCTTGGCCAGCTGATTGGCAGTCACGTTTCCTTTAGGAAGATGGGCTATATCAAGGATGTGATTCGGGGTCTTTGTGTATACTACCTCAAATGGGGATCTCCCGGTTCCCGAATGTACAGAGCCGTTGTAGGCAAACTCAGCTTGGGCTAAGACCACATCCCACATCTTGGGCTTATCCTTGCATTTGCTGCGCAATAAGTTTCCCAAAGTTCTATTGACCACCTCTGTCTGTCCGTCTGTTTGAGGGTGGGCGGTGGTACTAAACTTCAGAGACGTATCAAACAGAGCCCACAATGTCCGCCAGAAGTGACTGATGAACTTCGTATCACGATCCGAGACGATGCTCTTAGGTACGCCATGTAGCCTAACGATCTCTTTGAAGAAAAGCTTAGCAGTCGCTGAGACATCATTAGTCTTACGACATGGTATGAAGTGAGCCATCTTTGAAAACCGATCAACCACGATAAATATGGAATCCATGCCCCTCTGAGTTCTGGGTAACCCCAGGACGAAGTCCATGACAGATCCTCCCATATGGTCTTTGGCACAGGCAAAGGTAACTGCAATCCAGTATTTGTAGTGCGTCCCTTGGCGGTCTGGCAAATATAGCATCGTTCTACTAAGTAGGCAACATCTCTCCTCATCTTAGGCCAGAAATAATGGGAACTCACTGCTTCATATGTTTTGTCTCGCCCAAAATGTCCTCCAAGGGATCCGCCATGTAGATCACGAATAACCTTCTCGCGGATGGAAGTGCAGGGTAAGCAAAGCTGGTTGCCCCTCATGAGATACTCATCCATCAGATGATACGCCCCATCCCCATGCTGGTGTTTACACTTCTCCCAGATACTGCCAAAGTCAGGATCTGACATGTTCAAAACAATCGGTCTCCAGGTTGACTGTTTTTATTAGTGATACCCTTCGACTCAAGGCGTCCGCCACCTTGTTCCGTTTTCCAGCCTTATGGATAAGCTTATAGGGGAACTTATCTATGAAGGCGGACCACCGGGCATGCATGGAGCTCCGAAGTTGCTTCTGACTTCCCAGGTACTTGAGAGCTTGGTGATCAGTGTAGAGGATGAATTCTTTCCCCCACCAAGTAATGTTCCCACACTTTCAACGCCCTCACTACAGCATAAAACTCTTGATCATACGTGGCCCACTTTTGTCGTGCCTCACAGAGCTTCTCACTGAAATATGCAATGGGCCTCTTTTCTTGCATCAAGACTCCACCAATCCCAACTCCACTAGCATCACACTCAACTTCGAACAGTTTATCAAAATTGGGATACGCCAACACGGGCGCTGTACTCAACTTCTCCTTGATCAGGGCGAAGCTCTCTTCTTGGGCATCCGCCCACTCGAAACCCCTTCCCTTCTTCAAACATTCCGTCAATGGGGCGACTATGGAACTGAAGTTTTTAATGAATCGTCGATAAAAGGTTGCTAGCCCATGAAAACTCCTGATGTCCCCCACGTTCCTCGGAGTAGGCCATTCTCGGATAGCTCTTACCTTTTCCCCATCAACTTGGACTCCATCGCCACTGACCACGAACCCAAGGAAAACCAGGCTCTCCATGACAAAATCACACTTCTTAGTGTTAGCGTATAGCTGGTGTTTCCTTAACAGGTCAAATACTGTCCGCAAGTGCTCCACATGTTCCACCAGGGTCTCGCTATGAATCAGGATATCATCAAAATACACAACTACAAACTTTCCAATCACCGGGCGAAGCACCTGATTCATCAGCCTCATAAATGTACTGGGGGCATTAGTCATCCCGAATGGCATTACTAACCACTCATACAATCCATCTCTGGTCTTGAAAGCCGTCTTCCACTCATCCCCAGATCGAATTCGTATCTGATGATAACCACTCCTGAGATCAATCTTGGAGAAAACTCGGGATCCGCCAAGTTGGTCTAGCATATCATCCAACCTCGGAATAGGGAATTTATACTTGATAGTGATCTTGTTAATAGCCCTGCTGTCCACACACATCCGCCAAGATCCATCCTTCTTGGGCGTAAGTAGGGCTGGGACGGCGCATGGACTCATACTTTCTCTAATGTATCCCATCTCAATGAGCTCTTCCACCTTCTGCCTCATGATGTCATTTTTCTTTGGACTCATTCGATAATGGGGGAGGCTTGGTAAACTAGCCCCGGGCACAAGATCGATATGATGTTGAATGTCCCTCAAAGGTGGTAACCCACTTGGCAGCTCTTCAGGGAACAGATCTTGATATTCGCCAAGTATGCGGGTCACTTCATTCGGCATCTCCCTTTCGCCCCTTTGGGCGGATTCGTGATTCGCCTTCACCATTACCACATACACCATCTGGCTCTCTTCACATTCGCTGACAAATGATTTGTGTGTGGGACAGACTACCTATGCAGACTTCTCGTCGGCCTTTGGCTCTCTCATCATTGGCGTAAGTACGAACTTCACCCCATTCTTCACAAATCTGTAAGTGTTCTCTCTTCCTGCGTGGATGGCGTCGTTATCAAACTGCCAGGGTCGGCCCAACAATAGATGGCAGGCATCCATATCGACCACATCACAACAGACTTCATCACTATAATCACTAATCACAATAGGTACCATGCATCTCTGGTTCACTCTAAGTTCACCCACGTTCTTGATCCACCCCACCATATAGGGGTCGGGATGCGCCTCCACCAACAACCCGAATTTCCGAACGGCGCTGCTGCTCACAATGTTCTCTTGGCTCCCACTATCTATTATCACATTGCATCGCCCACCTTTCACAAGACAACGGGTCCTGAATAGTCGGTGCCTCTGATCTCCCTCTATCCGGCTGGAGACTAACAAACATCGTACCACATGAATGGCGTATCTCTCTTCATCCGCCTCATCATCATCTTCTCCCAAGGGTTCACAAAACACTTCATCCGCTTCGTCATAGTCATCTTCATACCTCTCCACCATGTTGGCGCTCTTCCTCCTAGGACACTCGTTGGATCTATGGCCTGGCTCATTGCACCAAAAACATTTAAAAGGCGCTGGTCTCGCATACGGATTGTTGCTCTTAGGTGGTATAGGTGCTTCCTTGTACGGCCTAGTATCTCCGACAGATCCCCTTCCCACACTGTTGACCTTGGCCCCACTGGCACTCGCCACCTGCTTGCCTTTGTCATAAGACTTCACGTTATCTCTTCCCCCAGACGTATACTCAGTAGTGGCGGATCTCATGGATCTCCCGGTTAGTTGAGACTCAGCCTTGAGGGCTAAATTCCTGGCATCTTGTACCCGAACCACCATTTGTGTGCCAATACGATCCTGAATGTTGTATCTCAACCCTTCCAGATACCTAGAGGTCTTTTGGCTTTCAGTTTCTGACAAGTTGGCCCTTGCCGAAAGCCTCAAGAACTCGGAGGTATACTCATGGACACTTCGGGTCCCTTGAGAACAGTCCCTGTAGGAGCTGTAAATATACTGCTCGTAATCCGACAGTAAGAACCGTTCCCTCAACATCACCTTCATCCGTAGCTAAGATCGAATCGGATCTCTGCCCCCTCTTCTTCTTTCTTCCCTCATCTGATCCCACCAAACTGATGCGCCACCCTTCAAGCGATACGCCACCAGCCTTACTTTCCTCTCATCAGGAATCCCAGCATACTCAAAGAAACGTTCCACTTCTGATAACCAGTCTAAGAATCCCTCTATATCCAGTTCACCTCCAAAAGACGGTAAGTCTATTTTTAGCTTAAAGGCATCATCTCTATCAAAGTTTCCTAGATCTTGGTTTGCCCTAGTAACGCCCACACGTCTGTTGTCAACCGGACCAACATCCCTCATAGTCCGAAAGGCACCATCATCCCCAATATCTTCAAAGTCATCACTATCACTATCAGCATTATGAACAAGAACAAAGTCGGGTCTTCTTACCTCAGGATCCTTAGGACCCATTCGTGGAAGTGGGACATTTGTCAATGGCAATCTGGGTGGTGTGGGTTGCCTTTGGGGTCGTTGTTCAAGGGCTCCTTCCTTCCTCTGGTCTGACTCTCCGGCGGCTGGTCTGACCAAGGCACGGACTTCCAGTCTGAGGTTTTCCAGGGAAGTGGTTAACTCCTGGAACCGTTGATCGGTTTGCTTCTGCCGCTCGATGCTGGCCTGGATTTGTTCCGCGAGGTGCTCTCTCAGCTCCTCATATCTCCGGTCGCTGGCTTCCATGGAATCTTGCGGTTGTCGGGGTTGAACCATTGCCAAAAGAAGTTTCGGGTCAGGAAACGATCGGCTCTGATACCAACTGATACAAATTGAAAGCGATAAATGAAGGTTTTAATCGTAAACCAACAAAGATGTTCTTCTCTAGCTAAACTAGAAGGAGTGAATCCCAATAACAAGGTATAAACCTTAGCTTCTCAAAGAGAATGATTTTTGATTGATTAAAAGTTGTTCATCCTTACAAAATGGGGGTTTAAATACATCTCCCTAATGATAATAAAAGACAAGGATTAACCCTACTAGGGTTTTAATAAGGTTATCCATAAAAGGGCAAAATAGGTGATATGCCCCGACAATCAGTACAATGGTACAGGTACGGATTGTCAGGGTTGTTGGTGAATTACTTCGGGAGGAAGTAAACCGAGGTCCGCCCAGGGGTAGATGTAGATTCGCCTCTTTGTGTACTCCTAGATCCGCCCTGCTCGTATGTCCTGGGGATCCACCCTCCTAGGTACAACCTCCGTGGGTCTGATGTCCGAGGATCCGCCAGAGCGCGTGTGATCAGCGATCCCAGTTAGGATGTCCGCATCAGCCAGCCACCCTTTTCATGCTTTATTATCAACTATGATGTAGTATGTCTAAATCCAAAAGCAAGAATCCTATAACAAACCATCTAAACCACTCTCAAACATTGAAACCTTCAGAACGAAGGCACTGCCGATGAGCCTCGATCCATTTCGAGCAAGCATCCTCACCGTGCTCCACGATGCATTCATCTCTCAACCTCTTAGTATCAGGGCAAGCACAACATATCTTCTTTTTAGGCTTTGGTTCAGGTATGGATGTGGTAACTGAACCTTTGTTTTGCTCTGACCCGGGCAAAGCTAAGGGAGATGGAGAAGCATTTTGCAGAGGCAGCCCACCCATTGTCACAAAGTCTAAGATTACCAACACACAAATTCATTCAAGTGAACAATAAAGGAAAAAGAAAAAACAAATTAAAGCATAACCTTGAAAACACAGCAAGACATGTAAATAGACAGACATAGAAACACATAATCACAGACCAAATGTCAAATTTCAATCTAATTTTTTGTTTATTAACCCGAGTTAACACTATTTATGCTTCATATTTCTAAAACTCCAACAAATGCGTTTTGATATATCTCAAGAGGTTAGCTAATGCATCTGATAATTAGAGCTTGAATGTTATCTCAAATTATGAAAATTCCCCAAAAATTGAAGGAGGTATGTCTGTATATTTATTAATAACATATCATTCTCTTTTAACAGTGCATATATTTCACTTGATAACAGAGGCGGACTGACACTATGGGTGGGGTGGGGTGGGGGAACGGTTGGCCTCCAGCCAGTCCAAAAATACATTTTAGTATGGTGGGTGAAGGATTTTGGTCCCCCATAACTTTAACCTCGGTCCGCCCCTGCCATAACCATCAATAGTGAGAAGGGCACAATTGCTCAAAACAGCGGAAATTAAGAGCTCAATTGGATGGAGTCATGGAACAGAAGGTTAGTACCTAACTGAATATGCATATAAAGGTTATTGGCCTGCAGGAACAATTATTTATTCCTGAGAATAAATCCTTTTGTTAGTACCAGTTTTGGGTATTTCATGTTAACATCTAAATGCCCAATTTTTATGGGTGAAATCAACACAGAGACATGTTTTTTATGCATTTACCATAAAAGGAACTGCCACAGTAGAAATTCGATTAACCCTAGAGTTCTTCTATTACTCTCTATTGTGCTTAATAAAATCAAATGAGTCAACCTTGATTCAAATCTCATTACTCTTTCAATTGAAGAACGTAAATTTTCGATTTTAGGGTTTGGTTTCTATACGAGTTGAAGTCCATAGGGGAATTCAAACAAAAGCATTGGATGCAATGCAAATGAAAAATTCTTACAAACTATGCACGCCCAAACCAATTCCAACTTACAGCTGAAAGGAAGTGAAATTGAACAAAAGATTAACTTAGGAAACGAGGAAAATAACAAGTACCTGGTGGCAGTGGCGATGTTTGAATCAGTTGTGCTGGTTGTGATCGGTGATGACAGAGCTGCAATTAAGCTTTAGTGAAATTTAGCGTTCTTCTTTTTCAACTTTTTTTTTTCATCAAACAAACAATCCCTAAAAAGGATATCAGATAAAGACTAATTTCCCAAAGAACCCCGTCTGCTTGGACGAAGGTTTCACCCATAGGCGGAGATTATTTAGAAAACCTCCGGATTCCACCAATTTGATGGGACTGAAATTGAGGTTATTTCAAGGTTTTTTTGAACCTCCATTTAACCCTCATTTAACCTTTATTTAAACTTAAACTCATTCCCAAGCAAGGTTAGAAAAATAAATTCCATTTAAACTCTTTCCCAAGCAAGGTTAGGAAAATAACCTCCCTTTAATGAATCTCCTCTAATCCCTATCCAAGCAGACCCGGGGATGGTTAAGTGTTTCACGGGTCGGTACTAACCCGATTTTAATATAATTATTCGAACCATGTATAGACCTGTCCATGGGCCGGGCTGGGCCGGGTTCGGGCCGAGCCTGGCCTGGCGGGCTTTTGTGTAAAAGTGCTCGTCCCAAACCCAGCCCAGCCTAGTATTAATTTAGACGGGCTCGGCCGTGCTCGGCTCGGGCTTAAAAATCAAATCCCAAGCACAACCCATATAAGCCCACCTAAAAAAATATACATAATTTTTAATTATAAAAAATCAAATTTATACTTAAAATAAATATTTAATTATAAATATGTAAATTTTTTAATTAATATTAATAAGACGGGACGGGCTGTGCCGGCCCGTGATATTTTCATATGTCCCAAACCCGTCCAAAAAATGGGCGGACTTTAGCGGGTTTGGGCCGGGCTGGGCCTAAGAGTAAATTTCATTGTCCTAGCCCGGCGCAAGGGACACGGGCCTAGGCGGATACCCGGATCCGTGGACATGTCTATGTATCAATGAGTTTGGGACGGAAATGAGATTTTAAAAAAATATTTGTAGTGGATATAAAAATATCTTTAGAGTACTATTACCCAGTATGTATTTGTTAATTTGTTTAAATGAAGAATTTTAATGATTTGTGTTTGTTATTCTCGCTTAAAATTTTAAATATCACATTTTTTTTAATTTGTGAATAATTTTATTAAATTTGTGAAATATTAAATTTAGGGTTAGACTATGGTTATTTTGTTTTTGACAAAGTAAGCCGTTTATATATATTTTGTTAAATTTATAATTTATTAATTTATATATTTAAACATAAAAAGTTGATGGATGTGGATAACAAATAAAGAAAAAACATAAAAAGTATGAAATGAAGTATTTATTGGGGTGTTTTAATTTTTGCTAATATGTGTTATTTAGAATGTTTGGAAGTTTTGAATTTGTTTGTCAAAATTTGTGAAATATTTATTTCATTTGTGTTTTATTAAATTTATAATTTATTTGATTATTTTTTATTTATTCTTAACACGTAAAGGTATTTTGTAGGTATCCCTAAATTAAATGAAATAAAATTGAGATTAAAAAAAATATACTCATTACGAAATGGATAATTACAGAAATTAAAGGGTGTTGTTAATCCCAGTTCCAAATTTCCACCCCTAGCCCCGTGAAAGGACGAAATTACTCTTTCATGGGTTTTGGGGAGGAAAAAGCTATTTTTTTTTTGCTCTCCCGACATGCGGGCGTGTGTCTATCACGCCTCACCGTGTGGTCGGGCGTGATAGCCCCACGCCTCACCGTGTGGTTGGGCGTGATCTCTACACGCCTCACCCCAAGGTCGGGCAGTTGGCTGTCACGTCCGACCACGCGGTGAGGCGTGGGGCTATCACGTCCGACCACGCGGTGAGGCGTGATATCCAGACGCCCGCGTGTCGGATTGGCAAAAACAATAGCTTTTTAACCCCGTAAATAGTTCGTTAAACCCGTAAATAGGCCGTTAAAACCGTAAATAGGCCGTTAAGCCCGTAACTACAGAATTGTACTTAACAAATAAAATTTAAAAACATAAAAATTAAAATAAACATAAACATTTATAAACGTAAAAGAGTAAATATAATATCTACTTTTAAATGTATGAATTTCTACAACAAAAAATCAGCTCGCCCGACGCCACGCATCCATAAACTCATCCATCTCCCTCTTAATGCGTGGAACATCCTCGTCAGATCGGTGTGTAGCCGATAGTTGGGTGACACGCCACAACCAGCTAAACCACTGCAAAAAAAAAAATAATAATAAATAAATATTAAAAATTAAACACATATAAACGAATACTAAATAATCATATTAAATAATAATAAGCTTACAAATTCGTTGTTGGCGCGAGCATGCTGTACCGGTCCAGCCTGTGGTGCATGAAGGGGATGGGGATGCGAATATCGCCTATACCAATCCATATAAGCAGGATCACAGGCAGTGGGATCGTATCCAACTGGTCGGCATCTCCTCCGATCAATGCCCCGAGCCAATGGAAATCTCCGCCAGGTATCCTCAACCGTGACTAAGGAATGCGTGAGCTTATACGCTATAGATCTCCATGGTCGTACTGCTTTATCAGGTCTAATACGCTCAGCTGGGATAGGCTGAGTATATCCGACCTGTCGCAGCGCTCGATCGGGCATATACGGCTCGACGATGTCTCTACACCGTATCCAACCGGCATATGACACTCGAAGCCGATCATCATCGGGGACAGGACCATAAGGCAACCACGTCACCTGAAAAAAAAAATAATACTCAATAAAAAATAATAATATACTATAAATAATACTTACATTAATTCTAAAATTTTATAAAATACCTCTGCCGCCGTCATACGGTCCAGCTGCCCGCGTATGGTATCTAGTCGGGTGGTCGTCTTGCCTGGTACCCCGACCTCCCATCTCAGTGCACGGGCATGGTCAGCTGGGATCAAGTGAGCTCCTCTATGCGGCCGGAACACCGGAAAATACTCGTATATCCATGCCTGCAGTAGGGTCAAACATCCGCATATACCTGAACAGCCTCCTCTGCTCGCTATCCCCAGCTGCCGGTACAACATGGCTAGTGTAGCAGACCCCCATGATAGTCCAGCTGCCCCGCTAACACCGCTGTAAACCTCAACAAGATGGGCCGGCCTAATCCTATCTCCTACGCGCTGGGTCGGCTGTCTCCCCGGGGTCGGTTGCTCATCGCTCTCCTCAACCTCGCGATCATGTGCAACTGCAGACTGTCGCACTGCCCGGGCTGCCACATCCAGGTAGTCCTGAAAAGAATCGCTATCAGGCTCTCTGTCATCATAATCGGTCGCCCCCTCCGATCCATCAATATCGGGCTGCTCCACAGTCGATCCCCTCCTCAACTGGTCCGTCGCAGCCCCTCTCCGCCTACGACCGGAAAAATCAATACCACGCAATCTCGTATGCCGTGGTGTATCATCCTCGCCGTCCATATCTAGACGACGAGCAGATGACGGGATAGATTTCCCACCCCTAGTAGGCCGCTCCGTCTACAAAAAAAAAATTACACTAAATTAATAAAATTGTAAATAATGTAAATTATACTAAATTTATAAAATTATGCTAAAATACTACTAAATTAATACAATTGTAAATAATTGTAATTATACTATAATTATAAAATTATACCTAAATTATACTAAAGTTATAATCAATTTATACTAAATTTATACTAAATTTATAAAATTACCCTAAATTAATAAAATTGTAAAAATCATGCTAATACTATACTAAATTTATACTAAAATAAACTAAAATTATAAAATTACACTAAATTACTAAAATTTTAAATAATATAAATTTTTATTAAAAAACAACGTGGGCGTAAGGGAATCACGCCCGAACCACTGGTCTGGCGTATGAACATCACGCCCTATCAGTGGTGAGGGCGTATGAGCATCACGCCCGATCAGTGGTTCGGGTGTATGCGTATCACGCCCTACCATTGGTGCGGGCATGTGGCTATCACGCTCGCGCCACTGGTCGGGCGTGATACTCATGCGCCCGAACCACAGATCGGGCGTGATTCTCATACGCTCGACTGCGATTCCGGCGAATTTATGGAAACACCCCAAGATTCATTTCGATCTAAAAATCAACGAAATAAAGCGGTAAATCTTACCACTTTAGCTTTTCCTTCACGGTTTCTGTCACCAACCATGATTCGGTTCACTAATTTGTCCGGATTTGAGCAAAAATCGTATAGGGTTCTTAAGAGGTTTTGGATTTTTTCAAATTTAGTGCAAAGGGTAGTTCGGGTAATTCACGGGGCTAGAAGTATAAATTAGTGGCTAGGTTTAGTAACCCACAAATTAAAAGGTACAGGAGTATAAATGACATTATATGCGACTGTATTCGCGTGGTTGCTATCCCTTACTCTACTCCAGGTGTTAATGCTTTTTATGCTTTTACCATAGTAACCTATTTCATAACCATTCAAGTAAATAAAATGAGGGCATTTTGAGTTCAAGTTTTATCGTACGTAGAAAACCTTAATTGAAAGAAGATTCACGTAAAGGATATCTGACGAGACTTAAAACCGAGAAATAAGATAAACTATAAAAAAACAAAGAACATTTTTATTTTAATACATAATGAATATTTAATAGTGTGGTCTATTCCTTTCATCTTTCTGCTCCAATAACTTATACTATTTGTGCCTCTTGTATCTACTATTGTAATTGAATCGAGTTGAATCGAGCCGAGTTTTTAGCCTGCTCATATTTGGCTTATCAGAAAATTGTTGAGCTCGAGTTCGAACTGAACATCCTCTTCGTGAGCTGCTGGCGAGTTTATTCACGAGTATCTCGTTAATTTTGTTCATGAACTTCGCTCGCAATCAACTCATCAATTTAGTACATTTGACTGGTCAGTGACAGTTCAACGCAAGTTTGACCATTTTGAATTAAAATTTGGGACCCACCATACACTCAATTAACATAAAATTATAATATTATCCTCTAACTCTCTCTTTCTCCGGCAAAAATATGAAACGCTTTAAACACTTGCTTACTAATTTATTAATAGGTTTGCCAAAGAGAATTAGAGGATAGTATTGTAATTTTATACTAATTGAATGTATGGTGGGTCTCAATTTTTAATTCAAAATAGTCCAACTCCCGTCAAATATACTAAATTGTCTAGTCACCTTTATTTGAGGTATATTTTTGGGATGATATAAAATTCAGATAACAAAGTGTGAACAAGGTGTGAACTAGGGTAAAGTTCGGTACATTGGTATAATTTACTCCTTTTTTTGTAGGAAAAGGAAGGAAAAAACAAACAAACACACCAAAACAAAAACTAGCCCGGAATTAGCCTAGAAAAGCTAATCCCCACATTGTCATCTGATAGCAAAGGAAACAGGAAATCAGGAGGAGAAGAGAATGTTGAGATTCCCAACACCTTCTCATGGCCTTCAGCAGCAAGCCGATCAGCCACCCGATTCTGCTCCCTGAAAACGTGGCAGAATTTGAAAGAATCGAAAGAGGAGCAGACCCTTCTAATCTCCTTAACTAAATTCTGGCTTTCCAAGCACAGAACTTTATTGACAGAAATCATCTTGACAGTCTTCAGGTTGTCAGACTCCACAAGCACTCTTTTAATACCCAGAGTTTTAGCGAGCCTAAGCCCAGTGAGAATACCCCAGAGCTCCGCAGAAAAGGACGAGCCCAAACCCAGATTCTGAGCAAAGCCAGATATCCAAGCACCCCCGCATCTCTTAACACACCTCCACCAGCAATCCTGCCGTTTATAACACTACACCATAGATGGTCTATTGCAACATCCCTAAAGTGTTGGCTTAGGCTGTAAAAGTGTTGCCTTGACAAATAGGTAACATTTTAGACCAAAATAAATTGTTGCAATTTTGCGTGTTGCTATAGACATCTATAGCAACAGTTTGCCAGACATCTATAGCAACACTTTGCCGTATATATTGCAAACTATTTGAGGCAACACGTGTTCTTAATGTTGCAATTGACTATCTATGGTGTAGTGTAAGGAAGGAACCATCAGTATTCAGCTTAACCACCTCCTCTCCAGATCTACTTCAACCAATAAGATGAACAACAATCCTCTGGTTAGAACTAGCTAAATTGTCAACTTTGAAACTTTCAATGATTGTATTAACTTTTTTAGTAAAGAAAGCAAGCACATTAGGATTATCAACAACACCTTCTCCAAAAACCTCCTCATTCCTCTAATTCCAAATCTGGTGGCAGACAACAGCGAAAAGGACTGCACCATTTGTCTAATCAAATTGATATTTTAATATGTTTTTAACTCACCCTAAAAATTATATTTAGAATAATTATAATCACGGTACAACTTATGATATGACATCAAATTCAACGTTAGCTTACTAACTTTATATATCGTACACTATATTTGGAAAATAAATTGTTTAAATAACAAAATTATATGAAAAAGAAAGTCAATTTTATTTTATGCTTAACAAATGTTACAATTCTTTTACAAGAAATAAAAAAAAATGCTATTTATTGTTGGAAGTTTCAAATGCCATGGGCCGGGCCTGTCGGGCCTGTGATCAAATCTGATAAGCCCAAGCCCAGCCTAAGCCCACACAAATATAGTCGGGCTCGGGTTCGGGCCTAAAAAATGAATCCCAAGCCCGCCCGCCCAAACCCATATTTATATTAAAAAAAATCAATTAAAATAAAATATTAACTTTTTTTAATAAAAAATAAGAAACAAAATAGTTTAGTTAAGTTTAGTGCTAATTAGTGTTATATTTGAGCAGAAGATTAGAGCTTTTGCGTTGCAGATAAGTTTTGAAAACAGCAGCGCCTGAGTAGATATATAGCATATGTTCTATACATGCCAATAACAGTATACTATTACAAAACAATTTATAAATCCAACAAAACATTACATCTTTATAGCATTTAATTCAAATTTGAGTTTAAAGAAAGTGATAGTGCAGAGTCAGAAAACATTACATCTTTATAGCATAATATAAAATGTCCACTGCCAAGATTTGAAGGAAGCTACAACTGAAACTTAAAATTATAATTATCATATCACTTTATAATTATCATATCAATAATCTGAACAAGTAGAAGAACAATATATTAAATAATTAAATTTATAATTTAATATATATAGGTAACGGACCGGGCCGGGTTCGACGGGTATCTATATAGCCCAAGCCCGCCCATCTTCTAGGCGGGCTTATTCGGGCTTGGGCCGGGCCTGACATTAATTTTACATGTCTAGGCCCGGCTAAATGGACTCGGGCCGGACGGGCAGGCTCATCGGCCCATGACGAGGTCTATGCCACACTAAGGCAACTTAAAAATATTGGAGCAAATCTTGAATTCTGTTGAGAACACTCCAAATATCAGGCCCATTGGACAATATCCATAACATGGGTCAATGCCCAATCCAAAAGGGTAAGAAATCAACTGCAAATGCAGGTCCATGCTAAATCTAGAAGGGTCAAAAGCCCATTCCAAATGAGATAATGGTACAATTTAAAAGGGTTTGAATCTAGTCCAAATCAGATAAGGGTCCAATCTAGAAGGATCCAGTCCAAACCCAATAAGGGTCCAAATTCAAAGTCAAAGGGTCAAGCTCCACATAAAAAGAGATAAAATCCATCACGGGACGCCATATACAAATTGTTGTACAAAATAAATAAAATTATGAAATTAATTTAAATACCAATAAACTCTTCGCTTCATGGATAGTCGTATTCGTTTGTAAATAAAAGTGTCTATCCGTGAAGAGTTGTATTCGTACGTAAACAGACATGTCATTTCCTATTTATGCAGAATGGAATTGTCAACATTGAGTCTTTTTTAAAAAATAAAAATATTCTCTGAAGTTTTCTGTTCTGTGTATTTATATTGTTCTTGTTTTTCTACTTCGGCGGTAACGAATTTGCACACTGTAAGAGTTTTCTTGCGTAATCTGTTATATCCTGAAAGACGATCGTCAATAGCGATGAAATCTGTCTTAAGAAAATTGCTAATACATGCCTCAGATTTTTCTAACTTTGTTATTGAACCAGTTTTTATTGTTCATATATATTTTGCGTTTTTTTTTTGTTTGTTTAATCACATCTAACATGCTTAAAACAGGTCAAATTGTTTTCTGATTTTTCAAAAAACACATACTGAAGTATTGTTTGGAATGAATCTTATACAGACTTAGGCCCCGTTTGTTTGGAGAAAAATATTGTGTTCTGGAAAATTTTATGCAGGGAAAATATTGTGCATGAAAATAAAATATTTTTCTGTGTTTGACAACAACACTGGAAAATATTTTCCAACAACTAAATATAGATTTTCTGTATTTTTTATTTTCAATTGTATATATAAAACACAAAAAAGAGATTCACATGTATTAAGCACAAATTAAGCACCAAAGGCATATAATAGCAAAAAAAATGGAATAGAAATGTGGAAAACACGAAAACATTAAAAAAACGTGAAAAGATGTGGAAAACACGAAAATTTGAAAAAAAAAATATGGAAAACAGAAAAACATGAAAAAACACACAAGAAAACGTGAAAATTTGTTAAAAACACAAAAATTGAAAAAATGTAAAAATCATGAAAAGTAAAAAATATATTAAAAAATGAAAATATGAAAAAAAAGTGGAAAAGTACGAAAATGTGAAAGAAAAAAATTAATGTTAAAACACAAAAAAAACGTTTTTTCACATTTTCATATTTTTGGCATTTTTTTGTACGTTTTCTTGTGTTATTAACGTTATTGTGTTTTTTTTGCATTTGTCTTTATTTTTTCGTGTTTTCACGTTTTCTTTTTTCGCGTTTTGTTACCTTTTCGTCTTATTCACGTTTTTTTTATGTTTTTCGTATTTTTCATGTTTTTGTGTATTTTTCATGTTTTCGTGTTTTTCGTATTTTTTTATGTTTTAGCATTTTTCGTGTTTTTCATATTTTTTACATTTTCGTGTTTTTCACGTTTTTGTATATTTCATGTTTTATCACTTTTCGCATTTTTCATGTTTTGTGATTTTTCAAGTATTTGCTTTTTTACGTTTTTAGCATTTTTCGCGTTTTTGTGTTTTTCGCATTTTGTACGTTTTCGTGTTTTTTTTTTTTGTATTTTTCACGTTTTTGCATATTTCGTGTTTTATCACTTTTTCGCGTTGTTCATGTTTTGTGATTTCAAGTGTTTGCTTTTTTTGCGTTTTTATGTTTTTCGTGTTTGTTCATATTTTCATGTTTTTACGGGTTTTTTTTTCATATTCTCGTGTTTTGTAACGTTTTCACATTGTTGATGTTTTTTCGTGTTTCATATTTTTTGTATTTTTACATTTTTTTAACGTTTTCCCCATGTTTCTCTAAACGGGGAAAATGTTTTACCCTTTTGAAAAGAGTAAAACATTTTCCCTTATTTCTTCATTTATTTTCCATTGATTTACCACTTATTTTCCTTTGACTTATTTTCCTGTCCAAACAAACACTGGAAAATTGGAAAAATATTTTCCTACAGAATATTTTCCCCCAAACAAATAGAGCCTTAGTTACATTGATTGGTGTGAATTTTACAATTACGGCTTTGGAAATTCTGACGTCGAATTGAGTTGATTATTTAGTTTATGTGAGAAATATGAGTGAGCATATAACATGTCTCACTTTGCTTTATTATTGTGTCAATATCTTGGGTGTTTGCCTTTTTGGGGGTGCCAATCTGGTTGGGATTTCCGTTAGACTAGGTCCGTATTTTAATTATAAAAAAAAAAGAATACTGACATATTAAGAATTAAGTTTGGAGATATGATTTAATTGTAATTTTATAGTTAATTATAATTGACCCAAGTTTTAAACGCCACGCCACACTGATGCTACCTAAAAATATTCGAGCAAACGTTGAATTCTGTTGAGAACACTCCAAATATCAGGCCCATTGGACCATAACCATTTTAACACTAGTCAAGGCGCAACTCCAAAATGGTAAGAAATCTACCGCAAATGCAGGTTCAGGCCTAATCTAGAAGGGTCAAACGCCCATTCCAAGTGAGATAATGATACAATGTAGGTAAAAATAAGGACTTTTTCGATTTATACTATTAAAATCATCCTTGACGACTTCAAAAATGACATATTTTAAAAACTACTAATATTCTAAGCAACTTTAATTCTTCAACTTTTTTATTTCGAGATTATTTAGATGATATTTGGTAAAGAGAGAGAAAGTTAATGTTTAGAGAGAGAAAGTTCCAAAAAAGATGATTTTCTAAAATCGAAAATGTAGTTCCATAGAAAATATGACATTGAACAACTTTAATTCTTGAAAATTTTCATTTTCAGGCCGTTAAAGATAGTTTTAATAGCATTATTAAAAGTGTGAAACCTCAATCCTTGTTTTGACAAAAAGTAAATCATAGTTATTTATCTGAAAATTAGTGAAACCACAGGGATTTTATTTGAACTTTACCCTACAATTTAAAAGGGTTTGAATCTAGTCCAAATCCGATAAGGGTCCAATCTAGAAGGATCTGAATCCAATCCAAATCCAATAAGGGTCCAAATCCAAAGTCAAAGCCGAAAGGGTGAAGCTCCACATAAAAAGGGTTAAAATCCATCATGGGATGGGCCATGACTGTTGGACAAAATGAATAAAATTATAAAATTAATTTAAATATCAATAAACATATCCTTTCATTCATGAATAGTTGTATTCATTCATGAATAGTCATGTCTATCTATAAACAGTTATGTTCATTCATGAACAGATATGTCCTTTCAAATCCTATTTATGCATAATGGAACTGCCAAAATTGAGAGTCTTTTTTTTAAAAATAAAAATATTCTCTGAAGTTTTCTGCTATGCTTGTTTACATTGTTCTTGTTTTTCTACTCTGGTGGTAACGAATTTACACACGGTAAGAGTTCGCTTACGTAATCTATTGTATTTTAGGAGACGATCATCAATAGCGATGAAAACTGCCTTAAGAAGACTGCTAATACATGTCTCAGATTTGTCTAACTTTGTTCTTGCATTTCCAGTTTTTATTGTTCATATTTTTTACGTTTTTTTTTTTTTTGTTTAATCACATCTAACATTCTCAAGACATGTCAAATTGTTTTCTGATTTTTCAAAGAACACATACAGAAATATTGTTTGGAACGAATCTTATACAGACTTATTTACGTTGATTGATGTGAATTTTACAATTTCAACTTTGGAAATTCTAACATTGAATTGAATTGATTTTTTAGTTTATGTGAGAAATATGATTGAGCAGATGACATGTCTCACTTTGCTTTATTATTGTGTTAATTGTCTACTGTATTGAGTTTATCAAATCAAATTATGTTTTGTTAGAACTACTTATATGCTAGATAAAATGCAATTAAATTGCTTGTGAAGTTAAATAGTTAGTTTTTCAAAATTAATTTTGTTATCATGCGAATTGCTTAGAGTGCTAAGATTTGTTTGTATTTATAAGAGCATCTCCAACAGTCTCTTAAGTTGGCTCTTAAGTTAAAATTTGAGGAGGGAGAATGAAAAATCAACTCCAACAGTCTCTTAGTGGCTCCTCAAATCACTAAGAGCCTCCTCATCCCCTCTATTAATAGAGAACTTCTCTCCACCTCTTAGTGCCTCTTAACTTCATTTTTTATTAATAATTTATTATTGAGGACTCTCTCTCCTTACACTATTGGTAAACATAACAATAATTAATAATTCTAATGATAAAATAATAAATAAGGAGTGAATATAAGGAGTATTGTTGGAGATGATATGTCTTAGTCACTCTTAAATCACTAAGAGTCAATTATTTATATTATTTTTAGGGAGTGAACTAAGAGTCTCTTGGAGATGCTCTAAGGACATTGTTTCTCCTAGATTGAATTAATATATTAACATTCTAAGTTGTTGGGTTAGATTAGTAAATTGCTCTTCGTGCACCAAGACATGAAATTGATGTTGTATGTGCTTTCTTTGAGTTTAATTGATTTATTGTACATCTTAAGAGAGATTGAGCGAAGCAATCGTGAAACCCAAGAGTAATGGGTAAATTACACCCATGGCCACTAAACTTTATCCATTTAACATTGTGGCCACAGTATGGCTACTGAACTTTACACTTTTTAACACTGATATCCACTCAACGCCTCAAAACGACCGCTGAAAATAAAACATTTGAAGATTAATGATATTCTAATAAATTTTAATTTTTGAAAATTTTTGTTTTGAGGTCATTTAAATGTTGTTTGGTTAAGAGAGAGAAAGTGAATTTTTAGAGAGAGAAAGCTCCAAAAAAGGTGATTTTGGAAAATAAAAAATGTGGTTTCATGGTAAATGTCGTTCTAACCAACTCTAATTCTTAAATATTTTCATTTTGAGGTCGTTAACGGTCATTTTGAGGATTTGGTTAAAATTGAGTGGCTATTGGTATTAAAAAATATAAAGTTTAGTGATCATATCGTTAAGAATTGAAGTTCAGTAACCACAATATTCAAATAGGTAAAGTTCAGTGGTCATGGGTGTAATTTACCCCCAAGAGTAATACAGAGAAAGGAAAACTCTATTTCCTTTTTATATAAAGGTTAATATTATCCCATTTCTCTTTTGATTCCTTTTGTGCGATTTTTTTTTTCAAAAGTTGGTTTTTGTTTCATTTAAGTTAGAATTATCTTTTGACATGTGTTGATACATGTGATAATTGAAGATGGATAGGGTTATAAAAAAACACGGTTACTTTAAAGGTTTTAGGTCCATTTATACTAGTGGCAATGTCCGTAAACCACAACGAATGTCCAGAAAAATTCATTAGTATGAATTCTAAAGACTTGACTATAAAAGAAAATATGTTTCTTAAGAGATGATAATGATGATTATATGCGAAAATTTCATATTTTGACATCCTCATGTGTTGGGGTTGATTTCCATTAGAAATGTAAAATGTCACAAATTGAAAAATCTAAGCAATGATGTTATCTAGTCGCGCTAGACGTTGGTAGATGAACATTCGTTAGCTAGAAAAATTAAATTGTGAAAATCACCGACAATGTAGAATTCAAATCGTCTTAAAACGAGTACGTCACAATGATAGAAGGGTAGCAAAAATATCATATCAATTGGTGAAGATGTAGTATAAAAAGCTTCTGAATGATGAACGCGGGTAGAAAATTGTCCATATGATAACATCGTTAGTCAATTGATCTCAACAGATATAAATTCTATTGATTTTTTTAGAATTAAAGGATAATACCATGGATCCGCTAACCTAAAGGTTAAACCGATATAAAATTGAAAGACATCGAAAGAAATGAGACTTAAGCCCATCAAATTTAAGGCGTTATATGAAGGAAAATCATACCTTGTTGACTAGAGATCTCAAGATCTAGGTTCAAAGGGACAACCTAATTGCATGAATCTTATATGGTCATTGTGGGGATTCAACCCAAGTCCATTCCTATGATGTAAATGGTGATATAAAAACGGGAAAAAGATTAAGCTATATGCTTTTAATGATACATTGTGCGCCAGTATTCTGAGAAAATAAATCACTTATATGAGAGTGAAATGGGGTCGCTGCAAATGAGACTATTGGGGCTTAGTTCTCTGAAACTATTGCAGAACCAGTAGATGTTCATGACCATAACAAACATAACCATGAGATCGATACAGTGTTATGTTGGTATCTGTGTAGAGTATATCATCGTTTACACAAATGGCATAATAGTTTAAGGACATTGTGTCTACTAGTGAGCTAGTAAAGTAAATATACTTTCACAAAGGAAGGTTTAAGGGTTATTGCTTACCTATTCTATGTAGATATCGACTGTAGAAAGTTATCACCACGTCGTAAGCGCCTCGTTTTCAATTTTATTCATGTGAGGATTGTTGGCCAAAATGAATAAAATTATGAAATTAATTTAAATACCAACAAACACCTCCCTTCATGAATAGTCGTGTTTATTCATGAATAGTCGTGTCCGTTCATGAACAGTCGTGTTCGTTCGTGAACTGTCATTTCTATCCATGAAGATCGACCAACGGGTATGTTATTTTTTGGGGACATTATTTGATATTCTAGCGAAGTAAAAAACAACAAGTGGTGACCAAAAGATCGATTAAAGCCGAGTCTAGGGCACTTGCTTTCACAATATGTGAATTGCAATGGTTTGCATATTTACTCAGTTTCCTTGGTTGTAATCAAACCAACTCTATCAATCTTTATTGTGACAATAAGTCTGCAATATACTTGACTCAGAATCCCTCTTTTCTTGAAAGAACAAAACACATCAACATAGTTTGTCAGTGTTGTCCTCAGATGAGACTCTAGCAAGTGCACTAGATACAAGTAATAAAGTGATAAGTTAAGTATCGTCTCCACAGGGATTGAGATTCAAATGTATGTCAGAAATTGTTCGTAAACAGCGTGTGTGTGTCAAATAAGCTTTCTTCTTTTTAAGTTGATTGTGTGATGTTGGTTTAATAAGATGTAAGAGGTCTGATGCAGTAAGAAATTAGATAGCTTTGAAATGATTTAGAGAATAGAACAGGCTCAACCCGGCCGAACAGGTTGTGCTTCGTCTTACAACATTCACATGAAATAGAAGATAATGCCAATGAAGCCAAAGTATCAGTTTTGAAGTGAGTTTGAGTCAACTTTCGTGTGTTCTCAAACTCCTAAGACTTACTAGCACCTTTAGCGTCCTAAAGATACGTTCTTTCTAGCATTAAGAACAAAACTGCATTTCTGGTTAAGAAAACCCTTGACACAACCATCTAACTTGTCAGCTTCGAGGTTGGGAGATTAATAGAGATATCAGTGAAGATGAAAGCAGTGTCCTATCATCCATCTAACACATAAATAACATTGGCAAAATACTAACGATTCATTAAAAACGATTGTAAAACTTACATAACCGGGTCGGCCTGGCCGTGCCCATTCAAAATGGACTACTCACTCATATCGAGCAGTGAGCAGTCGGTAGTTCTTGATACAACTCGAGACTCCATGGGAGCTCTTCTTTTCTTTCTTTCTATAACTAATCTACTTTTCTAAAACAACTAAAAATTCTGAACTCCCTATCTTTCCTTTGCTTAACCTACTTAAAGAGAAAGACAGGGGCAAAATCGGTACAACTTTCGTACCCTTCCAGCAAAATAAGTCAACTAAACACTACAACCGAAATAAAAATGAAATGATTAAAAATCCATTGACCCTTGAACACTCAAGGGGTTGATACTTCATGTCATCTTGCTACTTTTAGAAATTCCATCGCAACACACTTTCACCTGCCGCTCTGCCTCTGCCTCTGCCACCACTGATCTGTCGCTGTCCGTCATTGGATAATCCGGCGTTTGACCGCTGGATACAAGAAAGGTTCCACTCCTCTTTGGCATTAGCGAAACAAGCTGTTTCCAGCGAGTTTAGCATTTCTCTTTGCTTATCTGCATAAGGACAATAATTAGCCCTCATTCTTCACCAAATGATATAAAAATACCCTGATTCCCTTATAAAACAAATTTGTTCAGAAGAAGAGTTAGGAATGAAATTTGTTCAGAGCGTGAAGTAGGGAAAACAAATTTTGTTTTGTGTAATAAGGAAATGAACAGATGCACGCTCAGATTTCATTGACGAATTAACGCTTGTTGTAAACATTGTGTCCTTTGCTCAAGACTTTCCTTAAATCTTAAAATTTAGATTTCCTCCTTCACAAAGAGCTACCTACTTGCCAGACATGCCTCACTAAGGAATGGAATAATTTACTCACTCTCGCATGGCATTTACTTACCACAGGAAAAAGAATGTGATTTCACTCCTCAGCTCAGACACCACACCCTTAGGGTGCGAGTTTGCCTATCTGTCCCGAATCTAAGGGTCAAAGTTCCTCCAGACATAGTCCAAAGGACTTTATAACGGTTGTAATGTAAGGCTTAGGTTCAGGTTTGACAGTGAAAGGCTATTTCAGTGTATGAACTCTGTCTTTTTGCGATTTATTTAGCCTACATAGCCTACATTGATTACTTTTATTTCCTCATTTAGCTTATTTACACAACCTGTTTCCTCATGGCCCAGTACTCTTTTTATCGTTTTTGAATAGTCATTCAGGTTCCTCCCTCCCACATTATATTCCCCAGTCCTTTCAATCTTTTCCTAAGCAATGTCTGCTCAATCGCTTATTTCTGTATAACTTAAGCACGTGATTTTATTTTAAACAATTGGCTTTTCGAAGCATAAGACAGAATTCAGGGAGTTTTAGAGTTTTAAGTGAAGGGAGAGGGCTTATCATTCGTGGTTCTTTCAGAAAGAGCAGGTCATGGCTCGACTTGGCTATCCTAATCATTGGAGTGCATAGCACATGTGCCTTTTGTGTAGCGGAGGGGATAACTAAATGCCTTTTTCCTCCTATGAAAGTCAGAACTAATTACCATATCAACAGGGCACCAAGGCAAATTCTCCCTAAAGATAGTGAGCGATGGCCCACTAAAAAAACGAATGCATACCATAGATGCTTTATTAGGCTCAAGATCTCACTATTTTTGGGGAAATGCAGTAAGGCAATGGTTACTAATTTTGAAAGAGGAATTAAAAATTTAAAATTTTTTAGAACTTCCTGATTTAGGGACACATAATGCAAACAAGCAAGTAATACTAAACTACTACATCAAAACATGCACAGTCTGTTCTTTGATTCCCGCCGAACACAAAACAATTTACTAGAAGGTGAATAAATAGGCAGAAGAGAAAATGAAAACAATTATCACAATAAGTACTGAGGATATATGCAACAGAGATTCTCAAGGGATATTTGTTCTACATCAAATTACTAAATACACAAACAAAATTTAAAAGATTTATCATGTCATGCCAACATACATTGTGATATACAAACCCCACCCCCAAATTAAAACCAAACATTGTCCTCAATGTTATTAATACGGCAGAAGATTGTATACAAGTGAAAGCATAGATATTCATGCAGAGCAAAACATGATAGAGTAAGGGTGTTAGAGGTTACCAACAGCGACAATTTGGACAGATCAGGCGTGATGGGAGAGAGAGGAGTTAACCTCTCTATCCACAGTGGCAGGAATGCCATCCTCTTTCGAGGGCGTACCAGCATTAGCATTAACATGAGCACTAGCAGGCGTTTCAGGCACTTTTCTTACCGGACTTTTTTCAGAAAAACCAGAAGGACTTTCCTTTCCATGCTCCTCAATACAAATAGTCTTGAGCATATTGATCTCACCTTGTTGAGACACGTATTTTTGCTCCATGGCGAATATCATCTCGCGGTTTTCCAGACTCTGGGCAAACAAGGCGTTGAATCGATCCATTATATCCTCGCTGGAAAGCTTTGCACACTTCTTATAAAAGTCCAGGTCCTTTGGCTTCTCGACTTGTTCAGAGTCAGAGGATACTGACACTGTTGGCTCGCTTTTCCTTTTTCGGCTCTCATTCTTCCTAGATGTAACAAAGTCAAACATCCATACCCACTTCCCGTTCACCATTTTTCTGAACAGCATCTTCTGGAGGCTCTTGAGGTCAATCAGGTCTGGGTGATTCACAATCGTGAGACGAGAGTGGTCTTCTGGCTTAAAGACCCCGATTGACTCTGCGATTCTGGTGACGATGCTCCCACAACAGATGATCGACGAGTTTTTCTTGCAAAAAGCGCTGATGTATTCTCCGAATCAGAACCCCAAATTCATTCTCGGTCCAACTGCCATACTCCACAACGCGGTGAGATCTGCATGTGGCATGGTGGCTTGGTTTTCCCGGGCGAATATTGTGCCGGAGATCAACTTGTGCAAATACCGAATGACATAATCATCGATATTGGAAGCCTTAGACGAACTACCATCGTAATGTTTCTGTCCCGAAGGTGAGTCCCAGAAAGCCACAGGGTCGAAAACATCAGGCGCTGTGGTGAATGCCTCTTTATACCTCTCGGATTCTAGATCGTCATCATCTGTAGCACCTAACATTTGATTGAATAGGTTGAGCGACGGCCGCTGGGAGTGACCCATGAGTCGAAAACTGAACTTTCCCTCTTCCTCAAGATCGGTGATCTCCATGTTGTGCTTAAAAGTGGCTAAGAACTCGAGTGTCAGTTCCCGATAGGCAGGTTTCGTCATTTCAAAGAAACATTCAAAGTGTCCTGCCTTCATTAGAGTGCGCACACGATCTTCGAGCTTCAGCCGCCTTAGGGTTTCCCAACAAACTGTTCGGATGGGTCCGAACTGAAGTTTCGCTAACTCTTCATAGTAAGCTTGTACAGTTGTGTCTTTAAACTGGGCGAGTTTCTTGACCAGCTTTTCGTCTGGGACAAAAGCTACAGTGCTTGGCTCAGCCATCTTTGCTTTCGCTTTTTCTTTCTTGGAGGATCCCTCAATTTTAACGTGTTTGCCTGAACCACGGGTTCTCATTTCGTTCTCTTTTTTAAGTAAGGTTTCCCAGTGGTACAGGGCACAGAGCATGAACTGCCTCGGTGAAAAGAAATATCAAAGAAAAGAAAGAAGTATGGTGAATGACGGACCGTCATGAGATAGAGCTTCTTTAAGTAAGGGATAAGATACGTCTTCTCGCCAATCTGTCATTATTAGGTCGAATCAGAGTATGCCACCTGGACAGATTGGCAGAAAGGCGCGTATATTCGAATTGGAACGAGGGGCAATGAACGGTCATGATTTGAATTTAGAATTTATTGCCCCCTAGCCGTTCAATCTTATCGAGGAAAAAACATGCGGTATGAGTGCCTATGGGTAAAGGAGTGGACATTTCCACTTTTACCTATTTTTAATTTTTCTACCGCCCTAATTTCCACGATAAATCCTTCCCTACTAAACAGGTACAATTGTACTACCACACCCTTTGGAATGAGTTTTGGGTTTTACAATTGTGCCTGGCCAGAAGATACTCATCAAGAATCAAAATTCAACACATTTGACACTTTTTAACAAAATTAAAATAATTAAAATGCAAAGTTACTTATGCTACAATTGGTGTTTGTAGCGGACACCCTGTTCTCGTGCTTTTACTGACTCGGGGGGTCTTGGAAACGAACAGTATCGATCTTGCTTGTGTGATCGTTCTCTAAATATGGCTTTAATCTCTGCCCGTTCACTTTGAAAGGTTCCTGACCTTCCCTGCCAATCTCAACTGCTCCATGACTAAACACCTTGTGCACCGTATAAGGTCCCGTCCATCTTGACTTTAGCTTCCCAGGAAACAACCTGAGTCTTGAGTTGTACAGGAGGACTCTCTGACCTTCGTGGAACGTTTTTGCCTGGAGTTTTCTATCATGCCACAGCTTAGTCTTGTTTTTGTAATTCACAGCATTCTCATATGAGAACAGTCTAAATTCCTCCATTTCGCTCAGTTGCAAACTTCTCTATTCACCAACAGTCTGCGTCTCAAAATTTAAAAATGTTAACGCCCAAAATGCCCAGTGTTCCATTTCCGCCGGTAGGTGACAAGATTTCCCATACAACAAATGAAACGGAGACATTCCAATTGGTGTTTTATAAGCGGTGCGGTATGCCCATAGAGCATCATCGAGCTTTTTCGCCCAATCCCTCCGAGAGTTGACTACAGTTTTCTCCAAAATTCGTTTTATTTCCCTATTGGAGATCTCCACCTGTCCACTGGTTTGTGGATGGTATGGTGTGGCAACCCTGTGGGAGACTCCAAGTTTCCCCATTAATTTTTCAAATTTCGCATTACACAAGTGGGTCCCTTGATCACTGATGATCGCTCGCGGGACACCAAATCTGGCAAACAGCCTTTTCAGGAATTTTACTACCACACGGGCGTCATTGGTGGGACTAGCTATTGCTTCGACCCACTTGCTCACATAATCTACAGCCACTAAGATGTATTTATTTCCTAAGGATGTAGGGAATGGTCCCATAAAATCTATGCCCTAGATGTCAAAAATTTCGCACACAACTATGTTGTTGAGAGGCATAGCATTCCGAGCCGAGATGTTGCCCGTTCGCTGGCACTCATTACAAATGCTAACGAATAGATGGGCATCTTTAAAAAGTGTTGGCCAGAAAAAAAACCTGATTGAAGAACCTTAGCCGCAGTTCGGCTAGCGCTATGGTGTCCTCCGGCTTCACGGTTATGACAGTGGCTTAGAACATCATGTCCCTCTTCTTGCGATATACATCTTCGAATGATTTGGTCCGCGCACAACCTGAAAAGATAAGGGTCATCCCAAAAGTAATATTTGACTTCGGAGAAAAACTTCCTTCTTTGATTCGTGGATAGGTTGTGTGGGTTGAGCGAAGTTGCAAGGTAATTAGCTATATCAGCGAACCATGGCGCAGACTGTGCAGCATATAGATGCTCGTCAGGAAACCTCTCAACAATTTCTGCTTGTTCCAAACTGCCCTGGTGATCAATCCTTGACAGATGATCAGCTGCAACATTCTCCATTCCCTTTTTATCCTTAATTTCCAGATCAAACTCCTGAAGTAATAACAACCATCAGATCAACCTTGGCTTAGCATCTTTTTTCGCGAACAAGTACCGCAACGCAGCGTGGTCTGTGTGAACAAAAACCTTGGATAGCACGAAGTAAGGTCTGAATTTGTCGAAGGCATACACAACTGCAAGAAGTTCCTTCTCGGTAGTTGTGTAGTTCTGCTGGGCCTCATTTAATGTCTTGCTTGCATAGTAAATGGGTCGGAACTTCTTCTCAATCCTTTGTCCAAAGACAGCTCCCACACAAGTATCGCTTGCGTCGCACATCATTTCAAAAGGGTGCTCCCAGTCTGGTCCCGCTAGTATTGGCGAGTTGATCAGCTTGCTCTTCAAGAGTTCAAATGCCTGCACACAGTTTGCGTCAAAAGAGAATTCGGCTTCCTTATGAAGTAAAGCCGACAAAGGAAGTGCAATTTTTGAAAAATCCTTGATGAACCTGCGATAAAACCCTTCGTGCCCCAAAAAACTTCGCACATCCTTTACATTGGTGGGCACAGCAAGCTTTTTTATCACCTCTACTTTAGCTTTGTCCACTTCCATCCCTCTTTCTGAAATTTTATGCCCAAGGACAATTCCTCCCGTGACTATGAAGTGGCATTTCTCCCAATTTAAGACCAAGTTAGTTTCCTTACATCGCACAAGCACAGCTTCGAGGTTGTTTAGACAACTATCAAAAGAGTTTCCATAAACCGAGAAGTCATCCATGAATATTTCAATGGTTCGCTCCACCATGTCATGAAAAATGGACATCATGCATCACTGAAAAGTGGCAGGAGCATTGCACAGCCCGAACGGCATTCTTCTGTAAGCATAAGTCCCATATGGACATGTGAATGTTGTTTTCTCCTGGTCCTCGCAATGAATTACGATCTGATTGTATCCTGAGTAACCATCGAGAAAGCAGTAGAAAGCATATCCTGCTAAACGCTCTAGCATCTGATCAATGAAGGGCAAAGGGAAATGATCCTTCCTTATGGCTTCATTTAGCTTTCTGTAATCAACACAAACTCTCCACCCTGTAATCGTTCTTGTGGGCACTAACTCGTCTTTCTCGTTGAGGACTACTGTCGTTCCTCCCTTCTTTGGCACAACGTGAACATGGCTTGTCCACACACTATCAAATATTGGGTAAATAATGCCAGCATCGAGAAGCTTGAGCACTTCTTTTCTCACAACCTCCTTCATGTGGGGATTTAGCCTTCGTTGCAGTTGAACAGTCGGTTTGTGGTCTTTTTCCATCAAGATTCTGTGAACACAGACTGTTGGGATGATTCCTTTGATGTCATCTATTTTCCATGCGATTATATTCTTGTTTCTTCGCAAGACCGCCATGAGTTGTGCCTTTTGATCAGGAGTTAATTTTGATGATATGATGACCGGACTTCCACTGGGAGGTTCAAGGAATGCATACTCGAGGTGTGCAGGAAACGGTTTCAATTCCGATTTAGTCACCGGCACAGTTGGTATCTCTGGTGGTTCTTGATGAGTAGGAACAGTAGGATCGAAAGGAGGTGCCGGTAAGCTGGATTCAATGGAACGGCCTGTTTCTTCGCATATGTTCACCTCTTCTCCCAACAAAGTTTCTAAAGTGTTCTGTTCCTGCAAAGTAGAAAGACTTTAAAAATCATCCAAGAAGCAGCATGTGTCATCATTATTATTTGCACGTCTCATTGCCTCGTTCATCTTAAAGATGACTTCTTCCCCATTAATTCTTAAAAATAATTGTCCCTCACCTACGTCTATCAATGCCTTTCCCGTGGCTAAGAATGGTCTACCTAGGATGATAGGAACATGAAAATCTTCATCTATGTCCATTATAATGAAATCAACGGGCAAAATAAATTTCCCTACTTTGACTAGCACATCTTCCACAACCCCCCTAGGATAGCATACTGAACGATCAGCTAATTGAATAGACATTCGAGTAGGTTGGGGTTCTCCTAGTCTAAGTTTTGCATATACAGAATATGGCATGAGATTTATGCTAGCCCCTAAATCACACAGTGCATTTTCAATATTTAGCTTTCCAATAGAACAAGGAATCGAAAAACTCCCTGGATCTTTTAGCTTCTTGGGCAGCTGCTGCTTGTTCTGGAGTATTGACGAACAATCTCTGTTCAGTTGTATAATTGAAATGTTCTCCAGTTTCTTTTTGTTCGATAGGATGTCTTTGAGGAATTTGGCGTATGTCGGCATCTGTGCCAGTGCTTCCACAAAAGGAATGTTGATGTTTAACTTCCTTAAGGTATCCAACACCTTCAAATTCTGCTCTTCCAACTTCTTGTTGATTAGACGCGTAGGATACGGCACAGGTGGGACATACGGCAGTGGTTTATACGCTCTTTCCTCCTCCTCTTGACCTGGCTTACTTGCTTGGTTAGCCTTCCTTGTTTCTTCATTACTAGGAACAGTCTGTTCCTGATCCCCTTCATCTTCTTTAGACGTTCCTGCACACTCAGCATTCTTATCAGACAAAACAACTGGTTGAGTTTCCTTACCAGACCTTAGGGTGATTGCCATGACGTCGCCTTTAGGATTTGGCTCTGTGTTGCTTGGCATTATTCCCTTTCCTTTTGATGTGGATTCGGCTATCTGGTGAACTTGTGTTTCCAGATTCTTGATCGACGCCTGCGTCTGTTTCATGAACTGCATCATCATTGTTTTCATATCTGGTTCGACGTCTTCCTTTTGTGGCACAGGTTGCTTGTATTGCTGCTGAGGTTGTCTTTGGTAATATCCTCCTTGCTGTTGTTGATACCTCGGCTGATCTTGATACCGTGGTTGTCCCAGCTGGTCCGGTTGGCCTGTCCATCCAAAATTTGGATGGTTCTTGGTTTCAGAGTTGTACGTGTTAGAATAACGGTTAGGCTGGTTCCTTTGATTATACCCTGCGTAGTCACATTCAGCCTGTTTGCCCTTTCTTGACTTATCTCCTGGACAATTTATGTTGAAATGGGCTCCTCCGCAAAAATCACAAATGTCATTGAATGGTGGTTCATTGTGAATGGACGAAACATTTATCTTTCCCAGCTGTCGAGTAAGCTGTTCTACTTGGCTAGTCAATTTTGCCACAACATCTTCGTTTCTTGTCCTTTTCCCTTCACTTCTGGCGGAGTGCCAGTTGTAGCTTGTGCTTACCACTTTCTCTATGAGGTCATATAAAGCCTGTGGCTCTAGATCTTTTGGGTTACCATTCGCGATAGATTCAATCTGGATTTTGTAAATGTTGGTCGCGCCATTGTAAAAGTTCTGCATCTGCATCCACATGGGGATACCATGATTTGGCACTCTTTTGAGCAGCTCTTTGTACCTTTCCCATGCTTCTGCCAGCGACTCGTCTTCGTCTTGTATGAAGCGTGACACTTCATGTCTGAGTTTGATAGCTTGTCGAGGTGGAAAATATTTCATAAGAAAAGCTCGTGCCATCTCTTCCCAACTCGTGATTATTCTCGGCTGTAAATTTCGCAGCCAGGTTTTCGCTTTATCCCTCAGGGAAAAAGGAAACAGCTTCAGTCTGATTACGTCGTCAGAGACACCTCTGTTCGATCTGAATGTGTTGCACAACGTGATGAATTCTTGAATATGCCCATTTGGATCTTCAGATTGAAACCCATTAAATTGCACTGAGGCCTGGATCATCTGTATCATGGACCCCTTCACTTCGAACATGTTGTTCCCCTCGTTGGGTAACACAATACATGAGGAATGTCCCTCGGTGGTTGGCCTCGAGTAGTCTTTGATTCTCATAACAGGAGGGTTATTATTTTCTCCTTCTTCTTCTTGGTTTGGTGGAACTGGCTGTTCTGGGCCTTCCCTTCCAGCCATTCTTCTCTCTCTTTGCCTTTCTCTCTGTCTAGCACGTCGAGCTCCCGCTCTATTTCGTCTACACGTCCTCTCTAATTCGAGATCGATAGGAAAAATAGGAGGTCCAACTCTGTGCATAAATAGGTTAATAGCTTCTTTGTTTCCTGCACGCTTAAGCAAACGGATTAAAAACACCCTGTTTCACAGAAATTTCAAATAGATTTGTTGCTTTCAATCCCCGGCAACGGCGCCAAAAACTTGTTGTCCTCAGATGAGACTCTAGCAAGTGCACTAGATACAAGTAATAAAGTGATAAGTTAAGTATCGTCTCCACAGGGATTGAGATTCAAATGTATGTCAGAAATTGTTGGTAAACAGCGTGTGTGTGTCAAATAAGCTTTCTTCTTTTTAAGTTGATTGTGTGATGTTGGTTTAGTAAGATGTAAGAGGTCTGATGCAGTAAGAAATTAGATAGCTTTGAAATGATTTAGAGAATAGAATAGGCTCAACCCGGCCGAACAGGTTGTGCTTCATCTTACAACATTCACATGAAATAGAAGATAATGCCAATGAAGCCAAAGTATCAGTTTTGAAGTGAGTTTGAGTCAACTTTCGTGTGTTCTCAAACTCCTAAGACTTACTAGCACCTTTAGCGTCCTAAAGATACGTTCTTTCTAGTATTAAGAACAAAACTGTATTTCTGGTTAAGAAAACCCTTGACACAACCATCTAACTTGTCAGCTTCGAGGTTGGGAGATTAATAGAGATATCAGTGAAGATGAAAGCAGTGTCCTATCATCCATCTAACACATAAATAAATGCCTAGGCATGAAAGTTAAATCCTCATTAATCACAACATTGGCAAAATACTAACTATTCATTAAAAACGATTGTAAAACTTACATAACCGGGTCGGCCTGGCTGTGCCCATTCAAAATGGACTACTCACTCATATCGAGCAGTGAGCAGTCGGTAGTTCTTGATACAGCTCGAGACTCCATGGGAGCTCTTCTTTTCTTTCTTTCTACAACTAATCTACTTTTCTAAAACAACTAAAAATTCCGAACTCCCTATCTTTCCTTTGCTTAACCTACTTAAAGAGAAAGACAGGGGAAAAATCGGTACAACTTTCGTACCCTTCCAACAAAATAAGTCAACTAAACACTACAACCGAAATAAAAATGAAATGATTAAAAATCCATTGACCCTTGAACACTCAAGGGGTTGATACTTCATGTCATCTTGCTACTTTTAGAAATCCCATCGCAACACACTTTCACCTGCCGCTCTGCCTCTGCCTCTGCCTCTGCCACCACTGATCTGTCGATGTCCGTCATTGGATAATCCGGCGTTTAACCGCTGGATACAAGAAAGGTTCCACTCCTCTTTGGCATTAGCGAAACAAGCTGTTTCCAACGAGTTTAGCATTTCTCTTTGCTTATCTGCATAAGGACAATAATTAGCCCTCATTCTTCACCAAATGATATAAAAATACCCTGATTCCCTTATAAATAATATGTTAAACTTAGTCAATTTCATGCCTAACAGTCATTTTCATAAAGACAAAATCCAAGATGGATTCATTCGACTACTTTTTGTCAGGACTTGGCAAAAATTAGCTGACATTTTCATAAATCTTTTAGCAGTTTGTTTGTTTGCAGACATCGTGCGGGCAATTGACTAGTTTAGTTAAAATTGAGGAAGAACTGATACCTACTTAAAGTTTTTTAGTAACACCACCAAAATGTAGCTCAAAAATCAACGTTGTTATTGAAAGCAATAATTTTTTTTAAGCAAATAGCCAACATCTTTTTTATTACATAGGATAAAAAAAATATTCACTATAAATATACAAAATTTTATTTCATTTAAGTATATAATATCAATCAAAATAAAATGAGAAGTTTTATAGAAAATAAAATTTATGGCCTATGCATGTCTCAAACCTGCGACCTTCGCGTTATTAGCACGACGCTCTAACCAACTGAGCTAATAGGCCAATTCATTTTATAATTTTTTTTATTATTTTAACAACATTTTCTTCAGAATCTATTAAAAAAAGGATTTTCTCTCTAAGAAACGGGAGAAACTAAACAATGACGCAAGTAAAATGAAGAGAAGGCGCATCGGCTGGTGAAAGGAAGATCAGACGTGCCGGTGTCGATGTTGGTGGCAATAAGCACCGTCTTGGTGGAGGCACGGAAGAAAATCAAGCTCGAAAGGAGAAAGGGTGGCATTTCAATTTTTTATTCGGAAGGAAGAGAAAAAAAGTAGGGCTCCTCTACAGCAAAAGAGAAAAATACTTTATATCAATAATTTGTTTTTTATTTTATTTTTATTTAAATAATGTTATAATAGTTTAAAAAAAGTTAAATATTATAGTCACTTAGAGAGAAAAAATTGGAAGATAGATTTTTTTTTATCGGTCATTACGTGCGATCGGTCATTACGTGCGACTATCTCCACTATAGAAAGAAAAAAAGAATAGCCTTTGCAGTTTTCATCAGCATCTTTTTAAAAGAAGAATCGGGCGTTGGGGCTTAAAGGAAAAACACGTAAAGCTCCGACTTAAATCTTTTATTGGTGTTAAAATATTAGGGCTTCCTAAAATTAAAAGAGAAAAACATTTTATACTTTTGTTTTCTATTTTTTATTTAATAATATTATAATATCTCTAATTTAATTTTTAATATTATACTCACATGCATATTTTTATTTTTACATGTAAGTTTTGTTGGTTTCATCATCGATATTTATAATTACCTACAATAAATGTCAGTGATGTGGGGAGGAATAATCATGTCTAATCACCTACAGATTTTAAAAAGCATTATTCTACTTAGTGGCTCCATTACCTCATTTGGTCGTTTGAATGATTTTTTTATGGCCAAATTTATTTGGGCATCAAAGCTTATCAAATCAGTAATGATCTTAATTATATTTAACAACGAAGAATTAAACCCCTCAAAAAACATGTTGCTTGTTTTCATCATATGATTTCTTTTGTCAACTCTAAGCATAGAAGTTGTTTACAACTTTATAAAAATGACTATTTTAATAGAGTTAGGAATTATTATATTTACTCAGAGACTTAATTACAATTTACCCTTCATAAGAATTAGTTACAATATAATCTTTAGACATTAGGCGATATAAACTCTGTTTTTTTTTTTAATTTGTGACCTTATTTTGAGATTCTTTTTGTTAATATACATTGAATTCTTTATCCATTTCATATCTCTTTCAATCTTTGAGTTTGCTATGGTATCATATGTTCAAGTTCGCATTAATTTTCGAAGATTGAGTGTTTATAGATTCTTTAGTTTTCTATCATCAGTTTGTTGTTGTTCTTTGTTTCACAAATCTGATCTCGATTAGATTTGCTATTTTTTCGATCTTTGAGGATCTAGACATTGTTGCGTTGATTGGCAAAGTTGATCCTAGTGTTACTCGATCACGAAGAAATATGTAAATTCTTGTAGATACATCGCAGAATCCGTCCAGTCCGTTTTTTGTTCATCTTGGTGAGAATCCAGGTTTGGTTGTTGTTACTCAGCCACTTAATAGCAAGAATTACTTCTCTTGGAGTCAATATATCAAAATTTTGTTAATTGCTAAGAATAAATATTGTTCTATTCATGCACTACAAGAAAAAACGATATCACCGACGAAATATTCCGTCGTGGTTGCCTAATTTGTGTCGGTGTTCATGATCACCCACGGAAGATCGATGAATATTGATGTGTCGGCTTTGACCTCGTAGGTAACTAGTTGCGACAATTTTTTACTGACACAAGAAATCACCGACACAAATTCATGTCCGTGTTTTGTGTCGGAAATACCGACTACTCTTAGTAGGTGACTTCTGTCGGACACTCCGACGACATCACCGACCCATATGTCTCGGTAATTTTTTTTAATATTATTTAAATAATTTACCAATAAATATTGGTCGGGAAATTGGGTCGAAAATTGTAAATTATATTCTAAATCATTTTTATATTTTCTTTTTAGTCTATTTATTTGGATTGAAGGGAACTCATAATATATATATATATATATATATATATATATATATATTATAAAAAAAATACAAAAAAACTAAGAATTTGATACAAAATCAAAAGAACATTTGTCAAACAAGCAAGAAACCAGTATATTATCACTTAGCTACCACTTTACATATATATTCGCTTAATATTTATATGAATGTTCAAGAAACAATCAGCTGCTCAATCATCTAAAAAAAAATCTTAATGGATAAGAGTTCCAAACTAATTCTAACTATCAAATTCTATCCACTAAAACCAAGCTTTTGATACATTGATTTAAATAACCAACTAGTTAAAAAATGATGGTTTGATACTTAACGCGTATACACAAAAATTATATAGCAATTAGAGTAACTGCAGGATTGTCTGATTACTACTTATATTGAATTAGAGGAACATCGCACCTAGAAGTTGCAGCATTTAGGTGCAGTTTCACCAAGACATTACCTACAACATCTGGAGATTTCTTTACATCAGAGGAGACAAGATTTAAAGTGACTGTGTCATCTGCATCAGAGGATTGCTGCTCAGGGTCTCGTGGTGTATATTCAAATTCCTTAATAAAAAATTAGTGTTTCACCCCACGTCTCCACATTGCATGGTTCGTCGTGATGAAAGTGGCACTAGCACTTGGAATTCCATCAAAAAGAGATTACAAACCATAATATAAGATTTGAAGAAAAAATAAATAAACATATGGAGACTATAGATCTTTTAGAGCAAGCTACTAATCTCGAGTTGTTTTTATCAACAACTAAGGTTAGGATAAATATGGACTGGAAAGGCTTGCCGTTAATGATCTCCACATGATAAGAAATTCCTGGAGCATATCCAAGCTCTATTACTCTAGAGCCTCATGAATTAGTGTGGTTTATGTATGCAACCGTTTTACAAGAAAAATAAATAAATAAATGTGGCAACTATATTATCAATTCATCATCTCTATGAATGTTTGATAGTGTGAAGTTACCTTCGATGAAGGTTATAAGCTTTCTTCGAACTCAATTTCTTCACATCCATCAGTAGTCTAATAAGTTCAGATATCCAAAGAGGGTTCTTCTTCAGTGGATCCCTCTGTGCATCCTTCTGAAGAGGTTTCTCTACTGACTAAACTTCATCAGAATTGATGATCCTAGCAAGGTCAACATTTTCCATCTAAGACATGGATAAAACAGTAACACTTCTTCTCTGAGTCCTAGACAAAATCCATCTTCAAGAAGGTAGACTTGGTCAATTTAAATCCTTCTCAAATCTTGAGATTATTTCTCTAACCTGAAAATTGGTCCAGTTAGCAAAGATTAAAATTTGAACAAAAACATAGAAACTTATTAATGTCATTTCAACCACATACTAGATTATCACTGATAATTACTCAATTTAACAATATCATGTAGGCATCTAAGCCAATTAGTATATATATTTTTTGTTCTCATCCCAATCAATGCAAGCACGTAAGTTTTGAAAAATCAATTTTTAAACTCCAATTTCCTAACAATTTTTTTCCAACATTCTCAGCAACCGAAGAACAAACTTGGCTAGACATTACAGAGCCTGTGGAAAATAATAATGCTTACAAGGCCACATTGAACACTATAATGACACGGCAAAGCAAAAAGAAAATAATTCTCACAAATTAATATCTTGCGTCATGTCTCCCCAAATAGTTAGATTAGAGCTAAGAAAATAGAAAAAATAACTGGAACACCGACATAGATCAAATCTGTCGTAGGTACTACAGATTCTTTGTGGAAAGGTTTGTAGAATTGGAACTTTTAGAGTATTAGAAAAAATCTAATTTGGATTAAAGGAATAAAAACTCCATCCATGTCATGAGATAGTGGTAAGTCCAAGCTAGATGAACCAAAATACACTATAGATAAGGGCCATGTTTGAAAAAGAAATGTGTTTTAATCTAACCATGTTTGAAATTGTAGAGAGGCATTATGACAATCACTTTATATATTACCAATTCCATTCAAAAGCTTTAATCATAATAACATGAAGTAAATGATTGTTTTAAGAAATTCATACCACTCAAATGTTTCATAGCTCTTGAAGTTGTCCAAATCAAATGAAATACAAATAGGATAAATTACAATTACCATTGCAACACAATGCCCTGCAGCCTAGAGAGTTGATCCAAAACGAATCCCCATTTGGAATCATAAAAAACAATGAGCACACAAAATTAACACACAATTACCAAAAAGAACTCCAAAGACAAAACAACTTATCCTACCTTCATGTGAATTCTCTAGAGCTCTCAAATCCAAAACAACCTGCAAATGATTGAAATTGTGATTATAATTCAAGTCAACTGATGCATACAACAGAGAAAAATGTATTTGCATCAGAGGAAAGTTTAATTGGTTCAGATGAGTAAAAGCTAGATTTTAGTCATTGGATGACAATTACTCGACTCATTTTAGCACATATTAACCATGATATAGTGGGGTATATGAGCTACCGCGTATGAAATTATTTTCTAAAACTTTACACCCCACAAGAGGAATTATGGCATAAATACAAGATAGACTAAAATTTTAACATCTTTAGGTTCCTTAGCATTCAGATTCAAAAAAAAAAACGATGTACTGCATATATCTCACATTAAATGTAAAAAAGTGCCAAACAATAACCTCAAAAGTAAAAGGGTTCACATACATGAAAGAGTATAACAAGATGAACAGCCACCTGTTAAGCCTAATTCCACTTGACTGATTGCTCATTTGCTACAGACAAAACAATTAAGCATTGTTTGAAAGCAAATGGTTAGCTAAGCTACATAGTAAAAAAAGATCAACACCCTAGGATTTTCATATAAACAATTAAATTAGTGCCAAATATTTCAGGTTCATTAGCTTTTCATATAAACACATCTTTTATTGTAAATTACATTCAAATGCTTAAAACTTTAGTTTCTTATCTTCAAAAGTTCAACATTTACCCTTTAAATGAAACTTTATTAACCCAAAAAGGTGTAAATGGGTATAATACACAAATTGTCAACATCCTTAAAAACATGTATTTAATTAAATAAAGAAATCTAACATTAATTTATCTTCCTAAGGTAAGACTAAAGAGAAATTTTAGGATTTATACATCCTACAGTCAGCTAAAGATGGTTTAGAAAACAAACTGCTCAGTGGGGAAAAAAGAAGCAAGCGTTGTGAAATTCATCATCTAAAACGAAACACAAAGGAGAGAAAGGTAAGATCCATACATAGAGAGAGTACATCGACCGTAAGACTCTTTAAGGTCAGACATCAGACTGAGCAGAGGTGGAAGAGAACAAGAATAACAACGCCAGGGGGAGGAAGAGCATGCGTGGTGAAAGGAAGAAAAAGAGCAGCGACACTAGTGATGGTTGAAACCGGTGCCGATCTTGAAAGAGGCAAAGAAGAAAGCAAGTTTGAGAGGGTGGGATTCTAAATTTCGATCCAGGAGGAAAAGGGAGAATTAGGGTTCTGGAAATGGAAATGAAAACAAATAAAAACACTATATATACTAATTTGTTTTTTGTTTATTTAATGATTTTCTAGTTTTTTTAATATTATATTTACCAAGACATTTTTTGTAGGTCAAAATATAAGTTTTGTTGGTACATTACCGACATTTATAATTATCTACAATAAATGTCGGTGATGGGAACGAGAATAATTCCGCCAATAATCACCTACACATTCCTAGAATGCCTAGGTGAAAGTGTAGGTGATTTTCGACCCATATTTTATGTCGGTGTTCCGTCGGTACTTCCGGCACAAATTTTTCTATCGGTCTATTCCGTCGGTGATCACGTTTTTTCTTGTAGTGATGGATCATTACCATTATCTGTTATTCATAAACAAAATCAACAAGTATGTAATTGTTTTAATCAACTTGTTCTTTCTTCGTTAAATCATGCTTTGTCACCTTAAATTGCAGAGTCTATCATTTGTGCCTTCATGCGTTTGTACACCATAGAGTGCACAGAGTTGTGTGGCAACTAGAACAGTTAGGCTAATCAAGCTCATGATTTTTCATTAAGTTTTTTAGAGGTTTAAATGTTAATTTTGTTATGGTTAAGTCGCAAATCTTAATAATGGATCTTTTGTTATCCCTAAATCGTGTCTTTAATCTTGTTTTGCAGCACGAAAGGCAACTTGAAGGAGTTATTATGCATAGTAATGTCGCTAGCGATGTGATTAATTCAAGTGTGAATTATGTTAAGAATCAAACTAATCAAGAAGGGCAGTATGGAAAGAAAGCTTCAGGATATTCTAAGAAAGGTCAAGGTTAAGGTCCAATTTGTGATAAGGAAAATGTTGATTATGTTTTCAAGAAGCATAAATATCCTCCCAACTACAAGCATACAAAGAAAAGAATGGAAGCTAATATGGTGACCGAGAATGACAATACGTATGGTACTTCTATTAATGCCTTTAACCATGAAGAATATCACAAACTATTGTCTATATTACAAGCTATGGATAAGACTAATGCTACAGGAAATTCAGGGCCATCTATTAATAGTGTGGTTACTAATTGTGGTTCAACATAAGGACTGCAAGCAGATTTCAATCCACAAAGTCATGTACATTTTTATTTAGATATGATACTAATGCTAATGATTGGATTGGATTGTGGATTCATGTGCTATTTATCATGTAGCTAAATCCATGGATTACTTTATGTATATTGAAACTATTCCTAATATTATTATCCATTTGCCTAGCAATGTTATAATAATTGTTAATAAAAAAAGGGAGTAGGTTAATTTAATGATAAATTGGTCTTTAAGGATGTATGGTATATTTCATCCTTTATATTGAACTTGATTTCTATTACCAAGTTATTTCTTGATAACACATGTTTGTGTTGTTTAAAGATTTTATATGCACTTTTCAGGAAAGTTTGACCAACCAGATGATTAGTTCTGCTAAACTACTCCATGGATTGTATCAATTTGTTGTTAACAATAAAGTGCACGGACCAATTTCCATTAGTTCTGTTTCTTTATGCATTATAAACTTGGTCATCTTTCTTATACTCACATGAAATATGTTTGTAATAAGAATTTAGATGTTTGTTGTGAAGATTTTACATATACTGTCTGTCCTCTAACTAAATAGAAAAGGTTTAAATTTCCAATTAGTACTTCAAAAACTGCTTCATGTTTTGATATGATATGTTTAGATATGTTTGGGGACCTATGAATACTTCTTCTATCTCTGGTCATAAATATTTTTTTAGTATTATGGATGATTACTCAAGGCATACTTAGATGTATCTTTTTGCCTGCAAAATCTGAGGTATGAAAAACAATAATGAGTTTTTATAATTATGTGCAAACACAGTTGGAGTGGTTATTAATTGTATTAGAACTGATAATGCACATGAACTGCATTTGACTGAGTTTTTTTATACTCACGGTATTATACATCAGCTCTTATGCCCCTATACACCTCAACAAAATAGTGTGATTGAAAGAAAATACTAACACCTATTAAATTTAGCTATAACACTAAGATTTTAGGCTCATTTATATCTTAGTTTCTGGAAATGGTGTGTTCAACATGTTGTGTATCTCATTAATTTGGTCCCAATATCTATTTTAAACGAAAAATCTCCCTATGAAATGTTGTTTAAAAAGGTACCTAGTTATAGTGATCTAAAAGTGCTTGGATGCTTATCATATTCAATAGTCAACACATACAAACAAAAATTTGATCAAAGAGATGTTCCTTGCATTTTTCTAGGTTATAAACCAAATGTTAAAGGCGATAAACTATTTGATTTAGATCACATGAAATATAAAGTGTCCAAGGATGTTTGTTTTCATGAAATCTTGCTTCCTTATTATACTCAAAAATACTTGATCACAACAAATATTATCTTACCTACTGACAATAGTGTAAGGATTCTTCAACTTGGTTCAAACTTTATATCCAATACTAGGAATGGTAGTGTTTCTGTTATATAGAATCATGAGAATAACGTACATTTCTACTAATATCTTTACTATATATAACATTGACAATGTTACATCTTCAAGTATTCCTCCAACAACCAATCCAACTTCTGTTTTTAATAGAAGGTCCACTAGAACAAAGTCAGCACCTAGTTATTTAAGAGTTTCATCTTAATGATGTTACTTTCTCATCTCATTCAGCATTAATATCTGCATCTAAAGTCTCATATCCTATTCAATATGTTATTTCTTATGATAAATTGTCAAAGCAACAGATTATATATTTCTTTAATGTGTCCATTATACTTAAACCTAAAACTTATCAACAAGTCATCAAGAACAACTACTGGAAAGAAACTATAGCAGGCAGAAATTAAGGCATTAGGACAGAAGAACACTTAAGAAGTGGTGAAATTGCCAACATGGTAAAGTTCCAATTGGTGGTCGATGGCTATTTAAAGTTAAATTTAAAGCAGCTGTGATGTTTGAACGTTAAAGGATACAAACTAAAGTAATTGATCATATGGAGACATTTTCTCCTATTGTAAAGATGCAACCTGTCAGATTAGATGTCAATTATGTGTTTCTTCATGGTGAATTATCTGAATAAGTCTATATGGTGCGTCCACCTTGTTTTAAATTAGACATACAAAAGATTGTCTGTAAATTAACTAAGTTCCTATATGGGTTGAAGCAAGCTAGTAGATAATGGAACTCAAAATTAACTCAATCTCTTTGTGATTTTAGATATAAACAATCCCCATTTGATCACTCTCTTTTCCTCAAACAAGATCCATACAAGATTACTTATTTATTAGGCTATGTTGATGTTATCATCCTTACTAGTGATAGTTTAGAAGAAATTGAATAAGTCAAGCATTATTTAAATGATAAGTTCAGGATCAAGGACTTGGAAAACCTTAAATTTTTTCTAGGCATTGAGGTTTCAAGAAGTAAACTGGGTATTTTCCTCAATCAACGAAAATATGCATTAGAACTATTGATTGGTGTAGGGTTATTAGCTAGCAAAACTTCTAGTACACCTGTATAGCTCTCTCAAGTTGTCAAGGGATACAAGGACAAAGTTGTAAGATCTAATTGCTTACAAAAGGCTCATT
The DNA here is from genome assembly GCF_963576675.1 of Euphorbia lathyris. Lineage (NCBI taxonomy): Eukaryota > Viridiplantae > Streptophyta > Magnoliopsida > Malpighiales > Euphorbiaceae > Euphorbia > Euphorbia lathyris. The sequence goes on from NC_088913.1 coordinate 13,755,091, forward strand.
GGTCATTTTATTTATCTCGCAACTACATGGCCTGATATGACAGATGTTGTGAATCAGTTAAGTCAATTTTTGAAAGCTCCAACAGATGTTCATCATCAAGCTCCTTTAAAGGTCTTACGATACATAAAAAATGCTCCTACTCAAGGTTTGTTTCTTTATACTAATTCAGAAATCGAATTCTAAGGTTTCAGTGACTAGTCGGGCTAGATGTTTAGATACCAGAAGATAATGGATAGATTTATAGAAAATATAATTTATGGATAGATTTATAGATAATGGATGTTTGAGGAAGAGCTAATTAAGTATATAATATTAATTAAAATACGATTCAAATAAAATGGATAGATTTATAAAAAAATATAATTTATGGCCTATGCAGGTTTCAAACCTGCGATCTTCGCGTTATTAGCACAACGCTCTAACCAACTGAGCTAATAGGCCAATTCATTTTTTTTAAATATTTTTATTTTAATAACATATTTCTTCAGAATCTAATAAAAAAAGGTTTTCTATATTATATAGAACAAATAAGATTATAGAAATTTATTGTTAACCTTTTATATTCATATTGTTATGATATTAATTTCAAAATTAGTAACCACTGTAGTTTTGTATTTATATTGAAAGTTCTCAAAATCATATTACAATGTTATATAGAATAATGAAAAAACTATAAATTAATACTTCAAAAATAAAAATAGAATGTATAACACAAATTAATTATGTTTGGGTTCTTTACATGAAAATCATATATGATAATAATATTATTGTTTTGTTAATATTGGTAATTTAATTTTTAATATATCAATAAGTGTAATTTTTATTCTATAAATGTCAGAATAATTTCCTAAATGGTTTTTCTTTTGAAGTGGCAGCGGAGGAATAACTGTCAAAATATTAGAATTGATATAGTTCAAATAACTAATTGACAAAAGGGTAGATAGTTTTTAAGATTTGAATTTCTTTGTAAATTCCCCATTATGTTTTTCATTTTCTTATTTTTTTATGTAAAAAAATAAAAAAGTAAAGAACTTTTTTTTAAGTATAAAACATATATTTTTTAAAAGCACTCTTTCCATTTTTTTCTTAGAAATGTTATACTTAAATTTGAAGAGACATTCTAAGAGCTTATGAATTTCCACTTTTTCTTTCTAAATCAATTGTATTAAAACTTTACATGTATTATCACCAACGCAGGGCTTAATAGGTTAGAGAGAGAAGGCCTCCCTCTCTCTAACCTTATCACTTTCCCTCCTTTGCTTTTCATCTGCCGCCGACGCCCTCTCCCTTCTCTTCTCCTCATTCTTTCCGAAAATATCAGTTTTTCCCCATCTTCTTCATCTTCCTCACAACAAAGCCTAAGTTGTCTCTATCAAGTTGAGGAGGAAGAAGGAAGCTTGTCTTCCTTCTTCCTCCTCCATTTGTTTTTGTTTTTTCTGTGTGTTACTTGTTTTTCTTTTGGTGTATATCAGTTTATTTTAGTTGGATCTATATTCTATATGATTTCTGGATCCGTTTGAAGTACATCTGTTGGTTAAATTTTTTGCTTTTGTAACTTTTTCTGTTGTAGCAAGTGCAGAAAAGGTAAATCTTATCAGTAGATCACTGGATCTACGTGGTTGCAAAAGAAGGGACATAGATCCGAAGTTTCAGAATGGTTCAAAGCATGAAGATTGTACTACAGTTGTTCTGCTCCGTATCTAGGGTTACGATAAATATATGCTTCAACATTTTTCTATTTTAGTTGTACCTTTAATGGTCTTTTTTGCTCTTCGTAGTCTTTTTCTTACCTTTGTGGATCTTATATTAGGCTTAGCCTATATGTATGTGAGGTTTTATTCCTTACTATTGTCATCATGTACTATCAATCTTATTTTTAATGAAATTTTAGCATTTCATATAAAAAAATGGGTAAATTCCAAAAAAAACCCCATGTGGTTTGATGTTGTTCCAAAAAAACTCTTGTGGTTTGTTATTACAAAAAAAAAGGACTATGGTTTGCGCCATTACCCGAAAAACGGAAATGGGCTTAACACCGTTAATTTGCTGACGTGGCACAGGGGTAGGGTTGGAAATTCGAATTTTTTTTTATTTTTTTATTTTTTCTCTCTCCTCTTCTTCTCCTTCCTCCTTCTCCTTCTTCCTTCTTCTTCCTCCTTCTCCTTCTCCTTCTCCTCCTTCTTCTTCTCCTTCTTCCTTCTTCTTCTTCTTCTCTCCTCCTCCTCCTTCTTCTTCTTCTTCCTTCTTCTTCTACCTTTTTTTTTTCTTTATTTTAAGTTTCGAAAATTTCCAAATTTCTGGAAATTTCCAGATTTCTGGAAAATCTGGAAATTTTTCCAGAAATCTGGATTTCCAGATTTCAGGAGAAATCTTCTCTTTCTTTTTTGTCAAGCTCTTCGGTCCGTAATTCATGCTTCCGCTAATTCATTATTTTTTCTGTTTCCTTTCTTTCCTTCTTCCATTTCGTTTCTTCTTTCTCCTTTTTTATTCTTTCCCAATTCATCATAGCCTCCTTTCTTTCCTTCTTCATTGATTTCATTTCTTCTTTCTCCCTTTTTTATTCTTTCCCAATTCAGCGGCACTCATTCTCAAATCCGTGGCCATGGCGTCGATTCTCCAAAAAAAAGTTTATCTATTCTTCTCCACAACTAAACCATCATAGGGAATTTGTTTGGTTTCAGAAAATTCCAGAAATATGGAAATTTCCAGAATTTCTGGAAATTTCCAAACGTCCCAGGAAAATCAAAACGTCCGGGGAACCAAAATGCCCAAACCAAAACGTCCAAAATTTCTCCAAATTTCCAAACGTCCAGGGAACCAAAATGCCCAAACCAAAAGCGCAATCTAGAGCAGGAAAAGCATGGTAATCTCGAGAGAATTATCAAATTGATTAGAAATCGTTCTACTACTCTTCAATTATGGCGTCGATTCTCGAGGAATTCAGATCGATTCTCGAAGAAGAAGGCTGCTTCTGGAATGATCAGATTTCTGTTGTTTGCACGAAGAGGAAGAAGAAGATTTCTGCTGTTTGCCGCGCCGGATCGCTGCTGGAGGAGAGGAGAAAAGAAGAATCTCACCAGAAGAAGAGAAGAATGGCGAGGGATGCGTCTGTCGTCGAACGAGGAGAAGAGAAGAAAGAATCGCAGAGAGAGAGAGGAAGAAGAAAACGAAGGACGCACGCAGGAAAGAAGAAGAGAAGAGAAAAGAAAAATAAAAAAATAAAAAAAAATCATTTTTCCAACCCTACCCCTGTGCCACATCAGCAAATTAACGGTGTTAAGACCATTTCCGTTTTTCGGGTAACGGCGCAAACCACAGTCCTTTTTTTTGTAATAACAAACCACAAGAGTTTTTTTGGAACAACATCAAACCACAGGGGTTTTTTTTGGAATTTACCCAAAAAAAATTGTATTAAAACTTTGATTTTGCAAGATTTCTGGCAAAAGTTGAATGATTCCAAATGATAAATACCCTCAAAATTGAATAATTAAATAAATTATAAAAATAGGACTGAATATATCATGGTCCTTTTATTTTGCCAAATAATCCTGAATTTTGAAAATATTTTAACCTTTTGAATAATTTTAAAATTACATCCTCTTGAATAATCTTAAAATTACATGATTACCCTAAGTCTATGTGACAGAGCAATATGAGATTTAAACAAATTGAAACATATGTATCACTTATAGTTGAAAATGATCGTTTTGTGGTTACCATAGAAACAAGAGTGAGAATAGTCACCACTATATACATAAGTAGATAAATGTATGATAATTTAATATTAAACCTTAGTGATTAAGAACCTGCAATTCCAAAATCTAATTAATCATACAAATCCATAGGATAAAAATATAAAATTATAAAATTGCAAAAAGAGAGGAAAGGATGAAGATATATGAAGCATAAATAAAATAAATGTAAATTGAAAATGGGGTGGAGATCGAAAAAGAAATGGCATATTGAAAATAAATAAATAAAAGTTGAAATTTTTGAAAAGAGATGATGACATTGTAGAGAGACAAGTGAATAAAAGAAATAAAAAGAATAAAATAAGAAGAGAAACAACTTAATGAGAGAAAAATAAAAATAAAAAATAACAAAACTGAAGTCGGGCTTGGAAAATAACGGGGATTGCTAGACCGAGGTGGAGCCAGCTGGGGATCTTGAGAGATGCCAAAAGAATTTCACTGGTCACACTAAGATGAATTTTTTAACTGGTTGAGGGGCCGAGGCCTCCTCTGGCCATAGTGTCGGTCCATCCCTATAATAGTTTATAATAAGCAAGTTCATGTCAGAGATTAATATAAGATCTACGATTGGGCCTTAACTATCGGCTTGAGGTTTTAGTTCAATTGGTTCAATGAAATATATATGTCTAAAGTTTAGGGAATCAATCAGATTATTATGCTAAACCGAGAGCACCTCTGAATAGGCGAAAATGGCCTTTTTTGGAAATGAAGGTCGATCACCCTTTGGGGTTATCCCGCTAAGGGTGACCAACCTTCTTTTTCAACAAAAGACCCCAAATTGATTTTTCACACGTTCCTTCCTTGAAAGCAACTTCTTATACTGAGATTTTAATTAAAATACATTTACACAGATATAGTAACCCCTTTGTAGAAAAGGAGTGACATGTCGTACCGATTAAATTAAAATGGCATTTTTAGGGAAAGATAGTATGAATCCTCAAGTTTTAAGGCAAAGGGAGGTAAAATGACACCGATCTACTTTCAAAATCAAAAATTCTAGTGGATCGGTTTCAGTCACCTTCAAATGTGTCGGAAAAAGAAGAGAATCAGGTTACAATCATAAACTAAGGTCGACATAAAGGTCTCGTTAATGGCGATCACCCTTAGATACTCTTTGCCACCTGTCTTTCAAATGATAAAGGCAATCAACCTTGTCCTTCACCTCGATAAGGTTGATCAACTCGGGTTCTCAGAAATGCAAAAATAAAACTAAAACACATCAAAACAACACAACGCACACGAGATCTTTAGGCCTCTCATTTTTTTACCGTTTATCGTGATTATAGAGCTTAAATTAACTTGATTTGAGTGTTCCCTCCACATTAAATGCCTTGACCAGAATGGCTTCCTGCTGAAATCGCTCTACGTAGTCTTTTAGGGTTTGATTTTTCTGATGGACGTGATAGTTAAGATCATGCATGGTTTTGCTCTTATGGACAGGGGAGGCTCCAGGGGGAGGCCACATAGGTGGCTGCCTAGGACCTCCCGGTTAAGAGGACCTCCGATAAAAAAAAATGATTTTTTCATAAAATTCAAAATTAATTTCAATTATAGTACAATAATACAAATTGTCTGCTTTTTTGTTAGTCATCATCTCTTAACAACAATAACATAACAGGGGCTTCAAATTTTATTTTACAACTTTTCTCTTAATATTAACAGTGACGCGTTACAAATTTAGCTATATGATTATTGGGGAAAGCAAATTCAACACCTGCTTATAAAATAGTATAATATTAAAGTCAATATTCACCAGACAATACTATTTCAATCTCATTAACGGATGATGAGTTTTTTCGTTAACAGAAAAGGCTTATTGGATGGTCAGAATGCTAGGGGTTGCAGGATAGCCAGAATATAAAATTGCACATGAAACAAAAAAATCATCTTTCGTTAACAAGGTTTGAAATTGGATTGTTTTATACATAAGGGTTAGATTAATTTTCACATAATAACCTAGTGGGGGCCTAGTTCTCTAAAACTCCAGTAGAACCAGACCATGTTTATGACCATAACGAACATAACCATAAGAACCAATACCGTGTTATGTTGGTATCTGTGTAGAGTATATCATTGTTTACACAAACGGAAGAATAGTTCAAAGACATCACGTCTACTAGTCAGCCAGTAAAGTAAATATACTTTCAAAAGGGAAGGTTCAATGCACATTAGTTATCTATCTTATGCAGATATCAACTATAGAAAGTTATCACCATGACGTAATCGTCTTATTTCCAATTTTATTCATGTGGGGGATTATTGGAAAAAATTGAACAAAATTATAATTAATTTAAATACCAACAAGTACCTCATTTCATGAATAGTCGTGTCTGTCATGAACAATCGTGTTCGTTCATGAATAGTCATATCTATCCATGAACAGTCGTGTTTATTCGTGAACAAACGTGTCTTTTGAGTTCTATTTATATAGAATGAAATTGTCAAATCAAGTGACTAGAGTCTAGACTATTGGAAAAAATATTCTTTGAAATTTTTATGGTGTCTGTTTGTTCATGTTGTTCTTGTTGTCCTGCTTCGGTGATAATGCATCTACACACGGTAAGAGTTCACTTGCATAATCTATTGTATCCTGGGAGATGATCGTCAATAGCGATGAAATCTGTCTTAAGGAGACTGCTAATACATGCCACATATATGTTTCACTTTATTCTTTTGATTTAAGTTTTATTATTCATATATTTTTCTGTGTTCGTTTTGGTTTTTGGTTAATCACATCTAACAGATTTTACATTCCGTTACATTATTTTTCTTGACACTCATACTGATTTTAGTATTACAGTGTACCTAGAAGGAGTTCTAATATTAAGCATTTGGTCTTCTATGTCACTTAGAGGACCCCCAATTCATATTTGAACACGTGTATTGTGACCTCACTTAATAAAAAAATAGTGGGATCTTTTATAATATGTGTGAAACCATATTACACGTGACAAGATAACTATAGAAAGTTCTCCAAGTAACATGGAAGACCAAGTGCTTCTAATAATTTGCTATCTAAGAGCAACTCTAATGGTTGGAGGGTTGTACACCCTCCAACCATGCCACATTACCCATTTTTAATAACCATCCCATCAAAACACTCTTTACTAAAAACCATCTCTAATGGTTGGTCACTTTCAGTAGGTCCCACATATTATTTAACATATTATTTTTATTTTTATATTTTTTTCTTTATTTAATATATTTTTTTAAAGATATAATTTATATTATAAATTTTATAAACTATGTAAAGTGATAAGATTGTAATAAATTAAATATCAGTTTGCAAAACAAAATTGATTCCAGATGATTTATTATTATTATTATTATTACAATGTATTTCATCAGATTTTTAGGGTGGCCCACATATTTAGCTAAAAAATTTGTCAATAAAATATTTATACAGTAAAACCTCTATAAATTAATATTCGATAAATTAATAAACTCTTTAAAATAATAATTTCTTTTGGTCCCGACTTGGGTCAGTTCAAAAAATGATCAATTTTAATAAATTAATAAGATAATAATTTTCTTGAACAACCCTTTATAAATACATTGTATTATTACCTCTATAAATTAATAATTTCTCAAATATATATAGATATATATACTTAGGATAATTTAGCAAAACATGAATATATAGTATTTTGTTTTTTCTTGAAATTTAAATCTAGTTGAATTTCATCTCTAACTATTTTCAGTGCATTCAAAAGTTCCAGTGTATATGCTATAATTGCTTTCTTTTTTGTGACTCGTTTCAAAGGTACCGAATCATCCCCAACTTCATCCTCAATTCAATTTTGCATAACGCTCGATATAATTTCTTCTAAAATTTGGACTTGTGAACGTTCATTGTTTTCACCTGGATAATCTATTATTTGATTGACATTCATTTGATTGCAGTAACCAATCTGGCCAATCATTCCCTCAAGTTCATGAATGTTTTCTTTAGTGATTGCTTCCTTTAAATTCCTTGTGACAGATTCATCCTATGTACGAATTTTGCAATGTTTGAAACAATTTGCTATTGAAACAATTAGTAATTTAAAATTTATTTTAAAAAAATTAAAATCACTCTATAAATTAATAATTATTTTTTTTTTTGGTAGAAAAGGAAAGGAAACACAACAACAAAAAACCCAATCACGGGATCATCCTAGGAAAGCTAACCCCAATCCTATCATCTAACAGGAAAGGGAAGAGAAACCCAGGGGGAACAGGAAGGGTAGAGACTCCAAGAAGACCGTCATGAGCAGCTGCCGCCAAACGATCAGCAACCCGATTTTGCTCTCTGAAAACGTGACAGAACTCAAAACTCTCAAAGGATGAGCAAAACCTTCTAATAGCTTTTATAAGGTTGATATACTTCAAACTCGGGGCATGACTGTCTTTAATCATATTAATGGCCTCCAGATTATCTGATTCAATAGTCAGACTCTTAATGCCAAGCCTACCAGCCAGCTTGATCCCAGTTAGGATGCCCCAGAGCTCAGCAGCAAAGGAAGACCCTAAACCCAAATTCTGGTAAAAACCAGAAAGCCAAGCTCCTCCAGCATCTCTGAGAACACCTCCTGCAGTAATTTTCCCATTGCTGAGGCAAGAGCCATCAGTGTTCAGCTTTACAACCCCTTCTCTGGGTCTAACCCAGCTAACCAGGTGGACATTCTTACTCAGGGAGGAAACGGCCAGAGAATCACCTTTAAAACTGTCCAAAATGGAGAAGAACTTATTGGAGAAAAAATCAACTAAGTTTGGCACGAAAATAGTTTTACTACCAAAAATTTCCTCATTTCTCCACTTCCAGATTTGGTGACAGATAATGGCAAAGAAGATGTCACCATGCTCCATAAACGAGAGGAGCTTGCCTTTAACACCATCAGAGAACCAGACCTCTTCAGGATGGGCCAGGAAGGAAGAAAAAGAATTAGGAGGAAGAATCTTCCTCCAAACCTCTTTACTCTTTGAACAATCCCTCAGGGCATGGCATAAGGACTCAGTATGGTCCCTGCATCTACTACAAGTTCCAGACTCCGATAAATGCCTCCTGTGCCTATCCAAGTTAGTCAATAACCTGTTCTTGACGCCCAGCCACAAGAAACTCCTAACACGATAAGGAACTTTAAGGGCCCAAATGGACTTCCAAACCTCAGAGGAAGGAACCGATAAAGGGGGGGGGGGGGGGGGGGGAGGAAAACGCTTCAAAGGCAGACTTGCAAGAGTATGCTCTATTATTAGTCAGAGCCCAACAGTGTCTATCCAAATCCTCCTCATGAGTACTCACCTTGAAGCCCCGCATTTTAAGGAGGGTATCAAGACCTAAAAAAGGCTCAAACTTGGCCCAGATCCAATCCCCTTCAGAGTCCACCACGTCAGCAATCCTCTAGTTCCTGATGTCATTAGGCAGGGGAGAAATACACACATCTACCAAAGGTTTGTCCCCTAACCAGGTATCAAACCAGAAACTAATGGATTTACCATTACCCACATCAAGACCAACCCCAGTACAAAATTCCGCAAAAATGGTGCTAATCCCTTTCCAAAGAAAGGAACACTGGGCAACTCTTTCCTTGGGGCCCCCAAAGATTTTATCTTTCCGATACTTACCACAAAGAAGGCGAGCCCAAAGAGAAGAAGGGCACTGCCACATCCGCCAAAGGAGCTTCATTAATAAAACTTTATTGTTGTCCTTTGCTTTCCTAATACCCAAACCACCAGACGCTTTGGGTAGGCACACTTCATTCCAGGGCACAAGATGGATTTTTCTCCCCGCCTCAGCTTTTCCCCACAGGAATCTACGGTTGATCTTATCCAGATTATTAAGCACAGGGGCCGGAAGTAGACAAGCCTGCATGATATGATTAGGGGTTGCACAATTAACCGATTGCACTAACGTCGTACGGCCTGCCAGAGAAAGAGTACTGGCTTTCCAAGAGGCACATTTAGAATTGGCTCTGTCCAAAGTATCCTGAAAGGTAACTTTAGAAACTCTTTCACTGTGCAGAGGAATACCCAGGTACTTACCAAGAGAGTCAGTAAGAGGAATACCAGACAAGTCACTTAATCTTTTGCAAACTCTGGGATTCATATTCTTAGAGCACATCATCCTTGATTTTTGGATATTAAGCTTTTGACCGGAAGCCTCACAAAAACAATCAAGGATATCCATAATAACACTCAATTGCTCTTCATTACCTTCCAGAAAGATAAGGACATCGTCAGCAAAGAATAAGTGAGTCACCTGGGGGCAGAATCTATTAATAGCTACCGGGTGGAAACTCCCAATATCAATAGCATCTTGAATTAGGTGAGAAAGCCTTTCCATAGCAATAATGAAAAGGAAAGGACTCATAGGGTCACCTTGACGGATACCCCGGCCTGGAGAAAACTCCTCAGACATATCCCCATTAACCATGACTTGAAAAACCGGAGAAGAAATACAGACCTTGATAAGCTTCCTCCAGTTCTCCGGGACTCTAGCTCTCTCAAGACTTTCCATAAGAAAATCCCAGTTGATCCGATCATAAGCTTTTTCCAAATCAAGCTTCAAAGCCACCATGCCTTTCTTCCCTTTTTTAATCTTCATCGAATGGACCATTTCTTGGGCTATCACCACATTGTCCATCATTTGTCTACCGGGAACAAAACTCCCCTGATTCTGACAAATGATGTCAGGGAGGATTCCCCGGATTCTATTAGCCACAATCTTTGTAACAGTTTTATAAAGAACATTACAAAGACTAATGGGTCTCATATGCAGGAAGGAAGAAGGCTTCTCAATTTTCGGGATAAGGACAAGGAGGGTCCTATTAACAAGCCCAATGTCCTTAGACCCATTAAAAACGCCAAAGATGAAATCATAGATACCCTCCTTAATCACCTCCCAGTGTTTATGGTAAAAGCCAGCCGGCAAACCATCAATCCCCGGAGCTTTAGCCGCCCCAATACTAAAAATAGCTTGGTCGATCTCTTTACACGAGATAGGCTGAAAGGCAATCTGAATGTTATCCTCACTAATCTGAGGGAATGTAGCAGCAGAATGGGCCCTATTAAGCTGGACAGGAGCCTCCTTGAACAGGTCCTTATAGAAATCAAAGGCCATATTACGAATCACCTCGTCTTCATAAACCCACTCCCCATTGGAGTTTTTAATGGCTTCAATCCTATTTCTCTGTCTTCTGATCATGGTAGAAAGATGGAAGTATCTGGTGTTACGATCCCCATCTCTAATCCACGATTTTCTGGACTTCTGGAACCAAAGAAGCTCCTCCTGTCTAAGCACAGCCTCCAACTCCTTCTAGAGAGTTCTAAGAAGACCATCCAACATGTGATCAAATCTAATCTCCAGTCTACGCTGGATACCCTCCATCCTTCTTAATAACTTATTCTTCCTCCCAATGATATGACCAAAAACATGTTTATTCCACCCTAACACCTTTTCTCTGAACCCATCAGCAGCTTGTAAGACATTCAAGTGAGGAATCCAGTTATCCTGAACAAACTCCTTGAACTTAGGATGGGAATCCCAGGCCAACTGATACCGGAAAGGTCTCCTACCTCTAGGCCGGTTGCCTCTCAAGAGTCTAAACAAAATCGGACAGTGATCTGAATGCCAAAAAGGAAGATTTAAAACCGAACACTCAGGAAAGGAAGTTTGAGCAACCACATTAGCATAGACTTTATCCAAACGCACGAAGGTGTTGTTGCGTTTCCAGGTGAATTTATGACCAGAAGCCCTAAGATCAAACAAACCACATAAATCCATACTATTCTTATGGTTAAGGCAACGATTAATGTAATGAGTAGAACCCCCCCCCCCCCTCTGGTCACTCATAAGAGCAATGTCATTGAAATCACCCGCAATAAACCAGGCCTCAGAAATATTGACACTCATAGAGTAAAGAATCTCCCAAAGACGATTCCGATTAGCTAACACAGGGTCAGCATAAACAAGAGTCAGCAAGAAGGGCCTAATCCCAGTAACACTGACTTTACAGTGAATAAACTGCTTATCCATATTAATAACATCAAAGTTAATCCGATCTGGCCTCCAGAAAAGCCAAATCCCACCAGCCCGGCCAGTTGCCTTCGATCTAACACACCTCCACAACTTAAACTTTTTAACCACCTCCTCCGCTTTCTCTCCACTAATTTTAGTTTCCAATAAAGCAAAATAGGAGGGGTTAAACTGTTTAATAAGATCATTAATATGGATGCGGGTAGCCTTGCTAGCCGCACCCCTAACATTCCAACACAATAAATCCATAAGAGGGAGGACAACTGACCACACAACCAACCTAAACTAGGTATTTACTGGGGGCTCCTGAGAGCCTCACCGAGGAACCCGCAGGTCCCCTCTTCTCATAAGGAGCCAGAGAGTTAAGGATGCCTTTCTGTTTACTCTTTGGCTTCTTCAAGTTAGGTTTAATAACCCCCATAACTTTACCAGGCCCAGTATCCCCACAAGGAATAGGATTACTAACCTCAGATTTCTCATTCAACCTATGGGTTTCCAGAACAAGGGATTTCCCCTGTTCCTCACCTTTAGACACAAAGAGGGGATTAACAGCATCAACCATCCCCACTGAAGGACCAGAAGGATCCAAACCAGGAATGTTATGCTCCACCTGCATCTCACTCTGGACAGGCAAGTGAACCTCCTCAATGGATAAAGCCTCAAACCTAGACCCAGATCTCAGGGTAGAAGATGATTCTGCTCCCTCCCTGGCCTTGGGCTTCGGCTTTTCCTTCTCCAAAGAAATAGCCAAGGGCTTAGGAGAAGTGGATTTCCCCTTGGAGGAGATATCAGGAGGGACATTCTGACTAACCGGAGGTTGAGTCCTTCGACGAGCGGTCCTTTTAACCACCATCCAGGGGCCAAAATTCCCACCTCCTCCCTGGATACCCGCCGAATTGCTCCCACTGTCCATAACATTCTCCTCAATGACCCTCTCCCTCTTGGGACACCCTTCTTTAGAATGACCATATATACCACATTCATAACAAATGTTATGTAAACCCTCATATTCAATGAAAAAAACCTTATCTTGCACACAGAATTTAGACAGTAAGGGTTTTGCAAGATCAACATCCACACAGACCCTAGCAAACTTGCCTCTAATGGCACCTAAGGTCGTCTTATCCACATGGTGGACCCTCCCTACCAAGCCACCAATTTTCGTGAGAATCTTCTCACTATAATACTCAATAGGAAGGCCTGGGAATCTAACCCAAGTCAAAATCCTATTCACCATACAATCGTGAGGGTTAAAATTAGGGACCCAAGGCCTTAAGGCCAAAACCTGGTTAGCAATAATATACGGGCCTCCCATAATCACAGTATTATAATCCTCCACACTGGTAAATTTTATGATGAAGTAGTCATTCTCGATATCAGTAATACTAACTTTCCATTTCTTCGCCCACTGGGAATGAATTCTCTGGGCAAAATAGTTAAAACTAATCCTCTTACCCAGGACTTTCACAATTAAAGACATCTTCCACTTTTCTCTAAGTTCACGCTTCTCTACTGAAGACAATCTGAGAATCGGACAGAGGGGATCATCCTGAGCACCTTCCTCGTCATCAGAGTCAGAAAAAAGATCCTCCGACTCTCCAATCATTAGAACCTCTTCTGGGCTAATTTATAAAATAGCAACAATTAAAAAGAAATAAAATTCTTAAAACTTGGAAAAAATTAGTGGAAGTTGAATTCTATTTGTATAAATATATAAAAAAAAATCATCTTATTACGCATCACCCTCTATAATTCATTATTTTGGGATTGTCTTCTACAATTCATTCATTTATCTCTCTAATTATTTCTTCATTCTTCTACACTATTTCTTTTCTCGTTTTTTTTCTTTTATCTATTCTAATGTTTTTTAATGTATTTAATATTGTTTCGATTGGAACTCCAATTTTTTTTTGGCAATCATGTTTCTATATTTCAAGTTTTGATTTTGTATTGTTCAATAGATAAAATTGACATAAAATGACATGTTAATAAATCATAAAACTCGAGTATAGAATACATTTAGGTATCGTTTGGTATGATGTAATGTAATCAATGTTGTAATGTAATTCAATATAATAATAATTTCATTACAATGTTTGGTTGAGAAATTTGAAAAAAAAAACCGGGTGAAATGTAATTATTATTACAATATTTATGTTTATTTCGTCAAATATAATTAGAAACTTCAATTATTCTCAAATTTTCATATGCGTGTGAACATCATCCAGTTAAAAACTTGTTAATTTTTGTTCGTTTTTCTATTTTCGCGTTTTCACGTTTTTCAGTTTTTTGCATTTTTCGCGTTTTTCATGTTTTTAGTTTCACGTCATTTCCATTTTCCATTTCCGCATTTTCACGTTTTTCCTGTCTTTCGCGTTTTTCTCATTTTTTCGTTTTTCTTGTTTCATGTTTTTTTCTCGTTTTTCATATTTTTCCATTTTTTATATTTTCCGTTTTCACATTTTTTCCGTTCTTCGCATTTTTCATGTTTTTCTCATTTTATGTTTTACCGTTTAATAAGAATTGTAAATAATAAATATAAATAATAAAAATATATATTTTAACTCGTCATAATGGGAATTCATACATATGTTTTATGTAATCCCATTACATAAATTTACAAAGAAAATTTGAGTGATATAATTGTGATTCCATTATGATAAAAATAATAGACTAATCCAAACATAGTAATCAACATCCATTATAATGGACATTCCATTACAACGTCCATTACAACGTACCAAACGACACCTTAGTGTTAGGGGTAATTTTATATTTAGGGAAAATCGGTTTTAATTTGTTTGATTTACTTAATCAAACACATTAATCATAATCAGGTCCATCAAAACATCTCTATTAATGGGATGAAAGAAAAGAGAACAAGAAATAGAAATATATTAATTTGGATAAAATACAAAACCATAATTCAAACAATTAGAAAATATTTTCGAGTTACTATTTGTAGAACTTGACATTTAGTTCTTCAAGGTTAGAAATATTTGGTAAGTTACTAAAATAAATGTGTTTAATCATAATATTTTTATTATTATTATTATTTAATTGTTTATTCAAACAATTAAAAAAAATAGGAAAAATATTAAAAGAAGTCTATATAAAAGGAGAATCCATTACCACCATAATTTAGTGTGACAATGAAAATGAGCAGCTCAAAGACATCCTGTCTTCTTCTTCTATGTCTTTCCTTTCCTATTCTTCTCATCACTTCTCAGATCCAAGCTGGTAATTAATTATTTTTATTTTCTATTACATACATGTGCATTTCTTTTTCGACAGAGATAAGCAGTGGCGAATACAGGATTATTCGGTTCGGGGTCAATATTACACGTGGTGTGTAAAAAAACTTTTTGCTAGATCGAACTTGTTTATTTTATTTTTTTTTGTATATATACGTGTTATAATTAGAGTGGTCAAGAACCAATTTTTAAGTACCAAGGTAAAACTTTTCAAAATTAAAGTATATTGTGTTTAAGATTCTTAATATAATTTTTTTGTGTCTAATAGATCGGATTTAGATAGGGCCTAACAGACCAAAAAAAAATTAGAAATTTAGATTTAATAAAGGCCTAACAGACAAAAAAAAAGAAATTTGGATTTAGAGAGAGTCTAACAGGACCTAGACCAATTTTGGGATGCTAATTCAGTACCGGATCTAAATTTCTTAGAAACAGAGGGACCGGAACCATCACAGCCTCAAATTTTGTGGAGACATGGAGGCCGAAACTACTCATGTCCATGGTGGTTCCGGCAGCCGGAGGGACCCGCGCCCCCTAGGCCTCCCTGTCTCCGCTCCTGGAGATAAGTTATAAATTTAATCCCATAGTTATTCACGTTAACATTGCAACTAAGAAAGTTAATCATGTTGTTTACTATGATTTGTTATTCATGAAGAACGAATTTAGTTTTCACGTATAAAACAATGCAAATTTAAACTTAATATATTTACTAAATGGTGCAATTACAAGCCACATTAACGGAATGTAAGTTTTCTAATTAACAAAAGATGTGAAATTCCAAATTTTATTGGGTGGGTATAACGCTGAAAGTTGGGCCATGGTCGGAACATGAATTTATATGCATGAAAAAAAATCATTTTTACACTGTGTAGTAAACGTTAGGATTAAGTGCATTATTTTGTACGTTATCCATTTTCATTATATGATGTTAACATATATAAGTATAGTAAATTTGAACACTAACAATTTATTATTTATGATCATCTAGATTCAAGTACCAACCAAATTGAAGCGTATGAGAAGGGACATGAAGTACACAACTATGCACATAAACATGAAAAATCGCAAGAACACAAATATGAATTTGGCTATGTTAAGGGATACGAACACAAATATAAACATGGACATGATAAAGGCCACGAGCATAAATATGAACACGGACACGATAAAGGACAAGGACATTATTATTATGGATATGAACACAAATATCGCGGACATGATAAAGGGAAAGGACATGACTATGGGCACGGATATGAGGATCATCACAAATACGAACACGGGTATGATAAAGAGCATGAACACAAATATCAACACGGACATGATAAAGGGAAAGGACACGAGTATGGACACAAATATGAAGATCATCACAAACACAAATACGAGCACGGGTATGATAAAGAGCATGGATACAAGCATGAACATGGACATGAACATGATAAAGGACACAAATATGATAATAAGGGACACCAACAACATTATGACTACGAATATAAATATAAGCACGGAAATGATAAAGGGAATGGTCATGACTATGGATATGAAAACCGACATAAATACTAATATGAACAAGGATATGATGGATACAAATATAAACATGGACATGAATGATGAAGAGCATGAACAAAATCAACAGAATAATGGATACGAGAAAAGGACATGATCTTAAACCTTTTCTTTTTATAGTGTAATAGCTTAAATAAACATTAAATAAAGATGATGGTTATTGTAAGTTTATTCTACACTTATTATAAGCTTCTATGCGAATAAAATTAAGTTTGAGATTGAACAAGTTTCTTTCATCAATGTACACGAATATCAGTAATAAAAATTTCTACAATGGTAACAGTCCCGACCACACAGATGATACAACATCAATTCAATTATTAGTGAGGCATCATCTAAGTGGAAGGACTAGTACTGATCTCGATCCACCGTAAAAAAAATTCAACCATGTTAAACTTTTAATCATTCGTCAGCAACGTAAGCTTAGAGCTGGAACTATATTGCTACTAATAGTAGATGTTGATGGTGCTCTTGATTCTATCCGTTCTTTCTAGAGCACATCAAACTTAGCCTCATAATCTTTGTCTTTTTCCATGAGGTTCCTTATCTTGGGTCCCCATCAATCCCGAGTATTAGGTTCGACCACTCTCTCCTAACTAAATATGGATCTATGACGGATCCTTATGTGGGTTGAGTCAAGTAGGGTCGTTTTTCTTTTTTCACCCTGATTGATCTCACATGGGATTACTCGTTGACATTCTTTATGTTTCGTGCATGTGGAGTTATGGATAGGTGGCATCTGCTTTTCTTACCCTTGATGGGATCGAGGTGATTACTGTAATAGGTGACTCATTGACGGAGTCTTTGAAGGCATGCCAAATCAAGACCTTAAGATGGTGTCGTTTTAAGCAGTTTATGCGCTCTCTTTTCCAAGTGAAGATCCGAAGCCACGTGAGTGACTTTATAAAAATAAAAATAAAATAAGTAGTTAAATAATAAATAATTCAAAATTTTAAATTAAGTAATTTTGAATTATAAAAATAAATAATTTTTAATTTAACTTAATGGTTAAGCAAATTGTTATAAATATTGTTCATCCCTAGTACCTGTCTCTCATCTCGGTCGCTCCGCTATCATCATAGGCGACCCCCGACCACTGGCCACGGCGACATTTCCACCACCCACGGTCTGCAGCCGGTAGACATCAACCTTCGCCAGTGTCCACCGGAGCTCCGAAGTTCACTGAAGTCATTTGCAGCTCTGCCACCACCGATCACAACGAGCACCACCAGGTACTTTTTTTCCCATCATTTCTTAAGTTACTCTTTTGTTCGATTTCATTTCTTCTCAACTGCAAGTTGAAATTTGTTTGGGCTTGCGTAACCGTAAGAATTTTCCATTTGCATCCAGTGCTTTTGTTTGAATTCCCCTATGGATTTAAACCAAACGCTTTAGTCGAGTTTCAATATTCAATTGGGAGAGTGATGACAATTGAATCGATGTTGACTCAATTGATTTTATTGAGGAGCAATATCTCTATCAAGTTCTTGCAATTGCTTACTCAATTTATATATCAGACAATCCCTAATTTTTGAACTTGTGGTTGTGGTTGAGTTGGGGTTTCTAGTTGGTTGAACTGTAATTCTGATTTGTTTGAAGCTTGGCTAGTGAGAAAAGCATAATTAGAGATCATGGATCCTTGATCTTAACTGGTTGGGTGTGATATATCAGTGGCTGATTATATGCTCATAATCATTATTTTACTGTACTGAATAATAAAGAATTACAGTTGTATATCACCACTTGCAATTTGACAATCTCTGGACTGTTAGCACTGAGCTTGAATAGTTTCTGTTGTGATTTATTATTTATGAATAGCTTCTGTTAGTGTTTAGAGATTTAAATAGCTTGATTATGCTGCTGTAAAATGAGTGATGTTATATACTGCTGTGATTTCAAAACTGCTTGTGTAATTAAGGGATTTCAATTTGAGCAATGTATTGAGTCGAAGCACAAGCCATCCTGCAAGACGTATAAAATAGTTTTATCCGCTCATTTCAATATCAATTATAAGTTTCCATTCACTCATAGCTATAAAATAAAGCATTAGATGCCCCATCCCTCGAATGCTTTGCTATTTCACTCCAGACAAGAGTATGTGAAACAACTCATTTTACTTCTTTTTTTTTTCTAATTCATATATTCAATCAAGCATGAGCTCATCTAGAGCATTTCAGTATTTTAAAATAACAAGTACGGTTATATTCGTAATATGGAGCATGGACATGAACTTTATTCAGTTCACTGTCCTGTATTTCGGTATTTTTTTTTTTTTTGAACAATCTCATTGTAACATCCAAATTTACAGTGTGGCAATTCCCTTTACTGTATGTTCCATATGGTTGTCATGCCATTATCATGTTATGTTTTCTATATGTTAAACATGGTTATACAATGCTATAAATGCATAAAAAATGATAATCCTGTCAAGTGGGTTGTCTTTGTAAATACTGTTGTCGAATCAGAAATTTGAAAGTCCTAATTCTTTGTGTGACACACAAAATTGAATCTTATAGAAGGATTGTTTTCTCATAACCAATTTACAACCTTGATATCAAAGCATTTTAGTACTCTATTTTATCACTGTCCACTATTTATTGTTAATTTTTTGACTGAGTAGTGTGATGAAAAGGAAAAACATTTCAAAAGCTTGTGGCTCGATGAGCAGAAATGAAGAAGCCGAGGCTGGCCAAGTAGAGATCCAACATTCAGGTTGTTCAATTGTGAATTTACCTAGCCACATTCTTGCAACTATTCTTTTTAGACTGCCGATTAAGAATATAATTGTTTGCAAATGCATATGCAAATCTTTGTATGCTACGCTTTCAAATCCTGAATTTGCTAAAATGCACTATGCTCAGTCTGAGGTCCTTCCAATTGCTCGAACTGTGAATTGTTCTACACACGTGTCAAGAACACTTTATCCTCTTGAGCTAGAACAAGATGAAAGGTATATGGACATGTTTTCATGTCAGCAATCCCATGATTATTCTGAACGGATTCACCAGGTTTGTATGAAAACGGGTTCCAAGTTGAAGATTCCAGTCCGCAACTTCCCAATCGATGGCAATGAAGCGATTGCATTGAATCCAATGGATCACAAGTATAAGGTAGTCAATTCATGTAATGGATTTCTTTGCCTATCTGAACCAATTTATAATAAGCCTGTCGTTGTGTGCAATCCAGTTACAGGAGAGTTTATTGATCTTCCACAAGTGATTAAGGGTGAAAATGATGATGGTTTTTCTAATGATTATTTTGATTGTGGCTTTGGTTTTAGCCCAAAGACCAATCAATACAAAGTGGTAAAACTGTTGAAGCAATATTCGCCTCTAGAACATGTCACCATCAGAAGGAAATATACTGACTTGGTTCAAGTACACATTCTTGGTACAAGATCATGGAAAAATATCGAATTTTCTCCCTATTCGGGGTATATGTTCTTATTTCCTACTTATCTGAATGGTGCAGTTCATTGGATATGTCTTCTTGTTAAGAAATTAATTCTCATTCTTTCATTTGATTGTGAGAAAGAATGTTTCCACCCATTTCCATCACCTCCATTAAGGGAGGGGATTAGAGACAATGTGGGAATGGGAGTACTAGGTGGATGTCTTTGCATATGTGACTCTTCCGATCCATCATTGACTTGTGTTTGGGTGATGAAGAATTACGGTGTTGAAACATCTTGGACTAAAGTTTTCGAAATCGATGTGAGTTATTGTGGTAGAATGCTTTATGGATTATATCAACCCATAAAATACATGAATAATGGAGCACTTTTGATGTTCAATTATCCTAGTAGTGTTCTAATTTATTATGACCCAAGAAATCATGGATTGAAGCTTTTCGAACTTCGCCCCAGCAAATCAAAATTTGAGATACTTGCTCATACTCCAAGCTTAATTTCACTTAAGGATGTTCTTGCAGGATGTAAAGTGGAGGTAGTTAATGTCTATTCAAGGTACTTATTAATCAAATTGTTTCTGTATAGAAGTAAATTATTTTTGCTTTAGCTTTTTCATACTCATTGAAGTATTGTACCTACAGGTGTGCCGGGTTGAAATTAAAGGGTGAAGCTAAAGCCATTTCCTTGTATTGGAAGACGAATCTTACGGCTCTATCTGATTCTAATTGTGATCTTGATTATGAGTTTTATTTGTATAACTACACACATCAGGATTTGGAAGAATACTGGTGGGGTAAGTTTGACTATCGCTTTTCAATGTTAGACTGAAACCGTAAAGATATGTCAGCCTCAGGAATTACATCTTGAAGGTAGCATTTTGTTTTGGGGAAAGTATAAAAATCTTTATTGTGGTTTGGCTGATTTGCGAAATCAGGTCTGCGGTTTTAAAAGTTGGCAAACCCAAGCATGTGATTTGTGTCTTTAGTAGTTAAAGGAGCTGCGGATCAGTTTTTTTTGCAAAATTAGGCCTATAATGTGTTTTTTTAAGACAAAGATTCTTGCTCCGAGTTGCTTCTTTTGGGTTAAATAATTACAATAACAGTTTATGGAATGTTTGAGTTTGCAAACTTTTAAATCACAGATCTGACTTCGCAAATGCGTCAACCATATGGATCTTGTTGTAATTAATTTAATTTCCTTGTTGACTGTAACTAATTTAATTTCCTTGTTGATTGATACACAATGAGCCTGTTGTAATTCATTTTTTTATTCTTTGTTTTATGAGCAAGAAAATAGTTTTAGTTTGATGGGATAATTTGTGATGCTTTGTTTTATTTTATGGACAAGAAAATAGTGTGTGTTAGTTTGTTGGGATAAGGTTAATATTTGTTGCCCGAGTGCTAATATATTCTTCGCGTAAGAAATGAAAAAAAAAAATTGTACTCAATGTTTGCAACCTTTATAAATTTTGTTCTAGGTAACAGTCCGTCAAAATTATGTTTATCTTGTCAAAATTGTTTCAAGTTGAAAACATTAGTACTATTTTCTACATTAGGGGTATATGTGCAATTTCTAAATGTTAGGGGCACATTTGAACTAATTTTTTCTTTTTATTGAGTCGAGATGCATAATAATAAATAAAAAAAGATAAATTGGCAATTAAGAGCATTGTTTGTCCTAATGTCATAAATAGTGTAATTATACATTAAAATATCAATTTTATTTTTAACTATGCAATCACAAATTTTATTATTTCATCAAAAAAAAAAAAAAAAGCAATTGTATCCTTAGCCTCTCAAAATAGTAATGGCCTTTTAATTTAATATATTGTATACATTTATGGGCCTACTAAATTGAAAAAGTGAATATTAACTTAATAGCAAACTTTAATAGTAGACTTGTTAAAGTAGATTGATTTTCCAAATTTTGTCAGTGTATCTTTCTAAATTTGTCTATAAAAATATAAGTTTAGAGAGCTGGTGAGATATTTGCTGAATTTTATTAGTATATCATCGGTTTTCTAAATTTGTCCACAAAAATATAAGTTTAGGGAGCTGGTGAAACACTTACAAAATTCATGGAGCTTGTATATTTTTATGATGTATTAGACCAACTTAATTAAATGATTCATGATGAGATGTGGGAAATTTTTTTTTTTCATGGATATCCAAGTTTAGTGATATTTAATCTTAGTTTAGTGATACACTCTATCTATTAAAAAGGTCAATTTTATATTTAATTTTGAACAATACAATCATATCTCAGGTAGTGATACATGTTTTTCTTTAATTGGTCGGTTATATTTTACCCAATGTATAGTAAAAAGTCTTAGGTTTTACATGGGATGAAAATGATTCATTATGGATATTGAAATCTGTTATTATTATTTTGCATTACATACGTAAGTTTGAGCATTTTTTCCATTTTATTTATCCACCTTATTTTCTCAATTCAATCTTATCCTTTTTTTATGCTATCAAATTGGAATCTCTGATTTCATAAAAATTTCAACAATTTTAGAGCAATGTTAACATAACATAACACAACATATCGATGGAGATAATGCGATTTATTACTGCATGGAGTGTTTAGTTAATAATTATTGAAAATTGGTTCAATTTGTAAACCTTCGAATAGAATTGTATCGTTTATGTTAGAAGTAAAATTGATGATTGTAAAGGTTTGAGGTACTTATTTCGTACTTTATGATAAAAAAAAGATGGATTTTTTTAAAGATTTTAGAATTCTTTTTACTATTCTTTCTTTTTTGTTTTATATAAAAAAAATGTGATGCCTTCAAATTTTATTATGAAAATATTTATATAATGAAGTACACACAGGGGGAAATGTTAAAAAGGAGAGAATTAATATCAAAAAAAAATAATCAATCAATTTGACAAAAAAAAAAAAGTAATTAGTTATGTATCCCACATTTTAAGGTACTTTCATGATCTTTTCTGTGCTGGAGTTGGCTCTCTGTACAAGTTTTGATGGCAATGTTACAATGTTATCAGAATCGGATTATCAAATCAGATTTATAGTTAGTTATATATCACTTGGTTCAACTAAATTATTCGAGCTGGTTGAACTAGATAACACAATGTATAGTTTAAAATTATAATTAGATATACATCATTTGAAAATTGGAATTATCCATTTTTTCAATTGGAACCTGATAAGTTGTATTGTTCGTTATCATTCTATTTCAGCTTGAGTATAACAATTTTCACATCAAATGTTAGTATTTTAAATTTAAACTTTTTATTATTTAGACAGAAACAAAAAAGTGAATGAATGATGAGATTTAAGATCCAAAGTTTTTCAAAAATAATTAGTTTTAGTTTTATTATTTTTTAATTTTAAAAAAAATAAAAGTAAAAAACTGGGGTCAATCCGGGTCCCTTCTTGACGGATTGTTGAAGATTAACAAATTCAACATGAGTCAAAATACCTAGTCGATTTTTCGCCCGATTGGCCAATCCGGTCCAGGTCTCACAACATTATTATATAGAGATATTGATAGTGTCAAAGTATGGACATTTACTTGTGGCAATGGTGGGCTTGATTTATTGGGCCTCATGACCTGTGAGCCCTTTAGTAATGTCAAATTTTGTGTGGGCTATCTCGGCTATGGGTGATGGGCCTTATGTTGGGCCACATAATTCATGTATCAATTACGTGCTTATTAAGGTGTATGTGATCAAAACTGAAATAAATGGTAGAATCACAATTTGGGATGGGAGAAAGATTAGGAGGCCAAGCTACCTTAAAAATTCTAACAACTTTATATTGATTTTTGGGATAAAATTAAATGATAAATAATTTATTAGTTCCTATATTTTTAGTGTGACATACTATTTAGTTCACATATTTTAATAATACATGGCTTAATTCTAAATTTTTTATTCTATTTAACAACTTTTTTTTTGGTAGACAAGGAAGGGCTAAGCACCCCGGGAAAAAACAAAACAACAAAGCAGAAAAACCGGAGTCAATCGAGCCTTGTACTTCTCAGATCAGTATGAAGAATGTCCAGAAGGCCTGCAGGCGGCCTATCACACTCGTGAAGACCTAGGGAAAAATTTCCTGCGAAATTCGCCAACCAATCCGCTGCTCGATTACCCTCTCGGTGGGTATGTACAACACGAACATTCCAATTCCGTTTTAGTAATTTCTGACAAGCCTCAATGATCCAATAATGCCGGTGGTTAGTCGTGTTTGTGGAATTCACGCATTTCACAACCTTGAGAGCATCCAATTCAAACACCACTTTCCGAAAACCCAACTTCCACGCCAAGCTAATACCATAGAATAAGCCCCAGAATTTCGCAAGAGCTGTTGTGCTAATGCCCAAATTGCAATGAAAGCCCCCTTTCCAAGCACCCCTCTCATCCCGAATCAGACCGCCGCACGCCGCATCTCCGGGGTTACCTTTGCTTGCACCATCACTGTTAACTTTAACCCAATCCTCCATCGGAGTCTGCCAAAGAAGGGAGCGAGTGCGGATACCTTGGGCCCCCCTGTTGCTGACCTTTCTCGACCTCTGCATACCTCTCTCCATTTCGCGAGCTTGTCCGTAAATGAAGCCATGTTTGTCCCGCACTTCCTGCCTGTTCCCGTCGAACACTTTCTCGTTTCTCCATTTCCACAACCACCAGCAGCCCACAGCTAAAATCGAGCGCCATTCAACTCCTTTCCAGCGGTTCCCGATTTGGAGGTTCTTCCTAACCCAAGTATCCAGATTTCCATCAAAAAATTGTTGTCTAAACTCCCGAGGGATGAACTGCTCCCACATGGTAGCCGCAAGTTTGCAGTCCCTCAGCAGGTGGAGCGTTGTTTCTGGTCTGCTGCACTCTCTACACTCCTTAACGTCTGTCATGTGTCTGCGGAAACGTTTCTCATTCGAGAGAACCCCGTCATGAAGGACTAGCCAAGCAAAATGACGGATTCTTTCCGTTACATCTAGATCCCAAACTAGGTTCCAGCTCTCCTCTTTCCCTATCGTATTCGTTTGTTCGTTTCTTGCAAGCTGCAGTTTATACGCTGATCTGACAGAGAAAACGCCTGTGTCCTCCACGGACCAGGACCAGCCATCATCCTCGCCCTCAGTAAACAAGACATATGCTGCAAGTTGCATTAGCACTCTCAGGGGAAGAACCTGATGTAACGAATCCCAATTCCACCCATTCATCGTCCAATAATCCGCTACCTTCCTTCGCTTCTCCTCCTCCGATATTGGTCGGATGGATTCCTCCTCTAGACGAATGCATTCGATCCACACATCTAGCCAAAAAAGACTATCTCTACCATTTCTTACCACACGGTTGACTCCTAGCTTCAAGAGTTGAACTCCCTGAAGGATGCTTCTCCAAGTGTGACTTTTGCTCCCTCTGTCTCTGAACATCCCCAATCCTGTACCTCCCCTTGCATATCTATCTCGCAGTACCCGAGCCCAGAGGGTAGAAGCTTCATTTAGCATCCTCCACCCAAGCTTAGCAATATTAGCAATGTTCGTGGCTCTGGCTTGCCGGATTCCCAGACCTCCTTCCCTACGAGGTTTGCTTACAATGTTCCAGCGAACAAGATGAGTTTTACGGCCCCTATCTGAACTTCCCCAGAGGAACTTTCGATTTATAGAATCCAGGGTCCGACAAGTGCTGGCCGGGAGCACCGCCGTCTGCATTATGTAGATAGGGAGAGCAGACAAAACAGATTTTATGAGAGTCGTTCTCCCTGCGAAGGATAAGTTCTTCTCCTTCCAACCCGAGAGGCGCTGCTTAACACGGTCAACAACATAGTTATAGGTTGCTTTGGTGACTCTCTCATGATTGAGATTCACCCCCAAATATTTGCCCAAATTATTCGTGCTTCGGATTCCCAATTCGGAGGCCACTTCCATCCTGACCCGATGGCTGCAGTTTGCAGAGAAAAAAACACAGGACTTATTCAGGCTCACCTTCTGCCCTGAGCAGTCGCAGAAATAGTTCAGAATATCCTTTACTAAGCAAGCCTGTTGTCTAGATGCCTCCGCAAGAAGAATTATATCATCTGCAAAAAAAAATAGTGAGTTAAAGGAGGTCCATTCTTGGATAATGTAACCGGCTGCCAATTCCCTTGAGCCGCTGCCTCCAGAATCAAGTGGCTCAGACGCTCTAAGCACAGCACATAAAGGTAAGGAGAAAGAGGGTCTCCTTGTCGGAGGCCCCAAGCCGGCTTGAACCCTTCACCTTGCTCACCATTCCAAAACACTTGAAGGAAAGAGGATGAGACACAGGTCATGATTAATTCCACCATTCCTACCGGAAGCCCCACCTGGTGAAGCGTGTCTTGGAGAAAAGTCCAGCTAAGCCTATCGTAGGCCTTCTCCAGGTCTAACTTTAAGATCATGGAAGCTTTCTTTCCTTTCCTTTTCTCAAAATTATGAACTGCTTCCTGGATTAAGATTATATTGTCAGATATCTGGCGCCCAGGTACAAAGCTGCATTGAATCGGACCAATGATGTCAGGGAGCATAGGTTTCAGTCTCCCCACAATACACTTGGTAATGAGTTTATAACTGACGTTGCAGAGACTTATTGGTCTGAACTGCGATAAGGAATCCGGATTCTCAGTTTTAGGGATGAGAGTGATTAAGGTGTTATTTAGGCCATCCTCAACCACCCCTTCATTAAGAGCTCGTAGGACACACTTGCCTGTTTTCTGGCCCAACAGCTCCCAAAAATTCTGATAGACGCCTGCCTGAAGCCCGTCCGGACCCGGGGCTTTCCAAGCACTCATACTGTCAAGGGCAGCCTGAACATCCTCCATATCATAACGCCTCTCCAGGGCCTCTACTTCCATGCTCTCCAGCCTTGGGAAAGTTATCTGAGTCTGCAACAGGGGTCTTTCAGTCATGTCTTCACTGTACAGATTTCTAAAGAACAGGGTTGCCATGGCTTTCAAATTATTACAATTCCATTCCCAAGTCCCGTCCTCTTTCTTCAACCCCGCCACTTTGTTGCGTCTAGTCCAAATCACCGTGGAGATGTCGAAGAAAGAAGTATTTCGATCCCCTTCACAAAGCCATTGAACTCTCGATTTTTACTGCCAGAATAGTTCTTCTTGCTCAAGAACCGTGTTTAACTCGGAAACCAGCTTCTCCTCCAATTTAAGCAGGCCCCTAGTGCAACGGTCGGCCAAGGCTCTTTGCACTCCGCCCAGTCTTGCATAAATTCGGTTCTTTCGCTGGAAAATGTTTCCAAACTTCTGTTTATTCCACTTGGTTAGGCCTTCATGGATCCTGGCTGCCGTTTCCCCTAGAGAATCCATCTCCTAGTAGCACTGCTGCAATTGGTTTTTCAGAGAATCATCTGAGAGCCAGGCTCTCATGAACCGGAAAGGAACTCTAGTTCTCTCCACTGAATGTTGCAGCTCAATTAAAAGCGGGACATGGTCCGAATGAAGGTGCTGAAGGTGTTTGACCACAGCATCCGGAAACCGCAGGCGCCAGTCCACTGAACAGAGGCTTCTGTCAAGTCGACAAGCAACTCGGGTGCGCGGGGAGGAACCACGGTACCAAGTGAACTCCGGGCCAACAAAACCTAAATCAACAAGCTCCATCTGATTGATCCAGTTGGCAAAAGGAGCACATCTGCTTAGCACTCTCGCTGACCCCCCTTTCTTCTCTTCAGTAGCCTTAATGCAATTAAAATCTCCACTCAAAAGCCAAGGTTGATTAACCGTTTGCTGAACCTCTAATAAATCTGTAAAAAACGTTCTTTTATGAGCCATTTGGGGTCTAACATAAACTGCAGTGAATATGAAAGACGTCCCATAGCTTGGCCCCTTCTTAAAAGTCACTTCGTTGTGCAAGAATTGGAAGTTCCTAATAAGAAAATCAACATTAACCAAAGTATCATCCCAGAAAATCCAAACTCCACCGCTGAAACCCTCAGCTTCCACCACTTCAAATCTTGGGAGCCCAATCTACTTACCAATTTCCTCTGCACGTGTGCCCGGGATGCGAGTTTCCACCAGGCAAAGGATGTCAGGCCGATGAATTCTAACAAGATGTCTGAGACCCCTTTGGAAGTTAGTGCCTCCTGCACCAAAACAATTCCAAGTTATGATCTTCATAGTCAACATAACTTGTCGTAGCCTTGCAGCTGCAGACCACTAGTTTTGCACTAGAGGATTAATCCCCTCCTCCCTCGCCGTCCCTTCTGAAATTCGAAGAATTGATCTATCCCTCAGTTTCTGATTCAATCTATTGTATCCTTTCACCTTCAGCATATATATCTCTATTCTCTTAGGATTTATCTCTTTTAATGGTGGTCGAGGAGAGAACTCTGTCTGGGTTCGTTTACCCCTTCCGGCATCAAGCATTAAATCTCCCGGGTCCCCGCTTTCTCCTACCTCGACATCCATCTCCTCTCCAACCAAGCTTGTAAAACGGTTGCTGTTACTCAGCTGGTTGAAGTTAAAGTTTTCCTTATTCCGTTCCTTAAATGCTGCCACTGCTTTGCCCTTTCCTTTCCCAATATGAGATTGCGGTATCTTCCCTGGAGCTAATTCCTCCACCTGCTGACCGCCAACTTCGTTATGACTTATGTTTGCCTGCGGGTTGGAGCCTTCTTTCATCAGGTTTGAAAACGGATTAGTTTTCTCAAAGCTTGGCTTCTCCTGCAGTCCTCTTCTATTCTGCCAGTTTTGAGGTCCTGCTTTATTAAATTGCCGTCTTGGCACTATCATCCAGGATCCATAGACCGTGTCTTGCACCCCCTCATCACTGGCTTGAGCTCCTTTCTCCACCTGTGGAGTTTTCTCAGTGTTTGTTTCTGCTTCACTATTCTGTTCTCCCATTAACATATTGCTTGTAGAATTGGTCTCATTTGATGGAAAAGCACTAGGCCAGCAGCAGTCTGCCCTATTATGCCCATATCTTCCACATTTGGTGCAGGCAGTGTGCAGATCCTCAAACTCTACATGCTGGATTTCTCCTTCTAACTCAAATTACGCTATTAGTGGTTGCAGGAGGTTGATTTCCACACAGATTCTGGAAAATCGGCCTCTTGTTTTCATTAATGTGTTATCATCCACTCGAATCGGCTTACCGACAGCTCCCGCCAATCCCAGGAGCACATCTTCATCATAGTATAGCAATGGGAGTTGGGGAAGTCTAATCCATACCATGGATTTCTCCACACAGGCGTCTAACGGGTTGAAGTCTGCAGACCAAGAGCGAACAGTCAAGTAATGTCCTTGTACCATCCAGGGTCCGTCATTGATCACATGGTTTCTGTCCAAATCCTCATCGAACTGTACCAAGTGGAATCCTCCCCCCAAATCCATCATGCTCACATCTGCAATTGGCTTCCACAACTCCAGGGTTCATTTTTGGAGAGCCACATACCCTAAATTCCTCCCCAAAAGCTTGATAATTAAAGCTTTCTCCCAAGGTTTTGCCAATTTCTTCTTCAGCTCTGGATCGATCGTTACTCGGGGTATCAATGGTTTTGTTTCGTCGACTTCAATGTTCACTAATCCCGCTGCTCTTAAATCCGTCTTAACTCGAATAGGAGAGGCACTGGATTTTGCCATTGCAATATCCTTCCATGTTAATCTTGTATTAGGCGAGGGTTCAGTTTGATTCAGAGGCGTTTTGTCCGGCGGAACAGGGGGCGGCGGCCGTTCCCCGAAGACGAAAGGGTTAGACTCGTTCATCGCAGTTTTATTCTATTTAACAACTTAATACTTTATAAATGAACTAAACTGTTTAATAGAATAAAAGTTAATGACTAAACATTGTATTATTAAAATATAAGGATTAAACAGTGTATTAGATAAAAATGTTTTGGAACAAACGCAACAAGGCACGTGAGAAAAAGTTAATGAACATGTGTAGTTGTACTTTCAATCTGATCAAGGACAGATTTTCTTGTACTAATGAGGCGAAAGTATTTTGCAACTTTGGGTTTATTTATAGTCACATGTTTCTTTTCACACATGAACAAAAAGGAAAAAGAAAACAATGGCGAACCAAACTTTTTAAGTAATTCGGGTTTAGTCGCACTTTCAATCTGATCAAGCATAAGTCTTGTACTCTTGTTGTATTGATAAGCCGAAGTAGTTTGCATCCTCGTGTTTATTTGCAGTTACATGTTTCTTTTGATACCTGAGAAAAAAGGGGAAAAAAAGAAAATAATGGCGAATTGAAGTCTTTAAGTAATACGAGTTTTATCGTACTTGCAATCAAATAAAGTGTAGGTATGGTTGCGTGAGTATTAATGAGTCGAAAGTATTTGCATCATCGTGTTTATTTGCCGCTAGATTTGTTCATGTGCTAGACTGGACCGGACCTAATCAGTCTTGACACATAATTACATTGTCTAAGTCCGGTTCAGTCTAGGACCGATCCTGAAATTCTGAAGGCCTAGGGGCGAAGTAGCAAATGAGGCTCTCAAGTAAAAAATAAAATAAAATAATCAATTATGTAAAAAAAAAAATTACTTAAAAATGACATTTTTTTATTACGCTTAGCAGGGGAACTAATAAAAACAAGCAATTTCATATAAAAAAACATTTTATTTCGCATTAATCGCTCAGTTGCTCATATAAAACATTATCTATAAGCATTTTTAGATGCAGAATCACTAAAAATAATATCTACATCAATATGCTGTAACATATTCCTCTCAATACGTAAAATTGATAAACCATTTAACATTTCTAGTGACGTTAATGATCTCTAATAGTTTTTCAATAATTTTAACTTCGATTTTTATTTTTTAACAGATACAACGGCCACTGGCACAGTTAGGAGGATTCGAAAAACAATTGAAATATTTGGATAACAATCTGATGTTGCTTTGACAAACTCTAGTATTTCAAATACTGATATCAAACACTTTCATTTCTAAGAAAATATCATATGCATCATCATGCGAAAAATTATTATAATAAAATCAAGTCATAAATTTGTGTGTTGTGATTGTTTAAGCCTAAGAATTATATTTATTGTCGTTGCATCTTTTGAGATTTTAATTTATGTAATTTTTTTGGGGCCCTCTCCCTTGTGTCGAGTCGCGTGTGTGTTGCGGTTTGTTTAGGCCTAAGATTATTTCTCTAACTGTTGTACTTTTTTTTGAAGTACTAATTGTTGCATTTTAAAATTTAATTTCTATATTATTATTTTCTTAAAAAAATATTATTTTTGCATCCCTGGATCCCTTGGGCCCTGGGCAGGCGCCCCTCCTGCCCATGCCCAGGGGCGGCCCTGTCCATTCTGTATTATATTCACATCGAGTTCGGTTGGGCCAAGTTAAGCAGACCACAAGCCCAACACAACTAATATATTTATATTTAAAAAAAATAAATTAAATTAAAGGGAAAATTACACATAAATTCATATTTTAAAAACTATTTACAACTATGTCAAATTATAATTTTGGATTATATCAAACTAGTAAAATCAGTACCTTTAATATATTTTAAGGATTAGAATTTATAAATTAGAAGTCTAGAATATATTTTCTAGGGTTTATGATTTATGAATTGGAGTCTAGATTTTTAAAATTATGGTGTAAAATCATAATATATAGAGCATAATGACATATTAAGAATTAAGTTTAATGATATGACTTAGTTGTAATTTTATACTTAATTAAGATATTCATGTATTTGACCCTGAATTAAACTATAATTATAAATAATAAAAATAAAACAAACTAAAATTTACTTGCGTAATTAACAAAATTCAATCAACATTAATTTCAAATAAACAAAATATTAATCTCAAATTCAGAATAATATATAATCAATTGAATAAATGGGTATTAGTTGAAGAAGAATATGTAATCAAAACCGAATGAATAACAGCAATAGGTATCAGTTTTATAAAATATGCATTTGTTTGTAAAAAGATAATGTTTCTTAATAAAAATAAATAAAAAGTAATATGTGTAATCTTGTTGCATTGCAAAGTTAAAAAAATGATGGTGAACAGAGCGAGGGTGACGGGCAAGGCGAGGGAGGGTTTGTGCGGCCGATCGGGGCAGGGCCAGGGGATCGGGGGTGGGGGCGGTGCTGGGGGTAGATCTGGGGCCGAGGGATGGGAGCGTGTCGGGAGATGGGGCCTCGGATGGCTCTAGGGGCGAGAGGCGGGGCTGTGGGGATAGGGTCCGGGATAGATCTATGGAGAGGGATAGGTCGACTGGATCGGGGGGGATTGGCCAGATCTGGCCACTGAGTTGGGAGATGGTTGTGCGGACAGGGCTAGAGAGTGGTGGGATCTCGCAGGCAAGGGCGGGGATGGCGAGGTTGAGAGGGTTGGGCGGACGGGTGCCGAGGGGGGCATCCTAGGAGTTCTGGCGGCGAGTTGGGGGGTGGGCGCACGGGATCGGCAGGGGATGTGTCCCGCGCCTCACTCCCTGTTGTCCCGGATGGCCTGGTGGGCAAGATGCCGCCTGCCGATTGCGCGGCGCCCTTATCCCTTTCGATGGCGCCGGGCACTGCACGGATCCTGCTGACGTTGGGGCGGGGCGATGGGCTGGGATTTCCAGCATGGTGTCTAGCGTTGGTTGTCTTATCCCGGGCAGCGCTGGGCAGGCTGGGGCAGCAATTGGGGGGCATGTTGTCTCGAGTCAGAGCCCTTCAAGGGCTGGGAGTGATGTTCAGGGACAGGGGAACGCGGCTTCCCCTAGGACTGTAGCTGGCATAAATGGGATAGGTAAAGGGTCTTGGAAAGACACGGTTATGGGGGTGGTTGAGGAGGAGCTTTGTTTAGAGGAAGTTGAGATGGTAGGGGATTCTGCGGATCTGTTCTCTGACTCTGACGAGGATGAGGGTGCCCAGGATGATCCTCTTTGTCCGGTTATTAGACTGTCCTCAGAAGAGAAGCGGGAACTCAGAGAGAAGTGGAAGGTGTCTTTGATAGTTAAAGTGCTGGGGAAGAGGATCAACTTTAATTATTTTGCCCAAAGGATTCAAGCCCAGTGGGCTAGGAAAGGGAAAGTCAGTATTACTAACCTTGAAAATGACTACTATGTCATCAAGTTTACTAGAGTTGAGGATTACAATTCTGTGATCAAGGGGGGCCCATATATTATTTCCAACCATGTTTTGGCTTTACGGCCTTGGGTTCCAAATTTTAATCCTCATGATTCTACTGTTAACAGGATTTTGACTTGGGTTAGGTTTCCGGGCCTTCCCATTGAGTATTGCAGCGAGAAATTTCTCAGCAAAATAGGAGGCATAGTTGGGAAGGTCCACCATGTGGATAAGACTACTATTGGTGCCATTAGGGGCAAGTTTGCTAGGGTTTGTGTGGATGTTGATCTTGCGAAACCCTTATTATCTAAATTCTGTGTTCATAACAAGGTGTTCTTTATCGAGTATGAAGTCTTACATAACATTTGTTATGATTGTGGCATGTATGGTCATTCTCAGGAAGGTTTCCCCAAAAGGGAGAGTGTTTTGAAGGAGACTATTGTGGAGAGTGGGAGTAAATCTGTAGGTAACCAAGGGATTGGAGGAAACTTCGGTCCCTGGATGGTGGCTAAAAGGACTACTCGTCGTAGGACTCAACCTCCTATTGTGCAGAATCTTCCTCCTGATATTATCAGTAAGGGGAATTCCTCTCTTTCTAAGCCTATTGCTGCTCCTAGTGTGAAGGAGAAGCCTATCCCCAAAGCTAGGGAGGAGGCTGGAACCAGCTTAGCTCTTAGGTCTGGATCCAGGTTTGGTGCCCTGTCTATTGAGGACGTTCATGAGCCTGTCCAGAGAGATGAGCTTATGGAGCACAGTATGCCGGGTCTGGAGTCTGTTGAGCCTTCTGAGCTAGTGGTTGATTCTGTTAATCCCCTCTTTGCTTCCAAGAATGAAGCTCAGGGGGGTCCCCTGGTTCAGGCGGCCCGAAAGATGAAGGAGACTAATGAGGTTGGTTTGTCTATTCTTAGTGGTGATCCTGGGATTGGAAAATCAATGGGGGTTATTAAACCTAGCTTGAAAAAGCCAAAGGGTAAACAAAAAAGCATCCAGAATTCTTTGGCTTTTTCAGAGAAGAAGGGACCTGCGGGTACCTCGGTGAGGCTCTCAGGAGCCCCTAGTAAATACCTGGCTTAGGTAGGTTGGTGCGGTCAGTGTCCTCCTTTTGATGGACTTGTTGTGCTGGAATGTTAGGGGAGCGGCTAGCAAAGTTACCCGTATCCATATTAATGACCTTATTAAACAGTTTAACCCTTCGTGTTTTGCTTTACTGGAAACTAAGATTAGTGGAGAGAAAGCAGATGAGGTGGTTAATAAGTTTAAAAACTGGAGGTGTGTTAGATCGGAGGCAACTGGCCGGGCTGGTGGGATTTGGCTTTTCTGGAGGCCAGATCGGATTCATTTTGATATTATTAGTATCGATAAGCAGTTCATTCACTATAAAGTGAGTATTTCCGGTAACACGCCCTTCTTGACTACCCTTGTGTATGCTGACCCTATCTTAGCTAATCGAAAACGGCTGTGGGAGGTTCTCTTTTCTATGAGTGTCAGCATCTCTGAACCCTGGTTTATTGCGGGTGACTTTAATGATATCGCCTTTATGAGTGACCAGAGAGGGGGTTCCAATCATTATGTTAATCGCTGTCTCCACCACAAAAATAATATGGATTTATGTGGGCTTTCCGACCTAGGGGCTTCGGGTCATAGATTCACTTGGAAACGTAATAGTACCTTTGTTCGTTTGGACAAGGTCTATGCTAATGTATCTGCCCAGACTTCTTTCCCTGAGAGTTCTGTTTTAAATCTCCCGTTCCGTCATTCGGATCATTGTCCTATTTTGTTTAGACTTTTGAGAGGCAACCGCCCTAGGGGAAAGAGACCGTTCCGGTATCAGTTGGCTTAGGAGTCCCATCCTAAGTTCAAGGAGTTCGTCCAAGATAATTGGAAACCTCATTTGAATGTCCTGCAAGCTGCTGAAGGGTTCAGGAATAATGTGATGGGGTGGAATAAGAATGTCTTTGGGCATATTATTAGAAGAAAGAATAAGTTATTAAAAAGGATGGAGGGCATTCAGCGTAGGTTGGAGGTGAGGTTTGAGCACAGTTTGGATGGCCTCCTCAGAACCCTTCAGAAGGAGCTGGAAGCTGTGCTTAGGCAGGAGGAGCTTCTCTGGTTTCAGAAGTCTAGGAAATCCTGGATTAGAGATGGGGACCGTAATACCAGGTACTTCCATCTGTCTACGATGATCAGAAGGCAGAGGAATAGAATTGAGGCCATTAAGGATTCTAATGGTGAGTGGGTGTATGAAGATGAGGTGATTTGGAATTTGGCTCTGGAGTTCTATAAGGATCTGTTCAAAGAGGATCCTGTCCAGCTGGAGAGGGCTCACTCTGTTGCTACCTTTCCTTTGATCAGTGAGGATATCAGTCAGAGTGCCTTTCTTCCTATTTCCCGAAAAGAGATTGACCATGCCATCTTCAGCATTGGGGCGTCTAAAGCTCCAGGGATTGATGGTCTTCCTGCTGGCTTCTACCACAAGCATTGGGATGTTGTGAAGGAGGGTATCTATGAGTTTATCATAGGAGTGTTCAATGGTTCTAAGGATATTGAGCTGGTTAATAGAACCCTCCTGGTTCTTATTCCAAAAATTGATAAGCCTTCTTCCTTTTTGCATATGAGACCCATCAGTCTTTGTAATGTTCTTTATAAGACGGTTACAAAGATTGTGGCTAATAGAATCCGAGGCATTCTTCCGGAGATCATTTGTCAGAATCAGGGTAGTTTTGTACCCGGTAGACAAATGATGGATAATGTGGTGATTGCCCAAGAAATGGTGCACACTATGAAGATTAGGAAAGGGAAGAAAGGCATTGTGGCTCTAAAGCTAGATTTGGAGAAGGCCTATGATCGCATCAACTGGAATTTCCTGATGGAGAGTCTGGAGAGAGCTAGAATCCCGGACAGTTGGAGAAGGCTTATTAAGGTTTGTATTACTTCTCCTATGTTTCAGGTTATGGTGAATGGGGATATGTCGGAGGAGTTCTCTCCGGGCCGGGGCATCCATCAGGGTGATCCTATGAGTCCCTTCCTTTTCATTATTGTTATGGAAAGGCTTTCCCACCTAATTCAAGATGCTATTGATATTGAGAGTTTCCACCCGGTGGCCATCAACAGCTTCTGTCCCCAGGTGACTCACTTATTCTTTGCTGACGATGTCCTCATCTTTCTTGAAGGTAATGAGGAGCAGCTGAGTGTCATTATGGATATTCTGGATTGTTTTTGTTCGGCCTCTGGTCAGAGACTTAATATCCAGAAATCCAGGATGATGTGCTCTAAGAATATGAATCCGAGAATTTGTAAAAGATTAAGTGATTTGTCTGGTATTCCTCTTACTAATTCTCTTGGGAAGTATCTGGGTATTCCCCTCCACAGTGACAGAGTGTCTAAAGTGTCCTTTAAAGATACTTTGGACAAAGCCAATACGAGGTGTGCCACGTGGAAAGCCAAGACTCTTTCCCTCGCTGGCCGCCTGACTTTAATTCAATCTGTGAATTGTGCGGCTCCCAACCACATCATGCAGGCTTGTTAGCTTCCGGATCCTGTGCTTAATGATCTGGATAAGATTAACCGGAGGTTCCTGTGGGGGGAAGCTGCGGAGGGAAGAAAGATCCATCTGGTGCCTTGGAGTGAGGTTTGTCGGCCCAAAGATTCAGGTGGTTTGGGCATTAGGAGAGCTAAGGATAATAATAAAGTTTTATTAATGAAACTCCTTTGGCGTATGTGGCAATGCCCCTCCTCTCTCTGGGTTCGCCTTCTTTGTGGTAAGTATCGTAAAGATATGATCTTCGGGGGCCCTAAGGAGAGAGTTATCAATTGTTCCTTCCTCTGGAAAGGGCTTAGCGCCGTGTTTGCGGAATTCTGCTCAGGGGTTGGTCTGGAGGTGGGTAATGGTAAGTCCATTAGCTTCTGGTTCGACACCTGGATTGGGGATAAACCTTTAGTGGATGTGTGTACTTCCCCCCCGCCTAGTGATATCCGCAACTGGAGGATTGCCGATGTGGTGGACTCTGAAGGGGACTGGATCTGGCCTAAATTTGATACTTTCTTTAGCCTTGAGACTCTCCTTAGAATTCGGGGAGTGAAGGTGAGTAATCAAGAGGAAGACATGGATAGGCATTGCTGGGCGCTGACTAACAATGGAGTTTATTCATGCAAATCTGCCTTTGAAGCTTTTTCCCTCAATAGGTCTGAGCATCCCTCGGATATTTGGAAGACCATTTGGGCCCTCAAAGTCCCCTACCGTATTAGGAGCTTCCTGTGGCTGGGCGTTAAGGACAGGTTACTTACTAACTCGGATAGGCATAGAAGGCACTTGGCGAACTCTGGAGCTTGCGGTAGATGTAGAGGCCATGTTGAATCTTTGTGCCATGCTCTTAGGGATTGCCCTAAGAGTAAAGAGGTTTGGAAGAAAATTCTCCCACAACATATTTTCTCTTCCTTCATG
Organism: Euphorbia lathyris; assembly: GCF_963576675.1. NCBI lineage: Eukaryota > Viridiplantae > Streptophyta > Magnoliopsida > Malpighiales > Euphorbiaceae > Euphorbia > Euphorbia lathyris. Next base: position 13,792,550 of record NC_088913.1, read on the forward strand.
GCCCATTCAGTGGACGACTGGTTCTCTATTGGTATTAGTGGAAAGTTACTGTCTTATATGGATCATGGTGACATTTTCTTTGCCATTATCTGTCACCAAGTTTGGAAATGGAGAAACGATGAGATTTTTGGTAATAAAGCTGTGCTTATGCCAAACTTAGCTGAGTTTTCTCGAAGAAACTCTCCTCTATTATTGATAGTTTCAAAGGAGAGTCCCTTGCCAGATCTTCCCAGAGTAGTGATGTCCACCTCGTGGGTTGGAGCAGGCCAAGAGAGGGGGTTGTGAAGCTGAATACTGATGGCTCCTGCCTCAGTAATGGTAAGATTGCTGCCGGAGGTGTTCTTAGAGATGCGGGAGGCACCTGGCTTTCTGGGTTTACCCAGAATTTGGGGTTGGGTTCTTCTTTCTCTGCGGAGCTCTGGGGCATTCTCTCTGGAATCCAGCTTGCTAAAAGGCTGGGTGTGAAGAGGCTTTCTGTGGAGTCAGATAACATGGAGGCCATCAAAATGATTTCAGGTAATCATGCCATGGGTCTTCATAGCCGCAACCTTATCAGAGCAATTAAAAGGCTTAGCTCCTCCTTTGAGATCTTAGAGTTCAGTCACATTTTCAGAGAGCAGAACCGTGTTGCGGATCACTTGGCGGCGGCTGGCCATGAGGGGGTGTTAGGTGTTTCTACCCTTACCGTTCCCCCCTATCGCTCTCTCTCCTCTTCTTTTAGAGGATGGGATTGGGGTTAGCTTGCCTAGGCTAATCCCTGTGTAGTTGTTTTTTGTTTTTTTCCTTTCCTTCTCTACCAAAAAAAAAATATCTATATCTATATATAATATAAAACAGTAACGATAGAGTTGATATGTCACTTCCTCATACTGATAAAAAAAATATAATATAATATATAATATATTAATTTTAATTATATTATTATATTTATCTATAAAAAGATTATTTTATCCGTACTATATCTAAGAGTTTTACAGAATTTAAATTAACCCCTTAAATCTCTCTAATTCTCTGCAGATCTATATATAATATAAAACAGTAACGATGGAGCTGGGGTGTCACTTCCTCCTTTTTTACTGATAAAAAATATAATATATAATATAATATATTAATTTTAATTATATTATTATATTTATCTATAAAAAGATTATTTAAAGTAAATATGAAAATAATAATATTTAATTTATATAGCACCTTTATATCATTAATTGTAATTATTAGATTATATTTTTATTAATATTTATATGTTATGAATCCGTGCATCACACGGGCTAAAAACTAGTAATATATTAAACTCTTATTCTTTTTCAACAAAATAACCCTATGTTTCATATTACATTTGATTTTAGATAGTTGTATAAAAATTAAGGATATTAGAGAAAAAATAGCATTTGTCACACCCGACCCTAGACGACCTCAATCGGCATCGGGCATGAAATAGAAAGCTCATAATCAATACTTAGGAGTCTCCAATTTACTACGACGACCTCAACATATATTTACCAACTCCATTATATTACAATTGAAATACCAAAGTTCTAACAATAATTCTAACAATAAGCAGCCAACTTCCAAAACCTTGCCTAATCGGTCGGTAACCTTCTCTATATCTTGTACTTTCTCACCTAAAAACATTAAAACATTTAAAAACGTGAGACAAAAATCTCAGTAAGAAACTATCAGCTATAAAAACCAACTTTACTTAACATAGCTACATATATACATTTATAAAGGGATTTAATCAAAACCTTATAAAATATACTCAAAACTTAAGTTCATATAACTTTGTATATATACTGCATCTTGTCAAAACGAATCAAAACAAATAAACGTTTCATCAAACCAATTTATAATCAAATAAATGTTTTATCAAACCAAATTGTAATCAATCAAACGTAAAACCTTATATCAAAATCAATCAGAACCGAAAACATAATCCAAATGAACTTAAAACATTGTATCCATCCTCGATTTTCTCCCCTTACGTATCAATCCATAACCACATATATAGTCGAGACGTCTCTTAACATTGCCTATCCCATATGGCCTTACCCAACACTTCGCTGCCATACCCAATAGGTCTTCAGACTGTGTACACAGGCCCTGTCCCTTACTGAACATGGTCTTCAAATATAAAACCACCGATCCGGATTACTCTAGATGGATATAAAATCATAAAATCATAACGTACTTAAATTTCCTTTCACAGTCAAATTCCAAACTATTTCATAACCAAAAATCATTTGGCTTCAAGTAGCCATTTTGTATCATAAAAATCATATTTGGACTTCAATCCAAAATAATAACAACAATAACCGCAACAGATTTCTCAATCCAAAAATAATTCGTAAGAAATAATCAAATTCATTTTGTTCAATATATATATATATATTGAAACCAAAAACATATATGTATATATGTAAATCAACCAAATTAAGCCTTAAATCAACATAATCAAGTAAACTCTGAAATTCACATAGAAGCATAATCAATAGCTTCATTTGAACCGTAATTTCACAATAAAAAGTAAAATCATGAAAAACCCTAATTTTACAAAATTCCTGCATAACCCTAAAATATCTATAATATAAAGCGGGCTGAGTTGGATCGTGCTCAGGCTTGTAAGACAAATTGCAAGTACAATCGATTTTATATAGGGCTTGAACAGCCGAGATTAGGTCAAACATAAAACATACATTGGGAAATTTACATAGAAATTCACTTTTGAAAAATTATTTACAATTATGTCAAGTCATAATTTTGAATTATATGAAACTAATAAAATCATTATTTTTAAAAATTAAAGTTTATAAATTAGAGATCTAGTTAAGAGTTTGAGATTTATGAATTGGAGTTTATACTTTTTAAATTAGATGTAAAAGCATATTTTATTTGGTATATATAGAAAAAAATGACATATTGAGAATTAATTTTGATGATATGATTTAGTTGTAATTTTATAGTCAATTATGATATTCATTTAAAAAGCCCTAAACATTCATTCCAAATCCAAACTATAAAGGACGAGTTTAGGCAGGCTGGTAGGTCGATGAACATGTCTATTTGCAAATTTTGCAGTTTTTTTTTTTTTTGCTAAACCATTAATGAAGCCTTTGAACTTCAATGTTTTCAGATTAAACCCAATACTGGGTTCGTTAGCTAAACCGTTAGTGAATAACTCAATTTGTGAAAAAGTTAAAGATTTGAGTCTTAAGAGCATCTCCAATAGACTTCTTTGTTGGGTTCTTAAGTTAAAATTTGAATAGTGAGACAACTTCAACGTTCAACAGCCTCATAAGGCTTCTTAAATTACTAATTAAGAGTCTATGTTCCCTCCTCATTAATGAGGAGCCTCTTTTCACTTTTAGGACATGTTTGGTTCATGAAATAGAGGAGGAATAGAATAGTTATTCCTAAAGAATTCATATTCCACCATTTGGTTTTTTTTTCATACAATAATTATTCCACGGATTTTCTATTTCATAATTAGTGGAATAGGGATTCCTTAATTTAAGCTAAGAATAGTTATTCCATAATAAATATTTTTTTTGATTTCAAAATTACATCACTCATATATAGGTAAAGGCTATGCTTACTTTGTTTTTTACAAAGTAAGCCTTACTTTATGTGTTTTCACCATTGGATTAATTTTATACTCCATCATCCAATGGTGAAAACACACCAAGTAATGGTACTTTGTAAAAAACAAAGTAACCATAGAAAGCACCCTCATATATATTGATCATTTGTTTCACATTTCACGTGAAAAAGGTAAAAAATGCAAAAAACGGAAAAAAAAATGTGAAAAACGCAAAAAATAAAAAAAAGGAAAAAAAACATGAGAAAAACGTGAAAAATGATAAAAATGCAAAAACAATAAAAAGGTGAAAAATGGAAAAAACGTGAAAATAGTAAAAATGCAAAAAAAAAATTGAAAAACGGTAAAAATGCAAAACAATTGAAAAACATGAAAGGTTGATGGTAATAGTTAAAAGGGTAACTAATTTATTAGTCCCTATATTTTGACAAAACTCACTGTTTAGTCCCTGTATTTTCAAAAACACATGGTAAGGTCTCTAACCTTTTTCTCGGTGAACTGTTTAGTCATTCCGTCTGTTTGTTAGATTTTTTACCGTTTATTACTTCGGAAATGACTAAATTACCCTTTACTATTTACCTTCAAACTTCACAAGAGGAAATCCAATTTAGAAGAAGAAGGTATTTGTATGGAGAACAAGAAAAAGAACACACTAAATACTTACAAATTTGAACGATTAAGAAGAAAATCAAGAACAAAAACACTCAAAGTTGATTTCAGATGCATTAGAGTTTAAATGAAAGGAAAATAAAGGAAAAGAAGAACGCAAATCCAAATTGACTAACAGAATCTTCATGAGAGTCTAACGGCATGGACTAAACAGTTCACCGAGAAAAACATTAGGGACTTTACCGTGTATTTTTGAAAATACATGGACTAAACAGTGTGTTTTATCAAAATATAGGGACTAATAAATTAATTACCCTAGTTAAAATTCACATTTCATGTTTTCATGTTTTTTCAATTTTTGCATTTTTCGTATTTGTATTGTTTTTTTTGTATTTTTACGTTTGCGTTTTTTTTTCTTTTAATATATATTAAATATTTGAATATTTGATGGTAATAATTAATTTTTTAAAATAAATAAGAAATTACACTTGAGGGTAATATTGTCATTTGAGCTACAACACATTCCATCAACCAAACATAAGAATAGATATTAAGGAATCTCTATTTGATTCCTTTATATTATATTCTATTCTTATGGAATAACTATTTTGTTCCATGCTATTCTATTCATATTAGTATCTTGTTGCCTCGCGATTTCATTTAACCAGATCATCAACCTGTTAAAAGTGAGCAGATCATTAATCATGGATACTCTGTTAATCACTTTGCATTAGTAAGATCTTGTTTCTTTTTGACTGAAATTAAATTAAATTAAATTAACTGAATGAACTAAATTGAACTAAATGCTACTGAACTAAACTGAACTGAAATTAATTGAATTGCACAAAATAATTATAATTATAATAAATTATATATATAATGATATATTTTATATATAAATAATTATAATTAAAATCAATAATGATAAATTATATATATAATGATAAATGATATATTATATATAAAAAAATATAATAAAAATTATATTATATATATATAATAAATTTTAAATTATATACTAGTAATTATAATTATAATAAATAATAATGAATTTATACATAAATAATACTAAATTATAAATTATATATATATTATAATAAATTATATATAAATAATTATAATTATAACAAATAATGATGAATATAAATAATACTAAATTATAAATTATAATAAATTATATATAAATAGTTATAATTATAATAAATAATGATGAATTGTATATATATAATATTAATTATAAATTATATATAAATAATTATAATTATCATAAATAATCATAATTACTGAAATTAACTTAACTTAATTGAACTGAACTGAACTGGATGTTGCTGAACTGAACTGAACTTACTTATGCTGAATTTAAGTAAAAAAGAACAGGGCCTAAGCTAACTTAACATATTATTGCCTTACCGTTAATAGTTTCGTCAAATATAACGTCTCGAGACTAGGACATACTCCAACAGAGGCAACATCCTTTAACGTAGTGGGGAAAAGATGGTACATTATAACATTCGTTGATATGGTAGTATCCATAACACATTTGAAATTCTTTATGTGAGTAGCATGGTCCCCTGTCCCTTTGTACTCTTTCAGCATTAGATATGTGAACGCTCTCGACATGGGTTTAGTGAACATAAAGGTATTTATATCTCTGTTATGTCAGGTTGCTCTTGAGCCTATCATGTTCTTTCTGGATCGCATCAAAGTTAGCCTCGGAATCTTTGCCCTTTCTTGGGAGGGTCATCCTCTTAGTCAGGTTATTGGCGATCCGTCTCGATGATGGCTGCAGCTTCATAGTGTGGTGTTTGGTAGAGCAGGCTGTATTCTCATATTTGTTCATCTATCTGATGGTTTCTTCTGGAGTAAATTACACCAATCGTACCTGAACTATACCTCATTTCACACTTTGGTACCTGAATTGCATTTTGTCATAAAAATATACCCGAACTTCGGATGACTAGACAATATAATATGTATGACCTGTTACATTGGGTTAACTATTAAAAATGATGATGTGGCATCATTTGACCAAGTCTTTAGTTTAAATGTGGAACCCATATCTATTATAAACACAATTTTACCCCTTTTTTTCATCCCTAACTCATATTCCTAACTTTTCATTTCCATTTCCATTATTGTCTCATATTCCATTTTGTCAAAACAATTAATTCAAAGATTAGAACTTGATAACTTGTGAAAAAATCCTTGATCGGAGCACTTCTCTGTGAGGCGTCGTTGGGATTGGCCGGGGACACTCCGATGCCAAAGTCAGTAATATTCTTAAGAGAATAATCAGTGGTCACAAAGTAGGGTTAGAATAATGTTTGTGTCCATTTGATCCCACGAAGTTGGGGTATTTATATGCAATTCTGTAACAATCGCATTAGTCCCCTTTATTGTCCTTGAATGTGGGTTTTGATGTTACTTTAGTTATACTCGATGGTTTCAGTATTAATGTAGTTGTTAGTATCATCAATGTCAGATGTTTCTCCTTGATAACGGTTTAGAAACCCCTGGATGGATCCGTCTCAAGAAACTTCTTCATGTTCACCTGGCGGATATTGATCTCTTTATCAATGGCTATTAATTGCCATTTAATTGTATTTATTTCCTTCCATTGATGGTTATAAGTGTGTCTTTTGGTATTCTTAGAACCGTCAAGGCGTATGTATGCTCTCCTTGAGAACTAAAGCGCGTCTCCATTACTCGCTGTCATGGGGCGTATCTTGCTATGGCGTGTCTCGTCATGGTCCACGCGACATGGCATAATGCTAGAGACTCCTTCTTTTTTCTTCATTATTTGTATATTCACCCCTGCATTAATTATCATTAATTCCACATTAATCATGCATAAATCTCACTTTTATAAGGAGTAATGGTTTGCCATTATTTCTATTAATTTTCCATTTATTCCTCATTCTAGAATAATTTGGGTTGTTATCAGAACTTTATTTAATAAAGGGTCACTCATTTTAACAATAAGCTGGGGATTAGAAGAAAAATAAATAAATAAAATGTTCAATCGCTCAACAGGAACATGCCCAGGTTCTTGACGTCACCCTTCGCCCAAGTTCTTGAGAGGAAACTCCAGGAAAAATATTGAAGGCTTTAAACTTAATCTCCATGAAAAATTTGAAGGCGTTAAACTCAATTTCAAACCTCTAGTTTCTTACTTCTCCTTTTATGGATGACCCTTAGATCCACCATTTCTTGAAGGTTGAAACCTTTGGAGCTAAAAATTTAAATAATGGTGAGAATGGAAGAGAGATGGATAATATTTAGGCTGAAGATCTTGACTCTTTGATCTCTTTTCACTGAAATTTCTCTGAATGAGGCGCTTGGTTACTATGACTCGAGTTCGCCGGACGGAGCAGGTTTTGCAGGGAAGTCGATGTGAATTTGAGGACGAAGGATACAGATGAGGTGAAATCGGAATTATAGAGCACCACCGTAGCCATCGTCGACGGTGAATGGGTAGCACATGGGGATGGTGGCGCATCTGGTTTTGCGTAAGAGGGAGAAGAAGAACCAGAAGAGAGAGAAACAAAAGAGGGAGAGAGAGAAAGATATTTTTGATATTTAGGTATTTTTTAACTTTTGTGTAATTTAAGAAAATAATTAAGGGTATTTAGGTATTTTTAACTTTTGGGTATTAGGCGGATCCCACTTTTTTTTATTAGAAATGGTCAAACAGTCATTGACTAGACATAAACCGGAAAAACGCACTAAAATACCAAGTCACCCTTATTTGGAGTATATTTTTGTGACAAAATGTAATTCAGGTACCAAAGTGTGAAATGAGGTATAGTTTAGGTACGATTGTTGTAATTTACTCGTTTCTTCTGCTATCTCCAACTTCTCTTTGACTTTTGCCATTTCAATGGCATGTTATTGTCGTATTACGTTGACAAGGTCATTGACAAATCCAAAATTTTATACCAATCGTCTAGAGATTGCACCTAAGAGCCTTTATGATACAGATTGAAAGCGATAAATGGAGGTTTTAATCGTAAACCAACAAAGAGTTTCTTCTCTAGCTAAACTAGAAGGAGTGAATCCCAATAATAAGGTATAAACCTTAAGTTCTCAAAGAGAATGATTTTGATTGATTAAAAGTTAGTTCATCCTTACAAATATGAGGGTTTAAATACATCCTCCTAATGATAATAAAGACAAGGATTACCCCTTGCTAGGGTTTCAACAAGGCTATCCGAAAAGGGTAAAATAGGTGATGCGCCCCGACAATCAGTACAATGGTACAGGTACGGATTGTCAGGGTTGTTGGTGAATTACTTCGGGAGGAAGTAAACTGAGATCCGCCCAGGGTAGATGTTGATACGCCTCCTTGTGTACTCTTAGATCCGCCCCGCTCGTATGTCCTGGGGATCCGCCCTCCTTGGTACAACCTCCATGGGTCCGATGTCTGAGGATCCGCCAAAGTGTGTGTGATCCGCGATCCCAGTTAGGATGTCCGCATCATTCTCTCCTTCTTTAAAAGAATTCGGCACTGATTTGTCTGTGTTGAACTCCAAAGGGCCATCCGACTTCCACGGGCTAAGGTCACGGATGTTGAACGCTGGTGAGATTTTACCAAGCCAATTCGGCAATGCTATATGATAGGCATTGGCGTTGATCTTCTTGGTGACCTTATATGGCCCGTATTTCCTAGGCCGAAGCTTGCTGCTTGTGGCGTTAGCGAGTCTCTCTTTGCCCAAATATACCATAACTTCATCCCCAACTTCAAACTGTAGGTCCCTACGGTGCTCATCCGCCTTAGCCTTTAATTTCTGATTTCTCTCCTCAAGAGTCTCTCTCACCTCTTGGTGCATCTGTACATAATCCTTGGCCAGCTGGTTGGCAGTCACGTTTCCTTTAGGAAGATGGGCTATATCAAGGATGTGATTTGGGGTCTTGGTGTATACTACCTCAAATGGGGATCTCCCGGTTCCCGAATGTACAGAGCCGTTGTAGGCGAACTCAGCTTGGGCTAAAACCACATCCCACATCCTGGGCTTATCCTTACATTTGTTGCGCAGTAAGTTTCCCAAAGTTCTATTGACCACCTCGGTCTGTCCGTCTGTTTGAGGGTGGGCGGTGGTACTAAACTTCAGAGATGTATCAAACAGAGCCCACAAAGTTCGCCAGAAGTGACTGAGGAACTTCGTATCATGATCCGAAACAATGCTCTTAGGTACGCCATGTAGCCTAACAATCTCTCTGAAGAATAGCTTAGCAGTTGCTGAGGCATCATTAGTTTTACGACAAGGTATGAAGTGAGCCATCTTTGAAAATCGATCAACCACAACAAAGATGGAATCCATGCCTCTCTGAGTTCTGGGCAACCCTAGGACAAAGTCCATGGACAGATCCTCCCATATGGTCTCTGGCACAGGCAAAGGTAGTTGCAAGCCAGCATTTGTAGTGTGTCCCTTGGCGGTCTGGCAAATATAGCATCGTTCTACTAAATAGGCAACATCTCTTCTCATCTTAGGCCAGAAATAACGAGAACTCACTGCTTCAAATGTCTTGTCTCGCCCAAAATGCCCTCCAAGGGATCCGCCATGTAGATCACGAACAACCTTTTCGCGGATGGAAGTGCAGGGTAAGCAAAGTTGGTTGCCCCTCATGAGATACTCATCCATCAGATGATACGCCCCATCCCCATGCTGGTGTTGAAACTTCTCCCAGATACTGCCAAAGTCAGGATCCGCCAAGTATTCTCCTCTGATGTGTTCAAAACAATCGGTCTCCAGGTTGACTATTTTTATTAGTGACACCCTTCGACTCAAGGCGTCCGCCACCTTGTTCTGTTTTCCAGCCTTATGGATAAGCTTATAGGGGAACTTATCTATGAAGGCGGACCACTGGGCATGCATGGGCTTCGAAGTTGCTTCTGACTTCCCAGGTACGTGAGAGCTTGGTGGTCAGTGTAGAGGATGAATTCTTTCCCCACCAAGTAATGTTCCCACACTTTCAACGCCCTTACTACAACATAAAACTCTTGATCATACGTGGCCCACTTTTGCCGTGCCTCACAGAGCTTCTCACTGAAATATGCAATGGGCCTCTTTTCTTGCATCAAGACTCCACCAATCCCAACTCCACTGGCATCACACTCAACTTCGAACAGTTTATCAAAATTGGGGTACGCCAGCACTGGCGTTGTACTCAGCTTTTCCTTGATCAGGGCGAAGCTCTTCTCTTGGGCATCCGCCCACTCAAACCCCTTTCCCTTCTTCAAACATTCCGTCAACGGGGCGACTATAGAACTGAAGTTTTTAATAATCACCGATAAAAGGTTGCTAGCCCATGAAAACTCCTGATGTCCCCCACATTCCTCAGAGTAGGCCATTCTCGGATGGCTCTTACCTTCTCTCCATCAACTTGGACCCCATCGCCACTAATCACGAACCCAAGGAAAACCAGGCTCTCCATGACGAAGTCACACTTCTTAGTGTTGGCGTATAACTGGTGTTTCCTTAACAGGTCAAACACTATCTGTAAATGCTCCACATGTTCCACCAAGGTCTCGCTATGAATCAGGATATCATCAAAATACACAACTACAAATTTTCCAATCACCGGGCGAAGCACCTGATTCATCAGCCTCATAAATGTACTGGGGGCGTTAGTCATCCCGAATGGCATTACTAACCACTCATACAATCCATCTCTGGTCTTGAAAGCCGTCTTCCATTCATCCCCAGATCGAATTCGTATCTGATGATAACCACTCCTGAGATCAATCTTGGAGAAAACTCGGGATCCGCCAAGTTGGTCTAGCATATCATCCAGTCTTGGAATAGGGAACTTATACTTGATAGTGATCTTGTTAATGGCCCTGCTATCCACACACATCCGCCAAGATCCATCCTTCTTGGGCGTAAGTAGGGCTGGGACGGCGCATGGACTCATACTTTCTCTAACGTATCCCATCTCAATGAGCTCTTCCACCTTCTGCCTCATGATGTCATTTTCCTTTGGACTCATTCGATAGTGGGGAAGGCTTGGCAAGCTAGCCCCGGGCACAAGATCGATATGATGTTGGATGTCCCTCAAAGGTGGTAACCCACTTGGCAATTCCTCAAGGAACAGATCTTGATATTCGCCAAGTAGGCGAGTCACCTCAGTTGGCATCTCCCTTTCGCCCCTTTTGGCGGATTCGTGATTCGCCTTAACCATTACCACATACGCCATCTGGCTCTCTTCACATTCGCTGACAAATGATTTGTGTGTAGGACAGACTACCAAGGTAGACTTCTCGTCGGCCTTTGGCTCTCTTATCATTGGCTTAAGTACGAACTTCATCCCATTCTTCACAAATCTGTAAGTGTTCTCTCTTCCTGTGTGGGTGGCATCATTATCAAACTGCCAGGGTCGGCCCAACAATTGGTGGCAGGCATCCATATTGACCACATCACAACAGACTTCATTACTGTAATCACCAATCGCAATAGGTACCCTGCATCTCTAGGTCACCCTAAGTTCACCCACGTTTTTTATCCATCCCACCCTATAGGGGTCGGGATGCGCCTCCGCCAACAACCCAAATTTATGAACGGCGCTGCTGCTCACAATGTTCTCTTGGCTCCCACTATCTATTATCATATTGCATCGCCCACCTCTCACGAGACAGCGGGTCCTGAATAGTCGGTGCCTCTGATCTCCCTCTATCCGGCTGGAGACTAACAAACGCCGTACCACATGAATGGCGTATCTCTCTTCATCCGCCTCATCATCATCTTCTCCCAAGGGTTCACAAAATACTTCATCCCCTTCGTCATAGTCATCTTCATACCTTTCCACCATGTTGGCGCTCTTCCTCCTAGGACATTCGTTGGATCTATGGCCTGGCTCATTGCACCGAAAACATTTAAAAGGTGCTGGCCTCGCATACGGATTGTTGCTCTTAGGTGGTATAGGTGCTTCCTTGTATGGCCTAGTATCTCCGACAGATCCCCTTCCCACACTGTTGATCTTGGCCCCACTGGCACTCGCCACCTGCTTGCCTTTGTCATAAGACTTCACGTTATCTCTTCCTCCAGGCGTATACTCAGTAGTGGCGGATCTCCTGGATCTCCCGGTTAGTTGAGACTCAGCCTTGAGGGCTAGATTCCTGGCATCTTGTACCCGAACCACCATCTGTGTGCCAATACGATCCTGGATGTTGTATCTCAACCCTTCTAGATACCTAGAGGTCTTTTGGCTCTCAGTTTCAGACAAGTTGGCCCTTGCCGAAAGCCTCAAGAACTCGGAGGTATACTCATGGACACTTCGGGTCCCTTGAGAGCATCCCCTGTAGGAGCTGTAAATATATTGTTCATAATCCGGCGGTAGGAACCGCTCCCTCAACATCGCCTTCATCCGTAGCCAAGATCTTATCGGATCTCTGCCCCCTCATCTGATCCCACCAAACTGATGCGCCACCCTTCAGGCGATACGCCACCAGCCTCACTTTCCTCTCATCAGGAATCCCAGCATACTCAAAGAAACGTTCCACTTCCGATAACCAGTCTAAGAATCCCTCTATATCCAGTTCGCCTCCAAAAGATGGTAAGTCTATTTTTAGCTTAAAGGCATCATCTCTATCAAAGTTTCCTAGACCTGGGTATACCCTAGCAACATCCACACGTCTGTTGTCAACAGGCCTAACATCCCTCATAGTTCTAACAGTATTATCATCCCCAATACCCTCAAAGTCATCATTATCACTATCCGCATTATGCACAAAGACATAGTTGGGTCTTCTTACCTCAGGATCCTTAGGACCCATTTGTGGAAGCTGCGGTTCAGGGACTCCTTCCTTTCTCTGGGTTGAGCCTCCCGCGGTTGGTCGGATTAGAGCCAGAACCTCCAGTTTGAAGTTTTCTAGGGAGGTGGCTAGCTCCAGGAACCGTTGGTCGGTTTGTTTCTACCGCTCATGGCTGGCTCGGATCTGCTCCGTGAGGTGCTCCCTCAGCTCCTCATATCTCCGGTCACTGGTTTACATGGAGTCTTGCGGTTGTCGGGGTTGAACCATTGCCAAAAGAAGTTTCGGGTCAGGAAACGATCGGCTTTGATACCAACTGATACAGATTGAAAGCGATAAATGGAGGTTTTAATCGTAAACCAACAAAGAGTTTCTTCTCTAGCTAAACTAGAAGGAGTGAATCCCAATAATAAGGTATAAACCTTAAGTTCTCAAAGAGAATGATTTTGATTGATTAAAAGTTAGTTCATCCTTACAAAAATGAGGGTTTAAATACATCCTCCTAATGATAATAAAGACAAGGATTACCCCTTGCTAGGGTTTCAACAAGGCTATCCGAAAAGGGTAAAATAGGTGATGCGCCCCGACAATCAGTACAATGGTACAGGTACGGATTGTCAGGGTTGTTGGTGAATTACTTCGGGAGGAAGTAAACCGAGATCCGCCCAGGGTAGATGTTGATACGCCTCCTTGTGTACTCTTAGATCCGCCCCGCTCGTATGTCCTGGGGATCCGCCCTCCTTGGTACAACCTCCGTGGGTCCGATGTCTGAGGATCCGCCAGAGTGTGTGTGATCCGCGATCCCAATTAGGATGTCCGCATCACTTTATTATTGTGGCTCTAAGGTTTCACCACCCTCCATCTTTTTAAAGCTAGGCCATTATCGACTTGAAGCTGGCATGCTTCTTCCGCCGCTCTCTAAACTCCAGATGTACGAAGTGAGTTGGAGGAGGGAAGTCAAATGGAACTGTTTAAGTGAGTCATTGCTATGTTTGCTCCATGCTCACCACAAGCTTAATGAATGAAGTATAGTGTACCTTGTGCAGTGTCTTACTCTATTTATATTATGATCGAGCTGTAGAAAACTGTTATAAGTTTAGGAGTGGGACGTGTTACGTGTCACTTGTCGATAGGTGAGTGTATGCCTTTATATTGGAGACTAATATCCTTCGAGCCCACTAGGTCCATGATTTACGGGATCAGATGTAATTACTGTAACGGCTGGATCCTTGACGGGGTCTTTAGAGAGGTCCCGAGTCAAGACCTTAAGATGGGTCATATTGAGCAGGTTCAGTGTGGTGACTCCACATGCTCTCTTTCCTTGGTGATGTAGGACTTCGTAAGTACGACATGGTAAGTTTAGATTCACGTGATATTAAATATACAAAAATAAACACTCAATATAAAAATAATAAATAATAAAATTTTAAATTAAATATTTTAATTTATTAAAATAAATAAATTTTATTTTACTTAATGGCTAAGTAATTAAAAAATTGTAATTATTATATAATCTAAAAAATTAAATGCTTGTTAAGTGAGTAGTGCAGATAGCATTTCATCAACTATGTCGGAGGCGGAAAATGCTCCACCTGAGTTAGATCAACTCTTTTATGAAATAGAAAAAAATGCGAAGAGTTGGTTTTATTGTTAAATAGATAATTATCGCTTATTTTTTTTTATCAAATAATACCTTTCTTTTTCCGGTGATGTTGTATTTGCTCAATATAAAAATATTAAATAATAATTAAATTAAAATTTTAATTGAATATTTTAATTTATTAAAATAAATAATTTTAATTTTACTTAATGGTTAAGTTATTAAAAATTTATAATTATTATATAATCTGAAAAATTAAATGTTGTTATGTATTTTTTTATTTAGTTATCAAACGATACCTTTCTTTTCCAGATCGTACCAGATTTGCTTAATATAAAAATACTAAATAAAGATCGTACCAGATTTGCTTAATATAAAAATACTAAATAATAATTAATTTAAAAGTTTAAATTAAATATTAAAATAAATAAGTTTAATTTTACTTAATAGCTAAGTAATTAAAATTTTATAATTATTATATAATCTAAAAAATTAAATGCTATTAAATATCTTTTTTATTTAGGTATCAAATGATACCTTTCTTTTCTAGATCGTGTCGGATTTGCTCAATATAAAAATACTAAATAATAATTAATTTTAAACTTTTGAAAAAAATTGAAGGCTTTAAACTCAATCTCGAGGAAAAATATTGAAGGCTTTAAACTTAATCTCCACGAAAAATTTGAAGGCGTTAAACTCAATTTCAAACCTCTAGTTTCTTACTTCTCCTTTTATGGATGACCCTTAGATCCACCATTTCTTGAAGGTTGAAACCTTTGGAGCTAAAAATTCAAATAATGGTGATAATGGAAGAGAGATGGATAATATTTAGGTCGAAGATCTTGACTTTTTTTTTATCTCTTTTCAATGAAATTTCTCTGAATGAGGCGCTTGGTTACTATGACTCGAGTTCGCCGGACAGAACAGGTTTTGCAGGGAAGTCGGTGTGAATTTGAGGACGAAGGATACAGATGAGGTGAAATCGGAATTATAGAGCACCACCGTAGCCATCGTCGACGGTGAATGGGTAGCACATGGGGATGGTGGCGCATCTGGTTTTGCGTAAGAGGGAGAAGAAGAACCAGAAGAGAGAGAAACAAAAGAGGGAGAGAGAGAGAGATATATATTTTTGATATTTAGGTATTTTTTAACTTTTGTGTAATTTAGGAAAATAATTAAGGGTATTTAGGTATTTTTAACTTTTGGGTATTAGGAGGATCCCACTTTTTTTATTAGAAATGGTCAAACAGTCGTCGACTGGACATAAACCGGAAAAACGCACTAAAATACCAGGTCACCCTTATTTGAAGTATATTTTTGTGACAAAATGTAATTCAGGTACCAAAGTGTGAAATGGGGTATAGTTTAGGTATGATTGTTGTAATTTACTCGTTTCTTCTTCTATCTCTAACTTCTCTTTGACTTTTGCCATTTCGATGACATGTTATTGTCGTATTACGTTGACAATGTCATGGACAAATCCAAAATTTTATACCAATCGTCTAGAGATTGCACCTAAGAGCCTTTATTATTGTAGCTCTAAGGTTTCATCACCCTCCATCTTTTTAAAGCTAGGCCATTGTCGACTTGAAGCTGGCGTGCTTCTTCCGCCGCTCTCTAAACTCCAGATGTATGAAGTGAGTTGGAGGAGGGAAGTCAAATGGAACTGGTTAAGTGAGTCATTGCTATGTTTGCTCCATGCTCACCACAAGCTTAATGAATGAAGTATAGTGTACCTTGTGCAGTGTCTTACTCTATTTATATTATGATCGAGCTGTAGAAAACTGTTATAAGTTTAGGAGTGGGACGTGTTACGTGTCACTTGTCGATATGTGAATGTATGCCTTTATATTGGAGACCAATATCCTTCGAGCCCACTAGGTCCATGATTTACGGGATCAGATGTAATTACTGTAACGGCTGGATCCTTGACGAGGTCTTTAGAGAGGTCCTGAGTCAAGACCTTAAGATGGGTCATATTGAGCAGGTTCAGTATGGTGACTCCACATGTTCTCTTTCCTTAATGTAGGACTTCGTAAGTACGACATGGTAAATTTAGATTCACGTGATATTAAATATACAAAAATAAACACTCAATATAAAAATAATAAATAATAAAATTTTAAATTAAATATTTTAATTTATTAAAATAAATAAATTTTATTTTACTTAATGGCTAAGTAATTAAAAAATTGTAATTATTATATAAACTAAAAAATTAAATGCTTGTTAAGTGAGTAGTGCAGATAGCATTTCGTCAACTATGTCGGAGGCGGAAAGTGCTCCACCTGAGTTAGATCAACTCTTTTATGAAATAGAAAAAAATGCGAAGAGTTGGTTTTATTGTCAGATAGACAATTATCGCCTGTTTTTTTATTTATAAAATAATACCTTTCTTTTCCGGTGATGTTGTATTTGCTCAATATAAAAATATTAAATAATAATTAATTTAAAATTTTAATTAAATATTTTAATTTATTAAAATAAATAATTTTTATTTTATTTAATGGTTAAGTTATTAAAAATTTATGATTACTATATAATCTGAAAAATTAAATGTTGTTATGTATTTTTTTATTTAGTTATCAAACGATACCTTTCTTTTTCAGATCGTACCAGATTTACTTAATATAAAAATACTAAATAAAGATCGTACCAGATTTGCTTAATATAAAAATACTAAATAATAATTAATTTAAAAGTTTAAATTAAATATTAAAATAAATAAGTTTAATTTTACTTAATAGCTAAGTAATTAAAATTTTATAATCATTATATAATCTAAAAAATTAAATGCTATTAAATATCTTTTTCATTTACGTATCAAACGATATCTTTCTTTTCTAGATCGTATCGGATTTGCTCAATATAAAAAAATACCAAATAATAATTAATTTTAAATTTTAAATTAAATATTTTAACTTACTAAAATAAATAATTTTTAATTTATCTTAATGGTTAAGTAATTAAAAAATTAGAATTATTTTACGGACCTAAAATAAATAAATGCTGTTAAGTGATTTTTTTTTTATTTACAAACACTAGTCGAAAACCCGTGCGATGCACAGGGTATGAAACTTTTATATAATTTAGATAAATAAATAAATTGACATATTTATTTTTAAATAATTTTATATCATGCTATGAAAAAAATTTATATTATGTATATTTGAAATTAATATATATTTTTTAATGATAATTCAAATTAAATTAATTTTAAAAATAATTGACTACTTTTTTATATAATTTTAACTAAAGATGAATGATTTATTTATTTTTACAAAATTCAATGATTTGTACTTTTTAGGAATTTTAATACATTTTCATATTCCAAATATTTTGTGAAATAATAATAATAAAATAGTAGATTAATTAAGAAATATATTAGAATATAATAAAAAACCAAAAATTGAATTAACTATAATTAAAGTTAAATATTATATTTACGATACAAAAGAATTACAATATAGGTTAAACAAAAATTGAATTAAACTACAATTAAAATTAAATATTATATCTACGATACAAAAGAATTACAATCTATGTTAAAATGGAAGTAACATCAATATATTATTCTATAAACTATTACAATCAATACTTTTCTAATGTTGCATATGAAGAAACTTTATCAATTCAATATGTTACATATAAAAAAATAAAATTCGTAAAAATTAGTCACAAATTCATCTTGATGATAATTATTTTGGTTGATAGAATTTCATGATCACCAAGTATTCGAATTCAATTATTCATTCTGCTACAATAACCCAATATATCTAATTGAATCAGTTTTACGATGATGATTTCTCTTATTTTCATCTCGTAATATCTCATCAAGACATTCTGTCGATAAATTGGAGACTCCTAAGTATTGATTATTATCTTTCCATTTCACGCCCGATGCTGATTGAGGTCCTTTAGGGTCGGGTGTGACACATTCGATCAATTTGTTCTTCATTCTTTCACTATATAGAATATCAACCAGACTCGCAGATATCACTTATTTGATTCATTAATATTTTCTAATAATTATATATTCTTGAATTTTGTAAGTAATAAAAACAAACAAAAGAATTGAAAAAAAAATGAAGGGACGAAAAAGATAATTAGGAGAGAACCATCTTCCTCTCAGGGTTTGTTTTTAAAAAATAAGAGAGAATGTCGAGACATAAGCTTATAAAGAGGAGAGTGAAAATATTTTTTGTCCATTAATTAAATATTTTATTTTTTCTTAATGAAGTATTAAGTCGATAAATTAATTTTAGTTAAATAGAATTAAATCGCAATTGTAACCACTCAGTACAAAAAACAACGTTTTATAATTAATATGTGAAATTAATTATATTAATTAGAATCATTATACTCAACATTTGTGAATTTGAAGATATTCAAATAATAATATTTTCTTAATTAATATTTTTCAATAATTTGTCCTATGATCATATTTCATTTTTATCTGTTAAAAACTCTTGAAATACTAACAATTTTGTATGAACCATAATATAATAGTTAAAAATTATATAAGTCAATGTTGTAAAAGCAATTATCTCAATATCTATAATTAATGTACATTTTTAGGATTTTGAGCATCAAAATTTATTTTTATTTACCTTGATTTTGAATTCGTATCTAGCATAATCCACATTCTTCAAGAATAAACATCTTCTCAAGCGTATTAGACGCTTACAATCTCCTTATCTAGAAAATTGGGAAAAAAATAACTTCTTGATAATAATAATAATAATATAACATAATTTATATTGAAATAAACTTCATTGTAAGTATAATATTCCAAAATCTCTTTAATATTTTATTTAGGGTAATTAGTTTATTAGTCCCTATATTTTGATAAAACACACTGTTTAGTCCCTATATTTTCAAAAATACATGGTAAAGTCCCTAACGTTTTTCTCAGTGAACTGTTTAGTCCCTAACGTTTTTCTCAGTGAACTGTTTAGTCCCTGCCGTTAGACTCTCGTGAAGATTCTGTTAGTCAATTTGGATTTGCGTTCTTCTTTTCCTTTATTTTCCTTTCCTTTAAACTCTAATGCATCTGAAATCAATTTTGAATGTTCTTTTTCTTGATTTTCTTCTTAATCGTTCAAATTCGTAAGCATTGTATCGGTTCTTTTTCTTATTCTCCATACAAATAGCTTCTTCTTCTAAATTGGATTTCCTCTTCTGAAGTTTGAAGGTAAATAGTAAAGGGTAATTTCGTCATTTCTGAAGTCATAAACAGTAAAAAAATCTAACAAACAGACGGAAGGACTAAACAGTTCACTGAGAAAAAAGTTAGGGACCTTACCATGTGTTTTTGAAAATACAGGGACTAAACAGTATGTTTTATCAAAATATATGGACTAATAAATTAATTACCCTTTTATTTAATATGTCTCAAACTTCAATGAACAACTATCGTGTGAAATTTTATATCTATTTGTACCAAAATGCATAAAAATAAAAAATACAATCCATATCAATTAGCTAAACTCAAACTAAAAAAATGAGTAGATTTCAACATGTTCTGAATTAGAAAAATTAATCTAACTTCAATTAAAACTAAAAATTGAGTTCATAAAAAGCCGAAAATCTAAATTTTAGTTAGAGTTAACAATCAAAACGATAACACCTAGGAACATATACTAAAAAAGAATGCAAATATACAAAATCTTTATTTTAGTCATTTTGAAAAATAAATAAATAAAAAAGAAAACATGGATAAGGTAGTAAGATGTATGGAATCTGGATAACGACAGAAATGGAATTTCATCTCTGAAAGATGAAACTATAACAACAATTGTTTAATAAAAATAAAACAACAGCACAATTGAGAAAACCAAAAATTGAGTTCATATAAAGCCGAAAATCTAAATTTTAGTTAAGAGTTAGCAATCGAAACGATAACACCTAGCAACATATACTAAAAAAGAATACAAATTTACAAAATCTTTATTTTAGTCATTTTGAAAAAAAAAAGGCAAATAAAAAAGAAAACATGGATACGGTAGCGAGAGGTATGGAACCTGGGTAACGACGGAAATGAAATTTCATCTTTGAAAAATGAAACTATAACAACTATTGTTTAATAAAAAGAAAACAACAACACAATTGAGAACAAAAATAACTACAACATATGAAAAAAAATCGAATAATTACCTTAGAAAGATAAGAATTTCTTATAATTTTTGACACTTTTGTGTTTTCCGATTTTAGTTGTTCATGCATCTTCTATTTCTGTCGGATTTCTTCAATTGATGCTACCAGTTTGGAAAAAAAAAACAAATAAAAAAATAAAACATGGATATGATAGCGAGAAGTATAGAACTTTGGTAACAACAGAAATGAATCTGAAAGATGAAACTATAACAATTATTGTTTAATAAAAATAAAACAACAATATAATTGAGAACAAAATAACTACAACATATGAAAAAAGTCGAATATTTACCTTCAGAAATATAATACTATATATCGTGACCAATGAATATAATGGTGGAATACTATCTATCATGCTTTATATATAAGTTTATTTGTGACTTTTGGATTTCTTTTGCTTTGTGTTTTTTCATCTTCCCGTAACTCTTGCTTTCTTTTATTATTTTAATTAATAGACTAGTAATTATTTAATATATTATAAATATAAATTTATTATTTTTAATTAATTAAATATTTTTAATCTGATTTTTTACTACGTAATTATATATATATATATATATATATATATATATATATATAGTATAGATTAGCTTGCTTTCTTCCATTTCATCTCGGTCGCTCCGCTATCATCTTAGGCGCCCACGATCTGCGGCTGGTAGACATCAACCCTTTCGCCATTGTCCATCGGAGCTCCGAAGTTCACTGAAGTCATTTGCTGCTCTGCCACCACCGATCACAATGAGCACCACCAGGTACTTTTTTTCCCGTCATTTCTTAAGTTACTCTTTTGTTCGATTTTATTTCTTTTCAACTGCAAGTTGAAATTTGTTTGGGCTTGCGTAACTGTGGGAGTTTTCGATTTGCGTCCACTTCTTTTGTTTGAATTCCCCTATGGATTTAAACCAAACGCTTTAATCGTCGAGTTTCAATATTCAATTGGGAGAGTGATGACGATTGAATCAATATTGACTCAATTAATTTTTATTGAGGAGCAATTGCTTACTCAATTTATATATCAGACAATTCCTAATTTTTGAACTTGTGCTTGTGATTGAGTTAGGGTTTCTAGTTGGTTGAAGAACTGTAATTCTGATTTGTTTGAAGCTTGGCTAGTGAGAAAAGCAGAGTTAAATGCATCATTGGTCACTGAGGTTGTCTCAAAATTGTCGCTCAACTTTAATTTGTCTCAATAAAATCACCTATGTCTCAATTAGGTCACTTCTGCAACTCCGGTGATAGAAAGGGAATAAGAATGTGCACGACGTATCAGCTAGATATCTGACTGAAACGACATCCACATATGTGCCACCGGGCAATCACGTCTCAGTTAATTTTACGAAGAAAAAACAAAACTTAATTTTTTTTTTCATAAAAATAACGGATGTGGCTGTTCCGTGTCCTTTCGGTCATAAATGTGAGTTGATTTATGTTGACATGTCAGCCATGACATCCTTCTGCTGCCTTTTAACCACTGAAATTGCCGAAGTGATCTAATTGCGATAAAATTCAAAGTTGAGTGATTTTATTGAGACAAATTGAAGTTGAGTGACCATTTTGGGACAACAATGTAAGTTCAGTAACCAACGGTGCATTTAATCTGAGAAAAGCATAATTAGAGATCATGGAGCCTTAATCTTAACTGGTTAGGGTGTGATATATCGATCCCTATTCTCCAAATGGCTGATTATATGCTCATAATCATTATTTTGCTATACTGCATAATAAAAAATGACAGTTGTATATCACCACTTGTAATTTGACAACCTTGAATAGTTTCTGTTGTGATTTATTATTTATGAACAGCTTCTGTTAATCTTTAGAGATTTATGCTGCTGTAAAACGAGTGATATTATATACTGCTGTGATTTCAAAACCGCTTGTGTAATTAAGGGATTTCAATTTGAGCAAAGTATTGAGCCGAAGCACAAGCCATCCTTCAAGCCGTATAAAATAGTTTCAATATCAATTATAAATTTTCCATTCAGTCACAGCTATAAAATAAAGCAGTAGATGTCCCATCCCTCGAATGCTTTGCTTTGCTATTTCACTCAAGACAAGTGTATCTGAACCAACTCATTCTACTTTCTTTTTTTTTCTAATTCACATATTCAATCAAGTGTCCTCATCTATGGCATTCTTTCGCGAAATTGACTTCGTAGCAAACCAAGTTATGAAAAGAAATGCAGTCAACATTACTCATTACAAATTGATTCTGCCAATGAAATTAGTTGTGCTGTATATATAGCTTAAAAAGGGACTAAGTTTTGGTCATAACTGGTTGGGGTGTTATATATAGATTCCTCTTTCCCAAGTGGCTGATTATACTAAAATACTTTATGCAACTTACATAGAGAGGCACAAGGAGAGTAATAAGCAGTGGCATGGCATGGAAAAGTATTTGATGCCATGTAAGTTAGAAAGTTCTTAACATAATAGTTTCAGAGATAGATTAAGATTTTCAGCATTTTCTAATAACAAATACGGTTATATTCATAAAATGGAGAATGGACATGAGCTTTATTCAGTTCACTGTCCTGTATTTGGCAAAAGATTTTGAACAATCTCCTTGTAATAACATCCAAATTTATGGTGTGGCAATTCCTTTTACTGTTTGTTCCATATGGTTGTCGTGTCATAATCATGTTATGTTATCTATATGTTAAACATGGTTATATAATGCTACAAATGCATAAAAAATTATAATCCTGTCAAGTGGGTTGTGTTTGTAAATCGTGTTGTCAAATCAGAAATTTGAAAGTCCTAATTCTTTGTGTGACGCAGAAAATTGAATCTTATAGAAGGATTGTTTTCTCATAACCAATTTACAACCTTGATATCAAAGCATTTTAGTACTCTATTTTATCATTGTCCGCTATTTATTGTTAATTTTTTTTGACAGAGTAGTGTGATGAAAAGGAAAAACATTTCAAAAGCTTGTGGCCCGATGAACAGAAATGAAGAAGCTGAGGCTGGCCAAGTAGAGATCCAACATTCAGGTTGTTCAATTGTGAATTTACCTAGCCACATTCTTGCAACTATTCTTTTTAGACTGCCGATTAAAAAGATAGTTGTTTGCAAATGCATATGCAAATCTTGGTATGCTATGATTTCGAATCCTGAATTTACTAAGATGCACTATGCTCAGTCTGAGGTCCTTCCAATTGCTCGAACTGTGAATTCTACACACGTGTCAAGAACACTTTATCCTCTTGAGCTAGAACAAGATGAAAGGTCTATGGACATGTTTTTGTGTCAGCAATCCCATGACTATTCTGAACGGATTCGCCAGGTTTGTATGAAAACGGGTTCCAAGTTAAAGATTCCAGTCCGCAACTTCCCTATCGATAGCAATGAAGCGGTCGCATTGAATCCAATGGATTACAGGTATAAGATAGTCAATTCGTGTAACGGATTTCTTTGCCTATCTGAACCAATTTATAATAAGCCTGCCGTTGTGTGCAATCCAGTTACAGGAGAGTTTATTAATCTTCCACAAGTGATTAAGGGTGAAAATGTTGATGGTTCTTCTCATGATCATTTTGATTGTGGTTTTGGTTTTAGCCCAAAGACCAATCAATACAAAGTGGTAAAAATTTTGAAGCAATATTCACCTATGGAAAAGAAATATGGTAACTTGGTTCAAGTACACATTCTTGGTACAAGATCATGGAAAAATATCGAATTTGCTCCCTATTCGGGGTATACGTTCTTATTTCCTACTTATCTGAATGGTGCAGTTCATTGGATTTGTCTTCTTGTTAAGAAATTAATTCTCATTCTTTCATTTGATTGTGAAAAAGAATGTTTCCTCCAACTTTCATCACCTCCATTAAGGGAGGGGTCAAGGGACAATGTGGGTATGGGAGTACTAGGAGGATGTCTTTGCATATGTGACTCTTCTGATCCATCATTGACTTGTGTTTGGGTGATGAAGGATTATGGTGTCGAAACATCTTGGACAAAAGTTTTCGAAATCGACGTGAGTTGTTGTGATAGAATGCTTTATGGATTATATCAACCCATAAAATACATGAATAATGGAGCACTTCTGATGTTCAATTATCCTAGGAGTATTCTAATTTATTATGACCCAAGAAATCATGG
Organism: Euphorbia lathyris; assembly: GCF_963576675.1. Taxonomy (NCBI): domain Eukaryota; kingdom Viridiplantae; phylum Streptophyta; class Magnoliopsida; order Malpighiales; family Euphorbiaceae; genus Euphorbia; species Euphorbia lathyris. Next base: position 13,817,366 of record NC_088913.1, read on the forward strand.
ATTGAAGCTTTTCGGGTTTCGTCCCATCAAATCAAAATTTGAGATACTTGCTCATACTCCAAGCTTAATTTCACTCAAGGATGTTCTTGCAGGATGTGAAGTGGAGGTAGTTAATGTCTATTCAAGGTACTTATTAACCAAATTGTTTCTGTATATAAGTTAATTATTTTTGATTTAGCTTTTTCATACTCATTGAAGTATTTTACCTACAGGTGTGCCGGGTTGAAATTAAAGGGCGAAGCTAGAGCCATTTCCTTGTATTTGAAGAAGGATCTTAAGGTTCTATCTGATTCTGATTGTGATCCTGATTATGAGTTTTTTTTATATAACTACATATACTATGAATCGGTAGAATACTGGTGGGGTAAGTATGACTATGGCTTTTCAGTATTAGCCTGAAACCTTAAAGATATTTCAGCTTACATCTTGAAGGAAGCATTGTGTTTTGGGGAAAGTATAAAAATCTTACTTGTGGTTTGGCTGATTTGCGAAATCAGGTCTGCGATTTTAAAAGTTTTCAAACTCAAATATGTGATTTGTGTCTTTAGTAGTTAAAGGAGCTGTGAATCAACGTGCAAAATTAGGCCTATAATATGTTTTTTTAAGACAAAAACATTCTTGCTCCAAGTTGCTCCCTTTTGGGATAAATAATTACATTAGCAGTTCTCTTATGGAATGTCTGAATTTGCAAATGATACAAATTAGATACCTGAGTTCGCAAACTTTTTAATCACAAACCTATCTTCGTAATTCGGTCAAACCATAATTTTTTTTTTTATACATATATTCTTTCATCTTTTGTTTTTGTTCAGTAAGGTTTACTAGTTGTCTGAAAAAACTTCCTTGTTGATTGATACAAATGGAGCTTGTTGTAATTAACTTTTGATGCTTTGTTTTATGGGCAAGAAATAATGTTAGTTTGATGGATAATTTGTGATGCTTTGCTTTATAGACAAGAAAATAGTGTTAGTTTGTTGGGATAAGGTTAATATTTGTTGCCCCGAGTCTAAATTATATCCTTAACGTAAGAGATGAACAAAAATTGTACTCAATGTTTGCAACCTATATCGATTTTGGTCCAGGTAACGATCCTGGTTATGTGCTCCGTTATCTGGTCAAATTGTTTCAGGGTGAAATTGCTGATGATGAAATTTTATTATTTTTCTACGTCAGGGGTATATATGCAATTTCAAAAACATTAGGGGCAAATTTGAACTTAATCCATTTCTATAATGAATTGAGATACATGGTGGTAAAAAGAAAATGCAAAAATATCCAAGAGAATTTTTTTGCCCCAACGTCATAAATGGCGCAATTATAAATCTAATGTTTATAAGTTAGATCATTTTTATCTTTTAACTATAATTACATTATAATTTTGTTATCTTTATTCCACTTACATGTGATGTTATTACTAATTAGCAATTGAGTCCTTAGAGCATCTTTAATGGGAGATAACAACTTGAGGGTGTTACCTAGGATAAATTACATCCAAAAGTTACAATCTATTAGAGTATTTGTTACTTCACAAATTTTAAGGGTAAAAAAAAGAAAAATAAACAAGATGGACTTGACATGAAATTAGCCAATAAAAACTTACTTTCCGGAAGCAAAATAATGAGGCGCCTGATGTGCCTCATCTGGCGCGTGTTGCACCTGGTGCCTTCTTGACTCGCTTTCTAGCCCCTTTCTGCTTTATTTGTTCAATTAATGTCAGAGAAAGTTTGTAACCAAACTTGATAACACATCAAATTTGGTAACAATCTCCATGGTAAAGTAGCAACCAAATTGGTTGCACTATAGCTGCTCTTAGCTTCTCAAAACGGTAATGGCCTTGCAATTTAATATTATTGCATACATTAATGTTCCACTAAAATTGATAAATGAACATTAACTTAATTAAAGGGAAATTAATTTATATGGAAATTTTTAAAAACTTATTTATAATTGCGTTAAAGTAACATTTTAAATTATATCAAACTAAATAAATTATTATTTTGAATATATTTTAAAGATTACGGTTTATAAATTAGAAGTGTAGGATATAGTTTTTAAAGTTTAAGATTTATGAATTGGGGTCTAAATTTTTTAAATAAATTAGGATATAAAGAATATTTTAATTGTGTTATATAAAGAATATAAATAAAAAATAATAATATATTGAAAATTATTTTTGATGATATATATATATATGATGTAATTGTAATTTTATAACAACAATATGATTTTCATGTAAATGGCGTTAATTAAATGATTGATGATTGGAAATACACGAGAGATTCTTTCCCAATCTATATCCAAGTTTTATGAGATATTTTATAAATTCTATTAAATGAAGTCATTTTTATATATAATTTTGAATAGTAAAGCAATCATATACATGTAGTGCAGTGGTATAGATTCGTTTTTAATTGGTCGGATGTATTATTACTAATATATAGTAAAAAGTCTTAGGTTTCACATTAGGATGAAAACGTTTAAATATGAATAATGAACTCCGTTATTATTATTTTGCATTACATATGTATGTAAGTTTGGGCATTTCTTTTATTTCATATATCCACTTTATTCTCTCCATTCAAACAACATTTAAATTGGCATATCTCTAGTTTCAGAGATGGAAAAAGGTTATAAGTTCGAACTCATCCTCTTAAAAATAATATATAAGAAAACACGTAAATATGCAAATGACGAAAATCTTGTTGCTTTAGTATTTTTTCTCCTGTTGAAATCATTCTCTTGAAGAGGGATTTTTTCAGAAAAGGGCAAAGGCAAGGGCAGACCGATAGTATGGCTAAAGGGGAGTTGGCTTTTTCTCAATCAGCCTAAAGTACATTTTAGTATGGTTGGTGATGGATTTTGATCCCGTCAAAATCTCCAACTAGCCCTCTCAATCTAGCCAGCAACTCTTTTCAAATTTTATCCCCCCTTCCCCGTCCACCCATATTATTGTAATGTATGTAGCCACCAAACTTGAGATCAAAGCAAGAAATATAATGAACACAAGCTTATCCTTCATTGATGCTATCAAATTGAAATCTTGAAAATTCAGAATCTTTTTTAACTATTTTAGAGCAATGCTAACATAACATAATGTTGTACGTCGAGTGGAGATAACGAAATTCATTAATGCATAAGGAATCCCTAAAAATCAGAAAAAAATTCAATGATTTTAGAGCAATGTTAACATAACATAACAAGCATATAGGTGGAATGGAGACAACAGAATTCATTACTGCATAAATTGTTCGGTTAATAATGATTGAAAATAGGTTTAATGTGTAAACGTTTAAAGTAGAATTGTACTATTTAAAGCGTTAACGTTAAGATAGTTTTTTATTGTAAATGTTTGAGGTGCAATAAAAAAAATGGAATTCACTTCTAAAAATATTTTAGAATTCTTTTTACTATTTTTTCGTTTTTGTTTTATGTTTGACATTTTATTATGAAAATTTGTATATAATAAAGTTTAAACGAGGTGGAAATTTAAATAATAGAGAATTAATATTTTTTTTTTGAACCAGAAACAGAAGATCAAATAAATGATGGATTTGCATACATAACAATAGTGTTCACAAGCCATTCCGGCACCACAGTTGAAAAGAAATCGCTAGCATTGGAATAGGCAAGCCTAGCTACCAAATGAGCTGCACTGTTCGCTAAGCGAGGAATAAAAACTAATTTAAAAGCTGGATTGGATCTTAGAACTACTCGACAGTCCTCTAGTATCATTCCGAATTCAGAGATATCCTGTTTTCCAGAGTGAATAGCATCTACCACTAGTTTAGCATCAGATTCAAATTGAACAACTGTAAATCTCATATTAGATAGCCATATCAAACTCGTACGAATCGCAAGAGCTTCTATAACACTTGGCTCTTTGATACCTGGGATAAAGCTGCTACTGCATAATAAAAAGGCTCCTCTTTCGTCTCTGATAACCACTCCCATACCACTGCTTCTCAATTCTTTAAAGATTGCCCCGTCGATGTTGCATTTGACATAGCCTGGGCTATTTCTGAATCGTCGCGTGCTGTCTCAAGCCAAAATTATGCGCAATCTCGGGATTGTTGCGCGCAGTGCTGCGATACTGCTATCCCTCCGCGCTGTCTGCTGATGGCGCCCTGGTGACAGCGGCTACTGCCATGGCTGATTGAAGATCGCTCAACTCCATCCTCCTGTTGCCTAAGGGTGACGTCTTCTTTTGATAAGCTCTCCAATCATGAGTTGCTTCCAGACTCCTCCGCCAACTAGTATCTGCCGGCCACCATCTCATGTGCCAAAGTACTCGATTTCTGTGGTTCCAAATTGCTTTTAGTGCACAGCATAATCTGACAATCATATTTTGATTTGAGCCACATAAGGCTTGTAAGAGCCAATCAGCAAAATTCACATTGTCAACCAGCGGGGTAGGAATCCCTACTATTCGCCAAATGTCACCTGCAAAACATCAATCAACAAATAAATGGTTATCTGTCTCCTCTTGCTCCACACACACTGGACAATTGGTGGAAATGGGAACTCTCCTTTGAGCCAGCCGAGCTCTAGTGGGTAAACATCTCGAGCAAATGCGCCAAATAAATTGTTTGAGTTTAGGAGGAATCATCAACTTCCACAACCTTCTCCAGCCTTCCTGAGCTCTACTACCTTCAACCTCACCCATGCCAGTCAAGTAGCCAGAATGCACATTATAATGACCATCCATTGACCAGTGCCAGATTCTCATATCTTCTCCTACATGATATGGCAAAATAATATTGCTAATAGCCTGCACCTCGGTTTCACTAAAGCACTCATTTAGTCTCTGCATGTCCCACCCTCTCCCATTCTCAAGTAATAGATCAGCCACAGTCAAATTCTCCATTCCAGGGACCACGAACGAATTTATACAAAAATCCTCTAAATTGGGTACTTATACATCCTCCCAAACTCTAATAGACCTGCCATTTTCCACTCTCCATCTAGTTCCTTTTCTCAATATGCTAAGACCCTCCCATATACTTCTCCAAACCATACTAGAATTATTGCCTAATTTAGAAAAAAGTAAGTCATCTCTAGGAAAATATTTAGCTTTGAACATTCTACTTACTAAAGTATTTGGGAATTTTAGCAATTTCCAACCCTGTTTTCCTAACATTGTCAGGTTAAACATATGTAAATCTTTGAAACTCATCCCTCCTGAATCTTTTTGGCCTACACAATTTACCCCAATCAAACCAATGTATGTTTTTCTTCCTTCAGGTTTCATGCCCCACCAAAAGGAATTCATTAATTTTTGCAACTCATCACAGATAGATAAGGGTAAAAGGAACGTACTCATACAGAAGGTTGGCAAGGCCTGAGCAACAGATTTGAGTAGCACCTCTTAATAGAGAATTAATATTGATTATTTTCAATCATCAATATGACAGAAAAAAAGTAATTAGATATAAGATATCTGATCTTTCAAAAATATTTCGATGGTAAAATTAGTATTAATTTAAGGGTAAATAATTTATTAGTCTCAATCTTTTTACCTAACACACTATTTAATCCCCTATTTTAAAAAAACACATTATAAGGTTTCTATCTTTTATCAGTATTAACCCTTTGATCCTTTTATATATTCTTTTTTAGATTTTTAACTGTTATATTTGACATAAACAGACAGACAGAAAATACCAGAGTAATATGATCGTTTTGTATCTACTATGGTTGTCCTGAAAGCTAAGATATGTCGGTTAAAAATCTAAAAAAACTAGATAGAACTAAATGGTTAATATTGACAAAAGATAATGATTTTATAATGTGTTTTTCAAAATAGGGGGACTAAACAGTGTGTTAGGTAAAAAGACATGGACTAATAAATTATTTATCCTTAATTTAAGAGAGAGAAGTTCTAGAGCAATGTTATCATAACCGGGACAAGACATCAAACTAGATATATATTACTTGAAAATCGGAATTATTATTTTTTTCAATTGAAACCTAATAAGCTCTATTGTTTATTTGTAAATGAGCCGAGCCGCTCATGAGCGGCTCGATAAAAGCTTGACTCGGCTCGACTTGATTTTTTAATGAGCCGTTCGTGAGTACGATTTTCAGGCTCAGTTTGTAAACGAGCTGAGCTTGAGCAGACCAAAGCTCGATTAGAGGCTCGTGAACAAGCTTGATAAAAGCTCGTGAGCTAACTCAATTAAAATGTTTATATATTTAAATAAATAAAGTTTAGTAATGTGTATATTATTTTGTTCGTGAACACCATAAACAAGCCCGCTCGCGAGCAAAACAAACGAGTTGGTTGTGATCAAGCTCACGAGCACAAGAAATGAGTTTTTCATAGAAAAATAAACAAGCTGCTCACGAACAATAAAATGAAGTGTTCGTGAGCTCGATAAACGAGCTCGGCTCGTGAGTAGCTCTTGAACAATCGAGCTGCTAAACAAGCCGAGTTCGGACAACAAATTGAGCTCGAACCGAGCTCGAAGCTTGATAAGAAATTGTCGAGCCGAGCTCGAGCAGGCTAAAGCTCGGCTTGGCTCGTTTACAGCCCTAATTACTATAATTTTAGTGTGATTACAACAATTTTCGCATCACATATTAGTATTTGAAAATTAAACTTTTAATTATTAAGGTAGAAAGGGAAAAATTCAATGAACAATGAGATTTAAAATCCAAAGTTTTTTAAAAACAATGGTTGTTATTTTTTTTACTTTTTTCTTTTATTTTTTAATTTTAAAAAAATAAAAATAAAAATCGGGATCAACCTGGATCTCTGTCAGACTTGGCAGATGGTTGAAGATTAACAAACCCAACATGATTCATACCGGAGACCTAGTCAGTTTATGATAGATTGATCTGGGTCTCACAAATATTGTTCTAGAGAGAGATTGATAGAGTCAAAATGATTAACATGTTAAGTATGGCCATTTAATTGCTAAGGCCGTTTCTAGCCATTGGTAGGAGGGGGCTTGTCTAGGTTCCAAGGAAAAGAAGCCGAAAATAATATAATATATATATATATAAATAAAGAGTTTAGAAATAACTCAAAATTATCCATTCGTAAATTACATCCAAGATGACTCAACTTTTTACTCAAAATTTTAAAATCATAAATAAAAATCACTCAACTTTATATTTTTATTAACGTAAAAATTTCTTATGAAAATAAATGACCTCAGAATGAATTGTTGATCACTCTTTTAAAACTATATTATTAATATTTCAAATCATTATTTTCAGAAATTTTTCTCGCTTTAAACAACTATTTTTTTCTGACATCAAAACTAAAAGAAATTCAAAAACTAAAATTGTTTAAAATATAATTTTCATCAACTCTATAGCCGAGGTTACTTAAGGGACTTCTATGTTGGTTTGAAGTATTATTGACTCTATAATCTATCCAAAATTCGGTCTTCATCTCTAACATATTATTTTGTGACATCAGCAATACACAAATTTAACACATACAAAATATGTGGAATAAGTTGATTATTAAAAATAAAATAAAACGTTAACCAACCCAATAGAACCTTAATCCATGAACTGTCAACATAACTATTAAATTTGGCAAAAAAATAAATAAAAAAAACATAATCTAAGTCCTTGAACTTTACACATTTTAAAGATCAAACCCCTAATTAATTATTTTTCTACATTAAGCCTTTAATTATTGATTTTGTTATAGATTTGGCTCTTATTTAACTTTTCTACCGAGTTTAGGAGACTTAAAGATCGATTTCGCGATTCTAACGTTGAAAATCATAAAATTGGAAAAGAGAAAATCGAGTTTGGAAGAATATATTGGAAATTAATTTCTATAATTTCGTTTTAGTTTTTAATTTTTATCTCTCCTAGTCAACGAATTCATATTTTTATTTATCCATGTCAACAAGCCGAATTGCCCTAACAATGTATGCAGTCCAAACTTTAAATAAACACCTAATCCATAATAGAATCAATGATCAAGAACTCAATGTGGAAAAATAAATGATGAGTGACTTAATTCTTAAAACATCGAAAGTTTAAAAGTTTAATTATGCTTTTTGCCTTGAAATTTAACAAAACTATTTACTCGTGAGATTTCACCAATTTTGATAGGCTAAATTGTTACTAAATAATAGTTAGCAAAAAGTATCATTAATCTCCTGATCTTTCATTTTTTTTTTATTTATTAAACCTTTGATCTTTTATTTGGATACATTAAGTTCTTGATCATTTATTTTTTGTCACATTAAACCCTTGATAACGGAAAAAAGTAATTTTGAACATAAAATTCGGTTAACAGACTGTTATTCATCATATCTACATTCGAAATTCGTATTTTTTCACTGTTTGGTAGGAGTTTTGGATGTATAATGTGGCTATAGAACAAACTTTTGTAAAAAAATATTTTTTATTAATTTCAAATACAGATGAAGTTAATAACGTATTTTTGACAAAATTAGATGTTCACAACTTACTAATTTGATCATTAAGGGCTTAATGAGACCAAATTAAATGATCAAGAGCTTAATATATCCAAATAAAAAATTAAAGACTTAATGAATCAAAATATGAAAGATCAGAGGTCTAATGATGCTTTTTGTCATAATAGTTCAGAGGGTAAAGCTAACATTTTAGATAAATATTACCAGATATTGGGCAGGGCTAAAGACCAGCATTCTAGATAGATTAAGGAGCTAATAGTGCTTTAGTAAAAGTAAAATCGAGTACTTTTATGTCGATTAACCATCATGTTACTAAAGACAAAGTTGGGTGGCCATGAGTGGGAAACGTGGATCTTGAGGATTATTGAACCAAACTGAATACCCGACTAAAAAGATTTATAATTGAATTGAACTATTGACTTTTTTTAAGAACCAAACCGAATTATACCGTTGACTTAACTAGATGTAATTCTTCAGATTTTCAAATTTCTAATATTACTGAGTAAATATGTTGGAGATTCTAGAATCGGACCGAATATCCGAAAAAAAGATCTAAAACCAGATTTAACCGTTGACTTTTTCTTTAAGACCGAACTGAATTGTACCGTTAACTTTATCATATACAATTCCGAAGATTTTTCGAATCCACAAATTATACCGAACCGTACTCATTCCATGAGGGTAATTTATCACCTAAAATTGTCTAAAACCACTGACAAATTCCATAACCATCCCATATAAAGGAAAATTTCATTATACTCCATTTCATTTTCAAACTAAATTATGGTTCCTCAATTTTCATTATCCTACAGAAAAGAACATCCTGCTCTTGAAAAAGCTCTTAATAACTATATGGTAGAAGAGTTCATAGCACAATTAAAAAAAGAAAATAACAGAAGAATACAAGCAATATAACAGCTGAGACTTAAATTTTAATACTTACTTTTCTGGCTTCTAATGTGGGGGTAATGGATCATTCTGAATGACTGCAACATTACAATAACAATTCAAGCAAAAGGCGAAGCAGACTTTAGTCCGAATCTGATGAATCGTGAGTTTCACTTTGCCTTACATTCCTCCTGTTTTGTTTGCTAGCTTTCGAAGAGTTTACCGACGATTCACCATCGAGAAAGATGACCTGAGCTTTAGCCAACCTCTCCTCTAACTCCTCTGTGCTAAAGTCATCCGTCCCACCAAGCTCGTCGAAGCCCACCTAATTACAACACAATGCAACATTCAAACACTGAAAGGAAAAACTCATGAATTCAGTGGATAAACATCCATCCATCCATCAGATCAGACATACCACATAATCATCCACTTTGGTATTCTTTATTAAGGCAAGGGTTGGAAGAACCATAATCTTGAGTTTCTCAGCCAAAAACGGACTTTTCTCCGCTTGAATTTTCACAAAATGTGTCTCGATGTGTTGCTTAGCCAATATACTCAAGTGCTTGTCCATCACCTGCAAATAAACTATAAACATGGATTGCAACTTCTAAATTTCTAAGGTTAATATGAAAGCAGTAACATCTTTCTTTCCAAACAATATAATACGTTGCACATTCAAATAGCTAGGATGAAGTTTTAAGCATCATCTGCTTAAGCATAATATCCCTAAAATAACAATGGCAATGGCTTAGGGAGTCAAAACGGGTTTTCGTGTGTATGTGATCTATATATTGCACATGATTATATACGATATCAATACAAAAAAAAAATGAAAACCGTCTCAAATGGGTGGTATCAGGCAGATTGTCTCTGTAAATTGGTTTGTCATGTCAAATTTGATAACCCTAACAATGGCTAGAACTTCAAAATTTCCATGTCTCAATCTCATAAAAAATTGGGACAAAGGCCTTTGCAGCTTGCAGATGAAGGCAGAATTACCTAAAGATCCATTAGAATGGAGGAATTGCATAAGTTTTAATATTCTACTTAGACTTGTATGATATAATAGCCAAAATTGTAACAGTGAGCTGAAAAGGTCCTGCTTAAACTGCAACTTCTATAAATGGAATCAGAAATCATTTTCAGTGTAGCTATTTTAGATTCACGGAGAAAAACAATCATAATCTATATTCATGAATCTTATGAATATACATTTAAATCAATTAAATACATTTCATTTGGACTAATTTAAGAACTAGGATATCAATTTTAGATCCTTCATTTCAAATGATTATCAATCTAAACACAACCCTCACATATGGGTAGCAGCTATGTTGCATGGAAACGCTTCTTCAGTAACATTTCGTGCCCAATTCCATTTCAGTTTCCATTTGAAGACCATGTCTTCAAGGCTAGTTGTTTTAGAAATAGCGTGTTTGTTTCCATGTCCGTTCAACATAG